>NW_027117440.1:2400000-3779349 GCF_038381095.1 Phyllosticta capitalensis
GTCCCACGCGAACTGGCAGGCCTTGACCGTACGTGCCGCTAAGAAGTTGTTGCCGAATGGACGTCGGATCGTTTGGGGCCATGTTCGACTGTTGACCTTCAAAGTGCATCCAACCGAGGTGCGAGCGCACTTCGTTGAGGGCTTCCGTCATCTTATTGCCTGAGAGCTCATTGTGCTTGGCAACCTTTTGATCCCAGCCGCCGTACTGCAGCTGAATTCCTCCGCCCCGCTTTGCAGCCTCCCGGATAACCAAAGCCCAGGCCTTGGCGATTTCCTCGTATGCCTCTTGCTTGTGGCGGTTGTGAAAGGACGACTCCCAGTTTGGTAGGCGGTGTAGTATTTGGGTGGCGGCATCGAGGTAGCTCAACGAGGTGGCGGCCAAGTTTTCTTCAGGAGGGAGGAAGTGCGGTGTGTAGTCCTTGAGAGCTTCGAGGAGGTTCCGGAGGGCATCCTTGACACGGTTGAAGACGTAGTCAGAGGAGTTGTTGTCTCCGTACGGAAACGCAGCTTGGAAGGCAGATTCGTAGTTGCTGAGGACTTGTAGGGCAGAGGAGACACTTGGTCGAGGCGCCGTGCTAACGACTTCGGCGCCGATATCAGGATGGCGTTGACAGATGGACTGCAGAAGAGATCTCATGTCATCGGGTCCGAGGGTCTCGAGGAGCCTGGGGAGAGCGAGAGGACGTCCGCTGAGGTTTGTCCGCATGCGTTTGGTGGTGCGGGCCATTTGACGCTGCGGCAGGTCCCGATGTGGCATGGAGGGCGAGCGCTCTGGAGAGGCAGACATGCGTTCGTCTTGGTCGGAGGGATCTTCATCCCGCTTCCTCTTGGAAGCCATGGCGGAGGAGTTCTGGAGCACTGCAGCTTTGGGGTCAGCCCACGAAGGAGGAGAGAGTAGACAAGGGAGAAAGGTGGCACACTTACTGGAGCGGCTTGGCGACAGGCGGGCACTTTGGAGAAGGTGAGGAGCGGGAGAAAGAGGAGAAGTGGCGAGCACACTGTTCATGCTGGCCCAGGTGGAGGCGGGGGCTGGCTCAGCAAAGGAAGGTGAATGAGGGTCGCAACCAGGCGGATCCAGAGACTTCAGCCACTGTTGGCTTCGGGGCGAGAGGGCGGTGGTGATGAAAGCGCAGGATGGGACAACAGCGAGCGAGGTGGGTGCGGGAGTGAGTAGTTAGCAACGCACCTAACACAAGGGCGCAGCCCGAAAAGACGTTAGCGTCGTCGCCCTGCGCCGGGGCCACCCACCTTAGTCCTCGCTGGCTGTCATCCACTGGCTCGGACCCACTGACGCCCTCTCGCTGCGAATGCCGGCTTTTATTTTCTCTCACTTTCGCCTCTGCGGTGAGCATCAAGTGCGCTGGCAAGGCCCCATGCTTTGTCCGTATTCTTTCAATCCATTCACTATCCATATCGGCAACCACCTGCTTTGCCTGTCTGCCATTACACTAAAAACACACCAAATTTTCCCATCCAACCGCAACGCCAACCAGTGGATGCATTCCTCCGTGAACATGACATGATGCGCCGAGCCCGAACCCATATGAACCAGTCTGTACTTGCCACTTCGCTTACAGGTACAAAGACTGTGCTGCGACAAGATCCCTCCTGATCGCCTCCAATGCCTTTTCAAACTTCTGCTCCAGGTCCGAGTTGCCCATGACTTTAGCGCCCTGAGCAATCTGGCGGAGAAGCTCTTCCAATCGCCGGAAAAGACGAATCAGACTGCCCTCGTAGACGTCCGTCATTTTGCTATGGGCAAGTCAGCAATCAATCAGGGGAAAGCGGAAGGGAGAAGACATACCAGATTTCTGCAAAAGTGGCACCCTTCGACCAGGAGTACACAACCTCCATGAGCTGATGTTTGAACCCGTTGAGGTATTCCTCCTCGTTGAGATTGAGCTTGCTCTCCTGGGAGACCTTCGCGACGATGCGTGCCTGGGCTTGGATATCGCGGAAGGGCTTTGCGAGCTCCTCCCGCAAAGTACTCGTGTCGTTGCTCTTTTCTTCGAAGATGAAGACACTCAAGGCGGCAGCACATTGCTCGGGTGTGAGGTCGTTGAAGAATCCGTTGAAGAGAAGCTCGCTCAGTACCAACTCATCACCAGTGCTGATTTCACAGGCCACACGTGCCTTGATTTGAACCACGTCGGATTCGCTGATGAACCCAAGACGCCTCAGCACACGTTTGCGACATTTCAGCTCGTCCAGCTGCATGATTGAGAGAGCATTCTGGATCTGCTTTCGGGTCTCCTTGATCTTGTTGGTGATTTCCACCTTGGCTGCGTACTGATTGTACAGCTCGACCAGCCTGGGTGAGTTGTGTAACGGGTTGGACAACAAGCGGGACTCGAGGACCTCGATTTTCTGGACAACGTTAGTGGCCGTACAAGGAGAGCAGAATGAGCGCTTACCCTTAGAAGCTTCTTGAAGCTGTCGTCATTGATGCCCATATTCTCAATAGGGTCAAGAACAGCAATGCCATCAGGGAATCTTTTCTTGACTTCGTCGAGAGCCTTGCGAACGCCGTTCTTCTGTTCGGCTGTCTTGAGGTCCTTGGGGAGGAAGATGCGAACATGACCGATGGAGTCGAGGCAAGACAACATTACCGGCACAACCTCCAACTTCCCCTTGTCATTCGGTGCGGGCGGATATACTCCGGTGGGCAGATCCTGCACTGCTTGAGGTGCAAAGGTAACGTCACTAGCCACGTGGAGGAGCACATCGACAATGTAAGATTCTTGGGGTGGAATGTCGGAAGGCTTTTGTCCTTTGCCAGGCTTGCGAGGATTGACTGAGACGACGACACCCCAGCCGAAATCAAAGTTGCGACCCTTGACCTTGACAAGACGCCCGCCCTGCAAGAATGGCAGGCAGTAGTTGGGGTGCATAATCACAGCCCGCATATCTTTGGTGTAGGTGGTCAATTGCTGCCTCAGGTCATAGTAGTCCCGGATTGTATGCTCGTCGGAGATGATGAGGCTTGCCCGCTCTTGCTCCAAGTCGGTCAACTCTGTTTTTGGTTAGCCACCATGTCATTTGACAAAATCCGTGATGCACTCACGCTTTTCAAGCCCAGACACACTGGCAGTATTTTGGAACTGGTAGAAGCATCGCTCAAGCATAAACTCAGGAGAAATGCCCTCCACACGCATGAGATTGAGAATCATGTTGTAGCTCAAGTAGAACGCCGAGTTGAGCTTGTCTTGCTCTCCTCGCACAATCTCCTTGGCAACCTGAGGCTCCATCTTCTCGTCAATCATCATGATGACAATACCTCGGTCATCGAGGCCACGACGTCCAGCACGTCCGGACATTTGGATAAACTCGGAGGGGGTGACCCATCTTTGAGTAACTCCGTCGAATTTGCGGACGCTCGTGAAGACTACCGTCTTGGCGGGCATGTTGAGACCGATCGAAAAGGTTTCCGTGGCGAAGAGGACCTTGATCAAGCCCTCCTGGAAGAGGATTTCAATCGTTTCCTTCAGAATCGGAAGGAGACCAGAGTGATGAACACCGATACCGCGCTTCAACAGAGGCAGTAGATGCTGGATCTGAGGCAGGTCTCTGTCCTGTTCGCTCAGCGACTCAATGGCGCTGTCAAAGACCTTCTTTACGAGAGCTTTTTCCGACTCGTCATTGAATGACAAGGAGCTCATTTGCAGCGCAAGATTCTCGCACTCTCTTTTACTGAAGCTGAAAACAATGACCGGGTTGTAGTTCTTTAGCATGATCATCTTGACGATCTTGTAAATGTCCGAGGGGCCCTTTTGGCCACCCTTGTTTAGCTTCTTGTCTTTTCCTTTGCCCTTTCGCTTTGCCAATGCGTCCGCGGGGTCATCTCCAGCTTTGTCTGCGATCGAGCTCATGGCCTTCTGGAAATTCTCCTCCCTGAAAACGCCCTTTTCGTCGACAATGAGGTGGATGCCATCGGCGCCGGAGGGGAAGAAGTAGTGCTGCAAAGGAGTAGGTCGGAAATCGGTGTAAACGACGTGACAAGGCTGGTTATGGGTTTTGACGATCCATTCGGCGAACTGCATCGAGTTGGGAATTGTCGCGGACAGAAATACATAGCGGACCTTGTCGGGAAGAAGGATGATTGTTTCTTCCCATACAACACCGCGAGCTGTTGCACGTCAGCAGAGTGATTCGAGAAGAATAGATAGGGAGTACCTACACTTGTCGCGCATGTAGTGAACTTCATCAAAAATTACCCAGGCCACCTCGCGCATGATTTCAGAACCTCGGTACAACATGGATCGCAAAATCTCTGTAGTCATGACCAAACATGTCGCTGTCGGATTGATTGTGACATCTCCCGTCATGAGACCCACATCGCCAAAGTCTGCCGTGAATTCTCGGTACTTCTGGTTGCTAAGCGCTTTGATCGGACTGGTGTAGATGACCCTCTGGTTGTTCTTCAGACAGTGGGCAATTGCGTACTCTGCGACGACCGTCTTGCCGGCTGATGTGTGTGCGGAGACCAGAACACTCTCATTTCTCTGGATAGAGTAGACGGAGACTTGCTGGAAAGGGTCCAAGGTGAATGGATATTCTCGAGCAGGCTTCTCCGGCGGCTTGTGCTGAGAGATTGGAACGTAATCGTAGTCGGGAGGGAGTGCGACTTGATGCCTAACTTGGTGCGAAAGGACGACATTGCTTCCCTCTTGCTGTGCCTGCAAGCCCGCAGCTGCGGCGACCTCGCGCGACTGCTCTGTCTCGAATGAATCCGTGACGACCGGAGCGGGCTCATCTTTCCGTGGACGCTTCGCAGTGGCAAGGTCTTCGCCAGGGGTTTCGGCACCGTTTGTCGCATCTTCCTGGGGTGCTGGAGGAGCATCGGGCATGGAAGAATCGTTGTTGGTTTGGTCGGTGTTGCCATTTGGAGATTTTACATCGCCGTTGGCCTGTCTCTTCTTGTTCTTTTTGCGGTCGGTCCGCGTCTGCGCAGGCTTGTCGCCACCCTCGAAGACGTCGAAGAGTTCATCCATGGTGGATGGCGGGCGCACAATGTGTGCAGGTCACGAACGGTGGGTTGGTGAACTTTTGCGCTTGGACTTCGATGAGCGGCGACTAGAGGCTGTCAGAATCGAGCTGCGGGACGGGCAAGGATTACGCCGCTTGCCGCTAAAAACACCGAGCTTGACCCTATAGGGAAGTAGCGACATACCCTACCTACATTCAAACCATGCAGCAAAATGGACTTGTTTTGAGCTAATCTAAGTCTTTCTGTAGTTCATATAATATGATAGAGGGTAGAAAGACAGACATGGGCAGAATTGTTGCTAGGTGAATTCTACTGCATTAGCTTCCAATCCACAAGTAATTTTTGCCGCTGATGCGCATGAATGCTCCCAATGCAATTGCGTGAGTCTACAGTAGACCATAGTGGATTGAGAGGTCTCATAGGATATGTAGCAAGCCAGCCTAAATAATGTCAAATGTCGACCGTTGGCGGCAGATGCGGGAGTGCCGTCCCAGCGGCAGTCAACAAGCCGAGACTGGCCCGTGCGCACCAGCAACTTCGCATCGTTCGACGTCGGACAGCTGCGATTCCGTCACATCGCGCGCAACCTCTCCTCTCCGCCCCACCAACACCCGTCGCCAAAGTACGTCGAAATATCTACCGCGCCGGGTCCGACGGTCAATAACTGACCTATCCAGATGATGTCCCGCCCTGCCTTCCGCATTGCTTCCCAGATCCAGAGGAGGACCTTCACGTCCACGAGCGCCAGGCTCTCCTCTCCCTACCACTACCCCGAGGTGAGCCCAAGATGTCGAACGCGTTGTAGCGATGTATAGTGCTAACAGTAGTCGCAGGGTCCCCGTGTTCGTCCCCCCAAACCATCTCGATACACCCCCTTGCGACAACGGCTGATTCCATTCTAGAGCAACCTTCCCTTCAACCCTCTGACCAAGTTCTTCTGGCTGCGCTACTGGGGCTTCATGGGTAGGATATCTTCTGGATCATGTTCTGTGAACAAGGCTGATTGGGGTCACAGCTGTCGGATTCTTCGCGCCCTTTGGCATTGCCGGTAAGCCTTGTTTGCAAGTCTCCCGTCGGGATTTCGCGGCTGATCCATCGTTTCCCATCAGTCTGGCAGCTCAAGAAGAACCTCTAAGCGATTTGCGCGAGGGTCTTTCGGAACAGAAGCTATTAGGGAAGGTATTGGGCGCTGCGAGAGCGCAAGCTCGTTTGCGGCCTTGTACAGAATTCCCATCTTCCTTGAAGCAGCCACTAGATGAATTGAAGATTGCGGTTCAAATGCTTCGAAATGTGATGCGAGACATGTGATTTTGGATACTGGGGGAAAAAGTGATGTCGAGTAAAGGCTTGTCTTGGCAGTGACTGTTCGGCAGGGCCGACTAGCGTAACCTCGAAATTTTGATTCGCCGCCATCCCGGCAATGATTTATGCATGGGCATCGACCTTCAACATGACATCCATTACTGAATTTCTCCTCCCACAACACTTTACCCAGGATGCGCAACTTAAGATGCGTGCGGAGCACACGGCGCCACCTACCTAGCGAAGATTCCTTGCCCATTACTGCTACAGCATGGGACACATCTTCGGATGCTCTAATTTGCACGTTGGGACCATCCGAGTCGAGCGCCGTTATCGAGCTGAGACGCTTGAATGACGAGAGCCACGAAAATGTCGCCTCTTTTGACGCCTACAGCTTGATCGCCTCGTGGGATGCGCCGTGTCCGCTCCCGGATCTAGCATGCGACAAGGTCCTCAGCCTGCAGTACTTTTCGGACACGGCAACTGCATGCTTAGTGCTAGCCGGAGGCGACATTGTCATTGTGCGAGAGGAGCCTCTTGCCGGCGAAGATTTGATCGAAATTGTCGGCTCAGTCGATGCAGGCATAACTGCTGCATCGTGGTCTCCGGATGAAGAACTACTGGCCATCACCACGCGCGCCAACACACTACTCTACATGACCAGAGACTTTGAGAACGTGACCAACGTCACCTTCACCCCAGACGATGTCAAAGTCTCGAACCACGTGTCCGTTGGATGGGGCAAAAAAGAGACGCAATTTCAAGGCAAAAGAGCAAAAGCGCTTCGAGACCCCACGGTTCCCGAAAGGGTGGATGAAGGCCTGCTAAGCCCCAACGATGATGGAAGAGTAAGCATCACGTGGAGAGGTGACGGTGCCTATCTGGCTGTCAACGCTGTGGATGAAGGAAAGAGAAGGATGATCAGAGTCTACTCAAGAGACGGTGTGCTGGATAGCGTAAGCGAGCCAGTGGATTTCCTTGAGGGGGCGTTGAGCTGGAGACCATCGGGCAACCTGATTGCGGGAATCCAGCGAAAGGCAGACACGGTTGATGTCGTATTCTTTGAGCGCAATGGTCTCCGTCATGGCGAGTTTTCGCTAAGCGCAAAGCCTGAAGAGAGCATCAGCCTTGCCTGGAATAGTGATTCCACTGTGCTTGCCGTCTCTTTCAAGGACGAGGTGCAGCTTTGGACCATGGGTAACTATCACTACTACCTCAAAGAGGTCATGCGGAGCAAAACCGACGCAGGCCTATCGTTCGAGCCGAGGTGGCATCCCGAAAAGGCACTGCGACTTGCGATTTCTTTTCCTGGTAACATTGCCCCTTATCAAGAGCCACCGGCATTTGGCAAGGAAAGCTAATTCGTACCAGACTTTTCGATTACTTGTGAATACACATTTTGCGTTGATGGAGGCTCTACAACCCAGCCAAACGACTATGGCACTGTTGCCGTCGTTGACGGTCGTAAGTCATCTCGCCAAGTATGAAAAGTACTTTAACAAACAGTTTTGCAGAAACTCTTCGGGTCACGCCGCTACGCATCGCCAACGTACCACCGCCAATGTCACTGCATGAATTCGACGTTGAAAAGACTCCTATCGACGTCGCGATAAACTCAAACAGTACTCGCTTGGCGGTTCTCCTCGAACACGACGTCAAAATCTTTGGCTACGATCCCGCTTCAAAGTCACCGGCTGACCCTTGGCTGGTGCACGGAGGCGGCGACTTTGATGGGAACGTCATCAAAGAGTATTCCGTTCGTCCTCGACAAGTCGCCTTTCGCGGAGAGTCAGAGTTGTTTGTGCTATTCGAATTTGACGACGGTGAAAAGGGCGGTCAGGCCATCTTCCACAAGGAGGTGGGCAAGGACGATTATGCCGAACTGCCACTGTTTTCGGGACCTGTGCATTCGCTGGTCCCCTCGGTGGACTACAGCAAGCTCGCGATCCTCCAACGTGATGGCACAGTGTCCATGGTTTCGCCGAACCGCAAGGAGTGCAAGACAATTTGCAAAGTCCCGGCCAAACCCACGCTTTTGGAAGTGGTCACCCATGATGAAGAGGTTGGCCTCCACAATCCAATATTCGTTTATTTAGCTCACGTATCCAGGACATTGCCTTTGGTTTGACAGGCAGTGGCATGCTCTATGCAAACGGCCGCCTGCTTGCAAAAAACTGCACATCGTTCAAGGTGACTCCTGCTCATCTTGTCTTCACAACCACTCAACATCTCCTCAAGTTTGTCCATCTGGCGTCAGTGCATGATCTGGAGGTGCCCCCTGATGAGCCAGAAAAGGACGAACGCGTGCGAGCGATTGAGAGAGGTGCTCGCCTGGTGTCTGTGATGCCATCGTCTTACGCAGTGGTGCTCCAAATGCCACGAGGCAACCTCGAGACCATCTATCCTCGGGCACTTGTGGTTGCAGGTATTCGCAAGAGCATCAACGAAAAGAGATACAAGACGGCATTCATGGCCTGCCGGAACCAGAGAGTGGATATGAACATCCTCCATGACCACGCGCCGGAGCAATTCATGTCGAATGTGCAGCTTTTTATCGACCAGCTGAAAAAGGTCGGACATGTCGACCTTTTCCTTTCGCAGTTGAGGTAAGGTGTCCTGCTTTGACTTCAACCCAGACGCTTACCTGTGAGTAGGAACGAAGACGTGACGCAGACCATGTATAAGGAGACGGCCAAAAAGTCACGCGCTGACTTGATGACCAATGGCGAAAGTTCTGCGTCAGGCTTTGAAATCTCAACCAAAGTCAATCGCATCTGCGATGCCTTCTTGTCAGTCCTCCAAGGACGCACATCTACGAATTTGCAAAACATTGTGACAGCCAACGTTTGCAAGTCGCCACCGGACCTCGAGGGCGGCCTCCAAGTCGTCGCAAAGCTCAAGGAGCAAGATGATAGCCTCGCCGAAAAGGCGGCCGAGCACATTTGCTTCCTGGCGGATGTCAACCAGCTCTACGATCATGCGCTTGGTCTGTACAATCTCGACGTCGCGCTACTCATTGCGCAGCAGAGCCAAAAGGACCCAAGGGAATATCTGCCGTATCTCCAGAGCTTGCAGTCGATGGAGCCTCTGCGTCGCCAATTTACTATTGACGACAACTTGGGCCGTCGCTTCAAGGCCTTGACGCACTTGCATGAGATGGATGTCTTTGAAGAGGTCAAGACGTATGCCGAGAAGCATGAACTGTACAGCGAGGCGATCGGTCTCTACAAGTACAAGGAGGACCGCATCAACGAAATCATGAAGCTGTACGCCCAATTTCTGGACAGCCGCAACCGGTACCGCGAGGCCGCTATTGCATTCGAGTACCTGTCTGACTACTCGGCGGCCACCGAAGCCTACCGGGCAGCCAACATGTGGCGCGAGTCGCTTTCATGCGCAACCCTCGTGCCGCTTGCGCACGAAGAGCTCGTCGACCTGGCCACGGCGCTCGCCGACACCCTGGCCGAGACGAAGGACTTTGCCGCGGCCGCAACAGTCCACTTGGAGTATCTGGATGACCTTGAAGGCGCGGCACGGCTGCTATGCAAGGGCTACCAGTTCGCTGAGGCGATGCGTGTCGTGGGATTGAAGGGCCGCCGCGAGCTCGTCGAGTCTATCGTGGACCCGGGTCTGGTTGAGGGCTCTGCTGCCATGACGGAGCTGCTGGCTGAGTGCAAAGGGCAGTTGAATGCACAGGTGCCGCGCTTGAGAGAACTGAGGGTGAAGAAGAGGGAGGATCCATGTATGCCGTCTCCTGCTTCTTCTTACTTCCCCCCTTTGAGCACGACCATGACCAATACTGACATTATCTTCCAGTGGCCTTCTTCACCGGAGACGCCAGCGGCAACCCGGACGCCGCGGGCGTCGACATCCCCGACAACGTCTCGCTCGCGCCATCCATGACCTCGACCTCTGGCATGACGTTCATGACCCGCTACACGGGAAATTCGCAATCGACTCTCGCAACAAACACGACGCGGCGCAGCAGCAAGAACCGGCGACGCGAAGAGCGCAAGCGGGCGCGCGGCAAAAAGGGGTCTGTCTACGAGGAAGAGTACCTGGTCAACAGCATCGCGCGGCTCATCGAGCGCGTCAACAGCGTCTCGGACGACGTCGCGCGGCTGGTCCAGGGTCTCGTGCAGCGGCGCATGCGCGGCCGCGCCGAGGCCGTCCAGCGCGGTATCCGCGAGGTGCTGGAGCTGGCGCGGGCGTGCGTCGCCGAGGTCTTTGAGGTCGAGAGCGGCGCGGCGAAAGGACTTGCTGCTGTCGATGGCGCGGGCGCAGAGGAGGGAGCGGAAGGAGGACAAGAGGGCGGAGTGCTCGAGGGCTTGGGTGCTAGGCCTGGTGGTGCGGATGGCGTTGTTTGGGATGCGATTGTGGCGGAGAGGCGTAGGAAGGAGGTTCCCGTGGTCAAGGCCTGGGAGGATTTGGGGCTTGTGGGGTAAACGGGTAGTCTGAGAGAGAGTCTAGAATTTGCCCGAGTTTTGGTGATGGTGACGGTTGTGGAGGTGGTGATGTGTGGAGAAAAGGTCCATTGGAGGGAGGATACACATGAACAAAAGGGTTGCAGGTCCGTCGTCAGTCGAGGAGGCAAAGTAGACAGCAGAAAAGACGAGAAATAGAAACAATGGCACTGCTCGGATCTGAGCAGGGCTCAAGTCTATGTGTTCTGAGCTTGACGTGGTCTGAAAGTGGCCTCACGCTTTCGTTCTTCGAGCTTTGATATGAACTCTGCGTCTTCTGGTCCTTCCGTTGCACAGGTTGGCGAAGCTCGATCCTCAAGATCTTTGTACTTATCATCTAGGTGCTTGGTCTCCTCATCACTATGGAGACTCCACAGCCGTCGAAACATACATGTATACATTATCCGAATGCGGGGAGCCTGGTGTCTCGGCTTCAGAAGTTCAGGCAGGCAGGGCATGCATGGCCAAGCGACATTCAGGAACTCCCTGCAGACCGAAGCAGCAAGGATACATGGGGGGGATGATCCCAGCGAAAAAAGATAAATATACACCAATGGGCAAACATCACCCCGAGCAAAAAGTCTTCGGAGGATGTGGAGAAGCGCGCGCTTTTTCGTCGTCACATCGGCACTAGATCGCGCTGATTGGACGAGAGGCAGATGAACGTGTTGCTCCCCGAACTGACACGAGGAAGCTGGTGGTTGCATCATCTCATGGCTATATGCAAGGGGAAGACGCAATCAAAAAGAGCAAGAAGAAAATGTCGTGCAGAGCAGCGGGTGAGCCGTTGGGTGGCGTCCCAGAGGACGAGAACGCGCAGTCAAATATCGCAGAATACGAAGGTTGGGTATGTGATTGGGGGGGAGGGGGAGCAGGAGTGTTCAGGCGGCGCGGGAGTGGTACCTGGGAAAATGGGGATTTGTGAAACGCTTGGTGTGGACGGTTTTTGAAGCAGCTCCGGGCTCGGCGGCTGGCCTGGATGGCATCAGGCATGAATATGATGGAAGAGAAGAAGAGGGGGTCAGATGATAACTGGGTAGAGTCGGTGGACGTTGCCAAGGGGCGCGCCGCGACATCAGAGGCGGGCGGAGATAGGGATCTGGGCCGTCGACAGCCTCAGCCGAAAGAGCGTTGGATGCGGTTGCCGAAACAAAAGGCTGGGCTCAAGTGACCCGAAGTGGAGAGGTGCCGAAGTCTTGTGGGATGGATATAGGACGCAGTCATGGTGTGCCCCCACCCTCATTCATCTGAAGCGGCTACTGACAAGAAGTGGACGGGAGGTTGTCAGCCACGGCGGGTGGTTGCAGTGCCATGAGAGCTTGTGTTTGTCGGCGGTTGCTTATTCTCCAAGCTCATGATGAGGCGGCCCCTGGAGGATTCAGTGATAGGGGAACTAGCTTCCGGGAATAGTCTTGGACGCACAGGGTAGGCCGTCCACAGATGGAGGTGCAAAATGCAAAGGTTTCAGAGCACAGCGCCAACACGCGACGGTCGACGACGTCGCACACTGCCGCAGAGGCGCGAATTGCTGGAATTGCCTGGGATAAATCAAAGTCGTGGCCGGCTGGTCGATGGCGCAAAATGAAATTGGCCTGTGGACGTGCACTCGGCCCCTGCGCCGTCGGGCGGGGGTTCGCAGATTGAGGAAATGGGGTCGAGAGGAGGGAGAGACAGTCACAGCGTACTGATGATGGGTTTGGCCTCGCAGGCGTACAGCGACGAAAGCATTGAGAGTCGTGACGGTGATTCTCGTGGTGTTTGTTGACGGCTGAGGTTGTGTATTTTTGCGTTTGACCCCTGGCAGCTAACCAAATGGGGCATGCTGCTCTGGTGCCCCTGACAATCGGGGACCAGGATGTTGTAGGACTCGCACTCCCGAACATCAGAGCGCCAGAGACATCGTCGCCGCAAGCCGCCCATCTCATCGTCCGCCTGTGCGCGATGAGGCACAAGCACTGCATTTCCAGAAACCATGCACCGCACTTTCGCCTCTCCTGCCCTGCGGCCAATCACCTTGCCCCCTCCGCCTCCTCCCACACTTTGCCGCTCCTCTCCCTCATTCACTACCTGACCTCCACCCTCCCTCTTGCTGAGCGCCGTCTTTCACTCTTTGTCGGCCTCTGCCCCAGCTTCCGGCATCCTCGCTCGTCGCTCTCTTCCACTCTTACCCAAGTCATTCATTTTGCAAGGGTCTAATTTGCCTGCGCCCTGCCTCCCGTCGGCCTGTCACTGTACATACCTCCACCTCCCCGGAGCCCGCGCCCACGACCTCAATTGACGACCATCACGCTGTTAATCCATAATACCCGGTGTCTACCGACTCTCTGTCCCGCATGAAGCTGTAGTCGCATGACAAGCTTGCTGCGTCCACACCATGCTCAACCACCGCTCCCACTCGAGCTTCCACCATGCCCGCAGAGCCCTCGCCGCCGCAGACATTCACCCCGCCCAAGCTGTCGTCGATGATACCGTAACGCGTCCTGCTCAAAATGCTTCTGTCGCCGCCGCAAAGTCTCTCTTTGCCAGGGCCATCGACCTGACCAGGCGCGCCTCTGGTGGCTCCAGCGACGATGATTCCTCCTCATGCCACACCACCCAGGACTCGGACACTTGCCAGAAGCCCGTCAACAGCAGCACTGCCATTGTCCTTGCCGCTCTGTAAGACTTTTGGCCCCTCCCATCCCACATCTCGGCTAATATGTCCAGGATTCCAATTGCTGTTGCCATCCTGGTCCTCATCTTCCTACACAGAAGACACGTCAAGAAGCAAGCTCTGGAGGACCTCAATGACAAGCACAAGTCTCTCGACTTTGGTCTGGATATCCCCGCGCCGTCGGGAGGAAAATCGAAAAAGGCTCCCGAGATGTCGACTGCCGACGCCCACAAGGAGATTCGTACTGGAGGAAGGGGTCTATCGCTGGATATGGATGCCGGACCGTACCTTATGCCCAATGGCTTCCAAAGCTCGCGCAACTCGCTCGAGTCCATGTCTCGCTCCATCGACGGTTACGATCCCTATCGCCCAGTTACTTTTATCAAGGAGGACGCCAAGGGCGACAACATGTCCACCTACAGCAAGTCCAGTGTTGGCACCGACCGCATGGGTCTTCTCAAGAATGCGCAGAGGATGTCCAGGAACTACCCCATGAGGTCCGCGGCTTCGTCGCCTGATGACAACAAGATTCCCGAGATTCAGTTTCCTGAGGCCACTCACTCCAGGCCGCCGCCCTCCCCATTGACTCCTTCTAGCGCCGAGGACCCCATGGACCTGGTTCGGGACAACCCGTTCGAGACCGAGCAGAAACGTCGCAGCCCTACCGAGAATTCTAAGCGTACTTCTGTCCAGGAACCATCTCTGCCCCAGATTGCCGAGGACCACACCGTCGAGGACAAGTCACCGCCCCCTGTCCCGCCCCCTCGCAAGCCCACTCCTCTGAGACTGGAATCGTTCACTGCCACCGTCCACAACACCGACAGCATCATCAGCAAGTCTAGCGACTACGAGGATCCTTTCAAGGTTACACCAGCCACGCCCCCACGCAACGCTGTTCCGGCTCTCCCTACTTTCAATGTCGAAGAATCTGCCCCGGTCAAGAACCCCCGTCAAAGCTTGATGGTCCAGGACTCTGGAATGAAGGGCAACAGACTTTCCGTCAGCCTGCGCCCGCTGCCCCCGGCGGCGCCTGAGGACGGCACTGAGAACCCCGAGGAACGCGCCAACAGGATTAGGTCTTTCTACAAGGAATACTTTGACGACTCCAAGCCCGAGCCCCAGGGTCGCTTCGCGGATGCACACGAGGACTATGGACAAGAATACATGGAGGGTACCGTTTTCGATCCTCAAAAGGGCCACTTCGTTGTCGCCGGTGCACCATTCGCAGAACCCGTCACTCGTCGTGCCATGACGCCGCCTCCTCGTGCTCCTCCCAGGTTCCGTGGCCACGGTCCTCCAGGCGGCTCCATCGGTGGCAGCTCCTGGGGCAGCCGTCCTGGAACTCCCGGTTCGATGCGCATGGGAGCTTCGGCCACGTCGATGGGCTTCCGCAACGACATGCCAGCCCCTAAGAAGCCTCTTCCGCCTCCCGCGGCTCTGAGCACCCTGCCTACTCCCGCTGCCTTGAAGGATGACTCGCATATTTTCAACCCCATCGACTTTGCGCCACCGCCCTCGATGCGCGACCTTGCTGCTGGTCGTCGTCCCCAGAGCCCCATGGGCGAACAGCGTCCCTACTCGCCCAGCGTCCGTCCCTTCACTCCTCTTGCCTCCTCGTTTGACGAGATTGGCGCCCTCCCCAGCCCGTAAGTTTTGACCAATTCCTCACTATTTCCACATCTAACACACTCTACAGTCACGCTCTCCGCAAATCCGGCACCTTCACGTCACTCGACTTTGCGCCCGTCCCGCGCATACGCGGAGCCGACATGGGCGGCAGCGACACGGCGTCGATCCGCAGCGGCGGCAGCAGCATGTCGGCGGCCAAGCTGCACGCGGTGCGCAACGGCGCGTACCGCGTCAGCCGCATCCCCAAGGAGATGGTCACGACGCAGGACGACCTCATGTCGCAGCTCAAGCCGTCATGGGATCTCGGATACAGCAACGGCAAGGGTTCGTCCAAGGACTTTTAAGGAGCTCTAGCAGCACGGCTGGTGTAGCGTCTTTTTACTTTCTTTTCTTTTCCCCTTTTATAAACGGATGAGGGTTGCAGAGTAGCTTTGTGCTGGTGAGGGTTCAGAGGTGGCTGAGATGAAGAGAGTCAGAAGGGGAAGTGTACAGCGCGATTCATGGTCATTAGAGAGAAGAGGTTTCCTGAGGAAGTCAGTACAGCGAACGCCCAAAAGTTCCTTACTCTTCGTCATTCGTCGTCACGATTGTCGCATCTTGACTGGGCGGGTCTAGTCGGTATCCTCCCGCTGCGTGCTTGCTTGCAATTTTTCCAACAGCACCTACCTACTAGCTAGCCAGGCAAAGCAGCGCAGCGCAGCAGCAGCAGCAGCAGCGGGAATGGAGGAGTAAGTCGGAGTCTTCATTAGCGGGGGGAGTTCTTTCTTTTCCAAACTTTTCCTTTTCTTCGATTCTCCTTGCCATCTGGATTCCATGGAGTCCCCTTTGAGATATACTCTTGTGTCGTCGTCATCTGAAAGTTCATGTGTTTGGTTTACTGTGCGTTGCATCTCAAGCGTCTTGAGCATCTTCTTGTCCTTTTTTTTTTAACCGTTCGTTGCATGATGAATGCGCCACTGTATTGTGTATAAGATACCACTGTACAAATGCTGTAAATCTGAATTGCCCATCTCTGTCTCGAATCGAACCTAGGTCTCATCCGCGGAAAGAGAATGTTTACCCTTGAATTCTGATTGAACAACGGTGCTGCTCCTCCCTGGATTTGTTCTTGGGACCAGAATATCCGAGTACGTGTGTGCCTGCACTTGAAGTTGGCGAGCTCGAGGTTTTGAGATTAGCTGCGGATATCATTACGTTACTCGGGCGAATTGATAGTTTTGGAAGGTCCAAAGGTCGAGGTGGTGATGTGAACGGTTTGGGATGGATTCGCCTGAACAACCTTCACACAACTCGGTGAAGTAAACCCCCAGCTCAAGACATTTCCACAAGGCTCGGAAGGTGGGGGAATCAACCGCCTAGATTTCTGGCTCAGTTGCAGTAAAACCACTCGTCGTCCGGAATATGGCACCTTTCGATCTCCGGCCAAGTGGCAATTTTGTAGTGCTCGCTTATCGCGCCCTCGAAGCTCACACCATCCCACCGCTGTGTGTAATCAACACCTTTGCCCCGCTTGACAATGACCAACATCTCCTTCTCGAGCTCTCCCGGTGAGCAGAAAGTAGGATCCTCTCTGTACACAAACTCTTGAAGTGTCTGACCTTCCGCCAAGTTCTGCTCAAAGGGAACCCGTTGGCCTGGGTACAGAGTGGAGCCTATAGGACCGGCACTCATCGCGCGATATACAGCCACTGAAGGGTTGGTGTGACTTCCGTCAAGATCCTCCAATTGCTTCTGCCAGCTGCATGGTTGCGGCTTGCGCAAATATCGGAAACGGCCAGTCACTGGTGCGTGTCTGTAGCCGAGTAATCTCGAATCAGGAGACAGGAAATCAAGCTCTTTCCATCCATCACTGTACTTGATGAGGAAATCCAGAGTTTTGTACTCCATTTCGACCATCATATCCCCAGCCACCACGGTAAGCCTGTCGAGCCGAAGGCCAGGGAGGAGTTGAAGAGCCGCATGGAGTAGATACTGCTTGCCTTCATCTGCGACCAAGATTCTGAGAGCCTTGGAAGCAACACGCACATGTCGGATCAGAGCCAGTTTCTCCGCGGGGATGTTTGCGAGCGTGTCCAGCATTGCTTCCGAATCATCGAATCTGAACTCGACCTGCTTCAACCACGAGTCGCCGACCTCGGCGTGTATGCGTTTGCAAGTTCGCAACAACGCGAGGTGAGATGATGGATCAATGGACCGCCGTGATACATGCGTCATTTGAGTTGAGTGGAAGAGTTCGGAGTAGATCTGATTGCGGAGCTCTTGGGGAAGTTGCATGAGCATGCTTGCTTCTTGCGGGTGCCAGCTCACTTCCTTTGCTGGTTGACCGGCTGCTGGCTCGGTCGTGGCCTTGTTCGCCATGATTGTGACTGAAAAGGATTGACCTTTGTTGTGTTGAGCGGAGGAAGTGGTAAGAAGGACGAAACGATGTTGGTTCGAAGTAGGGTCGGGACTCAGGGTAGTACTCTACCGCCCCCAACACCCTCTGCACGGACCAACGCAACCGCATCGTTTTCTGTTCCGCCCATTACCACCCGTCTGTATCGCACCTGTGGTGTACTTTGATGAAGTATCTTAGCATTTACTAACTTTTGCTGGGAAAAACAGGTAAATGCTTGGTGCCAGCAACATTAAAAGCTGCATCAATCACAAAAAGACTAAGAGGTATCAGACTCGTTCGTCACCCTGTGCCAAATTTTTTTTTATCAAAGTCCCGCGGGATGTGTTTGTTTTTAAGGGATTGATCTCAAACGGGGAGTCATCTCATTCTTGTCCCCCAAAGACTTGACCGTCTGACCTTCCTTGAGAAGATTAGAGAGCTAGCTCTAGGTATGTCGGAAGCATTCGAGCAAGTCCTGCACCACCTCACACACCACGGCTCTAGAGTTGGTTGCCAATTGCCATTTCCCCTTTTCGGACCCGCCGTCGTTAACAGTGCAATCGTCCATCAATGCGACAGTCCGCCCGTCTTCCATCTCCAATTGACAGCGCATAAATCGAGGAGGTTCTCCACCAACAGTCTTCGGGGCTTAATCGTGCTCGAAAGATGGAATTGGGATTGGCTACAAAACAATTAGAATGTTCCTCCTTCCGGTTTTTTGACGGTACTCACAAGTAAGTATCAAAGCCACCGTCTTGTTTTGGATGGATTATTTTATTTCAACAACTGTATTTCAGCGCATTGCTGGCCATATGGATCGCACCTGTTTTATGCTTGGATGTGTCTTCCTCGCGCGCTGATACTTTTGCGCCCATCCGGTCATGAATTTGCTCATGATTTAGGGATCTCGAGATTTTGGCTGTTGCGACGACACAGTAGTATCCTAGAAACTCTACGATAAGATAGTCACATGTCATGGAAGCATGTTGGCATATAGTTGTGGCAAGTTCATATTTGATTACTTCTATGAGAAGAGCAAAGGCCACACAGGCATCATACTTCGCGAACTTGTCCATCGCTGCTTCTTCAGATGAGTTAGTTGGAATTTTGAAAGTGATTTCATGGGAAGAAGGAACCAGGCCTTATCCTCGTCGAGTACGCACTGCAAATGCAATCTTCCTTCGATGACGACTTCCGGCCTTTCTCCGTGTCCCCGAATGGCGGCGAGTCTCAATATCGTTGTTGTTTCCACTTGACGTCGTCATGATTGTTTTCGGGTGAGTCTTTCCGGTACGGCGTGATCTTGAATGCTGTCCAGGACAAGCCTCCGTCCAAGTGGACGTCAGGACTTCGGATGGTCAGTTTTTAACCAACGACTCCATAGTATTCGTTTTCCTCGAGGTTGTGGTCAAACTCCGGGTGTCGTGTTTCCAGGTATGTCTTGATCTCCTGCCAAGTACTCTTGCCCACGTCATCTCTGATGACGTTTTCTGGGTCATATCTCTGCTCGTAGTCAACTCCATGACCTCGCTTGACAACAACCAACGCCTTCGTGAGCAACTCATCATCTGTACGGAGAGAATCATGAAATTCCTTCGAAAATTCCTCGACGGTCTGGCCTGGTTTCAATCTCTGCTCGAAGGGGGCCCGTTGGTCGGGATCCAGTATGTCCGCATTGGCATCGGCAGTCTTCGCGCGGTAGATGGTGACAGACGGGCTCGAGAGACTCCCGTCGCGGTCATCCAATTGCTTCTGCCAGTCTGATGGTTGGGGTTTGCGACGATAGTCTTCATGGTCGAAAGGTTCTTCATCGATATACTTGTAGCTAAGGAAGTGCGACCAGGGCGATGTGAAGTGAAGCTCCTTCCATCCTGAGCCCGAATTGATGAGCTTGGTGATAGTTTCGTAGGCCACACAGAAGGGCGGACAAGCCCACACAATGAGTCTATCAAGTTTGAGACCAGGTAAAAGTCCAAGAGCCTCATACAATCGGTAGAAGATCACTTCTTCTTCTTCGAATGGAACCCGGAGGCCATCACCAGCCACAAACATGTATCGAATCATAGAAAGCGTCTCAGCAGGAATGTTGGCAAGCTTATCGAGCATTCCCCGAGAGCTCCCGAACTTGAAGAGGACCTTTCCCACCCAAGTGTTGCCGACCTCAGAATGTACGCGGCGGCAAGTTCGCAGCAGAGCGAGAGCATTGGGAGTTGTGCCGAGGTCCATGTGTCCAGAAGATGAGATTTGAATTGAAAGGAACAATTCAGAGTAGATCATGTCGCGTATCTCTTGTGGTAGTTGCATGAGCATGCTTGCTTCTTGTGGTAGACAGCTGGAATGTTGTGACTGCCCATTTGCTAGCTTGCTTGTTGGTGTGTTTGATTTGCTCGGTTTCTTTTTGGTCTCCATGTCGTCGAAGAAGGGTTGGTTGGTGGTAAGTGGGATGGAGAGAGAAGATCTCGAGAAGGTTGTGTTTGTAGAATTGGGGCAAAAGTGCTGCTTCGAATTTATATGGCAGGTGTGATCAAGGGCCTTCCCCAACACCCTCTGCACGGACCAACGCATCCGTGGATCGTTTTTCGTTCCGCCCATAGGTACCACCGCTCTGTTTCCGACTCGCAAGCTGGTACTCCAGCGCTTATCGACTTTGGTCGGGCAAGATAGGTAAATGCTTTGGTGCTGGAGGCGCTCAGAAGAAATCAATGGCACTGATATCGCTCGCTTGATTCACGTAGCCAGATAGGCGGGAGGAGAAGAGAAGAAGAAAGGAGAAAGCCAAAGTGAGACTCAGTTGAAGGATCTCATGAAATAATTTCGCGAAGTAGGCAGACTAGTGGTATAGAGGGGCCAGGGCTGCCGAGGTAGACATGCTGGCAGGCCCAGTCACCTAGCAATCACCAATGTGGGACATTCACTGTACGCGTTGACTAGGTTTGATGGGGTTGATTGCGCTGTATTGCCTCTCGACCTTCCTCAAAGCAGTCATGGCTTTTCATGTCAAGATAGAAACCTCGTGTCGTTTTCCCAGCAGCTACAACCCTGAGTGGTGTCTGGAACTACCGAAGAAAATTGGTTCACATTGCAGAGACCCATGGCCAGCACATCATTGTAGCGAGGAGATACTTGATTGCCTCTACAGTAGTCAAAGTCGAAGGGCTACGCAGGCATCTCTATCAGCAGACTCCTACACCATTGCCGGATTCCACCCACCTTCCGTTTTGTTGAATCAGAGTGCACCAAAGCAACGGAAGGTCCTAGACGTGAACAGGTTCAAGGGCCGGCAAATCATCATCATCGGAGTCGTCGTATTCGTTTTCAGAGTCCTCGAGCCCATACACATCGTCGTCATCATCGTCGAGGTAGTCGTCCTCAAAGTCCAGATCGTAATCGTCGTCATCGTAATCGTCGTCGAATTCGGGGCGGTCATACCCAAGGCGGAGTATGAGCTTCTTGATGTCTTCCCACTTCGTCTTTCCCGTTTCTGCTCTTATGTCGTAGTCCGTGCCGGCGCAATCGTACCTCTGCACGTAATCGACGCCCTTCCCCCGCTTGACAATGACCAAAGACTTCTTCATTATCTCCCTCGGATCACGGATGCACTCGTCAAAATCCTCGTCGAAGTCGTCAAGTGTCTGCCCCTTTGCCAACTTCTGGATGAGTGGAACCCCTTCGTCGGGATCCAGGGGAATGCCATCTCGAGCGCCGCCCGCCGTCTTCGCACGGTAAACGGCCACAGAAGGCTTTGAAAGCTTACCGTCGCGGGCTTCCAATCTGTTCTGCCAATCTGCTGGTTGAGGCCTGCGCGGAAAGAGGGTTTTGTCCATGTAGCCATATACGAACGGGTCGTTCTTGTAGCCAAGGAAGAGAGAATCCTCCGAGAAGAAGTGGAGTTCTTTCCATCCTGAGCTCGACATGATCAGGTGTTTCAGAATGTCATACGCGACTGGAGGGGGTCGAGTGGCGTTCACATCAAGTCTGTCAAGCTTGAGGCCCGGGAGGAGCTGAAGGACCGCGTGGAGTTTGTAGGAGGCCAAGCCGCTTGCCGGTAGGGAAAGCCTAAGGAAATCGCTTTCTACACGAACGTGGCGAACTTGAGAAAGCGTTTCCGGGGAAAACGTGGTAAGTGTGTTGAGCATCGACTCCGCACTACCGAAACTGAAAATGACATGTTGCAACCATGTCTTCCCAATTTCTGAATGGATGCGTCGGCAAGTTCGCAGCAAGGCGGGAGCATGACGGTTTAGACGGCGACCGTCAACGAACCAAACTTGGGAGAAGAATTCGGAGTAGATCTTGTCGCGTAGCTCTTGGGGAAGCTGCATGAGCTTGCTTGCTTCTTGCGGGAGAGGCTTCGGTTCCTTTGGCGGCCGAGCTACTGCTCGCTTGCTCTTGGATTTCTTGGACTTGGTATTTTTCTTCGCCATGGCTATTGTTTGAAAGAATTGGCAGGTGGTGTGTTCAATGGAGGAAGGAGGAAGGTTTGGATGAGAAGAGGTTGAAGAGAGGGGGTTTCAATTAGTGTTTAAGCAAACGGACTCAAAAACACATTGTACTTCGTACTCTAGCGGGCAATGGCAGGTGAAGATCAGGGACCCTTCCCCAACACCCCTGCACGGACCAACGCAACCGCATCGCACAACTGGTGGTTCGGCCACATTGAGCGCACACGACCACAATCAGCTCTCCTCTCCACTCCAAACCGTCCCTGTCCGCCAGTCGATGCGCGGAATCCTCCCCAAGTGCTCATCTCCCTTCGAGCTCTTGTCTTCTCTCCTCCCCACGTCTAGACCCTGCATTGCTCCACGACAGCTCAGGCAATCCAAGTACCTCTCGCAGCAACCTTTCTCGAGTGCGACTCCACGCCAGAATCTTTCCTCTCCACTCTCGGCCAGTACTAGCAGAAGAACCACAAGCACAATGGCAGCACCAGCGGAAGCAAAGATTGACACGCGCCCAATCGTCATTTCGGGCCCCAGTGGCTCGGGCAAGAGCACGATTCTTAAGAAGCTGTTCGCAGAGTTCCCGGACCGCTTTGGCTTCAGCGTGTCGCGTACGTCTTTTCGATTGCTCACCCTCTCCTTTGCCCCCAAGAATCCGCCTAACGGTACTCAGACACGACGCGCTCGCCCCGCGCCGGCGAGGTCGACGGCCGCGAATACCACTTTGTGCCGCGCCCCGAATTCGAACGCATGATCCAAGACAACGCCTTCATCGAGCACGCGAGCTTCGGCGCAAACTACTACGGCACGTCCATTGCCGCCATCGACAACATCGCCAAGCAGAACCGCGTCTGCATCCTCGACATTGAGATGGAGGGTGTCAAGCAGGTCGCAAACAACCCCCACCTGCCGCAGCGGCCGCGCTTCCTCTTTCTGAGCCCGCCCAACTTGGAGGAGCTCGAGAAGCGCTTGAGGGGCAGGGGCACCGAGACCGAGGATAGCCTGCAGAAGCGTTTGACGCAGGCCAAGGTCGAGATGGAGTTTGCCAAGACTGGCGGCATCCACGAGAAGATTGTTGTAAATGATGATTTGGAGACGGCATACAAGGAGGTCAGGGACTGGATCGTTGGTGAGGAAGCTCAGAAGCACGCATGATGTAAAGGGAGCGGCCCGGCATGGCAGAGATCAAGATGGTCCAATTGTAGAATAGAGGAACCTGGAGAACGGCATTGGGAGGTGCCAGGTGTATAGGGCTTGACTTGGCCAGGTGCATATGTTCAAGCGGAACACTAAACATGGACTTCAGCTTTCAAAAGATTACTACATACCCGCAGCTGAAAAACGCCCCAGCTGCTTTTTTGCCGCAAGATTCGCTCCGCCGCTTCGAAAGACACAAGAAAATACTAGTTAAAGTGTAGAGAACCTCAAAAACCGCTGCAAGTAGAAAGTAAGAAAAAGGGACAAAAGGTCAAGTGATGCTCGACAACGGAGAATTACCACCCCCCATCCCCAAGTGCACCTCCGAATGCTTTGAATGGAAACAATCAAAAAGCAAAGGCGGCCCGGCTGGCCTGCGTGTTTGGTATCAATCATGCTCTTCTAGCTTTCCCATCCCCAAAAGGGACCCAGAGGAGGTTCATTTCCTCTGCTCCGGATCGACGACAAATTCCAGCGAGGGCTTGGCAAACATCCTCTAGTAGCCGTTCATCGTCATTCTCTGCGAACTCCGGCTGAGCTCGCGGTCGGCAGAGGGAGAGATGGGCCTCGAGCCGCCGCTGTAGCCACCGCCCTCCCTGAGAGCAAGCAGTTGCTTTGCGCGGAAAGATTCGTAGTGGATGAAGGAAGTCGTCTCGATCAGATCTTGGAGGTGGGTGCGGGTAAGGAAGTTGCGTAGCGCAACAAATTCGCAGTGGGTTTCGTCCTCGACTATCCAGGAATTAGCATTTCCATGTACCCTGTACATCTTTGATAAACCTACCATTGATGACTCCCCAGCGGTTCTGGCGGCCACGCACTTGCTGACCTCCAACAACAATGTTCTTCTCGGAACCAACGACGGCAAAGGGAACTTGCTCCTGCGCATCGTTAGATTTGATCCAACGAAAATAGGCCGAATTTTCCTACCTTGATCACTGCGTTCAGCGCGACCTCGTCATGGTCGTGCTCTACGTTGTCGTAAGGGTACATCCGCAGGTTGTGGAAAGCAAACTCCTCCTTGATCCTGGCCTTGAACTCGGCGCGCTCCTCAAGCGTCAAGGAATCACTCTTGGCGATGACGGGCACGACGTTAACGTACTCGCTGAGCTTCTTCAGGACGACAATGTCGATGGGCTTGAGTCCGTGTCCAGAGGGCTGGATGAAGAAGAGGCAGCAGTGGATCCTGGTGTCCTGGAGGTAGCCCTCACGCTGCGCAGTCAATTCCTTGCGCAGGTAGGCAGAGTGCTGGTCCTTGATGTACTTGACGATGGGGTCCCAGCAGCGGTCGTTGTTGATCAGGTCGCCGTAGCCAGGAGTGTCAACAATGTTGAGGCGCAGACGAACGCCGTTCTCCTCGATAACGTGCGAGACGCTTTGGATCTCAGTGGTGCTGCGAATGGGTTCCTCGGGGCTCATGCGACCCTTGCTGTCCATGAGGTGGGAGGCGAAGATGGTGTTGATCAAAGTGGACTTGCCCAATCCAGTTTGTCCTGATATCTGCTGTTAGTCGCGTTGGGTCTTCGGGGTTGGCAAGCTACGCGGCCCGGGAGCTACCGATGCGCAGAGTCGCATGGTGGCTGGTCGAGATGGGGTAACATACCGACACAGATGACGTTGAACTGGAAGCCACGCTTCAACAGCTTCTTCTCAATCTGCTGGGTGATGCTGTCGAAACCGACATGGCTCTTGGGGAAGACGGTCGCGGCCTGAGCGGTAGCGGGAGCGGCAGCCATCTTGACGACGTGGAGCGTCCGGGAGAGGGCGCAAAGAGGTTGAGAGAAGGAGAGTTAACGAGCGACGGATGGATCGAGAGGAATTGGAGGTCGAGAGGACCGTGTAGAGTGGGAGCAGAGGTAGAGGCGCGGGTCAGGGACGTGGATAGCGTGGACGAGATGGAGAATGGGAAAGGGGGCGGTCGGTCGCGCTCGCTCGGGTGGTAGGGATGCGCGGAGCCGCCAATCCCGCACGGGGAAGGTGCCATTTTCCGACTGCTGCTCTGCCTTCAACTCAACACCACGCCAAAAGTTCCTCTCGTCGTCAACAGCTCTCCCGGCGCACCCATGGCTGCCCTCCGTTCTCTCGGCGCTGGCCCCATGGCCTCCATTCTCCCCAGACTGAGCGCGCCGGCCACGATGCTCTCGCCAATGCTCCGTCGCATGCAACAGCCGCTCCTGCCACCATCAATTCGCCTTCCCGCTTCAGCAGTCGCCGCCATAGGAAGCGTCTCCGGCGTACTGTCCGATATCTGGGAGTCCATCCTGCGCGCTGTCCCCAAGAAGAAGACGTCACACATGAAGAAACGTATTAGGCAATACGCCAACAAGGGTCTCAAGGACGTCACCGAGATTGTCAAGTGCCCTGGGTGTGGCAGGCCCAAGAGAGCGCACATTCTGTGCCCGTTTTGCGTAAAATGTTTGTTGGATATTCCGTCAATCAATGGCTATTCTGACAAGTCGACAGCAATCCAAAAGTGGCTCAAGGACAAGACCGCATAGTTTCAAACACTGCAGGCAGGACGAGGGGAGTTTTTTGAGGATTACATCTTCCGATGTGCATAAATTTCAAGGGATGATGGCATTGACGGCGCTCACGGCATAACAATTGTTTTTGGGATACCTCTGCGGATCTGTATGAATATTGAGGGGTTCATGAGAAACCAAGTCTTGAAAAGCAATAAAATTTTAGACAATGAGCAATTGGGCAATTGGAGAGTCTAGATGACTGTTCCATGAGCTATTGCAGCTATCAAAGATTCCTAGGACGTGAGAGCATGTCAAACAATCAGTCTGTGCTCCGCAAGTGATGTGCAGCTAGTTTCCTCCCCGCTATGACATCGTTACCTCTGCCTCAGACGCGTCCACCCGCGCACCGCGATCTTACACAACCACACACCAATACCGCAGCCGTCGCAGTGCCTCTCCACGGATACAGCTGATTGCAGCGGTGAGGCTCTTTGAAAATGGTACAATCTCATCGGACTCTTCAAGCGATTTGAGAATCTTGAAACCTAACCTTGGCGCAGTCGAAACAATACCTGACCCTCCACACCATTGAACATGGTAACCACTCCCGGTCCGCTACAACTACACACGCAAAATTCTGACAATGAAGCAGCTCACCCAACGGACATCTTCGCCGTTGCGCCAACCAAGTCCAGCCTTCTCTCTGCGTCAGGCTCTTCTCACATCCGCGTTTTCGACACCACGAATCCCGAATTTCCGCTCGTCCAAACCCTGAACGGCGCCCACAAACTCGGATGTCATCACTTGGTCACATCAGCAAATGGCTCAAAGGCTGCTAGCGCTGGCTTTGGGGGAGAGATCAAGCTCTGGAGTGTCGCTGAGGACGGAACCTGGCAAGAGGAGGGCAACATAACAGACGGCAACAAGGCGGGCGAGGCCTGGGCAATCTCTCTCAGTGAAGACGGCAGATACTTGGCGAGTACGACACACGATGGCAGAATCAATGTGTGGGAGACCACGTCAAAGGAGAAAATCAGGGAGTACGAAACGAAGGGTAGCTTTGGCTTGAGCATCCATCTGGTAAGCTCCCCCGAACCACACGCCGTGGAGCAGAGTCAGAGGCTCTTTGAGTAGAAGCACTGACAGACCATAACAGAGCCTTGACGGCCGCTTCACCGCGTCCGGCCACGAGAACGGCAGCGTGTACATTTTCAACAACGACACGGGAAAACTCGTACACTCGTTGCCCGGTCTCATCAAGCCTATACGAACTTTGGCTTTCTCTCCGGGTTGCAAGCTGCTCGCTGCGGGTGGAGATGCCAAAACAATTGCTATTTACGACGTCTCATCCGGGGAGCAAATTGCGATTCTCTCGGGCCACGCGGCTTGGGTCATGAGCTTGGACTGGAGTGCAACGGGCGAGTACTTGTTGAGCGGGTGAGTACTTGGCTCTCTCGATCATGCCCAAGCGGAACTCTCCTCTCATGTCAATCTTCTTTGCCCTCTTTGGATCTTCACCTGGCTTGAGGAATTGACTGACTTTTGGCGTTGTAGTTCCTTTGATGGCAAAGCCAAGGTCTGGTCTATTGAAGCTCGGACTTGTGTCGCCACGCACTCGGAATCTGATAAGACACTCTGGACCGTCAAGTGGCTGCCCAAGACCCAAGGTTCAGAAAAGTTTGCCGTTGCCGGTGCCGGGAAGAGCATCTCCTTCTACCGCGAAGCCAGCGGGAGCTGATTCAACAACAAGTGGCAGCAGGGGAAAGAAGGGGAAAAGAAAAAGGTATCCAATCAGGCTCGGGAGAAGTGCTTGCCGTCTCGAAATAAGAATCCCAACATTCCAAAACAGGGGGTCCAACTCTAACCAAAACCAATTACTCGGCCCCTGCCGAAGCCACCAACCACCTCTTAGAAATTGGGGATAGCATCCCTACAGCCAACCGCGATTGAACCGTTCCCGGACCGCCCCGAAGATCAGGACGCCGTGGCAAGCGGCAGTTTGTAGATAAAGGTACCGGGGAAGCTTCAGCTAAGACCAAAGTAACAAGATAGAACCCTGATGAGCCAGAGATACAGTTGATTGCGCGTCCAGAAGTATGGGTTCGCAACACGCACAAATCAGCAAGATTGACCCGAGCAGAAGGTGCACCGAGTAAAAACAGCAGCTGCATCTGAAACAATGCATCGAACTTTGACTAACCACTGTGCAGAGTGAATTGTGCAATGCAACGAGGAGCACTCGTTCCTCTCCGAAAACCCACTGACGTACAGCACTGATCGACTGCCGCCGCCGCGAGCCTAAGTAAACCTCGAACGAGATGCCCTCGTACTCTCTGTGCCTGCCGCCCTGAATGGCTACTGATGGCTCCCTGGCCATCCGCCCCGCAGTGCCCCGCAGCAGTCAATCTGCTGTTGAGTTGGCGCTTGGTTTGGCATGGAGATGAAGCAACACACGTCCGTCGACCTGTTCTCTGCGCTGGTGCGTTGGCGATTGGACCACAGCGCTCCTGGCCTCAAACTGCGAGGCTTTGGCGAGAACGAACTCGAACGCGCCGGAAATAGCTCCTGCCGCCCACTCCTGTTGCTGATTGACGTACTGCGCATGGTTTTGGCGCTCGGAAACTACATGGCGAGGATTGTTGCGTGGTGGCTGGAGGTGGTCGACGTCGCTCTCTCCCCAGTCGCATTAATTCCTTCCATCTGTCTTCTTGCCCTTCTCGCCAAAAAAAAAAAAAAAAAGTCTAACACCGGACATTGTCACTGGCCGAACACCTTCTTTAGTCAGTCGGGCAGCTGGGTTTGGGGTGTTTGGCGTTCCTGTTACTAAGAAGGACGCAACTGTATATTGCACTTTCCCTCTAACTGCCTGTGCAAAGAGCTAGATGGACCAACACCCTTACTACCCTGCTCCCGTTGCCTCTTTGGGGACCTTGCTCTCGCCAGATGGCCAGATTGGTTTTAGGCAAATGATTTTCTTACCTAAATCGTTTGCATCTTCGTCCTGAACGGATCTCTATTCCTTGCCAACAAGTTTTTCTCTGCACAATAGTAATGACTTCCAAACTCCATTGCTTTAACTCACCCTTTGAAACTGCAGACGGACGCTTCATCTACGTTTTTCTCTGCCCACCACACTCAGTCGCTGCTGTTCACTCTCCCTGTCAGTACGCCAATTCATCGTTCACTAATCACATTATACGCAAAACATCGAGCAAGCCAACCAATGTCCCATGGACGCGGGAAACCAACACAAACCCCACTTTCTTAATGTCCGCATGCGAAATTTTGGTCGTCTAAAAAGTTTCCTCTCCGTCGCTGAGAGTCGAACTCAGATCTCCAGTCAATACATGCAACCTTTTCGATGCTTGTAATTGAAAGCATGTACATAGCATTTTGGTAATGCTGACCGATAGGACTGGTGGGCTACCATTGCACCACGACGGACATGCCTGTGGCTAGGAGTCCGTGTTTCTGGGTTATAATTAGAGGCGAAGAGCAGAGAGAAATGGAAGCTTTTGTATATGGTAAAGCACTTTGACAGTGGATGGTATATTAAATCATCAAAGAGCATGGCTGGAGAAGAGCAACGGTACAGTAGAAGATAGACTGCATCAATCAGAGATGAAATTGACATTTGCAAGGGAGGACAGGTCAAAATCTGTGTATTTCTATGGACATGTCTATCTAGCTGACAGTGATCTACCAAGCCTCCCCCGCGGACTCTTTCCGACGTATCCGACACGACCTCACTTGTCTGCGGATACGGTAAAGGTCGACTTTCCGACTCCACCGTCGGAACGAGCCTCTCTGGCGCTCCCACCCCCCAGCGTGAATGCCAATGTGATGCTGACAAGGCGCGGCCATTCAAAGAACAGTTTGCGCGAATAGAAGACGTAGACAGCGCGGGTCACGCGCAAAGCCCGCGCGTCCAGCTATTGCGTCGTCGACACGATATGATGAGACAAATTGGTGACGAAACAGCCGCGCAAAGGACACGGAGCAGCGGGTACGATGCAGAGGCAGGCTCCTTCTCTCGCAAAGACTTCGCTGGTCGGATGGTAGCAGGCGTGCGGTCCATCAATGGCGAAGCATCACGCCAACAGCGGCTAAAGGGAGTCGACGACAGGCGTGTCTCTTACCTAAAAGTTTCGTTCAACAGCCTACATTCGTGCTTCCTGGCGCAATATTGCGCACACTCCCTTTAATTTTGCCAGTACGTGCTGGCGCATCCGCTTTATCGTCTCGCGCGAGGGAGGCTTTCATTGTGTGATGCGTGACGTGCTCGACAGACGCAATGATGCCAGCGGCGGCAGCGGGGAAGAGAAGGGCCTCGAATAGCAGCCGCACCATCCGCAGTTTCCATGACGTTATTATGAATGGACGATGCGGAGAGGGGGGGCTGGAGATCCGACTTGCATCATCTCACTAGTGTCTTTTGCTTGGGTCGGGAAATATTTTTTTGTTGCTTCTTTGCCTGCCCGTCTGTCCGACTCAAGACCGGATCGGACCGGGTGCGAGATGGGCTGTGTTGGTGGTGCCTGCTTGCTTGCTTCCTGTGCTTAGGTCGGGACATCAAGGTGGCGGATAGATGGGCGGATGGATGGATGCGCTCAACGTCACTCACTACCGTGGTGTCTCTGGTTTGCGCTAGCTGCGCACCAACAGCGAGCAAAAGACATCAGGGTTGGCTGTTGCACTTCCTCGCTGATCGTTCCTGCGTTGACGCCAAACTGACATTTGGGATGTCGTTTTCCTTCCTGGATCCCACTGTTTGGCCAAGACATTTTGGTGGTTGGACGGTGGTGAACGAGGTGTCCACCACGACGTCTAGCGCGCGGGCGATCATGACATCTGTCCGATGGCGCCGTCAAGCGGATAGGCGCGCCTACCGATCCTCTGGATGGAGGTGGGAATCCCGCGACTCGGATCGCTGTGTCCAACAGTTTCCCTATAGCTATCATCCAGTTAGCACAACAAGGCTGGTGGGAACCACGGCATCTGAGGCTCGGGAACAGCCGTTGTGACTGCACGACCTGACCAGTCAATCGTGACGTAAGGGCTCTCGAGGTGTTCAAGTCTTTGAATCGGGAGCAGGATTGCTCAATCGACGTGTTGGGCTTCCCAATGCTCGGAGTCGCGGCTGCTGACGCTCAAGTCTTGACCATGACGACGGCCGTGTCGTGGCGGTGACGATAAATGTACTCCACAGAAGTCGTACTGTCGTCAGCTGCTTCATTCCTCCTTAGTCCCCCTCGCTCTCGCCAGTGTGACCCGATAGACTTTTCGTGCAAAGAGACGTGTCGTTCCATAGTCCTGCGCCGGCACCGGAGAGTCCTAGAGACAAGATCCGTCTGTTGATAGTTGTCAACCCGTCGCTAGTCTGTCAATCAGAACGTCAGCGGTCACCACAATGGCATTCCAGAGACCCTTGCGCCACAATTGGCGATCAGCGTGATCGTCTAGAAGATCCGCAAACACACTAGAGCCGGCTGATTGCCACAAAGTCTAGTACGACAACCGGCGACCATGTGTATGATTGTGTGGTTCAAATGCAAGATGCCCGACAAAAAGCACCAAAATCAATGTAAATCAGTGCATGCCAATCATAATGATGGACATTTCGACCCCGCTGCGAGAAAGCAATGTGTATTACGGTCAATTAGCCGAAATGCGCACGAGTTCCTGGGTTCTGATGCAGGTGAAGGGCAGGGCAGGCGTGTGCTTGGCTCAGGTAAGCACGCCCAGGAGGGGTTGGTGCAATCAATGGCTGGCAGACATTTTGCCCTGTTCTTTGGACGCGTGTCTCTTTTCTTTTCGATTTCCGATGGTCAGGCCCGATATTTTAAAGGACTTTCGGATGCTCTGCTGCTGCATTCAGTGTTGTTGCTGCTGCTGGTCGTATGTCTGCAAGGCCAAGATGCGACATGTCGACCGGTCTGTCAATTCGTCCACGTGGACGGGGGCGAAATGAGAGGAAGTAATCAGCCAAAGAGCTAATAACCTCAGCGCCGACATGTTTCGGCGCGCCTGGCGAAGTCGGCGTGGTGAGAGACATTGAAAAGAGCAGACGCAGCCGTGTTGAGCGTCCATCGGTTCGAGGTCGCTGAACGTGCATGAGCCACTCCCGTTCGCGAAGGTCCGGGGCTGATAGCGTCGCCACCAGGTTTGACCTGTCATATTTGCTTTTTCTTACACTTGAGTTGGTGGCGGAAAAGAGTGTTGGCTCGCCACCTATGAGCACTGAGGTGTCCCTCTGCTCGTGGAAAGCCACACAGCCAAGCCCAGATAGCCACCTACTGCTGTAAGCCAACAGGAGGCGCACCCTTTTAGCGGCAGGATCTGCTACGCTCGCTCAACCAACCGGACTTCTGCTCGGCGTGCAGTTCACACACACGCCTCTTCGGCAGTCGGTCCTCCTGGCGACCTTTGTTGTGCCTGTCATGGGCTGGTCCCGCCCATCGGCTTCTGGCGAAGCCTGGAGGGCAAGATCTCCGCTAATATTGAACCCTGGTGGCTTACGGGGCAGTCCGTCGCGCACAGAGGTTGTGAAAAAAAAAAAAAAATACCTGCGATAAGGGCGCGGCGCGAGTAATGGTGATGGACGCTTGTGTCGAGACGAAACCCACCATCCAGACCATAGCGCGGAGACGGGGCCGACCGAGAGTGGCTCTTGATAATGACTCTGATGATCAGGTGGAGATGTGACTAGCCTGGCGGCAAAGCGAAGGCGCGGAGCGGCTGGCTCCGTCGTCATCGAGGGAGTTGAGAAGATGGAGTTGACAAAGTAGAAGAAACATGTCTTATCGAAAACTCCCCCATGAAAAAAGGGCTTCAGAGGCGTACGTCGAGGAGGGGATGGTAACCACAGGGGAGGAGGAGCCAGACCAAACAGACCGTCGAGGAAGAAGCAAGAGAGCGGCCGCGGCCCGCAGCGCATGCGGGGCGTCTGCCGATCTCTGGCAATCCATCCGTCCTTTCCCTCGACCTCATCTATCCATGCCCACCTTTCAATACCCGCACCTTGATCGCCATGTAGCCGTGTCAAAGTGCAGACGCGTGGTCTGACTGTGGCCGCGTGCGAGAATGCGCTTCAGACGACGCGCCAGCAGAGTTCTCGTAACCAGCAGCAGGCCATTTCGCGTAGCTAGCTACCTTGCTGGTCTCCCAGACTGGCGGGCACGATCAGGTGGTTGAACGAACGACCTGAGCCCGAGGCGAAGTTTGTTTGCTGCTCTTGCACCATTCAAGTCCGAGGCCGCAGACGTATGGATGCATTGCATCACGATCGCTGCCGTAGGACGCAAGAAGGGCTCTTGGATTGTCCTCCACGAATGCTGATGCACCCCACATTCACCCTTGCCAAATCGGTTTCAGCGTCCCTGGCGTGGCATGTTGATGTGGGAGATTGAAGATAAGTAAAGTGGAGAGGCATGATTGTTGCACTGCCAATGACACAATGGTACTTCTGCAATTGTCCGCTTGCACAACGCTCCTCGCTGCCATTATGCGTGCCATCGGCTCAACGGTCTGTTTCAAGCGTCAGAACGATGCATTGACACGAAAGCGGAATGGAGTAGCTGCAGGGATATTCTGAATGGGTCAGGAACGCAGAGCTGTACATTGCGAGTAAGCGACTCGAGGTGAAGCACCTACATGCGTCTGGGGCCTGGGACCCAAGGCGTGAAGAAGGAGCATATTCATCGCACGCGCTCTTTGCGTCAAAGCATGTTTTCGGGGGTAACACGGCGTCTGAAGCTGGGCCAAGAATTCAAGAGATAACGCAGTAGGCTTCGCAGCGTCGCACAGTGACGGCGACGGATAATGCCAGAGGTGAGAGGGCGAGACTGGTACTGCTGCTGTCGCTGCAAGCAGGACGGGCTCTTGTTGTTCCGTGTGTTCCGGCGAGCGTCACGTTCGGATGAGTAGAGTTTGCGGATGCATTGTCTTGGGGTCGTACAGCACCACCAAGAAGGCCAGTGCGGGTTGAGGGTCGGTGTTGCGGCTAAGGCGCGAAGCATATTGGTTTCCTCGACGCACGTATGCGGCGAACCACGTGTACGAGGAATTGACCTTGAACAGCTCTTGGAAATGATGTCTCTTGAAATTGACGCCAACGGCACTTTGCGCAGGGATGCCGCAAGAGGGCAATGATTTTCCAGCATGGCGATCTTTGTTGCCTATGGACACAGGCCGAGGCGGGTGCTGAAGACGTGCAGGATCTTGCAATGTCGGCCATGAGATGGATGGACATGATGTTTTCTTTTCCAGTCATGCTGCAGGCGCTGAGACATTGTAGACAAAGCCTCGTGGTGGCGTACCATACCAAGGTAGGATCCGAAGTTTGGCCAAAGTGATAAAGAGTCACTACCCACTACCCATAGACTGCCAAGTCGCCTGTACATGAATTGTCTGTACATGGTGCAGGCTCGCGCTCGCTGCAAACCGCAGAATACGGCTTCGGCCATTATCAACCAAGCGGGCCTAGCGTGCAACAGACGACCAGGTAGGCCTGTTGGCTCAGCCACCAACACCTCTCGGAGCCATGCAGTTGGACGCAAGGACATGAGAAATATGAAGCGGCAGTGATGGAGAAGAATCGGCGGGTGGCCGTCCGTGTCGAATACTATGCCCCTGGCCGCTGGTGGCGACGCGTGGATGAGTGAGAGAGACTACTGACGGCGGCGGCTACAGCCTGCACCTTGTTGGATAGGCATCCGAAGGCCGCACATATGCGAGTCAACCTGAGTGGCTGGCTGGTGGGGAAAAGATGGTGCTGCGCTGCTGCGTGCCCGAGACTGATGCACGTGCTCCAATAGAATTTTGGCCGACCAAAATACCTACATGGAGGAAATTGTGGGGATCGAGTGCAGAGTCGTCGATGCGCAATTACGTGCATGGTCATTGCCATTGCGGTCGTGACAAATGCACGCGGTGCCTTGATGGGGTACGGGACCCAAGCGTCCGTTGTTGTGGGAGAGGGCAGAAAGGATCGTCGGCGAGTAAGAGTGGGATGGTGTGGGAGGCGAGGGCGAGGGGGCGCACCGAGGCTGGAGATAGGCCAAAGAGGAAAGAAGTAGGTGGTAGCAACGACGACGTCTCTCATTCCTTGATGCTGTGGATGACCTGTTGAATTCCTGACAATAGCGGGCGGGACAGGGCTGAGCAGTGACCCCCTGGCCTGGCTGTGTCGAGAAAAGAGAGATGTTGTCGTGATGGTGATGGTTCATGCCGTGTGACTGGGCTGGTGTCGAGGACGAGTGCGTGCTCTAGGCTCTAGGATTCTCAGGAGGCTTGGCGGCTTGCGGCGTGATATTTGACGGCGGGCACTAAGCCCAAGGATGCACATGAAGGAGGGTGTGGCTAATGCAGCCAGGCAAAATACCTACATTGCATGGAGCGAGAGGGAATAAGAGAGGTTATGCTGTTGGGAACTGACTGGCGTGAGCTGGCCTGACAATGCTGGTGTTGTAGAACGAAAGGAATCCGGCGCTGCTCGCGCGAGAGCGAAAATAAGAGAGTGAGAAAAAAAATAATAAAAGTGTTTGCCGTCCGGCGGCAGATCGGGGCAGGGGCGTCCTGGTCGTTCCAGTGTCTCCACCATCCCCGCCCGGTGCGCGCAAAATCCCAAGTCGCTCACCCTCACACCTTGACCTCGCTGCCCCCCTGTCACCTTGTCTGCGTGCATCGCCCTTTATGCAAGTTAATCCGGCCTGCAAAGACCCTGGCTGCTTGCTTCTGCCTTGTGCCCGAATGGGCTCTCAGCACTGTACACCTGCAGCTGTCGGCTTGGTGCACGCCCGCGACCCGTAGCCCTGATTGGAGACTGCCCGACTCGACAGCCGCACCCCCAAAGCCACCATCTTCATACAAGAGAGCGCTGCCTCCCCGTTCCTTCCTTAGCCTACAAGCTACATCCGCACCTGTCTATGAGCCAATTTTCACAGCCCATTGCGCTCAATCTGTCACCATCGCGCCTGCCCGAGCACATCATCTCCACCTGCCTTTGACTCATCCTTCCACCCTTTCGATATAATCCTCCGACCTCTCCCGTCTGTTTACCTCCACTCCAACCTCAACCTCAACCTCCAATATCAAAATGGCCGCCGAGTGGTCCCACGACTTTTGCCTCACCTGCGACAGGCAGATCGAGACTGGCGCCTACTGCTCGCAAGCTTGCCGTCTCGCTGACCTCGACAAGGCCACCGACTACTCCAACACCAACACCTCGGCCCCATCCTCTTACGCCTCATCAACCGGCGGCACTCCCACGGGCTTCTACCTCTCCTCGCCCATCAACTTCAAGAACCCCACTGGACGAGACTCGACACCAAACAGTCCCAGCTCAGCGTCGCCGAGGAACCAATCCTACTTCTCTCACGCCTCCTCCCACTCGACATCATCAACCTCGACCATTGGCGAGTCGAACCGCGTTCTTACGCCGTCGTCTTCGCAATCCTCGTTAAACTCCATGGCCTACCCCGCTGCCCAAGGCCTGTCCGCTCAAGCCGCCAACGAGCTTCGAAGTTATGCCCACGCATTTGACCAGGTGCGCGACATGCGGAGACGGAAACAGTCGGCCTAAACCGTCGTTTCGAACACCCAACGAACTTCCCATGGCCAAGCCCTACGTCAGGCCTCTTGTTTGAAACTCTCAAGGGCTTCGTGGGAAACGTTCTGGCGTGTTTCGCCTTTGCTTCGAACCTTCTACGGCTTGCTTGTTGTGGGCCCAAAACCTAGCGGCCGGCGCACCACGCCCCCGCTTGCTTCTTCGAGGACACACCTCGCAGCCTCACCTTTCCGCTCTGCATTTACTGCACTCTAATAGCCATCGACTCTTTGGCGTCGGCTTCCTCTCCAAGCATTGCATACACACGAAAAAAGTTTGGGCAAGAAAAGGAGTCGCCTTCCAACACAGCTACCAGGAGTTTTGTTTCTTCTCGCGAGAGGCTTGCAGTGTGTTCCTCCCCAAAAAAAAGTTCTTCTCTTCTCTTCTCAACCTTGTCACGACTTATTCTCCTTCTCGTTGTCGATGACGCCAAGGGGAAAGGTCAGTGAAAGATGTTTCTCGGCTCTATTGTTTGGCTTCATGGTGGGTTACTCTGGGATTAGCGCGGTGTAGGTATCAAGGTGGTTCGGGACCGGTGCTTGGGATGCATTGCCACGGCAGGGCTGCGGACTGGTTTGTCACAATGGGTCAGGAGTTCATGTGCAGAGTCTTTTTGTTCCATCACGGTGGTGGTGGTATCTCCCATCAGTCCCAAGCTTTCAGGGTTGTCAGAACCTGAAGCCGCGCTATACACTATCAAGTGTATGTAGGCGCAAACAAGCGGACCTCGAGTCCAGCCAAATCAAATGAAAAAAATTGAACCAAGAAAGCGATCAACATTGACCTTTGACGACTTTGAGACATTGAGCCCTCTCCCCACAGCGACGTGACAGTGGCGTGAAGGACAGTGTTACTTTGGGTGGGGTCCCTGACAGCACCGACGACGAGTTTCCGTCCGGCAGCGGACCAGCTCACGGTGACGAGCACAAAAACGCATCAATGACGACGGAGTCTCGGTATGTAGACACAACTTTACGTGTGTCCAGAATCGTTCATGGGCGAGCGGTGAAGTCTCCCCCACACGTTCCTTGCGCATCGCATCGTCGCAGGTGACGAGCCCTGCGCTGAGACGGCCCCGTCACGCGCGCGCGATGGGCGATGAGCGATCTCTCTGCCCTCCCCCCTCTTCTCCAAGCCCACAGCCACGGCCGCTTGTCCCTGGCCGGCCAAGGCACACCACCGGCCACACCTGCCCCCTCACCATGACCATGTCGACATGTATATTCGCCACCACCACCACCATCAGATGGCGTGCAGCAGTGATGGACATATGTCGACTGTGGCGTGCGGAGCGGGCGACGAGCGATTGGCCGCCTTTGCTGAGACACGGCCAGGACAAGGTTCGGGCAGATTTCCCGCGACCTTGGTGCCGCTGCGCTGCTGCTCTGTTGCTGCTGGCTGGTTGGCGCTGGAAGAGGTGGAGGCGCATGCTCTGGGTGGTGGGGGGTTTGTGCGACTTGGCCTCTCGTCGTCGTCGTCGCCCTCCCCCCTTGGTTGGATGTGCGAAAAGGCGGGCAGCGCATCATCAGGAGGCAGGAGTGGTGCGGGCAACGAGCGATTCGACGCAGCGACCACGGCAGACACTCTGCTGTCTGGTGACGTGAGCACGAGTAGACTGAAAATGATCTCCACAATTGACGCGGTAAAGATCGAAACAACAGTCAACATCGTAGAGAAGGAGATGAAGCCGGACCAGTCAGAGAGCCAAATCAGCCAGGTGCCAGGGCAGCAGCGGCCCGTTGCGGGCCTCTCCTCCAACCTAACCCTGACGCTCCCGACACGCGTGGACGCGATGCCAATCAGAAGCCGCCCGCAACGCACACAGTGGGCCCAAAAGACGACGTCGACATCACTCACACCACCGGTCCTCTTTGCTCGTTTCATCACTCCGACGTCTGAAGGTCACAAAACTTACGTGTAGCCACTCAGGTCCAGCCACGCCCCGTGCCCAATTGCCTGTGGCTCCTCTTCTAAAACTTCTACCACCTTGGCCGCATCAACACGCAAATAAACATGGCTGGGCACCGGCACTAAATTGCAACTTGCGCGCAGGAATAACTTCCGCCCGCTCTGCTTTGTCGTCGTCCAGCATTTCTGACACGAAACCATCCTTGTGTTTGCAAACAGCCTTGCTAAATACAGCAATTCTGTTAGTCAAGCCACAGTCCTCCCCACACGCCTCTTTGTCCTCCAACTACCTACCTCCATGTCCGCGCAGTAGTCTGGACCGCCAAGATTGACTGCTGCTGCTTCTACTTCTGATGAGCTGGCCGCGACGACGCCATCAGATCCATAACTTAACAGAGCTTCAATGTTGCCCTCTGAAATTCGTCGGACGCGCCTCCCGCGACCTGACCTACCATCCACCCGTCCTGCACATGTGCTGAGCAGGGAGCCGTGTATTGACCTCGCAGCAGCTTCCCCCTCTCCAACGCTTCGCTGGGCTGGCTGCCCGCACGCCTGCGACGAGTCCCACGTCATCGTGCTCACGGACGGGCCGCCAGCGAGCCTGCTCGTCATTTTCACCTAACCAAAAGCCCCGGCGTCAACTTGGCCGACGTCCACCGTCTTGGATGCCCACAATCGTCGTCGTCGTTGTCAATAATTGTAGATCGTCTGAGAATGCGGCTCCCACAACGACGAAGACGACGACGACCACGAAAACGACAGCGCCAATCCCTCTCTTTCTTGCTCTCCGATGTCGCCCATTTCTCGTCGCCCTCCAGCAAGGAGCATGGTTGGACGGTCCCATCGTCCGGGGACAAACTTTCAGCGCCGAATTCCGGAGCGCAGCAATGAAAGAGAGTGACCCAAGGAGAGGCATCGGAGGGGCCATGGGTGACGAGTGCAATTTGCGCGTACCAAGGAAGACCAACTTTTTTTTTTGGTTATTTTTGAATTTTTTTTGCCCTTGATGCGTCACAGCGTGTAGTCACAGAACCTCCAATCGAGGCGCGCTCCAAAGCACTGGGAATCTGTCACAGTTTTTTAGTCCCTGGCTTTGACCAGCTGGCCGTGGCTTTGGTACCTACCACACGCATGTTGATGCCCTATTCACAAGCTGCGCTTGACCGCCTTGTCCGTCCGATGGGACGTGTCCAGGCGCGAGAGTTGTTTGCTCGTCTCGTAGGCATCCCTTCCCGACGCCGCCGAAGTTTTGGTTTCGCTGCACTGATGCCGGTTTCGTCCGGCTCGTTGCCGCGACCATTACCTAAGCCCTGCACCTATCACCATTTGGCGTGGGAGCACGCTTTTGGGAGGTGCCCCTGGATTTGGGCTCACAGAACCATCGAGAGCACCAACAAAGAGGAGCAAAAAATTAAAAAAATTCAACATGAGTCGTGCCGTTGCTCGTCGCCACTCCCGCCAGCCTTCACACCCACTCCTCGGCCGATCCCGGACTCGCATTTCACAAACTGCTGTGCGACGCCGACAAAGTTTGTTGGAACTCGGGGGGTGACCAAGGGACCTAGACGCTGGGTGCTTACCGCCGGATTCTTGCAGGACAGGACGGCAGGACAGGGGCGGGATGAAGCAACGCTCGGAATACCGACAGCAAGCACAGCGCGAGAGAGAGCGCGCGCAGCGCGGGGCGTTGCATCTGCATCCCACGTCGAGGGAACGAATGCAACTGGAGAGAGGCGGTGATGGGAGCCAGCAGATTTAGAGTTTCGAAGCGCGCAGCAACATGTCACGAGACGGAACCGCCGACAGCAGGAGTAACTACCAAGTGGGTAGACAGGGCATTTCAGACCTCCATCCAAACTGTGCCTCGCAATTTCCATGATGTGCCTACCCGTCGTCGCTCATCATCATCCAATCTCGACCACACCTTCTCAGCAAACCTTCTGCGCGCTGCCTGAGGTCTCGACTCTAGCTCTCTGACCTTCGATGCAACCATGCGCGCTTGTCGTCGTCAAATGAAGGGATCTGCTCCTCGATCGAGTTGCCAGCCCTCTCTCTTGCCTCCTTTGCGACTCCAAACTAACAATAGTCATGTAGAGTACGACGAGTACCCGTTGGAACGGTACCGCGCCTACTAGTAGTCGAACGATCTCTTGATCCCCGACTAAAGCCCGACAATGATTCAACACGATGGACGAAAAAAGAGAAAACGGGAACCTTCACGGTGCCCGCTAACAGACGTTCCAGACTCGACCCTTTGTGCCTGTGCCTACACACGTCCACCCAAACTCCCCACATGCCGCTGTCCCCCTCCCTCATCTCAGTCTCCGATGACGAAGGACGGCGGGGACGGGGAGGGAGACGAGGCCAGCCGCCATACACGCCCTTTCTCTCACGGGCTCTCCGCCGCCCCAGTCCAACAAAGTGCCAAGCAGTGTGCATAAGGGCGATGGAACCGTGGCACAACTTCCGCAGAGCGCAGGCCAAGGGCAGGCAGGCAGCGCACGACGAAGACGGAACCGCCGCACCAACCCTCTCTCCACTTTCTGGTCCAGCGCGGCGGGCGGGCCCCCCACCGTCCGCTGGCTGGCCGCTGGGTGAGCAACCAACTAGCTGCCAGAGACGCAGACACGCAGGCGAGCAACGGGTGAAGCGACTCAGGCAACGGAGCCCGCGCTTGGGGATCGCCCCGTCCCGTGCGATGTCCTTGGTGGTGCCCAGGTGGATGCCATACAGACAGACAGGTGGTGCGGTGCGGTGGTGTAAGCAACTCAAACATCCAATAATGCGTCATCCGTGTCCTGACTGCTTCTGGTGCTCCCGAATTGAATGGAAACAGGGAGACCACCTCTGCCGAACTCATGGTCAAACCGCCAGCCACAGAAGAAAAAAAGAGAGAGGAAAAAAAATTGCAGACCAGCGGAGCGGCACAGTATGACCTGCAGGATGCAGCAAAAAAAGCAAACGGACGGAAAGGGGCCAACAGAGAAAAAAAAAATCCCGTCTCTCATCGAGGCACAGCTGGCAAGATGTCCATACATATGCCGTTAGCCTGCCACACTGCAGACGGACGGAGATGATGATGGAGACTCCAGTCTCCATACTCCACCAAAAAGCCCACCAAGCGGGGCCCCAACTCACGCGTCCTCGGCGTCCGTCGCCCAGCCTACGGTGCTGCTGCGGACGCGGATGGACGACGTCGTGGTGCCTGAATGACTAACAAACTACTAGACTGATGGACTGACTCTGAGATGAGCCCACCAAACCACCCACCCCGCATCGCACCACCAACGGCTCCTCCGCTCCCGTCCGTACCTCCCTTTTGTCTCCAGTAGTCGTCCGTTGTCCCACACGCCTCTCCCCTCGTTTGGCGTTCGGCTGGCTGACTGGCCGTGTTTCTTTTGCTACCCCTGGCTGGTACTCCCCTGGTTCCTGACGACTTGCGACTGTCGTAGGACAGCCGGACCCGCTCTTGCTGACTTGCTTGTTGTATCCTCCGAACCGTTGTTGTCCCCGCCCCTTCTGATATTTTCTGGGCCTACATGCGTGTGATGGTACTTGACACGTAGATGCTCATTCACGTCTGCTTTGAGGCTGGAGGCGGCTGCGGATTGCATGTGGTGGGTTTTGTGGAATTGGCATTGACTTTGCACAGGTGTATCATCATTCAGCGTCAGAATATGATGTTCTCGCCGTGCACAAGACATGTCCTCATCAGCATCTGTCTTGCCCGCATCGCGGTCGCCTTACCTCCCCCCATGCCTTTTGCCTTGTCTTGCCTTGCTTGCCCTGTGGCTGGGACGGACTCGTTGGCTGACTTGTCTCGTCAGCGTTGTTGGGTCCGAAATCCAGATATAGATACACGGCACAGCAATTGAACATCAGAATTTTCTGGAGATGACTATCTTACAACGCACTCGATTGCCAAAGTCGAGCAATTTTTTTTTTTTTGTACATTATCACCGCTTGGCAACGAGATGACCCTTCTTCGCTTGCTTACTACTCATGTCCGTTCCTGACCTTGTGTCTGCCTGAGTACGGATAGGCAGCCTGATGATCAACAGCCGCCAGGCCTCTGGACTCAACTGTCCGTAACGGACGGACTGACGGCCTCTCCGACCTCCGCCGCTGCCGACCCAACGGATATCAACGGAGTACGTACCGGCGTCCGACGGGGCATGCACAAATCCCCCATGTTCCGCAATCAGTAATCTTGAGCATCCAACACCACGACCATCCAAGCTGGACAAGCAACCCACCTACTTCGAACGTAGCTGCCACACCGGTGTGGACGCAGACGGAATTGATCAGCTACCTCCCGCGCTCCCGCCGCTCCCCGCACGATTCAGCGACGTTGGCGCTTGCTGGCAGTAGTGCAAGTGTGCAACAACGAGGCGCGGGGAGGCCAGTGTGTAGGTGTGCCGCGTAGCGTAGCGTAGCGTTGTCCAGGTCCGTCCGTTTCGGGCTTCTAGAAGGGCGCGTGGAAGGCTGGAACAAAAAGCGGAAAGCGGAAAGCGGAAAGAGATGGAAGGGGGCGCATGGATTGATTGAGTCGTTAGGGAGTGCGTCCGTGTGTTTAGTGATCGTCAGGGAGAGGGAGAAAAAGATGGCGGTGGCTGGCGGGTTGGCTGGCTGGCGGGCTGGCGGGCTGGCACGTTGACACGTTGGCTGCCCCGCGGATCCGGTGAGCTGTTTGTGGTTGTGTAGGCTAGTCATGAAGGCGTTGCGATTCATGGGCAGGAGACAACGCAGCAGCGTTGTTGCCCGTGTGCGGTTGGCTGGGTGGGGGTGGGGTAAGGGGTCGTGTTGTTTTGAGGAGGCGGGGAAAAAGGGGGAGCAAGGGGTAGTCTGTGACGATGATGACGATGCGGTCTCCCGACCTTGACCTGACGTCTGTCGAAACGCGTTTTTTTTTCGGAAAGTAGCTCTTCGTTGCCCGTTGGTTGAGATGTGCATGATGACTTCGTTCGATCTATGGGTACGCTTTCATTCTTTCATTATTCCACTGCCTCAGGCCTCGGCAGTTGCTACGTCTCCTCCTCGTCAATGTATCTGCATGAGTACATGAGCACGCAGCAGGTAGAGTCAAATCGGAACATCAGTCAAATGGACGATAGACCCCGATCCAACCATTCCCACTGACCTCGACGAGACCAAGTTTCCAGTAGTGACACACATGTAGATGGACCGAGGAGGTGTCAATCCCTGACGAATGTTCTGCTTGCGATGCCGCGCTTGAGATGAATTTGGAGCACAAGTATGTCTCGTCGAGGTCTGTTCGCCATCTCTGGCCTCCGACGCATACACGTCTCCACGTTGAAATGCAGAGGACTGGACTTGGCCATCCCAGGCTGGTTGACATGGGAAGGCCTCTTGACGTCTTGTCCAACGACGAGACGCACGATTCACATGCCAGACCAGCAAGCCCATTCACGTCCCACAAGATCGGTGAAAGATCAGTGTGGAACTTCATCAACACAGCCTCTTGAGAGCCAACATCAACCTCACTCTCCCACGACGTCTTTCTCCGGGAACATTTGCGCCAGCCACGCCGCGAGAGCGTCGAATTCAGACTCGGACCACTCGTCATCCCACGCACAGTCAGAACGACTCTCGCGCACGACTCGCCGCCAGTCGGGCACCTTGTGCAGCGTCCTGCGTTGTAGGGCGAATGACACGCGGCCGCCATCCGCTGCAGGCAGCGAGATGGTGCTGTCCTCGTCGAGTCTGCCGTGGCTGACTTTGAGGGATATGTTGGTCTACGGAAGACGTTAGGTTGTTTTGAGTCTTGTGCCGGCGGGGCTTGGGTTGGGGTCATACTCCAGGAGGCAGTTCTCTGGGAATCGCTTGTTCTGATTGCGTGCCGTCCTCGTTCTCAGGAGGCACTGAGAGCGTGAAGCGTGGTGTTTGGAGATATGTCCAGTCGAGTGTCTTTTCAAGATTGCGTCAGCATACCAGACGTCATCTTTAGCATTGCAGCACGCCCAGCAATTATGCCAGTATCAAGATTCAGGGCAGATTCGATGGAAATCACACGCACCTTCAACTCATCATACCCCTTCTTCACCTCTGGATCCTGCAATTGCTCCTCTCCTACTTCAACCACAACCGTCTGCTCTTTCTCCGCTCCTTCTCCGCCTTCACAATACATCTGTCTAAATTGGCGCTGCACTGCATCTACAAAAGCCTCTTGCCCAACACCGACATTGGCAACAGGAGACCTCACACTCTCAACTCCCTGCGCTTTGATATATGGTCTTGCCGGTGAGCGCAGGTACTGCGATATGGCAGCCAAGTTTGGCGACTGCAGGAGGCAAGTGCCATGATGCAGCGCGCGGCCACGGGTCAGCTTGTACGCGCTGCCAGAGACCTTGCGCGTCGGTATCGCCGAGTTCTTGTCACTGCTCGCACCCTGAATATTCGAGTCAACCACAATGTCATGTCTGGCATTGACACGCGCGGTCTCTACACCCAGCCCTCGCAGCGCCCGCACCACCATCTCACCGTGTTTGTCGCGAGTAAAGTCGTTGCTTGGGCTGATGACACTCCAGTTGACGTTTCCCGCGTCGTGGAAGACTGCTCCGCCACCGCTCCGCCTCCTTACCAAGTCTACGTCTCCAAGGCCCGCCGCGTCCTCGCCGCCTTGGGCTGTTGAAGGTGACCCTGCTTGTCGTCGCCGCCGCCGCAGCCTTGCCAAGTCTACCTCGACCCATGGGTTCTGATTCCGTCCAATGACGACGCATGGACGGTTGATGTATGTGAACAGGATTGCTGTGTGCGGCGCCGAGCGCGCAAGCAGGGTTGCTTCAATGGAGAGGTTGAGGTAGGGATCCGATGTTTTCGAGACAAAGATGTAAGTGCGGCGGGAGGGGTTGGCGGTGACGAGCGACGACACATGGGCAGGGTCTTGGGAGGGCGGAGGAGGCTGGCGAGAGGTTGTCTTCGAAGACGACGTGGGCGAGGAGGTTGAAGAGGCGTGCCGCGCGTGGCGCGTTTGTCTGGAGCGCTGGTGCGCGTGTTCGTTCGGCCGCAAAAGCGCGGTGTTCGAGTGCGCTGTCCTCACGAATCGACACGATCCTCTTGCCCAATTGCCAGGTTGGCCCAGTGAGCTTGGCTCCCCGACGTGGTGTTGGCGCGGACGCGACAGCCGCGGGAGGCGGAGGGACAAGCGTTGCATGCGGAGGGCGCTGGGCAGTGGCGACGAGGAAAAATAGAAGGGCGACGAGTAGGCTGGGAGGTCGACAACCTAGGAACGAATGGCGGGTTCGGGTGTTGTGTAGGTGTAGAGAAACAGAATTGATTGATGTAATTTTTCGGCGGGGCGGGCGGATCTGCCGTCGGAGGCGGAGGCGGATATGCTAGACCACGGTTCGGGTAGTAGCGAGGGCGAAGCTTTATTCGAACGTAGTCCATCTTGATTTGGAGATTTGTTTCCTTAATCCTGCGCCGAGACTTACCTAAGGATGCTAAAAGACTTCGGAAATTTTGTGAAGGATTAAATTTTCCTAGTTCTGACCAATCTTCATTCAAATCATCAAGACATCGATATCAATGTCAACCTATGACATAGGTAATCCCTTCACTTCGTGGCAAGCTAGTCAATTACCAATGCTTGATGCTTCTTTCTCAATTGGGAGCAGAAAGTGAGACAACATTTCCAAATAACAAAGTCTTGCAGTTGGGAGATTGATGTTTCGTTTATTCTATGTACGTTTTAAATTTCTTTTACGTTCAATCCATCTCTTGTGTCTTCCGCTGTACAGAAGTTGCCCATGCTAGGCTTCTTCCTCTTTTGGCAGTTTTGCACTGCTTCTCAAAGACTCCTCTGACATCCCATGCCCCCATCCGCTTCTCATCCACTCTCGAACCACTTGCGGCTCTCTACCCTCCCTTATGATTATTGCCCGACCACCCAGCGGCCACCTGCTTCCTTGCTCTTCCATCTCTATACACAGGATGAGTCTACTCCACGTCATCTGCATCCGCTCGCCCGCTCCAATGGGACCATGATGGCTCCATGACTGCCAGACCGTCTTTCGACCCTGGGATATGGATACATCAGCAACGATGTTGCGTTTCCTGCTCCCACCACTTGCATATCGGCCTGGAACTCCGATTCTCACCTCCGCTGGCATTAGTAAATTGTAAATGGAAAGATGAACAGATAAAAGATGGAGATCCGATAGCCTCGCGGTGGATGAGGCTTGTGTCGGGAACTTCCGGGTCAGAGGTAGCAGGCCATCCGGGCAAAAGGACGTAAGGCAACGAGGCACCTCACACGGCTGTCATCAACCGATACCCCTGATGCATGCTCCCAGGCTCTTCATTTTGTCGGGGTTGTTGTCACCGTCTCAAGGCATGAGACCGGCGTCAATTCATGCGACCACCCCCATAACCACTGCTCCAGCAAAGGCCGCACCCATGGCCCAACCTCCGTGGGACCCACAGCCCCTGCTACCGGCAGAGTCGGTCGGAAGCGACCCTGGCGTGGACGTTGCGGCAGGAGTGCCCAGAGGCGTTCCCGGTGTCGAGACACCCGGGACCACAAGAGGCGGGACGCTTGATACGGATGTCACCATGCTACCAGAGCTAGATGCACTTGCATCTGAGACGTCGGCCGAGGAGGACGTTGCTCCCGTGGACGACGCTGACTCGGCAGAGGTAGTCGAGGACTGCGTCTCGGCTGCCGACGAGCTGGAAACGGAACTTGTTTGGGACTTGACGCCAAAGCCGACGCGCACATTGTCCTGGTCGAAGACGGCGTATACGTTCTTCAAGAAGACGTCGCCAACGAGCCATTGCTTGGCTCCGAAAGTCTGGCGCGCGATGATGTTGCTCTGGCATGTGCCGTCGCCGACAGTGCCGCCAACCCAGTCGCGGTACGAGATATCGTAGGCAACGTTGCTGAAGGTCAATTGCAGATTTTGCGTCGTGTCACACGGGACCGTGTACACCTCGCCGTTTTTGGACGCCGACGGGACCAGTTTGTGGAGAGCAGCCGCGTCGTCGGCAGGAATCAAAATGTACGAAGTTCCAGAGTCGATGATGGCAGTGCGGTCAGACAATCCGGTGGAGCTGCCATCAACGGCCGCATCATCAATTGGAATCTCCCAAAAGCCGCGGTCGTTATCCATAGCACTCGTCCAGGCAAGGTCGCCATCGTAGCGAGAAGGATTCGGGGCGCCAAAGTTGATCTCTCCATCCTGCGCGTCCTCGTTGCGTGACAGGTGCATGCCGAACACCTTGGCAGGGATCAGTGAGGCTTTGGCGAGAGCATCCAAAATGGTGCCTTCGGTGACGGACTGGCTCGTCATGTCTGCGCGGCCAAGTCCCATGACGCCATCAATGGGAAACGACTCAAAGTCTGAGGATGCGTAGCCAGCCAGGCCAAAGGTCATGGACACTGTGAAACCAGCAATTTGGACGTCATCCTCGGCCAGGGTCCCGTTGACCTGACCGCTCCCGTAGGCGATGGAAAATGTCCCCGATTTCTCCTAGAAGGTTTTAGCCGCAACTCGTGACCAAGTGGTGACACTAGTGTCCAATGCACGGAACCGAGAGCTTCTCGAAGGAGCAGTCCAAGAAAAAATTATCACTCACGTCAAGCGAGCTTGAACCGCTACCCAGGGTGCTATGTTTTTCGCAGGCGGCAGTGGAGCAACTAGCTCCCATGACCCACGTGTTGGTAGCGGCCGTGTCGGCGAGCAGGTAGAATTCCGTGGCGTCGTCTCCAAACTTGACAGCGGCAAAGTAGGTCAAATCGGAGCCATCCTGGTCCAAGGCGGCGCTGTCAGACTGGGTCGGGTCGGCAGAGCTGACGACCTTGTACTCGTTGGCGCGTCTGATGGGTTGGCGGTAGATGGGGAAGCTAAGGGACCGAGCCGCTTGTGGTTTGGAGTTGGCTGGAGCAGGATCCGGGTGGCCAGCGGTGGCTAGGGAGGGATGGTACGGGTAGAAGGCTGTAACGAATGGCGACACTATGCATGCCAAAGCGCCAACTAGAGAGCGAAAATGCATTTTGGCTATAGAGAAACGAGAGGCTCGAGATGCTGTGCAGCAAAGCAGACCAGGAGCGCAAGTTGTTCAAATAGCTTTAGCGGGTATAGGACAGGAACGAGAAAACAAAGTCGTCAAGGCGCTTTGTGGACAAGAAGTTTGTGATGTTTTTGGCAATGTTTTGCAGGTGGCAGCGGATTAGGCAGGCGGTCAAGCAGAGGTGCAATTCTGCGTAACCCGAGAGAATGCAAGCGGCCACGCGGCGAAATGGACTCTTGACAGGACGTGAAGAAGATGGAGAAGAGAGGGAGAGACGAGAAGAGGCAGAAGAGAAAGAACAGCAGCGATTCCAGCCCCATCGTGAGCGAGAGAAGTGTCAGCGGCGGGGCGTTGATTGTGCATCGGTGCGTTGTCCAGGTGTAGCATAGCCCATCTACCTTACAGGTACACATGGCGGTAGAGTGCAGGATGAAGACAGGGAGGGCAGCGATTCGACGGGGAGGACTTCCAAAGACGGCAATGTGGTGGTGGATGAGGGCAGAGAGGGAGCAGCCGCATGCACTGTGACGGCGAGCTGGTCTCCTGGGCAGCGGGCTCCCTCTTGGTTGGCTGCGAGGGTCGAAGCCATGGCGGCGCCCGAAAACGACCAGATGCCAAGGCACTCACGTGGGTGAGGCATCCCAGGTTTATCTAGGAGTAGCTATTCCTGACGGCGCCGTTGCTAGGAAGACGGTTTTTGCTGGTTATAAGTTAGCAGGCCGCCGGCGGGGAGCCGATGGAGGTGAGATGGAGATGGAGCTGGACGGCGGAGAGCGTGATTATTCCAGACGGGTGTCGTCGGGAACCGATTACTGACTCGCTCATTCGTGATTCGTGACACTCCAACTGACTGACCGCTCGACCTCCGCTCAACAACGGGGAAGCTCGGACTCGGACTCCAGCATGGCCAGCCAGCCCTAGATGGCCTCTCACGCGTCAGGTCGTCTTATCGTCTGGAATGCTTCCGTGAAACCTTCATAAGCCTGTCTGCCTCCTCCCTCCCTCCCCGCGACCATCCGTTTCCATCTTTTTCCTCTTGGCCGCATCCTGTCTACTCCTGCCCCTGCTTGGCTTGCCTGCCTCAGTTCCCGCCTCAGCGCTCCTGCATTTACATATACTCCTTTCCCAACACTTCAATTGAGTCCATCATCATCATGTCTGCCAGCAGAGCTTCCTCCATGCGCTCCCTCAAGTACCTGTCGTCCCATGGCAGGCAAGTCTGGGTCCGCCGTTTGCACATGACGGGCCCTGCCGAGTACGCCTCGCCGCTGCTCTCGTCGTCCGAACGGCCCAAGGTCAACATTCCAAAGGATGTGGCAGGTCTCCAGGCCGAATGCGCCCGCAGGAATCTGCCCACGGCCGGTTCTATGGCAGAGGTGAGGCCCTGAATACTGCCGAGTCTCAAGGTCCCTAAAAAATGGCTAACCATGGTTGCCGTTCCCGTAGCTGACCGATCGTTTGACGACCGACTTGCATGCTCGCGGCTTCAGCACTGCCATTGAGAAGGACAAGAAACGTCCCACTCCCGCTGCTGCTGCCACCGACGCTACCCCTGCCCAGCCCGTCCGCCATTTCAACACCAGCAGGATTCTGAAGGCGGTTAATGATACTTCGACCATCGACTTTGCATACCTCCCCGAGTCCGTTGCCGTTGACACCCCTCAAGCCTTTGCCGTGCGCGTCCCCCTGCTTCCCCAGGTCAACTTCAGCTCCCCCAAGGCCCAAGTGCTCGAGACCGAGACCCCAGAGGTGAGTGTTGAATTGAACTCCTGAAACAAGGACCCTCATGACTGACGAGAAACCCTTCCGCCAGCCTGAGCCCATGCGCCCTGTCATCAGCACTGTCTCGGCCGACACCACCTATTTCCACCCGCCGTCCGCCCTGTCCGACGTGACGGACAACACCTCCATCAACTTCGACGGCATCTCTGAATCCCCCAAACCCACTGCCTCTTCGGCTTCGTCCGACGGCGGCTTCAAGCAGTTCTGGAGTGGCCTGCTTGATGACGTCTTCGGACCCAAAACGATCCCCGCTGCTCGTTGATTTCCGTCGCTGATTGTATGACATGTGTGATTGATATTTCGGGCATGGGCGTACCTCACCAAACTGGAATATTTGAGAGAAAATCAGCATGGCTTCATTATCATCCATTTCCTTTGTGTTCAAGACTGGTGCCGTGGCTGTCCCCTCGTTTACACAACCATCACCACCAATCCCCCCGCCGCTCGCTTGAAGTGCTCATGAGCTGGCCACCACGCTAGAACGAGCATCATGGAATTTTGTCGTGCATTTTCCTCAATGTTCGGACTACGATAGATTGAAAATGCAATGCGCATTCAAAACGGCTCGCAAACTATTGTCAGAAAACAAGCAATCATCGTGTATCAAAAAACTCGCCCGGCAGTCAACGGCCCAGGGACGCTGGCCCTCGCCACTCGCTCAACCCTGCACGTACAACCTCAACAGAGGCGATCCCCCTGTCACTCGCTCTCCCTGCGTCCTGGACGGCTAGTCGGACCCTCCCTGCCTCCGACTATCTAGTAGTCGTCCTAAGCAAGTAATGACCACCTCCTACCTTGGCCACCACACCACTACGTTTTTCTCTACATCTCTCCACCATTTCATTCACCCCGCATTTCGCGCAAGCCGGCTGCCTCGTGCTCACAATTTCGCCTACAGGCGAGGCCAGGCCAGCGCCCGCCGGTGTTGGGCGTTGCGTTCGGGTTCCGTCTGAGTGCTCGAGGTTGGGGTGCCCATCACACCACATGTGACCACCAGACACACGACACGCACACCACACCACACGATACGAACGAGGCAACCTGTGGAGTAAGTAGACTAGGTGGACCCGCCGCAACGGCTACTCGCCAGTGACGCCCTCCCCCCAGCTTGGCAATAATGCTTAGTACATGTGGCTGCACATTGCGAAAGCCATCTCTGTAGCTAGTTAGATGGCTGCGCGCTAGCAGACTTATCCGGGAACGGGGACGAGCTGGTGGAGTTGGTGGTTGTGGTGGTGGTCATGCAACCAGCCAGCCAGCCAGCCACCGCTGCCAAGGCAGTTGGCTAGGGAGAGAGAGCGATGAGAAAAATGCATCGAAGGAAATGGTGGGTGGGCGGCTGCAGTCGAAGTACATATATGCATGTAAGAAGTCGGCTGCTGGGTACTAAGGATGTATCGCGTATCTTGTCAGCCCGGTCGGATGGCGTTGGCGAGAGAGCGAATGCCTTGTTCTGGTGGTGGTGGTGGTGATGCTGCGGAGGTGCTGCCGTTGTGGCTGGGTTGCTAAATGCCACTTTGCTGGCAGGTAGTAGGTGCTTCCGAGGGGTGCAATGTCCAGAGGGAAGGGACGATGTGTGTTGCTGGGCTTGCCGAGGCTCGTGGGTGCAGTCGTGAATGTGAATTTTGTGGTAGTCAAAGACAAGACAACGGCAGACAGCAGATAGACGAACACAATGCATGTTGCGCATGTGGTGTGCAAAGGCAAGTATTTCCAGGTAACGGCCTCCTTTCCGCAGACCACCGGCGAATCGTGTCGCCCACCAGTCCGTAGCCAGTTTGTAGGCATGCAGAGAAACGCTTCACAAATCTTTTGCCGCTAAGAACAAGAACACAGGACGCACAAGAATCTTATTCTGATTCTGAAGCTCCGAGACTTGTCAATTGTGTCCCAGACGATGCCAGACTAGTAGGCAGGTATGGTCCGCAGCATGCATACACCCCAAGCAGGCACTTCTATGCCATTGAGGGAGGACCGCATGAGATCTATAGAAATCGGACAAATCTCTCGGGAATACTCAAGACTACGTGACTCAATAGTAGTCTGTAGCCGATGCAAGTGTCATAGATAAACGTATTCGATGCTGCATGTCGTTTCCAGATTCTGCTTGAGCGTCGAAGACGAATAATTGAACATTCACACAAAGGTGGCTTATGTCTCCCTCATCCTTTAAATTATCTTGAATCGTTTCGCAGGCGCAAGCTCTCAAAATCAACCATTCAAACTTGGACGCAGTCTATTTGAGGAGACATGATCAAAAAAGACATGCATAAGCAACCTTATATGCTGTAAAGACCTCAACTTGCTCCGAGTCCTCACTTCAGCGGTATCGTTCCAACTCCCAAAACCACCCAACAACACCCCTGGCTTCTTTTTGCTATGCCATCCTGTCCCTTTCTCGGTGCTTTCAATGTCAAGAATCCTAGTGCTCATTTCGGGTAGATAGAATTCAGTGTCTCGTCAAGATAGTGTAAATGGAGGATAGACCTCTGTGATGAAGTTTCTGCCCCATTTTGCAAGGGGAAGATTTCCACGCTGGCGGCCCGCGCTGAATTGCAGTCACGCTTTGCAACTGATCAGGGCGGCTGACAAGACCATAGTAACCAGGCGAGATTCTCAAAGTCACAAGATCCAGTCATTGGATTGCTATTGCAATGAAAAGGCTGAATGGCAAGGTCAAAGAAGGCCAATGCTTCTCGTGAGATGATTTCGAGGCACACGGTCAAGGCGGGGCGGGTACAACGGAGTCTTGCCCACCTGCCATCTAGGTCTTGGGCAAGCTGCTTGGTGATGACAAAGGAGTAGGTTCCGGAATGACATGGAATAGGCAACGGCTTTCGCTTTCCATGTGACTTGAACTGCGGCTGCGCGAATGTGACCCCTTTCCAGCGGCGAGATGGGAAGTGAAAGCGCGAGGTCTTGATACACTGTATCTCTACTCTGAACCAGCAGAGCCTCCTCTTCAACACCACACCCACCGCACCCGACGATATCAGCACAGCCTTCAGATCAGCAGATTCCGAGGACTACGATAACTCCCTGCGGCCTCGCATTTCTCCTTGCTCTTTCGCCGTAGCCAACATGGATACATCTTCTCTCAAAGTCGAACGGGGTTCCGTCATCGTGGATTCGGCTTCTCCTCCGAAAAGTCGAATTTCCGCTCATGTGCACGACGATTCCATTTGCTCCTCCGACATTGTCATTGGCCGGATCCTGTGGCTGCCATCCATCGCAGAGCTACCAAAGAACGCGGTCCAGCAAGTCCATCCAAAATTTGAGGGTGGGGCTGATGATGTGTACAATCACCCCGTCGTCGTCTGCTCAAGGCCCTCAAGGGACCGAGTCCAATTCTTCATCGTAAGTTCTCGAGACCTTTTTGTTATCCGTCTGAGGACTGACGCACAGTAGATCACCTCATTCAATAGTCGATCTCTGGAGCAGCGATTCGGCCCCACCCCGTTCACAAGGCCAGAGCAGGAGCGGATTCAGGGGTACCTGCCGATCTCGCCATCTCAACCTCACCCGCGATTGCAAATGTGGGAGAACGGGCTCAGGACCCCGGTAATTTTGTTGGAGGGCGACAAGAAGATGTTGAAAAACTCCTTCATCAACACGTCGACGGTTTACGCCATCAACTCCATGTCCCTCCGCCCGTATGGGAGCCACTTCAATCGGAGACGACCGGAGCACTTCATCGAAGAGGGCTCGGTCAAGGTGATGCTAGACTGGAGCAAGATGGTGGCGCACTACTCGCCTGGCCCACAGTATCGTCTGCGGCAGCCCAAGGCCGTCAAGCCTCGACTTCAAGAGCGGCCCAGCACCGAGGGCGAGACCGGCGAGCGACCGGAGACACCGCAAGTCCCAGTGGAGGCGGGCACGAAGTGCCCTTTCCTGATGTTCCTGAAGGTCCTGGCCGAGGCGCCGGGAAAGGCCTTTCACGAGCTGCGATCCGGCAGCATCCCACTTGGTCTCGCTCTCGGGATCGTTGCGATCGTGCTGGGGGTTTCGAAGATTTTGTCGATGGGCCTCCACACAATCCTCAAGTACGGCTACTGGGGAATCCGACGCGCGATACTCGCCATGTGGGGATGAGAGTCTGTCAGTCCCTGGATTCGTACAACTCAAGAATTACTCCGGATCCATTTGACAGCAACGGCGGCGGGATGGGGCTCCGTAGCATTCCCGTCAGAACGCTCTTCATGTGTGTACTTTTCTTCCAAATCACAAACAAGTTTGGCGCGCGACTCTTCCGGTAGCAAGTCTCTCGCGGCGAGCACAGTGCGAACAAAGGTCCAGATCGATTCATGGCGCCACCGAAAATCCCAGACGAGCTTCAGGACATTCTCCATGATTTCGGAAATCAGCTTCTCTCGGCCCTTGGCTTCCGGTCGGCAGAACAAGTACGACAAAAAGGACCATCCGGATGTGTCGCTTGGATTCTTGAGGCACCATTGGTGCGTTTCTTGCAGGAGCCTTACGAAGTCGCTTTCGAACTCATACTCTGGTCGATCTCGCAAGCGCTCGGAGAGATGCTGGACGAACTTCCGCATAAAGTGCCAGGCGTGGTAGTTCTTTGGATGGCTCGTACTTGCGTCCTTTACCTTTTCCCAGTGCTGGAAGAAGAGCCAGTGAGATACGGCCGTCTTTGCGTCGTCAGAGGCGCCACCTTGATGGGCACCAACGGTCTGCGCCCAATCCAATTCGATTTCCCAATGATTCCGAGCAATCCAAAGGCAGTGGGACCACAACGTTGGCGACTTGGTATGGCGGAACAGAGGCGACGAGAAGATAGTAAACAGGAACATCAGTTCTCTTTGAACCAAAGACATCAAGCTTACTCCATCTGCATTCCCTTCTCTTCTTGCATTCAAAAGGTAGCGCTTTCGATAGTTCGCCGCAGTCAAGTGCTCGGGGTCAAACAAAAGGACGACGCGAGTGGCATCCATTGCCTGCTTTGCGGACGGACCGGTCAGTGCATGTCTTGTATCGAAGAAGACTTTGCGAGCAGCAAGGAACGCGCTGAGAAGGACCGCCTTGGGTATTCCGACGGATCCCTCCTCTTCGTCTTCCAGTAGCAGTGATCCTTCCGGGGGAGATATGGCAGGTGGAAGAATCTCAATCTGAATGGTGCGGGATTCATACTTGTTGAAGACGTCAACAAGCGCGTTGTAGGCGCGCAACTGCATGGCCTCGCTAGGCATGCTCAAGGTTTTGGGCGCCATGCTGGGCAGGAAAAGGGAGAGACCTGGAACCGGCCGTTCTTGAAATCGACTTTGGCGACTCTTCTTGCAACAGAGCGAATGGTAGTAAGAACGGCTTGAGTTTAATGACTTTTTGGTATGGTGTAGGTCGTCTGGTTGGACAACGGTGAAAGAACAGGAAGCAGCCGACGTCAGCCACGAACTGGACCCGTCCCCGCGGGCGCGCTAAGACCAGATTTCCATCGAACAACATGGATGCAGCTCTCAACTTGACAACACCACGACCTGGCTTTTTCCTGTCGCCATGGCGTCCCTCCTGCTGGTCGTGTTCATCCTCACCTTGGTGATCCACCTCATCAACACCGTTGGTGCTGCCACGATCAACGACCTGGTATGTCCGGCACCGCAAAACACCCAGCTGCCAGCTACCTAGCGCTCCCCAACGCTGCTGCTGCCGTAGTCACCGTTCTGTCGCATTTTCGATTCGGTACTGTCCGCTGACTTCTTGGGTCTCTCCCATCACAGCTATGGCTCCTGTACAACAAACTCCCCACGCCTAATGCGCAAGCGGCCCGCGACCAGGCGCGCCTGCGCGGCGAAGTCCTGCGCCTGAAGAAAGAGATGAACAGCGTGAGCGCACAGGACGACTTTGCGCGCTGGGCCAAGATACGACGCGCACACGACAAGGTGTACGCCGAATACCAAAAGATCGGTACGTCCACAATCTTGCCAGAGCCATCCACCCACGCCGCAAACCAGTCACACTAACACCCAACCTTCAACAGACGCCTCCCTCAAATCCTCGCGCACGTCCTTCGACCGCACCGTCTCGACGCTCCGCTTCCTCGGCACCAACGGCCTGAAGCTCGTGCTGCAGTTCTGGTACGCCAAGCAGGCGCTCTTCTGGATCCCGCAGGGCTGGGTGCCGCGCTACGTAGAGTGGATCCTGGCGTTTCCCAAGGCGCCCACAGGCAGCGTCAGCATACAGGTTTGGGGGTTTGCGTGCGCGAGCGTGGTCGGCATGGTCGGCGAGGCGCTGGCTGCGTTGTGGGTTTTGGGCGTCAGGAGAAGGGTGCAAGGGAACAAGCAGAAGATGGAAGAACCGATGCCTGCTGGCACAGAGAAGAAGGAGCTGTGAGAGGCCGAGGTTGTCAGTGGAGAAAACATGAATATGATGAAAAGTCGAGGCTTCGGTTGTTATGAGAGTAAAGCTGGGATTCTGGCGTCAAGCGCTGACCATTGTGAATGACGAGTCAAAGCAGCATGGGAGTTTACAGGACAAGGCCACAGCCTCGAGAAGCACCCGTGCCCATATTCCACAGCTATGAGAAATACTCCAGGAAGACGAAAGGGCAAACATTCAACGCCGACGCTGCAAACAGTCACGATGGGAGCATGCAGGATCAAGAGCTCGAAGTCAAAATTTAATTGCAGCTATCTACAATGCTACCAAAGGTAGAAATGTCTCTCACAGATTAGACGCAGCATCTTCATGACCGCAAAGGGCTCAGAAACTGCAACACGAAGGAGAGGGTTTTGGCAACCCAGTGTCGCTTTAGGCGTTCTTTTTGAACTCGTGACCGTGGGATAGATGAGATCGCCGAGTCTTCGAAAGCGCCAAACCAGAGGCATGTTTGTGGGATGAGAGGGAGTGGGAACTGATGGGATTTGTTTTGTGCTGAGGTTGTAGACAGACACAACATGTTCGTCTGAGCGTGCTTACCTTTGGTGGCTCTGGGATTTGGTGCAAGATCGCAGCAGCCTTGTCAACGCAAGCCTTTGTAGAGCGCGATGGATGTTGCAGAGTAGTGACCAGCCCTCGTCTTCGAAATTTTCCAACATTCCTTTCATCGCGAGTTGATGTGCGTCCGTTGCTGCGACAAGTGCCGTTGTCATCCTCTTTTGAGCACGGTGGTGGTTGCTGTGAGAGCACAGACAGCCAGAGCGACGGACCCTCGAGAATAGCCTTGCTTCCATTGTCGATGCCATCAATCGATTCAAAGCAAGCGGCGGCTCGAGTACATTGAAAAGGTGTCTTCGAGTGCTGCAGCAAATGTCCAGCTGCCCGACCAGCCCTTTGACTCGGTCATCTCTCAACCCAAGCGTATTGCATCGGTGTCGATGTCGCCATCGTGTGAGGCAGGGCGAAGGCTGAGCAACTCGTCAAAGCCCACCGAGAAGGTGGCCGATGCAGCCAGAGACTGTTGTTGCTGCGGGAGTGGTAAAACGATCGAGGACTGCAGCTTCGCATCGATAGGTGTCGTCTCTGAACGCGATTGGCGTTGGCGATGGATGGTGTTGTTGAGGCATGAAAGAAGACGACGCGCCCAGCAAGCAAAAAAGTTTGACAAGGGCCGCGGCACTTACGCGAGTCGCCGATTCGCCGACGACGCGCGCGTCCCGCCGGCGCCGAACAAACCCCCGTTGCCCCCGAGCCGACCCGCTCGGGAGGTACTGGGCTCGCAACCGTCGGGTGCTGTCGGGCTCGTAGTTCCTTGATTTCGGATGGAGACGGTAGATGCTGCTTCAGAAGGTCAACCGTTACGTGAAAAGGTGCTCCGCCGAGCGGGTCTCTGGCTCAACGGTTGATAATGGAATGGGATGGAGTCGTACTCAGGGAGCGAACTCGCTCAAGGCTCTGAGGCTCTTTGGGTCAGTTTGCTCCCCCAGCTTACACGAAATTCCACAGCGGATGGGCAGTCCGCCAGGCACAGGCAGATGCCACAAGTAGGAAAGACATGGGTAAGTAAAAGTTCATCTTCATAAATATTCATTTCGTGTCGAAATCATGCTGGTATATATGTGCAAGAAAAAAGCCCGCTTTTTAAAAGACCATCCAAATGTGGGAAATGCCGCCGTAAATATAAAGTCTTTTTTTCATGAAAAAACGAAGCCAGGGACGAGCTCATCAAAAACTAGTCCCCAAGTCTAGTTGGTATCGTCGAAGGGGAGTAAAGTTGGAGACGACGTCCAGTTTAGAACCAGTCACCCTGGTCCCTCATGGCGGCGGCGACCTTGGTGAAACCAGCAATGTTGGCACCACCGACCAAGCTGGGGAACTCGCCCTCGCCGTAGGGGATGTACTCCTTGGCGGTCGACAGGCAGTTGTCGAAGCAGTTCTTCATGATGTTCTTGAGCTTGGCGTCAACCTCTTCCGAGGTCCACTTCTCGCGCTGGCTGTTCTGGGCCATCTCGAGACCGGAGACGGCAACACCACCAGCATTGGCGGCCTTGCCGGGAGCGTACCAGATGGCAGAGCCCTTGTTGGCCTTGCGGTGGGCCTCGAAGGCGTCAATGGCCTCCTGGGTGCAGCCCATGTTGGAGCCCTCGGCAATGAACTTGCAGCCGTTGGCAATCAGGTGGGCAGCCTCCTCGCCGGAGACCTCGTTCTGAGTCGCAGAGGGGAGGGCAACGTCGACCTGGCCGACGTGGGTCCAGGGGCGGGCGCCGTCAATGTACTTGTAGGCGGGGTTGGAGAAAGCAGTCAGGGCCTTGCGCTCAAGCTTGATGTTGGCAATCTCCTCAATGACCTCGGGGGTGAAGCCAGCGGCATCGGTGGCGATCAGAGCACCCTTGGAGTCGGAGAGGGAGACAATGGTACCGCCGAGCTCAATGACCTTGAGAGCAGCGTACTGAGCAACGTTGCCGGAGCCGGAGAGGGCAACACGCTTGCCCTTAAACGACTCCTTGCCGCCAGAGGCGTAGTTGATCATGTGCTCGACGTAGTAGACGAGACCGTAACCAGTGGCCTCGGGACGGATGAGGGAGCCACCCCAGGAGCCACCCTTGCCGGTAAGGACACCCTCCCACTTGTTCTTGGCCTGGCGGTAGGCACCGAACATGTAACCAACCTCACGGCCACCAACACCAATGTCACCAGCGGGGACGTCAGTGTCAGCACCAATGTGCCTCTGGAGCTCGCGCATGAAGGACTGGCAGAAGCGACGGATCTCGGCGTCAGACTTGCCCTTGGGGTCAAAGTCGCAGCCACCCTTGCCACCACCCATGTTCACTGTAAATAGTTAGCTTCCATGACTCGTGACAAATCCAAGAATCCTTCAATTGACTTACGGCCAGTGAGAGCATTCTTGAAGATCTGCTCGAAACCCAAGAACTTCAGGATGGAGAGGTTGACAGTGGGGTGGAAACGGAGACCACCCTTGTAGGGGCCAAGGGCAGAGTTGAACTGAACACGGTAACCGCGGTTGACCTCAACCTCACCCTTGTCGTTCTCCCAAACGACACGGAACTGGATGACGCGCTCGGGGACGGCAGCGACCTTGAGGGCGGTCTTGTACTCGGGGTTCTTCTCGAACAGGGTGGAGTTCTCGAGGGTCGAGGCCAGCTCTACAATTGGGAACCGTTAGACATGTGATGATGGGAAAAAAGTTGGCCGATCTCGGGAGGGGTAGTGGATGGCGGGGCATACCGTTGTAGGCCTGGAAGAACTCGGGCTCGACGGGAAGGTTGGACATTTTGGCGGGTTGGATGGACTGGAGTTGAGTTGGGAGATTGAAGGCGGCAGGTGGTCAGAGAATGGAATTGGGAGGGCGCATTGTGGTGGATATTTATGAAGGCGGTAGCTTGAGCTCGGGACACGGCGACAGAGCTTCACACCCTGCGTCGAGGCACGTCACAGGGCACATGCAGGCGCGTGGGTAGCGTGGGAGAGGAAGCCGGGTCGATGATAGAGGGGGAGGCAGCCGGCGGCGGGGAGGTACCATTGGCTGGCGTGCATGCTCCCTTGGTGAAGAGCTCGATCAGGACGGCTGGATCAGATGCGGGACGAAAGGGACAGCTTCGACCAGCGCGAACGTCACAGATAAGGCCAAGTGCGACGATTGGTCCCTGGAATTCGCGTTTTCATTTCTGACCGTCATCGGCCGTCAGGACTGCCGTTTTGCGGAGGCTCTGTTTACGTTACACTTTGCTCGCTGTCGAGGCGCGCAACAGAAACGGGCTCGAGCGCCGCATCTCTCTTCCGGGTTCGCATCGTCCTGCCAGCGACTGTCAGCTCACCCGAGCCGCCACTGCAGAAAAATCTTCCCGGTGCGCTCCGTTCAATTGATGCGGCTGCTGCATTTCCGCGCGCATTCTTCAACCTTCAAGGTGCATGCATTGGCATCCCACGCCAGTCAGTTGTCGGATCCAACTTTTTTGCCGCAAGGATATAGATCATCTCCAGCCAATAGATTCCTCGCCGCCAGAGGGACTCTTTAGCCTCATTGGTCGTAGATTATCGCAATCCCTGTCGCTCAAGGGACCTCACTTCACGCCATGCTCCGGTAGCGGCCATCACTCGACCTGAACCCCAAACCGCCTCCACAGTCGCTGCTCCAGCCTCCAGCTCCTCCTCCGCAGCGCTCATCATGTCACCCCAAAGACTCATCATGCACAGTCCGTCGGATCCCAGTCTGTCGTCGCATCTTATTGTCAGCGCAATTATTCAAACCACTGCCGAGTGGCAATATCAATAGATAGCACTTGGAGCCGCATCCACTGCTGCCTCCCCCGCCTGCCGACAGCCGGTTGTGACAGCATGACCTCTTTAATTTTTCATCTCGCATCTCCAGCTTGCTTGCGCAAACTCCCTGGCTAGCGGCAGCTTTGTTCGAGTTGCGACCGTGAACACATTGGCCGGCCCGCATCCGGGGGAGCGTGGGGGATCCTGGGGTTGTCGAATGCAGCACGGTCTCCAAGATTGCCTATCCTCGAAGTTGTTAAAGGGAGGAGAAAGCACTCACCTGTCACTAGGTACTCGTCCAAGCTGTCGAGCTTCTTCATATCATCTTCACTGATTTCGAATCCACTGACGTCGGCGTTCTCTACGATGCGCTGCTTCGAGACGCTCTTGGGCAGCGGCACGTAACCATGCTGCAGGCTCCAGCGTACAAGAAGCTGCGCAGGGGTGCAGTTGTACTTCTTTGAAACGGAGACAATGGTCGGGTGCTTCATCTTGAGAGCGCGCACCAAGGGGGCATATGCCTCGACGACGATGTTGTTCTGCCGGCAAAAGGTGGTAATGTCTGTGCGAGTATTGAAGGGGTGTACCTCAATCTACCCAGGCATTAGCAAACACTTGTCTGACGGGATCAACGCGAGTACCTACCTGGTTGACAGCGGGGTGGACACGCGGGTTGGAGTCAAGCAGCTCTTGAAGGTGCTTGACGCCGTAGTTGCTCACGCCCCCGGTCTTGATCTCTCCGTCTTGAATGGCATCTTCAACAGCCCTCCACGACTCGAGTCGCGCCTTCTTCCCTCCGTAAGGGCTGTGCAACAAGAACAGGTCAATGTACCCGAGGTCACAAGCCTTGAGCGATTGCTTGATGGCCTTCCTCGCGACATCGTAAGACCCATTGGATGCAAGCTTGGTAGTGAAGTGAATGTCTTCCCTCTTCAAGCCATCCTTGTTGTCGGCGCTCGCGAGGAAAGCCTTGATTGCCTGGCCGCTCTCGCGTTCATTGTGGTACATCTGAGCGGAATCGATACTTGAAATCCGAACGGCATCATTATCGGTGCAAGCCTAAAGCGAAATTGATTGGGGAAACGTACGCACGATAGCCGGCCTGGGAGTTATCAGCTGCATGGTCACTAAAGAGTGAGGCTGATGTTTCGGAAGAATATGCATCGTCCAGCGCACGTGGCCAAGCTTTTCATGGGGTCCGTCGAGGTGGGTGTGGATATGTGTGGGTGAGATCCAAGTCAAGACGTATTCTTGGAAGCTGCGGCGGGGTCTGGCGAGCCACCGACGCGCCAGGCGTGCTACAAGGCTCCTCAAGTGTATCCGGGTGCATGGGGCTGGGACCAAGTAAAGCTGTGGCTTACCTCGAGCGCATATTGCACAGCGTTGAAGGTTTCTTTGCCCTGGGTCATGTAGACGCCAAGGTGGATCGATGGCATGGTGAGGCCGTTGGCAAGCTGACAGGCAGGTTAGCTGGAGCAGACACGAGCGCCATTGGGAGCTGTAGACGCACCTTGACGCGAGAGCTCAGAGAGAAAGCCATTGTGTATGCGACGACGTTATGGGAGAAGAAAGGTTGAAGATGGAACAATGGCGGGGCAGTTGAAGGAAAGCTTCAGTAAGAGCGAGAAGCGGAACCTCAGGCAGGATGCGATGACGACACTGGCGACCCAATCCCGCGGTCGCGGCGACGCGGGCGGGTGCCCGGGCACACTGATCTCTCAGCTTACCTTACATGCGGCGATCTTGCGGCTTGCAGCTGAAGTCTGCAGTCACCGAAATTGAAGCTTCTTCGACTCGATGAGATTCAGCGCCGGCAGATGGAGCCTCCAGTCCGCAACTGTGAGGAAGGCGATATACGAGTGTGGATCCAGCTATACCGCCAGGGCGACATGCAAGGCATCATCTCTTGCCGCGTTGCTGCCCGTGTCCAACCTCCAGATGGTCCTGAATTTTGCAGCCTCGCCAAAACTGAAAATTGAGAGGCTTGGAAAAAGGAACTTGGAGGTGGACCGTTCTCGACCTGGCCGGCGCAGAGTTCCAGAGACATTGCCACGGCGCTGGAGGCGGCTGTCGTGCCATGGCAGGTTGGCTTCAGCTCATCTGTGAAGGTGAAGGACGTGTTGCAGGCGTCCATGTCGCTCGCTCGCTCGCGTACCCTGGTCGTGTTTTGCGTGAATCGTATAGGGCAGAGGCCCCAGGCCCACGACCCTGACCAGATGGCATCGCGCCTTGCTTCCCTGCTACCCTTCCAAAAGAAGCAATGCGTCTGTTGGCGGCGGTTGCAGCTCCAGCTCGTCCAGGCGCGTCTGTTGCGCGTCCGCAGTAGTCTTGTAAAAGAAAGGTATACATATAAAAAGGCCCTTGGCCAATATGCGCTAGTCAAGGCTGCCATCCACTTCTCGACAGGTACCTTTACTCAATTCATCGCATCATTTCTCTTCTCCACCGCCTCGGCCCTCTGATGCCAGTCCGCCTTGCTTAAGCTCCCGCTACTCCCTGCGACCCCAATCTACCGGCGCCTCCATCTCAATATTCATTTCTGCGACCACGAGCTCTCCACAACTCCCTCGCGCAAGCCCTTGAGGCGCGTACCCCGACGCCGGTTTCGTCGTTTCTCTGCGCCCCCTGACGCCGCGGCCGCTCATGGCCTACCCAAATGTCTCCAACGGCTTTCCAACCGCCTCGTCATCTCGCTCCGTGCCCTTCTCCAACTCTGGACCGCCCTCCGACGGCCCGCGAAGAGCCATGATTGGCGACCCGCAGTTCGACATATTCGAATGGCATCCGGCCTATCAGAGCTGCCAGCGCTACTTTCTCGACCACGCCCAGCACGATGGCTCAGTTCAAGCCGTTGCTGCTCTCATCAACATATGTCTCCCTTTCCAGTGGTCCGCGAACCCAGTCATGGCCTCTATGAGCATTCCTCCTCCCGGCACCGGCCCGACAGCCTATCCCGCCGCTAGCTGGTCTAGACATGCTTCCGCCCATGCGCCGAGACCCGGTACACCCGCCTGGGTTTCTTTAGTACCATTTATCCGCCGCCTTGTGGTTACTGGTTTTGACAGGGACGGCGTACTCCACGGATTCTTCGGCGACGACTGGCGAAAAGGCATTGGTCCAATCCAGGAATGCGAACGCCGCAACTATCTTTTCGCCGCCAAAAGCGTTGGTTGGGCTAAAGTCAAATACCAATATGACATGTCTCCCCACGAAACGGTACCTTTTATGAAGCCGCTCCAAAACGTTCAATTAGAAGAGATTGAGAGCGCCGAGAAAACCTGGAGCGAATGGCTGATGATGGAGGACTGGATGGTTGGTCCACGGGCTCCGGAGGCGATGGATGAGCCCGGGGAAAACATTCCGCCGTTATGATTTTTGTTTGATGATTGAGCTTTTGCTTGGGAAAGCGGGATTGGAGATTAAGCATGGCGTCGCGAGCAGGGAGTCGAGGAGCACCCAGAGGCGCTTTCTGTTGCCGCATAGGGAAACGGCACACCATGATATCACTCGGGCATGCATTGAACAAAAGTCACGATCAAATTCATCTCTCTATTAAAGCAATTCTCAAACATATTGGTGTCGATTAAATGTCTTGACTTGGAATCCCGTGATCGTCCGCGCTTACTAAGAGCTTTGATTCGCTACCGGCCGCTGGCTCTCAACGTGCAAGATGCTTGGCCCCACCAGCCCCGAACCAACACCAAAACAAGGAAGAGCATCAGGAGGCTCATCACCTGCCAGATTCAACAAACGCTCCGGAACCAGACAAAAAGAAGCGCATGCATAGTGAGAGAGCCATGTGAGCTTTTGGAGAGATCATCACCACGACACCCATTCTTCTTCTCGCATATCTCCACATCCCGGACATCGACATCTCAACATGGTAAAAGCAAAATACACTTGGACACTCTTCATCGACAGCTGCTTGAGAAAGCGCATTGGTACCGATGATTACGAAAGGCTTGCGCACGACCTGCGAAGGAGGATTCCCAAGGATGGCACCGGGCTCGCAGAGGCACTGCTTCGGCCCAAAACCCTGTCCGCATTTTATTTCGATCCCCTAGTGGTGGTCTATCTGGAAAAGTCGCTAACTCTGGACCTTCTGGACCCTTCGGATGTTTTGCAAGTTTTGCTCCGTCATGCAAAAGAGGCCAACACGATTGCCGACGGATCCCAGCCGGGAGACACGCAAACGAAGCCTCCCACCTACGTCTCGCCGGAACTCGAGGAGCTGGTCTTTGCTCGATTATCCAGGACGTACATGGTGAATGAGAGACCTAAAAAAGTTCCCGAAGCCAAAAAGACCCTGGCGCTCCTGGCCAAGTGGATGTCTACCATGAGTTCAACGCAGGCCACAGAGTCAGTGATAAACTCAATAGCCGATGGAACCCAGGGCCACCGCACAACGACCATCACTAGTCTTGGGTTGCTCGTAATTGCCGTTTTAGAACATCCAAAGATTGCTGGTGTTTTAGAAAAAGTCTTCCCAAAGTGTACGTGCCAGCACCCTATCTCAAGCCAAACAAGAAGCAGTTGATTGATCATTTCTCATGCATTCACAGGGGCTTCCAAAGCGCTATCCGAGTCCATCACGGCATTCATGCCGCATCTGAGCCATGCCTCATTGCCATTGGCCGACCGACTGGGAATGCTGCAAAAGCAATACGCATTAACTGACCACGGAGCCAGTGCCGTTGATGATGGATCCGCAAACAACGGTATCGACGTCGCGGGTCTCCAGCTTGAGACGGTCATGGATCTTCCAGTCATCAACACCAGAGCTGGTCTCTACGTGTTTGTTAATTCCTTGGTATGTAACGTCCGCAAAAGCTAGACGTCAGATGTTGATATTCGTAGCTCGCTGCCCGCCCCCTGACCGACGACCACATGATTCTCAACTACCTGCAGGCCCGATACAAAGGGGATATTCAGTCTTTGGCGATCGACCTCATTACTGCCTCTTTCGATGTTCTTGCAGCCAATTCCACCTACAGGAGCGAGTCAAACGAGACTCTGTTCAACTTTCGATCATTTCTCGTGAACAAGGTGCCGACTCTCTTGGCTGTTCTCGCTGGGTCGATGTTCCCACCTTTAACCCCAGAGATGTGCATCACTCAAGCCCTGAACCACATTGACAGAAATGCGTTTCCATCCTTTTCTCAGGCCTTTGGCGATGGAGTGAGCGTCAATAGCGCGCTGTCAGACGTGCGCCAGGATTTTCTTTTTGCCTGTGCTCTACACCAGCTTATTCCCGAAGCCAGCATAGAACGCCTCCTTGGGGAAACACCCATGAATGGTGTTGCTGAAAAGCATTTGAAAGAGAATCTTGTGGCACAATGTTCGAACAATTTCGAGCGTGTCGAAGAGTACCTCAACGAGATGGAAGGCATGGATGGGAATGCTGGGACTATTGTTCAGGCCATGACTGAGGTAAGTCGACTCTGGAGAAGGTCAGTAGTCAAGTGCTGACGTAGATTCTGCAGTTGATCCGGAATCTCTGCATGGCTCGTGACACTGTGTCTTTAAAGACCATTTGCAACGCATTATCAAGGAAGCCCCGCTCTCTGGATGTGATGTTCCAATATACATCACCAGCAAGTATCCTACAGCCTCTGTGCCAGCTTCTCGATTCGTGGAAGCACGAGGAAGAGCAAAGTAAGATTTTCCTTGAAGCTTTCGGAGCCATAGCTAATTGTTCTCAGGCGAGTACCAACCCGTGTATGATGAGTTTGGTGCAGTCCTATTACTGATACAAGCTTTTGTGCTGCGTCACGACCTCAAGAGTGTTGACTTTGGAGTTGAACATGGGTCATTCATTGCGCAGCTCATTGAGCGAGGCCATATCAGCCTGACCCAGGACGAGCTCAGCGAAGAGCAACACAAGTACCTCGATGGCTGGGTGCGTGGTCTATATGGTTCCGAAGGAATCAGCGACGATCTTTTGAAAAGCTGCAAACCGCAGGACTTCTACCTCTTAGTCCCAACGATTTTTAGCGGGACCATCCACGCTTGCTCTGTTGATGCTGTCAGCATAGACGATGTCAAATCTGGCCTGGAGTGTAAGTATTGACCCTTTTGTTTGGCTGACTCGGTTGCTCACCGGTGGCAGTTCTTCTTGAGACATTTCTACTTCCTTCGCTCGTCGGCGCTGTAACATGGATGACATCGCATGCGCTTGAACAAACACCAAAGGAAATCGATATTACCATCCAGATTCTCTCCAGACTAATTCGTCCCACATCAATATCAGGAGATGCCCAATCCATCCATAGCTCCATTGTTTCAATGGTCGCACGGCGACTTGAACACTGCCTAAGGAAGCTCCAACGGCGGCATCCGTCTAGGAACGACATCAGTGCTTTACTCGACATAATAGGCTCTAATCATGATTATGAGCGGACTCCCTACGCATCCTCTTCCGAACTCGATGCTTGGATAGCCACCCCGGGAGGATCTTTCCGGAATGCTATCAAATATACATTCCACAATCTCGTAGTTTGGAACGGTCAATCGGACATCCACCCCACGCCACCTCCTTACACTCATCGGCAGATTTTCTCCGCGCTGCAGGTCGTCGGCACGTGTAAGGTATTACAGGCCATCCTCGAGGAAATCAAGAATCAAACGGCCAATGGAACTGGAGCTGTAGCCCTCGACGTGGCAGTCAATTTGATTTGCGCACCTCTTCACACCAACAGCTGCACTCCAGTCTCTTGGCTCAGTTGCCCTGTCCCCGTCGCAAATCCACCACGCACGAGACTTAACCTGCGGGAAATGCTCAAGGAGGAACTCGACGATCCATCAGCTCTCATGGCCGACCCTGCTCTTGCCGAGGCAGCCGTCCGACTCCATCGACGAGTCGAAGCGCAACTGGCCGGTCCGCAGTTGGAACACCTCCCCGCGGCCGGTCTGATGCAAGGCATCGAAATGACTGCCACCGGAGTCGACATGGGCATGGGCGTACCAGCGACAGGCGACAACAGTGCAGCCAGTGGAGCGCAGGCATCTGGCGCTTCAGCCGTAGCACCGGGTGCTGGTATTGCAGACGACCTGGGGCTTGGAGCAGCGGGCACTGGGACTGGTCTCGATGGACTTGGAGACGCCTCTGGTGGTCTTGAGGGGTTGGGAAGCATGGATGACATGTTGGATGGAGCGGCGGCCGGGACGGACGACGATGTGTTCTCCGGATTAGTCTTGGAAGACGAGTACAACTTCTAGTGGAGGCAGATGAGAGTCGTTCGGATTGGTTTGAGAACCTTTCTTTGTAGGGTCGGGGTGTTGGAGAGCCAAGATAAGCTCAAAATATCTTTAGGGTGTGGCGTGGCTTGGTTGAGCAGTCTGATTGTTCTACTGACCTTGACCAAAACATAAAAATGACCTACGAAGACAGTCATACAGACGCTGGTGACTACGGATCCATTATTCCTACATCAGAAAGAGACCATATGACAAAAAAGATCAGGTGCGAGTCTAAGGATTCCCGGCAGAACTCGGTAGAAGTGCCTGAGGTAAAGACGACGGTACCTTTGGGGTAGAAATTAGGACGTAGACTTTTTCGAGAAGCCTTGATTGGGTACACAATGCCAGAAGGTCTCTGTAAAAGAAACGCAAGCTTTTAAAATTCAAAAACAGCTTCAGCTGCCATGCCGCGTTGGGTGTTGCGTCAGCAGCAGCAAGGGTCGCGGCGCCAAGGCTGCTCTCGCGGGAGCTGTCCTTTGGACACCTGCGCGCTAAAACGCCACGGGCAGAGTGCAATGTACGCTGTAGGCCTTGGGCGACATAGTTCCTCTACCTCCGTCAGCGACCTGCTGAAGGCGAATATGTCTCCCACACAAGAGAGCGCACCGCCGCTGCCACAAGGTGCGTCCTACTCCAGCTCACCCCTTGATCCCGTCCACTCTGGATCCGCTACAGCACCAAAGCACCCACCCATTGCCCTGGTTTCTGGCGCACAACTGACGTATGCTCCAATTCAGCTCCGACCACACCCAAATCCAAGAAAAAGAAGAACAAGAAGAAGGGCGTGGGCCCTAAACCAGAGCACAATGCCCCCGACCCGCAAGTAAACGGCGCCAGCAACGCGGCCGGGGCCGACGCCGAAGAGGCGGAAGTGGACGACGACGTGGAGTCAGTGCATTCGTCAGAGGTACTGTACTCTCGCGATGATGCAATCTCAAACACCATAGCGAGGCTCGGGGCTGATTGCGGTTGTAGAAGCCATCTCCGGACAAGAAGGCGAGACCAAAGACACAGGCGAACGCGCAGGACCATCAAGCAGATCCCGACACACGGCCCCAGAGCAATGGCTCCGCACGCACAAACACCACCTCTACCGCTCCACCGCCGTCGCCGCCGAAGCAAACCCCTCCCCCAGAAGTCTCCTCCTCCACACCCACCATGGACGCCGACACAACGGAGCGGCTCGATGCCCTCGCCAAAGAACGCGACTCCCTGCGGGAAGAGGTGACCCAATTGCGCAAGTCGCTCGAGACGATACAAAGCAAGCATGAATCGGAGCTGGCGGAGGTGCAGTCCCAGCTCACCGAGACACAGGTGGGCAAGGAGCATGCGGAGAACCAGTACAAAGATCTCCGGGGAAAAGTCAATACGATCAAGACGCAGTTGGGAGAGCGCATGAAGGCTGATGCCGAGGAGCTTGAGCGAACCCGCGCGCAGATCGAGGAATTGGAGGAGCAGAACCGACGGGAGCGCGAGGAAGCAGACGCACTGGACGAGGAGAACAAGCGGCTTCGCAAGCGGGGAGAAGAGCAACAAAAGGAGATTGAAGAGCTGAGGGGGCGGGCGAACCTGTCGCAGCAGAATTGGATCAAGGAGCGGGACGAGTTGATCCAGCGCGAGGCATACGCTAGGGAGGAGTTCGAGACCGCAAAACAAGCGATGCAGGACTGGGAAGTACTGGCCATGGAGGAGAGGTCACTACGAGAGAACCTGGAGGACAAAGTGTCGGAGTTTGAGGAGCAGATCAACAGCTTGAGGGATGCGCTGGACCGGACAGTCAGCGATCGGGACGCGCAGACTTCGACAGTAGATGGGCTCCAAAGAGCGCTGCGGGACATTCAAGATGGTCAGTATCTCACTGGAACTCGCGGCAATTCAAAGGCTGACAGCAAAAAGCACGCAAAAAGGAGCTCCGCGAAATCGTCGAAAACTCCCAAACGCAGCTCGACAGCTTGCGCGCACAGCTACAAACCGCCGAAGAGGCTTCCAAAAAGGCCAAGGAGGAGCTGGAGAAGACACAAAAGGAGCTCGAAAGGGCGCTACCGTTTGAAAAAGAAGTCAAGGAGAAGAACCTCCTGATTGGCAAGCTCAGGCATGAGGCCGTCATCCTCAACGACCACTTGACCAAGGCGCTGCGCATATTGCGCAAAGGCAGGCCGGAGGACAACGTCGACAGGCAGATCGTCACGAATCACTTCCTGCACTTCCTCGCCTTGGACAGGAGCGACCCAAAGAAGTTCCAGGTGCTACAGCTGATTGCTGCACTTCTTGGTTGGACGGATGGTAAGCTAGAATCCCGAGCTTTGCGGACCGACTCCGTGTCTACCCCTTGAGTTCTTCCGCTTGATTATTGACTATTAAAAATAGAGCAAAAAGAAGCAGCCGGCCTCTCTCGCCCCGGTTCCACCGCGACAGTCGCCAATTCGCTCCGCGTACCCCTCTCGCCCTTCCGCCGCACCCCCTCCACCCCCTCTCTCAACACCGACCTTCTTCTCGCCGCCGACACCACCTCAACCTCTTCAGCCACCTCGCACACCAGTTCCGCGCACGCAGCCTCGGCGCAGGCAAACAAAGAGAGCCTCGCCGAACTGTGGCAGAATTTCCTCGAACAAGAGGCGCTCGAGGGGAGCAGCAGGGGCCCCAGCCGGAGGGAGAGCGCGACAAGCGACGATAAGGAGAAAGACGCGAGGGGGTTAGGCATTTCGTAGCGCTGTCGAGTGTCTTGGCTACCGGCGGAGAAGAGATGACTACGTGGGAAAGCGTGTGTTTGGGAGGCTACATACTTTATTTAAAAGCTGAAGGGTTTGGACGGGGTTGAACTGATGCTACTACTACTACTATGTCGGAGCGTGCGCTGTATCTGTAATGATTGACATGTGGATCGATTGTTTGTAGAGCGAGCGACAGACGGATGGAATGAGAGGTAGAAGTGGGTTGGCGGGATGGCAAGGCAGACAGGTCAGAAAGCCTGGGCTAGACAGGGCCTGACGGCATATGGAGCATTCAGCAGCGATGCAGTTTGGAATCGATCAGTGAAGAGTATGCTGTTCTGCACACATACGACGCTACGAAGGAGGGTCTTTCCGCACCTCGCCAGCAGGCGTCTTTGGTGGAAAGCTTCATATATCTTAGTACCACAAACTCGGAAATTTTACGGGGCTGATTTTGCATTGGAGGTGGGATATAAAACAACGCTTTTTCACAAAACTCGAATGCTCCCATAAACGCACATTCGATGCGGACGAGCCTCACCAAAGGCTGATGAGATTTGGGCTTCCTCACCTCATGATTTCACCCGACTTGCAGTACGGTTCACTTTCCTCACTCGTCTTTCCTGCCCTTCAACCTCTTGACGCCTTCATCCGCCATTTGCACCCCCTCTTCAAACCCAATCGCCTTGGCCAGACTCTTCGCCTCGTTGTACCACTTTCTCGCCTCTTTGATCTTGCCCTCCATCTCCGCAAACTCACCCAAGTTGTGCGTCGCTACTGCGCACGCCATGTCGCATTCCTCGTCGCGCACGGGCGGCTTGATGCCGGCGGCCAGCTCAATCGCCTTTTGCGCCCACAGGCGCCCCTGCTCGGGGCGCGACGGCATGCCCTGCGCCGCAGCCGCAACCGCCGCGTTGGCAGCTTGATACTTCTTTTGCGCCGACGCCGCCTGGTCATTGTACTTTTGTTGTTGGGCAGGATCGGCCGTCGTCATTTCAAAGACGGGAGAATTGTAGGCGGGGCCCGAGGGAGGCGGCGTCTGAGCGAGGGAGATGGCGACGTTATTCATCAGGACAGCCGTGTGGCACGAGTCCTTGGGCGAGAGGCGGATGGCTTGGAGGAAGAGTGGGGCGGCGAGGAAGTGGCGGTCGCTGGCTTCGTAGACATGGCCGAGTTCTATTGAGTAGTCAGTCAGGTTGCAGAGGAGAGGGTAATATGATGGAGCTACGTACGTTCCATCTCGGCACCCAGCTCGTCGTCGCCAATCCAGTCGCCTTCCCCTACTTTGACGCCGTCGCGCTGGCGGCGCATCTTCTCGCCAATGGCGATTGAGATGGCCGTCTGCAAGTTCTCCTCGGCCTTGTTGAAGTCCTTGACGTACTGGTTCGAGTACAGCTCGCCCAGCTTGGTGTGGATGCTCATGATGCGAATCAAAACGCGGGTGCGCTTGCCGTCGGTCCAATGCTTGTCGCCCAGCTTGTCCATCCAGAGGTAGCAGTCGTTCTTGACCAGCTCGAGCATGTCAATGGCGGACCTGTGAGACTGGAGCTTGAGCTCGAAGAAGCCCGCCATCTGGATACGGATGCCCAGCACCTCGTCGCTGAACGGGTCCATGCCGAGCTCGTCGGCGAGCGCCAGCGCCTCTCTGTAGTACCGAATGACCTCCTTGGGCTGGAAGGAAGCTCTCCTGCTGTAGTATATAGCTCGGCGGAGCTTCTTTGCCACCTCTTCGGGGTAGTTGTGGTACGGCTGGACTTGATACTTCATGTACCAGAATGGCAGCCATGCGAAGACTCCCATGCAAGACACAATGATGGCCGTCACCACGACAAGCTGAAACGGTGATTCCCTCCATAGTGCCTTGTAGCCTTCAATGAAGGACCTCCTCGAGGCATTGCGGCGGCCGACGCGGGTCAATTGTGGCGACTGTAGGCGCGGTCTCGTCCGAGATGGCAAGCTTGCGATTGTGCGAGCTCCAAGGTTGGGAGGCGGTCGCGACGCAGGCGCGCGGGGGATGGTTCGGACGGGAATCCTGCAGGCCGCTCGAGCAAACATGGCGAAGGTTGGGAGACCGGACGAAGTCAGAAGTGATTGTTCTCAGCCCTACGGCCAACGCGGGTGCTTTCTCAAGCTCCAGACGCCGGCTTGGCCAAAGCGCGGGAATGACGGCATAGATCCGCCACGTCTCTTGTTCAAACCAGACAACCCCCTTCGTTTTGACCCATTGACGCACCGTGAATCAATTCAACAATGTGTGGACGATATGCACTTCATCAGGTTCATTATCCCCTTTGGTTGGTCTGTTGTATTGTGGCTAATCAGACCTGCAGCGGCCCTCGGAGGTTCGGCGGGCGCTCGAGCAAACGCAGATGCCCTGTGAGGATGCGCCGAGAGATGAGGAAGTGCGCCAGAGCTACAACTTCGCCCCGGGTTATCACGGATTGGTCTACCGCGCTGATTTCTCCGTTGCTGGTGCCGGGTGCGAGCACGACCAGGGCGATGCGCAGCAACAAGAATCACCTGATGGCAGCGCTCCTTGTACCAAAGCAGGACAAGATGGCCCCCAGGAAACAAAGTATAAGCTGCAGGCAATGAAATGGGGTAGGTGATTCCATTCCTCGCTTCTTTCCTTTTGACAACGTCGGGTGCTTAAAGAGGCCCCGGCATGACCATCTGGATCGTGGAGCACGGTCAGATGCGATCCGGATGCAAGATAGAGCACCGAGGAAAAATCAATATTCTCGACTACAGTTTCGCTTAAATGCCCTGCCAGTCGCCTGTGAAAGGATTGGCTCGCAACCCTTGTCACAATGCTATCGAATGTGACGCTCCTCGAGAGTGATCAGGGTGCTGACGGAGTCGCTTGCAGGACTGATTCCCTCCTGGACGAAGCGGAACCCAGACTATGGCTCGATGATGAAGACGATCAACTGTCGGGATGACAGCCTTGTTGAAAATCGGGGGCTGTGGAACTCCATGAAACACCGCAAGAGATGCATCATTGTCGCCCAAGGCTTCTATGAATGGCTCAAAGAGAACAACGGCAAAGAGAAGATACCGCATTTTGTGAAGCGCAAAGATGGTCAGCTGATGTGCTTTGCTGGGCTGTGGGATTGCGTCAAGTTCGAAGGTACTGCATCTGTTATGCGGCAACGTTACATCGACACAATGCTAATCTGCAGGTGCAGGATCGGAGGAGAAGCTCTACACCTACACCATCATCACAACCAGCTCCAACAAGCAGCTCAAGTTTCTCCACGACCGCATGCCCGTAATCCTCGACAACGGTTCCGAAGCACTCCGGACATGGCTTGATCCGAACCGAAAGGAGTGGAGCAAAGAGTTGCAATCTCTCCTCACGCCGTACCAGGGAGAGCTCGAATGCTACGCGGTTAGCAAAGACGTGGGAAAAGTCGGCAACGATTCGCCCTCCTTTGTCATTCCGGTTGACAGCAAGGAGAACAAGAGCAATATTGCCAATTTCTTCGGCAATCAAAAATCCCAAGGCAAAGGAACCGAAGAAGAAGTGAAACAGACTGTCAAATCGGAACCGAATGATGATAGGGATGGTCAGGACGCCGGTGCACATGCCCAAGTCGAAGCCCAGGTCAAGGCGGAAGAGGAGAACACATCTTCGGAAAAAACCAAGCATGGTATCAAGCGGGAGCATGACGACGAAAATGAAGAAGATGGGACGCACCGGAAGTTGGCAAAAACCGGTTCTCCAGTCATGAAGCAGGCAAAGACACCGACCAAGCCGTCTCCGGCAAAGAAGCCAACCAAAGCTGCTGAAGGGAGCAAGAAAATCACGGCCTTTTTTGGGAAGTGAAGATGGTGCGGCAAAAAGAAGTAGCGGAACGATTAAGCTTGCAGACGCCGCCCCACCGATGATGGATTCCCGGTCAGTGCTCAGAAGATGAGCGCCTACGTTCTAGAAGGTGGGCCTTGGCGCATAGAGAACAGGAAGAGGCAGTGCAGTTGCCGCTTGAGAGCTTGACTTTTGGCATCGTACGATCCGTCCCGAAGAAAGGGAAATAGCTTTGCCTCTTGGCCGGTCGGACGAGTATGGACCGGCAGCCAAGCAGACGCGCAGGGGAACGTGCGCTGGCCATGACAGGGTCGGGATTGACGTTGAGTGGTTTGCTTGGAGGATGCTGCCATGTTGGTCGCAAGGCATGGATGATGAAGAAGGGAGGGGGTGGGTAACACAGTAGGGACGATGACAGTCGAAAGCCTGGATTGGACAGACAAGGCCGTGATGGGGCCGAGCGGCACAGCGAGATATATATTGCGTGTTCCAGGCAGTTGGGAAGTTGAGGTTGAAGTCGAGGCACGAGCGCGGTGGCGCGGCTGGCGGTGGTGGTGAGTGGTCAGACGCACCGGAGCGGCATCCAAGACTTGGGCGGAGAGTGAGGCGGTTGCGATTGGACGGTGCCTGGGTTGGTCGTGTGCATGTTGTAGCGAGCAGAGGCGATTGGCGATGTGATGACGATGACGAGTGAGAGCGGAGGAGGGGACGAGGAGGAGTCGTCGACGAGGACATGGACATAGCGGAAAGTCGGAGCGGTGCGACTTTGCGCCCGCAATCTGTACCTGCACCATTGGACGCACCGCAGTCACAAGCACCACAGACACCACAGAGACCACCTCCATCTCCACGACCAACGCTTCACGGTCCGCAGACGAGTCAGCACTCTTGCCCTGGACCGCATGCGCAAGTCGTCGTTTGTCCGCCCGTTCTTCCCGTCCCCGTCCCCGTCCTTCGCTTCGCTCGCTGCCCCGGCGCCCAATCCAACGCGCGACTCGAGCGCGACAAACCGACCACGGCCAGCCCTGCCGCCACGATGTGAGCCTTTTCGACTGCAACGTCACCTTGAGCTATCCATTGTCCGGCCCATGTATTTGTTGCAGCCGCGGCGCTGTTGGCAAAGGGTGTCGTTTGCCAAAGCATCACGTTGGTTCCCTTCTCCTTCTACTTGTCCATTTTCGGCCTAGCCTTGTTCTCTTTGCCATCATGTCGTCCATCTTCGAGCTCCTCGCCCAGAACCAACCATCTTTCCAGACTCACCAGGCTCTCATTGCGATTGGCCTGCAAAACGATTTCATTTCTTCCACTGGAAAACTGCCCGTCAGCAAGCCCGACGGCCTGTTGCCCCGTATCAAAAAGGTAGTGCCAGCTTTCCGTGACCATGCTGGCAGCATCATCTGGGTGCGCACCGAGTCCGACCCAGCCCAGCCTTTGGACGACGGCTCGGGTGATGCTGATGCCGTCATTACAAGCGTCCCCGGCAAGGGTTCGAGCGGCGATGACGATGGCGGCCCTGACCTGATGGGGGCTGAGCTTCAGCTGTCAGATCTGCCTTCGTCACGCCCGCGTCGTTCACGACGTCGGCCGGAGGATTTGTTACGACGCGTCACGACACGCAACCAGGAAGACGAAATCGAGGCCTCCAACAATTCGTCCACGGAAGAGGAACTTTTCCTTACGAATGGCTCCGGCATCTGCCAAAAGGGGGGCTATGGAGCTGCCTTTGCGGACGCCATCTCTACCGAGATCAAGCCCAACGACATTGTTGTCACGAAGCGTTGGTATTCAGCTCTGAGGGGTACCAATCTGCTCCTGACTCTGCGAGCCCGCCTAATCACCGAACTGTTTGTATGTGGCTGCATCAGCAATATATCAGTCTATGCAACTGCAGCGGAAGCCGCACGCCATGGCATCACCATCTACTTGATCGATGATTGCATTGGCTACCGGAAACTCGACAGACATCGGGAAGCAATGAAGCAGATGGTGGAATACATGGGAGCTTACTTGATTTCGTTCGACGATGTCATGAAGAGGATCATGCCTAATGGCCAAGGGGAGATGAGTGACCAAAGTACGAGCAAAGAAGGCGCCACTCCCGACGATGTTAATGACATTGGACACATGCTGAAGAACTTGAACATTAAGGACAATCCCGGATCCGGCAGCGCTTCCCAACACCAACCAGCCGAGCGTGGTAGCTCCTCCAAACGTGGGATCAAGATCGACAGACATGCTTCGACGAATGAGGCAACACCGGAGAGACTTTTGGCATCAATCGGTTCCAGCAATCCTCCACGAGCGTCCAACAGTAACTCAGGCCCGACCAAGCCCCATATTCGCATGCGCCGCCGGACCCACACAAGCAAGTCTGAACGATCGTCAGATTCGAAAAGAGAAAGTGTCGAGACATCATCAGCTTCCCAGACATCTCCAACTGCAAAATCAACGTCAGCCATGAGCTCATCCGAAAATTCTCAAAATCCATCGCCTCGCAACTCAGCCCCTGAAACCGCCATTATTTCCACATCGTGCAGCGATCGACCACCCGATACAAAACATACAAGGTCTTCCCCAAAATCACGTTCTCCATCTCAGGCGATCCCCAGAACCGGAGAACGTCCCGTGAAGTCTAAAAAGCCAACTGCATTGCCAACCCTTGGCCCGACCGACGCCATCGGGGAGGGTGACTCTCGCATTCTGCAACACTTCCTGTCAGATGAGGTCAACGCGCCCGGAACAACTCTTCCTTTCCAAGACTCTATATTTGATAAGCTCTGCAACGAGGTCCGGTTCCAAACAATGCTACACGCCACGGGGGAAGTCCCGCGCCTCGTCGCTGTGCAGGGTGATGTTGGTTCAGATGGGTCAATTCCTATCTATAGGCATCCATCGGACCAGAGCTTGCCACTTTTGCATTTCTCGCCTTCAGTTCTCCTCCTTCGCAAACACGTTGAGAGACTGGTTGGACACCCAATGAACCACGTTCTGATTCAATTCTATCGTCGAGGCGAAGACTACATCTCGGAGCATTCGGACAAGACTCTCGATATTGTGCGCGGCTCGAGCATTGTCAATGTCAGTTTTGGCGCTCAACGCACCATGAGACTCCGTACAAAACGGTCCGAGAAAACAAAATCAGACGGGGAGTCGATATCCAGCAGCAGAGAGACCCAGCGAGTTGCAATGCCCCATAATTCTGCACTGATTCTCGGTCCCGCTACCAATGCCTGTTGGTTGCACGGTATCATGCCCGACAAACGGCTCTCGAACGAGAAGTTGCCAACGGAGACATTACACGATGGCATGCGCATATCGCTCACCTTCCGCCACATTGGAACTTTTCTCAGCCCTGACTCCCGCCTCATCTGGGGCCAGGGTGCTTCGTCGAAGCACAAGGCCGATGCGGCACCTGTCATCAACGGCGACGAGAAAGTTACCGAGAAGATTATTCGCGCCTTCAGCATCGAGAACCTGCAAACTAGCGAGACATTTGATTGGGACGCTACGTACGGTGCCGGCTTCGATGTGCTTCACTTCTCAGTTGTTCCCCCCGTACTTGATGCTCCAATTCTTTTCTTGTCTACAAGTTACCCCCAGAATCGCGCGGTTCAGCTTTACGCGAATCATCTGGGCATAGGATGCAGCACAGTTAACGCTGTCGCCCCTTTCGACAACTCGTTGGCGCAGAGTCACAGGACGCGTCCTCGGCCACCTCCGATTCACTTCCGCGACAATGACCTCTTCCACACTGAAGTTTCCGCGCCCGTACCCATCCTGACCTACCTCGAGCGCTTCTGCTCGCGCAAAAGCTCGGACGACGAAGCCGACTCGCCAGAAGCAAGGCGCCGCGCCGCATTGTCCCATCAATACCTTGACCTCGCGGATGACTTCTTCCGCACCTGGGACCACGGCACCAAGACCGGCTGGGAACGCGAATCTCACGTGGACGCCATCACTGACTTTCTGGCTCAAGCCGAAACCCTGATCGAAGCTGAGAAGGACCGGCGGCAGCGAAAGCGCGGCGACAGTTCAGGCGAGGGAGAGGACGAGGCGTCTTGCTTGCTCGGACGCCGCATCGGAGCGGCTGATTGCGCCATCTGGGCCTGTTACGAGGGCGTTCACGCGGATGGACGTTGGGATCAACGCGGTTGCGAGCGGCTGGAAGCCTTTTGGGAGGGTCTGCGGAAGATGTTCGTGGGTGATGGCGATGATGGTGGCTCGTGGAGCCATTCGGCGCAAGTTGAGAGTGGAAGTGTGAGGGAGAAGGCAGATGCGCAGACAGGCGCAAGTGACAGCTTGCCTTCACCATCGCCTCCTTCCTCAGCTGCTGCGTCGCCGTCCGCGTCGACATCTCCGACTCCGAAGGACAAGAAAGAGCGGAAAGGCAAGCAGCGGAAAACGTGAGGATGTGGCGGCTTGAAGGATATAGTGCATAGCTTCCGAGGTATCGCGAATACGAGTCTGAAAAGCCCAGTTTTCTTATGGCGGTCGAATGAATCACAGCAAACCTCAAACGCAAAGCAATCATACCAAGATTATTTCTCTCCATTACAGTCTTCATTGATTCATCTCATAGCGCGTGCTATGGTTGTGGGTATCTGTGTGTTGAAGTCACATTGCCCAAGAGACATGGTGTCGAAGCTTGTGGCATGAGACTCATCGCTTTTTTCCCTCAAAAGCATTCCTCCTTTACGCCGTCCTTTCTTCCTTTTCAATCCCTGTTCCAATTTCCCAAGTCTGGGTCTCGATCCGTTGCGTCATTTTGATGTCCTACTCCCAGTGCAGTCATACCAATTTGGCCGTTCCACCCTCAACTGTCGTCACATTTTCGTCAATCTTGCGCTTTCCAAGTCACGTCCTCCAACATCGTGGCCTGCGCTGCCTGGGACACTCAATCCGGCTGCTCCGTGTCTGAGAACAGCGGAATGGGCTCAGAGTTGGAGCTTCCGAGGACAACGCCGCTTCCACTCGGTCCAGCTGCGCTCGCTTTCTTGGGGCGACTGACCTTCTTCACTGAGACCTGAGACTTGGGAACGGCGATGCGTTTTGTGCCCTTCGTGTTTGTAGCGGCAGTAGCCGGAACTGCCTTCTTTGGGGGTGTCTTTTCCGGCTCGGGCTCCACGTTTCCAAAGCTCCAACTGGTGAACCTTTCACCCCACGTCTTGCTGCTGTTGGACGACATGCGGATAGCGTCGGCAGCGCCAGCGCCCGTGTCTGATGCGTCGGACACGGGAGAGGCGGAACGGGCACGGCGGCGGTTCGTATCATCCACTTCCCATTCGATGGCACGGCTATTATTGTTGACGTTGTCGCTGGAAGCTCGTGTGGTGTGGAGGTCGATCGCGGCCATGGCAGCGGGAAGAAGTCGTTGGCGTTTGCGAGCCCGAGAGTTTGCATTCGAGTTTTGCTGCTGCTGTTGCTCTTGGCTTTCAGTTTCCCAGCGAGCAATTACGGCGTCATCGGCGGGGCTGGCCATGCTGTGGAAAGACGCGTGATGGTCGCAGCCATCACATGTGAAGGACGAGGAAATCTGTGGGAATTGGAGAGTCAATTAAACAGCAGAGAAAACAATTCACGCGTTTCGTTTGGGAGCATGTAGACATGATTGAATAAGTGTTGAAAGTAGAGAGGAAAGGAGAATCTGGAAAGGTGGACGCGTACCTTGAGCGGATGCAGCATGAAGCGTAAGCAGGGACATTTTGGAGAGAGAAGAGAGTCCTTGTGGTTGCAAGGACCGCGTGGAGGCGTATAATTCATCTGCCTCCAGATGCTGTCCTTGGAGAGATTGGGAGCCATGTTGAAGGCCCTGCTCCAATTGCTCTCGTTGCAGAGAGGGAGTTGTCAAGAGTCGAGGAGGTTGGAGTGGTAGACGCGGGAGCATGTGCTCGCGGAATGGCTGGTGACCGGGATTAGCTGCTTAGCTCCGGGGGCATTCCGATAAGATAAGCTTCAGCAAAGAGCGGGTCTTGGCGCGATTGACGTTCTCCGAGGCTAGCGCGAGCGCGACTTCCTGGAGCTCGCCGTCGTCTCTTCAACAACTCAACTTCCCCGTCAACACCCTTTCTGTCTATCGCAAGACACCGCACTACGGTGCTTCGAGGTCGCGACAATGCCGAAATATAAGTTTGCCCCCAATCGTAATGTGTTGAAGCTTTACTGACCGCGTATCCACATTTCTGTAGGTGCCCCAGAACCTCCGCATCACCGCATTCGACCACATGAATCACTAACACGGCCGACCAAGGCGACTACTGCGATGTCTACCTCACCCACGACTCGATGAGCGTGCGCAAGGCCCACAACAGCGGCCGCAACCACCTCCGCAACGTTGTTGAGTACTATCAACGTATGGTCCACAAACATAGACTGGAACGAAAGACAGGCGCGCTGATGGCTGGACAGAGATTGGTCACGAAAAGGCCCAGAGCGTCATTGACTCCATCACTTCTTCGTACGCTGCCGAAGGCCAGGCGAACCCCATGTTCCAGCCTCTCGGAGCGCCTGGTGGTTTTGGAGCTCCGCCGCCCTTCCCATTCCCAGGTTTGTCTATCGCTTGGTCTGGACTTTGATGAAACAACTGACATTTGCTAGGTGGCGGAATGCCCCCTCCTCCTTTCGCCATGCCTGGTGCTCCAGGAGCTCGTAGGTTTCCCATAAGCAAGCCCTCCGCAGACAAAACACATCTGACCACTTCAATAGCTGGCGGTCGTGGCATGCCTCCAAACATGCCGTTTCCTCCCCCGAACATGCCTCCCGGCGCCGCTCCCCCACCTGGACAGATGCCCTTCCCGCTATTCCCTCCCAACGCTTCAGGCTCTCCTGCGTCGGCCATGCCGTTCCCTCCGCCACCGGGTGCTATGCCTCCGGGTATGGCCGCCAACTTCCCTTTCCCTCCTGGTAACCCTGCTGCCAGTGGAGCAAGCCCTGCGCCTCCGCCTGGTGCATTTCAAGCGCCTCCGGGAATGGGCGGTCCTCCGGGAGCGCCGCCTGCTTCTGGACCCCCTGGAGCTTCAAGATGAGCGGACCTACAGCTAGGGAATTGGAGATAAAGTTCAAGAGTAAGGGGTGTTGTCCTTCGGCGCTCAAGGGAGTTTGGGAACAGGAACGAAAATACCTGCTATTTGTTTTATTGCTGGCCAAGGGAATGGGCCTCAAGAGGACCTGGATACTCCGAAAGCGCAGGGTGAGGTTGAAATCGGTTTGTAGCTGACCACATAGCCCTACGACCTACAAAGACGACACAGATGACCAAAAGCCAGAAGATCAGTCTTGCATCTCATGGCTGCTCGACCTAAAAGACGTGGAATCTCGACGTGGACATCGCAAAATGGACGGAAAGACCGGCCACAGGTCATCTGTCCTTGAAATCCGGAAGGGATTTCCTGTCTGTGCTAAGTGGTGTGCTGATGATCCAATGACGTTTGATAGGTAGGCGAGTGCGTCCGTCTTAAGCCTCTGAGTCATTCAAATTTTATTGAAAAGTTCATCTGCACATGTCCCGCCCCATGATGTCAATTTAGACAAGAGTTCGTTGAAGCGCTGGGTACTGTAGACCTGACAAGATCTCGCAGACCTCAGCCTGGTCCTCACCACAGTCACGAGATCGTCAAGTCCACTGGCTTGGCACTCAAAGATTGATGTTCATGTCGTGTGACGACAGCAGATGTTGCAGTCTTCTGCCACCTTCCAATCAGGGAGCTGCCCAGCTATATCTCATACCCATGTAATACAGTCCCCATCTTTTGCATCTGTCGGTGATCAGTGGAAAGTGCTGATTCGGATGATCATTCCAGACTACATAATCTGGCTTCAACTCCTAGGACACGAGGTGCCCACTTGCCTAAACAAGTCATCCTGGTGATGTCTTCGCGGCAGGAGAACGTCAACATAATCAGACCCCCGCCGTAACATGATACCAAGGGTTGCGCAAAGGTTTCTCGGGAGAGTAGACGGGCGTCAAGGACAATCTCTTGCTATCCCGAAGACGTTGATGCGGTCGCCAGCTGACTGTAGAGATTCCGAAACCAGCTTTGTTGCGCAGAAAGACTGTAATACAGCCAAAAAAAAGGAAGTGGTGTCGCGAGATGTGATGTTGTTTCCAGGTCGAACCTTTCGTTTTTGCTCGCCGAAGACGACAAGGCGAGCATTCTGTCAAACGTTGCATTGACTACCCCTTAAATATCTGAGAGGCCTAGATCACCAAGAAGAAGTCTAGAAGCTCTGATACGGGTGTGCATTGCATGTGTCTAGCCGACACGCTCGAAACAACTCTGCGTTCCGTCTCAAACTATTCCTTCGCCTGGCAACCGCAGATTTCCCTGACAACTCAGGCAGAAACTTTGGACTCCTCCCTCGACAAACACTGGCTCTCACCTCAGCGCGGCCTCAGATCCTCTCTACGACAACTGCATGTCTCACCTCCTTGTCCGTCTTCACAGTGTTGCAACTGCTCACTTCTGAGGCAGGTGGTCAGATCTGCTCCCTCGCGATCCGATCACCCAGACTCAACTCCGCGCCAACGACCAAAACCCGGCTAGCCAATCACTTTTTGCAAAAAGAAAATCACAGCCGCAAAAGGGGCAACCGATGTGGCGAGCGCCTCAACCGCGAGAGGCGCCAGCCAACCAACGGAAGAGGCGTCTCTTACCCTCCTCTCGTCCATCCTGCTAATGACGTCTTGGAGGACGCGATCGAATAGATGAATGATGGCAAATATGAGCCTCGCCACCAACCATCAACCAAAACAAGACCAGACAGCCAGCTAGGTGTCTTGATTGACGTTATCTGGCAGGACAATCACTGGCCGGCGAGCAAGCCGAGACCAGACTATCAAGTGAGCCGAGACGTGAACGATGACCACGCACGCAACGAAACATACGCCCCGATGACAATGCCGGGAGCAAGATTCGGATCTCTTGTCCTTCAGCGGAGCCGCGCCAAATTGGTCGGCGACCAACCGACCAAGACAGACAAGCAGCCAACCAGCCAGCAACGTGGACCCAGGCCTGCAAGGGAACCCGTCCCTGGGAGCTTCGCGGCATGGCATGGCACAGCCAGCGCCTCGCCTCGCACCCAAGAAACGGCCCGGAGCGGACAGGGGGAGACGTCGTCCGTCGACCGACGGCCAGACGGCGGGCGTCGCCAAGGCCAAGACGTCCTTCAAGCCTCAGAAAGCCGCGTGTACTGCCAGGTAGTAGCACTGCCGGCCGGCAGTTGTTGGCCATGACGTGCATGCATCCGTGACAGACGGCCGGCACTGGTAGGACGGCGGGTAGATACCAATACGTCCATTGGTATTGGTGATAGCACGTCCTCCGTAGGAGTTGTGGCAGCGCGCCGTGAATAGTGGCAAGCGAGCAGCGGAGCGAGGCGCTGCGGTGCGGATCGGGCCTGCTCCGTCTTGAAGTCGAGGCTTGATCTCGGTGATCTACCTGTCTTGCGGTGCTTGGTCGAGGACCGGAGCAGCTTGGGAGACTTGGGGGATCTTGGAAGCATCATAGTAAATCCAGTCAAACCAGCGTCATGGGGAATCCGGTCGAACCAGTGAGCAAGCACAGACGAGAGGAGGGCAACGTCAAGTCCCAACTGCCAAACCCATCGTGTGTGGCTGTGTCGTTGGCTACACGTGATATGGTTCAGGGCCCAGCTGGGGTCTCCGCTGTACGGCGTTGCAGTGTTTCGCGGGTCGTCTCTTATCTTTCAAAGATGTATGGGCCGTATTTTCGACCGTGGCGTGGACGAACATCAGGTTTCGAATTTTTCTATTGGTTTGGCAGCTGGCCATGTTTAGGTTGTTGCCGTGTTGTGGGAAGTGCTCCCTCGTGTCTGAAACTAGGCAGACATGTGATTGATGATGGGAGCAACACCGAGGGGGAAGCGCGTTGCCTGGGGTCGGCCGAGTCGTGTGTGGGATGTGAGATCAGTCGACGGATGGGTGTTGAGTGTGCCTAATTCGTTTCTGCTGGCCATCGTAAGGCAAGTTTCTGCCTTGTTTCTGCCTGCCCGCAGAACCAGGCACCGATGACACTTTGATGCCGCGCTGAGGGAAGCCCGTCAGGCTAAGACCGTGTGTTTGGAGAGGCTAATTCCAAAGCATGAAGGACGCCATTGCCGAAATGAGGGAGCGTTGAAATGAGAGAAGCGGACATTTCTGATCAAGTTGTTGTTTGTTGTATGTAGCTCTGGCAATCCGTATATCCCATGTATTTACATGATTCAGCGCTTTCGATATTGCGCCGCCCAAAACATTAGAGAAGACAATTCAATGCGCCCTCCCCTTTCGGCATCTCTAACACTCGATCTCTATGCTGCAATCATGGAAGATGCCGCTCCGCTGTTAGCTGAAAAACGGGAACAGAAAGTCAAAGACAAAGTAGAAGGAAAAAAAGAACATGGCTGAAGTTCTGAAGAAACTTTTTCAAAGCCGCGCGTCGTGCATGCAAAACATTGTAAGGACGCGGCAAGGGGAAGAAAGGAGAGGGCGCAGCAAGACAAACCGAATGATTCAAACTCCGTGTCCTTGCGCTGTGGCATTGCGCTGGCGCTGCTTCTACCCACCGCCGGTTCAACCAGAAACTCAATTTGCCGTGACAACCTGAAGCCGCCCCTTCTATCGCGCACCCCGAACCACCATAACTCTCCGGAGCAGGTGGCCCTGCCCAAGTTCCAAAACACACAGATTCCAGATAAGACCCTTGCCCCTGAAACGCCTCATGCCCGTCATTGATACTTTCATGATACTAGGTTAGGATGGATTTAGGAAGAAGATTCCGACTCTTGCTGACGCAGCTTCTGCGCCTCCAGCCTCTCCATGCGCTGCGCGCGCCATTTGGGGCCCCACCGCCATTCGATGATCTGGGTTGGTGCGCATAAGGCGACGACGCCTGCAAGGATCGCAAACAGCACGGTGGGGGTCAGCTTCTCGGGGCCCAGCGACTCCTCGGTGAAACTGACACCCACGGCGCCTACCAGGCATCGTGCCAGGTTGTTGGCCGCGGTTGCACTTGCGCTTTTGCCCGGGTAGAGGTCCACTGTGAGCGTGTTGTTGACATTGAGAACGGCGGTGGCGGCGTATCCCTGGACAAATTGGGCGATGAGTGGCAGGGCGAGAATGGCGCGTTGATCGTGGCGGAGGCAGAGACCGTAAGCGACGGTTGCAAGGACGAAGATGGCCGTGAGAAAGGGGACTTGCGAGAGGCGGGCGCGCTCGAGGGGGAAATCTGCAGGAGGTTGCTTTTTGCGAGGAGGCTGGCCGGTCTTGAGGTGGTATGCGGTGCTGTAGGAAGCGTAGTCAAAATCCATCGTGCGGCCGGCGATAATGGAGCCAAGGATGCAGCCGACACCATTGGGGATGAAGGATGCGCCGATTCTGTAGGATTCACATGTTAGACAAAGCAAATGCGGGCTGGGGGTCAAGGACGTACTCAACAGTTCCGAGACCGTAGTATTGAGTCAGGAGAAATGTCATACTCGAAGTCACCATGGAGTATACCGTGTAGACGATGGCGCCGAAGAACAGGGTACAGGCGACATCCTTCTCGGTCAAAAACTTTGCGGGTTCGAAAAAGATCTTCCAAGTCAACTTCGGGCGCTCGTCCAGGGTCGTAGCGGGATCCTCAGTCTCGGCGAATTCTTTGGCCTTCTTGCATTTCCAGGGTGCGAATGGTGAGAGCAACGGTGGGTACATAAGGTTGTTGTCCAAAGGAACAGAGCCGTTGCCTGCGATGCCCCTGTGGGTTTCGGGGAGGAAGACGACGAGGAGGAGAGTGACGGCCGAGCCGAAGATACAGAGGAACCAGAAGATCGAACGGTAACCCATCGTGCCAGCCAGTACACCTCCAAGGACGGGTCCCAGAGCCAGTGCGGCTTGACGAACTCCGGCGAAAAGGCCAATGAAGCCACCACGTTCAGAAGGTGGTGCAATGTCGGCAATCACTCCGGCTCCGATTGAGATCGTGGACGAACTGCCAGCGGCTTGAAGTACTCGGAATACCATGATCATGTGGATACTACGGGAGAGCGCCAATCCAATGTTGGCTCCCACGAAGAGCTGAGCACAGAATTAAAGGTCAATGTTGTGTCTTCCACAGAGACTATCATGTGAGCGTACCAGAAGAGTGTAAATGAGCACCTGTCGTCGTCCAACGCAATCTGCGATCGGACCCCAGATGGATGGAGCGATGCCTTGAGCAACCCTATACAGGAATCAGTTGCGAAATCTTTCTCATGTTTCTACTGTTCACCGACATGTATACGGTCACAGTGAGTGATGTTGTCTCCGGTGTCGAGTGAGTAGCCTTCGCAATGATCTCGAGTGCTGGGAAATAAATGTTGCTCGCGAGGGGGGAGAAGGCCGCTGCAAGAGAGACGAGGAGTACAATTCTAGAGAATCAGTTAGTAAAAGGTGTAAGTGTTTTCCAGGTCGTCTAGACTTACGCAAGCTTCTGCCTGCGAGTATAGACATGGTAAATCTCTTCGGCCTTGGTCTCTTCAAAGTATTCAGTCTTTGCGCCCTCTGGCGTAAAGAGCGTGGTCGATGACCGCTTTGAGTTTGAGTGTGACATTGCGATTCCAATGCTTCGAGTATGGTCCAGACTAGACAACTCTTTCTAGATCGTTATGCGAAGCTTAGACTGGGAGGGCGGGATATGGAATCGCAGTAGGATTGTTTGTCCGCGTTTTGAGTTTTCCCCCAATGTAGAAACCGACTTGAGGGGATCGGGGCGGTGCAATAAAAGAGAAGACTGGTGCACAGCGGGAGAAGAAGAAATAAAAAGGTCCAGAACGAGAACCGAAGGACTTATCTCCAAGGTGGTCAGCGTTGTTTCAGCAAAGATCTTGGGATTCTCCAAGTCGAACTTGGCCCACAAAATTTGAGACCCTTGGTATCGAGCTTTGCTCAAGTACGTCTGAATCCCGAGCTTGGCGGACATGATCGCCTTACTATAGTAGGGGCCTCTTGACACGCTCCTAACCACGAGAATGACGCGGCCAGGGCCAAGCATGGGACTAACGCAGTCAAGCGTGGGTTAGCTGCAACCCGGCCATCCCGCAAGCTTGTGACTACAGAGCTTCTCTGAGCCAATCCCGGATGACATCTTGGTATCCGGCTCTTGGAATATTATGGGATTTCTCACACTGTTATCGGACTTCCGGATTTGCTCAAAAGTGCTCAAACAACGAGGTCTAGATTCCAGGCCAAGCTCTTTTTCCAAAGGTCGACCATGACATTGAACAGGTACAATGGTAGTAGTCAGAGGTAAGTGGGACCTGCCACCACAATGTTGACAGGACGATGAGTAGCCCAAGGATTGTTGCACCTGCATCTGATAGCTCCTCCTGTTGGTCGAACTGGTCAGGCACGGTGTTGGTCCATGCCAATGTGGAAATTTCTCCGTCATAGACCATGGGAACACCGTCATTGGGTGCGACTGGCGCGTACGGACCGACAGGCTATGCAACGGCGGCTGTACGTTCTAGCAAGCCGCGTGTGACGGTAGGCTGTGCCAAGGTGAAGCGCACGTAGTCCCGTTTAGGACTGTCTGGCCAAGCTCTGCAGCAGCGTTTAGGCCTTCGCAGCCAAGGCCATAAAGTGCTTTGGGAGGTCTCAGCGCCGATTGCTTATCCGATGACGCGACGAGCTTAGCACCATCAAGACACGGAGTTGATGTCCCGGACCTGCAGACGTGCGGACTTGTCAACACAGTTTCGGTAACAGCGGGCGGGCAGCGTCGGAGAACTTGGCCTCTCGGTTCGCCGTTGTGGTATCTGTTGCCGAAAAGTTGTTGAGAGCTTCCGCGGAGATGACTGAGGCCTTTTTTTTTTTTTTCGTCTTGCGTCAGCGGCTTTAATCCGATGCGTCAGTCAGTCTCAATCGTCGACCGTGAGTCCGTGACTTGACAAGACCGAGTCGCAGCTACTAGAAGCGCTGATTAGCAACATGGCAAGGGGTAGAGACGGAGGCACGAGCTTAGGCAGCCTCACAGCATTTTGTTATCAACGGATGATCCAAGAAGGTAGATGTATAGCACCGGAGCAGTGCCACAGTACCATTGCTCATCAGCCCTAATTAGCGCACTGCCGCCGTCAAGGAACCGTCAGCGCCGGGAGGCGTAGCGATGAGAAGCGTTCGAAAGATGCGCAGCCACTCAGATTGACCGTCTGGGTTGTTGGCTGGGAGAATGACGTGCCGGTCCTCCTGCCAACGAGTCAGCCGCGAACAAGCGCGACACGTGCTACCTGCGGCTCCCTCCACACCTTATTTTGACCGTCCGCTTCTCAGTACGTTTACTGCTCCTCCACCGCCACAACTCTGACGCTTGCGCGACGTGGCGACATATTAGCTGTTTGGCATCCGCTAACGACGGCCCGCTACCTTACACCCTTGAAGACTGATCGACCCACCCGCACTACCAGTGTAACCGTTTTTGTCACAGACCTTGGCGTTGATGCCGACATTTAAGATGGGGAGTCTTCTCGCAAGTCCTTTTTCTTTGGGCATCTCAATTCAATGACGGACGTGCGCACGAATGATGATCGTTCGAATTGTTGGAGATCAGCGCAACGGCGCGTAGGTCAATAAAACTTCAACATCTATCTTGATTCCTCCTCTTTCTGGTTCTCTCCGTGCCCACTGCTCCCCACGCTGAACGATTGAGAATTGAGAAAGGAAAGGACAAGTATGAAAGTGGAGCAAACGCCTAGAAAGCGGCTCCCGAGCCGGGTATATCGGGCGATCAAATCGCCCGCGATGATGTTGGTTGGCTCTGGAAACAAGAATCTTGGCTTGTTTAGCCGACGAATGATGTGAATAAATCGCATGCTGAAAAATCGACATTCGCAAGCCGGGACTTGCGAAAGGATCCGTCCGGCATCCTGGATGGAAGAGGGAATCGCGTGTGAGGCTGTGTCGAATCGGCGTAGATGGTGTCGCAAAGACACAGGTGTTGTCTCGCGCCACAGCATGCCCCCCAGTCGCCCAACGTTGTCGTCTTCAATAAGCTTGCGCTCCGAAATCTTGGAGCTTGGTCAAATATCCGCCCATTCGATACTGAGATCCATCTGTTCAATCAGACTTCCAATGACTAGTCAATCTTCCATCGTCATCTGCTCTGCCAAGATGCAACTCAATGGCGTACAAGGCCATAGTCGCTGCAAGATTGACCCAGCGCCATAGGTTTCCACCAGCATCGCCACCCTGACTGGTCCACCATTCGCCAGCTGCGTCTCCGTTGTTGCTGGTGGAGGCAAAGTGTTGCATTAGCAAGCTGGTGTATACGGCGATCAAGATGCTTGGGCTGAACCAGCTGAGGAATCCCATCACACGCCCGGCCTCGTCGTCGTCATCGAGAGAAGGGTCTTGGGTAAGGGCACGGGCGCCAGACTCGCGGACAGCTGGGATGATTCGCGCCGCCGCTGACATGACGAATACGCGGTAGGCGAGAGAGATGATTACGGAGGGGGTGATTGTCATGATGGCAGCGACAATAAAGTTGAAGGCCGAGTGGATGGTTGAGGGGAGGGTTGAGAGGGCGTGCATAAGCGTCGTGTAAGAGGCCATGATGATGGGAGGCAGAGGCGGTAGCGCGGGCTGTACTGGCGGGGGTGGTACTTGTTCCGGATGCGAGGGTTGATAGTCGGTAAATATTTGGTAGACGCAGAGGGTGACATATGCGAACTAATGCAAGATGATATCAGTAAAGGTTTGGAGAAGTGGAGGGAAGACCTGACCAGCAAAGAGCTTTCCACGGGGTTGCCACGGCCACTTCCAATGCCCCATGAGCACAAGAAGACGGCACAGGTAATGGACGCTCCTATGAGGATGGCGTCAACGGTGCCGATTTCTGGAAAGTTTGTCACTCGCCACAGGAAGTAGACGGAGCTCGAGAGGATGCTGGCGGACAACGCAAGAAGGCCAATCTAGCAAATTGTCAGTTCTCAGGAGCTTTGCTAACATTTCTAAAGGGCGCCAACTTACCATCCACGTATCTCCCCTCTCCCTGTTCACCAACCACCGCGTGATTTGGCCCAAGGCTTGAATCACCAGAAGACTGCAAAAGCCTTCGCCCACCTGGAAGACGGGGACAGAGTACCGCAAGAGCATATCCCAGCCCCCGATTGTAAGGTTCTCAACAAGACCCTGCCGTCCAAACAGCCAGTCACCGACGGAATTGAATTCTGCTCTTTTGCCATCGAAAGTCTTCTCCACCCAGCTTCCATTATTGTTTGAATCCACCGAAAACTTGTTCAGGCTCCATATCATGAGAGTTGGTATGACGATCCACTGAGACCCGGAGATGGCGGTAACAAGGACATTTCTGAAGCGAGAGTGATCCGGAGTGGCCAGACGGAGGGACGAATTTAGGAAGTAGAAGCTGGAGAGTGAGAGAGAGAAGGCAAGGCCGCAGGTCCTGCCACCGACATCAAAGGTGAGGGGAATGGTGAAGATGATGAGGGCCAGGAACAGCACAGAGGAGAGGGCTCGCAAGAACCACATGAGCGCGATTCAGCCGGGTCGCAGAGTGCCAGGCTGGATGTGAGGATGCGAGAGAAGGACTGCGCGCCCGGGCGACGCGCCAGACGCGCGGAGAAGGTCAGGGAGTCGGTGTTGGCGAGGTTGGGCGGTGAGAGCGGAGGTGTTGGGTGGATTTTGGCGGAGGAGGATGACTCGTGGCTCCCGCGTCCAGATTGAGCCGATGTCAACGTCTTCACGTGCCAGCAACGCAGCGAGACACGGGCTGGGCTGTACAACGACGTGGAACGGGGTGGACGGTGGTGGCGTGGGAGAGAGAGCGAGGACGAAGAGTCGTCTGTCTGTCAGAACAAGCGGAACGTGAACAGGCCTGAGGCCGGAGCAGCGCGGCGAGATCAAGGGCTGTCGCGTGCTTTTCAACGGCACGGCCACGGCCACGGCCAGCCAGCCAGGGTCAATCAGGCTGATGATCCGCCGATGATGAACCCAAGAAATTTCAGCTGTCCAAGGTGTTCTCATCAAGATTCTTGTCACGCCAACCTCGTGGTCTCCACCAAGTGCATGTAGACTTCTCTCTGCTGTGCTGCCGTCGACATATCACGAACGGCATTTGCAGCGTTTCACCAGGGCACCGCCTGCCAGCAGCTGCGCCCGCCCACTTGTATGGCCGCTAGCACTGGCCGGCCCGACCACAAAGCTTCGCTTCCATCCTCCAGTCGCGTTTTTGTCGTTGTCACCATCGAACCTTGAATGCGCTTCTCTCTGCCCGCTCTCAGTCCTGCTCGTCTTGTGCGCCCCAGACCACCAATCTCAGCCTTTCCGCGATCACCACCGCCAGCTCATCTCCGCATGACTTCTTCATCTCCGCAAGCCAAACGCCTCAAGATGACCGCTCCCCTCATTGGCACCCACAAGTTTGTGCCACCCGCCATGCTGCACATTTGGTTCCTCGACTAACCCAATTTCCCACCTCCAGCGGCCACTTTCATGCCGACGAGGCCCTCGCAGTATATCTCCTCCGAACTCTGCCTACCTACGCCGAGAGCGCCCTTGTCCGTACCCGCGACCCTGCCGTCCTCGAGACTTGCCATACCGTTGTTGATGTCGGCGGCGTCTACGACGACTCCAAGAAGCGTTATGACCACCACCAGCGCGAGTTCTCGGAATTTTTCCCTGAACACTCGACCAAGCTCTCCTCTGCAGGTCTAGTGTACAAGCACTTTGGCAAGGAGATCATTGCTCACCAGACGGGTCTTGATATCAACAGCGAGCAAGTCGGCATTCTCTACACGAAGCTCTACGACGACATTGTCGAGGCCTTCGACGCCAACGACAACGGCATCTCGCAGTATGACACCAAGGCGATTTCTGCCGCTGGCATTGAGAAGCGTTTTGAGAACCGCGGCTTCAGCATTGCGTCGGTCGTGAACCGCTACAACTACGGCTTTGCCAAGGATGAGGGCAAGAGCAAGGAGGAACTGCAGCAGGAAGAGGACGAGCGCTTCCTCAAGGCAAGCCAGTTTACCGGCGAGCAATTTCTGCTCGAGCTCCAGGACAAGCATCTCAGCTGGCTGCCTGCGCGCACATCGGTCAAGGCCGCTTTCGAGGCACGCAACCAGTATGACCCTCAAGGTCGCATCATGGTGTTGAAGCAGGGCATGCCGTGGATGGACCACCTGTACTCGCTTGAGAAGGAGAGCAACACTCCGGTTGAGTCGCAGGTGCTCTACGTCCTGTTCCCCGAGAACGAGGAGCCAGACAGCAAGTGGAGGATCCGTGCTGTCTCGGTTGAGGGTGGTGGATTTGACAACAGGAAGGACTTGCCCGACGCCTGGAAGGGCGTCAGGGATGAGGCACTGGACCAGGTCTCTGGCATCCCTGGTGGAGTCTTCATCCACGCAAGCGGCTTCATCGGAGGCAACAAGACGTTTGACGGTGCGCTCAAGATGGCTCAGAAGGCGCTGACTTTATAATGAGCCAATGCAGTCTCCGCTATGGTCACAAAAATATGGCGTTGGAAAGGTAGAAAAAGCAATGATTCAAACACTTGCTTGGATGAGAGCCTGCAGGCAGCTACGCGATTGACAAGCTTTTTGGCATTGACATTGGAGGCCTGGTGGACTGGATGCCGGGCGAGCATCTGCCAAGGACGTGGTTATTTTTGATATCGCCGAGGTGATCACCCTATCAAGTTGTTGCTTTTTCCCGTTTACGAACAAAGATGGCAGCCGTTGCCGGATCGACGCGGGCCCTCGCCTGTTCCCGAGGGCGGTGAGGGAGCATTCAAAGGCCGGGGTTCTGTCAGAGTTACGTCATGCGCATCTCGAGGGTCCATGGAAGCTTCCCTTGATGACCTCACAAACACGGTATCAGGATCTCGCTCATCGTCTTTCTGTCTGCCTCCATCCTCTTGAAAAGCTGCAACTCCAAAGCTTCTGTTTTGACAACAAAACGCTCTCCAAAATTCTCGAAACGAACCCATCACCACAAGGACTTCTAAAACATGGCCTCAACTCACAACCTCAGCGCAGAGAAGCTCTTCTCGGTCAAGGACTGGGTGTGCCTGGTCACAGGAGGTGGCACCGGAATTGGCCTGATGGCTGCTCAGGTGCTCGCAGCAAACGGCGCCAAGGTGTACATCACTGGCAGACGACAAGAGGCGCTTGAGCGGGCCGCTGCACAGCACCATCCTGGTCAAGTGGGCGGCGAAATCATTCCTTGCGGACCTTGCGACGTCACCAAAAAGGCCGATTTGGAAAAGCTGTACGAGGAGATTGCGGCAAAGGAGAAATATCTCAACCTGCTTGGTAAGTGCACAGTCAATCGGTTGTTCTTTTTCAATTTTGACCAAATAAACAGTTTGCGCTGCCGGTATTGCGGGAGAAAAGGCAGAGCCTGACCACGAGCATGCTGGAACCCTCAAGGAGAAGCTGTGGAAGAGCGAGACCTTTGAGGGCTGGAACGAAGTCTACAATGCCGATGTCACCGCCGTGTACTTCACGACCGTTGCCTTCCTCCCTCTACTCCAGGCCGGAACCGACACGCATGGCCATCTCTCGGCGTCTGTCATTGTGATTTCCTCAATGAGTGGTATCATGCGACATGCGCAAGGACACTTTTCCTACAATGCAGCAAAGGGAGGCACTGTGCACTTGACCAAGCTGATGAGTGCCGAGTTTCAAAAGCTGAGGATAAGGGTCAACAGCATTGCGCCTGGGTGAGCACGGACATGGCAGCCACATGTCGACATCGGATTGCTGATCAAGAACAACAGATACTTCCCGTCGGAGATGACGGCAAAGTCGAGTGGACCTGACCAGAAGAGCCACCTGCCAGCGGAGAAGGTGCAAGAAAAGGGCCACGTCCCAGCGGAGCGAGCAGGCAGTGATGAAGAGATGGCACAGGCAGTGGTAAGTGACATCCAATAGACCCTGGGTTCCTTGCGATGATGAGGATGGTGATGGGGATGCCCCGCCGGGTTGCTTGGCCGAAAGGGTCAAGCCACCGTGCTCGCTTGGGGCTATCGAGGTCGCTGCCTTGGTTGTGGCGGCAAAGAGCCCCGCAAAAAGGCACACGCAAGAGCAGTGAACCAGATGCTAACTGGATGACGCGGCAGTTGTTCCTAAGCAAGAACGCCTACGTGAACGGCGAGATCCTGGCAGTCGATGGTGGAGTGCTGAACGTGGTGTCTGGAAGATAGAGCATCTTCATGAAGCCATGGGAAAAGACTTGAAGAGAAGGGAGAGATGATGGTACTCTAGGCCAATGACGAAATTTTCACGATGCAATGGAGTACCTTGAACAGTGCAGCCAACGCCGTGGCTGAGACGGGGCAGAACTACTGTCTCACGACGCGCCCGACATGTGATGGCGTGTGGATGGTTGATATTCCTACAGCGACCGGAGAGACAGGGTGGGCAGACTGAAAGCGGAAGGCAGATAGATTGGGCATGTGGAGTAGCCGTGTGCCTGGGACGCGGAATGCGTGTGGTCGCCATGGGTTCTGCAGAATGGGTTCCTCGGGACGAGCCAGAGGCAATCAATCGTCTCGATCGCGCAGTTCGCCTTGCGCGAGGTAGGCAGACGACGCCTCGAGCTCTGTTTCAGGTAACTTGCAGCTTTGCAGGCGGGCCTTGGCTGGGAAACTGTTCAATCTTCGAACACGAGGCGCATGTCGACAGCGTGTGTGATGGCAATTGTCAGTGGTGGAGAGGCACTGCGGGAGAGCTGCGCCAGCTGGGGCCTGGGCAGCAGGGGATCGCCTCTGAGTGGGTGCCGTCAGTGTCCCTTGCGCCGCACAGGCGGGCCGTGGGTGAATGTTGTCGTGGTGCTCCACTTGGTTTCCAGCTCCAGTTCCAGCTCTCAGGTCGTTGTCGCTTTGTTTTCTCTCTCCCATTGCCGCCATGTCGGCCTCGTTTGTCTTCGACCACCACTCCTAAATCATACAATCACGCTTCGGCTCCTTCCACTATTGCGCGTTCCATGACCCGGCCCTCGACCGGCGCGACTCTAGCGTGTCAGCGACGACTAAACGCCAATTCCCTACACCCTCAGCCTTACGACAGCCCAATTGCCAGCCTGACTGCGCCGTGACTGTCCACTTCGCGACATCCCGACTGCCCCCCGGCTAATCCTCGAACCTGCGAATACCTTCTGGCCCCAACCGCCGTTATCCCTCGCGCTTTCCTTCCGGATGGGTGACATGCGCTCCACCTCCAGAGCCTCCCGTCCCTCTTCGCCGCCGCCGACTAACGCGACCCATCATCTCCTCTCCTCTGGCCTCCTCCTATCGCCGCCAATTCTTACCCTCCAGCCCGCCGTGTCCCTGACGCGGGCTGTCTGAGCTGCCTGCTTCAACAAGCTGGTCCCACGAGCTTAAACTGCGGGAAGGCCCGAATTGCCCAGCCATGGTGGGATACAACGCGAACCATCACGGCAATGAGAAGCGCGCGCCTGCTGCTCGGAGGCCGCAGAGCCGTGGCGCTACGGGACCTGCAAATCCGCAGCAGAGGGACGGCCATGCGAGGGGGGGCGCCTCCGCCGCCGTACATGGTCACCACCAGCGGCCACACCGGGCCACCGCACATGAAAAAGAAAGAGAAAAGCCACCGAGTAAGGATGGCCACGCGCAAAAGGCGGCCAGCGAGGTTGCGGGTTTAAAAGATTATGTTTGTCGCCCCATTTTCTTTGCGGCTGAGTAATGTCTGCAGCCAAGATGCGCTCAACACCAATTGACCGTTCGTTCTGTGGCGAATCATGCTAATCATCATTTTCATACTAGCAATTGGGTGACTGCCTGGGTAAAGGTGCCTTTGGATCCGTATATCGAGCCCTGAATTGGAACAATGGCGAGACCGTTGCCATCAAACAGGTCAAGCTCACCGACCTGCCTAAAAATGAGCTTTCGGTCATCATGACCGAAATTGATCTCTTGAAGAAGCTCAACCATGCAAATATTGTCAAGTACCATGGCTTCGTCAAGGACCAACAATCCCTATACATCATTCTGGAGTACTGCGAGAATGGATCGCTGCATACCATATGCAAGAACTTTGGAAAGTTCCCCGAGAACCTGGTCGCTATCTACATGAGTCAAGTGCTCTCAGGGCTGTTGTATCTGCACGAGCAGGGTGTCATACACAGGGATATCAAGGGCGCAAACATTTTGACGACCAAGGAGGGACTGGTTAAGCTGGCTGATTTTGGTGTCGCTACCAAAACAGCGGACCTCAGCGAGTCCAGCGTTGTGGGAACCCCTTACTGGATGGCCCCCGAGGTTATTGAACTGGCTGGTCCAACCACAGCATCTGATATTTGGAGCCTGGGATGCACCGTCATTGAGCTGCTCGAGGGCAAACCTCCGTACCACCAACTCCAACCCATGCCCGCATTGTTTCGGATCGTCAATGACGACCATCCGCCTCTGCCAGAGGCTGCTTCGCCGGTGAGTTGCTGTCTTGCGTGGTCAGATTCGGCAGTGCTGACTTGTACAGGCCGTGCGAGACTTTTTGATGCAGTGTTTCCAAAAAGATCCCAACCTCAGAGTGTCAGCGCGCAAGCTGCTCAAGCATCCATGGATTGTGAACGCCAGGCGGGTCGATTCTGTGGTCGAGACAAGGCCGACAAAGTACGACGAAGCAGTCAAGAGCGTGCAGGAATGGAACGAAGCTCTCAAGTCTCCTACCCACGATACGCTACGTCGGGTTGCGTCCAAGCCCCTATCTTCAAGCCCTGTGCCTCCGAGGAAGGAGCCGCCTCCAAAAATTACAGCGCCTGCGCCTCCCCAGCCAGGGGGGCTCCGCGTCGAAAAAACCAGGACCGTAACCGACCTGTATGCATCTCCGGAGGATGATCAAAGCGACGACTGGGACAAGGACTTTCCAGCTCCCATCAGCCCGAGCGCCCTGAGAGCACCTCACATGCGTCCGCATGACTATTTTGCGGGACAACTCAGCTCTGATAAGCTGAAAGCCATGGCTTCTACAAACTGCGATACTGTGACCGAGGAGCCGAGCTCGGAGGACTTGTTCGAGCAAGCTATGCGCCCTAGCTTCGACCAACCAGACCCGTTGGAAACAATTCGACCCTCGTCGGCGTCCAAGCAAAAGCAGGATCGTGAGCGACCTACCCGACCAAGAACAGGGACAGAACCAAAGACACAGTTCTACCGTCCCTTTTCGAAAGCATCGGCTGGTATAGATGGCAGCCCGGCCAAATCCCCAATGGCTTACAGGGAGAACTCTATCGAAGATTATTCGGACCTAATGCCATCGGACGACGCAGCTTTTCAAAGAAAACTACAGAGTCTGAAAGACCGGAATCACAATGAGTACACACCGCGTTTATTCCAGATGTCGGACTTGACAAATCCCCCGCTCTCCGCCCAAAGTGCGAAAAAGAATGGCAGTCTGCGCCAGAAGACCAGTGGCAAGGCACACCAGGGAGATCCTTCCAAGCGGCCAACTTCTCGAGTGGAAATTGAAAAGTATGCCGAGCACGAAGAGGAAGACTTTGACGATGTCTTTGGGCAGGATGGAGTCACTCCTGCATCTTTGAGAACAAAGCAAGAGAGCGACAGTGGAAGCGAACGCGGGACTCTCGGCCGGATCAACTCAAAGCTAAGCGGCAGCTGGTTGGGCGATGATGAAGATGAAGATGATCCTTTTGCGCAGCTGGAAGAGGAGTTTGACGAAATGGACCAGGAGAAGAACGTGGCACGCGATCGCCACGCACGCCTCATCAGCATCGTCTCTGACATGGTCAGCTCCTTAAAGTCGCAGCCGGAAGATGTCCCATTCATCTCGGATCATATGGTACGTAGCAACGGGCGGAGAAAGTGTGGATATTGCTAAATCTAGTCATTAGTTACAAATTCTCGTCGAGTCTCCAGAGATCAAAAACACCATCATCAGCTCCCATGGCATGCTTCCCATGCTAGAAATTCTCGAATCGACTCCCAGCCGCGACGTCATCCTCAACCTGCTCAAGATTGTTAACATCATCATTCTAGACAATGTTGAGATTCAAGAGAATCTTTGCTTTATTGGAGGGATACCCATCATCACGAGATTTGCACACCGCAAATACAGCAGTGAGATTCGACAGGAGGCTGCTGCTTTTGTCCGACAGATGTACCAGACGAGTACGCTGACACTGCAGATGTTTGTTGGCTGCGGTGGGCTCAAAGTTCTGGCCGAATTTCTTGAAGAAGACCTCGAAGATGAGAGGGATTTCGTGCTCATTGGCGTCAACGGCATTTGGAGTGTGTTCAATAACCTGCAGGGTCCTACACCAAAAAACGACTTTTGCCGGATATTTTCGCGGAGTAGTGGATACAGCGTCTTGTATCCGCTGAGCTTGGTTCTGAGCAAAGTGCTGGAGGAAAAGGGCGAAGTGGCCGAGTTGATCCAGGAACGCATCGTTGGAATCTTCATGCTGTTCAGCCAGGCCGAAAACCACGTCAAGGAGATTGTCGCCCACCGAATGGTCCTCAAGCGAGTTCTCAAGGATCTCCAGCGGATGGAACCCCACAACCAGATCACGATGTTGAAGTTTATCAAGAACCTCTCCATGCTCGCGTCGACCCACGATTCTCTCCAGAATTCCAACGCGATCGAAGTTCTCACGGATCTGCTGAACCTTAGCATGAAGCGCGACCATTTCCGCGAAGTCTCGAACCAGATCCTCAACATTCTTTACAATCTTTGCCGGATGAGCAAGTCGAGACAGGAGGATGCTGCTCTGAATGGGGTAATTCCACTCCTGCAAAAGATTGTGAGAACGGACCTGCCCCTGAAGGAATTTGCCCTCCCCATTCTATGCGACATGGCCCACTCTGGAAAGCTTGGCAGGAGTCACTTGTGGCAGCATAAAGGCCTGCAATTCTACATCAGTCTGCTGTCAGATAAGTATTGGCAGACTACTGCGCTCGACGCGATTTCCATCTGGCTCCAGGAAGAAACGGCGCGGGTCGAGGAAGCATTGATTGACAACCAGTTCCCTCGAGCGATGATCTCTTGCTTCAACAACCCCGAAGCCTCGGTTGATGCATTTGAGAGTCTCCTCGAGCCGCTACAGAGAATGCTCCGTGTATCCCCCCCTGTTGCCGAGAAGCTTGCTCACCCGGACCTCTTCTCCCGTGCTGCGCAAAAACTGCACACAAAGAAGCCTGTCGTCCGTCTGAATCTCCTCCGCATCATTCGCAGCATCTGCGACTCGACAGAAGAGACTGGTGGGGTTGCTCCGCTCATGAAGCAGTGCGGATTGTACGACTCGGTCAAGCACCTCGCAGGGTCGGATCCTGCCATCCTGGTCCGCGAAATGGCCAACGACTTGCTCAAGGCGTGCGAGAATCCCACCATGCTTTCTCCAAGTACAAGACGCAGTGCAGAGTACAATCGATCGCGGCCGTCGAGCGTAAGGCGACAAAGTGTCACTTTCAGCACCCACGGTCTGCCAGCTTCAATGCATGGCGGGCTCGTAATGCCCTCGCCAACACCTCCTATGGGCTCTGAGCATCGACGCCAAGGAAGTTTCTGGGATGGCACTGAAAGTCCCCGAAATGCTATGCTTCTTGGGCCCAGCCATAGCTTTGACGCCGGCATGATATCATCTGGGCTTTTGCCATCAAGGCCCAGCTCAGCAAGGTCAAATACGTCGCGCCCTCTATCACGACAAGGAAGCGGAGACAGCGTCGGTGTGTTTGCTGTTCCCCATCGCCCGAGGACACGTGATGGTAGCGGAGACAGTTCATCCTCAAGTTACATGAGGCCGCGGACCAGAGATGGCAGTGGGTCGTCTGACTACCGGCTCAATGCGCACGCACGAGACGCAAGCGATTTCCACAGGCGCCCCCACACGCGCGACGGTAGCACCAGCAGCGTCTCGACCGCTGTATCGTCGTGCAGCCAGTCCCGCGAATATCTGAATATCTACTCCAGGCCGTCCTCATTTGTACAGGAACCGAGCTCCCTCTGGTACGAAGAATCGGGGTCCATGGGAAGTAGTACTCCCACTGCTATCCCAGAATCTCCTGACGAAACTCACCATCGGCCCTCTTCATCCTCGAAGGCGTCGCGTCTGCCTGTCAATGTGCGGCCTCCATCCTCTCGCCGCGCAAACATTTCACAGCTCCCCAATGGCAACGACTCCATTGGAAGTGAGCGCGCCTCTGCCCTCTTCGCCGTCGGCACGCCACCGAGTCAGACTACTAGCCACGCCAACTTGTCTAGCCCTGTTGCGGCCGCTGCTACGCCTGGCTCGAGTGCTGCGCGTGCTTCGCAACAACAGAACCAGCAACCCTCGACGCCACAGCATGATCGGAATCAAAACTCGTCACAACAGGGAGGCCCGGCGACTCCTCACACAGGCCAGCGCCTTGCAGTGCGTCGTCGCCGCCAGACGAGCTCCGGCTTCTCGCGCCGCAACAGCAAACAAGAGGACCTGGGTCGCGAGATCGGGCATGCCGGAGTCTTTGCTCGGCGAGGCAGTAAACAGGCAGAGATGGCGGGTGCAGACGCCAGCACTGGTGGAATCCTGGGAAGACGGGGCAGTAGACAGGCTGAGTTGATGGGTGGAAGTGGTGCGGACGGTAGTTGGGGCGTTGGAACCGGCGGCTCTGCTGCTGCTGGGATACTGGCGCGAAGGGGCAGCAGGCAGGCAGAGCAGCTCAGTAGTACCGGTGGTGCGGTAACGAGCTGGAAGGATAGAGGTATTGGTAAGGAAAGGGAGAGGGAGAGGGATAGAACCACCACAACGGTGGAAGATGCGGGCGGCGGAGGCACGGGGGGTGGGGGTTAGCAACTACAGTATGCGTCCTCCTCCCCTGCCAAGTCCGAGATCGACAACGCCAATATTCCTCTCCCTTCTATCTCTGTCTCCATCCCTGTTTGTCCTTCTTTCTCTTCTCCCCATGCCAGTGTGTCTGTCCCTGCCCCCTTGTCTTTGCCGTCTGCCCTATCCTCGCCCATTGAGCCTTTCCCTCGTTTCGAGGATGCGGTTGCCTCTGAGTCCAACGATCTCTCTTCGTCTTCAATCACGGACTCGTCTCATCAACAGGCCATCAAGACACAGCTTGTCGTAGCCAAAGCCAACGACCTTAAAGGACACGGAAACAGGACCAATCCCATTGTTCCCTCCTCATTATCTCATTCCTGGTACCCACCGACGCCTCTTCCGTCGTCATCAACTCCGTCGCCGCCACAACACGGGCAGAGCGTGCCGAAGACGCAAACATCACGACCACCGCGTCTCCGCAAGGACTTCCGCTTCGATCTGGCGCGCGTGGCGCTTTCGCTTGCAAGCGCGACGGCCGACGCCTCGTCTGCGTCGTCGTCACACGATGTCTCCACTTCGACCCCTTCGGCGGCCTACGCGTCGTTGATGACGAAGCGTAACGCGCCGGCGGCGAAGCCTGCGCCGGCAAGGCGGACGAGCAGTGGGTTCGGGCTTGGGTTGAGCTTGGGGTTTGGGCTGGGGAAAGGTGTAAAGGGGGCACATGACGGTGATGGGGGTAAGGATGACGGAGAAGAAGGGATGACACCAGAGCCGCCGCCAAAGAGCGAGCTCAGGAGATTAGGCGTTGGTGGTGGGCAGGAGGCGCATGGAGTTGAAGGGTTGGATCTAGGGTGCGCGGAGAATAATGGAGGAGGACGCGAGGGGATGACGAGGACCGTTGGTAAGGGGGTGGAGGATGGACGCCGTGGATCACGCGAAACCGATAGGACTGCTACTGGATTCGCACCTAGGACTGGAAATCAAAGCGGAAGAGCCGCCGCGGCCACTGCCGTCCCTGGAACTGGAAACACGCACACCATCTGCGATCGTGGCTCAGCCATGCGTTCAACGAGTCGCCGCAGCCGTGGGTTGGGGATTTCCTCTTCCTCTTCTGGAAATAATGCCCAAACCCTCGATTTGGCCCGTGACCTTGACGTCCCCGTCGATCTGCTGAAGCTGATTGAGCACGACATTCTCGAGTTGCTGGATGCGCAGCCGGACATTAATGCAGCTGCTGAGCAGTACGGTGGTGGTAGGGAAGGCGACGTGCGCAAGTCGAGGAGCAGCCTGGATCTGGTGGAAGCTGTGGACTCGGTCGAGGCGCTGGAGAGCTGCGAGGCGTCGCTCGTGGACGCCGACGAGGAGGAACAAAAAGAAGACGACGAAGGAAACGACAGAGAGAACGTCGACGAGCGCGCGGGGGAATCGACATGGGGGCCAGGTACGGACGAATCATCGCGTTTGCGCTGGCAGGGCCTTGCATATGCAGCTGCAGCGGCGGCGGCGGCAGGGGTCGTGGTGTCACAGCAACGAGCATCCAGTGACGGACGACAACATTCGCGCTCACGCTCCGCGTCGTCTCCTCCGACGCCGCTGTCGCTATCCACAGGAGCTGCATCTACGGCCGAGAGCGGTGCGTCCTCTTCGACGGCCGTCTCGCTCACGGGGAGCATCCCGTCTCTCGCCTTCGACAAGGCGCCGCTGCGTCTCTTTGCGGCAGGCAGTCCAACCGGCAGCAGCTCGCCGTCGTCCCCTGACCCCCTGCCGCCTGCCCCCTCGCCAACACCGAATACCACACCTCAGTCAGCCTCGCCTCTGTCGAGCCCAAGCCCTCCCACAACCGCAGCATCAAGTCCACGCTTCTTCCCCCTGCTGGCCGCGCCGCCTCCCTCTCTCCGCGACACCACGCGTGTCCGCCGCGTCGCGAGCCAGCGCTCGCTGCGCAAGACGGCGCTGCTGCAGGCCGTGCTGGCCGAGATGGCGGGGCCGCTGGCCGAGGAGGCGGGCGAGGAGCGCATGGCGAGGGCGCGGTTGCTGAGGAGGGCGGGACGGCGCGCCGTCAGTGCCGATGCGAATCCTGACGGTAGGGATGGCGGTACGAGAGGGAGCTGGGAAGGACTGGGTAGCGTTGGAGGATGGGTGTATCTGTGAGTGGTTGGCCGATTGAGACTTTGGAGGACAGGAGGTAGATTGAACTTCATTTTCCATTTGTATACTCGTTTCGGTTCTTTCTCTGGCTTATTTTCCGGACGCTGGGTCAGCGTGGGCGTTTTTTGGGCTCGGAGATTCGCTCCTTCTCCTTTTCCATTGGTGCCGACTCTCCTCCTGCCGGTCTTTTGACCTATTTGCGCATCATTTAGCCTTTTTTGCGGCTTGAGCGTGCTTCTTCTTTTGCCGGTCTCTTAGATAAAGCACCACCGCAAGGTGACCACGGTATTATTTCCTTAGCAGCGATACTCTCTCAATGTTCAAATTTGGCTTGACTTGTATTCCATTCTCCCTGGAAGTGTCCTGAGGATTGCGGTGCGCAAGAGCAAGTGAGGAGACGTAAACAAGGTTGATGGGTGATGGTGGTCCTGCAAAACCGACGACGGCGACCATGCGATCAAGTCAGTCGAGATGGCAACCATAAAGCCCATGGAAGTTTCGAAGCACACCAACCTCGAGAATATAAACCAAAACTTCGGCTTCAGCCAATACCGGAACCCCAATCATCGACCAACGTAGTTGGTGCCGCGGTGGTGTGGGAGGAAAGGCGGCATCGTTAACCCGCTGGAATCGCCACAGATCTTCTGTTCGATACCCAGCGGGTGATGTCGATATTTTTTTCTTTGTACTTTTTCTTCCTGCCTCGCGCTCATTCACTTGCTCAACATCGGTCCATCTCTCACAAAGGCGATGAAGTCCATTCGCCCTTCTTTTCATTGCAGCGCGTTGTTGCTTGACCGTTCAAGGCTTATGAAATGCGTGCAGCTTGGTCTTGTTGGAAGGCCCCTGCGACTCAAGTTACTGGAGAGGCTTGGCCCCCTTCGGCGTTGGTTGATAGACTACAAAGAATAGCCACTGGTTGTCTTTCAAGTTGAATCATCACGCAAGTAATTCAAGGCTGAGAAGAAGGCCTCAGAGGAAAACATGGAGATTCTTGGTCTTTTCTTGTTAGCTCCAATCTGAAGCCGCACGTAGTAGCAACACGCCAAATTGTGACGAAACAGACCGGCCACACATGGCACTAGATCATAGCATGCATACAGTCAAGACTTGAGATGCTGGTGAGGATTGATTGCAATTACTATTCAAGCGAGCGGACACAGATCCTCTATCCGTCCATCCATCCCAAGGAACTGTTGAAATTGCATTGCAAACGTAGACCCAGTGAACGCCCCAACGCGACATCATGTCATTTTGGAACCTGAAAGGCTCCTTCAACATGTCAGCAGAGAGTAATTGGAGGAGAGTGATGGTAAGACTATACCTCTGCGAGCTCAAGACATCGCCAACCTCTTCGGATCTTTTTTGTGGTTGTCCGAAGGCTCACCCTCTTCGAGGATCTTTGCAGTGACAGTGATCGTGCCGGTGAACTTGCAAGAGACGGTGCTAGGCATAGGCTGACCGCAGCTGTAGTCATCCGGAGGACATTGATAGTTGCTGGTCGACTCGCTCGAAGAGGTCTGGCCGCTGCAGTCGATTTGAATTCTGACGTCGCCTTCCTGATAGTAGACAAGGTCCTTATATTCGTCTTCGTTGCCGGTGTTGCCCTTTGCATACTCCTTGGCGCGCGGCAGGGCACTGATCATCATGTTAGTATAGAGTCTCAATGAGGGGGGAGTAGAAACTCACCCAGCGGAGTAAATCCAGCGAATCGTGAGCGTGACAGTTGAACTCGACTTCGTCAACTCATTGTCGTCAATGTTGAAGATGAAAAGCGTCCGCAGGCGATCGCAAGTCTGATAATCCGGACTGTTTTGAACGTCGGATGAACACTTTGCCCACCAGTCCGTGTTCGGATTGTAGACGTAGAAGGCAACGGTGTAAGAAGTGGATGTCCCTTCAACTGTCAAGTCGTAGATGACGACGCCCTCAACATCGTAGATCGTGTAATGGTACTTCCCAGGGTTGTAGCAGCCACCGCCAACACCATCCGGTGTGTCGCAGGGAACAGGATCACGCTTCACGACGGCGATGTCCTTGTTGGGAGTTTTGACTTCAGGTAAAGCAGCAGCAAGTGCTGCCGCGAAAGGGAGCCATCGGAGGAAACGCATTGCGTAGAGTTGAGTGAAGAGGATGTAAGATGATAAGTGTTGTTCTTGGGAGGTGATTCAGACAACCCTATGCCGTCAAATCAACAACTCTTTGAGAAGGGACTTCCATCGATCATATATAGCATTCAAGAGCTAAGGCTCATCTCCACTCTTCTCTTGGAAGTCCTCCGGTTCTCTGTCGCTTGGCTGAAAATAGTGACAAGGAAGGAGGTAAGGTAGTCTGTGCGTCTGTTTGCCCGCTCGCCATGGCTGCAAGAGAATATTGGAACTTTGCTCGGGCTGTCCTCGTGAAGTTTCTGGGTGTTGAAGCGATGGCTCAACGAGAAGGAAGCAGGCATCAGGGGGCATCCGTCATTTGCCGTCAAGGATACAATGGAGTGCATAGCACGTCTTTTTTCTCCGCTTTAACCTTTCTGGTAAGTTGCTTTCTGGGGTACGAGCATACTCGCCTTGTTTGGAACGCAAGGACACTGGGGATTGGTCGGTATATTTGGGCGGATCTATCCGAGTCGCCATTGGACGAAACCGGGGAGGATTGGTCGCGGGTCGTGATGTCAATGGGAAGGAGTTCAGTCAGCATTTTTGAAGTAGCTTTGTGGATTCAATTGCCTTTGTAATACCAAGAGTTGGACCTTGGCACCACTCATCAGCAATGTTCGAATACCTTCCTCTTCTTTCTGGGACCTTGTGATGTTCTAGAAGGTTTCCCGCATACAGAGTGGACCTTGTCTACTGCCTGACGTAGGAAAGGAAGCGCGATGGATTGAAACTTTATTTTCTTGGATTTGGGTGCTCTTCAGGAACAAGGCGCCGAGCCTCTTTGGACACGGAAATGCAACGGCTGCCATTCGATCCGTTGACCGATCGAGTTCGCGTTCGCTCTTCCCGTTTGGGGTGGCACTCTGCCCCCGCAAACATTGGAATGATTAACGCTGATCGGAAATTTCCTCGGTGGTAAAAGGGAAGCAAGGAAACGGGCGTAAAGAGAACGCTCACTTGTAAGCTTCATCGAAGCCATTCCGAACCATCCGCTGTCTTGGGTGATTCTCTCGCTTGGCCTTAGAGAAGAGCACATGGATTGGATGGTGTAGCAATGTTTTCGTCGAAGATGTAGTGCGGTGGTCGCGATATATTCCTTGAGAAGCTAAGAGGATGAGAAACGCGTCACCAAGCACAGCCTTGGATCAACAAAAACCCATTGCGCGCCTCTGATACCAAAACGCAATCTTTCATGGTGAGAAGCACTGCCACCCTTTTCGACGAGCGTGAGTAGTCCAGCCCCGTGCAAACGCCATGCGGCTGCTGGCTCGAAGCTAACAAGTCAAATGGACAAAAATCGATAATTTGAGGTAATATGCTTACTTTGAGGCCATTCTGAGAAATTTAGTTAGCCATGCTGAAGCTCCGCTTGTGGCGATGACCAAAGCAGGGAATTTGGTGCCTGGGCATGGTCTGTTTGGGAAAATTTAGCTAATGCGGGCATTCGATATATCGACTTCCACAAACGCCTTCCCAATTCCCAGGCACCCGGTGTTGAGTTCCGACCAACAGCCCGGCGTCCCGACGGCGCTCCATGTAGCGGAGTAAATCAATTGCAAATCGTTGGTGGATCGGACCACACTGGCAGCAAGATTCGAGAGAAACCAATGGCACAAGGGGTTTGCTAGAGCAGAGTCTGGAGAAGCGTCCATACAGTGCTCTAGTCCTTGAGTTGTTGACCAACTCTGCAATCTGCGAAGCTGTCGGGATACCCGGAAGAGCCAACACGGTCGACAGTATGTACCTCTAGAGACGTTGGGGCACACATGGCGATTTTCTCGGCAATGCGCGCTACCAAACTCTTGAATTGTTCCTGCAGGTCGCGACGCGTTCCGAGTGGACAGCCAAAAAGAAGATCTCGGGACTAAGATCATAGTAATGGGACCTAAAAATATCTCGCTTCCCTGCTGTCTATCAAGGCCTCACCAGGGCCCTTCTCATTCAGAAGCTGACTCGAAGACGTGCATGGAGTTGAGGTCAGTGGGTGACCATGGTCGTAACTGAGTACTGTATCATCAATGTGTCGTGCATGCAAACGGGCTGCATTGAATGTCGAGTGTGTGGCAGGCAGACAAAGGCCAGGGCATGGACTTTTGCCATCGAAGTCTCCTCTGATGCGCTTGACGTGGCGACCAATCGAGTGGGACGAGGGGTGGAGTAGCTTTCGGTCGCCTGTGAAGCGTGAAGAAGCAAGAGCGCGAGGGACGACGGAGCCTCGGCTGCACAATCATCCGACAAGGCCATTTTGATGAAAACCGTCTGCCTGGAGCTAGTCGATCAAAATAGAAATGCTTCGTCCAGATGCGACTTGGTAAGGCGTGTACCTGCAGCGCAGGTAAGTTTTGCCAAGTAGGGTTCAGCCCAACTGGCTTGGTGGTGTGGTCGTTGATTTTCTAGAATCAGCTTGGCGAGTGTGGTGTAGCTTTTTGACATGCAGCCCAGAATGCTTCGTTCCAATTTGGTCCTCGACGTTGAAAGCCAAATCGAAGGAAGGTTTCTCTCGACTTGTGACTGGTGCTGAAGAGAGCTTTGAGGGACATTGGAAAGATTTGTGATGGAAATCTTCCACGACCTTTCACATTGCTCAGCATGAAGGGGAAAGGTAGAGATCGAGGTCGAAAGTACAGCGTTATAGTGGTACTTAGTGACAGTCGGGGAGAGTGAGGAAGTGACGTCCATTGTCCGAGGACCGTTCCGCTTCGGCCCGCTCTGTTGACGCAAGGGCCCGTTCGCATCACGTGCCATCCACTCGCAACCTGAACAAAACTTCTCCTTCTCTCAGACTCCCTTTCCCTCCCTACATAAAACTTTCAGGTCTCGAACAGCACCCTCTACATCTATCGTCTCCCATGTAGAGGGTGTGCTCTTGTTATATCAGAGTGGAGGACCGAGAACGAAGTCGCCCTTTCTAATCCCGCCTCCTCAGTTTCGCATCACAAGTGTCGGGTTCGCTTCTGGGCTACAATTTTTCTTCCTGCCTGTCGAGTGATGTAACGGTTACCAACATCCACATGAAGGTTATGATTCCACCGTATATCCAAGTGTCGTCAGCGCTCGTGCTGGCGCTTAGGTCTTGAATGATGTCGCAACCAGGGGTTGGTTCTGTTTCCACGGAACGGGAACGGATGCCCGCAGATCATGACTCGAATACTCAAGCGCTGCTGTTCGACTTGCCTTGAAACCTGCGCTTCTTCGTTGTCCTTGGGGAGATCTCGGTTTGATTGGATCTGATGATATGTTGACACGAAGACTCCGCGGGCGATGATGAATGGGAGTCTCTGAAGCCTTGGGAACGTGCGCGTGGTGTTGAGGGGCAAAGAGCAGGCGGGGTAATGTGCTCAGGGCCCAAGGCTGAGACCAGATGTCAAACCCCTGCACATGTGCGGGAGGCCACCCTTTGTCTCTGGGAAGAGGCAATGGATTCACGTGGGAAAGAAGCAGTACTTAGCTCTCATGGATGAGAATAGAGCTTCACAAAGGCCTTGACCAGCTTTCACTCGTTGGAGCACGTCATGCCCGGGCGCTGAAGTGAAAAGTGTCTTGCTTTCTATATGAAGACCCTGACCCCGTATGCACAGCTTCAAATATGCCCGACCAGCAGACCACCCTTCCCCTACTCAACGCTCTTGGTTTGGCCGTCAGCCTCACCAGAGTTGACCTTCTTTCCCGTCTTCTTGATGGTGTTCAGGACAGTATCGTAGTCGAGCGAATCAGCAGCGACGACTTCGGCGGTTTGCGACTCGAGCGAAATGTTGTGCGACTTGACACCTGCGGGGTCATGGTAATTAGGAGGGCTTGTTGACAGAAGACAGAGGACTCGTTTGAGAGTCGTGGAAAAGGTGGAAGATGGGAATCTGAATTTCAGGGTCGACATACCGTCAAGCTTCTTCAGAACACGGTCGATGGCACCAGAGCAGCCGCTGCAGCTCATGGTGACGTTGAACTTGTAGACGTGCTCAGACATGGTGGTGAATTGACGAGGAGAGAGTGTTGTTGGTGCTAGGTGGCGTCGGGCGTTTTGTTTCTGGGTAGAGCAGGTTGGTGTGGTCGATGGGAGGTTGGAGACGAAGATGTGGAGGATCTAGGAGTGTGGAGAAGGAGGGTCTTTTGAAAGAGGGAGAGGATGTTGGCTTACGGAGTTTATAAGCGTGCTCGGAGTTCCGCAAAGCGCGCGTTCTCTGAGACGAAGCGCACAAACGGCGCCCTCGCTTCCATGGTTTACAGCGTCATTACTGGCCTGTCATTGCCATGGCCAGCGTTCCTGAAACAAAAGTAGTCTGGTAAATGCAGAGCCCCTCCCCGTGTGGAGAAGTCCATGGTGATCGCACTGCGGCCTCGACGTTCCGCTGTCCCTGGCAAAAACGTCACCGCCCGACCGACGTGCCCCGCTATTTGTCCAACGCTTCGTGAGCCTTCAAGGACCGTAAACAACTTCCAGCCTGACAGGCCTTTTCTTGCCTGGGTGCTGCAAAATGGCGTCGTGCGTACCGCTCCCGCGAATCGTGTCAACAGCGCGACTGATCTTTACGCAGGAACATGCTCTATCTGCCGTTCAGGCGCTCCCACGCCGTGACCCTATCCAACGCCATAAAGCAGTACATTTCGAGCAAATATGACCAACATCCAGACATGTTCGCGGCCGACCTCGAGGCCATCGATTCCCTGCGATCCAGTGCCATCAACTCCATTGAGCCACATACAAGCGGGGTTCGGAAACTGCAGGCCTATGCTGCGCAGTTGGTATGGATAGGCGGAAAATTTCCAGTAGATGTATGTGGATGGATTTTGCGCTCAACCTGGCCCAGGACTCACCTTGTTCCAGATTGGCGTCGAATTCATGTGGTATCCTGCGCTGGGATACAACACACAACGGCCGGGTACAGTAATGCGCAAAGGCTGGGTCTAAGCAGCGCTGATCGTTTGAGAGCAGTATCTGAAAACAATGTCCGCTTCGAATTGGCCAACATTTTGTTCAATCTTGCCGCCATGTACTCGCAGCTCGCAACTTCCACGAACCGCACCACCTCCGACGGCCTGAAATTGGCCTGCAACTACTTTTGTCTCTCCGCGGGAGTGCTCTCGCACCTCAAGACCACCATAATACCCGACATGCGGACAGAACCACCCGAAGACATGGACACAATGACATTGGAAAGTCTTGAGCATCTCATGCTGGCGCAAGCGCAGGAATGCTTTTGGCAGAAGGCTGTAAAGGATGATATGAAGGACGCCATAATATCAAAGCTCGCCGCCAAAGTGTCAGATCTGTACGTCGCTGCGGGCGATTGGGGAATCAAGTCCAATGCCGTAAGTAGCGAGTGGATACATCATACAACCGCCAAGCACCACCACTTCGCCGCCGCCGCACAATTCAGGGCCGCGCTCGACTGTCTAGAAAAGCGCAAATATGGCGAGGAAGTAGCGCGACTACGAGACAGTCTAAATTGTGCGAATGAGGCCCTCAAGGAAGCTCGTTACATCAGCAAAGCGGTCCAAGGGGACTTGAATGGCCTCAAGAATAGGGTCACGGAAGACTTGAAACGCGCAGAAAAGGACAACGACATGATTTATCTCCGTAGGCCCAGCTTTGACTTGAAGACTGCGTGTAACTGACCCAATGAAACAGTGCCTGTACCTCCCAAGTCCGAGCTCAAGACTCTTGATCGTGCGAGTATGGTGGCCGCCAAAATCCCCAAGGAAGTTGCCGACCCCTTGTCGATGCTCGGGGACACTGGTGAGCTTGGAAGACCATTGTTCTCCAAGCTGGTGCCGTATTCCGTGTATGTAGCCGCTAGCATCTACGCCGACCGTCGAGACCGTTTGGTAAATAAGACTATAGATGAACTGGAAGATCTCACAGCACGGATACACGAGTACGTCATGGTTGCACTGCCACAATCATGGAGACTGAGCTCACACCTCGCAGGGTTTTAAAGTCCCTCAATCTGCCAGGATCTTTGCAAGCGTTGGAGAAGCCCCTGGGCCTACCACCGGGACTCGTGTCCCACGCGGAGGAAATTCGTCAACAGGGTGGCCTGGATCGCCTCTACCGGTCCATTGATGAGACGCAAAGCCTTAAGGAGTCAGATCGTGCCGTTTACCAAGAAGGAGTGGACCTGCTCCGAGGCGAAGCTGCCGAGGACGAGCGGGCACGCCGCAAGTACGGGACGGACCGCTGGACACGCGCGCCCTCGGCTGAAGCGGCCAAGAAGCTCTATGCACAGATCAGCGAGATTGAAGGCTACCTGAACAGCGCGGCCAATAGCGATGGCATCGTTCAGAACAAGCTGAAAGAGAACGAGTCCCTGATACGGCTGCTTAGCGGCACCGACCGGGATCTGGAGTCGTTTGTACCAAGCAGTCGACGGGTGACCATGACGGCGGAGGTCGAGCGGGAAGCTAGCAAGCTGCGAGGATGCCTGAATGAAGTGGCGCGGTTAGAGAGCCGACGAAAGAGGAGTATTGAGGCTCTGAAGGTGCAGGCAAAGCAGGATGACATCAGTAAGTCCTGTCTGTCCCTTTTCCGGAACCGTTTTCTCGAACCCTGGAAAATTCTGACAACAGGACCACAGCACCCTCGTTGCTGTCAGAGACTGCCCGTCTCGAAAGGGCTTATCCTATGCAACCCATCGAAGCGATCCAATTCGAAGACCTCTTCAGCACACACCTCTCGGAGCAGTGGGACCCTGAAACAAGCAAGCTCCTCTCCTCAGAATCCTCGTCACAATCAACCCTCATATCGCGCCTCACGGCGGCCAATGCTGCCTTCAACGCAGCGCGTGCCCCCAGCACCAACAAATCGTCCTCGGACCGCGAGGCGGCACTCCAGAAGCTGGAAAACGCCTACTTCAAATACAAGGAGGTCATCTCGAACCTGGACGTGGGGCGCAAGTTTTACAACGACCTGGCCAAGGTAGTAGGCCGCTTCCGCGAAGATGCGCGCGCCTTTACATACGCGCGACGCGCCGAGGCGGCGGGCTTCGAACGCGACATCGTCGAGGGCATGGAAGGCTTGGTGATTCGCGAGGAGGGTCGCCGACGCGAGGAGCAGCTCAAAGGCGAGCGAGACAGGCAGGTCCGCGCAAGCATGCTCGCTGGACAGCCCATCTCGTCGTTCAGCACCGGCGATGCTTCTCCACAGCAGCAACCTCTGCCTCCTGGCAGCGGCACGGCAACACCTCTGCCAGCACCGACGCCCACGCGCGCCAGCTTCGTCGACGGTGTGCAGGCCGGCGTCGTGTCCGGCGCTGGAGGAGCCCCCGCTGCCGGTCCTCCGACCAACGGCATGTGGTCGCCCGAGATGGGCATCCGCTTCGGTGGTGGACCCCCTGGTGGCGCAGCATCTCAACAGCCGCAGCAGCAGCAACAGCCACAGCCCCCTCCCAGTAGTGGCGCCGGCGCAGAAGCCCAGAATCGCACGTGGGACCCGAGCATGGGGCTCAAGTTTGGTTGAGGTCTGCCGCGCTAGCAGTTCGTGTGCGTGGGGCTGCCCTCGAGTGAAAGTGGTCCAGGGGGTGGCGGTGCTCTCATCATGTCTGCAAAGTAATCAACGGGTCGGGCCTGTCCCGTTATCTCTTCGTCACAGGTGGTTTCGTTCGGATGTCTCATTTGTTGACGGGGTGCGCGCGTGGTTCTTAGCATTTGCATAAGCGCGAATTTCATCCACCATGGCGTGTGAGCAAGCGAATTGGTTATTCATCACCGCAGAGAATATTTCAACTTGGGCTCTCTTTTGGTGAGACAAAGAATAAAGGGATGAGGGAGTGAGGGGATGGTTTGGTTCTGCGTACCCGACGATCAAGCTGCAAGGGCGCGAGATGGTGAGGCGGAATCGTCAAAGTTCAATTGTCGTGAGCTAGAGTCACCTTCCTACATGTCACGTTTGCGCCCTTTCAAAACGAATCCCCACAAACTCCAATGCAAAGCAGAGTTCTTGAGTGCTTCTTGGAATTGTCCTTCTACGCTCTCTCATCCGATTCCTTCAAGCCACGAGGCATTCCAATGCTCACTTCACACACGCAGCCGTTTTTGATGACTTCAAGGCTCCTCGTGTGCCGCGTGAACCATGTGGTCTTTGTTGGCAGAGTTGACATTCCTTTAGCCACCAACTGCAGGCCCTTACTGTCACTCCGTCTTGTAGCTTTACGATTGGTAGGCGCATTGGAATTTCTCGGTACCAAATGATCCGAGAGAAAGTAGATCGATTGGTGGTGTCTCGCCGACGTTTAACCTCACAGCAGTCAAGGGGTAAGCGATGGGGTGGAAGCTGCCGACCCTAGATTTTCTACTACATGTAGTTTGGTCTTCTAGCTGCTGACGGCCATGTAAGAGAATACTGTGCTCTACTACTGCGCGCAAGGATGCTGCGATGCTGCGAGACGACTAGAATCGACAGAGGCACAGTGGAGTTGGAATTCCATCGATAGTACGATGGCTTCCGCTCTCTTTCTTCTCGATCTCCTCTCCTCCCTCTACTTTGCTATTCGCAGACTGAAGCGACAGAACCAAGACGCAACTGCCCAGGAGAAAACTTCCGGACCTTCTATTCACAGTGTCAAGCGCGTAGGTAAGGGCGACGAAGGAAACTACCGTCACTCTCTTCTCTCAAGTGGAGTAGCAGACGTAGGAGGCTGAGATGGTGCGAAATTTTGTTTTGGCTTTTTCCTTGCTTCACACCAAAAGATCGACAACACCGAGCCAAAGGAGGGAGTCAAAGCGAGTGGAGTTGCGGAGGCTGGGTCGGGTCGGTCCTTCCTGTGCCTGGGGGATGCCAGAGAAGTAGTGCGGCATTTTTTTCTTCTTCCTCTAGCGTACTGATATCATCTGCTCTCCTCTGCTAAAATTTTGTGCCGACCCGGCGATGGCATGAGTATTGGATTCAAAGTGACGATGACCATCACGGGTGGGGCTGCAGAGTAAGACAGGTTCGGAGGGCAGTGGTTTGACAGACATGAAGGGTGAGGCGCAGGCGCAGGCGCAGGCCGCGGGATTATTGGACGATGATGTCGGCGCTGTGTGGCTGTGTAAACGGTAAGATAACCTAAGGCAAGGGACGACGACGGTTGACGGGTAGGGTTGAGCGACTTGTCGGGAACGCCAACGCAGACCTCAGCCGGGTTTCTATGGAGTTGCCGTAAGCACGTTGGGCAATGGTGCCCAGAAGTGCTCGGTTTTTTTGTTCAATTTGTGTGGATGTTCAATCTTCTTTTTTCGCAGAATGCGCAGCATGGAGAGCATTTGCTCAATCGGGTAACTAGATCTGATGGACGCACAGTCCTTCGCGTCGTTGGTCGCCCGGAGCGCAGCACGGCAGACGGTGATTGCAGGCGAGCGAGGACGGGAATGCCAGTCGTTGAGAAACCAAGAATCGGCCCATATACGCGTCAATGCATCATCGAGCGTGCATGTTGTGGTCCTTGGAAAGCTGAGGTGCTGTACACTGCCGAGTCAGGGGAATAAAGAAAGGTAAAGGTGGTGCGACCAGGGTAGCGGGCGGGAGGTTGAAGACAAGGGTACTAGCGGCTTGGCCTTTTGAATAAATGTCTGCCTGGAGGTATCGACTACGAGACGCGTCATCGCCAGGCTTTTGGCATTTGGAATTGGGCCATTTGGTTGGTTTGAGAGGCATGTGGTGGCTCGCACGGCAAATGTCTACTGCAAGAGAGTTCAGCCGGTGGGAGGTGTCGCGGAATTGGTCGCGGGGAATGAAGCTATTGTACGAGGGAGTCCGTATCAAAAAGCATGGTGTTGTTGATGATGTAATTCAGATGGAATGGCGAAAGAAAGGAAAAGGCATTTGAGTCTCACGTGGGGCAGCAAGGCTGAAACGGAGCCGAGTTGAAGCGGCGTGCACACTATTCCCGTAGTCTCTACCACGATTCGCACCACGACCACAAGTTGAAGTAGATTTGCTAAGAATAGATGGCTGCAACGGCGACGATCACCCGCCTGTGCCTTGAGTAGAAGTTGTAGAGAAATGCCTTGGACTCTGCCTCGGAGACTCGCTTGGCGGCGTCTTGTGTGGCAGTGCATGTAGTGCTAACTGTCGAGCAGTCAGAAAAGAGAACAATAGCCGACGAGTCAAACTCCCGATTCGCGTTTCAAGTTGAGCAGGCGACGGCGGAAAGCCTTTGACCTGCACAATGACGCCGTCGCGGTAGTCGTTGTAATGGAAGGTAGAGAAAAGTCGCGGCCCGTGTGTGCGTGTGGGAGAGAGGGTGGCCAGGGCAGCCACCTGCCACTGGCCACACCTGCCTGCACCTTGTGCCTTGCCGCCGTTAGGTTTGCCAGACAGACTCCTAAGAACAGGTCAATCTCCTCCGTCTTCACCTTCGCTTCAGCTTCAACCCATCACCAGTCCATCCATCCGCCTGCGTCTGCATCTGCATACGCGCCCGCGCAGTCTGTCGATTTCGGGCACCATATCTACATAACCGTCGCTAGGGCCCGCTCGGCCTAATTCATCGCCCGCCCGCCGCACTTTGTACTCTGCGGCCCCCACCGCCCACATCGCCCTCTACCTCTTCTTTCGCATCTCTCTCTCCGCAAATCGCAATTCCTGCCACCCCGACTATATTTGGCGCTTCTCGTGTGCCCCCGACCTGTCGCGCCAAAAGGCTTCATTGCCTTAAAGTCGCCTGCGCTGGCTGACTACGACTGCTCTCCCGCTCCCACCTTCTCAGCTGCTGCGCCCCCAGGCTGAGTCGCAAGGCCAACTTTCCACCATCGACTCCAACCAAGCATCGACTCCGCTATCCTCCGCTCCCGCCCTCCCCAGCCCAGTCGTCGCAAGCCCGGCCTGTCGTGTGCCTGTGCCTGTCCTGCGTACCGCTCCTCCCGCTCTCCGCCCAATCCGATTCCTCCATGGTCTGAGCTCATCCGCCAGACTCCAGGACATCCAGCCCGGCCGCAACCACACATCCCTCCCCCGACATCATGGACCCTCACCAGCGCGGCCGCTCGCCCTCGCAGGGTCACCAGCCTCATATAAGCCAGAATACTTCCCCTTCGCCACACGCCGGATACCAAAACGTCACTGGCCTTGGCCTCGACGGTGCTTCGCTGGTGCCTGATTATAACCAACCTACGACCTTTGACCAGTCCAACAACTCTTCTTTCGATCATCTTTCACCCAACTATCTGTCGCCCACCCAGTCCCAATACCCTCCGCAGTCGGACATTTCCAACAGTTTCCTACAACCCCAAGGCCTGCCCTCCAACGCCGCAAGCCCTCAATTCGGACCACAAACCACCATTTATCCTCAGGACAACCTGGGTCTAGGAGATCAGACCGCGGACAACGGGGGATTCAACGCGCAGGGCTTTCAGAACAACGGATTAGGGGCCTCATCAGTCGATCCTTCCATCCTGCTTGACCACCAAATCAGCGGCCAACAATTGCATGACCAGTCCATTGACCCTACCAGCCTCATGAACCAGATGTCTACCGCGGCGCACTCCCCCACTCCGCCCCATCTCCTCCAGGGAGACATGCGCCACTCGAGCAACAGCCCGCATGCATCACCAAGCATTGGTCAAGGTGCCTTTACTCCATCGGGCCATTCGCGACAGCAGTCGCTAGATCCGAGTGCGGCGTTTGGTCACCAAAACGAGTGGCACGGAATGCAATTTAGAGGTCACCGGAGAGCGCCATCAGACACCTACTCGGACGTATCTTCTTCTGCTCATCCGTCGCCATATCTTGGCAACAACGAAGGTTTCGACGACAACAATGCGTCGCCATTGCTCGGAGCGCAACAGGATCCCATGTTCCACGATGTTCTTAGTTTTGGTCAGTTTTCGCTGTCAGACAACCAGGCCGGAATTAGCCCTGGCCATAGTCCGGCCATATCGCCGCGCCTAATGCCCCAGCAGCAGCAACTGCCCGCCTTCACGGCTTCAAATAACTATGGATTGGCACCCATCATGAGCAATCGCAACGACGGCATGGACATGTTTCCTGGAGCTGGCCAGGAGCCCTTCCCGGCGTTGAGCAACGACAATCCCCAAGACTATGGCGCATCGGATCAAATGTCTCCTCCCGAAATCAACATTGACTTTGCACCACCCTCGAGGCAGCAGAGCTTCGAACCGCCCAAGCCTGATAACTCCGCAAATGCGCTCAGTCCTCCGGATCGCAGTAGGTTTACCAGAATTCTTAATGAAGGCCAAGACTAATAACAACAATTAGATCGCTCGCGCAATAGAATGCGCGCGAAATCAGATCCCTTCAGCAGTGCCAGCATGCGTGCTGGGCAGCCTGCGAGCCCGCCGTCCGACGCTTCATCTCTGCATCCCGACGCTGCAAAGCTATCCGTTTCCCGTCCGTCAACTCCTGGCGGCTTGGGGAAACAGTCTCGCCGATCTTCGACTTCCAGTATCCCGCATCGTGACTACATGCTTGGCCTCGCCGATCCGAATCGCCCGAATCCAGCTAATCCCGCGTCTGGAGCTTCAAGCCCTGGCGGCCACAGCGAAACTTCTGCGACTCCTTCCGTCACTGGTTCTAAGCGCACCCAGAAGCATCCCGCCACATTCCAATGCTCTCTATGTCCTAAGAGATTTACCCGCGCGTACAATCTTCGCTCCCACTTGCGCACTCACACCGACGAGCGTCCATTTGTGTGCAGTGTCTGCGGCAAAGCATTCGCTCGTCAACATGACCGCAAACGACACGAAGGTCTACACAGCGGCGAGAAGAAATTTGTCTGTCGAGGTGCTCTCAAAGATGGAAATTCGTGGGGTTGCTCGCGACGCTTTGCGCGCGCAGATGCTCTTGGTCGTCACTTTAGGAGTGAAGCCGGACGCGTGTGCATCAGGCCATTGCTAGAAGAAGAAGCGGCCGAGAAGGGTTGGGATGTCCCAGGATTATCTTCTCAATCTCAACAACAACCGGGAATGGAGCATTTCAATCCCATGATGCAGCCTGGGCAGCCACAGGGCCTGGGTATGATGATGCCCCAGTACCCGCAAGGTTCGCCATATGATCCGTCCGGCCAGCAGCCGGGCTTGGGCGTTGCGCATGGTGGACCCATGATGGGCTTCACACTCCCCCAGTCGCTGCTTCAACAATACCCAGCGCTGGCCGGTATACAATGGGACGCTCTACCATCTAGCAACAACGACGACAACATCGATGACGACGCCATCAGTGGGCGGAGCAGCTTTGATGCGCAAAGCTCCGGCGGCGACATGTACGACGACAACAGCTGGCGCACCGAGCAAACGCTGAGCGATTACGATGGACGAGGAGGATGAGCTTGTTCTACGGCACGGACTTGATCGTCGAATTCCCGTCCGCCCATGCAGCCAGGAACAGTGCGTACCTGGCAGACGCATAAATGATCGCCGTGGGGGCGGCTCCAAATGAACGACGCGGCGCCCAGCCCACTTACCGCCCCTGCGGACGTCAGTACCAACCCCAGACACAGTATACCTCGTGTCATGTGTTGACGGATGAGACGAGTCATTCTTTGCGACTCTGGTCTGGCACTTGGACATTTTCAGATGGAGTCTTGGCCTGTCTCAGATTTTTCTTTCTCTACATCCTCTTTGTTGATTTGTTTTTACACGCGTCACGACTCCTTCTCTTCTTGATAGTGGAGCTCTGTTTCTGTTACATTTCTACGCTTCTGCACTCCATGCCTGTTGAGAGAGATACCAAATCTTGCTTTAGCCTGAAGTGCCCCTTCCATGTCTCATTCCTTGCCTTCTCATAGCTCCTCGATGACCTCGCGTTTTGCTTTTGGCTGCCCTACTGTGTTCTGCTGAAAGGTTTGTTCCTGGCGATCGACCAATGATTAGAATTTGTCATTTGGCGCAATCATTCTCAAGCGGAGGACTTGAAGGACGGGTTAGGCGTCCGGACAACAAACGTGGCGAATCAAACTTGCTGGCTGCTAAACGGTTTGGCGTGCCTTGCCCTACCTGTCCCATTCCATCTTTACATTGGCATAACTTCCCTCCATGATTCTTTCGCGATATATATACTCCAACGAAACGTCACTTCCCGAGAGACATCAGAGGCGACGACGTCGCCTAGTCATACACCTCCCTGCCCTGTCTTACACTTTGTGTGAGCCCATAGACCGTGCCTTTCCTATAGCCATACATCTCTTTATTGGTTCGATTCTCCTGGCTGCTTCCCGCGTCTTTTCTCCTGACAACCCTCAATCGCAAGCCAAGCTTTTCGTCTTCGTTTTGTTTCGGATGCGGTTGGTTGGTTTTGTTTTCGCGGCGACGACGACGACCAACAAGCCGTCGTCAGCGCGAGGCAAGGCAAAGCAGCTAGCTGGGCTGCTGCAGGGCTCGAGCGTCCGGGGTCGACGAGCTCGTTCGTGTTCAATCTCGAATTTCTTTCTTGGGACCTCCTCGTCTTCTTTCGCTTCGTCTCTGGGCTTTTTCATTGCTCCTCGTTCTTTGATCGCGTCTGGAGCGACGACAAATCATAGATGATACAGACGGAGAGATGGGATGGTCGAGAGGGAACGTACAGGAAGGACACGGAAGAGTGGGTGGTAGGTGGATTCGTGGACGTATGAAACGGACAGACTGGTGTGGTGTCAATCCTACGTAGAACAAGAAGCAATTTGACGGAATCCAGATCGTTGTCAGCTTCATCAGAGTCATTTGGGTTGCTGTAGTCATCGCCATTTTGGATACTTGCTAGTAGGGTCCTTGCCGTCTCCCTGAGGCTTGCCTGTTTCCACGCAGCTCATTCGTCGAGCCATTCGCCCACATCACCTTGCCACATTAATGGCTCTTGTCCAGACGTCTTAGCATGTCGACCGGTCGAGACCACTTGCTGGCGCCTCTCCACGAGCACTGGCTGTTAACACGCTTTGTACTCCCATGTTGACATCGTAAATCATTCGTACCTGGAAACACGCCAGGCACCCCCCAAAAGACCCTCCCACCGCTGGCCGGCGCTATTTAGTGTCGTCTTCTCCGCTCATAGCCTCCCGGAGATATAGCAGCTTCCTTCCTGGCCGATCCCAGAACCATTGTTTGTCTCCCCTTCCTTGGCCTCGTCGTCGGCTTCAGAGTACCCGCCTTGGAAATGTGTCGACATATCTTGAGATTTGTGGACGTGTTTGCGGAAAGAGGGATGGAGAGCTGTGCCTTCTCGAAGCGCGTGCGTGTCCTGTAGGGAATCAGAGAGAGAGAGAGAGAGAAGTTGTGGCGCGAGAGATTGAACAAAGTCGGCAATGGACGTCGAGTGACCGTCTGCTCGCTGCCATTTGACATTGCTGTGGCCGTTGCGCATCTGGCTGAAGGCTGCTTGTGCATGCTCCTAGTGTCTCTTCAGCATGTGTGCTTAGCCAGGTCCGTGGGAAAGCAGGCAGGCAGGCAGGTAGGTATCAGCGGAGGCTGTGATGGGCGAGAGGGCAGCAGCTGGACTTGGCCTTCAGGTGAGCGCGCGAGTGAAGGTGGCGCAAAAAGGGCTGCTGGGAATAGAGCGTCATCAGAGGCGTTTGTGAGATGCTTTCTGGGGTGTTTGCAACATGCCACCACCCGTGCGATAGAAGTGAGTGGGCGAGCAAGTGGACGAGCTGGCGGGCTTGGATTGATGAAGAGGTTAGCTGCAGGAGTCGACATCAGAAACACTGTAGCTCACCTTTCCATGCACAGCTCTGTGCTTTGTTTGCCTCTCGTGCCTCAAATCAAGCTTTGCTACGCATCTCCACGCTTTGTCAACACTGGATATTCTGCACACGTAGAGCCGTCCACTGAAGCGCAAACGCCCACAACTCAATTTCTTCCTCAAGCGCCCGCATGTAGCGAACGGCTCAATGAAAAAATGAGACAAAAAGGTCGCATCAGCCCCCGGTAGTGCTAAAGGAGCGACACAGTGAGGTCGCACGCGTGGGCAAGCCCAGAGGCGGCGGTCCTCGAGATTCAAAAAGTGAGCAATCAAAGAATTGAGGCCGTAGCCTCGGTTCAGTGATTAAACTAAACAGAACACTGGAGGAGAGAAGCGGTGTCAGTAAGGTGGAGTGGGTCGAGTGGAGGGAGGGAGCGTGGGAACTCACGATACTACACTTGATCTAAGCCAAATGGCAAAGAGTGGTGAAGAGGAAAGGAAAGGAGCGGAGTGGGCGCGAAGATGGGAGGGTTTATATAGTGCCGGGTGTGATCTGGCGGCGCGTCCGGATCATCGTCGGCTACTGGCAGATGGAGCCTGGAGGGAGGGGGTGCTCGAATGGGAAGGAGGCGGGTCGGTGCATGGCGGTTGGAGGCAGGCGGTGGCCGAAAGGGAAAGAAGCCCCTGGGTTTCTGGCGGTGGGAGGGAGGTGACGCTCGAATGAGACTGCTGGGGTGATCCACTTCCTTCTAGTCTTCTAGGTATGTCATTCTTCCACCCTCAGCTGCTTGGACGTGGCTATAAACAATGCAAGATTGGAGACCCAAGTGTCAAACATCAAATAACTTGATTCCACACCACACCGTGTTGACTATGTGGATAGTAAAGCCATATCGTCCCAAATGCTTTTGACCCCAGTACCAAACGCCTCTACTTCTTATAATCACAGCCTGAAGCCACCGACACCACGCGAGCCTTGCTGCGCGTCCTTGACCTGCTTGCCCTCGACATCCGTCATCTCGCCCTTCTTGCCAATGACCTTGACGCCGCCCTTCTTCAGGTCGCTCACCACCTCCCGCCTGTCCTTCGCGCTCTTGCTCTCCTTCTTCGCACCTGGCGCACCCGCGCTCGCCTTCTTTGTGCGCTCCTTTTCTCTCCTGCGCCGGCGGAGCTTCTCTTCGCGCGACATCTCCTCTTTGGCAACGGGCATGCCGCCCTTGGTGACAACCTCGCCTTGAGCACGCTCCTCGCCCGCCGCGTACACTTCCTGCGGCGCCAGCGCGCTGCTGCCACCAATGTCGCCACCTGCCGACGGCCGCGCGTCCTCCATGCTAATGGTTGGCGCGTCGGTGCGAATCTCGAGGCTGGCCGACGCCGGCTTGGGTTTGTGGTGCCATGACGACAGAGCGTCGAGCTTGCCGCAGACGTCGCGCCAGAGTGCCTCAATCGAGGCGTGCTCCTTTTTGAGCTTCTCGTCACGCGGGTCGACGTAGTTGGGGTCGTTCTTGCGCAGCAAATCTTCCTCGTACTCTTCCGCCAAACTCTTTTGCGCCTTCGTGTCGTCCAGCTCGAACCGGCCGCGGCGCGTGGGGCCTGTCGCCAGATCGTCGGGGCGCCGGCGAATCACTTCGTCAAACTCACGCGCCAGGATGCGACGTTTGATGAGGGACTCAATGTCTTCGCTCACTTCGGCTGTGATGACGGGGACGGGCTTGCCGGTGCGCTCAAAGTCGAGCTCTTCCTCGAGCACCGAGTTCATGGGCCGGTCTGCTGCCTTGGCTTCACCAGACAGCGTCCATTGCCGCTTCGCAACGTTTTGCGCTTCGAGACGGCGAATTTCCTCCTGAAGCTTGGCTTGACGGCGCTCATGGGTGGACTTGCGCGACTTGGGATCAGCGTCGTCGACAGAGCTGAGATCAGAGGCGTCATCTGCGTCGGATTCGTCAAACAGATCGCGATGAGCCGCGGCCATGTTGCGCTCGATATCCTCGTCCTTGGGCGCTTCGGGTTTCTTGTAGCCAGCGGGGAAGTTGTGCGGATTCGGGCGACCCTTCTTGTTCTTCCGGGCCTTTTGTGCAGGCGGCGCAAAAAAGTCGGAGTACATGACATTGTTTGCGTTGCCCAAATCCAAATCTCCCATGCCGTCCATGTCTCCCTCCTCGAGGAGGTCGTCATCCATGCCGTCGTCACTTGCGCCCTCTGGTGCGTTGAGATCCATGTTGCCGAATGTGGGGCCATCTTCTTCGTCTTCACTGCTCTCCGCGTCGTCGTCCTCATCCTCATTCTTTTGAATTTTCTTGGAAGCCCTTGCGACCAAGGAATCGGGGTTCGATGGATCCTCGCCCCAATTGATGTCCTCGTCCTCGTCATCTTCTTCGTCCTCGCCGCGTCGGTCTTGTTGTTCGAGAAGCTCAGACTGGCGGTTAAAGTCGTCGATGGAGAAGAAGCCATCGTTGAGGCCGTTCGGGTCGGGGACGTATTCCTCGGCAGGCTCATCCTCTTCAGAATCGCCCTCCACATCTTCCTCGTCAAAATCGTCGCGATCCATGTCTATGTCTTCCTCTTCTGATCCCTCATCCTCGGTGTGGTACGTCGGTTCGGCATCGCCTTCTTCATCAGATACATCTTCGCCCTCGACTTCCCAATCCACGCCTTCTTCTCCCAGATCGCTGCCATCGGATTCTTCCCCGTCTTCCTCGTCCGAAGAGCCAACCTCAAAACCGTCGGCGCCGAAGCTAACCGACTTGATGTTCTTTTCGGGGTATTCGTTGAGACCACCATCCTTGGGCAGGACGTCAGGCAGGTCACGCTCAACCTCAGCCCTGGTGGCGTCGATAACTCTCTTGGACTGTTCCCAAATCTGCTGAAGGCCAAAGCCATCCAAGTGCACCTTCTTCAAATGCAAGACAGGGCCATCCTCGTCATCGGCCTCGCCTCTTTTTCTCTTCTTGCGCAACTCCTGCTGGCGTTTGGACTGGGTTTCGCTGACGCCCGAGGCCAACGGATCGAGCAAGTGCTTTGCGAGAGAGAGGGTGGCATTGTGTAGGGCGGAGGTAGGCTGGAGAAAATCGTGCGGGGATGCGGAAAGCGCGGCGACCAGAGCCTGAGCAGCGGTCGAGTTTGTGTCAGACACGGGCGGGTGTGCTGATTGGGCGGAGAGAGTGTGCGAGGAGCTGGAGCCGGTGGGGGAGAAGGAGATGGTGGCCATTTTGGTGCGCTGAGCCACGCGCCGTTGCAGTGGAGATGCAGTTGGGATGTTCAGTGTGCTTTGCGCGTCGAAAAATTTAGGGCGAATGCCAAGGCGGGCGGAGGTGCGGCGCTCTCCAGCGGAACAGGGCGCGGAATTCCGCGTCCGACTGCGCGACAATTGGTCCGCGCGTAATCATAATGACAGTAAGCCGGCCATGCCCGTCCAAAAAAAAAAAAAAAAAAAAAAGTTGTCCACAACGTCAACACTGCCCCCGTCCAACGTCGCAATCACAGGTGGGTCTCACCATCAACCTCGAGGATAATGGTTTCTCGTTATTGATACTACTACGCAAGAGGCCGGCGCCGCCTGGGGTATTATGAGCCCTGTGAGCCCTATTGACGATTGGACAGCAAAATGCATTAGCGCGCAGACGGCGGCCGGTGAAGACAGACAATGGTTTCATGGATCATTCGCAAAAGGGAAATAGCTCACGCGACACCATCTCTGATCGACAAACGGACGACGACGCTCCATGACGTTGGACAAGCCCTTGAAGCTCCCAGGCTGTGCCGCCTTGGGGTCAGGCGTCAGTCTATAGTGAGGGGCTTATGCGCAGACTGGAGCCTCGAGACGGGCAAGCAGACAATGTTCCCCGCGGTTCTGTGGCCGATTTGACCGGGCATCCACTATACCGCAAACCGACAATACTCTGGAACTGTATTGCGTGAGATGCAAGATGGAATTGGGATGAGCACTCACATGCGTCCAGCCTGCGCATTTTGGACATCCCTGCGAAGAATGCCAAATGCATATGACATGCGCCGGAGCATTCTCCACAACACCTACCGTTGGTTGCAGCCGCCTTGAAGCAAAAAGGCAATTCCGCGTCAGAGGTCCACTGTCAGAACGAAAAAAAAGTTCGAACCGCGACGCTATTCCCGGACCCGATTTGACAGGATTGCCGGAAGTTTGCCGGCTATGAAGGGGGCAAGCGAAGCGGCACAGCAGCAGAGCTCCACGGTTCAGGAGACGTGCAGGTCGGAAGACGAGACACGGTGGCGATGGTCGTGGTAGGCGGCGAGATCGAGGGCGGAGGACGTCCTGTCACCCTGTCTCGCCCGGGCCGAAGATACGGCATGTCCCATCCAGAGCAGAGTGTCTGCTAGTACCGGGCCGGAGTCTCGTGCGGATAAGCTAGGATGAGAGCTCCAGGCCAGGGGAGCGTGCGTAGATTCTTTCTGAAGACGACGACGCATTCTGGAGAATTTCGCAATGGGCCGCTGAGGGGAAGTCCGAACAAGGCGGTTGCTGACGATTGATTTATTTTTTTGACTTTGAGAGTGGCTTTTGGGTTTAGTAAAGATAGTAGTTGATGCACCGGCAATGGCGCTTGACGGAAGCGGTAGGTGGACACGCGACCAGGCTGCCGGTGGAGACAAGAGGGCGGAGTGGATGTGGGAGGCAGAAAAAGAGGCACTTGTCGCAGCCCCATGCGACGCGGCGGAGAAGAAGGAAAAAATGGCACAGCAATAGGAATTGAATTGGATCGTCAGGAAGTTGCTTAGTAGTAGCGACACGATGCGCCGTCTAGGAGGAACGAACTCCCCCTTGGATTGATCTCTGTGGAAACTCTGGGCCAGACCCTGCATTTGGCGTTAGGGCGCGATCCTCCGGAGGCGTCATTAGCTTGGGCCGGCCTTGGGCACAGGCTTCCTCGACTCGACGACTGAACGGCCGGGGAGAATGCGCAACTAAAAGTCAAAGTTATTTTCCTTGTGCCCTCAGCGGCTCGGACTCGGGCACGGTCTCTCCACGACGACGACTCCATCCACTGCTCGCCGCCGCCAAGGCGCAACTGCGCGCCCTCCCACCGGAAGCTCCACCATCGATACCCCCGTCTGTCCTTTGCAACCGCGCACAGGAATCATAGCTCGTGTCAGTCGTATTATATCCGCCCCTCCGCCGCCCTCGCGCCCACGGCCGCCGTCCAGCTGCACCTTCATCCATTTTTGCAAGCTTCTTATCTGATGCCCTGCTTGCCTACCTCTCCCTTCGCTCCTCCCTCTGAGCAGTCATCTATCTACCCTCCCGTCCACTTCAGCTCCAGTCGACCTCTATTGTCCCAATCACTCCCGCCATACCCTCCGACTAGCTGAAGCATGAAGTACGGCGACACTCTCCAGCAGAGATCAATCCCTCAATGGGGCACATGTTCGTATCACTTTTTTTTCCGCCTATGACGTCGTCGCTAATCTTGCTAGACAACATCGACTACGACGACATCAAACATCTCATCAAGGAGCACACCACCCCAGGCTCCGGCAAAGCCGTCGCCATTCCCGGCCAGGGCAATCAGAATGACAGCGAATTCGAAGATCATCTTTTCGCTGTGCTTGCCCAAGAGCACCGCCGCATCGATCTATTCGTCAAGAGCAAGACGGGGGAAATTGAACGCCGCCTGAGTGAGTGCATGGCGCAACGGTCCTGCCGTCTTTTCCCTAATTGCTGACCATGCATACTCGGTACATAGATCACATCACCAAGCAGATTGATCAAAACGTGCGCAGAGAACAGGCCGCAGCGCCAGACGAGCGATTGACAACGCGGAGGAGACAAAAGTACGGGCGCATCGAGAGCGACGTGCTAAAGTGAGTTTTGTTGCTGCGTCAAGCAAAATGCAAGCAAAGAGCTAACTTGCAGGTAGGGCTGGCGAAGAGATACGCTCGTTGGCCAGATTCATCGGCGCGCAACGGCTCGGGTTCGCCAAGCTGCTCAAGAAATACCGAAAGTGGACTGGCTCCGAATCGCTGGGCCCGCGTTTCAAACATCAAATTCTCAACCAGCCGGGCACATTCTCACAGACTGACCTGTCGCCTCTGCTCAACTACTGGACCGACTCGTTGCACGCCGTGCGCGACGCTTATCAGGCCGCCGACAAGAACGAATCGCCCAGAATTGCTGTCAGCGACATGGATCCTTCCGTCAAGCATCTCGCCGACATTCCTAAAAAGATCCACGCCGCTGCCGAGTCCACCTCCGAGGTCGATCTCGACGCCTCGTTGGCGACCTTACCCCTCGGCCAATCCGGTGCAAGGGCCTCGTATTGGGTGCACCCCGAGCAGGTTGTTGAGATTCAAGTCTTGCTCCTGCAATCGCTGCGACTATTCAGCGGAAGGACACGGCCTTCGTCGCGCGCATCACCTTTCGAGACCCCAAAGCGCCGCAATTCCAACGAGCGGCTTGACAGTCTGGCCGACAACGACAGAACCGACGACTTCGGCGTTTTATTCCTCGACGACGCCGAGAGATATGCACGTCAACGCAGTGCAACTACTGTGGTGGAGACAGAAGAGACCCCTGGCAAGCCCGCTGCAAGGGTCCTCGGGAGGGCTCAATGGAACTCCAGTGGGGAGGCTTCTATTGTCATCGCCAATGAGGGTGAAGCCAATGCGGGCACCTCAACGTGCGTTGCCAAGATGAAGCGCAAGCACCTCCCCGTTTTTCTGCATCTTGACCGGCCATTCCACTCCCGCACTCAATCCGGCCTCGAGACCATTGCTGAGACTGATGCTCAGCCTGATACTGCGGGCTCGAGCTCCAACCCCGTGGACGACCTGCGTGCATGGCTGCAGTCACACCGCGAAGTCAGACCAGTAGCAGGGTATTGTTCAAAGCGGAGCCGCTTTGTTGGGTTGGAAAATGATTATGAGCACGGAACCTGGGCGACTCTCGACACCGACATTTATATGAAGCCTTCGCTCCTGCCTGACCTCGCTGACAGCGAGTGGCCCACCAAAGTCAGGAGCGACAGCCATCCATTCCCCTTTGCTGTCCTGACCGTGCGGACTGAAGGCGCTCAAGCCCACAACATCATCAAGACTCTTGATCACAGCCACCTGGTGAGTCGCGTGACTTACAACAAAGCCTGCAATTACTGACAACAGATAGACCGAGCGCGTCAGGGGCTTTTCCATGGAGCCGCACACCATCTGGACATGCTGCAAGCCCTCTCTTATGCAGCCGCCATATTGGGTACGTTGAAAGGACACTCAACGAGATGTGCGTGCTAATCATCATTAGCTGCCCATGCTTGACCGCGACATTCGCAAATTGCCCGAAAAGGTTCCGCGTCAACACTCACGTCGTGGAAGCGCAATCCCTATCGACTCGAGCACCTCGCGTCAAACGTCAATCTCCACTTCCTCGGTCACAGACGGACAGACGAGTCGATATGTGACTTTGAACTGCGATACATCCGCGACCTCGTACAGTGAGGCCGACTCTCCCCAGCAAAACTCTAAGAAAGCAAAACCAGAAGCGATGCGCGAGTTTGCTGCAATTCAATCTGCAGGCGGGACTGCGAACGTAAACTCCCAGGGCTATTGGAATGAGTACGACAATCCAGAGGATGACGACGACGCGAACGCATATGTCATCTATGTTGACCCTTTTTCCTCCCCCAAGATACCCGGGCAAGAGACTCTCAGCAAACTTTTTTCTCGTATCAAAAACAGTTTCCGCGGACGCCGACCCTCGACCCAGGAGTCCCTTCTCTCTGCAAACGCTCATAGCGTGGAAGACTCCGACGAGGCTGACCTCTCTCCCATTTCGACCCGCGACTACGGGACCCTCCCCACCCCTGCCACATCCTCTAAGCCCCGTCAACCCAAACTCAATACCACGGCCAATTCCTCTTGGAACAAGTCCGCTGCTAAGCTTCTCGACATTTTCCGTCCGTCTTCTAGGGAGGCGTCTGCTCACGGCTCCTTCCAATGGACCGGTTATCGTCCCCGTTCTTCTGACTCCGCACATCAGCCCCTCATCGGCTCACAGCCCTCGGACTTACACGACTTGCTTGCCGACCTCGAATCCCGCCGCCAGGAACGTGAATCCACTAAGCTACGGCTCTGTGCTTTGGCGCTCGCGGCGGCTCTTGTTGTGTTGGCAATCACATGGACGTTGGCCGCGACGAGTCGGCGCAAGCTGCGCCGAGAAGTGGACGGCGTTGTGGTGGTGGGCACTGTGGCCAGCTTGGTGTTCACCGGAGTTGGCGTCCTTTGTGCGCTATCGAAGAAGCAGAGCCCTGGCATCATCTGGAGTATGCTGCTGTCCTTGATTGTTGCGGCTGTATGCCTTGCGGATGGTGGCCTGCTGGTCTGGCTTTTGAACTGAGAAAGTCGCAGCGCTGCTAAAAAGGCGGAGCCAATGGAATGAGAGTGGGGAAGCCGATCCAATCGAGGATCAGTTCCGCCATCACCTCCCTACGAAGACTCGTTTGCATGATGGGTGTGTTGGCCGCAGCTTTCCCGCTGCCTCTGGCCTTTACAGCAGCAGCGGCCGACGCACAACATGAGAACGGGGTATTCGCTTTCACGCTTATGTTGCTTGCATAAGCACCTCTTTGTGTGTAGCCGCGACTTGTTAGCCCAACTCACAGCCGCAAAAGCCTTCACTGTTTCTCCACGGCATTGAAAGTACAGTCTACCACTTGTTCGGACAAACGTCTGAATAGCCCCTTCTCCATCCCCCCTGCCTCTTTTGGTTGGTTACATTCTCCCTCGTTGGCGTTCTATACCACTTGTCGCGGATATTCTTTTTTTCGTTTTCTTACTGCGTTTTGCTTGGCTCCTTTCGCCCACCATCGTTGGTTGAGCGATGGTTGGAATTGGAGCACCTGGGATATTGGAGGAGGGCATGGGTTGCTACCGTCATGTAGATTTGGTTGGACGGAGGAATGGACTGGACTGGAATGGGTGCTACGGAAAAGGAATGGGATGGATCGTGGTATGCGCAGACAGCGCTCTGCATTTGCATTGCTACAGTGCGAAACAACGGAGAAGGACGCTCGATGATAGCATCAACTGTATCTGCAGAAGGATGGGCAGTAGCTAGCAGCTTCAGAATTGATACTTGAACAGCACTTTGTTCTCCCGCCGTCAAAGCCTCTCATGCTCTGCTCTGCTCTGAAGTTTTTTCGAACAAGCTGAAGAGGTTACCCCTGTCTTCATCCCAATCAACTCGGGATGTTTCCGCCCGTACACGGCCGTCTCCTTCCCTGTACACGCTCAGGTTTTACCAGCCGTCCCGAACCTCTTTCAAACCGGCTCGGCTGGCGCCCCCGCCCGCTGGACCGCTTCTTCCCAACGGTTACCGGTTGATCAAAGCGCAACGGGGCGGCTGGCTGATTGGTGTGGGATGGGAATTTGAAAGGCGAGATCAGGCTTTAAGGCATCAATCGATCGAGCCTTACTGTCTGCCCTGGTTCTTCGCATCGGCTTTCTACGCCTCTTGATTCGGTGGAGAACAGGAACATATTCATTAATTGCGTAGCTGTACGAGTAGACCGAGTGGGTACTGGGTAGGACGTCTGTCCTCTCGTCCAACCATCTCCATGAAACAAGTCGCCTTTCGCCTTTCCTGGCGCCGCGACCTGACAAGCTACATGGAGTGGGCGGGAGGTACCGCTAGACGTGGGCGAGCTGAAAGATCGGGCGCGGGAGCGAGCGGGGGATAATTTTTCCTGGTTTGGTTGGCTACGGATTTTGGAGATTTCTGACGTCTGGAACGGTACTTTGGGGAGGCTGTGCTGGAATCATTGACTAAGTTGGTTTGGCTTTTGTTAGTTGTGGTCACAATGGTTGTCGAAATTTTGAAAGTCACTACTGTGACACGGTGCTGGCTGGCTGGCTGGCTGGCTTGCTCACGTCGTCAACCCAAGCTACCTGGCTGCGCTCTCTTTCTGCAGAAGCAATGGCACGATCATGGTAACGCGAGTTTTTCTAGTACCTACCTGCCTGCACTGCGCCCTCTTTGTCGTCGTCAGCTGCGTGGGAGGTGAATCCCATGGCTTTGGGTCGGCTCCCAGCGCTGTTTGGGTTAACCCCTTCCGCCCCGCGCCCCCTGGGACAACCCCAACCCTGTCCCGTCTCGTACCGTTCTACCCCACCGGTACATGATGGTCCGGTATCTGGGTTCTTGTTCTTGCTCGCGCGTCAATGGCGCGCAGAGTGCAACAGGAGGTGCAACACGAAGCAAAAACACGGCCATCAAAAGTCTGAATGTCTGAACCGGGACTCTGGGTCAGGTCGGACGGCGAAGCAAGTTTGGAAGGAGGAGGTGCGCAGATAACCGGTCTGAAATCCGGGTCGCTGTGACGGAAGTAGAGACGAATCGTTCAGCCTTGCGTGAGGTGGCCCACCATTTGCACGTGTGGTTGTCGTCCGCGCTGCAGCAACCACCTCCGCATTGTACAGAGCACAGATAGGGCAGTTCACCGCAGCAGCAGGTGCAGCATCGCGCATCCTCGGAATGAGTTCATGGGTCCTCTGACCGATACGCGCGGTCATTACAGGATAATGAAGGAGTCTGTACGTCTCCGGCGACGCCGACACTCGTGCTGTGCGAGCGAGCCATGTATGGCGATGTACTCCACACCCACCTCCCTCATGCACGCATGCGCGTAGCCACCTCTCTGCGTGAAGAAAATTTCTTCAGCGGAAACCTGCCTGCAGCCGATCCATCCATGGTAGCTGCAAGCACAGCCATGCGACATGTCGTCAACAGTTGCCCATGTGTTGCCGGCCAAGTGCGACGCTGAGTGGTCGAACTCGCAGCCGTTTGGTGCAATGCAAGCTAGCAGGCTGAGCAAAGTGTGGCAAGCATGAGGCGGTGACTGAGCAATACCTGCCGTAAGGATGGCTGCTGCAAAAGGCCATCGGCGTCTGATGCGTGATTGCATGACATGACCAATGGGCTGCATGTAGCTACGGAGTGTATATGGAGGAGTACCGGTGAGATGAGTAAGCTAGAGTGCTTTAGGTTATTGGATGCGGGGTTGGGATGGGGTTGCTAAGGCATGCCGCCAAGATGACTGACTGGCCGCTCTCGCTTCGTCTGGAGTTTTGGCCTTGCGGCACGAAAGTCTGTTGGTAAGGCGGCTACTCGTGTGATTCTCGATAGGAGCTTTTGGGAAGTGGTGAAGCGCGAGGTGGATATGGCGGTGAGCGCAAACGATGTACCGGATATCGAGCTACTTATCTATGAACCAAGCCAATGTTCAAGCTTCTATAAGAGAAGGATAGCTGAATGTCAAAGGCTCTGGCATTGTATGCCCCTTATCAATTTGAGCTATGACTTCAAGCCGATAGCTCACTTGTTGAACATCAGGGAAAGTGCCTGAATATGACGTTGAAGGATTGAAGACAAGAGTCAAGGAAATGCTTCTTGCGAATTTCTTCCTCTTTTTTGAGGATTCAAACATATGTCGTTTGAGTCTTGAACTCATATTGCGTCTCAATGGCAAATCGGCTCTTCCATTGATATGCTCTGTGTCATGTTGCTGCATGAGAGACTGACAGGGCTTGAGCTGGTGGCGATTCAATTGAGCGTCCTAACGTGTTTTAGTGATTTTCCTAACGCCAACAAGAGGAGGATGTGTACGTCCAAGTGATGGAAGTCCGAAGGATAGCGGAGGCGGTCGTAAGGTCGCCGAGTGGTCGGCGGAACATCGCCCAGGCAACCGCGCTAAATTTCCGCGCGTCAACAAACGAGGAAACGACAACCATTCCCTCTCCCCACCTCCACTGCACCCTGCAACCACTTCACACGCGGCGTCAGATCAATGCCACGACAACCAGGCATTTGCCTGTGACGACGCGAAGCTTCATTGCCCTTCACCAGAACAACGCGACCACTACCAGCGCCACGCAATTGCCCTGGCCAATCTTTCGGCGCTACTTCCAACTTCTCACATCACCACCGCCGGCCAATCCCGACAACGCCACGACCCCTAAACGCCTCGCTGAGCGTCGGAGATACACCCGCGCCATCCGCTCCGCTAGCCAACATCAACTACAACCAGCGAGCGAAAGCAGCGTTGGCCCGGCTCCATCTCATCACTACAAACAAACAACCCCAAGATGCCGCGCACTACCCGCGCCGCTGCCCGTGCTCAAGAGCAGCAGCAGTCCACGGCTGCCGACGAGGCGCAAACCCAACTGCACAACACCGACGAGCAGCACATTGAAACACGCGAATCAGACGCCGAAGACATGCGAGAGCCGCTGAATCCTGTTGCTGGTAACACAAAGCGGGGCCGGGGCAGGCCGAAGAAGACGCCAGAGGTTGAGGAGGATCAGGAAGACCAGGATGCGCTGCAGCCAGAGACAGAAGCGCAAGTTGGCGACGACGAGGATGCCACTGCGAAAACTCCTGCGGCTCAAAGGACAAGATCCACAAGGGGAAGGAAAAAGGCCCCAGAGCCCGAACCGGAAGTCGAGAATGACGATGTGCAGGAGGAAGAGTTTGAGGCTTGGGGAGGCGCAGAGACTGAACCCGAATCTGCTGAAGAGCCCGTGGTCGAGCCAACGCCTGCGCCAAAACGGGGCAGATCTACGCGCAGGACGAAGGCAACCGAGCAGACACCGGATGAGGACCAAGGCGCGCAGACAGAACCCGAAGCAGAGACCGAACAGGCGCCAGTCGTAACTGAAGAAGCCCCAAAGAGGAGCAAGTCGACGAGGAAGAACACCAGGGGGAAGAAGGCTGCCACGGAGACCGAGCAGGAGCATGTGTCTGAGGATGAGAAGCCCTCAGAGCAACCCGTCGAGCAAGAAGCCAAGACCCCTGCGCCCAAACGGTCAAAGTCAACAAGAGGCAAGAAGAAGGCCGAGCCTGAAGTCGAGACGCTGGTTGAGCCTGTATCTGCGGAAGAGGTTCCTCAGGAAGAGGTCGAGGAGGAATCTGTCAACAAGACTGGAAAGACCCCTGCGAAGAAGTCCAAAGCCGCAGGTAAGAAAGGTGCGGCGAAGAAGCTTGAGGATGCAGACCTCGATGAACCAGTGGACGAGAGCATCCCAGCCTCAGTGAACGGAATTCAACCAGAAATTGAGGAACCGCAACCTGACGATACCCATCAAGCGGCCGCGGAGACTGAGGTGCAACAGCCCGAACAAGACGTACCTCCGAAAACGCCTTTCCGCGCTCGGTCGACGAGAAAGAAGACCGCCAAAGCCGACGAGGAGGCAGTCCCTCGGACAACACGCAAGACGAGGCGCCAGCAGGCCGCAGCCGAGGATGAAGAGCAGATGAAGCTGCTCGAGGAGGCACAAGCTCAAGATTCGGTTGAAGAGACGAAACCCGCGGTGGAAGTAGTTGAGCAAAAGCCGGTGGAGACTGATCCTGTGGAACTACCTGTCAAAGAATCCGAAGAAATTGACCCGTCAGCAGCGGAGCCGGTATCTATCGAAAGGAAAGGCTCCGAGGAGAGATGTGCAGAAGAAACTGCACCTCCTGTTCAACCGGTTCAACAGCAGGGCATTGGACAGGAGAAGACTGAGGAGCAGATTCAAAGTCAAGATGTCGTTGAACCGCAAGTCGAAGAGCAAACTCAGCAAGAAGTCCTCGCGTCCGTCGAAGAATGCACCGGAAACGTCGTGAATTGTGAGAGCAAACAAGAGTCCGAGGTCGCTCAGGGCGAAGAAACAGTCTTACAGTCAATCGAATCGGACCAAAAGCCCCAGTCAGAGACCTCGCCTGAACGTCAGGAGTCTTCGAGCGACTCAGACATGGATGACGTAGAGCGCCAGATTTTCGAAGAGATGGCAAGGAGCCCTGTGAGGGGCATGCCTCCCGCGCCACCGCAGCCAGACCCTTTCAATGATACTCCACTCGGTCTTACTCAATCCATCGACGCCCTTGATGAGATGGAGGAGGAGTTTGCAAAGGTCGAGAAGACCTTGCACGACGCAGAGGATGCAGATGAGGAGCTGCTTCCAGCTGTTGTGCCTGAACCAGTGAAGAAGAGCGCAACTATTAAGTCGCGACCTGTTTCCATGCCACCACCGCCGAAGCCTACTGCTCGTCCCCGTCCCTCTTCAGTGGCATCCAAGCCGGCCGCACGCAAATCGATTGCGCCCTCCGTGAAACCTTCTGCGGCACCAGCAGCGAAGTCTACCTTGCAGCGCTCCAACAGCGTGCGCACTGCTCAACCTAAAGAGCCATCTGGTCCCACTGTGCCCAGGCAACCCGGAAAGCCAGTCGACTATCTAGCACTGAAGCGTCGGCCAGTTTCCGTCACATTCCCCACGCCTCCGCCTCCTGCAAAGTCCACCAAGGCTCCTACGAGACCGACCTTCGCGCTTCCTGGTGAGGCCGTGGCAGCCAAATTGAAAGCAGAAAGGGAGGAGCGTCTTCGCCGCGAGGCGGAGAAGGCTCAAAGTCAGCGTGAAAAGAAGGAATTGACCGCTAAAGAGCTGGAAGAAAAGAAGAAGCGCGAATTCAAAGCTCGTCCTGCGCCGTCGTTCATCAGGAACGTATCCGGGGGTGAAGGTACCAGAAAGGAACAGCCGACCAAAGAATCTGAGGAGAAAAAGAAGCCAACATTCAAGGCGCGTCCTGTCCCTTCCTTCATCAAGAACCCATCTGCAGCAGGCATGGTGCGCCAGACAGCCTCTAGTAAAGCTCGTCAAAGCCTCATGCATGGCCGTCCTGAGAGCGAGGAGCGCGAAACGAGCTCGTTGCAATCGAGTACGAGCTCAACCAGCAACTCTCTCAAGCGCACCAACTCCGTCATGGACCGACCCAACAGTGGCGCACGCCCAAGTGTTGCCCCAGCAGCTGGCGCAAAGCGTGTTGCCGCCATGCCTGTTCGACCGAAGCCCGAAAATGAGCGTATCCGTCCATCTTCTACAGTTAACAGAGCGCCTTCAAGCGCGAGCATCTCATCTAGCGTGTCGAGCACGACAGCCAGAGCACTGAACTCGGCCACGAACCACGCTGCAAGTCTGAGTCCTGCTCCAGCGAACCGTGCTACTCAGCAGAAGAGACCCGTGGCCAACGGCAGTCGTGCGCCATCTTCTGCTAGCAACTCGACCTCCTCAGGCCCCAACCCTCCACGGGCCTCGTCCTTCACCTTCTCCCGCCCTGGCCCTCAGAAGTCTTCTGCTCCAGCGCGTCCAGGTCCCGTCGTCAAATCCGAGGTTACGGCGGCGGACAAAGTGGCGATGAAGACCAAGGCCAAGGAGATTTTCAACCGCGAAAAGATCGACCGTGCGCGCCAGGAGCAGGAGCGCAAGGAGAAGGAGGAGGCCGCACGCAAGGCGAGGGCTGAAGCGGCAGAAAGAGGTCGCCAGGCTAGTCGTGCTTGGGCAGAGAAGATGATGGCGAAGAAGAAGGCGCCTACTCAGCCCACTCAGCCTACTCAGGGGCAGGCCGAAGGACAAGCGCAGGGGGCAAAGGCGTGAGGGAGACTCGCTGGGGAGCTGATTCTGTTTGATTCCTGCCTGGTTAAGGTGCCGAAGAAGGATTTCCTCTTGCGCTTGGTGTTGGGATCTGGAAAGGGATTGGGTGTTTTGAAACTGGAGCCTGGGAGGTTGGTTTATTGCTTTTGTCTGTACTTTGTAGCGCCGCAGTCTTGGGCCCGAAAAGTCTTGTAGCACTGAATCGGAGCGCTCCGAATATTAGTTGCCTAGGTATATCTTGACTGCAATGGAGTGAGTCACAAATGGGTAGGAGAATCTCTCTGCATGTTGTTCCGAGAACGGCAGGTATCAAGGAAGCTGGTTGGTCTCCATAGGCGCCGTGGATTCCAAGTTGAGCAACAGTCATGATACATGAGAAAACAAAGGGGGACAAGAAGCATGAATTCATACGATATCACTAAAAGATGGCCCATGAGCAAGAGAGGCAACACAAGGAGCTGCCATGGCGGTATGTGAGTAGTTTTCCACCAGAACGACCTGAATCGGAGACAAGAGGCGGGGAACTGACGTAGGGCCGGCTTCAGGTACCCTGATGGCCACGTCGATTAGGCAGCAAAAGGAAGGATCGCTAATCAGAGTGGAGCGCGGGTTGGTGTTTACCGGGGAACGCGTCGCGCGTCGAAGGCGATGTCGGTGGTCGGGTCACTACGCGGGGGCTGAAAATCAATTAACGAGCAAGACTAGCGCACTGACCACAAACGCGTCGCGCGTGCCTCGACCGGGCCCAGTCCTACAAAAACCACCACCACGCCGCTCTCGCTCTCGTTCTTCCTTCTCAACCCTCCCCGTGATACCCTTTTCCCGTCTTACTTTTCCTACATTGAGCCGACAACAGCAGAAGCACATACCAGCACAGCTTTTGTCGTCACAATGTTCGTCCACAAGCGCGGTATGATACCTCCCCATGATGACGCCTCTTGCCTTGTTGCCTCTGACGCGACGATTCTGCAGATGGACGCAAGGAACGCGTCCAGTTCGATAAGATTACCGCTCGAGTATCTCGTCTTTGTTATGGACTCGATCCGGAGCACGTCGACGCCGTCGCCATCACCCAGAGGGTCATCTCAGGCGTCTACCATGGCGTCACCACCATTGAACTCGACAACTTGGTAAGCCTCTGAATAACTGGCTTGCACTGCTCAAGCTAAATCTTGTCAAATAGGCTGCCGAGACTGCCGCGTACATGACCACCATGCACCCCGACTACGCCACCCTGGCTGCTCGCATAGCCGTCTCGAACCTCCACAAGCAAACCAAGAAGAAGTTTTCGGAAGTCATCTCGGACCTGTACAACTACACGAACCCCAAGAACAAGGTGCACTCGCCCATGATTGGCAAAGAGACGCACGACATCGTAATGAAGCACGCCGATGAGCTCAACTCCGCCATCGTCTACGACCGTGACTTCAACTACCAATATTTTGGTTTCAAGACACTGGAGAGGTCATACTTGCTTCGCATCAATGGCAAAGTTGCCGAAAGACCGCAGCACATGATCATGCGTGTTGCTGTCGGTATCCACGGCGAAGACATAACGAGTGCCCTCGAAACGTACAAGTTGATGTCGGAAAAGTGCTTTACTCATGCCTCCCCCACCTTGTTCAACGCTGGTACCCCCAAGCCCCAGCTTGCATCATGCTTCTTGATCGACATGAAGGAGGACAGCATCGAGGGTATTTACGACACTCTCAAGACTTGTGCCATGATTTCCAAGACGGCCGGTGGAATTGGTCTCAACGTCCACCGTATTCGTTCCACAGGCTCCTACATTGCTGGCACCAACGGTACCTCCAACGGCCTGATTCCCATGCTCCGGGTCTACAACAACACTGCTCGCTACGTCGACCAAGGTGGCAACAAGCGTCCTGGTGCTTTTGCCATCTACCTGGAGCCTTGGCACGCTGACGTCTTCCCCTTCCTCGACCTTCGCAAGAACCACGGAAAGGAGGAGGTCCGCGCGCGCGATCTCTTTTACGCGTTGTGGATTCCCGATCTGTTCATGAAGCGTGTGGAGCAAAACGGTGAATGGACTCTCTTTTGCCCTCACGAGGCCCCGGGTCTTGCCGACGTGTACGGCGACGAGTTCGAGGAGCTCTACGAGAGGTACGAAAGGGAAGGCCGTGGTCGCGAGACAGTCCGCGCCCAAAAGCTGTGGTATGCCATCCTCGAGGCTCAGACCGAGACCGGCAATCCCTTTATGCTCTACAAGGATGCTTGCAACCGCAAGAGCAACCAGAAGAACCTCGGCACCATTCGCAGCTCCAACCTCTGCTGCGAGATTGTTGAGTACACGGCTCCTGATGAGGTTGCTGTTTGCAATTTGGCCTCTCTCGCTCTTCCTACCTTTGTTGATGTCCAGAACAACGTTTATGACTTCAAGAAGCTCCACAATGTTGTCCAAGTCCTCGTCAAGAACTTGAACAAGATCATCGACATCAACCACTACCCTGTTCCCGAGGCCAGAAAGAGCAACATGCGCCATCGCCCCATTGCTGTCGGTGTCAATGGCCTTGCTGATGCATTCCTCGCTCTTCGCATGCCTTTCGACTCGCCTGAGGCCAGGCAACTCAACATCCAGATCTTCGAAACCATCTACCACGGCGCTCTCACCGCTTCCGTCGAGCTTGCCAAGAAGAACGGTGCCTACGAGACTTACGAGGGATCGCCTGTCTCTCAAGGTATCTTGCAGTACGACATGTGGAACAAGACCCCTACGGATCTATGGGACTGGGAGAGCTTGAAGTCAGAGATTGCTCAGCACGGTGTGCGGAACAGCTTGCTCGTTGCCCCTATGCCGACTGCGTCGACCAGCCAGATTCTCGGCTTCAACGAATGTTTCGAGCCTTACACCTCCAACATCTACTCGCGCCGTGTCCTCGCTGGTGAGTTCCAGGTCGTCAACCCCTGGCTTCTCAAGGACCTCGTCGAGATGGGCTTGTGGTCGGACAACATGAAGAACCGTATCATTGCCTGCAATGGCTCTATCCAGGATATTCCCAACATTCCCGATGACATCAAGGCTCTCTACAAGACCGTCTGGGAGATTTCGCAGCGCACCATTGTGCAGATGGCTGCTGACCGCGGCGCTTTCATCGACCAGTCCCAGTCGCTGAACATCCACATGAAGGAGCCCACCATGGGCAAGATCACCTCCATGCACTTTGCCGGCTGGAAGCTTGGTCTCAAGACTGGCATGTACTACCTGCGTACGCAGGCGGCCTCCGCACCAATTCAATTCACTGTCGACCAAGAAGCCCTCAAGGTCGCCGACACCAACGTCGCTCGCCGCCCCAACGGCCTTCCTAAGCGCCAACCTCTGACCAACGGCACCAACGGCGTCAACGGCACCAACGGTGTGACGCCGGCTTCTCCCGAGCTCAAGTCTGAGGCGCCGAAGCAAGAGGAGCAATCAGCGCCCGCTAGCCAGGACATAGTCGAGGAGAAGAAGGCGGAGACCAACGGCGGCAGCAGCAGCGAAGAGTTCGATATCCACGCCCAGAAGGTGCTGCAGTGCAGCATCGAGAACAAGGAGGCGTGCGAGATGTGCTCGGGCTAGGTTGCATTTGTGCATTAAAGCTCCTGATGCGTTTACGGGTTGGTTTTTTGGCTTCAGTTAATCTCATCGCTATTGGATGGTGGTGGTTTCGGTGGCGTTCACGGTGCATAATGGACCTAAGGGCAAACGGTAGGTAGGTCAGGTACTCATTTCCAATGCATGTTCTTTGTTCGAGTTTCTTGAATACTCCCTATTGTACGCAGTGAGGACTTGGTGCTCCCCGCGTCTTAAAGCATTGAGCACTTCGAATGCACCATGTTGCCCCAGCCATGGACTTGGGCACTCCGCAATTTCACATCTCCAAGCACTTTGAACACTCCCTGTGTGCAGTCTTCAGATGACATTTCTTCCCTTTTCGCTCGTATAAACCCCCTTCCTACAGCTCTAGCGGCACAACCACACCCTTACAATCGCCAAACCCAAACAACCTCTCGCCCGTCTTCGCATCATGCACCCAACCCGTCAAACCGACCTCGTCACCGTCCTCCAACCATGCCAGCGGGCGCCGACCTCCACCCAATTCTACAGGCTGCTTGCCCATGTAACTGCGCTCCGCAAGACAGCAACGACCCGAATCGTCGCCCTCGAACAACGACATGGTTCCCGTCCCGAGCAGGTCTCCGGGCCCAATCGCGCTCCCGTTGCGCGTCTGATGCGCAAGCAGCTGCCTGTACGTCCAGTACGTCTGCTTGTACTCTGCGTGGCACACTTCGATCTCATCGGCGCCATCTCTCCGCAGTGAGACGGCGCAGCGAATGTCTAGACACGGCGGTACGCTGGTGGCAGTGCTGTCGGCCGTCTCGGATAGGTAGTCGACAAAGGGCACGCTAGGTTGCAATTGGCGCGGCAGGCGAGCGCGCGAGTCGAGTGCGTCTAATGTTACGATCCAGGGGGAGATGGTGACGGCGCCGGATTTGCCTAGGAAGGGTCCCGTTGGCCCGGCTGACTCGGACGATTGGATGTCGCGGGCTGTTGTCGTGATTGTCAGAGATGCACAGGGTTGAGATATAGGTAATGCTCAGGGAGTCGCTTCTCCAACACCCCCTGAATGCAACACAAAAGAGCGGCAAGACTCACCACTCCAATCATTCAAAAGGACAAAACCAAACACAACGTCGTCAACATCCTCGAGCTTCACCGTCTGCCCAACGGCAGTCTCGCCGCAAAGGTACACGCCCAGCTCGAGCTCAAAGTCGAACGCTTGCGATGGGCCGGCAGCGGCGGGCCCGTCGAGTTGGAATTGCCCGCCCGTCACGCCCCAGAAGCGGCGCACTGGCGTCCCTGATACGACGATGTTGCGCGAGTTGCCGTAGTAGCCCAGTGGCGAGTGGTAGAAGGGGGCGCGGGCTGGGACGGGGTGGTTGAGGAGGTCGGCCATCTGCTTTTTGTGAGTGATGTCTTGCCCTCGATATGTCCATCTTCTTCCTCCTTCCTTTCTCTTTCGTCTGTCCCCCACCCCCTGCTTTGGATCACTTCTTTCCCTACCATACTGCGCCTTAGAACCAGAAAGGGATCAAACGCACATTAACCGCATGCCCCAAACTCGACACGTAATCCGCATAATTGACCGTCATCATGGGCAAATGGTTCTTCGTCCGCCCCGCCTCCAACATCGCCTCCTTCCACTTGCCCGCGGCGTCCCCTCCCGCCTCCGACTCGACCTCCCTCCAAATCTTCTGCACGCGCTCACGCACTGCTCTCCGTGCCGCCCTTGGCTGCGCCGCAAACCGGTTCAGTGTGTGCGCCTGCAGCGTCGTCGCGTCGAACGCCGGGATCGATTTGAAGGCGCCGAGGCGCGCGAGTGCGGAGAGGTCAATGACGGTGGAAGCGATGCGTGTGGCAGGCCGGAGCAGCGTGGGCTATGGTCGTCGTGAGATTGTGGATATGGCGGAGGGTATTAGGCAGCTCGGCTTACCAGGTCGGCGGTGGATATGATCCCGAATGGGATATTGTCAACGGTGAACTGGTCATCGCCCATTGTGGCTTTTGAGTTGGTCTCTTTCCGAAATGTCCTTGCTCTTTCTCTCTCGTTGCCTTATATCTTCGGACTTGCTCCGCGGACTCTTTTTGCTCTTACTAAAAATGTGGACAAGCCTTGTGATGCTGAGTCAAAAGTCTGAGCGGTCAGAAAATTAGTCTGTGAGATTGTTGAATGTAGCAACGCTTGCGAGACCCAGACAATTATTTTCGAAACCCCGCTCAAGGACTCGACGAGTAAGGGAAAAAACATTCGGATTTTCGGATTTTCAATATAAAATGCCCGCAGCTGTCGACAGTCGCGAAAGGGCTCTCAGAAATAATGAAGGACGACTAATCTTGAAGGTCCGTAGCAGTTACTTACATTCAGAGCCAGCTGGCAAATGTCAGTTTTCCAAATTGATCAACAGTGTTCAACACGATAGCTGTAATTCACTCGCTTTATTCGTAGAGTTGTCCATGCCTCGGCTCCGCCCGCAACCGTTCGCAACCGTCAGCCGTCCGGGATGTGGACCACCGCAGACGCGAGGGGCCTCCGCAATCCCGCCTAAACAGCAATTCGGCAGTTGAGCGTCGCTGCGGAGCTGATTACCTTGAAATCGGAACTGTAGTGGTTAGCTTTACCTGCAAGTCGGCGACCAAGATGTGCAAGGTACAACAGCTCCCGTGGAATTGTTACCCAAATGGGAGGACCGTTTTTGTAGTCCTTGCCAAGGCATTCTATCATCTTTTGACATTGCCTGTACCCAAGATCGCAATACGATTCTTCATTTTCTCGCTTTTCAACTTTTGCATTAGTCCATCCGAGCATTGTGGCGGAATGACGAACATTTTGAAAATGCCAGCACAGTCCCGAATTCCTCCATTCATTTGCTGGCTTGACTCTGGGATATCTATCTAGCCAAGGACATCTTCTCGGCATGCCCTTGAATTTAGTAGCTGAGCGTATGAAGCTCTCCTCCACGATATTAGTCTGAGACCAGCCGCAAATGCCCTTGGGCGTGCGCTTTCCTGCAACATGGCCTTTTAGCCATTCTTCAATTCGTCACTCCCGTCCATTTTTGTTTCGCCAGCATTGACGAAGAGAGTTAGATGACGAAAATTCAGCATTGGTCCCCCTTTCCGACTCCTCAAACACCGGTGATGCGCGCTGAGAGTAAAACCCACAATCGAAATTCCGACCCTACGTGGCTCGATCCAATGATGCACGTCTCAGTAGAAGGTTTAAAAGAAAGGGTAAAGTTTGGAGTAAGGTCCACAAGGCCTCCGTGTTCAACAGGAGACGCGGTTCAGCCTTGTTCGATCCTCACGGCGTCTATCTCTTGTTCTTGCCGCCAGCGCGAGGCTTGCATTCATCTGGCTGGACAGGGTGAAGCATGATCTTTGTCTGGATGTTCTGGTTGTTGTGCGCGTAACCCTTGCTCCAATCGTACGAGACGGCGTATGCAAAAATGGAGCCGCTGCTGTTGAACGCGGTCGAGGTGATGGGTCCACCAACCTCAGGGTAGCCCTTGAGACGGTGCTTGGCATCCTTGTCCCAGAAGTGAAAGGTACCGTCAGCTCCAGCAGTGCTAAAGGTTCCGTGGACCGGGTGGAAAGAAATGTCGTTGACCGAGTAGACCTTGCAAACATCACGAGCATTGCCCTCTGTTACGCGGTGGCACTTGAACGAAAAGTTGGAGCTATTGGTAGGTCAGCAGATGGGCAAAGTGAAAGTGGAGTCTATGAGGTGACTTACGAAGTGTCCTTCTCTTCAACATAGTTGATAGCGCATCTGCCCTCGATACTACCGACGGCGAAACCGCTGGCATCCGTGAAGCAACTAACAACACGGGTTTGCCATTTGAGCGGGCTTTGCATAGTCTTGTAGAACTGGTTGGGGTTGTCGAGGTTGATGATATCAATGTAGCGGTCTGCGGTTCCAACGACCAAAAGCTTGTCCCTAACATCCATGGTGTAGACACGATCCTGCACGTTGAGCACACCAACCGGGTTGCTGTTGCTTGCCCTCAAGTCCCAATACTTGACAGTCTTGTCCCAGGAGCCGGTAACGAGAATGGGGGTGCCGTTGACGTTGGCCATTTTGGCGCAGCGAATCGGCTGGTCATGTGCGGCAACCTGGACGGTTTGGCTGGAGGCTAGGTCCAACCTTTTTGCAGTCTTGTCACAAGCAGCGCCTATGACACCAGAGCCATCCTGTCAAGCGGTTAGTCGAATCAAAATACGCGCTCGCATGCGCTAGGACTCGCCCAACTTACCGGCATGAAAGTGCAAGCAAGAGCAGGGGCATCGAATTTCAGAGCAGGACCTGCAACGCTCTGACCCTGGGCATTGATCTGCCATGTGTAGACTCCACCATCCCAAGAAGCCGCGGCGAGAATGTCTGCGGCCGGGGAAAAGGCGACCGCGCTGATGGAGTCTGAGGGACCACCGTTACCAGCGCTGACTTGGACGTCCTTGGAGATGTCGCCTTGCGTGGGGTTTGCCGCAGCTGCGGACGGTGCAGCCGCCGAACCGAAAAGCGCCATGGAAATCGAATTGGAGGAGGTGGAGCTCGAGGTAAAGAAATTCGCGCGAGATTCGAGGTGAGCGAGGTCGAGGGACGCGTTTCGAGGTGAATGAGCGGGTCGAGTCCTAGCAGTGGCAGCGTCGGTCTTTTCTACGCGTGCTTTCTCGAGTTGTCGCGATCCAGGTAGCAGTAGGCAGGGTAGGCAGAGCAGGCAGGCGGTGATGAGTAGCTGCCATTCACGTCAAGACCTATGCGCGGGCGGAAACCTCGAGGTCCGTGCGCGCGGCGAAAGGTTAGTCCGCCTGAACCTGGTAATTTTTGTTTCTGCCCTCTTCCTCTCTCGCTTTTCCTCTTCAACTCCTCGTCCAAAGAATCGCAGTCGAAGCTCACACACAGAGACGCTCTTGCAGTGCTCTCCTCTTCACAAAATGCTTTGGGAGAAAGTCCCCGGACAGCCCTCTTCGTGAGGGACTTCGCGTCAACGCGCCGCCATAAAAGCAACAAAGCGGTCCTCTCACTGTTCCTCGCCAACTTCCGCGCCTCGCATCGTCCGCACCCGTCAATCACCTCTGTGGACGCTAGTGTCCCCAAGCCATTCACCATGGACGATGATACGAGTCCGAGTGGTGCAAGGCTCGAGTTGACATGGAGTGTTGGTTGATGGGGAGATGTGGGGACACCGCGGCGGCATCGTGGGTCGCTGGTTCGCCAGCAGCAGTGTTGGGTACTTTTCGTCGAGACGACAGACATGCGATTGCCTCTTTCTTTTCGGAGGAGGGGTAACTCGATGGGGCTTATTCTTGGTGCGAGGAGTTCCACCTCTTTCACGGGTCTGCAGGTCGCTGTCACTCAGCTTCGAAGCTGCGTGGGCTCAGTCGAATGGGCCAGACTCAATTCTCAATTTCATGTTCACATGATGATATATACAATAGAGTCAAGCACTGAAGTTCCACCCACAGACCCTACGTGGTGATGGGTGGGCTTGATGCGAAAACTGTAATAATCTGAACAACATGAAATTGAGAAGGTAGATAGATTTCTTCAAGCCACAGTTGTCTAGCTTTGTGCAAATTCAAATTTCTCCCGAGCAAGTCTTCCCTGTTTCACACACTGTCGCCGTCCGTTGTTCCCCGGCTGCAGCGCCCATCGGCCCGCTGTCGAGGTGGTGATATCCGCCTATCTGCGTAACCGCGCAAGGTGCAGACACGAATCAAACACCCTTGCGAAGATTGCTTTTTCTTTGCGGAGATCCAAGAAGTCCAGTCAACCGTGACCCACAGTGACAAGTCACATCCACCATGGACCACACCAATCCGATCCCCTTGTCCTCGCGTTCCCCTGTTGCCAGTCCCAAATCCATGGGTATCGACAATATCGCTGCAGTTTCACCGATACAGGAGACTCCACCGCGGGACACGGAGATAAAGCAATTGCTCTGGCGGTGCGCTTGAAAGTGCGCAAGATCGACGATTGTCAAGGTTCGTGACCAGAACGCTGGAAAGGAAGCCGGCAATCGTCCGCCTCGGGATTGACCGCTAGAACCACATCCACCCCTTTCACGACATGATTGGGCACGGAAGTGAGTGATGTGAGCCGCAAGCGCCTGGTGGGTTCAAGACTCAATTTGATACCCTTGCAAGTGACGAGGTGATCACGTCGTTGTCGAGGAAGCCACTCTTCAACAAGATCCCGTGAGGAGACGCCAGACAATTATAAAAAACGCCCCAGGGACGGACTAAGGTCCAGCAACCGACCACTCCTCAGGTGCCCGTGCCCAAAAAGTTGTGGAAGCTCCCACCGTTGGGCACGGGTACGACGGCGGTTCAAGTCATCTTTCAAATGTTGCTGAAGGGTGAGTATTCCATGACACCACTTCTGGGTCCTCCTTTCCTTCTGGACTATGCTGACTTTTGGGTTCCTCGACTGGGGAGCGTCTAGGGGAACGGAGACCTGGTTCCAAGGGGAATTTCCCAACTTCCCCCGGCGTCGTTGCAAGTATTTCGTCACCCTCGAAGTAGTGCGGTCTAATTCATCACCAGGAACCCATAATAAGGACCCAAAACGCCGATGTTGCAAACAGCGGCAGTCGATGAACTGTCGAGTTTCCTCCGAAAGGGTCAATCTTCGCCTATGCATCACGCGGAGAGCTCGAGGAACGTTCGACCGCGGCTAGCCAATTGGAGGTTGCAGGAATTTGTGGAAGCAAAGATGAGGAGATGAGAGCAACATGGAGCAGGCAGACAGGGATCACCGGGATCGACCATCGCTTTTGCGAGCTTGGGACCCAGACCAGATTCTTCCTATGGTAGAAGCGTCCTGCATCGTTCTTCTTTTTGCCTCGGAAAGAGAAAGCGAGACGAGTCCGCCGAGGCTACCTCATCGTCCGACAACGACAGCTCCTCGCCTCAAGATCGCCAACTGGAGAGCCTTCCTCTGAGCTCACAGCATGGTCGAGCGAAAAAGAGGCGTAAAAAGTCGAAGTCGCCTCCTGAAGAGCCATCGGACAGCTCCTCCGACTTCAGTGTTTCCTCAGAACGACCTCGCTCCGACGTGAGCGATACTGATGACTCTGAACCTGAGGACAAAACCCATCCGCAGTCTTCTCCTCATTCCGATGCCCCTAGAAGACGGCATTCCTCCCCTCAAGCTGAGTTCCGACCACGACCCACGTCGCCACGCCTACAAACTTGACCCCAATGCGACCTCTGCCATTGAGAGGAGCCAGGGAGCAAGCTTAGAGGCGAGAGAGACTGGAGAGAGAAGCGGAAGAGCAAAGGACGTCCCCCTCCCGAGCGCTCCAGCTCACCGAACCCGCTTTCGGACGCTCTCGTCACTGGACTCGAACGACGATCCGAAACCGAAGGTGAATACTCAGAGTCTGAAGAGTCTGAAGAGTCTTCGGAAAACTCGCCTGGAAAAGAGCAAGCAATGATTGACTCGTTGTATCCAGTCTCTAAAATTTCGCGCGACTCTCCTCAGATTGGTCATCCTACTTCGCCCGCGCTTAGGCGCAAGACGACGGTGGAGCTTTGCTCAAAGGAACCTGGACAAGAGACCGCAAGCGATGACGGCTTCGTGTATCACCCCGGCGGAGACCCCGGTAATGGGTCGTGCTGCACCACTTGTGCGATGGCCGGTGTCGCGGACTGTTGTCAATTTCTCCGGGTTGAGCTTTTCAACTCAAGTCCCGTCCGACGCCGCAACAACAAGGTATCAGCATCACCAGACTCCGGACACTGCGTCGGAGACGTCTGATTCTGGTTCCGAGGGGTTGATAAACTCCAGAGATGATGGTTGGGTCAGTGCGCACTCGGACGACACGGAATGCCCGGCCGGACGACTCCTGTGTTAATCGCTGTCCTGGATGGAGCCATTCCATCCAGAGATCGAGTGCCGGTTGTTGAACAATTCAATCAACGACACTTGGAACTCACCTCGTCTTGCTTATAACAAAGACCTCTGCACGGAGAAGTAACCCTGCAAACAGACACCGGTCAACATCACTACAAACAACCTCTGATACCCCCTTCTGTAATTAGCAATGATAAAACTAAAATCTCTCAACAACTGATGGCAAATTGACTTGTGCTTAGTGCTATGTTTGTGATGAGTGACTGCAACAAATCTTGGTCTATGCTTCTGTCTTGAGCGCAGGGTGCTTGGTTTCAACCTCAGATTGACAGTTTCAAAGACAGGTGAATGTTCACATCAATTTTGATGTTGAATTATGCCTGTCTGTTCATGACTTGAGGAGTTGAACCTGCCATGACAAATCAATTCTCAGGTTTTCTTGAATCATCGTGACAAAAAGAAACATGGAGTGCCGCCGAACTTCAGGTTTTATCATTCCAAGTAAGTCATATGTCTCTTGCTGGTAAAGTCCTGGTATATCTCCTCCAAAGCATCTCTCTTGCGTTTCCGAATCGACTCTTCATGCTCGGCCTCTTCGCGTTCCTCCTCCTCGACAAGTTCATCTTCGACCGTGTGCGGCGCCCACACGCGAATCGTGCCGTCTGAGTGCGCAGAGTAGAGCTCCACTTCATGAGGTCTCCATGCCAGACATTTGGTCCTGTTTTGCAGATTGCGCCCTCGACTGGTACCTCCCACTGTGCCTGTACTAATATGCGGAGTCTTCAGCCGCCTCAACAACTTACCGTCAAACATTTGAAAAACTAAGATTTCCTTGTCGCTTGGATAGAAGAGCAACTGCTTGCTCGGCGCCGTGAGAATGTCTGGCGATATCAGTGGTAATACCTGTGACGCCAGCTGGTTCTTGATTGTCGGTCCAAAATTGATCAGAGTGTTGGTGCCAGTAATCACATCCCAAACTCGCACTCGCTCGTCGTGTCCAGTGCTCACCAAGTATCGCCCGTCTTCGCTCCAGACCACACCATTTGCAGCTTCCGAGTGGGCGCGACCGACGTATCTGTTCCGCGCGCCGTCGCCTAGGCCATCTAAGCCCAAAACACCCAGCGAGTCGTCCATGTCAAGCACTCCCAAGCAACCAGAGGCGCGACGAATATCCCATATTCGGACAGTACCATCGGTGCCGCTGCTGGCCAAAATGTGCTCTTGCTTGGGGCTCCAGGCAGTGGACAGAACGAAACCGGTGTGACCAGGAAGACCATGGATTGCAAAACCGGTTCTCAAATCTGCCAAACGAACCATTTGTTGATGTGAAGCGACAGCCACAAGCCTTTGGCGATCAATTGGAGACATGGAATGCGAGTATACAACTTGGTCCAGGTCAACGGTGGTCACGGCTCGGAGTGGGTCGCTGTGGTATAGTTTGAGCGTGTGGTCGTAGGAGGAAGTGAGAACGGCGCCGGGCTCGCTGCTATGCCACGAGACATGAGTGATTCCGAGACGATGGGCCTTGGATGTCTTGTGAAGGGTGTCATATGGCATGTGTACGGTAATGTCGAATTCGCAGCGATCCTCGAGATTCCATAGAGAAACAGACGAGTCTGCGCCGCCAGAGACAAGGCTTTGGCTGTGGTCAGTCTGGCTTGAATATCAGGGCCATTCCAGCTCACTATTTGCCCTCATGTCCATCGATCGCTATCGAGTTGACACCCGCGCTATGGGCCAAAATGTCATTGTCGGTGTCGGAAGCACGCGCGGTTCCATCAAACTTGGTGCCGGTGGACTCGAGCGAGTGGAGCAGTCGGGTCGTCTCAAGGCGCTGGAAGGCCTGAGGCGCAAGATCGCCCAGTTCGCGTTGGAAGAGCAGGCTATTCATGCATTGAGCGGGGGAGCAAGCAGCGAGATCAAGCGAGGATGTGTCGAGGGCAGTCGAGGGAGCTGGAGAGAAGATGACCCAGCTGCGCGTGTGGCTTTTGAAGACGACCGTAGTGTAAACGGCTGCGGCGGTCGTTGTGGGCAAGTTGCGCACTTTTCGCGACGCGACTTTACGCGCCACGCGTATAGTACCCTAGCTTTGCTCCGGCTGTTCGTTGTTCGTGCGCAAACTGAAGCCGCAACATCTCCATCCTCCGCCTCCGCGTCGCAACCACTATCTCAGCGCCCCCACTCGCCCGTCTCTGCATTCTTGTTTCGATTTCCAGCAGTCAAGGGCCATGGCGCTTCTCACTTACAAGAAGGTTGTTGACTACAATGACCAGCAAGGTGCGTACGCAAGCTGCTGCCAAAACAAACCCGTCTGACAGTAGTCGCAGATGCTTTTGAAGACTTCCTCCGCTCCTACAAGTCCTCGTCGACCGAGGCGACAGATGCACTCGAGGATCTTCAGATTGACGGCGAAGACGAGGACTACGACTTTATGGACGACGATGACGGCGAAGGAGCGCAAAGAAGTCGTCGCAACCGCAGCCCCAAGGTCAAATACATGCAAATGCTGCAGGAGGTAGCCAATCGGACCCGCAACAGCGTACTGATAGAGCTGGATGACTTGGACGAGGTGCGCAAACCCTCAAATGCCCCTGGACGCGTTTCTGACCGCGCACGCAGTATGAAAAAGCCATGGGCGAGGACACTCCGGACCTCAAATTGGTCGAGTCGGTACAGAGAAACGCGAACCGCTACATTGAAATTCTTTCAAGAGCTGTCGACAAGGTCATGCCCGAGCCTACCTCTGAGCCCAACTACAAAGACGACGTTTTGGACATTATTATGACGCAGCGGTCGAGGCGAAATGACAGAGTGGTGGAATCCGCGGAAGCGGATGGGACCACCGCTGATGCTGATTCCATCTTTCCTCCAGAGCTTACCCGGAGATATACACTCAACTTCAAGCCCATCACTCCGTCCGGCTCGAGCAGCGAACGCGAATCAAAGGCGCTTGCTGTAAGACAAGTGCGCGGCGAGCATCTCGGCCATTTGATCACAGTACGAGGAATCGCCACCAGAGTCTCAGATGTCAAGCCATCCATCAAGGTCAACGCCTACACTTGCGATCGCTGTGGCTTCGAAATCTTCCAGCCTATCACCGCCAAGCAATTTACTCCCCTCGTCGACTGCCCTTCAAAGGACTGCAAGGAGAACAAATCCAAGGGCCAGCTTTTCCTCTCGACTCGCGCATGTAAATTTGTGCCTTTCCAAGAAGTCAAGATTCAGGAGATGGCAGACCAGGTCCCGGTTGGTCACATTCCAAGGCAGCTTACTGTGTACTGCCACGGCGCTCTCACGCGGCAAATCAACCCAGGCGATGTTATTGACATTGCCGGAATTTTCCTACCCACCCCATACACTGGCTTCAAGGCGATCAAGGCCGGCCTGCTCACCGACACATATCTTGAGGCTCAACATGTCAACCAGCACAAGAAGGCGTACGACGACATTGTCTTGGCTGGACCAACCCTCCGCCGTATGAACGAGCTGGAGAGATCAGGACAACTTTACGAGTACCTCTCCAGGTCCATCGCCCCTGAGATTTTCGGTCATCTCGACGTGAAGAAGGCGTTGTTGCTGCAGCTGATTGGCGGTGTCACTAAGGAAATGGGCGACGGTATGAGAATTCGTGGAGACATCAACGTCTGTTTGATGGGTGACCCTGGTGTTGCCAAATCCCAGCTCCTCAAGTACATCACCAAGGTCGCTCCCCGTGGAGTCTACACTACTGGTCGTGGTTCGAGCGGTGTCGGTTTGACCGCGGCAGTGATGCGCGATCCGGTCACAGACGAGATGGTCCTCGAAGGTGGTGCTCTTGTCCTCGCAGACAACGGCATGTGCTGTATCGATGAATTCGACAAGATGGACGACTCGGACCGTACTGCGATTCACGAAGTTATGGAGCAGCAGACCATTTCGATCAGTAAAGCTGGCATCACCACGACACTCAACGCGCGCACCTCAATTCTGGCAGCAGCCAACCCTCTCTACGGCCGTTACAACCCACGCATCTCGCCCGTCGAAAACATCAACCTCCCCGCCGCTCTCCTTTCACGTTTCGACGTCCTCTTCCTTATTCTCGACACGCCCTCGCGCGACGCGGACGAAGAGCTCGCCCGCCACGTTACTCACGTCCACATTCACAACAAGCACCCCGAGACCGCAGACAACGGCAGCGGCCCCATCTTCACGCCGCAAGAAGTGCGGCAATGGGTTGCTCGTGCGCGGTCATTCCGGCCGACGGTCCCCAAGGAAGTCAACGACTACCTGGTCACAGCCTACGTTCGCATGCGCCAGCAACAAGTCAAGGACGAATCGCAGCGCCGCGCCTTCACCCACACATCTCCGCGTACCCTCCTCGGTGTGCTGCGTCTGGCGCAAGCGCTCGCTCGCCTGCGTTTCGCCGAGCACGTCATCGTCGAGGACGTCGACGAAGCGCTGCGCCTCGTTGAGGTCAGCAAGGCCAGCTTGTACGCCGATGACCGCAACAAGGGCGCCGACCACAGCCCCAGCAGCAAGATCTATCACCTCGTCCGCGGCATGAAGGAGAGCGGCGCTGCCATGGCGGCTGACGGCTCCGGCGAGCTTGACTTGCGCCGTGTTCGCGAGCGTGTCCTCGCCAAGGGCTTTACTGCTGATCAGTTTGAGGAGGCTATTGATGAGTATGCTTTGATTGATGTAAGTTTTGCCATACCCCATCCTCCTACCCTTCTTCTTCTTCTTCTTCTCCTTGACCTTTCTTTTGCAACATCTGCTAACCCGAACCCCAGGTCTGGCAAACGGCCGGCGAAGGCACGAGGCTCGTCTTCATCGAGGCGGAGGACCAGGACATGGACGAGGACTTCTAAGCCACACGCACGCAGACGTAATAGTGAGAAAAGACGAAAAAGGGGCGCGCCGCAGAAACGCAAAAGACGAAAGTGAAGGCAGACTGCAAAAGGCACGCTGGCCGGCTGGCGTTTGGCGTAGCGGTGGATGGGTGGTCGGTGCGAGTAGTCAGGCGGACAGTAGTCGTGATATTTTTCATCCTCATGTTGTGTTTGTTCTTGGATCGGTGATTGATTCAGCACATTATACCAAGCTGTCTGTTTCGCAAGCCTGATGATGCGTGCTGTGCTGTGTGTCGTCCAATGAACATGATGGAACACCTCAGCCCCGTCTACCCACATGAATCTCTTCAAGTCAATCTTTATCCTCATACCAACCCCAGTCAAGCAAGCAACAGACACCCAATTCATCAAAAAGATGCAATTTCAATCGTCAATCGATGCATGGGCAGCAGCAACTATCTATCTAAAAAAGGGGGGTGGGTGTACCAAAAAAGAATTCAACAACAGGCCGGAAAGGCAAGGAATGTAAACAAGACGAGGCCAAACCACGACAGCACACCACGACGCCTGAAGTTCTACTTCCGCCGCGCCTTTTTCTTGCCCGATTTTCCACTTCCGCTTCGCTCTCTCGCACCAGAACTCGCTTCCTTGGTTGTTTTGTCTCGCCCGCTCGCGCTCGCGCTTGCGGCCGCTGCAGCCTGCTTGTGTCGTTCCCTCTCCTTTTCCCGTTCCCTCTCAACGCTGCTACCGCTGCCACTCCTGCCAGCTGGTTCGTCCACGTCGCCGCCTTCGTCGTACTGGACCTGTACCTCGTCATAGTCTCTGTCTGCACCTCTTCGGCCAGTATAGGCAGGACCGCCGTACCCATACATGCGTGCAGAGCCATCTCCTGGTGCGCCGCCATGTACAAGCGACGAGTCCGAGAAACTGCCCGCCGCGTTGCTGGCGTAGCTGGCGTCTTCGCGTCGACCAACGGGCACTCTGCGCGGGACCCTGGCGTAGGCGACGCCCGCTGCAGAGGGGTAAGGGTACGTTGGTCCGCCAGTCTGGTAGGCAAATGGATCAAGAGGCATGGGAGAAGGACGTTCGGAAGGGTGAACAGGGTATGGCGGGGTAGAAGGGTGCAATTGTCGTGGTGGCAGACGAGGATGAGGATAGTCGTCTGACTCGGCAAAGTCAGGACCAGTGCTAGAGTGGTGCGAGGAGTTGTAGGAAGAGGCACGGCTTTCCGGACGATAGTTGGACTCGTCTGCAAAAGCACCAGGGATGCCATAGGCGGGACTGCCAGGGACATTGCGGTTGCGGTCATGGGAGTTTGGAGGCGAAGGGGTAAATTGGCTCTCTTTGCTGCGGGTGCGCACGCCCTGGCTTTGGTCGCTAATGCTGCGATAATTGGCTCGAGAACTGCCAGTGGCGTACCCAAGAGGAGCTGCACCGCCACCTGGAATAACGAAGCCAGGAGGACCGGGAGAAGAGGAACTGGAATCGCTGGGAGAGAAATCAGGGTTGTGGCGTTGATTGGTCTGGCGGGAGTCAGGCGCCAAGAGCGGAGCGCGGGAGGCTTTTTTGGAGCGGGAGCTCAAGCCTTCAGATGAGGGCCGTGCGGATGAGGGATCAGCAAGGGCGGGTAGTTGACGGGAGCGCGGCCGGGTCAGGATTTCTAATTCCTCGTGAGTGAGACTGACGTCTGGCTGGCCACGGGCGCGAGCAACGCGGACGCGGTCGAGAGCGCGTTGGAAAAGGTATTTTTCCTCGTCCGGATCCAAGTAGTGCTCCCGGCCGGCGCCTCGACCATGATAATCATCTTGATAGTAGTCCTCCTCATAGGTCAAGCGGTCCTCTGCGAACCGCGGTCGTGAATTAATACCTTTACCAAGTAAGTACTCGTCAGAAAGAGAAGCCTGTCCCATCACTGCTCCCTTTTGCATCATCGGGTCCAGGAAGACGCCGCGTGTTGCAGGATGGAGCCCATAATACTCGTCTTCGTCACTGTCCCCCAATTCCTGAAACCTGTTGCTCCCGTATGGTACACCACCCCTCAAGTCAGACCTCCCCATGCGTGCTGCCCTTGCCCCGGGTGGTCTTCCCCATAGGGGCATTCTGTCGTGTGGAGTTCGCGGCCGACCACCTAGACCGCCTCCTCGGAAAAAGCTGACTCGATTGGCTTGTCCATGAAGGTTGCGTGGCCGAGGATGGTGACGGCCGAGGCGCCAATGAGCCACAGGACGGTCGTGATGGGCGAGGCCCACAGACCCAAGGGAACGGCGATGACGAACAGGGCCGTGTAGAGCTGGCTCGAAGTAGCCCGAGCGAAACCAACGTCCAAGTCGGAGCCCTGCAGCTTGCCAATGCCGTACATGCCGCCGGCGACGAGAATGATGACGAAGAGCAGGACGGGGTTTGTGAGGAGCGAGTAGATGGCCAGCATGACGAAGAGGACGGCATAGTTGGAGCTGAAGTAGCCCAAGTTGTAGTTCATGCGCGACTGGACCTCGCCAAAGTTTTGCGGTTTGCTAATGCGCTTGACGTCGAAGAATTCGCTGACGGGCTTGAGGTTGGCGAAGCGCGTGGACAACGAGGTGTTGCGAACGCCCTCGAAGCGCGAGCCCAGATTCAGGCGCGACGACAGGGCGTCGATGGGAATGCTGAGGCGTGACATGGCGAGGAATTGAGGTTGGGTGGAAAAGAGGGTTTGGTTCGACGTTGTTGGCTATAAGTAAAGGGGTGCTTTTTTAGCTCTGGTTACTTTTTGGACGGCGCGGCGCCGTTTCACGGGTGTGTGGACTAGGATGGGGGTGGGAAGCGAGCGGTAATTGTTTTGAGGAGGTTGAGAGAAGATACTCACTGTAAAAGATGGCTATGGAAGTGGAGAGAAAGTGGTGAATGGGATGAGAAGAGAGGAATCTTTGCGCCTGCGAAGGGACGGACGGGAGTACGTGGCTCTCGAGGGCCCGAAAAGGCATCAGCAACGGAGACGGCACCGCCACGATCTTGCACCGCCACGCCAGGCCAGGCACAGCACTGATTGTGGCTCTCGTCCCCTGACGATCAATTCGCAATTATCCGCTCTCCACCAAAAGTGGCACAGACCACGAAGAGAGATGGATTGTTGAATGGAAGAGAAAGAGACTAAAAAGAGGGCGACAATTGTCACCTTTATGCAGAGCGACAACAAGTAGTGTGCTAGCGCCAGAGAGGCTTGCGCGCGTCGGGTAGGCCCGTGGTTATGGCGTAGGCGGTGTGCCATTGGCCCACGTCTCCGGCCATCCTTGCGACGCGAGCCTCAGCTTGGTTCCACTCGCCCACCTCGTCGTGGCTTTCTTTTGCATCCAACTGCATATTGTCCAAACCTACATTTTCCCTTCCCTTCCCCACCCTCACCCCGGCGTAGAGTAGCCCGCCATGAAGCTCTCTACGCTGGCAGCCGTGCTGCTGTGCTGCTTTACCTCCTTCGTCGCAGCTTGGTCCAAAGAAGGTACGTTTCAACAACTCGCATGCAATTCAACCCACCGCCCGTCGTCCACTGCCACGGCTTTTCGCCTCTCCTCACGGTTGTAAAACTCACAAATTTGAAAGACCACGAGATCTTTCGTATTCGCGACGAAGTCGTCGCCGCCGAGGGCCCTAACACGACCTTCTACTCATTCCTCGGCGTGTCCCCATCCGCTTCCCTCGATCAAATCAACAAGGCCTACCGCAAGAAATCCCGTCAGATTCATCCCGACAAAGCGCGCCAGGCTTTTCTCGCGACCTATGCCAAACCGCAACCCAAGTCCAAGTCCAAGGACAAGAAGAAGCCCGGCGTCACGGTTCGCAAGCAACCCTCGGCCAAAGAAATCAAGGCTTTTGACAAGGAGGCTTCTGCCCGCTTTGCACGCCTCGGTATAGTGGCCAACATTCTGCGTGGTCCTGGCCGCGAGCGCTACGATCACTTCATGAGAAATGGGTTCCCCGCCTGGCGTGGTACTGGCTACTACTACAGCCGTTTCCGTCCTGGTCTCGGCTCCGTCATGCTGGGTCTCTTTGTCTTCATGGGTGGAGCTGCACACTACGGCGCGCTATACTTGGGCTGGAAGCGCCAGAAGGAGTTTGTCGAAAGATATATTCGCCACGCCCGGCGCATGGCATGGGGCGACGAGCTCGGTATCCAAGGACTTCCTGGCGGTCTTGGTGTCAACGGTGTGACAACTTCTTCCCCAGAACCTGGAAATGGGTCAGAGGAGGAAAAGCAATATGTGGATGAAAATGGCAAGCCCGTTGTAATGAATCGCAAGCAAAAGCGTGCCCAGGAAAAGCAAGAGAAGAAGGAGGCGGCCAAGAAGGGCGAGAAGAACGCAAGGGCAGCAAACAGGGCAAAAAATGGTGGTGTGAGCACGCCTGTCGAGACTGAGCTGACCAGCGGTGGCCCTCAGGGCGCACGCAAGAGGGTTCAGGCCGAGAACGGCAAGGTCTTGATTGTGGACAGCGCTGGCAATGTCTTCTTGGAGGAAACGACGGACGAGGGAGAGACGCATGAGTTCCTGCTCGACGTAAGTAAAAAGCCTGAAAGTGTTTGTAGACATGTCTAACAGCCATACAGGTCGGAGAAATCCCCAAGCCCACTTTCCGCGACACTGCGGTCGTCCGCCTGCCCGTCTGGGCTTACAGAAAATCCGTCGGCCGCCTCTTTGGTTCCTCTCACGATGAAGCTGCTGAGCACGATATTCACGTCGACGTCGATGCTGGTTCGGAAGAGGAGACCAACGGCGACGTGATGATCAACGGCGAGGCAAAGGACTCTTCTGACATTCTCAAGAGCGCTGCTGCCGCGAATCCCAACGCAGAGAGCAGAAAGAGAAAGACGAAGAGGAACAAATAGGGGACGAGGGCCTACGTGTCTAAAAAGTATCTATGCATGCATTTAAGAATATACCTTGTTGAAATCAGCTGAGGTGGTATGTCGGGCAGTCGACTAACTGCTCCTCGTGATTAGTCCTCTTTCGCCAGGTGGCTCGTTCGATATAAGCCGCCTATTTAAACTGACATCTTTCTGCGACTGCTTCCTCTGTTAACTGCCTCTTCCAAGCCCACATCGAAAAGGCACTGGAAATACGCCAAAGACCACTAATATCGAGCTTCGCGCGGAAGGCCAAAACCGATTACATTACTCCTTTGGTTTTCGTTCTCCAAATCAACCAGGTGATATTTTTCAGTTGCCAACATCCCAAACACTCCTCTCCATCATCGACCCTTGCTGCTGCTGTTCAACACCACATAGCAACCATCTCGCTCTCCCGCTTTGGAAAAGGATAGACGCATCCAAAGACGGAATCACCCCACCACTGACCAGGTCTAGGAGGGAAAATAAGGGGCCTCTCGCCGAGGCACAAAAGTACATGCGGTCTCTGTTCACCCAAAGGCGGAGAGTGGGACCTCCCGTCCGTATCTGCTAGTTGCTCGAGGCGCGAAAGTTGAGCGTTGGATTTGTCAGGGAAAAGAGAGGGGAGGGTTCTTATATGCAAAAGAACGAGGTATTTGGCGTGGGTCTGGTCACATGTCTGTAAGTGATGGACGTGGAGCCTGAATACCTTATGGTACGTAATTGCCCTGTCATTCTTGACGAATTGGTATAGGCTCAAGCAATACTACTCGTCATCATCATCCTATCCCGTTCATACAGTGTCTGAAGAGAGGAAATACATACTTCGCATACCAGCAAGGCGAAATCATCAATGGCCATGCGGGCGCGGTCCAAGTCAACATATGTCAAGATGTGGAAATCCAGTGCCTCTTGAACTTTGTCCATTCTGGGCTTTCCAGGTTCTGGGGATGGGCAAACTGTTTATATACCCAAGGGCCAGAAACTTTGCGGGGGCATGAGCGAGGTCACGAGCTCAAAAGGAGGAGCCATGCACTTTTTGTGGCATTGTGACTACTTAGCCTTCATTGAAGTGGTTTGACTCATGTACAGCGCTGTGTCAGGAGGGATCTGAGCGCGATGACCCAGAGTCTAACTTCTGTCTGCGTCTCCACGGATGGATGCTGAGCAATCTTTTTGAATAGTGCTGCGTGACGCTACTGCAATACAACATTACGACAAATCCCATGCATGTAAGGTCCAGAATGGCGGGGTGAACATTCCGGATCCCGAAAGCAGACAAAAGTCAAAACTACTTCCTTGATCAGCCGCAAAAAGCCAAGTAGATGTAGTCTCCGCCTGCTAGGTTTCGTGAAATCGAGAGGTCCTTGGGTTGGAGAGAGGTCGAGTAGCTGGTTGTGACATGATGTTTATATAGCCTGCCCCGATGGATTAAGTGCCAAGCAGAAGTCATGTGAACTGAGTGAAATCACAAGGAGCAGACCTACGATGGCACAGATCTTGGTTTTATTGACCTGAGCTGTGTATATAAAATCTCATGGTATCTTGCCTTTCGAATTTTCGATCATGCAGCAATCTGACAACGAAGCTGAGCAGGTAAAGATAAAGACGGACTGGACTTTCCGCTCTCTTTCTTCGGGCTCAAAATGGAGAATTTTTTTTCTCATTGCTTCTCAGATCAACTGGTAAATAGCATCTCGTCACGATGGTGTGGCCAACCATCTCTCCTTCTGCCATCGCCTATCCAAACACTCATATTGTGCTTTGAGACCACATGGGCGAATCAATCCAAAGCCCCCAATGACTTCCGTGCGATTCAAAAATGAGTCTTCACTTGGTGGACCTGTTCTGTATTCAAATCGTGAGCGGTCCGGGACGTCGCAACCTCCTCCAACTCGCCAGGGAGACAAATGATCCACACTTACCTTTTTTCTGCTCTGCAACCACGCTTTGAAATCGTCGTCCGCTTCCACGCATTCTCCCAAGGCCGCACACACATTATCCAAATGTGGATGCATGCCGCTGGTGCAATCCAAGTACTTCCAAGCGTCTGCACATGGCATCTTTTCTTTGAGCAGTTGCATATTCCTGGCCTCGATTGCCGCCATTTTCTCTTTGTCGACGGGTCTCCAAAGGTCAAAGATAGTGATCGCTGCAATGAGGCATAGGGTTCTGGGCCAGAGCTTGGGAATTCGCATGCTGCCGAGGTTTTGCGCGTAACGGTATGGGGGCACAGTGTGTGACGAAAGAAGTTGCTAATCCGAGAATCTCTATCGCCAAGTCAGCACACATAGAGACGAGGAGTCTTCAAGTGCTTGCGTGTAAGTATGCGGTGACTTGAATCAAAGCCTGGGGAGAGGGGCCAAACCAAAGCCGTAAGAAGCGATGCGTGTAGGGAGAAGTTGTGGTTGATGGTGGATGATATTGTAATACTCTTGGATTCCAGGCCTTTTTCTTCTTGAGTGCTATGGAGCATCGTATTTAGTGAAGGATTCTATTGCTTGCGCTTTCAAAACTGTCGCACCCTACTTACCTGCCTTGCGTTGATTCTCATGGATTCCAGCTCACTCGGCAGAGATCCCTTTTTCTTTATCCCACTCATGTAGAGATGTCTATGGCGTACTTTGCTCAATGAAAACTTCCGCTTGATGTAGCAATGTCTCCCTTAGAGACGTCGCGTCTTTGCGATGACATCTCCACGATCGCCCAACTCTATGCACATCGCCCATTCTTCACAAAAATGATCGAGCACCGGAAATCTATCAAAGCTACAGCCGTATTTTTCATATCGCTGCGCGCAGATTGCTTTCTCTACGTTTCGTCGATGTGTCATTTTCTCATTGTACTTCAACTGATAGTATATGACCATGGCGACGACGCATAGGATCATGAGCCAATGCATGCTGTTGGGGTTCTGTATGCCCAGGTTTGATGAGAGGCAGGGAGAGTGGGAGATGGGCTGAACGAGAGCCGTAGGCGATGTTGCGAGTAAGGACAGGAGGTAGTGAGAAGTAGGTAGCTCAATGATGCGTCTTCTCATTTGAAGTGTTTTTCTCTCCTCAAGACAACGAAGTGCGTCTATGCAATTGAAACAAAAGCACAAGTGAGTTGACTCGAATCTATCCGTCCGGGAACTTCCAAACTGTGTGAAGCAGTGGAAGCATCTACCCTTTGATCGTGCTCTGAAGATTGCATTTCAGCTTGTCTTACCCGACTGTCTCACTCACCTCATTTGTTCCTTCTCGATTCTGGCACATTCGGATCGAGAGCTTTAAGTCCAGCCTCATGGATGAGTCCATTCTGAAAATTTAATCCCAAACGGAAAGACTACAATGAGATTCGAGCGGTATCTCTTTCAAGATTCTCGCTGCCACAAAACAAACAGCCGAATCACAAAGCCGATGAGCGTGTGGGAGGTACAGAGATGGTCGCCACTGCCGTTTCAAACTCCACACTTTTCCTCAGCCCTCCCCCTCACACACCTCCAGTGACACAACCAACCTATCGGCCCCAAAAATTTGCCATCGCCGCTCTGCGCCTCTCCCCGCACGACCTCGCCGTCATCTCGACTCCATCCATCGGACACAAGGTAAATCAGGCACACAACGCCCTGTCCTCAGGAATTGACCGGTGCCCCATAACTCAGCGTCAAGGCAATCAATCTGGCACACGGACCCCACAATGGCGTTTCCTGTGCCATGATCGAGAGATTTTTGCTTATCGCAGGAAAGTGAGGGCGGGAAAGTACTTGCGAGAATATGTACCTGCGCCGCACCCAGGCAGCGAGGTTGGTGTTTGTGCCACCGTGGCGCGGCTGGCGCGCTGTTGACGTGAGGCGCGGCTATTCGGCTGCGATTGGTGTGTCAGGGGTCAGCCGCGGCGTGGAGCGGAGCATTTGTGATGCGATGCAGCTGGGATGTAGGTGATTGTGGAGATTTTAGACAAGGCTGATGGCTGTTGCTGACCAGATTTTGGTGACGTCGAGGTTGGAGTTGATGCTTTTTTGATGTCGGCGGGAAATTTGATTGTGAAGTCGGAAAGCGCTGCTGGATACGCGACTTTGCTTTTTGGTGAGGGAAATAGCAACGGAACTATCTCAGAAGCAAGGGAGGTGCTGACCACCTCAGTCGAGTCGCTCAGACGGGGGCCGCTTCCCACCGGGCTTCGCGCGAAAGGCGAAAGATTTTCCATGGAACTTCAAGCTGAATCCTCCCTGTCTCGTCCACTTACCACCTGAATCGATATCTCATCGACTTCAAAAAGAATGAGTGGCTTCACTCCTACCTTGAACAAGGTGATTGAAATGGTCGGCCGACTCAGGGGTATCGCGCATTCTTTCCACAGTTGCACACTAGGACTGGTCAGAGACTCCATCATTCTGAGATCTTGAAATTCAATTCAAAAACAGCCTTACGACTCAGAAACGCCGTCATCTTAGACTGTCTGGTCTTTTGCTCGTGCTAAATGCATCGTAGAAGGGTTGGTCATGCGTTTTGGCCTTTCCCCTGACATCGAATATCTCTTTGTTACCGGTCTATTTTTCAGTCCCGCCACCCTTAGATCATTGCTGCACACTACAAAATGCCGTTGCTCTCTCCATGATATGAATCCCAGGTGCGGTTGGGTTGTGCAAGAAGGACTACATGTGTGGCGACTGCTACTGCACCATGCTTCTCTGCGGAACCCCACTCCAGTATCCTCCGTATGTAATTAAGACTTTGGGCTTGTGTAAGTTCATCTTTTATTGCGAGTCACAGGCAACTGGAGCAGTGGGTAAACACTTGAATATACCAAAACGGCGATGGAGCGCGACGCATTTTAATAATGATGATGTCGTTTGCTAACCCGAGTTTCAGGTTATGAAAGCGGGAAGTATGATGATACACAGAGAGAAGACGGTGGTGAATCAAAAGTTTCCTCCTTGCTTGGCAAAAAAGCAGTAAAAGTTTGCGAACCCCAAGAAGTGCAGCCATGGAGGCGAGAGTGAGCACGACACCAAAATGGCAGGTCAGCATTAGTGAGAAGCCGGAGCTTATATACTCAAGGACAAATTGACAGCGCTCGTGACGCAAGAGTCGTTTGCACATGACCAGTTGAGGCTTGCGACCAGCATGAACCACTTCCGCTAACTATAAAACCCCATAATTGTCTAGGAGAGAACCCTCCCTCGACACAGAATCTGACCAGTTGGCAGTACAGGTGAAGAGACAGCCCCTTCAGCCATCGCACCATGAATACTTTCCTGTCCTGTCGGTGTTCCAGAAGAACCACTCCAGCTCCACTGGCATTGGAGAAAACGTCCCACGGCCCGTTGCTCCCCATCTGTAGGTTGGTTCTTCAACATTAACCGTCAATAAGTAATGACGGAGACCATCAACCAAAACCGATTTTACTCTCCGCAACAAATCTGTAGTGAAGTCGTGACAAAGTTGAAAAGTTTCTGCCCAGTGCTGCAAAAGCACAACCATAAGTACCCCGAACCAGAACGCAGCAAAAAAGTACGTTCGTGGCATGGTTTTTCTGCACATTGGCTGGCCTCAGGATTGATGTTCAGGGCAAGAAGAGGAAAGATGCACAGATTTATAGTCACAACTCTTGTCCTCATCACAGGCCTCTTCCACGAGACCACACACGGCGCTGGGTGAACGTGTGCTTGTGACCGGAGCTCTGACCGCCGCCCTCGAAGTACAAAATCCGCGACCTTCCTCTCATAGCTTTTCCAATTGCGCCTGCCAGGATTGCTCCAGAATTGCAGTGAATTCACACAATGACAAGGAACACTTCTGCAGCGTCGGACTGCGCACAAAGCTCACTGGCTTGGCCTGTCTGGAGGCGAGTCCACGACTCGAATGAGCGACTGTTCCTTCTAAACCAAACCTGCCATCTTGAAATTGATCATCAGTATGCGGAAGTGATATCTTGCTGCACTACACTGCAATGAAGAAAGGAACGTTGCATGCTGATGACTCTGTGACTCGCATTTGCGAATGACAAGAGAGGTTGCAGCAGCTAAAATCAGCAAAAGCAAACGAAACCACAGTGATAGGCTTGATTGCTTGGATGCCAAGTGAACCCTTCGTTGATCGACATGTCTTTGAGATTGTCGACGACACGGCTTGGGGTACCTAGGGAGGGAAGGAGAGCAGATTATATAGTCAGTCCGCAGCCCTACTCAGAGACACGCGCCTTGTTTCGCACACTGACCTCATCGTGCCTGCCAGCGCACACCAGGAGTCGCGTGCCTGCGACTGTCTTCGTGAACACCCCCTGACGCCTTCCCCTGATCAGTGGTCGCACCAACCATCGCGGCGGAGCTATAAAATCCCACGAGCAATGCAGTCGATTCTTTTCAATGACCACAGCATCTCTCTGTTGTACCAAAGAATGGGATTCCCGGACACTTCTGGTCACAAAGCGGGAATGGCATCGCCTCACTGCGGCCAGAGAGCAGCCGATGCTCGTCACCCTTTTGGATCTTTGGCTTTTGCTTCGCCCGAGAGCTCTAAGCTATGGCAGGTTCAATGCGCACCGTTGCAAGACGATGATGCTACACGTCGCCAATCGGTATTTATGGCGCAAGCTGTCTTTCAACAAAAATGAAGCGCATGTGAGGATGTAATTGGCAGAAGGGAACAGTAAGCTGCTGTGATTTGCCGACAAAACCGTAGATACGGTCCAGACTTTCGATGTCTCCAAGGAGGCAGACAAAGACACAGAAGAGAAGTGACATACATAGTTGTGTTCGTCGCCCCACAAGTCAAACCAGATGATGTCAGCAAAGGAAGACCGCAAAGACGACGAAGGCCATGCTGGGCAGAGTAGAGAATGAAGAAAGGGACTTTTATACCAGCAGCAAGCAACGTGGTCGACATGTGCTCGCTGACTGATACGTGACGCCTTTGCCATCCCGGCCAAATGCAGCTAGACGAACGGGCGGACAGCCGGCCACCACGCCGCGTCATGCGGCATGGCATGGCATGCTGGTCATCCATTCCCCCAGAAGGCATGGCCAGGCCGGTCAGCCACGTGCAGGCGAGCGGGGGTGGTTGGCTGCTAGGACCTCTCTCCGGCGTGGACCGCAGACGACGACGCATGAGCGGGGGTGCGGCGGCGTGGCGCGGCATGCTGGGGGAACGAAAGTCTTCAAGTTGTGGAGTGAGCGAGGACATATGTCGAGTGATTGATGGATTGCATTCATTCCTTCATGACTTCGTTGCTTGCTTGCTTGCTCGCTCTCTCTTCAACTTGCAACCAATGCCAACACAACAACAGAAACAACTACCATGATGACAACATTGACATCAAAGCATTGGCAAAAAACAGCAATGCTCAAAAGATCCGTTGCGTGACGACTGCAACGACGGTGATGCCACAGCGCCGCGCCATCGCCACGCCACACCACCCAATAGATACCTCGGAGCGCTGGGAGAGGTGGGCGAAGACCGTGACCTCGCCATCCGTGCCAGCGCCGCGCTACTTGCGTACATACAAACAAACAGCACAAAAAGACAAATGAAAGGAAGAAGGGGGTGGGGGAAGTGGAAATGGGTTGGGGACGGCTGAAAAGCCAACAAGTCTTGCTCAAACAGGAGAAGAGAAGAGTATCCAAGTCGTCTTGCAGGACCAACCAGACTCAACCTAAGGCTCTAGATGACTGCGGCAGTGTTGCCCCTCGTCAATCTTTTTTGAGACTTGATGGATGGCGTGGAGGCACGCAACGAACGTTGGCGGTAGGACGCGTGCAGACTCGAAGCACTGAGAAGCATCCAACCACCGTTACGCGGAAATATGATGCCACGACTTTTGCCCATGCTTGACATCGTGACTGTCGTGTCATGTCATGCCGCGAGGCCGTGGTGGCGCAGCTCATACCACCACGCCATGAGAAACTCTACCCACTCAGGTCGGCCGTTAGACATTCGTAACAAAAGTCTGTGTCGGACTTTTGAATCGTTCGTTCGTCAGGGTATACAACACTTGAAAAGCTAAGGTATGTATGTGCTCGTCGGCAGTGGGTCATCGCCGTCGAAGATGAACGAAGCTCATCGGCGATGGATGGAAGGAAGTGCGAATTTGGAAAGCAGACGGAGGCGCAGAACCAGACCGGGAGATCCGCGAGCCGGGCCGCAAATTTTAGAATCGGACGATGGCCCGGGCCTGGTCCAGGTGCGAGCAGCGCCAAGTTCATGCCTGTCTTGTGGGCACTCAGGACCGAAGCCCGGAGTTATGCTGGCGACTGTCTGGGGTTTGGGCAGTGAATTTCATTCCCTCGGCTGTGCTCATCTCGGAATTGCGCAGAATTGTGGAGTCCGGAAAAAACCGCTCTTCATGGCGTGGAGCCATTGTGGTTCTTGTATTGGTTTGGGCCGGCTAGATTGCCCCATGTTTGACAGCAGTTCTTCTTGAGCAAGTTCCGACATTCTGTCTGCGGCGACGGGACGGCACGCCAGTGGCAGCCGGACGGCGCTCCGCGCGGGACCCGGAAAATTCTCTGACGTGGTCGAGGCCACAATGTCGATCCTACTGTTGGATGCGAAGCGGTCGACGAGGAAAAGATTCGTGGACGAGTCGATGAAAAACACGCGTACAATCAAAAGCAGACAGACTAGCATCGTCTATTCGTGAGATAAGAAAGCCGAACCGAATGGAATCGAAAATGCCACAAGTGGAGCAGTCGAAGAGGATGGGGCGGAAAGAAGTTCATCAGTTTTGATCGAGCAGACTCGTCAAGAAACGGCCCACAATACGGGCTGTGAAGTTGCCTTGCCGGTCAGAGGGCACCTTTTGTTGCTGGACGAGGTATGTGTCTATTGGATGTGCCGGTCAGCACGTGACTTGATGCAAGATCGTCGTCGTCTCCGCCACGCTTTTCCTTTTTGGATTTTGGAGTTTTTGAATGAAACAGAAACGAAACAAGATATGGGACTTACAGTTGTCACTGACGAGCTTCTTGACGCCCTCGGCGAAGACGGACGCGTTGCGGTCCAGCTTGGTTGACCACCAGCTGCTGTCCCTGTGGACAATCGGATTCTCGCCCTTGGAACTTCGTCGCATGAAAAGTGCTGTGACGAACGAGAACTTGACGTCGATTGCCTCACATGTGCGACCAGCTACTTTCTCGGCTTCGCGGAAGCTCCAGCCCTCGGCCGCAACTTTGTAGTCTGCGAGCAAGTGCACGGTTTTTTGAGTGTCTTCGTGAACCATGGCCAAGCCGAGCATAGCAGCAAAGGCAGCTACCCATTTGGCAGGTGGCCACTGCTTTGACTTTTTCAGCATTTGCTGAAGCTTCTTGTACACATCGCTCATGTATTGTGTATGCAGTTGGCAGAACAAGTACTTGAGCTGACGGTTGACGACACGAGGAGAGCAAAAAGTGCCATACTCGATAGCAGGCCGCGCATGACGTAATGTGGGGAGGACAGTGGCGCGATTGGCCTCTTCCAGGACGAGCGTATGGCCCATGATGTATGTGACGACAATCAGGCGGCGCACGTCGTGGAGAATATCCTTCTACGTTTCGTTAGAATCAAGTAAATTGGTCGCCAGGAAAGCACGTACCTCATCCTTGGCCTCTGGCTTCAGGTTCCGGAGCAGCTCGAGAAGCCGCAAGTTGAAATCGTACCCATCGTCGGAGCAGTACATTTGCGCAAACGCTGGAAAGTAATTTTGGATGATGTCGTCAATGTACTTTGTGTACTGATCCTTGTCTCTATTCTCAATCTGGACCATACCCAGCGGCGGGGACGGCCTTTCGCTTCGTAATGGCATGCCCGTTTTGCTGTTTTTAAAGTACTGAAACTGGCGTTGGGGCTCGATTGTCTTGGGAACAAACTCGTACGCCTCGCAAGGCATAGCGGGGAGACCGCGCCCTGGAATGAGTCGCAAGCGAATGCGTACATCTGTCCACCCGGTGGTGTGCTTGTAGACAAAGTCCTTTAGCGCCTGTTGTGTGTGTATGCTGGTCATGATCGCTGCTGGAACTTGTCAGTCATGCCCTCTGGGAATGGCTGGGGTTTCTTACAAGGTAAAAAGTATTCCACCAATTCCCAAAGAGGAGTTCGATCACAAGCGAGCTGAGGATGTGGACCATTGGCCTTGTTGCACCGCTTCGCGCAACGTGGGCACGGGTCGCCTTCACCGCACTGCAAGCTGGTCAGAAACGATTTGGTCGTCACACGTGCACTATACCCACCTTGTCTCTTTGAAACGCACAAGACCAGCAGGCTTTGATGTCGCGCATGGTGTTGGCGTCTCTCCTCTTCTCCGGCGCCAGGTGAGACCCAAGCTGCCTACCGCCACTTCGATTCTGAGGACTTGAGTTGACAACGGTGTCGATTGCCTGATAATTTCCGGGGCTGTCGCATGCTTTCGGAGCTATTGCTGGTGGACTGTCCATCGCAAAAAGATTTGGAAAGTTGGACATTTGTGCCGAATTCAGGAGCGCAGTCTCTGACGCAGGGTCCATGAAGGCAGTGTTGAGAGGCGCGGTCGGATACTGAGGCGCCACGGGCATGTTGAACGCCGTAGTGCCTGGCATGTAGTTGAATTGGAGCTGCGATGGAGCCTGCATGCTTTGCAGAGTCGAGTCCATAAACAGCGACGGGTCGGCAATCGTGTTTTGAACATGGCCAAAGTGATTTGCGCCATGAATCGCAAATGAAAGTTCCTGGCTAGCCGAGTGCGGGCCAGAAACGTATTGCTCCATGGGACTACCCGAGACGACAGACGACGTAGGATCCGGAGAGAGCGAATGCGCCGTAGATGATATGCTGCTGCGGAGCTGGTCCTGCGTCACAGGCGCTTGGGTGGTGGGCGTCTGGCAGAAGCTGGGGCCAAACATCAAGACATCTGACTTGGCGTCCCAGCTCATCGAGTCCCGGGGGAAGGCGGTCGACCATGGCTGCTGGTCCTGGCCTTGAGCTTGGAGCATCGATAGCAGCTCTTCATCGGAGGGAAACGAGGAGTGCGGGAAGCCAGTCATGCTGCCGGTTTGTGGAGTGACGGACGCTAGTGGTACAGAGGGTTCAGAGCTGGACTGCGACACGGTCGAGTGTGGCCCTGGGCAAACCTGTCAACGCGGGTACGAAGAAGCGATAGAATGAAGGAGCTTACCTTGTCGCAGTGGGAGATTTGCAAAGTCTTGTCCGGTGAAGGCGAGGTTGGCACGCGGGATCGGCGCGCTATTCTCGGGCTGGGTGGGGAAGTAGTTTGCGCCAAAGGTGCTGCGAGGATTTTCAACCGGACTGTCGAGCGAGATTACGCTGCTTTGACGGGGCACAATCTCCCAGCTTTCCTCCATGGTCCCTTGACTGCTGTGGCTCTGATGGTTGGACGAGTGGGGCCATGGGTTGGACGTCATGTCAAACTGCTGGTCCACCGAGGGGTTCATCTCCGGCGGCGTCTGAACCTGATCCGAGGCAGGCGAGTTTGATGCGCTGTCGGTCTGGATGGGCGGAACATCGGTTTCCATCTGGACCGGGGCAGCAAAGGCACCATGGTGGGCGAAATTCGAAGTCGCGGTCGAGTATGGAATAGGGAGGCCGACGAGAGGAGGAGGGGAGTAGCCAGAGGGGAGCGAGTTGGGCGACTTTGACCAGCTGCGATCGCTTCCTGAAAAGGGGGGAAAGACGTTTTGCACTACGTCGTCGTTGTCGACCCAGCCATCGGGCGACATGGGACCAAAGAAGCCCTCGTTGGCCGTGTCATGCCATGCGGTGGTGGATGTCATTGTATGCCCAGGTTGGGAGATGATGGGAGGACCTTTTTTGATTTTGGAAAGTAGACAGACGGGGTCCCTAGGGGCGGCGGCGTCCTTCTTGTTAGGAGTGGCCCATCACCAGAGTCCAGAGGCGCCGGCAGCACTTTTTGAGCCTTGTCCAAGTGGAAGCAAGGTGCAAGGTGGAGGTGGCTGCTGGCCTGGGAATGCTTCGAGGGTCACGGTGGAAGGGGAAGATGGCAAATGGACAACCCTGCGGAGGATCTTCGAGCGATGGACCGGGTGAAATGAGTTGCAGCGTCAGTGCAGTGCTGACTGGCAGGGTGAGGCTCTGGTCGCGGGCGGAAAAGAAGAGAGGATGCGTGATGCTGGGCCCCGCAGTTGGCGTGGTGCGGGCTCACAAAACGGGCTGACCGGTAGTCTGACGGACAGGGACAGCAGAAGGTACGGTAGGTACTGTCGCGAGGAGAGCAAGCAGTCGTTACTCGGGCTTAGTAGTATGAGGGTGATGATGAGAGAAAAAAGACGGCAGCAGAAAGACACGATGGTTGTGATTTTGTCGTCGTGGTCTGGCCATGAGCTTCCCCGCCCCGAGGTGAGAGAGGGCCGTGAAACTCACCGCTTGCGACTCGACTCTTTGCATCTCTCATTCGCTCGCTCGCTCACATGTCTTCTCCCACCCGCCGGCAAATGATACCGTTTGATCCACGACTGTGATCCCTATCCCGGCCCGGTGGCTGCGTCCCGTGCCGCGCGACTGGACACATGGATCCCACGCATTTTTCCAAAGGAATTTCGAAATAATTGTCGTGACTTGTGGCATCCGCACACTGGCCACGGGCACGGGCTGAGTAAGAGGCAAGAGCCACCTCGGCCCTCAGCTGCACGGCCATCACGGCGTCCTGGTTGTCAGGCCCTGTCACTGGTCCTCTCACGTCCGGGCCGAGTGGTGGCCTCGCCCTCTGCCTGCATCTTGAGGCCGCTTTTGAAACGGCGCAGCGCACCACACCCTCTCAGAAGCAATCATCTACCAACCAGATTCATGCCGCCTGCCTCGTCAAGTATCGCCTACCACGCCGTCGCCATGCGTGCGCACCCCGTCGCTTTCGCTCGGTCTTGACTCTGGATCCAAGAAACGCTGCAGAAGACCATGAACTGGCGCGCGGTACCGGTCAGGTCGACTGTGGAGGTGGACGAGGTGGCCAAGTCGCTCATGTCTCCACGGTTCAAAGATGGTCCTGAAAAGTCCAGAGTCTCGTCGTCGATGCAGTTGCCGCCGTCATCGGGTGGGAATCGCTGCGCTGCGCCCGTACAGGCTAAGCTGCGCTGCCGCTGCTGCATCAAGCGTCCACGTTACTCGGCTGGCCGGCCGTGTCTGTGTTGCCGCCGTGAGCGACGTGGTGTCGAGGTACAGGTATTTGAAGGCGCCCGACGGCCAGCTGCAGTCCTGCCGCGTGCTGTCAGTTCCAACGGCTTGTGCTTGGGCCAGAGGCGACGACTGCTCCAGACCTTTCGCTCCAAAAACACGTGATGGCGATCGCTCCGGGTTCGATGGTGGCGGGTTTCATCTTGGCCGCGACGTCATTGTCGTCAGACGAAGCTAACGAGGCAGGCCATCGCGAAAAGTAGTTTCTGTGCCAAGTAACCTCAACCGCTATTCTTGTTTGCGGCTTTCCCATGCATCTCTTTCGCGTCCAAGCTGCCTCCCATATCTTGACAACGACTTCCTTTGCTGCTTCGTGATTGTTTTCTTGCTGCCTTTTGTTTTCTACGCGTCTCTCGTTAACTCCCCAGCCTGCCGTTTTCAACCTAGCACGACCTCGTAATGACCGCCCGCGACGACACGCACACGACTCGCCGCGACTTTGTACCCCGCTACTCACCGCATCATCCTATCCCGACCATCTCGCGCTACCGGGAAGAAAAGGCACAACGAGGGGAAGCCCACAATGCAAGCGCCGTCGATGCCGAAGAGCCTTCCTGGACCGAGAAGACGGTGACTGCAGCCAAGAATTACTGGACTGGCGAAAGTCCTCAATCAGCAAAAGAGGCCGACGATGGCAACAAGCAACACTACCAGAGCCGCAACAAGAATCACCCTGCACACAGAGACGACCAAGAAAACTACGACGACAACGAGAATCACGAAGAGACGGCCGGTCCGGAAAATAATGATGACGAGATCGAAAATGGCGAAGAGGAGGAGACTGACGACCCTGGCGGTGAGCTTGCCGAGGACACGTCAGAGTCCATGGTGTCTGGTCGCAATCCCAAGGAAAAGCGGAAGAATATGAAGCGGAGGTCAGAGGATCCTACCGAGCGGACCATCACTGATCCTGTGACCCACCTGCCCATCACCATCCATGACTTTACCAGCAAAGATTTGAAGAACGTTCCAGAAAACGAGCCTCCTCCTGGGTCCAGCAAGCGCTGCTCTACTGGGGCTGGGGCCAAGGAAAAGAGTCGCGAACAGATACAGTCAGAGGCCGACGAATCTGAGCGATATCACTCTGGCATGAAAGCCATGTTTCCGCCCCCAAGCTTTGAGAATACGCGCAATGAATTGACCAAGATCTACCAAAATGCAACTACGATTGTAATGGGTCTGGTGATTGGATTGCTCCTCACAGCCCTCGTAGCTGCTCGAGTATCCTCTGTAAATCATCCATTTGCGATTCCGATAGCGCTCTTATCCGTCTTCGGAGTTGGCCTTCTCGTCATTCTGGGCCTACGCTCCTGGATTGAGAACAAAGTAGACGCGGTCTGGAACACCGAGGTCTGGGAGGCCGAAAGGCAGAATGGCAAAGCCTTGGCAAAGTCTGAAACCCCAGAATCAACTCAGTGGCTCAACTCGTTACTGGCAGCAATCTGGCCTCTTGTCAATCCGGATCTGTTTACCAGTTTGGCTGACACGTTAGAGGTAAGCAAGATATGGAGGATCAACATTTATGACTGGAACCAAGACTCTGGATGCGTTGTCTTGTCCGCGACTCCCTTGATCTTATGATTCCGCAAAGGTCGGTATCCTTGGCTCTGTTTTGCTGATTGGCTCTAGGATGTCATGCAAGCGTCTCTCCCTAAACTTGTCCGCATGGTCAGTGTGGAAGACTTGGGCCAAGGAAGTGAAGCAATTCGTCTCCTGGGCGTGCGTTGGCTACCGACCGGAGCTGCCGCCATGTCAGTTTCTCGAAAAGGAAAGCTGAAAAAGGATGCCGATCCCCAGAATAGCGACCGGAATGTCCCTGGCCAAGGCGAAGTCCAGAGCGGTACCGAAGGAAAGGACCAGGCCGAAAATCACGACAATCCAGCGGACTTCCAGTCAGATGAGAATATTGCAGAGGGAATGGAAGCCGAAGAAGGTAGGCGCCAGCACCCGGTTTCTGAGGGTAATTTAAGTGATTAATAACTCCTGTAGGAGACTTTGTCAACTTGGAGGTCGCGTTCGCGTACAGATCGCGGACAGTCAAAAAGGGTATTCGAGACAGAGCGAAGAATGCCCATCTGTACCTGGCCTTTTACCTTCCTGGTAACATCAAGTTCCGTAAGTCGTCTCGCCGGACTGCGTTGACAAGACTAACAAGCCCAAGCTGTATGGGTTGAACTCGAAGGATTCGTCGGCACGGTCCGCGCCCGTCTCCAACTTACCCCTGACCCGCCATTCTTCAGCCTCTGCACACTGACCTTTCTGGGGCAGCCCAAAGTTGACGTCTCGTGCATACCCCTCACCAGAAGGGGTCTTGACATTATGGATATTCCTCTCATCTCAAACTTTGTGCAGAGTGCTGTCGATGCTGCCATGGCAGAATATGTTGCGCCCAAATCGCTTACCCTGGACCTCAAAGACATGCTCATGGGCGATGACTTCAAGAAGGATACTTCTGCGCGCGGAGTCATTGTGGTCCACATCAAGCGCGCCTTCGGCTTCAAAGAGGGGGACTTCGATTTTCTCTGGAAGAAGGGCAGCACTGACGGATACATTTCCGTCGGATGGGCCAAATTCAACAAGCCTCTTTGGAGCACTCGCATCATCGTGGAAGACATGGAGCCACGCTGGGACGAGACATGTTTTGTCTTGGTGACGCCAGAAGAGCTAAATGTCGATGAAAGGCTGCGTGTACAGCTATGGGACTCTGACCGCACAACTGCTGACGACGATTTGGGACGTATCGAAGTCGACATCAAGCAGCTTATGCGTGATCCCCAGAGCAGCGGCAGAATGATGGACCGTCTCGATGGATTTAGAGCACTTGAGGCTGGCAAGCGCATGCCAGGTAAGCTCGAGTGGAGTGTTGGATACTTTTCCAAGACACGGATTTTGGATTCGCAGTTGGTGGAGCAGTCCGCTGATCCCAACATTCGAACACTTGGAGACCTAAGGAAGCAGGTTGACGATGAGAGCGAGCGCAAGCTTCGTGAAGCCAAGAGGGACGAAAGCCGGGAGCTCCAGCAACAAAAGGCTCAGACTCTCAAGGTAAGAGTCACACAACGAAGTACCCCAAGAAATACTAACACCTCCCAGGAGCGACAGGACCAGTTGATTGTTGCGTCACCGCCTCCTACGGAATACCCATCTGGCATTCTCAGCATCACGATCCATCAAATCACTGGTCTAGAGCTCGAGCGCCTCAATAAACCGACCGACGAGTCCAGCGACATTGAGGAAGAAGAAAAGGGCGAGGATTTGCCCTCATCTTACTGCACTATCATCATGAACCACCGCAAAATCTACCGGACACGCACCAAACCCAAGAACGCCCAGCCGTTTTTCAATGCAGGTTGTGAGCGCTTCATTGGCGACTGGCGCGAAGCCGATATTCACATTTCAGTACGAGACGCCCGTGTCCATGAGGACGACCCCTTGCTGGGCGTCATCTACTTGCCCCTGAGCAAGGTCCTCGCGAAGCGCAGTCAAATCAACGCTTTCTTCCCACTCGCCGGCGGCATTGGCTATGGCCGGGCACGCATCTCGATGGTCTTCCGCGCTGTGAAGCTTCAAGCTCCTCGCCCAATGTTGGGCTGGGAGTATGGAACGCTGCTGGTAGCTCCACAGACTGTCAGCACTCACCTCCCTGAGACGTACAAACACCATCGATTGAAATTGCGCGTTCCACTCGGGAGCAGCAAGATGCATCCTACTTCCAGCCCCATCGAAGCTCCAAACTCCGAATTCGCCGCCTCCTCTTCTGAAACACCTGCCCCTGTCGACGATTCTAGCGATGCCCTCATTTTCCGGACGCACGGTAGCAGGGCTCTTTCACTTCCCGTTTCTCGACGCCATCGCACTCCTCTCGCAATTACCTTGAGGCCCCGCTCGACCCATCTCCACTCGCTCTCCCACGCCCTGAGCTCATCCTCCAAGGCAGAGAACTTTGTATTTGGCGTCACCTATCTCAAAGACGTCGCCGACAACGAGGATACGGATGTTCCGATCAGCGTGTATGGCGGTCGTGACGCCGAGAAAGTCTACGAGCGTGTCAAGAAGAACGTTTGCGATCTCGACGAGATGTTACGTACGGGGAGAGTTAGTAGCGACGGCGCTGAATCAGACGACGAGAACGACAACTCTGGCAGCGAGGATGGTGGCAAACCTCCCCGCCTCAACAGAATTGGCGAGGTCGTTTTGAAGATCCGTTTCCTGCCGGGCCTCAGCAGCGCGCACCGCGGCCTTGCTCGACGTGACATCGACGTAGGACATGTTATGCAGGTACTGGAAGCGGTACAGGACTGCGATGGCGCCACTGTCGAGGCTGTGCAGAGCAATGTGGGAGCTGGTATCGCTACACCCAGCTCGACAGGAAATAGCAGGAGCAGCCTAGACACAAACGAGAGCAACCGACCTGGCGGCGAGAACTCGAGTACGGTAAGCCAGGAAGAGCGACCAGATGGAGCGCTGGACGCCGCCTCCGACGACGACGACGATGATCTTGACCTCGACGGTCTCACCCCAACGACTCCCTCGGTCCAACACGCCACGAGCTTCAACCAACCGCCGGGGCTCTCACGCTCCGATACTTCATACTCCACAGCCTCAACCTCGTCATCCTCGTCATCTTCATCATCCTCGACAAACCTTAGCACCGATGGCCACCGCGGCCTCGGCGCCGCAGCCAAAGAGTACAAGCGTACGCGCAAGAGCCAGCATCGACGACACAGAGGGCTCATGCAGTGGAAGGGCCCGCGCACAGTCAAATGGTTGGGCCACAAAGTTGAGCACGGAGGCATGAAAGTCAAGGGCGCCTTTGGAAGGCGGGAGAAAGGTGGAGGAATCGAGAGTGAGGCATGATTTGTTCATCTGCAGTGAACATCATAATTGAGGAGGTAATTACTGTATTGGGGACGTGGTGTCTTGCTGATGATGCAGATGTACCTAGATGGGCATATTTGAATCCGAATCCGAGCATTGTGTAATGCCAACGACTTCCAGACTCTTCGTCCGTCAGCAAGTAATGCTGTCAATCTTCAGAATTTCTGCTTGAATGATCATAATTGAAAGCTTGGACCTCATGGTTGAGATGTCAAGGCGCCGACCAAAATGGAAATACTGACCTTCAACCACCACCGTACCCATTGTGTGCTTTCCTATCGTAGGTTATATCCTTTTCCCCTCTCTTGCTCAATTCCCGCCGTCTATTATGCGCCACGTCCTTGCACGTATGACCTGTGCATGATGGGCATTTGGCGATTCACCATCTCATTTCCCATATCAACCTCCGCAATCCGCCTTTCACGCCCGCCTCACCAGTAACACGCTTATCCAATCCAAAGGGCGAACCATCTCCCTCCCGAACTTCTGCCTTCCTTTCTCTCGCCCTCCATGTCGACTGACTGATTCGCGCAGCTCTCAGGCACGCAATGAGGTACCCATGTACCGATGTGGCTCCCGCGCGTAGCCGCAGCGCTCCGGCCCAGCCCAGCTCCACACAGCCCGCCCAGCCCTACGACGCCACGCAATTCAAACAAGCTCTCGCCCCCAATGCAAGGGCGCAAAGCAGTGCAGCGCTTCCTCTGGGCGGAGAAGAAAAAAAGGAAAAGTCTGCGGAAAGTGTTCCCGCCTTAACGAAAAAGAAGATGCCTGACTATTGGGTCGAAAATAGGAGCCTGCCTAGGTAGGCTCATACTCGGCGGCGGCGCACGCAGACGGTACGTTCCTGAAGTATCTTTTGTGAGCCTGTATGGTGGGCTGCAGAGTCTCATCTTGCCTTCGTATTGAGGCGGTCGGTTTGGTGGACGGAGCAGGCGCGGGAGAAGCGCGGTAATGAGGGTCTGAGATATTGGGTGTTCGGGGCAGGTACCCGTGGATGCGAGTCTCTTCATCCAATGGGGCGGCTATCAGATGTGACGAGTGAGAAGTCGCACGGTAAGAGTACGCAGACGAGTACGCAAGAATCAACGCCACCCAGCGCGTTTTCCCCAGGCGACTCATTTGGCCGCGACAGCAGGCGGTTGTGTCAAAGCCGGCCACAGCAATGATATCGACCCTGTCACGATATCGACACTGCCGCGTCACTTGCCCATTTGGACTTCCGGCAGCACAAGTTCCATTTTCGTCACGACTGCTTGTCGGCGTTTGGGCTTCATCACTTGTCCCATGCGCAAATACCTCTACCCTTTACCTGGCCTTGACCAATGGAAGGCATTCGCAATCGCGTTCGCAACTGCATCGCCACCACGTGGTCACCTACTCCACCCCTTCCGAAAAAGGCAACAAGCATGATGACGCCAGGCATGCCTGCTTGCGGGCTCGTCATGCCAGGCTCTTTCCATTGGGCACGCAACACGCAAAAGCGCACGGTCACAGGCACGCAAGAATGACAAAGTCAACCCCCTGGTCAAGCTCGAGACGTTGTCAGACAGCGGGGATTTAGTCAACAAGAGTCAACGAGTAAGTGGTCCTGCGAATGTGTTGTGCATTTGCGCCTCAGGAACGGACAGGCACGAAGTGGGTGAGTCAGTGGGGTCGAGTCGATAGAAGAGAAAGGAGGACCTTAATAATCACTCATTCCAATTATTGTGGATGTTGATTCAAGGAATTGTTCTTGGTATCCTCAGGCGCACGCGCAGCATGATGTGGCTGGCCGTCTTCATTGCTGACGTAGAGAACTTCATCTCTTTGGACGCTCTTCCCTTCAGCTATTCGTCTTCCTCCACTGCTCAAAGCATTCCCCAGCACGCAATCACTCTTCTCAAACACCATGAACCCTCTTCGGATGGGGATCTGCATGTCCTCGGGTCTGGCTTCGGACAAGGCATACATTTCGTACTTGCCCGAAGCCTCGTCTCGTCGGGGCTGATCTCGTCCCGAACCCGAAGAGGTTGCCCAATGATAAACAAGCGGCATTCGAGCTGTCTTTCTGTCTCTGTTGGGTACCCGCTCTTTCAGCCAGATTCAGCGTAGTCAGACGACGGCGCTGCAGTTTGATTGCTTGCTGCCTCGTCTCCCAGGCGACAGACAGGCAGCTGGAGAAGTTTTGTTGTCTGGAAAAGCCTGGATGCTAGTAGAAGCGCTAGAAGGGGCTTTGGCAGTGGCTAGCACGGAGCGAGACTGCAAGAGCAAATACAGAGAAAGATATCGAAGTGTTGAGATTGCGAGGAGCGATGTTGCAAGCCGCAAATCCCCGACACGCGGGTGTCGCACTTGTTGACAGGCGAGCAGAATCCGGGTGGCTGCGCAGGTTTGGACATATGGCCAGAGCAGAGAATCAAGATCGGATCTCCGATCTTACTTGGAAATGGCCGAGTAAATATGGGTCTTTCAAGGTTGCGCGACGGGAGAACAATCTGATTTTTGCTTGTCTGCTTTGAATCTGCGGTTTGTGATGCGCTTGCCCTTGGTGTTGCCGAATCTGCTCCTCATTTCATTTGCTTTTCGAGCAGGGGTGGGCTGATTGGCTATGAAATCTGATTGACAACGGTCCTGATTACAGTCCATACATCGATCTAGACTTAGGCAAGACTAGCTGTCCTCGCTGCGCTGAGACGTCCGCTCCTATCAACCCGAGTTCTAGACATGCTGCACTGCCCCCGACGTTCAGTTGCCGACTAGACGCGATTGCCAAACGGCGAGCGCATGGTCGGTTGCCGGAAGGCACTTAGCGTGTTTGTGTGTTGCTGGATCTGGACGACCAAGGACTTGGCCGAACAGGTTGTGCCTGGCCCCAGTGAGTAGGTTTGAGTGGTAAAGAGAAGACGGTTTATTGCGGGCTAGGTTGAAGCCAGGCCAGAGTACTGGCTGTTGCAGGCATCAGGCATACAGATGGCCCTAGGCGTCTAATTCCGGAGTCGCGGCTCCCTTGTTTGGGACGGCGCGGCCCGAGCTAGCCCAAAATGGCAGGTGCGCGGTCAAGAAGAGATCGTTGTGAGAACATGACGAGCAGGTAAAGATGCTTACGCAGATGCGCAGAGCCTTCGTCAATCTGCATCTGGTGAGTGAAGATATCTTTGATGTGTATCGCAGTGGCCATCAGGAACCTGTCAAATTAGTCTTTCGCGCCATCCGCCGTACCTTGCACCCGCCACCTCGCCGCCGAGCTTTTCGCGTCCTGCTTCACACCACTACGGAGCAATTATGCATGCCAAACCTCAGCCAAAAAAACGACCATCTCGTTTCAGAAACGCGCCTCCCTGGCGCTAAATTGCGAAGACAGGAAACGTGCGGAAGGTTGTGCTCCGTATTCTAGCCCGGAACCGTCCGGGTAAGGCAGTGCGCGATAGCTTAACGTCGTTAGGCTCGGGACTCGCGAAGCGAGAGTGTCAGTAGGGCAACGCGGCTCTCAGAGGCGCGGACCCTGGGGATCGAAATGCGAAAGGGGCTGTAAGGCTCGAAGGCGGAGCAGCGGGGAGGATATTTAACAGAAGAGATGCCTCAGCACCTTCATTTATCTACAGCTCAGTCATCTTCCCTCTGCAACGCGGATCGTTAATCTCTCAGCACTCGACAAGATTACATGACAACCGACAAGATGATGAAAGTAGTGGTCTTCCTCTTCTTCGCGTTCTTTGCGCTGATGGTTTCTGCCAACGACTATGGCGACGACGATTACGGCAAAGACGTCAACAAATATTATCCTCAGGATCAAAAAGGAAACTTTAAGAACGGCGTCTTTCTGATCAGCAGCAAGGTGAGTTTGCGATATCAGTCAACAATCACTTCTAATATGTTGCTGACGATGTAATCAGTGCACGAGGAGTTGCAATTCCGATTGTGGAAATTCTCAAATTCTCCAAGACAAGGCCAAGATTGACTCCCGATTTGCCCCTCGCCTTGCCGCGGTATTGAAAGGCGCTTGCAACTATGACGGCACTAAAGGCTGCGGATGCTACGTATGTATCTTCCTTACAGAATGACGTGAAATAGTTGGCGGACTGTTGTGCTAAGACAAATTACAGGTTCCCTCCGACGACGACTGCGCGCAGGTTTACACATGCGGAACTGTCGAGTACAATGGCGGCAAGTGTCGGCCAAAGCCAGTCCTCTCTCCGCAGTCAGATCGCCCTTGCAGCTGCCCTAGGACCTGCGACACCAAGTCGACCAGTAGGACTCGACTCTCCAAACCAGACCGGACTCGCCTCGATAACCCCAATGGCATCCAACCGGACCGTACGCGGCTCATGTCAGTTGACGGATGTCCACCAGACGGATCGCAAGATTGCTAGGCGCCCACAGCAAAGTCCAGCTTGGTTCTGTTTGGGTCATGGACATGGTGTGGTTGTTTTGGGACGTTGCTATGGTGGTGCCATCATCGGAGCCGGTTGGGAAAAGGCTTCACCCAACTATCGGATCGGTTTGGCGCGGATTGGCAAATAATCTTCATACCCTTGGTGACTCGATCACTCCTTCACAGTAATGACAGAATTTGATGTCTGAATGCTACGACTACTCACAATGATACCGCGATTGTAGTGAAAATGACCCTGTTAGTGGGAAAGATTTGCTTGTCTGACAGAAGCACATAACATTCACAAGTCATTGACGTGGATGAGTTTCTTTCCCTTTCAGAAAATTTTCGCGCGATGTGCATGGATGACCTTTCGTCTTGCCGAAAAGTATCCAAAAATAGAGATTCAGATGGTGAAACGATGACGACCGATGCCAAGGGCAATTTCGAATGTTCTTTGCATAAGGTTCGGTGACGCCGTTGGAAAGTCTACAGTCCCTGGATTTGTAAACGGGTGTAGCCTCAGGCAACTGGGACCAATCTTGTTCAATACGAGCGTTGTAGACGTCCTTGTTCCCTGACTGCACTTTATTCCTCCATTGTACGGCTGAATGCGATTCACCATAGCAGACCCAAAGACCAGACTTTCGGACATTTGAACCTTTGAAGTATCTTCCACACACCATAACTAATCAATTGGGCACTTTATGATTCTTTACAAGCTCCATAGAGCTGCATTCATCGGTTTGTCCTCCCGATTGAAGCTGACAAGAGCTAGGGGGTCTTGACCAACTCCAAGTATTGGCCGACGACATCTCGAACGACCGATTCCATGCCTTTGAACTGGATCCCAAAGGCCTTCTTTGCCTTCTCCGAGTCGAATCTGACCTTCCTCGTTTCGCATTGCCCATGACACGTGAGCAGTCCTTCTTCCACCTCCCTCGGAAATAGTTTCCTCGTCCACATTGGAATGTCGTTCCACACCGGATCCGTACTCAGCAAGAACGTTTCGCCACCGGGAATTTTTTTCTGATCAAGTGCCATGATATGGCAATCAGCAACGTCGTCGACATGCACACCAGACGCGAATTCCGCTTCTGAAAATGTTGACGCTGCGCCCATGCGCTCCTTGGGCACGACCATTCCAAGAATCAATGAATTGCTCTTGCTCAGCAACTCATCTACGCTTGTCGCCAACCCATGGCGCCCGAAAACATAAGTCGGCGCCAGCGACACGAGGTCGAAACCAAGGCGCTCTGGGCCGCCGTTTTCCTTCATCCAACGCGTGCTCCGTTGCAGAGCTGCGGTCTTGCTGCCCATATATGCCGTCAAGATGTTGGGGATTGGGTTTCCCTCCTCAGAATATACGTCCTCGTTGAGATCGGCTTCAGTTTTGCTCAACGTCGTTTCTGGATCTGGTCCAAACAGTTCCCCGGGCGAGACGAACGCGGCAGCAGAAGAAGCGCAAACGACGCGCTTGACAGAGCCGCTGTTTTTTGCGGCAACCAGCACGTTGAGAGTACAATCGATGGCTGGCTTGACGACAGCATCGTACAGATGCTTCGATTCAACTGGCTGGAAGGGGAGCGGCGACGCAACGTGGATGATGTAGTCTGCACCCTTAGCCGTGGCGTCAAGAGCACCAGGAGCTTGGAGGTCTGGAACGACATGGAAAGAGTACTGGGATGACTTGTTGAGAGAAAGGAGAGCCGCGGATGAACGCAATTTTTGGGCCTTGGGTTCGCTAGAGACGATCACGCGGGCGTCGTGGCCGCTCTCGAGGGCTTTGAGGAGAACGGCAAAACCGACAAAGCCGGTCGCTCCAGTGATGAGAATGGTGCCTTTACTCATGGTGAGTTTGAATGCATGATGGAGGCGGGATATGGGCGTGCTGTGTATTTGACAAGTTTTCGCGGAAGTGGAGCCATTGGCTCGTGCCGAATTATGGGAACGGCTTCGTCATTTTGAGAAAGCGTCGATCCAAGGGTTTGAGGTGATGGTCTTTAGCTCTATACCGCTTCGAACGAATGCGAGACTCAACTGCATCCATGCCGGATCGTTGGGATTGTACACATAATTTTTTACTTTCAGGGGTAAGTCAGGGGTAAAGCGCTGGCCCGAACTTGAACTTGGAGTCTCCCTGTGCTCTATGTCTATCACGATCAGTCCAAAAAAAAAAAAAAAAAAAAGGAAAAGTTGGTCTCTATGCGATGGAATGACGCTGTCAAAGAGTGCTGCTCTAGGACCATCGGACGTTTTGCAGCCGTAAATATCAAGTCCTGGTAGCAAAAGTCATGGCACGCACAACTACGACTGCTCTCTGTGACTCCCACACACAGAAGAACTTCCTGCTGCCTCTTTCTTCTTCTCCTCGTCGATTGACCGATATTACCCAGATGGCAAGAGAAAGCTTTCAAGCTGGTTTGCTCGTAGGTGCGCTTCTCTGTGCAGTGTTGCGCACGTGGCGGAGTGAGGGCAGCTTTGCAGGCAGTCTGTCTTACTTAGAAAGCGTCAACTCAAGTTTGCAGCGGAGGGAAAGTGCGCAGTGGGTTATAGAGCCAGGAACAGCGATGGAGAAGTCAACGGGCGCGTTGAAGGTAGCTGCAAATCATACCTCAACGAATGAGGCTGCGGGTTGGTGCCTTCCTCGTCTTCCTCGCCCTCAGATTAGCGGCAGGTGAAAGATGGCCTTGCTCACTTTTCTCTCTTCTCTTTGTATCCACTGTCTCATCACCGCGGCATTACAATGTGAGTCTCTATTGACAACTGGTCTTCCTGTATTGCTTTCATCGTGTGGCTGGATTCGCTGACCATGAGCACAGTGCCATCATACTTCGTTTTCACTTCTGTTAGTCGACGGTTTCAAGATCCAATTCAGCATCAGCTCCATCTCCTTCTGTTACCCCGAAACAATGGGTATATGCTGTCCATCATCCTCCGGGACATGTGCTGATACTCTGGATAAGAAAACAACCCCCATGACAGCCCAGCTAGTTCTGGTGGCCCGCCGAAGCAGAGATTGTCGCTACCAGGTCCATCGAGGTCTGAAGTAGCCAACCAGACACACGTATGTCTACTTCATGAACAAAGTCGGCATTCGAGGCTAACTCACATTCTCAGCAGCCCCCCAAAATCCCCTCAAACCCTCTGCCTCCGCTGCAGCCCCCTCCGCCTCGTGTTGACCAGCCAAGCGTATGTCGTTTTCTCTTTCGCATTTGGCCTCTTACGCTCACTCAAGTCTTCAGGATTCTCCTGCAAACGCCCAATCTGGCGCCAGCTCGCAGCAGGGACCTGAATCCAGCCACAGCCAACCAAGTGTATGCCGGTAATTTCTTGCATATTCGAAACTCTCCACTCACGCGTGTATCTTTCAGTCCAATTCGACCTCGCAGCCACCTCCTTCGAATGTCCAATTATCTCCTGGATTATTTTTTCCGCCCCTCTCTCCGTTATCACAACTACCGCCGCAACACGTCCATTCGCAGAATCCTAATGCTCCGTTCTTTTACACCACGCATCCCCCTCCTCAACACGTGCAGTTTGTCCCAGCTTCACAGCAGGGGGCCGGTTTTGGATCCAACCAGCCGAGCGTATGTTTCTGATACCCCCGCAGTCCTTACTCCAGACTCATGTATTTTCAGCAATCTCTCACGAACGCGCAGTCCACTACAGCCATGCAGCCGCCTCCTGCCCCGCAGCCGCCTCTTGGAAGCTCTCAATTCGCCCCGATCTCGCAGACGTCCATGGATGACGCCCAAATTTTTGCAAACTTGCAGCAGGCCATTGGGGGATCCCAATACGTTTCGCCGCAGGACACAATGAATCCTCCATCAACTGCCAACTCGCAGCAGCAGGCTTTTCCACGCGTCATGCTCGACCCGATGGCACAACAGGCCATGGATTCCGCGGCTGCTCGACCAACCACGCAAAATTTTCAATCTAATCCGTTCACCCAACAGCCGATGCAAAACGCCCAACCCAATCCGCTCCCTCAAAAGCCTATTCAAAAAGTTCGACTCGATTCCGCAGCCTTTGATCCCGTCGTACGAAAGGCCATGGAAGACTCCGAGTTCGTTCCGGCCTCGTTCAACCGTCCCTTCAACACGCTGCTTCCGGACCATCTTGCTTCCATACCTCCACCTCCCGGGTACTACTGGGGGTTTCTTGGTGCTGGACAGGTCCGCCTGGTCCAGGATCTTGACACTACTACCGTGAAGCTTCCGGATTATTTCGACAAGAAGAATCCACCGCGTGCTGAAGAGGGAATGCATTGGGGACTTGTCGCAGAGATGAACGGCCTCCAGTTGGCAATGGTGTACCGTGCCACTGAAAAGGAGCCTGGGAAGGCCTGGTGAAGGAGAATAAGAAGTGATCAAGCGGTGGAGATTGGGCACACATGTGAGTGCGTAGAGTGAACATAAACGCAACAGTAGAGGGTGGGGATAGACAGGGGTTGAAAAGCTGACATTGTTTCCCAAGACAATCTTTTTATTTCTTGCGGTTGTTTGCTGTGGTGCAAAGAATCCTGGCTCTTTCAGGAGACCAAACATAGCCTCCCTAATCTCCAATACTCCCATTAATTCTACCTCCTCGCTGTGGGTGTGCTGGTAGGAGTCGAAGTCGAAGTACCGCCCTGCCCCTTCTTTTGCACGACGGCTCGTACAATTTGACCCGCTGTGTTGAAAACGATATCGACCAACGCGTTGAGAGGTGAATACGAATATGTCTTTAGTATCGCACCACCCTGAAGCGTCTTTTGCTCGCCAGTATAGGTCATGTTCTGGAGATAGTTTCCGACGATGGTGCTAGTTGTTGAGCCAGCGGCACCAGCAACTTCTTGGACAATATTTCCAAGGTTGTCGATGAGGAACGAAAGTTTGCTGTCGCCGCGGGTGATGGATCCCAGCAGACCCTCTACCTCGCCAACGACATCATCCAGGATAGAGGTGACGTTGTTCAGCGTGTTGATGAGGAGAGGATTCAGGTCGAGCGAATCAAAGACTCTGTTTACAATGTCGACAAGATGTCCGAGGCGGACTACCAGCTCCAGTTCGGCGTCAACATCAGCGATTGTGATGTTCACCTTGTCAACGCTGACGGCGACTCCTGCATTGATGGAGACAATTTTGGCAACATTTGCATTCAGGTTGATATCCGCCCTGTTTAGGGTTATTCGACGTCCAATTGAAAATAGCTTCACTACAAACCTGAGATTGTCAACATCCAATTCAATTTTGCCGACATGCAGCTCTGGGACGTTTAGGACGATATCCGGGACGGTGCTGTTGGATGCAGGAGTTCTCGAGGGCCTAGCCGAAGTCGTGGTATTTGTGGACGGCGTGCCGGTCGGGAAGGACGAGGTAACCGAAGCCGAAACCGACGGCGGAGTGGTTACAGTGCCGGTTGGCGTTTGGGAAGACGCGAAAGCAGCGAGGAAGCACAAGAGGACCGCGACAAGACTCGACAACATGGCGGCGAGGCGTGAGCCATCACGACCGAGGGCGACCGCATTGTCGACCCATATAACAATATTGCGAGAAAACGTCGAGCCCCTTGTCCGGCATCGAGGCCGGCGAAGCCAAACTGGATTTTGTCCAACTGCACGGCTGCCGTCAAGGAGAGCCCGGCCCCGATGCTGTCGGGCACCCCGGCTCGCCCCGGCGCGCAGTGCCCAACTTGAACGTCTCCCGGTCAATCATGCGTTTAATTCGACCGTTGTCAACACTCTCCACCCGCGGCCATTAACCCGTCTACCGTCTGCATGGATTCAATAAGGCCCCCTTGGCTATACAGAAAACTTGGTCACGGTGCTCGACATCGGTCATGATCCCCGGCCTCCAGCCATGAGACGTCGTATCTAACCAGCGTTGGCCCCTCGTCGCCGTCGCGTTTGTTGTCGGTCAGCTCTCGCGCCGCGTTGTGTTCTGAGCCAGCAGTATGAAGTCCTCTCTTTTGCTTTCCCCCCTTTTCGCCTTGCTGGCATGCGCTCAAGATGGGTACATCGGCTACCGTCTTGAAGAAAGAGGCAGCACAGACGATGTGCTGTACGAGACTGCAAACACAAACACCAACATCTCGGCGACGGTTCCTCCGCCTGATGTCTTCTTGAATGCCTCTGTGTCGGTCCGAGAAATTGACATCGAGGTCGATAATATAACGGCAAAGGTGCGAGAGCTTTCTCATAGAATTGATGCAAAATCTAACCTTGATCCACAGATCAATCTGGACGCGGAAGTGCTGAATCTGCTCTCGCTCAACGCCGGCGTCACTGCATCTATTGACCGCGTCTTCTTGACTATACAAGATGTCAGAGCCAGAGTCATGCTCGAAGCGCGTCTCGAGCGGATTGTCAACATGGTCGAATCCATCCTCGACTCCATCGACTTGAATCCCATCATCGCAACGTTGGGCGAAGACCTGGGGGACTTGGTGAACCACACGGTTGGCGGCTTGACTGGCTCCTCCGACTCTTCTTCCTCGTCCTCTACTAGCTCCAACAACCTGACTGCGCGCGGCCTGGAGTCTTCGTACAACCTGGTACACAACATTTTGTACAGCGTCAACGACTACAGCGGCAACAAGCACACGAACCGCATCCTGGCGCAAGACGGCAGCATCGTCGACCAATCTCTCGACAACAACGGCAACCCCACAGGCCACAAGGTCGTCGGCAACTATGATCGGGACATGCACTACAACGGCGTGAATCTCACGACGACCCGCGACGGCCAGGTCGTCAACGAGCTCGAGTACGTCTATTCGCCTTTCCCCGGCCTCGTAGCCATTAGCGCCATTTTCGTCAGCGAGTCGGGCCAGGTGTTGGCGACGCAGGTGTTGAGTGAGTCTCGCGCCGGGGGAACAAGCACAGTCAGCGATGATTCGCAAGATTTGTAAACAGGGTTTTTTTCCGACGAGCAAGTAGGCCACGGCAATGACATCTCCTTCACACGACTGCGACGACGACTTTGACGCACCCTTTGGCATTTCGATGGGATGCTGATAGGGGGCTATCTCTCAAAAGTTGAAGGTGGCCAACATTCGACCACCCGGGCGCTCGTGAAAGTGTGGGCTGCGGCATTCGCCATAAGGCTGGAGGCTATCAAATGGTGCATGATTGAGACCTACATATTCAATACCGCGGACCTGATACATTTGCCATTGGATATGCCAATGGCATTGTCGATCTTTCGCCACTGTCTGATCCATCAGCCCGCTGTTATTGACCTTGGGCCGCAGCGGCGAAAGAAAAAAAGCAAATCGAAATGTCACATCACAGTAGCTGACAATCCCAACTATCGACGGCATGCGTTTTTGAAAGTCCATGGCGCGCGCTGCCTGCAGCTGCGACAGGGGTAGTGTGGTGAGCAACAACAGGGAAAGCGCTGTTGGTCCTTCTTGGCTACGTACGGCCCGCGCCACAGTGTATCTTTTTCAACGACTTTCTAGACGGCTGCATCAACGGCTGCGAAGGAATCGATAGACCATGCCGCAGGCAGAGGCGTTTGCATCTTGCACGCCCGCCTCGTGCAAACACCGTCGACGAATGCATGCAGCCTCGCCATCTGCATCAGGCAATCTCCTCAACACCATCTCCCCGCCCATCCCCCCAATCGTCCTACTGACACAGCTCAATCATAATGACGTCGTCAAAGTCATGGTCACTGGAAAACCTCGTCCCAGCGAGCCAAAATTAGCCTTTTCATCTTAGACCAGGCATCCTCCCAAGCGCACGCGGAGAACCATGACAGCCTGGATACCCCAGCGAGAAAGTCGTTGGTCGCCTGGGAAATGCACCGCCGCAAATCATCACGCTCTGTTCGCGACGTCGCTTCGCATCAGCTGGTCCACCTCACGATGGGACTTTTGCTTGGTGGGGAGGGTGCTCTTGGTGGCTGCCTGAGATGGGTCAGTTGAGATTTGTCGCGTGCAAGCGGTGTCGTCCGATGTTTCCTTGCGCTTTCTGTGACAACCGGCTCGAGATGTTAAGTAGAACTTCGAGTCCTGAACACCTTCAATCAACATCGCACGTCTTTCCAAACGGATACGTCTTTGTGCCAAGTTCAAAACGACAGGCAAAAGAGAATCATCAGAGTCTGAGAGTCTGAGATCTCACGATTGTGCGCGTCAAACCCATTCGTCTCCGCAGCTTCCACCCACGAGCCACCACGAAAACCCTCCACCTCAACACCAAAAAATTGCAAAACGTACGACAGCCGGGATTCGCTGCTGGTCACCCACGCAACTACTAATCGGCCGCAAGGTAGCTTATCTATGGAAGAGCGGACGGGGTTCCGAGTTCTCTACCTGCTGTGGTCGTACGTGAAGAAAATAGAGGGTAAATTGAAATATAACCTGATTCATGTCATCGCAGATGAGCATGCAACAGAAATTGAAGCCAAAGCATGAGGGCCACGGACCAGGCACCTCAGGCAGAGGAGACCTGAGGGAGCACGGACATTGATGCCGCCAAAAGAGGAAACAGGTCTCGCACTTGTCTCCTCCGCAGCACATCCACAGATTTGTTGGGATCAGACTCTGAACTCGCGAATGAAATGAATTGAGTAAACACCATGGCCAGCCCAACTTTTGTGCCTTCCCAGTGCATGTCAGTAGTCCGCCCCAACTCCTTCCCACCCAAAGCAGTTGAACCGTTGACGCCTGGCTTTTGTCTATCCCAACCTTTTCGACCTTCGTCCACCATACCAACTTTTCATCCAGAGGGCGACGTGTTGATGTCCAAAGTTGGTCTGTTGACCCTCCACCTCACATGACGCAGCAGGACTTGTTGCTCTCCTGGCTGGCCGTGCCTCCCTCCGCCTGCTCATCGACAGACAACTGTGGCTCCGGTCCCGACTCCTCCTTGCCCTCCTGCTGAGGAGCGCTTGACGGGGCACGGTGGCCAGCATCGGCGACTGCGCCGGAAGCAGTTGCCTTGTCATCATCATGTTCATCATCATCCCCTCCCTACGAAGACTCGCGAATCAGAAAAGAAACTTTGATGTTGGGCTACTCTGTCGAAAGCAAAAGGAATGGGAGCAAAAGAAATAGGTATCTCCGCTGAAAAAACATACAAATGCAACCGCCTAGAGCTCAATACTTGCCTCTCTGTGTCCGTCGTGTCCCTTTCTCACATCTTGCCCTTCGTCCCCGATGAAGCTGGAGTTTTCCATGTCCGATTCTTGTTCCCTGCCCTCGACTCTGTCGGTTTCGTTGTCGTGTTGCGTCGGTTGCTTTGCATCGCGCGGTGATCCTGGTGGCGTTTCCTCGACGAGACCGCGTTTGGCCCACTTTGCGCTGCTGCTCCGGGGGCGATAGGCGCGAGGAGTGCGGAAGAATCCCGCGAGGTTCAAGTCTGAATCCTCGTCGTCACCAAGGAGGTCGAGCGGCATTGGCCTGGGACGGTAGGCTGAGACAGGCGATGATGAGGTGCTGGTCGTGGTCGTTGTGGTGGTCCTTGCAAAAGAACGGAGGCGAGTAGGAAGAGTTGCGGGCGCAGCGGAAGAGATGGCTGCATTCGTCTTGGACGCGCGCTGTGTGTGGGCGGCGATTGAGGGTTGAGGCTGGGAGAGAGACAGGTGCCGCTCTTGTTGCTGACGGGGCCGTGCCAACGACTGTTGCGACTGCGACTGTGAAGTCCGATTCCGCTGCTCGCGCACAAGCTGTGACGAAGGACCGTCAGACGAGAATGACTTTGCTGGTGAGCCTTGCAAGTCACCACCTGCAACACCGTCCGCTTCTTCTGCATCGTCCTCATCGCTCTCTGAAACCCGCACCTCCTCTCCGGCTTCTTGGTCCCACCTCATTCTCTCCAGCTCACTCGCCGTCGCCTTGTCCTCGCTCGCCCTCTTCTTGTTGCCAGTTTCTGGATCCCAAAGCCAGCCCTCGCGTAACCACATCCACCTCAGAAACGCCCTGAGCTCTTTATCTTTGGGAACCACCCGCTTCCATTCTGGCTCGAAGCCTGGCTCTGCGCCCTCGCCGTTGTATCCATCCGCCAACCCACGAAGCTTGTCGCGGCAGAAGATGCGCCAACTATCAAGCGAGTAGTCTCCTACATATGGCAGATGGCAGACTTCAAATGCAGAAACGCGGGGGTCATCGTCGGCAAGCGTTATCCCCGTGGGAATATCTTTGTGGGCTCCCTTGAAGGGGTAGTCCATCATGCGGTATCGCGTACCCTTCTTGGGCGGATTGCCGGTCCAGTTCTTGCACAGAAGTATGAGACTCTCAGACTTCCGGTTTTGAAGACCGAGCGGCCTAAGCATCTCAACCAGATCCACGAAGTTCGCCGCGACGAGCTCATCTACGGTCGGGTATCTTTCCATGAGCTCCCAGAATTTTGGGATGGCGCCAATACCCTTCGTCTTATTGAGCAGCATGCAAGCAATAAGAAGATTTAGAGGCTCGTCGGCTAGCTCCTCTTGAATCAACCCGAACTTCTCAGCAGTGGTTGGTGGAAACGGCAGGCATGAGAGAGCCGGACGAGAGCCGTTCGGTGTAAAGTGATTGGATTGCAAGCCGGTTCGACGGCGCGGCGTGGCTTGACCAGATATTGTGCCATCCTCGTTCAGAAATCCTTTCGGATCTTCGTCAAACGAGTAGGCCGACCCTCGGCTCGCCGCTTCCGACACCTGGTCCTCAATGTCGCTAATCGCTTCCTCGTCCACGGGCTTCTGGGCTTGATCCTGGGTTTCAACTGGATTCTTGACTGGAGACTCAGGCTTTCCCCCTTCGACATCGGAGTCTCGCTCATCAGGCGAAGGCGACTTCTGTCTGGCAGCATTTCTGCTGGCTCTGGGGGCGTGGTCGTGGGTCTCCGAGACTGGGCGCTGCTCTTCAGGTGCAGGAGTTTCTTGGATGGCGCGAGATTCACCACCGTCAAAGTCTGTGACGTTATTCGAAGGGGAGTCCGCCATTTCGGACACAGGCGACTCTTCGCGGGTGGCATCGGGTTCAACCTCACCAGCTTCCTCCTCTTTGTCAGAACCAGAATCTTCTTCGGCAGCATCTTGGGTGCCTGAGAACGAGGCCGTAAGAACTGCCCTTGGTGGGGACTCATGGCCCAGAACAACACTGCCGTCGTCCTTGTCTTCGAGATGGACAGACAGGCCTCCTGCGCTGTCAACCTCCTGCCACGTCTCTTCATCCGCATTCTCGTCGTCAACAGCAGAGGCTTCGTCTTCTTGCGCACCACCTAGAGGCGACGGCGGTGTTCCCGGCTCTCGAGGATCGACGTCGTTTGTCTGATAAGCGTCAGCAGTGCTGGCCACCACGTCCTCGTGCTGCTTTTTTGCAGACTTCCCATCACGAGAATCACGCGAGGGATTCGAGACGCCTCCCTGCGACTGCGATGAGGGAATAACGACGCCGAAAAATGTGCTCCTTATCGGCGGTGTGGAGGACTGAGCAACTTTGTTGGGTCTAGGAGAAGGACTCTGGGCAGGAGGACTTGGTCCGGATGGGTTGCGTGGGGAACTTTGACTCGTCTTCTTACGTGCGGATGACTGCTTGCGCGCCGCTGTCTCTGTGACCGACTCATCTGATTCATCCTTGTCCGACTCGACCGAAATGATGTCTTCGTAGTATAAGACTCGGGTCTTCCCACGAAGACGCGCACTTCGGGTCAAAGTTTGAGGGGCTTCGGCTTGGTCTTGCGTTCCCAGAGACGGCTTCGAGTTTCGACGGGTCAATCTTGGGGAGCCCTCGTCTTGCTGCTCTGCAGCATTTTCGTCGTTGACAGTGTCAGGATCGACACTGAGTTCCCGGAGAAGCTTCCTTCTCGAGAATCGGGGCTCCAGCGTCCGATCCCGTTTTTGCTTTGAGGGAGGCGTTTGACCGTTTGACTTGCTGAATTGTCCACTTGCACGGCGATCTTGCGCTTGAGCTCGAACTCGGTTTGGTGTCGGCTTGGCCTTTTTGGCGCTCGAAGAAGCAAATCGTCCATTTGGAAGACGTAGTTGGGATGGAATTTCGTCCAGGTCGATGATAGTGAGCTCTTTTACAGTAGAAGAAGAGGCCTGCACCTCATCTTCCAGCTTTGCAGCATCTTCTCTCTTGACAGTGACAGGAGCAACACCGGGCTCTAGACGATTGCTCGATCGGACACGCAGGCTTCTTCGTTCTTGCGGTTGGTCGCGCGATGGTTTAGGCAGAGTTTTCCGACCCTGACCACTCAGACGTGATTGACTTGGGGGAGCGTCCAGATGTGTGGTTGTCACCTCCCTCGCAGCAGGAGACGCGCGCGTGCTGGACACATCCTCTTCCTTGATGTGCCCGCCACCCCGTTCGAGAAGACTCTCATTCTGGCCCATGTCGAGACCTTCGTCCTCGATGGCGTCGGCGGCGGGGGGCGAACGAGCCCGCTTTGGAGGGGAGGAAAGTGGTCTTGATGAAGGGTCGAAGAGCGGCTCGTCGGCCTCGCCATCGCTAGAGACATCGTGCTCTTGATTTGAGTTCTCGGGAAGCAACAAGCTTTCCCTGCCAGCGCCCGACAAGCTCTCGGCATGGATGTCGTCAATCGCCGGGCTATGATTGGCTGGGGGTTCTTGCGCCTCTGGATCCGACGTCGATGGTCCTTCAGTTTGAGGCTCATCATCAGCGATAGGGCTAGCAGCCCTCGATCCGGTCAGAGCGACGCCGTTGATGATGTCGTTGGCCGAGTGCGATTTCGAAGCTTGACTTGTTTGTAAGATGACTTGCTCTCGATGCGGTATTGGACTTCTCTTACCTGGAGTAGACGGGGCCCTCTCAGACCGCGCAGCATCTCGCGTGTCCGGGCTCTCCGCATCTTCGCCAGCGACCTCAGCCGAGGCTTCCTCCGTGGGATGGTTGACGGTCGTGTCAGCAGAGCCGCTAGTGTTTGTCTGCCCAAGGCCTCGATCTTCTTTTCCCGCTGGCTCGGATGACTTCCTCGTGTCAGTGTTGTTGGCCGAAGGCGACTGATCTGTCTTGGGAAGTGGCCTCAAAGGCATCTTGGCGGGGCTTTTGAACGCTTGAGGAGAACTTCGAGGCGGCTCAGATTTATCTTGCTGGGGACTGTGAGCCGGAGATGACACAGCTTCATGGTCCTTTGCCGGATCGCTGTCCGACTCATCGTCACTTTCGCTTGCTGTGGAGTCGTCTTCTTCATCACTCTCGTGAGCATCGCCCTTCCTGGACACGTCTTCTCCACCATCGGAATTTGGCAGGCGCTGTTCAGGAGACTTTTCCACGGCCCCATCAACTTGCGAGGTTTGAGTTTGAGTCGGTGGAGACGCCAATTTCTTCCTATCTGCTTTGGCCGCCTCCTCGTCTCCGCTGCCATCGTCACTTGATTCCGAAGCAGTCTCATTCTCATCTGCACCGGTGACGTTGGCAGTATCCGTCTTTGGACCTGCTTGCGAGACCGACGAGCCCGGAGCCGCACTCGATTCGCGGCCAGTTTGCACAGGCTCTCTAGGAATGTTTGACATAGACTCTGCCAAAAGTTTGCTCGGCTGAGAGCTGGACCCGTGCGCGGTCGCCGGCTTGCTGTCACTGGCCTTGGCTTGCTTTGGCCTCTCATCATCGCCATCGTCACTATTGCTCGAGCTCCCAGAACTCTCGTCATCACTTTCATCGCTCCCATGTGCGATTCCAAGAATGTCGACGTTCCCATTGGCCTTTGGTGGGGTCTTTGGCTTCAATGGCACTCCACTGCGTGATTGTGAGAGTGTGGGCGTAGATGCTTTGAGTTGGGACATTGACAGCAGAGGATGGGGGCGGGAGTTGGCGGGCTGTCCGAAAGTGTCGGCGAAGGAACGCTGCGATGGAGTGGCAACTTGTGACGCAGTCTTAAGAGTAGGCATTGGCAGCTTTTTCGGCGGAGGAGCCTCTGCTTCAGACTCGGATTCACTCTCTGATTCGGTGTCAGATTCAGATTCAGTGGACTCTGAGTCTGCATCCTCATCTCCTGCCTGATGGGGAGGTTGCAGAGGTTGCGCGGGCGTGTCTGGCTCCAAGTCCGTTGCATCGTGCGCATCGGGTTCTGGTTCTGATTCGGAGACATACTGAGCGGGAAGAGCATCCCAGCCGTCCAAGTCAGGTTTGGGAGGGGAATCTGGAGCATCAGGGACAGCAGGAGCCTGATTCGCCGAAGTAGGCCTCTCTGGCGACGAGATTGGTGGTACAGGCGTGTCGTGAGCGAAACTCCCAGTCGCTGTGACGGGAGGCCTCTTGACGGCCGGTTCTGGAGCAGCAGCTTGCTCTGGGGTTGAGTCTCGCCCCTTGTCAGACACAATAGGCACCTCGGACACTGTGGCATTCTCGGACGACGGCTCGTTGGCTTTCTGCTCCACCTTCGCCTTTTTCTTGGCCGGCTTGCTGCTTCTGCTCTCGCCATCGGGCGTGGCCACCATGTCCGCTCCAGCGTCGGGCTTCTGGGGGCCAGAGTTGGCGACGTTGGAAGAAGTCTCCTCCTGAGACTCGTCCGACGCCTGCAGTAGAGACCTGCGCATTTTTCTCCTCCAGCGTTTCCTCGCACGAGCTTCCATGCCCTGCGGCGGTTCCGGGAGCACGAGAGTATCTTTGGCGAACCGAGTCAAGGTTGGCAAAGAAAAGACAGAAGAAGAGGATGCTAGCGACAGCCTCCGTGCATCGTCCTGCGGTGTCTCTTTATGAGGAGGAGATGAGGGAGGAGAAGGCGAGCGCTTGCGCTTGGAAAGAGACGGTTTGGCGGATCCGGTGTCGGCTGTTTGCTGGATAGGCTTGGAGGAGGGCTTTGCAGGCGGAACTTGGACCCCAATGGGAAGTCCGGCGGATGCCTCTGGTGCAGCAACGGACTTTCTCTTCTTCGACTTCTTCTTCTTCTTCGCACTTTGCACTTCCGGCTCTGCTTCAGGATCTGCTTCTGGCTCTGCTTCAGGCTCTGCTTCCGGCTGTCTTGACCGCGATTCGAGCTCCGATTCATCGTTCCGCTGGGGAGGTTGAGTTTGAAGAGCTTCAGACTGCCGTTTTTCTTTCTTCTCCTTCTTCCGCTTCTTCTTGGACTCCCGTGGCGTGAGCGCATCGCTTTGAGCATGAGCGGTAGGCTGCTCCTCTCTCTCCTGCCCCGCTTCCCTTTCCGGCGCGGTAGTCTTGGACGAACCAGGCTGGGGGTCCGCAGAAGCGTGATGCGTCTTTTCAGACTTCGCCTTTTGATCCTTTTTCCCCTTGCCCTTGTCAGCGTGTTCATGGCTTTTGTGGCTGGAATCTTGAGCCGTCGACGCGAGATGAGTAGTCTCGCCATCTTTATGCTCGCGCTTGGTCTTCTTACGCGGAGGAGGCGAAGGAGATCGAGCAGCAGGCTGTGACTTGTGCTTCTCTTTCTTTGCTTGCTGGCCTTCTGAGGGTTTGGGTTCTGGTTCATGAGCGCTCTTGCTGTGCTTTTTCTTCTTCGAGCTGGCAGGCGCATCGGGTATTTCAGCTTCCCCGGATTCAGGCTTCGAGGCCCCATCGTCAGATGCATCGCGTTTTCTCTTCTTGCTTGACTTGGACTTGGGTGCGCCATCTCCAGGATCCTTTGCAGGTTCCGTCCTGGTCATGGTCGGTAGAGGGATGGGAGTTTCAGTCGGACGCTGTTCGGGCGCAGTACAGGCATGCTTTGGAGTCTTTGATTTCTTCTCCTTGGACTTCTTGGGCTCGGTGGGGGGCTCCTCGGATTTGCTGGCGGTCGGGGTTTCGGCTGGTGGAGGATCAACCGCGCTCTCGCGCGCCTTGTCCTTCTTCTTGCGCTTTTTGGACGTCTTGTCGTCGTCTGCTTGAGTAGCTGGTTCTGGTTGAGTTGAGACATTGTCGGAAGTCTTGTCCTTCTTCCGCTTCGATTTCTTAGGCTCGGTTGCAGGCTCCTCGGGTTCCTCCTGCTTGACGACTGTCTCTTGGGTTGCAGCAGATTCAGACGGTTCATCCTTCTTCTTCTTCTTCTTTTTCTTCTCGCGCGTCTCTGCTGTCTGTACTTGTGCAGGCTCCTCCGGCTCTTCCTGCTTCACAACAGGTTCAGATGCTTCCGTCGCCTTCGCCTCTTTCCGCTTCTTGAGCAAGTCTTTAGCTTCACCAACGCACGACTCGACAAACTCTTCGCTGATGCCCTTCGCGCGGGCAAACTCCTTCACCTCACCCAGAAACTTCTTTTTTGACACCTTTTCGGAGCTGGTGAAGATGGCATGAGTACGCGCAAAATTTGATACGCTGGGCTTCTCCAAAGTAGCCAGCACGGCCGGTGGAAGGGAATCCCGGGGAAGCGACGGTGGAGTTGCTGAAGGAGCCTTGGAGGGAACCTTCGAAGATGATGGTGTTGGCCCGGAGCTTGTAGTATCGGCGCCGCCTTTGGGCGCCGACCTTGAAGCGCGGGGCTTCTTGTCTTTGGAGCCGGCAGGCCTGCCACGGGGACGGCTGGCGCCTTCCATGGTAGCGCGTGGCGAGCAGCTGTGTCAGGGTCCGGCGGAGAGGAGAGAATGTCGCGTGGGTGACGCGTGTTGGATGAGGCCAGTAAGCAGGTACGAAAGGTAGGCAGGTGAAAGAAAGGAATCGGACAGCGGAGGTGAGCAAGCTTTGCAAGGTTGTAGCTTGATTCCGAAACGAGATGGGAGCTCCAACGGCTAGCGAGACTGGGGCCGCTGGTTGCAAGTTGACGGGCAGTCGGCTGGCAAACGCGACGACGAGAAACAATGGAGAGAGAAAAACTTTGACGGGCGAGCAAGCAGGATGGCGGTCTTTGTGGAACAGCAGCGACCGGGGTGGAGAGTGAAAAATGAAGAGGTTGAGAGCGACGACTTGAGCTGTCCGTCGTTACGGCAGCGCTGCAACTGTTGTCCTAGAAAGTTGTACGCGCCAACATGCTTTCACGGACCACGCGGGCCCGCGGGTGCCACCCGACGACCTCCGCTCGGGCCGCTTGCAAAGCCGCACTCAGTTTACATAAGCCAGGACCTGCATCCTACGCGTCTGGCACCTGCAGGCAAATGTCCTTGCTTCATGTTTGATAGCAGTGTCCAGGATGTCAACAAGGTTTTCACCAAAATCATGCCATTTTGCTCTGTCCATTCGCCGTGAACTCATAATCTACATGACCATCTGGGCATCGCACCATGCGCCATCCCCGCTTGCCGTGACCTGATCCATCCCTAGATATGGATAGGCAAAGTGGAGGGGGGAGTTGAGAAAAAGCAAAAAATACACCATGTCCAATCACCTTGCAGAACAGAGTCGGTGGCCAGCACGCTAGCCCCGAAGAGAAACGAAGTGCAAATGCGGCTGAATGCCTGCTGCGCCAGTCGATATGCTCCCTGTGTCGTGTGGGCCCTGTTGCTGGGGAAGCTAGCTCTACAGTTCTATGCGTTGAATCTCGACTTGGGAAAGAAACGCGAAGCGGGTACTCGCTGGTCGTAAAACAAAGAGGAACAGGCCAATCTTAGCCGAATGTGAGGTGGTGCCAGATTTCTAGCTGGAAATCTTGGCGAGCTTCTGAAGGACTGACAGGAGACCAGTCGTTCCCTGGGTCAGGGTCGCAGTAGCTTCTGTGTTCCTGGTTCCGACACTGACAGTCATGACGTCCCGAATGACGCCGGTCGAGCCAAGCTTGTTGGCCCAACGGAAAATGACTTCGTCTTCGCGGTCATCGCCAGCAACGAAGAGGAAGTCGGCTGGGGGAGCTCCCTTGTTGTCAACATTCCTCTTGCGAAGCTTGTTGAAAATATGGGTGGCAGCACTACCCTTGGACCAGTCGAGAGGCTCGATCAGGATGCTCTTGTCGATGGGCACCGCGTGGATGTGCTGGGCCTCGCAGACATCGTTGATGTGAGTGGCGCATTCGCCAGCCTGGGAAGTAGCTGCCTCAAGGTCATCGGATCTGTCGTAGTGGAAGATGATGGAGCAGTGACGCTCCTCCAGCCAACTGCCCTCGACACGCTCGAGGTAGTATTGGAGGATACCCTTCACGCTCGTTTTCCACTCCTCAACCTTGTCCATCTCAGCGAAAGCGGTCCATTCATCGCGACCGCACTCGCGAACAAAGCAGCCATTCTCAGCAATAATTCCGAGACCAGGGACACGGGAGAAGAGGCGCTCGAGCTCCTCTGGGGTGCGACCGCTCATGACATAGACAATGTTCTTCTTGTCCATGAGAACCTCATTCAGGGTGTCAAGGACGCGCTGGGGGCTGGTCATGATGATGCTCGTCGGAGATCCGTACGAGGCAAGAGTGCCCTCATAGTCGAGGATGAAGATACGCCTCTCTGCGTTCTTGTACTTTTCGCTGGCCTGCGAAACGGAAAGGCGAGGAATCGACATTGTGTCTCTCATGAAGTGCTCTGAGTGGACCCTGGCCAAAGTTTGGTTCAGGGTGTTGATCCAGTAGTCACCCGTGTGGTGGGTGACCACATTGCGAAGCTTCGTGAAACGGCGCTCTTTCTCCTCCGGCGCCATGACCAAAGCAGCCTTGATCGCGTCGGCGCACTTCTGATAGTCCCAAGGGTTGACTGCCAACTCGAAACCGTTGAAGATCGAAGAACTGCCGGTAAACTCGCTGAGTATGAGGGGCCCGTGCTTCTTCTCGCTGCCCATGCCGTCCTGACAGACAATGTACTCATGTGCCGTGAGGTTCATGCCCTCGCGGAGACTTGTAATCATGAGTGCATCTGCAACAGACAGCAAAGCCAGGTACTGCGGGAAGGAAATATCCTGGCGAAGGAAAACCAGCGGCTGGTGGGCGAGAGTCGAGTGCGTTGAATCGATACGCGTGACAATGTCCGAGACTGTCGATGCCAGCTCGGGGTTATCCGTCGTGGAGGTGGCCACTTGAATCATCACGACCTGCACAATTGTCAGTATAGACAAAAGTGAAATTCGAAACAAATGAGACTGACCTTGTCCTTGTACTCGGGGTATTTGTTGAGGAAGAGCTCAAACGCGAGCAGCTTTTGCCTAACGCCACGCACACTATCCAGCTTGTCGCGAGCAACGATGAGCTGTTTGCCCTTGTAGCGCTCAAGCATGACCTTGATCCAATCTGCGACCACTGGCTCCTCGCGAGCTTCTTGAAGAGCCTTGGGGTCAATGCCAATAGGGAGCCAAGCCACGTTGACGAAGCGGTTCTCAAGCTGAATACCTTCATTGGTGGCTTCGACGATCAAGATACGGCTGCAGGTCTGCAAGAAGTGGTGTGCGTACTCTCGAGACTGGAAGGCGACGAGATTGGCACCGAGCATGCCCTCAAGGAGCTGCTTGCGCGAGGCCAAACAGCGGAAAACTTCCGAAGATGGGAATGCCGTGTGCATGAAGAAGCCGATTTGAGCATCCGGGAGCTTCTTGCGGACCATTCCTGGAACAAGAAGCAGGTGATAGTCATGGATCCAGATCACGTCGCCACGCTTGTACGACTTGATGATCTTGTCGGCAAAGGCCTGGTTCAAGTGCTCGTAGTAGATCCAAGAGTGATCCTCGTACGCCTTGCTCTTCGGGTGGTCGGGAATCTGGTAGTGGAAAACTGGCCAGAGAATGGTCTTGCAGTAGTGGGCGTAGTGACCATCAAAGTCACCGTCCTTGACCCAGACAGGAAGTGCATCGTACTCCGACTCGAGCCTGTCCTGAATCTCTTCCTTCTTGCTCTCATCCAGTGCATCAGTTGGGAAACCGACAGTGCCAACCCAGAAGACGTCGTTGATAGTTTCGGCATTGATGGCGGCACGGACAGCGTTTGCTAGACCACCATTGCCCTGAACGGCCGGCTCGACAGTCCACTCAGCATCCCATCTCTGTCTGGATCCACTGCGACTCGGCTTGCTCGAGACACTTCCCCTGCCTGGCTCCCTGCGCGAGTACCTCGGCTTGGGGAAAGGCGTTTCTTGGCCATCAGATGCCTTTGTGTACTTGAGAATATCATCCGGGGGCAAGTTGGCGGGACGTGAGCGCGGAGGCTGGTTGAAGAAGGCGAGGCCTGTGCCCCATTCTGGAACGTGTGCATCACTACGGACTAGTGACTTTGGATCGTGGGGCTTGGGAAAGTGCGTCTGAACCGAAGGCTGGAGTTGCGTGAAGAATTCCTCATGGCGGGCAGTGGCAGAGGGTGTCTGGGGTGGGGTGGGCTGAGAGAACAAGCTGGCCTTCTGCTCATGGTGGTCTTTGTTTGCATCTAACAGAGACGGGGCGCGTGGAGGTGGGCTCGGCCGCCTACTGACTGGTGACGACTGCGCATGGAAGTCGATAGTGTAAGGAAGGAAGCTGGGGAGCGTTCAATTAGCCATTGACATGGACGCGCGCGGCAGCACGAGCACTCCTTGCGCGCACACAATTGGACTTTGAACTTACAGAGACACAACAAAGTGCGGCATGACGGGGAGTGATGGTGGTCAACAAGGACCACAGATGGTGTTTACGGTGTGTTTGGACAGGTGATATCACGGCTGGGTGATGAAGATGAGAAGTAGTCGTAGGGACGAGGAGTGCTCAAAGGACAGACGCCCTAGATGGCGGATCAAGGGGCGCAAGGGTTCTCTTGACAGGCAGGCCAGGGTAAGGAGTGTAGGTAGGAGTAGGTAGGAGTAGGAAGATGGAAGGATGTGGAGGAATTTGGGCGACTTGAACTGGGATGGGCAGGCGGTTTCGTCACCGGCATGGGCGGGCCGTGCGCAGGCCGCCGTAGCGTATGAAGGTATAATTCAATGGATGGCAGAAAGCTGCGCCCTGCCTTGTGTGAGTTGGTGGTTCCTTGTGTCTTCGGTTTGTTTTTTTCAAGGGAATCGTCAGAGCTGACATCCCTGTCCAACGCCGAACAGCTTGTGCTGCTCTCCCGTCAGACATCTGACAACACCACCTCATCATCTTCATTGCGAAATATTGTGCCACTCTGCTTCGGCCCCAGTTCCAGCTCCAACTCTCCAATACTCTCCAGCTCCAGCTCGTCCCAGTCCCAGCTCCGTCCGCCATACAATCAGGTCTCCCTTCCTGACCCTCGATCGTTCCCGATCACTACGCTAACATGACGTCGCGTCTGCGCCGTGGAATGCTTCCCGGCACCAGGATGCGCCCAGTGCCCAAACTGGCACTCCACGTCCGACTGCCCAGCCAAGCGACGCCGTCAGCGGCACTGTTCCTGCGTGGGTTGCACCGCAGAGCCAGTTTCCCATCGCCATCGACGCGAATTCTGCCCATGGCAATTTTTTTCTGCCGTCCTCGTAGCCGCTCGAAATTTCCACACGAGCCCCCACGTGCATATGCGGCCTGCCGTGGGCGTTTCGAGAAGATTCAGCCGAACTCCCGGTCAAAACATCGTCGTCCTTCCCGGATCATGGCTTGTTTCCTTACTCGTCTGCTTTCCATGTGACTCGTTGGCTTCCTCGCCAGTTGTACAGCTTTGCTCTTTGTTTGCCGCCATATGCAACGCTGCCACGCTGCCTCGTCTGTTGATTGCTGCTCTTCGCCCCCGCCGCTCCGAGTTGACCCGTTGCATAATGTTGAGATTTCGTCATGGCTGCTGCAACAATCTCCATGTGGGTGTGCAACTTTGCGGATGAAAGAGATCGTTGCCGGCCTCACCGCTGTGGGCGTCCCGACTTGGCGGCAGTCTTTATCCAGCCCATCGATCAACAACTCCGACGCCGCAGGCCCAGCCTCTCGAGACGCATAACAACACATCACGTCTCATATCACAATGACGACGCTAGCAGCTTTCTGACTTTGCTCACATGCGCAGCGCGCTGTTTCTAGACCAGCCGAGCCAGGGCGCTCGACCATATCCCGGCGCGATAATATCAAGTTTCTAACCGTCGACCATCAAGACCACGTCCTAGCGTGATACCGTCTCACTCGGAGGCGTGTCGACCCAACACCGTCCCTGAATCACAGCTCCCGAAACACTCCTCGTGCTGACCTCAGTGGCCATCAGCACCCTTGGACTTGGCAGAAGGTCGCACAGCGGGGACCAACGAAAACTGCGCCTCGCAAATCCCAGCAACCTCAACGGCTAGGTATCAGTCAATCTGAAGCCCGGGTGGCGCCGGTGTGGCTGGCAGGCATGTTGGCCAGGTACCTGGAACACATTTCAGAGAGACGACGAGCGCAGGGCTGAATGCAATACTGTTGCATGTACCACCGTGTCTAATATCCCACATACGTCACAACGTCAGAGATGACTGTTGTCAGAAATCAAGTTTTTTTCCAATTTCCAAACCTCCAATCAGTCTCGCTTCCGGGTCCCCGTCTTCTCGTACTTCGTTGCTGCCTGCCTGTATTTGGGTAGCTGGGAACGTTGCGTTGTATCAGACGGATACAAGAATACTACCCAGTTCGTCCGAGTGGCCAGCGAAAGCTGCGCACGAGATTTGCGTGCGACTGTTCTTTTCTTGGAATCTTTCATCCTGGCTTTACCAACTCTCCGGACAAACTCTTGTTTACACGTTTCTGATTCGTCTCTCCCATTTCATTCCTCGCATGGGGGATGTAGTCATGCTCATTTGCCAAGTTGCTGTGCTGAAGAGTTTGGCCGCACGACGTTATTCGCAACGCGCAGTCTCATCAGTTTGGGCTTTGCTTGTACTCCCGAAGCTCGATTTTGCACCAACACTGTGCGCATGACCAGGGAGAGTGGCCGTACGACAAGACCTTCTTATCGCAACGCGCAGTACTAATCAGGCGAATTCCAGAAGGCCGTCGACTCGTTGCCATTTGGACACGTCTGTTTCTCTTTATCCCTTTTTTTTTTTTTTTTTCCCTCTCCGTGCGCATGTCATTCACGTCACCAGTGCCTTCAGATCGCACAAGACAGCCTTGCTTCTGATTTGGTTCTTTGACGTCAAGGAACAAGAAAAAAGAGGAAATCAACATCCCAAAACGATGGGATGAAACAAGAGATGAGCGCATCAAACAAACGACGCAGAAGCAAGGGACAACCGAGCAAGGACATCTACCACTCATGTTTGTAAGCAAAGATAAGGAAAGGAAAGAAGGAAAGAAAACATACCGGAAACAAGGGAAGCGACGTCATTGTCGCTCGTCTGCTTCCTTTCCCTCACTGGGGTCGAAGCAACGCCGCAAGGAGATGGAGAGACTTGATTGAATCTCCCAGCAGATAGCTATGAGGAGCTTCATTTTCTGTCCATCTCCTGTACTCCTCGAAGGGAGGGAATGACGTCGCCATTCATCCCGTTTCTTTGACGCGCGCACATGGATAATCCATCAACACCGGAGTGGACTTGCGCTCCTTAAGACGAGTGAGATGACACAAAAAGACAACGGATTGATTTGTTTATGCTACGGAGAAGAAATAGCCACCAAGAAGCAATATTTTAGTCGGAGACCGCGCCGATTTATGGATGGATGGATTTGCAAAAAAAAGCATTCGATGTGTGTGGCTGACTGATTAACTGACTCTGACTGACTACTCTGTAGACGGGAGACGATGGAGAAGAATGATCTGACCTGGAACCGATGGTAATGATGACGACGAAGAAGCAAAATGACCGCAGCGATGATGATGATGATGGTACTTATGAGAAGTATGAATGAAGCCAGACGCCATGCATAAAGAGTTGGAAAAAGCAACGAAGGCAGGAGAAGTGAAGAAGATGAATGGAGAAGGAACCAATGAGAAGCAAAAGCATTACCCAGCCAGCCCATCCCACGGGCACTCAACTCCTTCAGCAACCACTGTAGTCAAGCCTCAAGGCTCCAGCCTCATCAATCACCAGCAACCGGTCGAGGCGACCCGCTCAGCTCACCAACACAGGCACGTCCTCCAGGTCCACACCGAACATGCTCGTCCACGTCATGCTCTTCTTGCGGGCGCGCGTCTCGGGGCCGCGAGTGCCAGCGCTGCCGCCGACGCCGACGCCGTGCTCGTAGTTGAAGCGGAAGCCACCGCTGTAGCGATCAATGACGCGCGGGCCGGGCCGCTGCGGGCTGCGCGGCGGGATAGGGATAGGCGGGATACCCTCGCGCATGACGCTGCTGCTGCTGCTGTGGTTGAGCAGTGGCAGCGCGGACGTCGAGGCCGAGCCGCCACTGTTGAGCTGCAGCGCGAGGCTGTGCGGTCGGCTGCCCGGCTGCGAGCGCGAGCCTGGTGCCGCGTACGAACGACGGTGGTGGTGGTTGGAGGGCCGCGCAGTGCTGCTGCTGCTGGGACCAGGGGCGGCTGGGACGCTACCGGCGGACGACGAGGAGGAGCCGCCTGTGACAAAGTAGGCGGGGAGACTGAGTTGGCTTGCGCGTGGAGAGGGTACAAAGTAGGCAGGGAGGTTGAGGTCGGAGCTGTTGGCGGACATGGGAGTCGGGGGTTCAGAGTAGCCAGGCTCGGAGAGGGCAGACGTCGAGGCGTTCGTCGTGGCAAAGACGGGAGTCAGGGTCGAAGCACGATGACGCCTGCTACTCTTACCGTTGCCATTGCTGGACGGCTCGCGAGGAGCACGTCTCGTGGGCATTGGGGGTGCATCGGCAGGAGTGGTGACTTCACCACCCATTGCCTTCCTACGAACTTCCGGGTCCAGCAGGCCCTCGGACACGGACTTGCGACGCATGCCGTTGGAGCGGCTGAGTGAGTCGCCAGGAGACTGGCTGCGCTCTTCCGCCCGCCTCATGATGCCCTCGCCAGTAGACTTTCGGCGCTCGTCCAAGATGGAGCGGTCCATCGTCGCGCGAGGCCGGAGCCCTTCACCCACCGACTTCCTGCGGATGCTGACAGGACGCATGCCATCGCCCGTCGACTTGGTGCGCTGGCGATAGACCTTGGAGGCTTCCCAGCCGGCAATCGGGCTGTCGGTCTTGCCCTCGTCAGACGACACCTTGGAACGGGAAGACAGCTTGGAGTCGGACGAGTCCCGCTTCGGCATGAAATCCTCAGGGTACTCGGAGTCAACGCAGATCTTTTCCTCGGGGTACTCTACGACGATCTTCTCTTCCTGTTCCCGTAATGAAGACTTGGACTTGCGTCGTAATGCGAAGTTGCCGACATCGGTGTTCAGCGACAGACCACTCACCCTCTTGTCCGGTAGCGGCGGCGGAGAGTCGCACGATGAGACGACGCTATGCGGTCTTGAGAAATTGGGGGTGTCGGCGCGTCTGGCGTTTGATCGTTGCACCTCGTTGCCGTAGTAGCTATGGTAGCTGTTGGGGCGAGACCGGCTCTGACTCCTGTCATAGCGAGAGGGAGATGTCGACGGGGATGCAAGGTCAGGAACTGTACTGCCGCGACCGCGATGGATCGCTAGCTCCGACGAGTGCTCAGCATCCAGGGCAGCGGCCGCTTGTTCGCGCAAGACTTTGATGCTGAGAGCACGGGCCTCCCTGGCAGCGGAAGCCTTGCCCTTGGGCCTTGTCATCTTGGTAGCGTTGGTGCCGGAGCTGCTGGGGCGAGAGGGCGCGGCGCTCCGGGGGGCTTGCTGTTCATCAACTTCGCCTCGCTGGTAGGCTGGTTCCTTACCCTTTCGGCTTGAGCGCTGAGATTCGAGCGAGCTGTCGTCATAACGAGCAGCGGCAGCGCGCAAGTCCTTGGCTGAAGACTGAGGCGACAAAACGCGTTCCGAATCATGCTTGGAGTTACGGTTCGAATTGTTTGCGCTAGTCTCGGCACTGTTTTGTGTGTTGGACGGATCCGACTTGGCTTGGTGAGAATCCGTTGAAGGCAAAACAGAGAAGCTTGTCCCGGTGCCATCTTCAGGAACAGTGGGCTCTTCGGTCGTAAACTGTGCCAGTCTGGAAAGGCGTCGCTTTTGAAGTTTTCTGCGTGACGGTTTAGACGAGAGGGTCCTCTCCACCACTTCCGCATTGGCTGGAACTGGCTTCGCAGGCTCAAGGTACGACGCCCGAGAGCCAGGTCGAGAACTTTCTGTACAATTCATTCCAGAGCCGGCGAAGGGAAGATTCTTCAAGGACAGGCGTCGGCGGTGCTTGACCCGGTCGCTCAACCACTTGCGCTTTTTGGCGTCGCCATTTTCCGTGGGCGGGCGGCTTTCGGAACCATCCTCTGGGGACTTGACATTTCGCATAGGACTGGGCAAAGCGCCGTTCGTGTTGCCATTGATCTGCTTTTCAGCAGAGGCATCTTGAGAGGCGGGCGGAAAGACTGTGACACCTGCACATTGTGAGTCGCGGTTCGCAAGGTTTACCGCGTTTATGCTGACTCCAGACGAGTACCCAGAGTCCGGATGATGCAAGTGAACAGGCCTTCGGAGCTTACCTTGGCTGGGACCGCTTGAAACCACGTCCTCGGAGGCCAGTCTATCGAAATCGCGAACGTCGGCAATACGTGCTGCTGCAGCTTCCCTGGATTTTGTTGGTGAACGAGCCTCGTGGAATCCCTCATCGATGAAACCGATTTGTGAGACGTTTGGAGAAGGGGTTTTGCAGTGGAAGGGATTTCCGCCTGCGGCCAGTTCGGCCACGTACTCTTCGGCCACAGATTTGCTGGGACTAGGTTGCCCCATTGCCTGGGAGTCATCGCCCCCTACGTAGCTAACGCCCCTCTGCGGGCTTGCAGGCCGGGGCCTCTTGGATGGACCAGCCTTGGATCCATCGATAGGGCCCAAGTCCGTACTTTCAAGAACCAAAGGCGGGATGCGCGCAATGCTGCCAAGCCTCGTGGATACGTCAGTTGATTCCTGGTCGAGGACAGCCTTTTCCGTTTCGAGAAGATCCCGCATAGAAATTTCTTTTTCCACGCACCGAGACACTGTGCTTGGCACGGGTGAGGGAGCTCCATTGGTAATCGTGAGCTTCCCAATCTTTTTTCCAAGGTGTGAATAGTCGTCAAGCTCGTCGCCCGAGGCCTGGGCATGAAAATTTGACTTCATCTCTTCCTGTGGAGATTCGAAAGCGGGCATGATGAGCGAGGGCGAAGCAGGACCAAAATCCTCGAATCCCCACCAATGGCCGTCGGCGCTGGCTGGCATTGGAGGCGAAGGCTCCTCCTTTTTCCGCAGCACATTGTAAGTGTCGCGGGTTGCGAGTCCAGGCACTGCCAGAGATCGCCTGCGGACGAGAGCAGCACCAGAGTCGCTACCAGGCGTGATGCTCCGCGTTTCTGACATGGACGCCTCTTCCTTTGTGGGGAGGAGAGCTCGATCTGAAAAATCTAGTCAGCGTTTCTAGTGCTCACAGGGTCTTGCGGGATGATACATACGCAAAGCAACTAGCTGCTCCGGAGATGCCGTCTTTCTCAGTTCCTGCAGGATCGAGATGGTGGCCTCGAGGTCGACCGGGCTGTTCTGCGGCGGCATTGACATCCTGGAGCCTGTACCACGGGTTCTCACCGATGGCGAGCGGTGGCTCTGCATGTCCGAGTATACAGAGGGATGGCGCGAGACGCCCGACAGACGATTTCTCATTTGACTGAGCTCTCCAAAGCCGTCCTCGCCCGGGACCGAGTCGCGGTAGCGTACATCGTCGCGAGAGTTGCGGAGATGCATTCGGAGATGCTCTTGGGCGCCGAGTCGCTCTCTGTGTGCCCCACCCGACGACGTCCAAGCGACGTCAGTACCAGATGCTTCGGGAGCTGTTGGTGGATTGGAGTTGTGGGATGGTTGACGGTCGACTTTTGGCGCAGGTGCCTGATTTAATTCATTGACGCGGTCTTTGGTGCGTGCATTTTCCCGGCCACTTTCCTTGGACGGGGCGTTTCCCATATCGAAGGGCTGGTGGTGACGCAAGTGAGGCTGGCCGTGCGATGGTGCTATGTGAGCTTAAAAGCAGCACAGTCCTTGCAGCACGGCTAGTCGTGGCCGGGCACAGGCGACCCGCGACTATCGAGTAATGGGCTCCGAGTTCTTTTTTTGAGTGTTTTTTTCGCAGTTTATAAAAACCGTTGACGAGAGGTTGACAGGGAACGAGTAGAGGCGGGAGAGGACAAGGTAAGGTACGGTGCCAACGGGGACAGGGGGCGCCACTGGGGAGGAAAAGCACGGGGGAGGAGGGAGGAAAACAAGCAAGCCAAAATAAAAACACAGACGAAAAAATGACAGCTGGTAGGCAGTCGCAAAAAAGGGCCGGCGAGGATCCAAACGCCAGAGGGCGGGAGGAGAGGTCAAGATCAATGCTCCGAGGGAGTGAAGAGTGGGCCAAGCCCACGTTTGCATGGCCAGTCCATCCCAGAGTCGGTTGCCCAATGCTCTCGTTGGTGCATTAGACGGTCTGCAGCACTAGCACACGCAACCGGTAGCAGGGCAGGACGAAGTCTGATTGAGGCCATGTGCATTGTGATTCGCTCTCAGGCATTCCAACTACGGGATGCCCCCTTCATCTCGCCAGTTGATACCGCAGCCAGAGCGACGTCGCCCCGCCTTTTGGAGAGACGAACGCCGGACACGGGCAGGGGGTACGCGCCTCTGCTGCGGGCATCCGGGAGAGATCTACACAGAGGAGGATACCTGTTGTCTCGGTGTCTACGTCGTTGCAACCAGGAGGATGGGCGGGAGCAGCAACAGGGAATCGTCGCGACCGCGCGTCTTTTTTCGTGGGGCGACATAGCAAAGTTGGAACACGGGATGCCAAAACAAGGCGCTGGGAGAGTCTTGGGGTTGGTTCAGTTGGTGGTGTGGCTGGAGTTTTGGGCGGGAAGCCGGGGAGGCCAGGCTTGTCTGCTGGCTGGCGGCATTGCGCGGGTGCGGCTGCAGCAAAAGTCACACAAGTAGAGACTCGGATCTTTGTCGTAGACTCGTCCAAGACACTGCATTTCACAAATCTCCGCACAGACGGCCTGTCCTCCTGTTTCGCCATGGAGACATGGAGAGACCATCTTATCTCGAATTCTACCTCTCTCTCCCGGTAGCTACACGTAGTAGTCGCGCACATTGTCGTCCGGCTCTCACGAGTCACGACTCACCAGTCACCAAACCCTTGAACCCTGCTACCACACTAACTTCAAGGGGAACCCTCATCCCTGCACGTAGATCCTAGCGCCATGCCATAAAAAACTTCTTCGACCTCTTTTTGCATTGGCTACCAGTTACCGTCTCTTGGCCAAGACCTTCCATCCAAATGCATCCCCTGTCTTGTCTACATTTCACGCTGTCAACACCGCACAGGGGCATCACGGCAATAATCGCGCACGCGAAGACCACAGAGCCCGAGCCCACGTGGGACACGAACCGCCACAGACAGGCCAGCTTTCTTTCTACACCGTTTTTTGGGCGGGGGCCGTGAAGTCGCCCCGACGCTAAAGAAACCCAGCTAACCACCTTTACTTATCTTTCTGCACGCAACCACTTCTCGCAGCAAGCACGCAGCAGCTTTCATGCCGCGCTTCCACCAACTTCTCGCACCGCGTCGCGCTCCCGGAACATGTGCAAAACAAGCAAGCGCCTCTTCGGCCCCGTATCTCAGAAACAGGCCCCTAATTGAGCCCCGGTCAAAGCAATTGGAGCAGTTGGAGATAGAGTTGCTGGCCGTGGGGCGCCATGATAAGCCCGTCCAGCTAGCTCAGTTGCGCGGACCCTCGCACCGTCCAGTATGGGTCCCCTGCGGTCCTCGAGCCATGATGCACTGCTCGTCAGATGAAAGGCTTCGCCAGGAAATTGAGCCGCACGCTGGTGGGTACTCTCGCTCCTAAAGCTCTCGCAGACCCTCGTCGTCGTCGTCGAATTCGTCGCCATAGTAGATCCTCTTCATGTTGAGTAGAGCCTCCCGGTCGCCCCCCATCTGCTCTCTGAACCACATTTCCATGGATTGGACCTGGTCGGTCCACTTTTCCGCCTCGAGCTGAGTGCTCTGCAGCGCGCGTCTCTTCAGCTCCAACTCGACTGGGTCGCTGTCGCTGTAGCTCACGAGTTCCTTGCGCAACCCCGCCAGTGTCGTCTTGAGCGTCTCCATTTTTTGCGTCAGTCGCTGCCGACTGTCCGCGGCGTCGAGCTCTTCCTCGTCCTCTCGCGCCTCTCTCATCTGGTCCACTTTCGCCCCCAGCTCTTCGAGTGCTCGTGCAGCTTTGTCCCACTCGACCTGCGCTCGCGCCAGCTCGGCCTCCTTGTCGCGCTTAGCCTCGCTGGGGAAGCTCCAGTACCAGTTGCCAGAGCCGATCTTTTCGACGCGAATCTTGCTGTCGTCGGAGAGGGCTTGCAGGTATTCTTTGACCTGCATGGCATTGATCGAGGCGACTGACGGCAGAGCCTTTTCGAGATCCTTGATGCTGTGCGCGACGCCCGACTCGTGGAACCAGTCGAGGATGAGTGCTTGCTTGGCAGCGGGCGGGAGCGACTTAGGCGCCTATGTGGAGCCGGTGAGCAACACGCTGGGGCCAAAAATGGGAAGTGGGGACTGGTAGGGCGGGGACGCGTGCCATTCTGAGTCAAGTGAGGCTGGTTTCACAATGACCTGAGGTTGTTTGTCGAAACAAGAGTCAAGAGTGGGCGTTGGTGGTGGCAGAGGTTGTTGAGATGGCGAAAGGTGGTTGTGATGCCCGTAAGAATTGCAGGGGTTCGCGTCGGGACGCGCCCTCAGCTGACGTACAGGGACCATGCCCTTTCAACGCATGAACACGTCGTTGACAGTGCCGTCCTTTACACAACACTGTCTCGGCCAGAAATGCACGCCGTCGTCACTTCTTGTATTTCCCGTCATTCCACTGCCTCATTGCAAGTCTCTCATGTCTCGGCCGCCCGCGGAGACGAGGCGCAGACCGCAGAGCCTCCCTCCATCATCTCAGACCTACAACCATCCTCCCGACGCCGTTACCCGTCATGTCCCACCGGCACTACCCCCATTCTCGCACCGCAGCTCATATGCCCCTGGCACAAGTCGCTCAACCGCTGTCACTAACAAGCCAACAAAACCGCCCGTCTACATTTCTCAACCAAACCACTAGCCACGTCCGCCGCTCGGGATCTTCATTCTGCAATCTGCTTCAGACGGCAATGCTGCTGCAGGCTTGTCATCCCTCTCCGCATGTGGTGTGCTGCGCATGGAACATCAACAAGACGCCTCACTCCCGCTGATGATCGTCCGGGCATGAGGGAAAGGCCCGGTACAATCGCCAGGGTACATGTGAATCCAAACTACAAACAGCACGCTTCTCCGTCCCAGTCTGTCTCTACTGGTACATAGCGTCTCCGCCACGACCTGCCTGTTGTAACGACGACACATCTTGGCATTGCCACGCCTCAATGGCGCGTCCCCATCTCTAGATTCGCGCCGCCAGGTCTCAAGCACATGGAGTCAGTACTATTTGATTGACGATCCATTTTCCGCCCAGAAGTACTGGGTAGGCGGCAAACAAAAGCACCGTTGTTAAGATAAGGTACACTCACGCCTGCTCAAACACCAGTGGTTGCGCTTGTTGCTACTCTGCTACTGCGAGGCTTTTCCTTATTCAAATTGTAGACCCTTCGTCTCCCCACGCGTTTTGACATCCGGGAGCAGCTCGGTGGGCAGCAATAGCGGCGGTGAACGCTGGACTAGCTCCCAAAACTGGCTAGGTCTGCACTGCTAGTCGCGGTACTTGCGCCTCCGCCTACGACACGAACGGTAGCAAAAAGAAAAATCCAGAATACCGATGACAAGGGCTACGCTTGTCAATTGGCGTCTTCGCGTCCCAGGACAAATCCCGACTACACCCAAAATCGCCGTTGCCAAGCAGCTCGCCTCAAATGGACTTTATCAGCTTGAGTTGTGCCAGAGATGGCCGCCTCGCCCGCGGTCGCTATAAGATACACGGACTATCGCGACTGGGGGGTCCTTAGTAGTGCCGTTTGGCCTGTCTATCACCGTCTCGCCATGAAGACCAGTCCTCATGGTGATCTTTCGCCCCTGTCCTCCAGCCAAAGTTTCCTCTGGCTGCCTGTTGAAAGTCTTCCGTGCTCCTTGCCCAATGGCCCAACAAAGTCCCTGCGGCACTGGTGCATGCAAAGACGGCCAAAGTCTCCGGGTCTGTTGCGACGCTAGCAAAGTCCCAAGCAGACCGAATCCTCAACTGGAGTGCACGCAGAAGTACCTATGTATTTCGCACATGTATTGTGCAGGACAGTACAGCCCAGCATGCACCTATCTCCCGCACCCCAGAACAATCCCCTTTCAGTATGTGGTACAGCAGTCTGTCAGCTCCTCACATTGCCGTCACTTGGTTCTTCTCCCCACTGATTTTAGCTAGCCCATCTCTTGGCCACCACACTCCCGCCATCTCACCAAGGTTTGGGTATGATTTAAAATCGCATTCACGGGCCTAAAAACGGCGTTCGCGCACCGTCCGTCTATCCGTCCACCGCTACGGGCCTGGTGTGGCGGGGCGCAGTGGGCAGGCAAGCGACTGGCGTTGCAGCGAACGAGCCAGCCAGCTAACGCACAGCCTAAGCTAGGGAAGCCAAGCTTGCCCTGCACCTGTACCGCACCAGCCATCTCGTATCGAGCCACATATTGGACCCTCTTTCTGCACTGCTCTCCTCGTGCGAGTGTGCCAGAGCAGCGCCCAACCGAACAGGGAGCCGAGAGGCCAAGCCAGCCGCAAAACTGACGATACTCGGAAGTCGGGACGCGGATGTACCGTTCGTCGGATGGATGATCACTCTGCGGGACTTGTCTCCTTGGTCTTGCGGGTCAGGTAAGTAACCGGCACTACAAACGTCTCGGTCGATGGGTTGAAGTGCAAAGGTAAGGCAACAGCAAAGAACGCTCGCAAGCCAAAATGAAAAACGCGTTCTTGAATATAGTCCGGAGACCCACAGCTCGCCGATTTCAAAGATTCCCTCAGTCCAACTCAGACGCGACCAACAGAGACAGTGGTGTCCTGCATTGCGCAAAGCAAAATGCAATATCCGCAATACACTAACCAAGTACCTTGCGCTATAGCTGATTACGCGGCTCAGCTACTCACTCACTTCAACTTCGCTCATCCGATCTTTTCTCGCGATCCACCTACATCCACGACCATCGTCTTCGATCTTTGAGACCATCAACTGAACCAACTCGATCAGTCAAGCAGCGGCCCCTCGCGAAAGAACGAACACGGCACCGTCACCTCATCTCACCTTATCCACTCGCTTGCTGCTCGCCACTTTGCCCGCTCCTTTACCGCACGCGTCGCACGATCTACGTACGCGCCACCACGACAACCCACCACTCATGGTCCTCATAAGCCAACACAGAACAGTCGGAGCATCCTCCGTATCCTGCACTTTGTGTCTAGCTCGGATACTTTGTGGGACTTCTACGGGCGGCCCCTCTCTCCGCCTCTCCGCTCCCGAATTATCGCGGAGCCCTGCGGGGAGCGGAAAATACGTATCCGCTGCAGGTAGGTCTGCACCAAGTACACTCAGTAAGTACCTGTGCGCTATGCCATGTGGAGAAGAAGAGAGACCCAGAGCTTCGACGATGCCGTGGCGCTGCTCGCTAGTTCGCTAGTGAGGTACAGAATGCTCCACTTGCTCCAACACGCACGACTACCTGACTGCCTGGGTATTTGCCTGCCTCGCGCCTGCTTTTCTACCCACGATCTTCAGATCGCGCGAGGTCCTCTAGCCGAGCGTTCATCCGCTTGTTATGCGCAATAGTGGTGTCCTTGACAGTCTCCGTCACCCTCAATTTCGAGACTAACATGCTAAGCCCATAGAGAGAATGAGGGAAAAGAATTGAAAGTTGGCGACTCCGATCACAGATCGATAGATGTGTGAGTGGTGTGCTATGCTTAGTTCTGAGCGGAGACTTCTGTCCTTTTGGTTGTGCGAGGTATCGTACTGGTAGCTCATTCGATTGGTGTAGTTGTAGATGGTTCGCTTGGCTTTCTCGCTTGTGGTGGACTGACTGCCTATCATTGAGCCCTTCAACTACACACGGGCACATTTCCTACCTCCTAACAGCGATTGCTGAGACAGGTGTTTCTAGTTTTCCCCCTCTCCCTTTCCCACTATTCACGTCCAGGTCGATGACGCAACGCAATGGCTTGAGTTTACCTAGTGCGGAGATGGCTGACTTTTGCGGGTCCATTTGGCTTCAAGTTGTCTCAGTCCGCGGACTGTCGTCAAGTTGTTGCGTTGGCAATTGTGGCGGCTGGGGGCTCCACGTTTTTGTGGGCTTCTGCAACTGGCACGAGGCGGAGAAAGACAGAACACGCCTGCAACATTGCAGCATGGCGTGGTCGAGCTGGCCCGTCTCGTCACTGGTCATCGTAGCCTCATGAGGGTTACGGAGTTGTAGTAGGCGGCATCGGCATGTACCGACTGGCTCTGTTCACGCGGTTCCCGTTGGCTGCTTATCACCACTGCTTTCCACATCACAGCTCCTTTGGGTTAGAGCTCAGTCTTAAATGTACGAGCATGAAGCGGAGGAGCAGGCAGACAGACAGACGAGAAAAGAAACAAACGCTCCGATCAAATCAATCCCCAAGTCGTAGGATTATTGTGAGGGCAACAAGTAACAACGCAACCCGCAGATCCATCGCCTCGCTCGCTCCCGGACCAACACGCGTCGCAGCGAGTGAGGGCATGGCTCGCTAATTTGGCTGCCCGGCCACCGACGATCTATCTCTTCCGCCATCTCATTCGTGGGTGGGCGCGCACTCGTCTCGAATCCAACCGGAACGAATAGCGAGTCGGACGATTGTACATGCTTGATGATAAGTACCTCGTGCCAAACGTGGAACGCCAGCCCAGTCGTCGCGCCGCGTGCATCCTGTCGTCCATGTGTATGTGGCGTTGGAAGTTGGGGTGGTGGTCGATAGATGGATGGGATGATTGGATGCAGAGACGCGCACAACGCACACGCAGCGCTCGGAGTTCGGCAATACAGGCATTGTGCAGCACAAACAATCCGAATGTCGAGTGTTGTGATAAGGGAGCGTCGATGCCGTCATATGTGCAGGTTGACTGTCAGTTTATTTCTATTTTAAGGACACGATGGATTAGTTGTGCGCGCTTTGGAAGAGATGCTTGATGGATGCGGGCTTATCGGGGCGCTCCGGACTCCTGTTTTGTGTTGTGACTTGCTCGTCTCAGGAAAGATTGGTCGGCCGCTGCTTTGGTTGCAGATAGATGGTGGAGAGATAGGCGGAGCGCTCGAGATTGTGGGTTGGAGATGTTGTGTACCGGGAATGTCTTCAGTCGATACATTTGACATGTCCCAGGCCGGCTGGCTCGCAACATGGTGGAATCGAGGAATTCTGGGGCAACATGAGATATCTTTTCGAGTGTAGGTGTCCGCCGAAAAGTCCGTCTCTTCTGTGTGTGTCCGAAGCCAACCTGAGAACACTGCTTCATTTGCGCGTGGAAAGGTTTGAGTACGAGCTCATCTGTCTGGTGCGTGAGGAACAATGTTCTGCTTCCCTTCCATGTGTTAGCAATTTCCATGAGCACTTCGCAGTCATCTACCCATACCTGGCTCTTGCCAATCGAAATCAGCATTGTGTAAGAAGACTCAAGCGGCTTACTGTGTGCCCAATGCATTGAAAATTGAGGCTAGCCCTATCAGCAGTGGAAATGCCTTGGAATTTTTCGGGGGCGCCTCAATGGCTTGTATGATCCTAAGTTTACTGCTGGCAATGCTTCTGTTGTTTGCAGAGGTGGATTAAGGCTGTGATTGTGAATGACCTCCTAACTGCCATCCCACGTCATTGCTTCTCGCCAAAGACTTGGGATGAGTCTTGTTGCGAAATCGGTCAGGCGAGGGAGGCCATTTTGAGTCCGTCGGCGAATGCGCACATTTTTGGTTCCGGTCTACCTTGATGGAACCTTTGAGCCGACAGTCATAGCGACCACAGCATTTCTGTCAATCGCTGGCGCTGGGGTGCCCTAAACTTGTGGCCAGGAATCCCGATTTCCTGATTTCGAGGATCGGATATAGCGAGAACATGGATGAAGAAAAGTGTATGAAGAAAAGCAATGAGAAGTAGACTTTGGAAATAGAGAGGCGTGGTTCTGCAAGCAAAGCCTACAATGTGCTGTGAACCTCAGCATTGCCCGTGGAAGGTCGGCAGAGACAAGCGAATCTTTCGTCTGTACGACGTCAGACACGAATCCTAGTACTCATAACTGCGTTATTGCAAGCAAGTTGAAGGTCGTCTCAGAAATCTTGTAGTCCTCCATGTGAAGCTTTGCTCAGACCATCACCATGCATTCCTTGCTCAACAGGCCCGACCCTGGGTATTGTCAACCTGTCGGTCGTGATTCTCAATGCTCAATTGAGTAAAGTCGTAGCGTTGAAGCGATGTGACAATTGGAATGAAATGATGCAGAACAAAGAGGACATTCAAAGAAAGAGCGAGTTCGGTTGTGCAAGTGTGCCGCCATGCCGCATTCGGAAAGGGCGTCAGGGAAACGGCAGCGGAGGTGGTCGGATTAACTCCGGCCGAAAATGAATCCGCACGACGAAATCGAAGGCGAGTTTCGCGTCCCCACCACGGGTTATTCGACAACAACACCGCAACCATGGCGCCCTCCTACGATAACCTCCCCGTCGACGACGACTTTGACGAGAATGAAATCGACTTCTCCGACCTGAGAGAGCAATTTGAGGTCCGCCTCGAGGAGGGCCTCGATGCTTTTGTGATTGTCGATGGCCTGCCCATTGTCCCCGAAGCAAGCCGCCAAAAGCTCATCAAGTTCTTGCTGCGCAAGCTCAACACCGTCGGACATGCGACCGAGGAGGGTGTCCACATGCCGCTCAACGACGAGGGCATGACTGAGGGGTAAATAGACGCTCGGCGCGACTCTGGCTCTGGGCTGCGCTCACACCTGGCAGATATGCGTTTGTCGAATTCGGCGCCCCAAGCGAGGCTTTCGCCGCCTCCAAGGCCCTGAACGGTGTTCCTCTGGACAAGAAGCACACGCTGCTCGTCAACAAGCTCACCGACATTGAGCGCTTCGGCCGCGAAGGCAGAGTCGAGGAAGAATACAAGGAGCCCGTCATCGAGCCATTCCAAGAAAAGGAGCACCTGCGATCATGGCTTTCCGACCCTCGCGACCAGATTGCCATGTACCGGGACAAGAAGGTTGGCGTGTTTTGGCACGAGAAGGAGGACGCCCCGGAGGTGGTGGTGGATCGCGAGCACTGGACAGAGCTCTTTGTTGAGTGGTCGCCGCTCGGCACGTTCCTCATGTCGGTTCACGAGCAGGGTGTACAACTTTGGGGAGGCAAGTCTTGGAGCAGGCAAAAGCGTTTCGCGCATCCCGGCGTGAAGCTCGTCAACTTCTCGCCCAACGAAAAGTATCTCGTCACCTGGTCTCCCCAACCGCTGCAGGTGGACGAATCCCACCCCATCCCGAACCTCTCCGTCGAAGACGATGGCAAGAACTACATCATCTGGGACATTGCGACATCCAAGCCTCTCCGTTCTTTCGTCACCATTGACGTTCCTCCCTCAATGGACGAGAATGGCAACCCTATCAAGAAGAAGCTCCAATGGCCCACGTTCAAGTGGTCTGCTGATGACAAGTACGTTGCGCGCATGGTTCAAGGCCAGTCCATTTCGGTGTACGAGACCCCGAGAATGAACCTGCTCGAGAAGTCTTCCATCAAGATTGACGGCATCGTGGACTTTGAGTGGGCGCCTACCACGCCGCAGCGTGAGGGCGTCAAGAACTACGAACAGCTCATTTGCTACTGGACTCCCGAATCTGGTAGCGCACCCGCCAAGGTCGGTCTCATGAGCATTCCCTCAAAGGAGATTGTCCGTACCCGCAACCTCTTCAACGTCGCCGACGCCAAGCTCCACTGGCAATCAAATGCCGAATACGTCTGTGTCAAGATCGACATCCAAAAGACAAAGTCGAGGAAATCGATGACGACCAACCTCGAAATCTTCCGCATCCGCGAAAAGGGTGTCCCTGTGGAGGTCATCGACTCGGTCAAGGACACTGTCATCAACTTTGCCTGGGAGCCCAAGGGCAACCGCTTCGTTCTTATCACAACTGGCGAGGTTCCCGGTAACACGGCTGTGGCGCCCAAGACTGCCGTTGCTTTCTTCGCGCCTGAAAAGGTCAAGGGCAACGCTGTTGGCAACTTCAAGCATATGCGCACTTTCGACAAGAAGAACAGCAACGGTATCTACTGGTCGCCCAAGGGTCGCTTTGTCGTCATTGCTACTCTCCACTCGCAAGTCAGCTGCGACCTTGACTTCTTCGACATGGACTTCGAGGGTCAACCCGAGGAGGCGTACAAGGACCTCACTGCCAACCTGATGCCCATTGGCCAAGGCGAGCACTACGGTATTACTGGCGTTGAGTGGGACCCGTCAGGCCGCTACCTGGCTACCGTCTCCTCCGCCTTCATGCACCCGGTAAGAAGCCTGTTTTATGATACAGCCACGGAATGATTGCTAATGAAACGACAGATTGAAAACGGCTACAAGATCTGGGACTTCAAGGGCCAGCTGCTGCGCGAGGAGCAGATTGAGCGCTTCAAGCAGTTCGTGTGGCGGCCGCGTCCCGCGACCCTGCTCACCAAGGAGGAGCAGAAGAAGGTCCGCAAGAACCTGCGCGAATACAGCAAGATCTTCGAGGAGCAAGACTTCGAGAAGAAGAACACGGCCAACAAGGCCGTCGTCGACAAGCGCCGCCGCCAACTCGAGGAGTGGCTCGCCTGGCGCGACCGCGTTGTCGAGCACCTCAAGGAGGAGGCCATCGAGCTGCCCACTACCAACGGCGCCGACGCCGATGCCGGCGAGGTTATCGAGGAGATGGTTGAGGAGATTATCGAGGAATCCGAGGAGGTTGTGTCGTAAGCGGGGGGCATTAAGCGTGAGCGATGCTTTTTCACGAGCACTGCTTAGGGTTTTTCTTTTAATGGCATGAGGGATGATAGAAAAGTTCTCCGGCTATGGATCCAAAGAATCGCGCTGACGATTTTGGAGCTTGGTTGTTACCCTGACCTACCGATCAGCGGCCAAAATGGAAGAAAAAGCTCAGTATACCACCCACGTTGGATGATTGCATCACGATTCACAGATTCTGTTCAACTCAACAATGGCTGTGCCCTTTCCCGAACGATTTCAAAGTTACACAGGACCAACTCTCGGCTTGAAAATTAAAAACAATCCACAGCATAACTAATCGCTCCATGAGTATGCTGAGCAGCGGTATCAACGCCACCATCGGCACACATCTGGCTCCGCACCATTTTATGCCCGGCTACCTTCCTTCCGGGTGGTTGCAAAGGTTCCAAGCTTCAGAGCCGTTGTCAACTCGTTATTCATTCTTCATCTCTCTCCTACCCAGCTCGTTGTCTTATTGCCCGATTCAATCTGTTGGTGCTCCGTGGCGATGCGGACACGGGAAAGAAGCCACTCGGAATACAAGACTAATCTCAGCATTTGCATCGGCAAGTCGGCAAACAGATGCTGGCTCTAGCTCAAGATTTCTTACATTTTGGGAAGGCGTTGCGGGCGGGAAAGACTTTTGAGAGTAGAAGTATTATTCTCTTTCCCTTTCAGGCCCGCTGTATCGCAGCGCGTACAGTGCGCCTGAACAAGCTTGGGAGGCGTCATATAAGCTTACCACACGTCGCCAACGGACGGTTGCAACCGGCGGAAGCTATCCACCGTTCCCTATAGAGACATCTACACCTCCCTTCCCGCTTTGAGTCTTTATCGTCACAAGCTCTTGATCCCCTCTCACATCAAATACACACTCTCTCTACCGTCCTACCTGCTCTCCATTCTCTCCCTCTTTCCCTCCCTTCCTCTCAAAACGCTCAACCCCATTTCCTTCTTTTATCGTGGCTAGTTTTAGGCTAAGATGTAGGGGTTATATACGCGTTCTACCACGAAAATTAGATTAGCTCCCCTTAGCGGGATCTTGTTTCCTCTAAAGAGCAGGTACGGGAGACATAAGTTAACGTTAACAGTGGGATCTCTGGCATAATTCACGCGTCAATCTAGCAAGGGCTTATGGATCTCTTTTTCGATTGGGCCAATGCGAGAGCGAGGAGGAGAATGTGTGGTGAGACAGTGTAGAAAGAGAGAGTATGATTTCAGTCTCGGGTCTAACAGAGGGGAGAAAACGCTGGGAGAGTTGACGACTGACGTCCTCTTTTGGGGGATTCGTGATCAAGTCCGCCATTTTAACGCACACTCTTTGAACTTCAACAGCGTCGCCCTCGGGAAATACCTTCCAAAAGGTCTTTGGCGCTGGGAAAGCCGAATATTTCAACCAATCATGCCTTCACCACAAAAGCGAGATATGGATACGGAATGGATGCTGTCATCGTAGGATTGATCTTGGTTGAGCAACATCACTGTGAGATTTTATACAGTTTCTAGCTCAACACCAGTGCGCGCGCAAAATTGGTGGGCTCCAATCTTGCGGTAACTCCAGCTATGATGATACTCTCTTCGAGTTGTCCGTCAATCGCTGAGCGCGGCGTGTTTGGTTTCTGTTTTGCATACAAGTTGGAAGATGGCTCTCCAACAGTCACTCGTTTACATGGACTTGTCTCCATACCTCATCACTCGAAATGATTCTCCCTCTCGTCATCGTCTTACTCTCCCTCGCCCCCCTTTCTCTCGCCCGGCAGTGGTACGATGTCCACTTTGGGACGTCCCCGCCTTACCCCCCTCCGCAATTCTTCGTCGAGTTGGCGGGCCAGATGATAGTGCTGCGTCTGCCGCACGCGGGCGAGTATTACATCTTCCCAGCAATGCAACCGTGGCAAGGAGGCGGTATCTATCAGAGCGTTTTGGACGGCAGGAGCGGCAAGTGGAGTTTCGCGAATGGCTGGTGTTGTGCTAAGGGGTTTCCTTGGTAAGTGTGTGATCAGTGGATCAGAACGGATTGATACCTGTTGATTTCGATTGATGAGTACTTGGAGGAGACAGAGAGGAGGGGAGCGGGTAACAAGCATTGTGTCTGGAGAACATACCAGAGCCCTGCTGACCTTCTCTCGTTCCAACAACAGGGGCGCGGGTTTCAACTGCTACCACAAAGAGCTCGTCTCCTTTCAGCAGCAAGTGGGACCACGCGGGCGACCCGCGCGCCGGCTGGACAAACGTCATCAAACACGAGTCGACGGGCACGACCAAAACGACCCACGTCAACCTTGGTGGCAAGTTCTTCAACCAGGTCCTCTTTGGCATTGAACTTTACAACCAACACTGGGACTTCGGTTGGCTCGAGTTCAAGAACATTGTTATTGTACGATTTCCTCTTCTTTCCCCCCAGGTATATCGACATAGTTGCTGCAAAGTGCAATGGCTAATGGCACATGCGCTCCTGCCGCCGTAAACAGAGGTCCAACGGCAGAGACACCAAGTGGTGCACAACTCCCATCAGCGACACGGCGATATTCGAAATCGCCAAGCCGGTCGCCACCGTCGACCGCCGCGGAGTCACATGTTTTATCGCGGCTCTTGTGCAAAAGCAACCGTCGCACCCGCAGCCGCCATAGGAATAGAAAGAGGCTTTGGTCCAGGTTCGACTGAGAGAGGAAAGTTTTGTCAAGCCAGGAAAAGGGGAAAATAAAAAAAAAAAGAAAGGGCTGGATGACTGTCCATCGACCGCCCTGAGGGAAAAGAAAGAGAAGATGGAGGCGCCGCAAGGCAAGAAGATAAGATGCTCTTGTTTTGAATAGTAAACCGCTCGTGGATTGAACGCTCGTGGATTGAACCATCGGAACAAAAAACCGAAGTGAATTTCAAAGTGGATAGCAGTGTGTCTGCAAGGCCGTAGCCCGAGTCCAACCAGACCATTCCTCCCGTCCTATACCGCGCCTCTATACAAGATCTGACAGACGCCGACCAGAAACAGGGAGGGAAATAGATGTGGTCTACCAAACAAACAAGCCAGCCAGCCATACCTCCGAGAGAACAAAGCCAGTCTCCCCTTCGCCATCCCACCGGAACGCCATTGACATGCACATCTCTCGCTGCAGTACACAGCCTAGCAAAAAACATACGCGCATGCTTCTTGAATGTACTGTGCGATCTCGCCTCTAGCTCAGCTCACACACTAAAGCTGCACCTCTCCAGACCCCGAAGAACCACCCTACTCCAGCCCTGCAATAGCAGCATCGTCTTTGCGGATCTTCAAATCCAGGTACTCTGGTTGATTCTCAATCATCAAGCCCTTTTCATTGGCCAGATGCAGTAGACAAATGAAACAGTAGCTTGTGCTGATGTCGGCCATGGCCTTTTGCGGGTAGACAGCGGGCAGGGCGTTCATGACATCCGTGAACATGAGAGTGCCTTCCTCGTCGGGCTTGACAGGCGTCGGGGTTGGTTTGGGCGCTGCAGAAACGCTGAGATTGGATTGCTGTCGACATGTCAGCTTGCAGATCTGGTGCGCATTGGGTGCACAGTCATGGTCATGGGGTTCACGTACCTCGTGCGCCTGCTCCTCGTCCTCCGACTCTCCGTCGGGCCCGGTCAGGCCGATACCCTTCCAAATGTTTTCTTTGAGCAGTCGCAGATCAACCTGCTTAGCCCGCCGCGCGTACTGCACGTACTCGGGCCGCAAGCGACGGCCGGCTGTGACGAGCTGCGCGCCAAATGCCGTGTCTTGCGTGCCCGCGGGGGGAAGCATACCATCCGCGCCCAACATTTGCGTGTCATGGCCGTCCTCGGGGTGTGGCGAGAACATTTCGCGCGCGTCAGCAAAAATATCCTCCTCGTCGTCTTGGAAGAAGTCGGCATTGTGGGGCATGCCCATGCCGTCGTCGTCCATGTCGTCGCCTGCGCTTACGCCTAGCGTTGTCGGATCGGGATTGTGTGTCGTCGGGTCGTCGTTGTGGCGGGCCCAGATGACTTCGTCCGTCTCGGCCTTCGGGTCCTCTCCAGGCCGGACGTTGTTGCCTGGTTGTTTCGAGCCCTTGTTACGCGAGAGGACGCGAGCGTTAGGTTTGATGAATAGATGCAGGAGTTGTTTGCTATTGAAATGCTTGTCATCTGGAAGGAGATTTCGGGTTTTGTTTTGCCATTGAGCCTTTGGCAGGAGGATGGAAGCCCGGGCTGCCTTGGTGTAAAGGGAGTCGGCCATGGGCTGCGTCATTGGTGCCGAAAAGTCAATCTCAAATGGCACCTTCTCTTTGCGCTTCGCCGGTGCAGGCGCCTGGGGTTTGCTGGCGTCTTTTATTCTGCGAATGCGCCAATGCTCCGGACCTGCCCAGTTTTTGGAGAGAGTCTTGTCAAAGTAGCTCAGGATGTGTTCTTGCTCGGCTCGGCTGCCCATGGTGATTTCGTAGTGGGAGCTGTCGACGTCAAAGCCGCCGGTCTTACCGACGGCATCTTCGCCTTCTTCGTCTCCCATATCTACGTCCACCTTGTGTACGCGCATTTGAGGGTCGAGAGCAGCTTCTCTCGCCCATACTTCTCCACCCTCACCGAAGCCGGTTTCCGCAGGGAGATCAAAGCCACCAAGTGCACCATCGTCGTCGTCGAAGCCGTCGTTGAAGAAATCTCCAGCAGCATCATCTTCACCCTCTTCTTCATTGGCCCTCTGCTCATTGCGCCAGTCTTCGGATGCTTTGAGGAATGGTAGGTTCACAGCGGCGTCTGGGTCTCCAATATCGAATCCCTTCAGAGACGGGCATATATCTTGTCCATCAAGAACAGAGAGATTCGGGAAGAATTTCGCACCCAGAGCCGAGAGGTCCAGCTCTTTTGGCTGCGGCTTCTCCTCCGCTTCTTCCTCGTCGTCATCCTTTACTTCTGATTCCTCGGCGGGCATCTCCTCGGTGGCGTCCTGTACATCGTCACTGCTGTCAAATACAATCCGGCCTTTTGAGTCGGTCGACAGGTTGTTCATGAGCAAGCCCTTGGCGCCACCTTCGTCGAAATCCGCGGCAGCCTTCTTGAAGAGCGGATCCACGGACAATTCAAGTTCCATTTTCTTGATCATGACCTGCGAAAAGCTCGAGACGAGCGTGGCTTCGGCCGCCCGCGCCTTCTTCTTGGTCTTTTTCTTCGCGTGTCCATCTTCGCCCTCCTCGTCCTCATCGCCCTCAGCGTCGCGTTCCTCATCGCCGACATCACTCTTTCTCTTCTTGTCGTTGCTAGTCGCCAAGCCGCTCAAAAGTTTGCCCGTCTCGGTCGCGACGCTGTCGATTCTGTTGGTGTAGACTTTGACGCAGCCGTCCAGGGTGGTACTCGCTTTTTGGAAGTTGATGTTGTCGCCCTCGCGCAGCAAGGACATTTCGTGAAAGTAGTCAATCAGCTCCAGGCTCCAGGAATTGGCCGCGTTGATTTTCTACGCAAGTTAGCCTCCATAACACCGCGTCATGCGCCCTGGGGAATTACATTATCCGTTGCCATCTTGATCATTTCCTCGAAATTGGCGAGAATCGGTCCTCTCCTCATAGGAGTGACTCCATTGCTTCGCGGATCAAGGAAGCTTTCATCGCTGGCCAAGGGAGTTTGGGGATCGCGTCCGGTAAAAGTTAATCGTCGCTTGTTTGGAGTCGCGGCGGCGCGGATCTGGTTCATGGCGGCTTCATGGTGGAGCTGGCGGGATTGAAGACGCTTTGCCTTTTCTTGCTTGTCATCATTGAGGTCGTTGAGCGGGACCCTTCTGCATGTATTAGCGACGGCGCTTTGGAAGTAGAATACAGACACTGACCTGATTCCGGATTTGGGCGTGGCGCCCACGCCGCCAGCGGACAGCCTGTGTTTCGTGGGGCGGGCCATGGTGTCGTGGAGGTCAGCGACGGAGATTTGCGAAGCCGATGAAGTCGCGACGCATGCGGTGGGGTGTTGTCGGCGGGCAGTCGATGTCGTCGTTGTTGTCGCTCTCTGTGTTTACAACGCGGGCCCTGTCCGAGACGCACGCACCACAACAATTCGCGGGCGAGGGCGGTATAGAATGGCAGAAACTTGACGAGTCAGGCTGCGCGATAGGTTCCTTGCACATGACTTGGTAACGCGCGCGATTGGACCGGATGCAGAGAGTCCTGATGTGTTGGGGCATGGTGGTGGGGCAGCAGAAGCAGACGACAAACGGCTGCCTGGCTACCCTTCCCGGAATCTCAGCAAAGCTTCGATCCCAAGATGCCATCGTTCGACCTTGCATTTGGCCACCAAGCTTTTTGTGTTTCGCTCTCTTCGCTACGATAAACAAATCCTCAATCGATGGAACTTTACAAAATGCCGACCATATCCGAGTTGGCTCTGCCTCTTGCTTTGAAACCAATCATGATCTCTCCATCAACGTACTCGGCATTCGCCTTGGGGTCTATCAGAGGGAGACCGTATTCCTGGAACAGCAGACTCCACCCATTATAATGGCAATGCCTCTCTCTGATTAGAGGCAGGAATCGCTTGCCCCGCTGACACAACTCGGGTTCAATCCTCTTCCTATCCTTCTCGTAGCGTAGAGGTTAGGTATACAAGCTTCGAGTCTCCTTCTCTCAGTTCCCAAGAGCCTCAGATTCTATCCCGGTCAAAAAGCAGTACAAACTAGGAGAGTGGGCCTCCTATCAATCTAACCCAAAGCAAATACGTGCAACATACTTCGCGGTGGTTGGGGCGTCGCGCCGAGCAGATTCGGTCGTGTTGGTCCGGGTTTCTCTGGGTCAACTCGCTAAGAACCAACAGCAGGCAAAGGAAGCCAGTCGGCATGGGGCGAATAATTGACTATTTTTACTGAAAACGACGGTGTGGGTCTTGTAGTGGCAAGTATTATCCTACCGCCTGAAAATGTTTGTGGTCACTATTACATGAACCTGTCCATGATACCAAGATCAACAGCTACAGACTCACAAAGGAGTACTACCTCAAAGCAGTACATAGACGAAAAACTCCCGGCTACCCAATAACCCAAAGGCTGAGAACAAGAGCAGAGGCGATACATAGTAGGGGGCTGGAATAAACAGACGGCGCCTTGGACTGCTGGTTGATGGCGGCAGGGGCTCCACTGCCAGGAGCGCAGGTAAGGTTGAACTTGGCTGTTGTCTTGAGGTTGTCGGTGATGGCGAATTTCTCCTTGTTTGCAGGGTTGGAATCCCTCAGTGTATACCACCAAGTATTGACCCTTCCAAAGAGTTTGTCACACCCAATTTCCTGCCAGTACTTCCCGGCGTTATCCACGCTGGCAACGGCCTGTCCAAAAGTCGGTCCCGATGACGGATAGCCAGTCTCTGTGACCCAGACCGGCTTCCCCTGCGAGGCGTTGCGTGCGGACTCGTAGATATAATCGAAGACATTGGTGGAGTTGCTGAAGTCGTTACCCTTGTCTCTCTCGTAGTAAGAGTAGACGTCGGTGCCGATCCAGTCGACCTCCTCGATGACGGCACTGTTGCTTTTGTTTGCGATGGCGCTCCACGAATCGACGTGGCCGACCGGCTTGTTGCCGAGGATTGTGCCTTTGATGGCCTTACGAACGTCGCGGATGAAGTTCACGATTGTGTCCGCATCCTGTCCCACCCCTGCGTTTTTCTCTATACCGGATTCGGAGACTCGGTAGAGGTCCTCGCTTCCCACGGAGATGGCGACGACGAGGTCGGCGAATTTTTGGCCGTACTGCTCGATGGCATTTCGCATTGCAGTAAGTTCTTTGTCGATGGATGTTACACCAGAGCACCATATGCCGAGCAGCATCGAGGTGTTGGTCGCAATGGCCGCGGGAAAAGCTGAGATGGGGTCGGTATCAGTTCCAGATTGGACCATCGTGTAGAGGCGCACGCTGTTGAACAGCCCCGGAGATCCCCGGAGATTCTGAGCCGTAGTGAATTCACGTTTGAAATCTGACTGGGCTTTGGCGGCACTGTTGTCCTTCGTGGCGCCTGAGTTGAACCCGAGGATCCCGGATGGCATCTGCTGGCCGTTGGACCGGATGGCCAGACATGCCAGTAGAATGGCGTTGAAGGAACGCATTTGGAAGGCTGTGAAGAGGTAACGAGAGTGGAGAATTGAAGAAAAGAAGAGCGGAGCGAGCATACGATATTATATAGTCGGTGGCTTTTGTTTTAACGAACGACCCAACTGAGGAGAGAGAATGGTTTCTTAGAGTTTTCCAAGGGGTCTGCTAGCTGTGGGTTTCAAATTTTGGGTTATTACTGATCAAGCCCTACTTCAGTATAAACTTCGGTAGATGAGTTGACCGCAGTAACAATGCATACAATTAGCCTAATTAGGTAGGTGATCACTTCAGCTTCAAGTTGCGCGCGCGCAGTCAACACCAGCGTCATTGCCAGATCAGGTAATCACCTTCGCAACTACACGCATCCGGAGTAGCAAACGGGGTGGTCAGAAGCGTATCCGCCTGTTTTAATGCGGGCCTTCCTCTCCTCACTTTTTATCCTTTCATTCTCAAGCTCTCAACGTTTGAGGCTGGAAGAGCATTCATCTACGATAGTTCCTCTGTGCGGCCGGGCAGGCTAGGTTACAGCGGGGCGTCCAAAAGAAATCGGAGGCTCCGAAGTCCGAACATGCACTGAGGATGACTGCTCCAGAGGTGTACTAGGGCTAAGTAATGATTGCTGTCAAGGCGCGATAGGGATAAAACAATAACTGCTCCTCAAGTGCACCAGAGCCAAGGGATGGCTGCTTCTTAGTCCAGCCGCGCTGCGAAGACCTCCACAAAGACTTTCAACGCCCCGCTGTAACCTAGCATGCCCATTGGCCATATGTAGCCCGGTTGGCATTAGGCTCTCATTAGGAAGCCAACTGGGTCTAAAGTTTTATACCACGTAATGTGCACAGCCGGAGACAACGGGTCTCACCCGTAAAATGCTCCTGGAACTCTGACAATAAATGAGAAGGCATTCTTATACTAGAGATCGTGACCCACCATCAACTTGGAAGGGCAGCACGAAGCGCCAGATCTACCTATCCCGTTGCAGCTACCGGCTACCCCTCCATTACATCCATCTTTGGCCACCAAGCCTTTCGTGTTTCGCTTCAATAAACAAATCAGGAGCAGCACGAGCCAACTGTTCGAGTGTCGGTACCTCTCACATAAGCGTTCACTTGCTCGAATGCCTGGGGCAGCCGAGATGACCCACGGCGTGCAGGGACGAAGCAAGCCGGCAGCCGGTGACCCTCTCAGAGATGCGTGCATGCGGCTGCCACCCTACCCGCGACTCGTGATGCTTCGCGTTGTCCTCCTCCAGTCCTCCCTCGTTCCCTTGTCGCAAACCCGGTCGCCTCCCCGGCCGGCTAGCCGTGTCCTCGGGACCGCTTGGTGTCGAGACGCGTCCGGGAGTCGAGACGTGACGAAGCAAGAAAGCGTAACGCTCGTAGTAGATGAAGAGATGCAAGCTTGCTGAACGGCAGCAAAGCCAAAGCAAGAAATGAACGACGCCAGCAGCGGCCACAGCCTTTCTGCTTCGAAGCGTTCAGACCAGCCTCAGCGCATCCCAGAAGAGCATCAGACAATTCGCGGGCGAGGGCGGTGCCGAGTGGCAGAAACTTGACGAGTCAGGCTGCGCGATAGGTTCCTTGCACATGACTTGGTAACGGGCGCGATTGGACCGGATGGCAGGCCGAGAGTCCTCCCGATAGCGATAAGCTATGGACAAAAAGTGAAGCTGACGGCGGGCGGAACCTTGGAGCACCGCCGCACCGCCGCACCACCAGACCGCGATGCCGCACCCGCATGAGACCACGCTGCAAAAGGCCAGTGGTTGATCTCCCGGTCTGACATGGCGCCGCGCCAACACCTGAACCAGAAAACCAGAAGCCCGTCGCAACAGAGCCAACGATCCAACTTTGCCTAGTCGTCCTTCTGCGGCCTGGGCCCGCGTGGCTTGACCATCAGCCACATCCGGCGTCATTGGTGGCTACCTCCGGCCGAGCTGCCATGGCACAAGTAGTCCAAGGCCAAGTCGCCGCCCCAACTACTTCTCCACCATCTCCTCCGCCTCAAAATTGTCCTTCCGCCCAGCCAGCGATGCTTCTGTTTTATCCTTGACCTCCTCTTCTTCCTGCTCCTGGCCCCATGGCAGAAACACCTCACGCTGCGCTGCTGCGCCGGCCGCACGCGCAACGTCGCAAACCTCGTCATTCACCGCGTCCATTCTTAGCCACGCTTCTCTTGGTTTCCCTCATCGCCGTGGCCTCTCTACTTCTTGATACCCGCCGAGCTACGGGTGCGCCATCTGATGTCTCGCAACTACGTTCGCGCGGCCTCTCGCCCCAAGACGATCTAGAGGTTCGTGCTCCGCATCGTCCATGGCACGCGACAACGAGTCCAGCTTTCACTAACATCCACTCCCAGTGCCGATTGGTCAACAACGCCGTCGACAAGTGTGCCTTCGTCCGCCAGCACTGCCCTGACGAGGAAGCCGGGATATTCTCCTACCTGCAGCTATACTACTGCCGACTTCCCCACGCCAAGCCTGTGGCGTTTGCGATCATCGTGCTATGGCTGGCCTTGCTCTTCAGCACCATTGGTATTGCTGCCAGCGACTTTTTCTGCGTAAACCTCAGCACAATATCGACTCTTCTGGGCATGAGCGAGAGCATGGCGGGAGTGACATTTCTGGCTTTTGGTAATGGCAGCCCGGATGTCTTCTCCACTTTTGCGGCCATGAACACCAATAGCGGAACTTTGGCTATAGGCGAGCTGATTGGTGCCGCTGGCTTCATCACCGCCGTGGTTGCTGGATCTATGGCCCTCGTCAGGCCCTTCAAGGTCGACAAACGTACTTTTGTGAGAGACGTAGGCTTCTTCATTGTCGCGGCTTCCTTCAGCATGGTTTTCCTCATCGACGGAAAACTGTCGTTGTGGGAGTGTATCGCCATGGTCGTTTTCTACATATTCTACGTTCTGTTTGTGCTTTGGTGGCACTGGTGGCATGGCCGAAGGCAACGCAGAAGACTTGTCGAAGCAACTGCAAGAGGCCACTTCGTCAGTCCAGGTGGTGAAGTTGCCGAAGTCTTCTCCCCATGCCACCAGCAAGACGGAAGATCTAGGTCATCTTCCTACTTTTCTCACAACGTTTCCACTGAAGACTTTGCGACTTTAGAACAGGGAAATGTCAAGGACGAACCAGGCCTCGAAACCGCCGACGAAGAGGAAAGAGAGCGGTGGCTTGGAGAGCTCAATCGAAATATGCGTCTGAGTCGACCGCGTTTGGGGGACCGCCGCACATCGAAGAATCCACCGATCAGGCCGAGTCTGGTAGGAGCATTGGAATTTCGAGCCGTACTCTCATCTTTGCAAAAGTCACGGAATATCCAAACCAGGCCCATCAACTTGAGGCGGTATTCCGATGACCCAAATTTTACTACTGCACAACAGCAAGACCAGCTTTCAGTCTACTCGGATCCCGCTGCCAGGCCACAATTCGATGATACTCACTCTCACACTAGTGACGAGTCCCGTCCTCCAACAAGGCAAAGTGCCGATCTTCGCGGAGCTGGAAGTCGCACACGTGCCGTTTCAGTCAACGACGCAGACTCGTTACGATTTGACCCGAAAGCATGGTCGAAAAAGTCACGCAACATCGATCTGCTCGGACCCCTCGCCGAGGATACCGATCATCTTCACGTACCTCAGCCGGGCCGGCCCAGGAATTCCTCCACTTCAACAACGGCCTCAAGCAACATCATCCCTTCTCCAGCTATCTCACTATCGCCACCAACGTCTCAGCCCGCAAGTAGAGAACCTAGTCCTGCACCCAAAGGCCGCCGAACCAGGTCACCGAATCGTCTCGCGCCACCTGAGCGTCATGCTCAGGGCGGCGGCAGTCCTTCAATCAGTGCACTGCGCCATTCTCCAAAATCTACTCCTCAGTCATTGCCCAAGCTGATGATACCGCCATCAGGGGGCGAAGGCTCCAAATCGCCTTTTCCTGTGTATCAAGAGTATGCGGTATCTCCTCAGGGTGGCTCCAAGCCCTTGAGTTTTGCTTCCCCAAGCATCTCCCCACTTTCATCAATCTTTCCCAACGAACATTTTCCAGAGGTTGAAGAAGAGGAAGAGGAAAAGCCCATACCATGGTGGCCCGGGAAAATATTGCCCACACCAAGGCAATTGGTTTCCAAGTTGTTCCCGACGCTCTATAACTGGAAGAAGAAAAGTCACTGGGAAAGGTTTCTGGGTTTCGTTTCGGCACCAAGCGTCTTCCTTTTGACAATCACTCTACCCGTTGTAGAGGCAGACAAGGATGTGGAAGACGAAGACGAGCCAGAATTCGCTCTACCCAGCCCCGTCAGTCCTTTTGCTCGCCCATCGGCACCAAGCACCATTACCGTGACGGGACCCGATGACGTACCCGCCGGCGAGCCCGCCGGTCCCTCTGGTGGCCAATCGCGGAATAACGGGAACGATGGCGTGGTTGGCCAGGAGAGATATCGCGACGAACCGCCTCTCTTGTTACTTTCTCCGTCGGACGGACCGATGGCCCAGTCCCCCGAGCCAATGCCTCACCCGCACAAGCTACCCGCACCCGAAAAACCATGGGACCGTTGGCTTGTCATACTGCAAATCTTCACAGCCCCATTCTTCGTCTCACTCATTGTCTGGGCCAACACTGATCCCTCCAATCCGCGCGCTCTTCTTCTCCCGACTCTGATATCGCTTGCTTGTTCCCTCGCCGTCCTTGCCTTGCTTCTCGGTACTACAACACCTTTGCGCCCACCACGCTGGCACACGATGCTATGCTTCCTTGGCTTTGTCGTGTCAATCGCCTGGATTTCGACAATCGCCAATGAAGTCGTCGGAGTTCTCAAGACACTTGGCGTCATCCTCGACATTAGCGATGCCATCCTCGGCTTGACCATATTCGCCGTTGGAAACTCCATGGGTGACCTTGTTGCAGATATTACAGTCGCGCGGCTTGGGTTCCCCGTTATGGCGCTCTCAGCGTGCTTTGGCGGGCCGATGCTCAACATCCTTCTCGGCATCGGGCTTAGCGGTTGTTACATGACGATCAAGAAGGCTGAGCGCAGTCATGACAAGCATCCCGATCACCCAGTCAAATTCAAGCCATATCATCTCGACGTCGACAGCACGCTCGTCATCAGTGGCGCTACACTACTGGTGACGCTGTTGGGTTTGCTGGCTCTCGTCTCTATGCGCAAGTGGCGCATGGACCGGCTGGTCGGCAGCTGCTTGGTCGTGCTGTGGGTGTTGAGTACGGCAGGAAACTTGGTCGCCGAGATCACCGGCTTTCGGAGCGACTTGAGCGATGGATCGTGGTGAATAAAAGATGAGAGACAACAGGCGTTATCAGAAAGAAAGAGATTACGAAGCGGAATGGAGCGTCTGTGATGATGGTGATGATGAAGTGGAAGAACCTTTTCCTGCACGAAGTTACGAAGCGATTCCCCTTTCTTTCCTTGTACTATTTATTCCCTGGTTGAGCACTCCCCAATCCCTTCAATTGTTGATTTGATCTTTTGCTTCTTGCACACACTCACAAACACTGCGACAAATTGCATTTCCAGTCCCTACTCCTTTTCGACCTCACATCCACTTTGAAGCTGCCCTTGGTGTCGCGGCGCTTTGCCATCGTTTTTCGTCCGCAGCATCCTGTCGTTCTCATGTAGTATAGATACCTCCCTTTACTTTCCCTTCCTTTTCACCCTGCTCGCCACTTGTAAGTCGCTCGTCTCTGGTCAGCTTGGGCGGCGTCGTTTACAATTGGAATGGGTATTTGGATCGTCGGCTGGTCGGTATGTCTGTCCTTCTTGTTGGATCGTCTTCTGTTTCTCTAGCGTCTTAGCGCATTCTCTTTACCAAGGTACTTTGAGGCGGCTTTTCATATCACGTTATTCAGCGTGCCTGCATCATTTGTGGGTCGGTTTGTGGGTGGCTCCTTGTTTTTGTACCGGCGGTTGATCTGCTGTTGCATTGCTAGCGAGGGGAGAGGAGCGAGGAGGAGCAAGGAGGAACGAGGGGATATGACGACGACTGTGGATGCTGGTGTATAGTTCGTACCTACTCCCGGAAAAGCGTGGATAAGCTGTGGTTAGCACGTAGGGTGGTTGGCACTGAAAGAAATTTCATTCAAATCATTTGTCATTTTCATACTGCGCCGACATTTTTCTCGTAGAGTCGTCCATCATGTGTCTTGAGACCTGTCGTGCACTCCACTCTCCTGCACTTCTCGTTCATGTGGTTCATCCAAAAATCAAAGACCAACTTTGAGACCACTCCGGCCGCCCCTGGCAAACCTGAACAATCGTCGCTCTCGCCCAAAACCTTACTCTCTCTCTCGTCGTCACATGGACGGTGTTCAATTGAGGACCAAAACTCCAGGCTTTCCCTTGTCATACCTTCGCTCCTTTCCTCGCCTCGGCCTTTGCGCCCAACGCTACACTTCTAAACGCTCCCGAAGAAATGCAAACCAACGCTTTTGAACCCAGGGCCCGCTTCAACACGGGAACCTCAAACGCGCCCCGACTCCTCACTTCCTCTTCAAAATCCGCGTGCCGAGCGACGACCTACGGTTTGGTATCGGCAGGTTCGCGTTCATCTGCTCCACCTGTCTCTCCATCCACTGGCGCTCCGCGACGTCTTCTGCCAGCTGCACCGTTGGCGTTTGCGGCGGTAGTGGCGGAGAGGATGTGGCACCGTTGGGTTGAGGATGAAAGCCGTTGAAAATGCCGCCGTTGTTGGTGCTGTGGCTCTGACGGCGGGGAGAAGTGTTTGGCGCCTGCTGCTGCACCTGCCGCATCACCCACTCGCGCTCCGCCACCTCATCAATCAGCGACGAGCGCGGCAGGTCCAGCGGCGGAAGCTGCGGCGGCGGGCTGAAAGCGTTGTTGCTGCGTCGATACTGCAACTGTTCCAAGCCTGCGTGCCTCGCGCGATCCGCCTGGTCCAGGTGCACGGGAGAAGTTGGAGTCGGGGCCGGCGAGGGCGGCAACGGCACCGAAGCCGGCTCCAGCGGAAAGCGAGCAAGCTCCGCCGCGTTGGGGTGTGGACCGTGGCTGGTGGTGAGGTCGAGGCGCATCGAGTCCAGCGCGCGGAAGATGAGCTCGTGGTCGCTGTTGTTGTTGCTGGTCTTGATGAGGATGCTGGAAGGCCTGCGAACGCTTTGGTGGCGAGGCGGAGAGGGGAGAGGAGGACATGGCTTGTTTGCAGGTTTGGGCGAAGTCAGGATGGAGAGTCGGCCGTTGGAATCCTCGGTGTAGGGCCGCTCAACTCCGTTGAGTGCGTTGGCTGGGATGAAGTTTGGTTGTGTGATTGGCGCTCTGGGCACAGTGGGAAGGGGCTTGTTCGTGTCGCTCAGAGGAGAGACTGGAGATGCGGGTACGGCATTGAAGAGGTCGTGCTGATGCTGCTCATGGCCGAGCCAAATGTTGTCATGGGTATCGGGGGTATCGATAGGAGTCGACTTGACGGAGGACGCTGAGGATTTGGATGATGTTGACTCCTCTAGCAACGGTTCGGCTTCTTCGCGCAGGCGCTCCCGTCCGCGTATGCGGCGGATGACTCGTCTGAGAATGGCCATTTCGTTGGGGATTTCGTTTGACGCTGGCAGTGAGCTCGTCTTGGTCACTGAGATTGATGGCGGACCTGGACAAGTGAAATACCCACAGCAAGGGCCGGAGTGCACCTGGATAGAGAGGTGGACACATCTCGGGGAGGTCGCCATGGTTGGAACTCCAGAGCGTGAGTGTTGCGTGGGTCGGCAGACTTTGATCGTACCGTGGATGATGGAGGCGGAGGGTTTGTTGAAGTGGACCGCGTATTTAAGGATCCATCACAAGCTCGGCCAATCTCCAAACCTTTCACCTCCTTCTGTCGCCTCCCAAGATGTTGCCAATCACGATGCTCATGATTGTCACCCGGAAGATGGATGCCGCCAGTCCCCCTGAAATCCCCCCTACTTCAAGAATGACCTGGTACACAAAAAGAAACTGGAACTTCTCTTTACCAAAGGGCAAGCCCTCCGATCCTTCATCAAAGCAGCCGAAGAATCCCGAGCCCAAAAAGCCCAAGCAAAAGAAACCAAAGCCGAAAGGTCCCAAGCCCAAAGGCTGGAGAATCTGGTGAGTTTGCCATGGGCGTCACTTTTCACCTTCCTCGCCGGCTCGCCCTAAGCCTGAACGACTCCGGGGCCAAGGATATCACTTCGATAAATCTCACGGGCGCTTCTAAATCTCCCAAGCCGCCAACTCTTTCTTTTGGGAGCCAATTTCACCGCACGTCAACTTCTCTTCTCTACCACACGGTGTGGCTCACTATAACATCGACTTCACCATCTTCCGCTGGACCTTCGATCAATGAGCAGTGCCGCGGGGCATTCCTCTTCGAGTGTCACTTCAACCCTTAGGCTTTGCTTGGTATAAGGCGACCTACGGTTTTCCAGTTTCTACTGCCTACCAAATTTCACCTTGTGGAGCGAACCGTATTCCCAGGAAAACATTCGAAGGATCAAACCACAATCAAGCCGCGCCCAAAGAGCGTTTTCAAACAGGAGAAAGCCCATCTTTTCCTGAAAATTTCATTTCCGCATCGAGACCTGGCTTTCGTACCTGGAGCTCCTCGAATGAGAGTGATCCCGTTGCGGAGTCTCGCTTTTCGGGATCCCACCGGGATTCGTCCACCTTTTCATGGAGTCCTACCAAGCGCGAGTGGAATAGCCTGGAACCCCTGCCGAGCTTCATGGGACCATTCTCTGGTCAATATGCAGGCAAACCCGGCAATCATGCACGCTTTTGCCTTGGTTTGCTCGCTCAAGTTCGGCGTCGGCATGGAAGAATTTTCTTGGTTTACTCATGATCTGTTTCGGAATGATGGAACGAGAGGGTTGTGGTGGCTTAAGAAATAAAAAGCCGAAGAATCTTTTCGAGCAGAACTCTAATGGTCAAGGTAAACAAGTAAACAAACCCAAGGAAAACGTTAATATCTACCAGCTTATTCAACGTGCCCATATGATGATGATTGGGCTCATGATGTGATGTTGGACGACATTGGACCAATTAGGACTAAGCTGATGTTTAGTTTTTCGTACTAAAGAGGGATGATGCCTACCAGACGGAGGGCTTTCTCGGTTGGTTCCCTCCGGACCGGCAGGGAATGGCGTGGGGGGAGCATAAGCTGAATATGATGAGCCAACCACTGCCTGTAAGAGATAGATGTTCAATGAAGACGGACACAATGAACAGACGTTCAAGAAAGAAGGATTTTGATGCATAAACTTTGTCTTCGGCCGGGCAGTGGAGTGGAGCGAGAGAGTTGTGGAGACATGGTCCAAGCGTGCCGAACCCAGAGCAGATCCTGGACAGCAGCCGGCGGACCGTGCATAACCACTCACTTGCCGGCGCAAACCTTGAGAGAGAAGCCGTGACGAGTTGTAAGAAATGCTTGTCTAAATGAAGTCTGATAAGCAGCCACAAGCACCAGTGACGTACGAGTCCGGGCTGCGTCGGGACAATGGCCTTGTTGGGACGAAGACGTCGACGAGCAGACGGTCAACACACAGACCAGCGCCCCAGCGGCAACGTCCCTTCTTCGGCGTCTCCACCCCCGCAAACAGGCGCAGCCACCAGTCCCAAGCGACGACTACATGTACTTCAGCGTAACGGCCATAATGTCAGCACTCTGTAGTGGTGAGACTGCACGCGGCCTGCAGAGTGCGGTAGGCAGGGAGTCCGTAAACAAGCATCCCGCCCGCTATTCCCAAAGCGCCCTAGTCTGCCGTCGTCGCACTCCCCTCCAAACAACAGGTGCACCTTCCTGTCTGCAATCGGCTCCTCCCCTCTGCCGCTGCAATTGCTCTGCTGATCCAACTCTCTCCGTCTCCCTCTCCCTTGTTCCCCTCCCTCTCAACAGTAACCACTGCTCTCCGACTGCTCGTCAATTGGCCGCCATATCCATTTCCATCCCATTGCTACCACCATATCATCACCACTGAGGTACGTTGTTGCCCGGTAGCCCTTGTGCATGGCCAATTGGCTCTCCCTCGCAACGCCACGCGCCTCAATTCTCTGTCGTCTCTCTCTCCACCTTCCTGTCCCAAGAAATACCGCACCTTGCTCCCGACTGCCAACCGTTGTTGGCCTTCTCCGCCCGTTCAACATATCCGCTCTTCCCGTCTATCCGTCTTTACGTCATTCCACCCATTGAATTTGCTTTTGAAGACCATCTTCACTCTGACTGATTACTATTGTCGCTCAGCACTCGTCTCGAGCTGTTGTCATTGCGACCAACACAATCGCGTTAAGCATCTTTCCACCGACATCAGACACAGGCAAGTCACGATTAACTTTGGTCATCCGCCCTGTCCGACAGCAAGCGCGCTCTTTGCGACTCGCTGTCGACTCGGCCTCGACTGACTTGACATCTTTCGAGAAGCATATGCGGGGCAATCTCCACCGCGAAGCGAGGAACCAGACTAACAACCACACAGCTGCGGCCCCACCGACGCGAAACGTTCCAACCCATCGGCCCGCCGCGCAACATGCCTGCTCTCTCGCTTCACGCGCGCAGCGCCGCCCCTCTTGACTCGTCACCCGTCCACCAGCTCTTCAAGCGCAAGAAGAACTTTGCCGCCCGCGAACCCGGAGTCATCCTCGTCTTTTGCATCGTCGGTAGCATCGCCATTCTGCTCATTGGTCTGTTCATCATGAGAAAGATTCAAGCTCGGAGATCGAAAAGTCAGTCGTAGAGTGGCTTTGAGATTCGGGACTGGTTTCGGAATGCTGGTACACGCTTTCGGGATGGGATGCTAAAGTTTGGGGCACGTTTTCGCAATGGGATGGGGGATGTGGGAGTGTGTTTTCGGATCCTTGGGATGAACCTGTTCGATCTTTGGATACGATGTTGTGGACGTCACCCCGACCCTCGTCCGATACTGACCAACTATGGTCGACGAGGGACCAATGAGTGACTGGGGAGGAGTCGGTTCCGATCCAGATCCCCTTTGAAGAATAATTGCGCCGCTGTTGGCTGGATTGGGGTTGTATGCTTCTGAGCAGGTTGGAACTTGGGTCTGCCATGCACCGGTGAAGACATGGGCGTTGCAGGGTAGTAGATAATGCGCAGGGACAGGGACAGTGGCAGGGTTCTAATGTTTTGACGCAGAGAGATGGTCTGCTGTACGTAGAGAAACAAGAGCGGTAGCGCTGGTGGTATTCATCTTTCGTTCCGGCCTTTGGCGCATGCCATTCCCCGTCTGGTTCGCAACCAGCGTAGCCATACCGTGCGCATGTTCAATGCCCATCACCTGTTCGACTTGGCGAGAAAGTGGTCTGCGCAAGCCGCAAAAGTAGTCATTCGACCAGAAGTCTTGCTGGCCACAGAAACACTCATGGTTGGCGAATTGTGGAGATGGGAGGGAAGAGCAGGTCGTTGCCAGTGCTCCACAAACAGAATAACATTAGAAAGTCACCTGGGCATTCTTCACTTGCCTTTGAGATGGTCTTCGCGACAACCGCAAAAACTATAAGACGGCTTCCTTTGGCCTCCAGAGGCAGGACTGGCATGGTCCCCGAGGAACAAAATCAAAACGAAGGGTCAAGAGTGCCAACAAGTAACAAGTAACAAGATGGTCCTTTGTGTGCTCTCTCACTAACCTGTGCATTTCAAAGGCACGAGATGCTTGCTTCGAGCCTTCCACTCGCCCTTCGGCTGAGCATCACCAAAGTCTCGCAGAAGCTGGGGCTAACATGAACATCTCTTTGAACATGAATCTTTCTTGTCTGATTTTTAATGATTGAGATAACGATGACCTTGTAAAACAACCAATGGGGCTGTCATTTTGGTGGTGAAAATTGTGCCTTTTGGATTGCTGTACGGCCGCCGCCTTCTGGAGCGCATAACAAGCCTCCAGCTCTAGCGGGAGTTCATGCGCAATTTGGTAACCCTGATCAGAGCTTGGGGCAGTGGGTGGAACAAGAAAGGCCGGGCGGATAGACAGCTGCTCGTAGCATCGGGTTCGTGGGAGAAATCCTCTCGGGCTTCTACGGTCTTATCCTCGTGCTTTCACCCAACGCTTTGGGTCTACCATCTCCATCTAGTGGTCTGCCGAGATGTACATGACTGGAGACTGTGAGCTGATTGATGATCTTGATGTGAGGGTGGAGCAAATACCGTTGTTTCCTCTTACGAATGCGTCGCCGTAATCCCTGCGCAGCTTGCCGTTGACGTACTCCTTGGTCTGCTCCAACGCAATGTTCATGTAGCCATCGACCGACTGAAGTTCACCTGCGGAACAGTCAGCAAGCTGAAGTGGGCCAGTATGCTCGAAGCCTGCTCAAATCACGCACCCTTGTAGACGACGCCAGAGTTCAACTTGACGGTGACGGGAGCGCCGATGATCTCACTCAGGAAGCCCGAAGGGTCCTTTGCCTCTGCTGCACCGTTTTCCATTTTCGGTCGTCGATTAGATCAAAGTTGGTTGAGTTTTGAGAGCAGTATCAAGTCGGTTGTTCCCAACGGAGTTCGTTTGGTCAAGGCGCGGTCGCTCGTGACTGCGCGTCCGGCGGCCGGCCGGAGGGTCGCGCTAACGCCGATCATCTTTCCATCCACCGGCATCCTGCCTGCGACTACTCGACATCAAAACACCAACCTTTTGCGCCCGTCACTTTCGACATCCTCGGACTATCTTTTGACTACCCTCCAAAATACGAAGACTGTCATCTCGTCCCCGACCACCGCTCTACTCTATCCATAACGTCCAGAAGCAACCATGCCCGACAGCGACACGCCGTCGAATAGTGACACGCCGCCGAATAGTACCGCGTCCAAACCAAAGAAGCGGTCCTTTTTCAAAAAGCCATCATGGCAGACGACAACTGAAAATGACGACCCAACGGCATTATTTGACCATTCCAGGCAGACAATATCTGCCATTCAGGCCGAGGAGGAGCGCAAGCGCAAAGAAGAGGAAGAGCGCAAGCGGGAACAAGAATTGGTAGTGCGCAGGAAGAAGGAGCAGCATGAAAGGGAACTCGAAGAACAACGCGAAGGCAAGCGTCGACGGATCAGTCACGACCCCGAGGACAATGACCTGGCGGATTTTGGCGTGTCGGCGACGGAAGGCTACAGGACGTCGGTTACCAACATTTGACAAACAATGCAGTCCGTGTGCTCACTGGCAAATTAGGAAAAGCGAGTCGTCTTTTGACGGCACGAAGCCCGCTACGCTCTCGTCATCACCTCCCACAAAGCGTTCCTCTACGTCGCTCTCGTCGCGGTACGAAGAAATATCGAAGCGGTCTGAATCGATCGCTGCAGGGCCCTCTGGCAACGACGACACACACATAGGAGTGCTAGGGACTCCAACCAAGGACCCGGTGATCATTGACCTGGACGATTCGGACTCAGCAGAAGATGTCACACGAGCTGAGACCAAAGAAGACGCACAGGCCAAACAAGACGACCCAGACGATGACCCAGACGAGTCTGACCCTGAAGTCCGAGAGATTTTACGCAAGTCAAGGCGTAAGAAGAGACTGGCCGAGGAACAGAGGGCTATGGCAACGCCCCCGATTGCAGGGCTTGAGCGTCAAGGTTCCGCGTCTTCTTTAGGCGCAGGCACGCCTCTACCGCCAAATCAGTCTGATCCGCCTATACAAATTCTCATTGAACCAAGAATCGCTAATACAAAGCCTCTCTTGGTGACACGCCGGCTTTCTCAACGCCTGAAAGAAGTTCGCGAGGCCTGGTGTAAAAGGCAAGGATTTGACGAAGAAACGACTCAATCAATTTTCCTCACCCATCGCGGGATCAGGCTCTACGATGTTGCTACGTCCAAAGTCCTGGGCTTCTCCCTGAACTCTGAAGGGGAGCTTGTCAACAAATTTAATAGTTCGCACTGGGACGAAGATATCAACAAGGTCGTCTTGCAAGCAACGACAAAGGAGATCTACGAGGCAGACAAACAAGAGAGCAGGAGAAAATTGGAGGGCCAACCATCACCTGAACCAGAGCCTGAGCCTGAGGAGAAGCAAATCAGGGTCGTAATCAAGACCAAGGAGCACGGTGACTGCAGGTTCATCGTCAGACCGGTAAGTGCCCTTTTAATGCCACGATGGGAGAGACACGGCATACTGATCATGACCAGTCTACTGAGTTTGGGAAAATGACAAACTCTGCCAGAATTAGGATGAAGCTGCCGACGCACTTGAAGCCATATCTGTGCTTTGACGGAGAGCGTCTCGATCCTGACGGCACCATGGCAGATTTCGAGGACTTTGACGATGGCGATGCAATTGACATGTTTTTTGAATGATGCTCACGCATCAAAATGAGACCTCTCATTACATCCATGCAACCGCAATGTAATGGGGTATGTTCCTGCATTGGCGTCCTGTTGGTTTCTGGGCGGGGCTCTCGCATTGAATTTCTCTCCCAAGATATCCAGATTTGGGCGGTCCGCTGGGCGTTAGCACTTATTTTCCAATTTCAAATTTTACGCACACTGAGCTTGTTGAATCAAACATGCATGGTCCCAAACAAAGCAAGCGCGATGATGAAATAGTACTCGCGCAATAATGCGGGGGATAAGCTTAACGCAGAGCCTCAATGACTCGTCTTCGGCCGCCGGACAAAATTTCCCAGCGACCAAACAAACAACCGACATCAATTGCGCCTCAACGCTCCACTCCGGTCCTCTCCAACCGCCAGCCCAAACCTCTCGCACGCAATACTTGGAAGCCGATATCCTTCTGCTTCTCGAAATCGCTTTCCGCAGCCCACCAAAGCCATCTCAATCCCGGACAACGAAAAAAGAAAAAAAAAAAAAAAGTTCGACGCGAAAATGAAGCTCCTCACGCTCAACTTCCTCACCTGCGCCCGCAAAGCATGCAAGACGAGCGCCGCCGCGTTCCCGCTGCACCCGCGCGACGCCGAGCTCGAGGTGGTCGAGACGGAGCTCAACCTGCCCTTCATCAGCAACATCCTGCCGCGCCTGGACTGGGAGGCTCTGCGCACGCTGGCTGCCGAGGTACGTCACGTTCGCGCCCGCGTTGCCCTCTAGACAATCATCAACTTGGTCAAACCCCCAAAAGTAGCATGCTAACCACACATCGTTTGTCTACAGCTCGGCCTCCCCACGCTCCCCGAAACCGCACCCGAGCCCGCGGCCCTCTTCGCGCCCTCGTCGACCGACAACAACGCGGCAGCAGACGACGACGACGACGCAGCACAACCCTTCGAAGCGAACCAGCTGGCGCGCGACCTGCACGGCTTGCTCGTCGAGACGACGATTGCGCAGGGCAAGCTCGTCTGCGCAAACTGCGGGCACGAGTACGCCGTCAAGGAGGGCATTGCCAACTTCTTGCTGCCCAGCCACTTGGTTTAGAATGGGGGGATGCTGCATATCATATTTGATAGGCTGTGTGCATGGATGGGGGGCTCTATCTGACGTCTGAGCCGTGTTTTCCAAAAGACAGACGCCATAGAGGAGCAGTAGGAGTGGAAGGGCCACATCACAACTTGGGAAGAGAGAGAATTGCAGCATGCAACGCGGCAGGACGGCGGCGGCGCAAGAGAGTGCTGGGCCACTGGACCCGGTCGTCTACATGCACCATGCCTGCTCTGCCCCTTGCCATGTCGCTGCCATCCATCTCTCTCCAGCACGAGGCGCAACACGGCAGCAGCAGCCGCAATCGATGCATCTCGGGCACGCAACGAAGGCCGGTCCCTCTCAAAGGCACGCCACAGCAGTGCAATCAATCAACACCAGAGCCATCCACACTCGGACGAGACGTTGCTGAACGAAGGACGGGGACTGGGTTTGGGCGGGAGTGGAGTCGACGGATCAAAAGACAGGCAATGGGACCAGGCGTTTATTTGTCGTTTTTATTTCAAAGATTTTCCTTTTTTTTTTTTTTTTTGCTTTTTTTTTATCGGCTGCTCGCGAAGCGGGCAAAGCGAATGAATGATATACCCCCCTTTGAAAGACTTGATTTTGGTCAATCAAACCAGCCGTGGGAAGTGATGGTCGTGCAAGCTCGGATCTACCTACTGAACAACTTGATGGATTCGACAAGAGACTAGAAAAAAAAACGCACTCGTCACTTCTCGGGCGATTTAAGGAAAGCAAAGTCGTGATCTAAGAGATGAAGTATAGAAGACAGCCACAGGAGCTTCCATATCTCCTTGGGCCCGAGTGATTGCGCAGGGAGCATTTGAGATCTCAAATCAAACAGCACAAGCGGCCAAGAAGAATGGAAGTTTAGTGGAGGCATACAAGGAGCGTTCGAGCGCGCTCAACCAGGCAGACATGTTGGTATATCCTCTCTCTACAAGCTAGGCAATCCCCAAATTTTCCTGCTTTTGCATGACCCATAAAAACACCACCACCGCAGCAAGACAACCGCGCCACGCTGCTCCAAACGCCGGTTTCCATGTCCAATGCGAGCACTAAGGAGCATTCCTACTCCTGCACAACACCTTCGCCCCTATTTACTTGGACCCTCTTGTCCTCGCTGCCGCTGACGACGCCCACGTCCTTGTCCCACGCGACGCCAAACACCTTGACGCCCTCGCCGCCGACCCTACGCTCGCTGTCGGCGTCGCCCACGCTCTCCCGCGTGATGCGGTACACGGCCTCGCCGACCTTTCCGCCGCCCACCTCGACCGCGCCTGCCCGCGCGTTGCGAATGTCCCAGATGCGGCAGGTGCCGTCGTGCGAGCCGGACACGAGGCCGTAGTCTGACGTTGGGCATGCCGAGAGCGTCGAGACGAGGTTGCTGTGGCCGCGCAGCGTCAGTGCTGCAATCGTCTGCGCGTTGGCGCGGGGGTCGATGACAGTGATGTGTCTGGCTGAGGTGCCTGTCGCGAGAAGGTTGAGGTTGGGGAGCGCAGCCAGGGAGAAGAGTGGCTGAGCAGTCGTCCGCGTGTCCACCGCCTTGCCGGTGGGCAGATCCCACGTCTTGAGTGTGTGGTCCCAGGATACCGAGTAGGCGACTGTCGGATCATTGGGAGCAAAGATGACGGCGGAAACGGGTGCGGAGTGGCCATTGAGGAGTTTCAGGGGACCACGCTGGGGAGCGGACTTGGTGGGGATCTTTTGGCCCTTGGGAGCAGTCTTGCGGCGCTTTGTGGCGTTTGAGGAAGCGGATGGGAGGAGGTTTTCGGGCGCAGCGGGCGCGGATTCGGCCACGGCGCTCCAGACACCAAGAGTGTTGTCAGCGGAGGCCGAGAGGATGCGGTTAGAGGGCGCGTGGACGGCAACGTCATCAATAGAGGCCCTGTGGCCGTACAGCTCGAGCGAAGGCGTGATAGTCGAGGACGAGGAGAGGTCCTCTGGGTCGGCCTCCTGGTAGGTCCAGACCCGCACCGTTCGGTCGCTGGCGGCAGATACCAGGGTCTTGGAAGAGAGGAATTTGGCAGAGGTGATGTAATTGGTGTGTCCGCCGCCGATGGCTCCTGGAGACGTTGCTATCACTTCCGAAGTCGAGGTATTCCAAACTCTTAGCAATCCGTCGTAGCAACCAGACAGTATGCGCTCGTTTCCTTGCGCAATCTCTGAACCCCAGCGCGCTGCGGGCGATGTAGCCGAAAGGACATCCACCGAGCTCACCCAGTCATCGTGTTCGTATGAAGCAACATGGAGCGGTGGGATCAAGGCGCGGACGTATTCGACGGTGAGGTTGGTTTCAGCGGAGATGCCATTTTCGGTAAGGAACTCGTCGATGGAGGAACGCAGGAACTGGCCATTGATGAGGAACTCGAAGGGGATCGGCTTCTCGTTTTCAAGGAGATTGTTGACAAGAGTGGACAAGGCATAGCGGCGTAGTGCTGGGAAGCAGTCAGGATTGGTTGCTTCGGCCAGCAAGAAGCAGAGCAAACTTACATGTCGAGACGAGGATCGGGCCTGAGGCTTCCTCGGGCAACGCGACGTCGGGTTGCCGTGTCGTAAACTGTATCCGCACTTGCGAGGTGGGTTCCGCCATGGTTGTCGCCGGGCAGGGTGTGATGTAAGTGCGCGAGATGAAGCAGTCGCGAATCCAAAATTTTGGACGCAGCTGCCTCGATCGGTACTAGCGCCGGGGTTTGTCCGTCCAAAGGCCGAGACACATGCAACACCAAAGCGGATAGGTGACTGCAGGAAAAGCGTCAAGAGACTGACCAACTGAAATACTGGTAGTTTTAGTAGAGGCAAATATCCAAGTTTACAAGATCTTGGCGCGAGGAGGAACCAAATGCAGCGAGAGACCCTAGGAAACCATAACTCAATATCCTCTCCTTCCTCTCTTTGTCTCCATGGTGTTGAGCGGAAAAGCGCCACCCACGGTAGTACACATGTTCCCAAGTCTCATGTCTCACAGACTTCTTTGATAAGAAGGGCAGAATGAGGGGACCATGACGCTCGATTAAAGACGCCTCCAACCCACATGCGGGATCTTGCAGCGGTGGACGGCTTTGGGAGCGGACCAAGACACCCGTCCAGCTCAAACGGGCACCGCACGCTGGTCTCGCAGACCCCGGGTGCGATGATGCTGTTTTCCTGGCACCAAGCGGGGCGGGAGATGAGGCGAGTCGATCAAGCAAAAAATGAAGTTGTAGGAAGCAAAAAGCACCAAGTGGCAAGAAACAAAAGCAATTCCGACTGAACAGCATTCTTCCAAAGTAAACCTGGTCCGCGAGAAGCTGGCCCTCGGACGAGCATGTCGCTCTCCCTCCATGCCCATCCATCTGAAAGCAATGCAAAGCAGAGACACCTGCCTCTCCTGCCATGCCTTATCTTTTCTCCGCCCCGCATCTGTCCTTGGTGTCATCCGCCCTCCATCTCACAAACGCGTGCGTCCACCAGCCAATACCTCGCTACCTCAGCCACGGACAATCTACGTACATGGTAGCCCATTCATTGGGAGGTAGGCTGGTCACACACGAACACATGCAAATCGCCGCATGTCAGCCATTGTATGAATAGCGAGAGAGAGAGCGAGCACTCCGTACGTATGCACTATGGCGCCATTTGCCCATCTGCTACCCACCACCGTCTTCCCCGCATCAACCCGAGCGCGCTTGGTGTGACATCGGATTGTTGATTGGGGGGAAACGGTGGACGAATGGATTGACAGGCAAGCCACTTCGTAATACTCAGCCGCACGAGGCACGTTGCCTAATTCGACGTGCTCCCAAGGCGTGCGTATGGGGCGTTGGATGTGTGGACTGAAAGATGTGAGTACATAGCACCAGAGTGCGGTTCCGCATCTGGTCACTATATCTTCGAGGGCTGTCAGGCCTCATTGGATATCGCGCTTCTTCTAAACGCCGAGTGCCGCTCGGCGCAATTGCAGACAGACGACGAGCCAAGAAGAGACGCGGAGAGCCAGAGTGCTGCCTGAGCACCGACGTCAAGTGGTCCGATGTCGTCACATGAGGCCGGAGTAGGGCGGAGGAAAAAGAAAATGTAAAAAGGGATAAGGGGGAGATGGGGGTTGGTATGGTGAAATGAAGATGCCGGGGGGGCTTCGCGTAGGGGTACGTACTGGATATATTGTTCGTACTGGCCTGAGCGTCGGCGTGTCTGCGTTGGCGTGCCCCTAAACAATGACAAGTGCGGCGGATGGTGGTGTAGACGCGAGCGCCATCACGGACCAGGCGGTGCTTGATGCATCACTGGATAAAGGGGACATGTTGATTTCATTTGAGTTTCTAGCACCATCGAGAGAGAATGGTGCCAGAGGCGACCAAAGACCTCGTCAGGTGTAGAGAATATGTTGTAGGCAAGTATCATCGCTAGAGTAGTCAGAGGAGAACGTTGCTCTCAACGAGCTTAAAAGCAGTACTAGGCACGCACGGGGGATTTGTCGAAAAGAAGAAAAGACTCAAGGAAAAAACAAAACGGGTGCAAATCAAAAGGTAGGACACCGATATGAGAGATCCGAGATGCCCGAACCAACACACACACTCAGACAATCAAGCTTCTCTTTCACTTTCCGGTATGATTCGAGCCTCAGACAACTAATACGCCACCCTTTGCTGCCCCCGTTCCCATTGCTCCAGATCCCTCAAGAAAGACGTGGTCTTAGCATGATTCACCGTGGAGGCTTTGGCCGCGGCAGATTCGGCATGATGCCTCATAACTTTCGCTAATACCAACTCATTCCCCTGCTTAAGAAGCAGTCGCGGCTTGCTCTCCCTCGGCAGCCTCAGTCGAGGCCGGAGCCTCCTTGGTCTCGGCCGGCTTCTCATCAGCCTTGGCCGCGTCGCTAGCGGGCTCGGGCTCGTTGCCGTCCGACGACGTCCAGAGGGTAAGGTTGTCGCGGAGAAGCTGCATGATGAGGGTGCTGTCGCGGTACGACTCCTCGGAGAGAGAGTCGAGCTCGGCGATGGCGTCGTCGAAGGCCTGCTTGGCGAGGTGGCAGGCGCGGTCGGGCGAGTTGAGGATCTCGTAGTAGAAAACGGAGAAGTTGAGGGCAAGACCAAGGCGGATGGGGTGCGTAGGGGTGAGCTCAGTCTGGGCGACGTCGGTGGCCGTCTAGAATAATGTGATCAATAACAATTTTCCGGCGGCACAGGACGCTTAAGCGCTACAAACCTTGTAAGCCTCATGCGCGGCGGTCGCGGCAACCTTGCGCTTCTCGCCCGACGCGAACTCGGCAAGGTAGCGGTGGTAGTCACCCTTCCTGTTTGGAGTCAGAATCATTCAATGTTTCCGATTGAAAAAAAAAAAGACCAGTGTGGATGGGAATAGCGATGCAGCCCGACAATGTCGCTCATGGCAGGTGGTGACGTACATCTTGTGGTAGAAGACCTTGGACTCGCCGGACTCGGCCTTGGGGATGAGAGCGTCATCCAGGACGTCGAGAACATCCTGGCAGACCTTCTCGAGCTCCGTCTCAATCTTTTGACGGTACTCGCGGATGGTGCCAACGTGCTTGTCAGAGCCCTTGGACTCCTCCTTTTGCTCGATCGAGGAGATTATGCGCCACGACGCACGGCGGGTGCCAACGACGTTCTTGTAGGCGACCGAAAGCAAGTTGCGCTCATCCACCGAGAGCTCACCGCTCATCTAAAAACGCTGGCGTGTTAGATGACGGCTCTTTTGCAATTCGCAGTCGCGAAGCGACGACGGCGGCGGGGTTATGGTCGAGTTGGTCGTACCTTGGCAACTTCCTGTACATGGCGTCAGACTCTCAGTTTGATCGTGTCAAAGCAGGTTTTCTCGACTGACCTTCATGAATCCAACCATCTCTGTAGAGTAGCATTGTCAGCAGTCGCGCACGAGAGTGGAAACGAGGGCGTCAACCACGTACCATCGTAACGCTCAGCCTGCTCGCACAGGCGGGCGAGGAAGGTTTTGCTGCATTCCTGGTCAGAGAAGCGGACGGACGGACGAGGCGTCGTTCGGGCGCATACCTTTCACGCTAAATTGAGGGACGTCATGTCAGTAACGGGCGTTGTGCAGGCGTGACAGCGGGTGACGGGTGTCAGAGGGGGCTTTGGGCAGGCAGAGGATGGGGATTAGGGGCAAGGGCGTGGTCGCAGGGCGACGATGGACGTACCTCGGAAGCCATTTGGACGAAGTTGTTGATGTGAGAAAAGACGGGTTGTGGAGGAGGATGAGGAGTGGGTATGGAGTGGGAGAGAGATGTTTTGCGATATTGGTGGGTGTTGAGGAAGACGGGTGATGGTTTGGATTTCGCTGTGTCGCCAAGGAAGCGGCGATGCCCCGCGCAAGACGCCTGCGCCTACCTCTGCCTGCCTGCCTGCGGCTTTCCAGCCAGAGCCAGCGCCAGCGACCAGCCAGTGCCCGCCCAACAGCAAGCTCCACCAGTGCACCCATCCCATCCATTGCCCGGCCTGCCACCATTCACGATACGCATGTGAGGCCAAAGCCCGTCCAATCCACTCGGTCGCTCTGCTCTGCTCTGCTCCCTCGCCAGCTGCAAACTTGAACCTGCGAACCCGGCCGGAGCGACCACTCGCCCGGTGCTGCTGCTGCGTTGTCCGGCAGCCCAACACCTGCATCCCCATATGACCCATCTACCTACGCAACCAGCGCACCATTCTCCCACCCATTCATCGCCCTACTTGATTTACATCCGACCCGCCGCCCCATTTCGCTTGCCCGGCCACCGCATCCTCGCCCCGGTTGTGTCGCCAGCCTGCCACGCGCCGGCCATCGCCCTGATCATTGTTGCCCTCAGGTTGCGGTGGAGAGGGTTGCTGCGCTGACGTACCGGCCTCAACCCTGAAGCCCCTTGCCAAATATAGCCCGCCCACTCTGAGAAAAAGTTGGCTCGAAACACGTCTGCCACCAACACTGTCCGTTAGGCCTGTCTTGCCAAAAGCGTGAGCTTGTCTCTTGTCTGTAGTTACATCGACTCTCTAGCTATCAAAGTATCTGCGGATATCTGCTGTCGTGATACGGTGCCGTGCCCACCTTGACCCTTCCGGTTGTGCCTTCTTCCCCCTCCCCTATCCTCGGACCACACTGCTACCAATGTTTGGGTGCGCGGGAGATCTTCAATACATCAAGTGTTTCCAGAACAATGCCTGTTCAGGTCCAGGGCGCCGTGGCCATTGCGCTTCTCCTCGCACCTCTGTCCCTTTGCAGAGACATGTCGATGCCATGCAGCAGCTGCAGCAACAGAAGCCCGCGTCGGACGTACAAGGTACTAATACGAGTTCCCCGTCTGCGCGCACCCCTTAGCAGCACCCGGCCGCATCGTGACAGGCCTTCCCCATGCCTTTTCCCACGTTGCATGCCAGCCACCTGCAGACGCTGGACGGCTATGTCGAGTACCAAGGCTCAGTCTCAACCCGCCACCCTCGTCTACATGAGCAGCCTCCAGGCACCGAGAATCAGCGCGGCCGTGCCCGTGCAGACACCCCTATCCAAGACGCATTAGCACCCAAGCCAAGACTCCTTCAACAGAGAGGTACTCACATCAACCACTGCAGCGTTGTAAACTTGACTGCTTCTAGTCTCTCCCTCAACACGGCCGTCTCTTGCTCAATCCGTGTCTCGGTCTCCTTGAGCTTCAAGTCCTGCACATTGGCTTCTTCCCTGATGCGCCCCTTCTCCAAGTTCAAGTCTAGTCGCACACTGGCCTGTGTCCGCTGAACCTCGTCCCTGAGCCTACTGTTGAGCTTGGCGATTTCGTTTGTGAGCCGCTCGTGCGACGCGCGCGTCAGCGACGTCTCGGTCGAATCCGCCGTCAGGAGCTCAGAGCGGAGCTTGGCAAAGTCGACCTTTTGCGTGTACGTTGCGCGCTCCTGATCTTCGCGAAGAACCATTGTGCGCGTGAGGTTTTGGATGCTGAGAGGATGGAACAGTCAGCCAACAAGTCCTACCACCTTCAATGGCCTAAGGAATAGGGAAAGGATATGGAAGTGGTGGCTCACCTCTCCTCAATGACGTCGCTCAGCACCTTCATCATCGCAACAGCCTGATCCTCAGTGAACCCCTCATCCTTGAGCCTCTGCACAAACTTGAGCGTGTCGAAGTGGTGATCCCGGGGCCGGCTCGGCGTCGCCGAAAACGCTCTCCGACCTTCCAATTGTACGATCCGCGAGCCTTGTGCCTCCTGCCATCGTTGCTGTTGTTGGTGCCGAGTTGCGCAGAGCGTATTGGTTGCGACGGAGCGCCCGAAGGATGGCGAGAGCAGTGACGGCGCGCGGAAGGATGCTGCCGCCGGTGCTGCCGCCGCCGTTGCGTTTCGCGAAATGGCCGGGAAGAGACTTCGAGAGGTCCTCGTTCTCGTCATAGAAAGCGCCGAGCTTGCCATAGTGTCCCAAGGTCGTTTGCGCGAAGCGAGGCGGTCGGTAGGTGGGTTGGTGGGGAAGAGGTAGGATAGTTGCTGGGACAGGGAGAGACGGTTTGGCTGCGGGTTTTGTTTGTCGAAAGCTTGGAAATTGGACGGACTGTATTTGACGGCGGCAAGGGCGTCAAAAGAGTGTGGGTGTTGGTGATAGCACGGTGGGGAGTTGGTAACTTTTGAGACTGCCGAGCTCGCTGCTCTGGCCGCCGCCCTGATGGTCAGGTCCATCCCACCAGGGTAAGCGTCATTCTGCAAGGCACGTGCGTTGTCTGCCCGAACACGTCAATGGTCGACTCGAATTCTTCAGGGGCTTAGCTTTGTCAATGACATTTCACGCGTCATTCCTGAACGATTAGGAGTCATCATCTGAACTGAATTCAGCATCTCATGATCGGTGTCTAAACAATCGACTTTGGATATGCTCATCAAGAAAATTCCCCAAATCCATCCAATGAATGCCTCGCTAAGTCGAATCAACGCTCAGTCATTGAATGAGTCTGTGAGGAGAGGGAAAAGAAGTACATGAAAAGAAATTGGTATCGCCCACTTGCTGTCTCCTTTGCTTCCACCGCAGCAGTAGTCGTGATGCTCGTAATGCTGGCCCAAATCTGCTCATCCTCTAGCTCTTGATTCACCTTCCAAATTCCAGACTCGGGACAATCACCGGTCCGTACTTCATGGGCGCAGAGTAGAGGTTTTCGTTCTGCACCATAAAGTCCACCGCAATGCTCAGCTTGCCGCCACCGTGGCCAGGCATAGCTTGACCAAAGGTGCCGTTCACGAGCTCAGGATCATAGGCTACGCAGGCCACATAGTTCCGTCGGCCCATGAGTCGCTTCATTTCACGAGGCTGTCCGTTGACGTCCTGAGTGAAAATCTCCATCATTTCCTCCTTCGTGTCAGAAGGGCTGTTGGTGGATCGATGGCCGTTGGCAGGCACATAAAGAGGCCTGTTGTTGTGGAGCAGTCGTAGAACATATCCAGGGGGCGGAGCATTGACGACGGCTGAGGTGATGATTTGGTACATTGTCTTGTGGTCTTGAAGTCGAGATGGGTCGTGGACCAGCCCAGCGCCGCAACAGCTGACATCTGGTTTGACCATTAGTTTTGGATTATAAAATGGGAAAGGCTTCAACTTACCTCCAGAGATAAATGTCATCCGGATAGACTTGTTGTGGGCAATGCCTTGAAGCGTGCGGATCAGATACGTCCGTTCCAGATCCTAGACAGTTGTCAGTAAGGTCCGAGGACTCAAGAGACAGTATTTCTTACCTTTGACTCATGCGTCCACTGATCTCTCAACTCATCGAGCATATCAATCTCCCCAAAAGGACTGAGGATACCGCTCATGAGGCCAGACTTGCCAACGGCTTTCTTGACCGAGTTGAAACCTTCTCCCACCATGCTCTTGGCCCCAACAACACCAGCCACAGAGCTGGTCACTTTGCCGAGCATGTTGAATGTGCCCGTCACCGCCTTTTTGCCAGTGGTGATGGTGTTTGCCAAAGACTCCACCGACTCTAGTCGCGGGTAGATGACAGGCACAGGAACCATCCATATGCAGTGTTGCACGCTCGGGGGCAGCATTGCAACCTTTGGAAAAATGCCCTGGTAGGTCGGACCAGCCATGACTTGGTGAGGGTTTCGCTCAGACCTGGTATCTGGTCCAACAACCACGACTGCAGGGCCCAAGTATTTGACAAAGTGCCACCCGGTTCCGCTGATCGTAAAGAGGTCTCGATCGTCGTTTACATTGCGTAGGATCTCGAGAGTGGTGTGGTGTTGGAACAGCAGGTACATCTCGATGCCAATGCGACCAATGTTCTTGAACATGTTCGAGAACTGCATGTACTCAGGATAGGATCCCCAGCCATCAAAGATGTCGTGGTCATCCAGTGTCAGAATATGAGGGATCTGAGCGAATGCCTCCCTGAGATGCGGCTGGTCAAAGTGGCTTGTGTAGTAATGAAAGTAGGCATGTGTGACCTCTTCCTCATGCCGTGCTGTCCATGGCGCGTTCTTTCTGTTCTCCTTGCCGCTCATTGCTGTCCACTGTTTGAGCAAGGGGATTTCCTTCCAAATGCGATCAGCATATATTTGATCTCCGAGCCCAAGTTGGACGTGGAAGCCTCCGCACTCAATGTGCTTTTGGAGAATGTCTTTCCACATGTACCCAATGCCACCAAGTTTTTGACGTTCGTTGGCACTGACGTTGAGGGCAAAATCATTGCCAGAATGTGCAATGAAGCGCCAGCTGGTCTCGTGTCGCCCTGCCACAAGAAACTCATATCGAGTGCAGCCCAGATGCGAAGTGACAGCGTATGTCCATTTTGCGGCGTGCTCATCCTCCATTCTCAAGTCAACATCGTACCTGTAGAAGACCCATCTCTGGTGCTTGTAGATTGCATTTGCTTTTAGTTGCCTTGGATTGGGAGACAAATCCACGCTCTGATGGATGTGGATCGTGGGAGGATGCGGTGCGTCCGTGACCAGGAGGATGGACCCAAGCCACAACCCACGCTCAATGTCCATATTGGTGTATCTGAGATAAGGACCGAAGTAGACGCCATTGGTGGGTTGGACCTTGTACACTTCTACGCCAGCCACTGGTGGAGGACCAGTGAATCCAACAGCTGTTGGACTCGACAGTCCTGCCATTCCAGGCATACTTTCATGGTACATTGCTTGTTGAGGAGGGAATCCAGGCGAGGCCACGGGCTTTCCAGCGAAGGTCCCCAATCCAGGGGAACCAAGAGGGTTGACAATCGTCCCTGTTGGAGACATGGGCTCACTCAAGTTGAGTGGCGTAGGACCTTTCGGAAACTCCCACTGCGTAGACTGAGTCGGAAGATGGATGTAGTAATACTGTCCAGAGTTGGGGTCAAGGTGAGCTATCCAGCCTTCTGGGAGCGGGGGTGGGGAAGCAGGACCTGGTCCTGGGCCCGGAGAGGAAGTCTGATGTGGATGTATTTGGAGGGGCGCAAGACCACTAGGTCCGGGCTGAGCCTGCTGTTGTGACTGTTGACCATTCTGGTGGGGATCATTCGCAAAAGCCGGATGGCCTTGGAGATTTGGGTCTGACATTACTGCGGGACCTCCCATCGAGTTTGGCGCCGGTGAACCATTGGTGCCAGCACGCTTCTCGTTTCCGTAACCTTGAGGAGCCTGCTGTTGCACACTGGAGTAGGCTGGAGGAGGTTCTTCGCCTATATTCATCCGCTGAAAGTCGTGCTCGAGCGTCTGCTCAACATTCGGTCTGGTCTGTGACGCGCCTGCCTGAGTCGGCGGGCTCTGGGCGACGTGGGCTTGAGGTATAGGCGATCCTGATGCGGGATGAATCTCAGACAGACCTTGGTACACCGCTGGTGGACCATGTGGTTGAGTGCCTGGCTGCTCCGTTGGCGTCCACGGTCTTGCTAGCTGTTGTTGCGGTTGGCCTGGAGAGCTAACCCGGTGAGGTTGGCTTGCGTACTGATTTGCGCGTTGTGCTGCCGCCGAGCCTTGGCCTTGGATGTTGTTCAGAGTCGATGCGCCAGCTATGCCCGCCGCGGCGTAGCGCGCCTCTATTCCGCCGCCAGGGGTCTGCTCAATGATGGGCGTCTCTGGCGGCGGCGGAGAACCCCTTTGAGCTCTTGTGGTCGATGTTGATGCAGTTGAGCTCAGGCGATTCACACCAGAGGGATTTGAAATTCTCAGGGTCTGGTTTTGAGTTGGTTGCGGCGGTGAGGCGGCTTGAGGCGGCGGCCAGTACTGCTGGTGGTAATCGGGATACGGGTTTGAAGTAGCTCCCGTTGGACGTTGGCCTGGATTTGGTATCTGTGGAGGCGGTCCAGAGTAAAGATCCTCTTTATCTGGAGTCTCGGGGCCTGGAGACTCTGGAAGTGGTTTCGGCGTGCCTTGACGCCTCGACTTATCGCCAGCTCTTGTCTGCGCGCTGGCTGCACGTCCTTCGTCTTGGCCAGAATATCCATAGCCAGCGATTGTGGGCTTGTGGGGATCATTGGCATCGAATCTTGTTCTGTTCGAACTTGAGCTTCCAGCGGAGGGCCTTCTGTAGGCGTCTTGCTGCGGAGTATTGTTTCGAGAGGGCCTATCGCGCTCAGCACCAGGAGTCCCGGTCCGTACACGGCGACCTGGACCAGGCGAAGGCGGCTGGAATGGCGGCCTGTCAGTGTCCGGGTAAGGTAGAGGACCAGTAGGCGGGCTTGAAGTCGGAGGGGGATAGTTGGGAACTGGCGGCGGCTGCGCAAAGCCTTGCTCCAGGCTGCTGGCCGAGGCAACGCGCGGCGGAGGTGAGGCAGAAGCTCTCTTGTTTATTCTCAGCGGGCCAACTGTCGGGCTGTCTGCTCCGTGGCTGGGCTGGCCCAAGAAGAGCTCCTCCTCAGGACGACCGTAGCGCCTTGGAGGGTCCATGGTTCAAGCAGCGCGGGCGACGAGCGAGGACTGGGATCCGAGGGGAAGCGCATGCACAGCTGTCAGGGTGAAGCAGGGTGTGGAATACGCCAGCGGCGACGTTGTGCAGCAGCAACAGTGGCGGGGTGTCAGTGACGTGAGGTTGTCAAGGCGGGATGGCAAGTGTACAGAGCAGGTAGGCTATATGCCAGGGGAGGAGGAGCTTTTTCAGCTGGGAGGTGGGAGATATGGTGTCAGCGTGCATTCGGACTCTTTTGCGGCTGCTCCGCGTGATAGGTGAGAGGGACAGTTACGCGCCCTGGAACTGGGTGCTTCGCTGGACAAGCCCGACGGCAGAGTGGCATGCAGCATGTAAGCGCGCGGCGGCGGGGGACCACCATCATCTTGTGCTCGCTCGCCCTGTTATTGGCCGCCGGTGCCATTGCCCCACGACCATCACCATCACCTGCATTTGACGGCCTTGGTTACGTGTCTCCTCTGGTGTACAAATTCCGACTCTATCTTATTATCTGGTCGACTAGACATTTCGCATTCCAACATGCCATTGTCCTTTCTTTCCCATGTTACAATAATGCGCTCTTGCATGCACTTGCAATTCACCAAAACTACCGCCCAAACCGCTGCTCTGTCGAATCCAAATGCGACGGCTATGCTGGTTCAATGCTTCTTGCGATCCAAAATCTAACGCTTGTCGTCCGGCTTGCGGAAGCTTCATTCCTCCCTCCTCACCGTCCAAATCGCGCGCTCAAGCCGGCAAACGCGTCAGGGCTCTGCCTCCCGCCCATCATCCCCGAGAAGTCAACGCTCTCTTGGCTCACATGCCGCGTCCCTCCGACTGCACCTTGACCTTGTTGTCCGACGGATTGCGCAAAAGGGTTATGGCTGCCAGCTTGCACTGCACCGGCCTCGGGACCGTTGCTCATCACCGCCGCCGGCATTGTTACGCTGCGTCTTGCCTGACCGTTTGGCAACCCCCCATCGTTGGACACATATGCTGCCGGTGGCGTGGGTGCGAGCTGAGGTTGGCCGTATAAAGCCAGAATTGAGTTCTTGTCTTGTCGGACTGGGTACTGCGTCTGAGGTTGGTAAGGGGCTTGCGCTGGCTGATATTGCTGGTATGCGCTAGGCGGGTTGGAAAAGCCGGCTTGTTGTTGGTAAAATTGCCCAGCGTTGGGATTGTATCCCTGAGGCTGCTGTGCTGCCCCTGTTGGCATTGACTGCTGGGGCTGTTGGAAAGTTGGCTGCGGACCCGATGGAAATGGCTGTGACTGCTGCATCTGCTGTGGCTGCTGATTTGGTTGGCCAAATGGTGCTGGCGTGTTTGTTTGTCCGTTGAACGGATTGTTCGGTGCTGCACTCAAGAATGGGTTTCCCCCTTGAGCCTGTGGAGAGGCGACACCATTGGTCTGGCCATAGACTGAAGGGTTGTGCTGTGGTGCGGCGTATTGCGGTGGGATTTGCGGTACTGGCGGCGGCGTGAATGTTTGGAGGAATGGGTTGTAGCTCTGCTGCTGGCTCTGGGATCCATGACCACCCGTGTGGTTCGGGAACAACTGCTGCGGTTGAGACTGAGACTGTCCAAGGCCCATGTTTTGAAAAGACTGCTCCAACGAGGGATGCGCCGATTGCGGTGGCCTGGCCGCAGGCAGGAACGGATTGTAGGAATTCGGGGCCGAGGCGTAAGATGCTTGAGAAACACCGGTAGCTTGCGTCTGGAGGGGGGATAGATGTTGTGATGATGATGATGGCATCATATCCAACCGGTCGAATGGATTGGTAGACTGAGTCGTCGATGGCCTTGTCCGACCAATTGAGAGGCCATTGACGTTGTCACTCTGCGTGGATGCCGGCGTCTGTACCCCCGATGGACTCCTGGCTCCTTCCCCAAGCCTAATGAGTGTTTCGACCGACTTCTCCACATTGCCATTGAGGCCCTTGAGCACGGTGGCATTGCGCCTCTCGTCTGGAAAGCCCATGTCCCTCAAAGCCGAAAGCTTGGCCTCGAAACTGTCTGCTGATGCACTTCCAATGTTGTGTCCGAAAACGCGGGAAGCCTTATTTACTCTCGGTGGTGAAGAATTGAATTGGAGACCAGGCGATCTAGGCGGACTAACCGGGTCCGATCTGCTCGAGGGGAATGTCGAAGATGATGCTCGAAGACCAAAGCCAAACCGATTCCCTGGCTTTGGGGGCAATGGAGGCGGACGGTCCTCTACAGAGCTCGTACTCCCCGTGTTCTGCCGCGTCGCTGGCCGCGACTCTCCTAAGGACTTGTGTTCGTACTTTTGGCGGAGAAAGCGCTCCATAGCACCTTCGACTTCGTCTACATCAATTGGTATGTTTGGCTTCACGTTGCCGGGATTGTACAACAGGTTCGATGTCACATTGCCTGTGCGCTTCATGCTCTGCGAGATGTTACGACCTGTCGGAGCCGTGGCACGGGGGACGAACGTACCTCGACTTGGTCGTGACTCCAGCTATCCATACTCAAGGACTTGACCTTGGAGATGTGTGTGCCAAGCTTGCGATGCAGCGTTGCGCACCGCATACACAGAAAGATCCCGAGCTGCAGTCGCGGGGCCATTGTCAGCCGTCCTGTTCAAACGTATACGGTTGTGTGGTGGCCGGCAAGCGAAGTATCATGATTGCGAGGAAGAGCGAAATACGGGGCATCTTGGATGGAACTCACACTCCAACTTGCCCATCCTAGTAGAGAGATCCAGATTAGCTTTGGGTTCAGAAGATATGCTTGGATTGGTGCCGGGGAAGCGAACCTGGATTGCGGGCGCCGCAGTCGGCGCACCTATCGTTTCCCGGCACAGTCTTGATGAGCTCTTGCAGAGCACGCTCGTTGCGAGCCTGCTGGCGCTTGCTGAGGGCCGAGGTCATGGTGTTGGAGAGGTGGTTGGGCTGATCGGAGATGGCGGCGAGGAGACGAGCTCAAGATTGGGGTAAACAGTCGTCAGGTAGCGCAGCAACCAGGAACAAGAGGAGCCAGCGCGCACATAGCGAAGAGAGGAGGTGGGGATGGTGAGCGACGACTTGGGCGAAGTGTTGGTAGCTTGTAGGAGAACCGGCCCATGGGCTGCCGCACCGCCATAGCACCGCTCGACATTGCCCCCAGCCCAGACCGTCAGGGGCTAGGTTCCGCATGCTAGCCTATGCCATCGACGACCCCGCGATATATAAAGCGCTATGAGCCGCCCCTTGATTGCTGCCAATGACACCCTCTCTGCTTCCGGCTACAGCGCTTCCCCACCATGCTCACAAGGTCGAGTCCCGTCAGGTCGTTTTGTGTTCCCGCAGCACAAGCACTTGTCGTCAACAGCATCATTGGCACATTAAGCAACAGAAGTCAAAGTTAAGCCTTTGCTAGCGGGTTTCGCCTGAACTCCGAAGCCATGTAAATCCCTATATTTGGAAGGCAGGCAGTGCGTGAGCCTGCCAATGCGAACTCAGCCAAAAGAACCTGCGCGACCTCTTCCTCTGGTACCCCAATATGACCGACCAGCTCAGGACATACGAGACAAGCGGTTGATTATGAGTACGTTGCCTTTTGAAAAGGCTGTGAATGTGTGATGAGAAAAGGGAGCAGATGGGGGGATCCAACGTGTTTTGTCGGCCGGCGTCGCTGCTGACATAAGCCCACAAGCGAATGTGCGCGGCTTGGCAAATCACCGTGCACTTCTTCCGAAAACTCTTCTTTCCTTCCTCGAGCAACAACTCTTCTCTTCCTACCCACACCACACACGCTCCAAACCCGCGACGCTGCTCGCTGCAGCTTCTTCCACGACGTCTGAATGACAGTTTGACCAGGCCGAAATGAGCGGCCGTCCGAGACGTCAACTGAATCATTCATTCATCGAGACGCCTTGGCTTGGGTATCTTACACACCACGATTTGCCTGCCTGTCGGTTCTTCCCTTGACCTTCAGGCATACTTTTAATCAGTGGAAGAGAAAATATGGCTTCTAGCAGGGCCTCGTCATCTCCACACTGCTGCCTTTTGAGATCCATAAAGCAGTTAGTACTAATCACACGACAAACATTTCACGCGGGTAATAGGGTGTTGTTGTTGGCTGCAGACCTCAATCTTTTGTTGTCCGGATCAAGGATCTTCCGGTTCGCATCAATGCAATTTATCTTACTTGAAAAGACCTTCGTCCTTCTGTTCTTTCTGGTGTCTACCCCTCTGATGCCTTCGTCAATGAACCTCGCTCCATTAAGAAATCACCTTCAACCGCTCTCAACATCAAAGCCTTGTATCGCTAAGAGTGGCATTAAAGTCGTACTGAGCGGTTGATTGAATGCGGTCCATATGAGTTCGACTTGTGCTTTCCGCGGCGTAAAGTCTTGCTGCTCCTGTCTCGCTCAGCTCTTTGGGTTGCTCGCTGCTCAATCCACTGACATTCTCTACAGTCAGCCTTCGGCTTATGACTCCAGCTTTAATATTCCTCTTTGATTTACACAGACAGACAGACAGACAGACAAGTAGACCTCTGGACGTGTCTGACTTGAAGGAGAAGGTCTCTCCCAGCTCTCGACGCAAGAGAAAAACTATGAAACGTCCATCAAGAGCTTGGAAGTCCTAATCAAGTACGTGGGAGAAAATTCACATAAAACATCCTGCGACGAAGCATCAGCAGCCAAAGCTACGCGTCGGCTACGCAAGAATGCTCAGAATCAGCACCACAGCCAATCTTTGACACGGAGCGAGGCTGGGAGTTGGGACGAAGTCTCAAGGCCCACGTAGGATTGCTGTTTGATCAGCGCTCAGCCGATATCCGAGTTTGATTCCCCGGGCATGCAGCGATGATCACGTGACCGGCTAGGACGTCTGTCTACCCTCCAACTTGGGCCGTCTCTCCCTCCCTCATTCGCAGACCCTGGGCGAAAGAAAACGGAAAGTACACACTGACTGCGCCGACTGCCTCAATTCATACCACCTCCCTTCAGCGTTCGTGGACGCAGTCAGCTGCGGTAGCCCGCGAGATGAAGGTCGCGAAGCATATTCAGGAGGGTAACCCGCCTTTGCATATTCCAAAATACACAATCAGCGGCAGTGTTGAGTCCGCATGAAACATCAAATCGCACAGCCGCGCACCGCTGCCATCGGTTTGAGGTTGCTCGATGCTTTACAGCGATGCGCAAGCGGCTGATCGACTGGCAGAGCAGCAAGGCCGCCTCGCCTCCATTCCACAGGCCCCCTAGGTGGATCTCGTGCTGCGATCGAGTCACATACTATCGATGCCTGATTCTGAGACCTGGATTCAATGTAGATTCCTTTTTATCAAGATTTGTGGAAGCTGGTTTCTGGGGCTCATCTGGTGCTGCAGTGCAAGTAAAGGAGAGTGTTGTGTTGGCCGTCGCCGCCCCAGTGTTCGATGGCGCCATCAGATTTTGGAGGCCTCTTTTCTCAGAGCACTGTCGCCTCACTCCGCGTTAGTAGAAGGCTCGATGCTATTCTTGGAGCGCGATCGATTACGAAGAGATGCGCGTCCCGAAGAGCCGCGCTTCATGGGCCACAGAATCCTGGCACAAAGCAACCACGGACAGGGGAAACGGAATCCGCCAAAAAGTTCTTAGTTGGTCATCGTTTACTGGTACTCTTGGACGCACGAGCGGGCAATAAAATATCCTCCGTGGAAAAATGATGGAGCTGCTGCTCCGAAGCCCATCAGTCCCGCCTCGTAGACATCCAGTTAGGATCACTTACCCACATTCGAGCCGCGACTCCATGACTTGTCCATCGGTGGGCAACTTCTATGCCATGTCGATACGCGCGCTCCCTGAGTAGTCCCCACAGCCATCTTTTCGGAAGTTTGGACTGCCACTCCCGTTGACCACTTACAAGTTTGTTTGCAGGGTGGATCGAACCGCCTTTCGCCCATTGACCCTCTTTATTTCTCCTCATCCATGCCACCTACGCAATATGGAGCCCCGATGTACGAGTCCTCTCGTCTGATCACTACCCCTGACTGGGAGAGCGACATAGAACCAGCAAATGGGACGAGAGAACTCTCACCGACGTTGCATACCATGCCCTTCGCGCTGGGAGCTATCATATTTTATCATCCAGTCGGCCGACATGATGGGCCCCTTGCGGGACCCTTCGAAAGGGCCGGTCCCCCGGGAAAGCTGTCACTGGTTCCTTGAAGTTAGCTGCAGCGTTCTAATGGAGGAGGCAGCCGCTCATATCCTTCTTGGGCAAGGAACCCGTCTCTTGACTCTGACTCTTAAAAGGCCAGCGCATCATACCCACCCACAGGATTCCTTTTTATCATAGCTAGCCGCTTCCGCGCGCCATACCTGCGAATAGACACGCGCGTAGCGGATCATGAGGGGCCCAAGATTACCGGTGAGTCTCTTATGGTGGTGAGCAGATGGAGACAGTGAGTTGGCCATTCTGATGGTCTCCGATCTCATCCATGCTTCTGTCAAATGTTGTTTGGGTGGGATCGAAGTGGTCTGTTTCGCTAGGACCCAAAGCCGGGCGTGACACTTAACTATCACATTTGCCAAAAACCTCCGTGCCACCCGATTCCGAGATCTATTTCTAGCCTTGCCACAGCGGTCCTTTTGATTGTGGTCTTGTCAGAACTACAGGTCGTCGCATTGTTTGCTTTGTGTGGTTTCGGAGGGGTTGCATGGACGGCAAGCGTGAGTTTCGAGACGTCAGTGGGCGCTCTGGTCATGTCACCCAGCTGGTTGTCTAATTTCCTTTGCAGTGCGTACGGGGACGGCAAGAAGAAATGTTTAGGCAGCAGACGAGGAGGGTGACGGTTCTTGTCACCGAGTCTGTCTCAACTGCTCTGCTGGTGGGGACGCTTGCCGCTCTTGCGCGTACCAACTTCATCGCCTGATTGGAGAGGAGGATGGAAGCCATCCTTTGTTTCCTTTTTACTTGGCAGTAGTTGCTGACCATGCTCCGCGAGAAATCCAGACGGCAGGCTCATCTTGTGGTGCCCACGACCTTTGGATGCCCCTGGAAGCGCCTCACGGCGAAACCAGAGCGCATGGAAAGCCGGACCGGAAGACAAACCATGGGGCCTTTTCTGAGCCTACCTGTTCTATAAAAGCTACTCCCAAGTACTCTCAGCTCTCTACCAAACAGACTATCCTCAGCCGTCTGCAGTTCGAAACGTCCAACTCTTTTCTGAAGCCACTTCATCTTGCTCCAGCCTCTTCCACCTTTTCTCAAGCCAACATGACTGATGAGAGACGTCAAGAACAGAACAGAGAGAGTCAGCGCGCCTCTCGTAAGTGCATCTTCCGAATCGTCATGAAAACCGAGATTGATATAAAAACCTCAGGGCAAAGGAAAAGGGCCAAGCAACAACAAGCCAAAACGGATCACTTGAACAACATACACGCATACGCTGCGTATGTTCCAACAGATCCAGAAAAGCTGAAGAGCAACCAGCATTCGGTCCTGCAACGTCGTGACTGGATCAATGATGTCCAAGCCGAAGAGGAAGAGAGGGACAGGATTTGCAAGATGCTGTCCCAAATGTATTTCGGCAATGGGGGACCTCGTTCTTTCTAAGTCTTGTTACTGCTGTAAGTCAGCTCTGTCCTCGAGGGGTCTGCTCCCAAGTCTGACGTTACAGTTCTTACACATAGTCGCTGCCAATAACACTTCAAAGCTCTTAACGGTACCTGCCCCGCATGGCGAAATCACCCTCCTCCTCGGATTCGCGTCTGTTCGATCGACTCGGTACATTTCGGAAAAGGTAGCGATGGTTCTGGAATATGGTCTTCTGGTCCAAGCTAATGTGCCGGTTACGGGGGATTTGCCTTGCTGTCGGCAACGCTCGTTTCTTTGCTGAAGTACTCGACTCTCCGCTCCCTTTTGTATCATTAACTTTTTTATTTTTTATCTGTTGTATCATTAGACTCAGCATCCTTCGCAAGAAAACACCATTTCTCATCATCGCGGTCAAATCTTTTGACGCTTCCTTGGAACTTGTGTCCTGCACGGGTGGTCGTCAAACAGCAGGCCCAAACGCCCGGGGCCTGGATCCGGTATCGATCTGCAGAACCGCATGGTCGTTTTTGTTTTTTTTTTTCTTCGCGCCCTGCTCTGCGCAGGTCTGAAGAAGAATTTTCGCATAATTTTTGCTGATCGAACGTTGGGTACTGATGCGGTTGTCTTTTTGCTTTGTGCTTTTTTCTAATTTTCCTCTCCTTTGTCCTTTTCTTTTTTCTGTCCACGCTCGACGGACCATCTGCCTTCGGCCGCAGTAGCAGTCAACAGCCAGTAGGGAGGCAGCCACAGGTGCAGAACTTGTTCGTACGTCTTCGAATTTCTTTTGCGCTTTCTTTTTAAAACGCCACTTCGGACAGACAACGCTGCTGGGCTGCTGGCTGCGATGCTGTGCCCAAACAACTCGGACCACCAGTTCGACGGCCATCCGCCCCGCGACCCGCGCAAAAGCAAGACACTGGCCGTTGACTTGGTTCAACCAGGGGATGTCCGGAGAGTCGCGATCCGTGACTAATTCGATCCGTCTCCACGGCTCCGTCAGTCGATTGATGAAGAAACCAACCTCGGTCCCCGCTGTCTTGAAGACGATTGTCGTCAGGGTCAATCAGCTCCGGCCCCGCAAATATCGTCGGGTAGTAGTACCGACAGCGACCCAGCCTCACTACCTCAACGCACATCGTCAACGGTCGCTACCGAGTATGGCACAGTATTAGCAAAAGAGTCAGGGCCACGAAAGCGATTTTGTTCCCTCTCAGCTTCGGGGGGTGGGCAGACCATGCGCCGCAACAAACATGCCCACGCCGAAGCAACTCAGCCTTGCGCGCGCAATTACCGAGCCAGCTCTACGCCGCAGCTGCACCTGCAACGAGCAAGTCGACAGGACTGACAGAACGAAGACCGCCGAATCAGCAAACGCAGGCGGAAACAACCGGGATTCGCCAGAGATTATCGGCCAGTGTCGTCACCAGTCAAATTCAGCAGCGGTGCCTTTTGCGTCGACGGCGCTGCCGAAAGAAGATGCGGCTTAAAAACTCGCAGCTGCTTCGCTGCCCACACCTGACTCAACAACGCACGTCTGCTCAGTCTCCCCACCCCATTTCTGCGGCGCGGGCTCAGGTAGAGCCAGCAATCCGGAAACGACATGGGCGGCCGGCGTCTGGCGGCCTCTCTTTCGCTCGAAGCGCAGCGCAAACGATGCACCTCCACGTCTTTGCGCGGACAGACGCGGACAAGCGCGGCTTGGTGGCTGAATTGCATGCTCCAACCATCCGGAGTATTGCTCGCGGCGACTGTGGCGAGGAAAGAGCGAGATACTGATAAATATCGAATCGCCTGAGGGGCTGCGACTACCGGCTAACTACCTGCTGCTGAGCATACGGTCATGTCCAGCTTTCGGTCTGTCCAGTCGGTGTCTTGATCCACATCCGTCTCCATGGCCTCCTCCACGTCTCAGCCAGTCCCAGTGCGTGGGATCCAGGACCTCTCTCTGCACCCAAACACGGACTCCATCATCTACGCAGGGTCTAGGATCACGTACGATGTCAGCGGCTTTTCTTCAGGCGCACGGTTACAGGCAGAAAAGGGCTTGCTGGACCGAGAAAAAGCATTGGGCATAGACTACTGCGGCATGAGAGCAACGACCACACAGGATCCCGCGACATGTCTTGCCTTTTATCTTATGGATGGAGGGTTGGTGAAGCTGTCCAAAGCTCGCCTGCCTCTCCAATGCGCCTGTGGCATGTCCAAAGAGGCGACTGCGTGCAAGGTAGGTGGCATGGTCGGTGCCCGCCCGAATAGAATTCGCCGCTAATCAATGTGTCGACAGCATATCTTTTGGGTCGTCGACAAGTTAGCTCAAGCTGTAGTTCAGCCGGCGGGTATCAAGCCACCAGGAATTAAACTCAGCCAAGACGGCGCAACCTTGGGTGGCCAGTCCATCTGGGTATTTTTCTCAAAACATTTTGGAGAAAGCATTGATAAACTGGCAGTGTCGCTCAGCTGGCCGGTGGTCAAGCCCGAGCAGGAACGCGAGAAGTGGAAGACCAATGAAAACCTCAACGACCTGATGTCCGTTTTCGAGCCCCATCAGACATCACCAAGGGACTTTGTCGACCCCGACCATTTTGGAAAGGTGCCAAAGGAGTCGGCCATTTTCAAAAACTTCAGCAGCCTCGTTGTGCAGGAAGCGATGCGCAACCCCCGGTTCAAGAGTCGGATGGAGAAGATCATTGACGTCGATGGTTTCTGCGGCCAAGTCTTTCTGCAGAAGATGGAGGCCAAAAGAAAAGACATCTGGGACCGCTTCGCCAACTACAAGAAAAATGGTCCGCGGGCCAATGAGGACTCCTTTGGCGTGGTCGAATGCGCAGAGTGCCTTCGGGAGCTGGCCGATGAGATCCATGAAGGATACCAGAAACGCATCTTCAACAAATCGGATGCCCTGGGACGGCAGGTCGCTGAAATCCTCATGAGCCTGCTCGAGGATGTCGTTTCCAAGAATGAAGACGCGTACCGCAGGCTGAGCTGGAATCGACCGCGTGCCGACAATGAAATTATCCAGGACAGGAATCTTTACATTCGGCTCATCAAGCAGCCAGTGGACGAAGACGGCGACGAGCTCGACGACGACGAGCAATTTGTACTCGATGAATTGAGCATGATCAAAGTGGATCACTTGAGGCCCTACAAGAGCAGGCTCGAGGTCATCGCGGCCCAGATCAAGTCGCACGGAGCACCGGGGACTTACGTGAAGAGGCTAGAGGATATTGTCTATCGGACTTGACACGGCGGAGGTGCGTGGTATCACATCCATCACGTGCCGGTCGCAAGCCTTTGTTTGATGCGCATTTCGAGAAGACTTCTCGAAGGAAGGAAGCGGAACGTTGAGTTTCCAACCCCGGGCGAGACGTGTGAGAGAGCTTCAAGACCTGGTATGCCGGCTGGCTCCGCAGCTGCCAGATGCTAATTTTGTCCCTTCTCTCGGAACTTGGCTGTACAGTAGATTACTAAATGAATCGCAATGAATTCGGATCAGTGCCGTAGGAAGTAATCAAGGAGCAGTCGTGCTGACATGCGGTGCACGGATTGACCGTGGCCCAAGGCATAAACATGGCGATGCGGGTTGGTCCATCCCCAGATGCAAGTAGTCTATTTAGGCTGTAGATCTGTTTCAAGCTCAGCACACTCCACACTGCCGAATTAGGTAAACAAAATAGCAGATAGTCCCTGGCTGCGAGCTACCGGCGGATAGGGTGAAGATGGACAGGGTCTGCTGACGGGCGTGGTCCATGGCTGGACTTGTGGGGTTATCGAAGAAGCATCCGCGGGTCCTTTGAGCTTGCCAAACTCTGTTCAACCCACGAGCCCAGCAAGGGAAGTCTAAAGAGGACCATGGGTCCGGAAGGTCACATGACCAGAGGGGTCCACCGGCTGAGCGGAAACAAAGGATTTGCTCCGGCTCGCATATCTAGCAGGAACATGGGGTGAGAGGGAACGGACGCAAGATGACCGAGAGCGGCATGTTTGAGGTGGCGGCCGCGTTTGGTAGTTTGTCGTTGGTCGACTCGTTATCAGGGGCGTCGTGGAGCAGCACACTGAGTCGAATGAGCGTCGAACCACCACCATAGGGGAGGTATGGGTTTCCAGAATCGGCGATGGCAGCCGCATCGAAGTTGAGCAGGAACTATTCTCGGCCGGAGGTTTGGACAAGCTCTGACAAGACTGAGTAGGCCAAAGGCTTCCGCGGCGGCCGCTCCCAAAGTCTACGTCAAGTGGAGGTTCACTCGCTGCCAATGACGACGAGGGCAAATGCGGTGCTTCATCAAACGACCGGATCAGCGCGGGCATGCATGAATTGAGGTGTAGGTCGTTGCCCTGGTAGGCCGTGCTAGTCAACAAGCCTGGGGCTTGTTCGGACCGCGATGCAGCACAGGCGTGGCATGCAGGGGGAAGCCAAAGACGCCATGTTCGTGGCCGTCGTGGTGCAGCGTGGCCCAGGGTGACGTGAAGGGCGCGAGGCTTGAGCGGCAGGGCTCGCTCATGGCGTGCACTACCGTCGAGCTGTGGCAGGCAGATTGGCAAAGGGTGGCAGCGCGTACGAGGGGAGCGGGGAAGACTAGAACAGCAGACGATGATGATGGTGTGCGGCCACTGGGCGAGGACGCAGTGTTGGTCAATGATCCCCTGCTCCATGAAAACGCGGGGAGCGCTAGTCCCTCCTGGTTCTGGCGCCAGAAGACTGCGGCCGACTTAAGATTGTTGCCCTCACTCGTCCTCCTCTACCATCTCCTCGACATCTTTTCTCCTCCACCGCGTCCTCTATCAGACACACGCTCCACCGCTCTTCTCTTGTGTGACCCATCACCGCCTCTTTTCTTTCATCACTCCAACCAATTCTGCTGCAGTCCCACACCCTGACGTAACCACCGTTGCGATTGCCTATCTGAGCCCCTCCATCCTCCATTCCACGCGCCTACAACCTCCGCCTCCTCCTCGACCTTCTCCTCCTTCTCCTCTCTCTACAACCGACCACTCTCCTCTTCATCACATCCAAGAATCTCCGTCTTTTGACACCATGTCCGACTCCAACAACTCGCCTCCCCGCTCGCCGCCTCTTCCTGAGCGTCGTCGCTCTTCCTTTGCGGGCCTGGCTGACATCTTCGGCCGTCAGCCCAACGGCCAGCCTGCCAACAACCAAAACTATCAAGGTCCCATCACGGCGGCTGCCGCTCAGGCTAATCGCCGTCGGCTCTCAGTCACCACGCTGGGTCTCTCCGGCTCTTCGCCGAATACGGCTTCGTCCTTCACTTCCGAGAGGAGCCGTGGTGCAAGCATCTCCTCGGCCACATCGGCGTCGGTCAACGAGAGTCCCTTTGATGATGACGACGTTACCAGCCCCTCCCCAAACAACTTGCCGCCCAATTCGCCGTTCGCTCGCCGACTGAGCTTTGGTGCTCAAGCGCTGCGAGAGTCGCAGCAGGGAAACAGGAGCGCAAACGCCAATGGTAGAGCCCGCCCTGATCCTTCGAATAAGTCTTCTCCCCCATCTGCGAACTCTACTTCCACGAGTGCGACCAAGGGTCGAGGTCTGTCTTGCTCGCTGCCCAGCACGCCTGAAATCCCCGAACCACAATTTCCTTGTGCAGTCCCTCACCCCAATATTTTCTTACGCCTCGACCCTTGTCCCCAAGTCGCTTGCTCCAAGACGTCATGCGATCCACTTGACTCATCTGCTCTGCTTGCATCATTCTGACTCTCTCCAGATGGCTTTAGTTTTGCCGAAAACATGCGCACCCGTGCTGAGCGACACGCCTCCATTTCCTCTGCCCCCGGTCGAGTCTCTCCGCCCGTGCACCAACGCGCCAAGTCCGTGGCTACCATGGAACCACCTATTCGCGAGATGCCCAAGACTGCCAAGGCCCCCGACGCGTTCCAAGAGCGCATCCTCAAGGGCGACTTTTACATGGACTAGTGAGCCCTCTGGGTTCGACTAGCTGCTGCAACCAAGGGGCCCATTGCGAGGATAGCACGGCAACACCACAACGCTTATCGTCGGCATGATCACTGTCTTACAAACGTTGCTTTGGGTTTTTGTGGCACACTCGACCATCGTCGCCATCGTCAGTCATTGTTTTGCACACTCCACGGACGGAATTTTCGTGAATGGCTGAAAATGCCAAAGGATACTCAGGAAGATCACTCCTGTTGTTGTAGCCAGATCCCTGCAGCCTCAGCCTCGCTATGCTGTGCTACACCAGGTTTCCCTCTCGACTCACAACCTAGCGGAGCTTTTACAGCCTACCTGCCGCTAGCAACGCCACTCGTCCTGACACTAGCAAGACGGTCCTCCCCTGCAGCTGCATTGCTACAACACTAGCTTTCCAGGACAGCCACGTTGACGCATCCCAATCCCCTCTGAATTATCACGCACAATATCAGCCGGACGGCGCTTCAAGGAATCAAGGGTACGGCGTTTGAGACTGGTTTTTGTCCAGTGCCTCTTCGGACAAGGCTCACCAGGGACCAATGGGTGGTTGGGGTTATTCATCGCGGACAGATGGACCTGGTGCGATGGCCTTCTTTTCCCGAGCTTGCATGAACGACGGAAGGCACAGTCCTCTCTTCTCTCTTTATTTCCTAATCAGACCATTGCTGAGGTCTTTTTCCTTAATCGGTTACGATGCTGGCTTGCTCGGTCTGGGAAACAAAACACTCATGCAAAAGTTTGCGGCTCTGACATGGGCGCGCGGGAACGGAAAACTTTCGGCGTGGGATCTTTTCCTTTGTTTCCCGTCTTTTTGCTTCCACTTCTACAAGAGACTGTTTTAACGAATGGAATGGAAAGGTGGAAGAATACTACCGGACAGATTGCTTGTTTCATGTGCGTCTTTTCGGCGTGTCTGGCTCGACTGTACTGGATTGCAAAGGCACTCTTACTCTGTTTCGTCCATCTGGAGAAACGGCTGCGGTATTGTCTGCCTGGGGGAGTATTATTGCTTGAATGGAGCAAGTCGGGAGTGGGCGAACTGACAGACCTTCGTTTTGACTTTGCTGAGCGGCTTGCTATTCGATTCTCTGGCCGTAATTTATACTAGCTTTGAAACGAAGGTTCTACCAATCTGCTCGATGGTCTTTGTCGTAAGTGTGAAAAGGATGTGATTCTTCATCGCGAGATTTTGCTCATCAATCTCGCACAATGCTTTGACTCGATTGCCGGTTACAAACAAACAGTCTGTTACCCGAGCGAAGCAAGAGAAAACGTAACCAGTGGTAGCGAGATCATCAACAAACTGACTCCAACTTTCCCCCCACCGAAGACTTACTTCCTCATGACTGTACTGCTGCACCGCCGCATCCCTTGGATTTTTGGGCTTGTTGGGGGCAGGCTGCCGTGCGAAGTAGGTATATAGAGACGGCCACAGGAAGGAGGGAGACGAGAAGGCATCGAGTCTTCATCACTGCTACCCATAGCTTCGCCTCCTTGATCGTCAACATCAACAAACACCATTGACAAAGACGAACATTCAAACTCCATCGCACTCGGTCAACAATCACAAGCACAAGCACAACCACACATAAAGCCACCACCACCGCCGCCGCCGCTTTCAAAAAAAAAAAAAAAAAAAAAAAACTTTCCAACCACAACACACAACACAACAACATGGCCTTCGTCTCGGGCCTCTCCACGTACCTTGCACCGGCGACAAGCGACGCGAGCGCAACCGCGGTGACCGCATTCGCGTCCGTGGCGACGGCGCTCTGCAGCGTCCTCTTTACGCTCTTCGTCACGGGCTGGGCGCTCGATTTGCTGACGACGAAGAGGGGGGGCGAGTATGATGGGATGGCGTGGGGGAAAGGGAAGGGGAAGGGGGAGGGAGGGAGGACGAGATTGAGATAGGAGGGAGGAGAAGATTGGGGGTGTGATTTTTAAGGTGGGAAGGATTGGGGATGTTGGAATTTTGGAGTGTCCAGGGATTTCGTTGCTCATCTGCATCATGGTTCGGTTCGCCATCTTCACATGAAGAGATTACGCACAGTTTGGTGAATCCAACATGATTGGTGTGTCATGGGCTGGGATGGAAACGACTGATGAGGGTTAAGAAGATGAAAACTACTTGAAGGAAAAAGGCGGAGTGTGACATGCGAGTGTGTTGGTAGACAGGCATACAGACATGGCTTAAATGCGATGTTGAATCGAGCATAAGCGAAGTGGGATGTGGGCAGTGAATGAAATTGAGAATGGACTGCTTCCAAGGAGAAGGGGTATAGCGAAGGACTAAAGGAAGGGTATACAACGCCGACACCCCGAGCCAGCATCTCCAGCGCCTCCGGCATGCACCCGATTGAGCAAAGAGACCAGAAGGAAAGGAAAGGAAAGGGAAGGGAAGGAAGTAGACGATGGACGCCGCAGCTAACACCGCCATAGATCTCTCCAGCGCCGCCAGGACCCGAGAAACGAGAAACATTGAAAAGAGGAGAGAGCAGAAGGGAGAGGGGACGAGGAAAGAAAAGGAAGATGATGACGCCGATCCACAAAGACTTCTGGACAAATGACCAACCAATGAACCGCAAATTACATCCCTCACGGTCACCGCAGCCACCAGCGGTCATCTCACTCCCCAAGTCATCATCCACCAACGCCAACAAACAGACGCCCCAATAAGCGGTCAAAGAATGCTGCCATGCCTTGACCACCGCCCCCGCTATTTCTTTGAGCAGACACACAAATACCGACCCTCCCACTCACATACCGCGCCGTCTCATCGCCCGCCAGCGCGCCGCGCAGAGCGTCAACGAACGTTTGTGCAGGCGCATCCGCGAAGGGAGGAGGAGATGGGCGGTAGGAGTGTGCGAGAGGGGAGGAAGACGAAGACGAAGGCGAGGGCGGTGGCGCAAGAGGGAAATTCGGAGACGAGGAACGAGCGGGGATGAGCGGAAAATACAACGCATGCGCTTCGCCGTAGCAGGCGCGGTAGAAGGCAAGCAGCTTATCGACGGGGTCGGGAGACGAGTCTTGGGGTTTGCGCTCCGCTGCTGCCGCTGCCATCATGGCTGGGGGACGTTCGGGACCAAAAACGGGCTGCTCTTGCGGTGCATCATGGCGTGCGTGGTACGCGAGGCGTGCAGCGTGATACTGAACGCTCTCGCGCGCCATGAGAATAATGGCCATGGTGGCCACGACAGCCGGGAACGCCCTGTGCTTCTGCGGGAGGCTAGTTTCGTAAAGGAGCGTCAGGGTTTGCGAGAGCAGGTAGGATGCAAGAGCGGGTACAGCGGCGCCGAGCTGGCCGCGGATGAAACACGGTGTTGAGGTGTCGGACAGGCCACAGGCGATATTGGCGTTGATGAATCGTGAGAAGGAGGGGTTGAAGTTTATCGAGGGGTCGAGCTCGGTGATGTCGCCGACGTGGACGAGGATGAGGAGTTTGAGGGCGCGGTGCAATAGCTTCCAGTGAAGCGAGTGCTGTATGATGTCAGTTGGAGACGACTGGTGGGTTGTATAGGGAGCGACGGACTGTGTCAAGACTCCGATAGAAATGGTAGACATGCTCAAAAACTTGCAAACGAGACCGAAAAAGGGGAAAGCTGTGAATGTATGCTGGATCGTCGACTAGATATGAGAGGTACCGATTGAGAGTGCGATGAAGGCGATCCTGGTCGATTGAAAATGCTGGAAAGACGCTATGAGTGTGAGTCTGCGGAGGCGCTTGATCACCGCGAGGTGGCCAGGGGTAGACGAGATGCTCGTGAAATATTGGCCGAACTGGATTCGCATCCATCATGCAGACTTGAACGGGAACAGGTGGACCATGACCAAGTCGGATGTTAAGCTCATAGATGGTGGGATCCAAGGGGTAAACCTCCAAAAACGATTCCAACGGCCTTGGATGCCAACTTCTGATATCTACTTCAAGTCAGCCTCCATGACCAGCTGGCGCGCATCTCGGTGCGAAGCAGTCCGCGGGATATGCGTTGGTCCACGACACAGGGTTGGAAAATCAGAATAGGGAACGCGAGGTCGGTCCTGGATGGTTTCCACGGCTTCGATGCGATGGGTCGACAGGGACGGAGGGGGAGGCGGGAGACGAACCAGATAGCAAGCTCGACGAGATGTCATTCAAATGCCAGTCGCGACATGGAGAGTGGACGAGGTCAGATCCATAGTACTTGAGGCAACTTTGGCAGGGAATACCGGCGTCACACTGCCACGGTCAGAATGATGCAAAAGTTATATAGGTGGAAACAAGTACCTTGAACTTGCGGCGACGGCAGTTCTGGCAGGCTCCAATTTTTCGAAGTAGGGCAGCAGACTTTCTTTGCTCATAATTCAAGGGACCTTTGCGACCACGGGTCCTTTTGGGAGGCTCGACATCTGGCTTGACAGTGTCTGGTCTAGCAGCATCGCCAGGTTGGAAGCAATGGACAAAGTTGACAGGCGTGGTGAAGTCATCGAGAACATCAGTTTGTGGTGAGGGCTTGTGACCCACGTCATCTGCATGGCTGTTTGGCAACTCTGCATGACATCCTTGTGATGCAGAAGAAGCCAAACTCATCTGATGGAGAGGCGATGGGGACGGTATACGACTTTGATGCCGTTCCCTCAACGACGTGAGGTAGCGATAATCAAACGAGTTGGCAGAGATGTGGGAAGAGTTGTATGAAGAGCCATAGAGAAGGCTGGGCTCAGTCGGGAGAGAGTATGGATTTGAGGCCGTTCCTGGTGATTGTGGGATCGGAATGCCCCCCGGATGTTGATCCGACATGTTTTCATCCACTAGTCCACCATGGCGATTGCCTTGGAGTACAGCAACATGACTAAACGGCTCAGGGTCGTGATGTCGATTGTACATGAAGTCTTCATTTCCATTGATAGGTAAGAAGCTGCCGCAACAAGTTGCAGCGGCAGAGCCCAGCGACGATGCGCCATTGGGCTCTTGCCCCATGAGATCAAAGTTGAAGTCGAAATCGAAGTCGGTGTCGGTCTGGTAGCAAGCAGACATCGGGTCTGGAGGCATCGGACAGTCCTCTCCTCCCCCGATTCCCAACAAGCAGTCGTCGTGATCGTTGCTCAGACGGACTGGAGAGTTTTCCCAAATTTGATAATGATCCGACAGGATGTCCCATTCAGACGAGTGCGAGTAGTGGTTCCCGTCCATGATGGAATATGCAGGCTTGTTGGTGTCAGCAAAAGCAACACAATATGATTGGTGGGGGCATACCAGTATATCAATTCAATGCAAAGTAGGTACCTAAGAAATGAGAAAGTAGCCGAAAGTCAAGAATTTATTGTACGAAGGAGTGCGGGCTGGAGAGGTTGAAGCCAGGCAGGAGCGGAGACTCAGACACAGATGAATCGGAAGGCTTTGACTTATAGGACTTCATGACAGTCTTCTCTGACGTCGCAGAAACGCCTATCTTCTCGACATGTGCATGCAACGGCCGGGATCGGATGGCGTTGCCAGCGCAGATGAAGAATGAGGCTCTACTTGACCTATTGAGCTCGAGAGAGCGAGTATGGCGGTGTCCCCTGGTCACGCCGTAGGCGGTCTCTGCGAACGTTCATGCATTATGACGGGTGGAGAGCACCTCCGCTCTGCCGAACCTCACCGGCAGGCCGTCGGGCTGTGCAATGTGATACTGCCACCCTTGCAGCGTCAGCGAAAGATCCCCATTGTCCAACGGTTTGCTTGACGTCGTCACTCCCATCCTGCCGCGACCGGACCAGCTTCGGTCGGTTCCGACCTTATCAAACACCAGTGCCTTGTATTGTGTAGCACCTTATCCTCGAAACATTGCGCAAGATGGGAACCAGGCGAAAACGACATGCAGCATGTCCACGCTGGCAGTTGCCTTCACCGAACTTCCTGGTCTCTCGTCTGGCAAGGCACAGCGGATCCTGTTCCGGAAGCAAGGCGCGATGTTGTCCTCCAACTCGCGCAGGGCTGCGGGTAGATGTGGCTGAACTCGGCTCTGAGCATCCGGAGGTCGACAAACTGGCCAACTCAGCAGCGCGACAACTGGGGAAGGCGGAAATGCTGCCATTTGGTTTCGAGAATCCGTGCGAATGACGTAGGCGGTTTGTGGTGATCCATGTTCGCTGAGATTGTTTTGACTCTTCCTCTCCTTATATTGAACCCTTCAGACCTCAAGCGAACAAGTGACTTGAGGGAACTTTCGGACTATGGGAATGGACAGGTACTTGTAAAAGAGAGCTTAATGAATTGACCAATTTGCATCATCAATGGAAACAGTGCGGCCCTCTAAGTGGCTGTCCACGCTGTCAATCATGACCACGCTGGCCCTCGCCTACGACTCCACGTAATCGGAAAAGGATTCGCCGAACATATAGCGGGGAATGGTTGCATGTGACCCATAAGCTGCCAAGGCGCACGCGAGCCTTACGATGGAAAAGGAAATATGTTTACCATGATTTGCGCAGAAAGGGACGGGATGCCCGTAAGTCAGCCTCGTCGAAGGCTTGGACCCCAACTTCTGACCACAAGCGACCGAATTCCCCCGCTATGCAGTCATGATGGGAGTCGTCCTCCGAGGATACTGGTTTGAACGCGCAAAAAGAGGTCTCTAGAGGTTGGACTTGCCTTATTAAGATGGCTGATTGCTCTTCTCTTTTGATTGGAGAAGATGAACCAGACTGGGTTTGACGGTCAGCTCAAGCAAAGCAATCCCCTACGCTGTTGAATTCCGGGAGACCGCAAGATGATCGGATTCCTTGACCGAGACATCTCTCATGTGCTCAGCTGTCATGGGATATCGGCCAGGGCGCCGATTTGACGATTTTCTTTGCTCTTTCTTGGATATGCAACTATTGTTCACGCTCAGCTTCGTCCAGCAAAGCCGCGACAGAAGACCATGACGCATTGGCCAGGAGCGTTGGAGAGCCGAACCAATCCCAGAGCACGTCAATACGCTGACCTCTCTTGCAGGTGTGGATCCCGAGAAAGGTACCCACAAAACCCCAGATTGGAGTTCAGCCCCTTTGAAGGAGAGCATACAAAGTCAGGCGCCGTAACAGTGTCCCCCTGAGAAATGACGAATGCTCAAAGTTGAAAATTGCGAGGACCAGAAATCCGGCTTCTTGCCATGGCAACATCCGCGCCGTTCTGCCTTGTTGGTCCTTTATCTGCCTGGAAGGACCGCGATGATTTGGTTACGTCAAGATTTGGGTTGTGTTTCGTCACCCGTCCACACTGCTGTGGTCAGGGGAGGTGTCCAACCATCTTCAGCGTAATTGAACCTCCAAGTCTATAGGATCCCGTGGTGGAAGGGTGCATTTACGCCCCAGTCGGCGACCAATAGGAAGAGAGACCAGGGCCTGGCTTTATCGGCGACAACACAGCTGTATTACCATGACACCAGGCGATTGTCGCGGCTCCTATCACCGGAGTGGCGTGGTGATGGCAAGCGTTGAGGCCGGTATGGAGGAGGTTGGTATTGGCATGCGCGCATGGCTAAGGTGGTCGCAGACGGCCGGGAATTGGTTTGTTGTTGGGACTTGGCTTTGGGGCGGCGAGAGGCCGTCGGGAAGATGCAATGGGCGAGTTTAAATTGATATTCCGCGCCGGAGCGGCATTGAAGGCCGAGGCGGTAGAAGAAGTCGTGGCCCATGTCTGCACCCTGTATCTACCATTTGAGGAAGTGTGAAGACGCTTGAACAAGAACTCCCTGAATCCCTTGGAAGCAAAGGACTCGGGCAATTGCTGCCCCTTCCGCCATGAACACAGACTTGAATGCTGTCTACTCCACTTTCTATACGACATGAGTTCTCCCTATTCTGCTCCGCGTGCCACGACTTTTGGTACCAAGACTCGGGAAGGTGTCCTCATGATCTGAGCAGGGTCCCAGACGCATGCGGAGCGGGCCAATCAGCGGGCTATCAAATTGGGCCCCTGCGATAGTTCAACGTAATGCTACCGCTATGCGCAGGACGAGCCGATTCCCAAAAGTCCAACACCTTAAGCGCAGGTATAGACGTGAGCTGCGGATACACTCGGCATGGCCTGAAATCTCTTATTCACCACGCCTCAGTCTATAAAGGGGCGCCGTCTCCCTCGTCCCCAACACGTTTTCTTCAATAACTGCTGCCCTACCCGTCCCCGTACCTTGCGTCGCAAACTCCCCGCATTCCACAACAACTCCAACATCTTTTTATTGATTACCACTTGTAAACACCATGGCTCCTTCAGCTACCACCAACGGCACTGCCAACGGCAGCCCCCTCAATGCCACGGCCAAATCTTTCCAAACTACAGAGTCGCGCTTCCACGCTGCGTCCTCCGACGAGGCCTTCCACGCCGAGCACGAGTATGCCGCGCACAACTACCACCCACTGCCCGTCGTCTTCTCGCGCGCATCCGGTGTCGATGTGTGGGATCCCGAAGGCAGGCAAGTCGAACATCTTGGACCATCCCCAGCACTGCGACTGACTGCGACAGGCACTATCTCGACTTCTTGTCGGCATACAGCGCCGTGAACCAAGGACATTGCCACCCTGAACTCGTCAAGGCGCTGGTCGACCAAGCATCGCGTTTGACTCTCAGTAGCCGTGCCTTTTACAACGATGTCTTCCCGCGCTTCGCAGAATATGTGACCAAGACGCTCGGCTTCGACATGGTGATGCCCATGAACACAGGCGCGGAAGCAGTCGAAACGGCGGTCAAGATTGCGCGCAAATGGGGATACAAGGTCAAGGGTATTCCAGAGAACCAGGCCTTGGTCTTTAGCGCTCAGGAGAACTTCCACGGTCGCACTGTTCGTCGCCGCCCCTTGCAATGCTGTTTTGGTTGACTGAGTACTGACGATGATGTCACAGTTCGCTGCGATCACCATGTCCACGGACCCCGAGTCTCGCGACAACTACGGCCCCTATCTCCCCGGCATTGGCAGCGTCGACCCCGCCACCAACGAGCCCATTGGCTACAACAATGTCGACGACGTGAGAAGAGTCTTGGAGGCGCATGGCAAAAACACTGCTGCATTCTTGGTGGAGCCGATCCAAGGCGAGGCCGGAATCGTCGTTCCCGACGACAGCTACCTGACCGAGGTCAAGGCGCTGTGCGAGAAGCACAACGTGCTCCTGATCTGCGACGAGATCCAGACTGGAATCGCGCGGACAGGTCGCATGCTCTGCCACGAATGGAGTGGCATCAAGCCCGACCTGGTACTGCTGGGCAAGGCCATCTCTGGTGGGATGTACCCCGTGTCGTGTGTGCTCGGTTCCAAGGAGGTGATGCTCACAGTCGAGCCTGGCACCCACGGCTCGACCTACGGCGGCAACCCGCTGGGCTCTGCCATCGCAATCAGGGCGCTCGAGATCATCAAGGAGGAGAACATGGTGGAGCGCGCAGAGAAGCTTGGCAACATCTTCCGTGACGGTCTGAGGAAGATCGACAACCCGATGATCACCCTCGTTCGGGGCAAGGGCCTGCTCAACGCCATCGTCATTGACGAGACCAAGACCAACGGCCGCAGCGCCTGGGATCTGTGTATGCTGTTCAAGGAGAAGGGGTTGCTGGTACGCTGCCGCTCATCTGTCATTCATCAACGAATACTTGCTAACAATGTCTTAGGCCAAGCCTACCCACCAGAACATCATCCGCCTGGCGCCACCGCTCGTCATCACCGAGGAGCAAATCCAAAAGTCGCTCGACATCATCCGCGACGCGATAAACGAGCTGCCCAACTCCAAGGTCCACAAGGGCCACTAAACGCTTCGACGGGACAAGGAGCACATCCACACTTTGTTGACTTGTCAGGTCAGAGGAGAAATTGGAACTTTGCGTTGGCCTCTCTAGAGAGGAATGATTTGTCTGAATTGATACCCAAATTCCGCAGGCATTAGAGCGGGTTGGTAGTAAACGAAAGACGGGGCCCAGTAGTCGTCCGTGTTGTCTTTTTTGCAGTCTACGTATCCTGCTGCTGATTGGTCGGCATGCATGTACACAATTGTATTTTGCTCTGCTGTCGTTGCTGCTGCAAATCTCGTCGATCCGAGGAACTGAAGTTGTATCTCCACGTGTACGAAGGGACGCTCGCGTTTGATGGCTCGATCACTTCCCCAATACATGCAGGCCAAAAGCCCTCGCCCAAGCAGCAGAATGCTTCTGCTACAAGCTTGCTCGCCTCAACGCGCTGTCGTCTCGGTCTTCTCTGCGCCCACCGCCACCTACTTACCAAGCATCTCAGCATCGTCGGAGCGGAATCCACGCATCCGTGTCGTCGTCGCCGCCCACGAGCTGGATTGAGTGGCACCTGGATGTCTGAAATACGAAAAAACAAAAATGCAGAGAAACGACGCAACACTGACGCACGTCATCCGCGCCGTCGGGTCGGTCGCCGCGGCGGGCCAGGGGCCAGAGAAGACAAGCTTTTTCTTCCTTTCTTTTGGGTGTGCGTGCTTGGCAGCGTCGACTCCTTGTCTCTCTTTTGTTCAAGTGTAGCTTTTGCCCTGTCGTCCCTCGTATGCGAGTGGATATTCGTACTCGGGAGCTGGTTCAGTGGGTTGGTGGTGGCCTGGAGAAGGATGGCCTGGATTAGATGAGGAAGATGGTGGGTTGACGGCGATCAATAACGGATTGATGGACTGGACGCCGACTTGCGAGTAGCGAGAGGGACGAATGCGATGCGACGTGACTGCTTTGTCTGTGGGGTAGATGAAGAGAAGGTCCAGGATGGGCAACCTGACGTCCTCATCTTCCTATACCCACTCGACTCTGCGCCGGAACATGTAAATCATTGCGAAGCTAGCCGACACTGCGTTAGCATTAACGGCAGAATCAAAAGTGAAATCGTGTCAGTAACAGCGGTCTTCGCCAAAAGAAACAAGAGCTGTCAAAAAAGAAGACACTAGAAAAGCAACGGAACCGAAGCACCGGTAGACGATGTAGAAGAAGGTTGGTCCCGCGCGCAACGCGATTTTATGCATGCCATGGCTCCATCCCGTCTAGGCCCGCAGCGGTCCGTCCGTCCGTCCGCTTCATGCATCTCGCATGGCATGGCATGGCATCGCAGTGCATCGCTCCAAAGAGACGACTGTTGCTGTTGATTAGAAATGGAATGAATGCCAGTGGTCAGGACGCAGTTGAGATTGACCTTGCTGGCGTGGGAGAGGTTTGCTGTTTCACATCGCATGTAAACGGCGACTCCTCGTACGAACAGCGTGGGGTGGTCTCCGAGTGGAACTCTGCTAGTGTGGCAGTTTCGTACTCATCCAGTCGTGTGTCTGGTTGCCTGTTTGGGCAATTCGAGAAATCGCAAAACGAGATGGAGTTCTTGCCGCTCTGCGTGGGCGGGCAGCCAGGTGACCGACGTCTCTTCTGATGGTCCGCATACCCACTTTTTCGAAGCAATGTGCAGTCGGGTTTGAAAACAATTGATAGCACTCTCGCACTGGTTTGAGAGGTAAGCGAGAGCTAGTGAGGTGACATTGCAAGTGGGATGCAGTAGAAGCAGTCACGGATAATTCTCTGTCCGAACCCATGAGGAATGGACATGCGGATCCAACACGGACTGTAAAGTCGGCTCGACAGTCACAATGAGAAAGGTAGCATCAACATGATGAGTAGGGCGACTAATGCAAGTAGCCGTAAGTAAAGTGAGATGAGGTGGGAGTAGAGGCGAATGGAGGAACCATCACCGTGGGGCAGATGACCATCTGTGCCCATTTCCTTCAGGCTCCCACTTCCAGGCAGAAGGTCGTGATGGGGGCTCCTTTTCCACTTCTGCCTCTGCAATTTGACAGTCAGTCCGGCATCAACTCCATCTCGTGGCACTGGAGCGGCTGGTTCGATAGCGCGCAAACCCACGCGGTGTATTCAGGGTTCCGCCGTTTGTTGTCCGCTCGGCTCGTGGGCGTGCGTCTAGTGGATAGGTATCCTCAACTTCACCTCCACCATAATCAAAAAGTAACGGCAATTCCGGACGGCCGAAGAGTCTACGAGTAAATATAGGCTTACTAGACTGTAAAGTCGCAAGCATTCCCATACTGTTTCATCCAAATATTGGGATATGTTGTAGGTACCTCGCTTGATTTGGTACGCCAGCAAGTAGGGCAAGTTAGCCCTTGGCCGCCACTTCGGATGTCAGTGTACCCGTGATTACACTCGAAGGTGTACCCTTTGAGGAGACCGTCTCGATTGCTTACTGAGCGACACCGGTGAAATCTCATGGCGCCGTTGCTTCTGCATAACGCGGGCGGCCCGCCTACCGCCAGACAGCGGACGGAAAGGGTTTTGGGGAAGGGCGTGGAGATTCTTGCTGGGACAAGGTTGTCTTCATTGACGCCTCTTGCAGTCAAGCACGCGCCACGGGCTTGGATGTTTCATAAACTGCAGTCGGCTTACCACCACTTGGGAACCTGCAGGTAATGCCGCGGCGGGAGAGGGCGAGAGCGTGCAATCGGGCATTCGACGCCTGTGACGCGTCTATTGTCCATGATTCCGGTTGCGGGCGTGTGCCCCCCGCGCCCCTCTTTGCATCCTCAAAGCAAGCGTGCCGCCGCAACGGGCAAGCAACGCGAAAGCGAGCGAGAAGCTCGGAATGCAGAGCCCGGACCAGACACGGTCGTCGTCGAGAAGCAGACGAAATGACAGCGCTGGGTCTGTGCGGACGGAAGGAATGTAACGATGCGATTTGGGCGACGGGCGCTGGTGCGACGGGGTCTGGCTGTTGGGCATGAGGGAGGAAAGGGTCTACTGCTATGGAGACGGACGGACACGGAGAGACGGAGAATGAACGGCGGAGAGTGAGGTGGCATTTGTGGATCCGTCTGGCGCGCGTATTCGTTCCTCCACTCAAAAAAGCGAGCGAGAATCCCACAGCGTCCAGTCGTCTTATCAGGCCGCAAGGCGGCGTCGTCGGTGAGAAGATGTCGGGACTTGTGTGTTCCGACGGATGGATCAAAGAAGGATCTGCCCCGTGCGGTGCGGGCTGAGATCAGACGGGAAGACATGCAAGCCCGCCACGCACAAAGAGACATGCAACTGGAATGTTTTGTTGCTGTGGCACTCGTGTAGCTATTCGATTGAGGTTGTCGTCGGCGTCGGCACTTCCCTGTCGCGACTTAAGCATACGCCAGATTAGGCTCAAACAGCAAGATTCCGCCCGAGAATCCTGAGCTTAACGGCGTTAAAGTGAGGACGACGGCTCCATCGCCAAGGAGGCTTATGTGCTTTGGTGCGAATGTCAGGCATGCCCGGCCTCGGTCCCTTCCGAATCGCTTGCACAATCCAAAAAAACGAAGCCATCTTACGCAATCTTCTACAGAGTCGTCGCCGTTTGTAAGGGTCGGTCATGTCGGTCGACGCATGCCAGAAACGGACACCTAATGGCGGCTGCATCAAGCACCCGTGGCCACCTGCACAGCAAGACACCCCTCCCCCTCAATCCCGAACCAATCGCATCCACGCCATTGTTTCCCTTCGAGAAGAAAAGACCCGTCATCGAAAAAAAATGACTGTCCAAGTCCATAGCACGGCCCGGCGTTAGGGCCAAAGTCCTTGCAGCGCCTCTCAGCCCCCCACACCCATATCTAGTCTGCATTGTGCCCGTCTCTTCGCCCCAAGACATGGTAATGTGCCCTGCTCAATTTACTTGCGCCCTCTTCTCCTCCTCCTCCTCCGACACCTCCTCCTCCTCTCCCTCTCCCTCTCCCTCGCCATAGTTCCCCAGGCATGGCCGACCCCGGCCAAGAGAAGAACGACTGGCAGCTCAATGCCACCGAGGCTGCTGGTACCGCCACCACCCTTCGTCCCGATGAACCTGTCGCAACTGCTCCGCTCGAAAGAGTAGGCACCGAAAAGGAACTTAATCCGGACCAACATCACCATGAGGACCACAAGGATGCCAGCGCGACCCCCCGGTCTGTTTCCGAGGGGTCGACTGATGATGTCGTCGAGACCAAGAGTCAGGCCCCAACCACCGAACCGCAAAAAAGGGACTGGAGTAGAATAATAAATCCCCTGAAATGGGGCAAGATTCCCGAAATACCAAAAGAAAGGGCTGTGTCAAGAGAATATGGTGCCAACTGGCTCAGCAGACTTACCTTTCATTGGATGAGTCCAATCATGAGCGTACGAGACCTTCCCGAAGACGCATGACATCAACGATTCTAACCTTTTCCAGGTCGGATATCAACGTCCTCTCGAACTCAACGACATTTGGCTGGTGAACCCTGATCGTAGTGCTGAGGCTCTTTCCAAGAGACTCTACGAGTCATTCGACAGGCGAGTTGCAGCCGGCAACGAGCGTCCGCTCCTTGGCGCCTTGTACGACACGTTCAAGTACGAGCTCTACGTCAGCGGTTTCATGAACCTCATTACCAGCATCATCCAAGTCGTATCGCCGTTTACTCTGCGGTATCTGATCAACTTTGCAAACGAGGCATATGCCGCCCAAATAAAAGGCGTCAACGGACCGGATTTCGGCTATGGAATTGGACTCGTCATTGCCATTACCGGGATGCAGGTGCTCCAGAGTTTTTTCCTCAATCACTTCTTCTACAAGGGCATGATGATTGGAGGTGAATCCAGGGCGGTCCTGATTTCGGCAATTTTCGACAAAGCACTTCGCTTGTCTGGAAGAGCAAAGGCTGGCGGCAAAGCTCCGGAAAAGCCGCCCCCGGAAATCAAACCGGGCACCGAGGAAGAGAAGAAGTGGTACGAGAAGATGCTGAAGTCAAAGAAGAAGGAAAAGAAGAAGGCAAAAGCGAGTGAGCCCGAAGAAGACAACCAGGGATGGAGCAACGGCCGCATCGTCAACCTCATGAGTGTCGACACTTACCGAATCGACGTGGCATGCGGCTTTGGACACATGGTTTGGACATCCCCGGTGGCCATTATTCTGACGGTGGCGCTTCTTTTGTACAACTTGACGTACAGCGCGCTGGCCGGTTTGGGCTTGATTGTCATCACTCTTCCCCTGCTCGGAAAAGCCATGAAGAGTCTGTTCCACCGCCGCAATTCCATCAACAAGGTGACGGACAAGCGAGTGAGTCTTACCCAAGAAATTCTCCAGGCAGTAAGGTTCGTGAAGTACTTTGGCTGGGAGTCATCGTTTCTCGACCGCCTCGCAGTGATCCGGAAGAAGGAAGTCGGAATGATCCAGAGGGTCCTCGTGATTCGTAACGGAATCAACGCCATCGGAATGTCGATACCAGTTTTTGCCGCAATGTTGGCCTTCATCACGTACTCGCTGTCGCAGCACGTCCTCAACCCGGCGCCCATCTTCTCCTCGCTGGCCCTGTTCAACTCGCTCCGCATGCCGCTCAATCTCCTTCCTTTGGTCCTCGGTCAGGTCATTGACGCCCTGTCATCCATCAAGCGTATTGAAGAGTTCCTGCTTGCGGAAGAGGCAGACGAAAAGGTCCAGTGGAATAACCAGCTGCCAGAAGCCCTCGTCGTCAAGGACGCAACCTTTACGTGGGAACGTTCGCCAGCCGGAAGCACCAAAGACGTTTCAGGAAAGAGCCCGAAGCAGGAAAAAAAGGAGCAGAAGCAGGCTGAGAAGCGTGCCGCCAAAGAAGGCATCAACTTGGCCGAGTTCAAGGACCCACCTCCGGAAAACGAGAAACCACCGTTTGAGCTCCACGACATCAACCTCGCAGTCCAGCGCCGCGAACTCATTGCTGTTATAGGAACAGTCGGTTCAGGAAAGAGTTCCTTGCTAAGTGCCTTGGCTGGCGACATGCGCAGGACCTCCGGAGAAGTGATTCTGGGCGCTGGACGTGCCTTTTGTCCTCAGTATGCTTGGATCCAGAACGCCACGGTCCAGGAAAACATCATTTTCGGAAAGCCGATGCGACAGGAGTGGTACGATGCCGTTGTCGATGCTTGCGCCCTGCGAGCCGATTTCGACATGCTGCCCAATGGCGACTTGACCGAGATTGGTGAGCGCGGTATCACCGTCTCTGGTGGACAGAAGCAAAGATTGAACATTGCCCGCGCCATCTACTTCGAGACGGACATTGTTCTCATGGACGACCCCCTGAGCGCTGTTGATGCCCACGTCGGTCGGCACATTATGGACAACGCCATTTGCGGTCTCCTGCGCGACAAGTGTCGTATCCTGGCGACCCACCAGCTGCACGTTCTCAACCGTTGCGACAGAATCGTACTCATGGACAACGGACGGATCGCGGCCATTGACACCTACGACAACCTCAAGAACAACAACGACGAATTCAAGAAGCTCCTTGCCTCGACGTCGCAAGAAGGAGACAAGGAAGAAGAGGAAGAGGAGCAAGAAGAGATTGAGGAAGAAAAGAAGGACGTACAAAGAAAGGCCCCGAAAAAGCCTGTGGCGGGTCTCATGCAGGCCGAGGAGCGCGCGGTCAAGAGCGTCTCCTGGGGCGTCTACGCTGCGTTCTTCCGGGCCGGAGGTTCCATTCTCATGGGCCCGTTGGTCATTCTTTTGCTTTGCCTTTCTCAAGCCGCCAATATCGTGACCAGTCTGTGGCTGTCGTGGTGGACGTCGGACAAGTATGGCATGAGCCAGGGAGCATACGTAAGTCTTGATTCTTCAAAAGTCCCCGTCTCTTACTGACGCACTGCAGATTGGGATCTATGCAGGTTTGGGTGGCGCCCAGGCCTTGCTCATGTTCTTGTTCTCCGTCGTCCTGTCTTTTGGCGGTACCGAGGCCTCCAAGGTCATGCTGCACCAGGCCATGCATAGAGTTCTTCGCGCTCCCATGTCTTTCTTCGACACGACTCCTCTCGGCCGCATCACCAACCGCTTCTCCAAGGATATCGATGTCATGGACAACCAGCTGACGGACTCGATGCGCATGTTCCTTCTGACTGCGGCCATGATTATCAGCGTTTTCGCCCTCATCATAGTAAGTCAAAGTCAAGATCGGGATGCCCGTATGCTCCTTGTACTTACAAGTATTTACTTAGGCATATTTCCACTATTTTGGAATCGCGTTGGCGCCGCTTCTGATCATGTTTTGGTTCTCGTCCGACTACTACCGCGCCTCCGCCCGCGAAGTCAAGCGCCACGAGGCCGTGTTGCGCAGTGTCGTTTTCTCGCGTTTCAGCGAAGCCGTCAACGGTGTTGCTTCGATCCGTGCCTACGGTCTCCAGAACCAGTTTTCCAAGTCCATTCGCGAGGCGATAGACGAGATGGATAGCGCCTACTTCTTGACCTTCTCAAACCAGCGCTGGCTTTCAATTCGTCTGGATGCCATTGGATCGATTCTCGTCTTCGTGTGCGGCCTTCTTGTGGTGACTTCGCGTTTCAACGTCTCCCCGTCGATCGCTGGTCTCGTCCTCTCTTACATTCTCTCGATTGTCCAAATGTTCCAATTCTCGGTCCGACAGTTGGCTGAGGTTGAGAACAACATGAACGCAACAGAGAGAATTCATTATTACGGCACGGCTCTCGAGCAGGAGGCGCCGCAGAAGCTTGCCCCTGTCCGCGAGACCTGGCCGGAGGCGGGAGAGATCAACTTCGACAATGTCCAAATGCGGTACCGTGAAGGACTCCCTCTCGTGCTCAGGGGGCTTTCAATGCACGTCCAAGCAGGTGAACGCATCGGTGTTGTTGGTAGGACGGGTGCCGGAAAATCAACCATCATGTCAACGCTTTTCAGGCTCGTGGAGTTGTCGGGAGGCCGCATCACCATTGACGGCGTCGACATTAGCACGATTGGTCTCTCCGACCTTCGATCCCGCCTGGCTATTATTCCTCAGGACCCCACGCTGTTCCGCGGAACGATTCGCTCGAATCTCGACCCGTTCAATGAGCACTCGGACTTGGAGCTCTGGAGCGCGTTGCGCCAAGCCGACCTTGTCGGACAAGACGCGTCCATCGAAGACCGCAGCCAACGCATGCACCTCGACTCACCCGTCGACGAGGAGGGTCTCAACTTCTCGCTCGGCCAGAGGCAGCTCATGGCCTTGGCAAGGGCGCTGGTCCGCGGCGCGCGCATCATCGTGTGCGACGAAGCAACGTCGAGCGTCGACATGGAGACGGACGCCAAGATCCAGCGAACCATGGCGGCGGGCTTCAAGGGACGCACGCTGCTGTGCATCGCGCACAGGCTGCGCACCATCATCGGGTACGACCGCATCTGCGTCATGGACAAGGGGTCCATTGCGGAGCTGGGCACGCCGCTGGAGCTCTACGACCAGGGCGGCATCTTCAGGGGCATGTGCGATCGCAGCAGCATCTTGCGCGACGAGGTCATTGAGGCGGCGACGGACGGTGGGATGAGTCTGCTGGAGAAGCAGCTCACTCGCGAGAGGACGAAGCAGAGCATGAGGAGTGTTCAGGAAGCCGAAGAGGTTGAAACTGAGGCGGCGCCGCCAATGCCCTCGGGTGAACCGAAGCAGAAGGAGCGAGCGGACGAGGACGAGGAGAAGCGCGACTGACGAGCCTGATCTCGAGAGGAAAAACCAGCTCTACCACCTGACGCGGAGTTGGGATGCAGAGTCGAGCAGCGAAGGAAGAGCCTCCGGGCGGTTGGGTGGGCGGGCTAGCAGCGCTTTAAGCTTAATCGCACCCCATCGCCATCAGCTCGCTTCATCACACCAACACCCTTGCAACGAGCACAAGACGCCATTCAATGGAGTCTTCGACAACGAGCCCGCTTACTCACGTCAGCTTCGACATCCAATCGACAGCGTCTTACACGTAATTCCACTCGAGAATGCCAGCATCGACAAGATCCTTCCATCCTGGCGGCGCACATCATGGCCGCCAATGGACGACAGAAGCGACGAAGAACGGCGGCGAAGCAGCCGGTCCCAACGGTCAACGTCAAAGAACAAAGTTCGACCAGACGTGGCTATGCTACCACACTTTGCACGCACTACTACCCCTTTAGTGCATGGCCTACTGCTCGGAGCTGCCGACACGAAACGAACGAGCGAACGAATGGGAAATGGGAATGGGACTTGGGGACATGGCAAGGCGTTTTTTTTTTTTTTGGGTCTACTTTCAATTTTTCTTTTCTTTTGCGTACTCATGCCTTCACCTGGATAGCTAGCTAATAGGGTACCATGGTGCTACCTCTCTTCTCCAATTTTGCATCTGACTTTGGATTCTTTTTCCCCTTTTTTTTTTCCGAGTTGAGCATTTTCCTTCTTTGGATATTTCTTGGGAGCGGCATTGTGGCATCACTGATGGACGACGGATAGATGTGTGAATTGACGAAAGATTGAACGAGTGCATCCTGGGTTGGAAAAGAAGCATTGGCACATATACAGGCAAAGGTACACTTGCTCGCAAGAACGTACATGTATACTCTTTTTGTTTTTTCTTCTTGTTCTCAGTAACAATAGATCAAGGGAAACCGGGGGCAATTGGACTACATCCATCTCATGATACCATATGCTGGCCAGCTGCAAGCAAGGCGAATTGATCACCAAAAAAAAAAAAAAAAAATCCCGCGCTCAATCTGGCCAATCTGCTGCTGTTCGTAGATAAGCACTCGGACAAGACTAAACATAGCAACTTCTTTTTCGCATCCTCCGTCTTGTCGTGGCAGTTCTGAGCAACGGAGAACCGCAGAGTCTTGATGCCACGCCATTCTCCACCTAACCCCATTGCAACAACCACGCCATGTGAATAATTGCCTGCGTGAGATGGGATGCGCGCAGGGAGCGTTTATTCGTACTCGTAATCGGCCTCTGCGCAAAAACATGGACAATAAACAGACGGATACCGAGATAGACGAGGAGGCATCGCACGCATTGGTGGTACCTGCTACCCCTTGCCTCGCTTTCGCTCGCACGCATTCGCGATGGCAAAAGATACTGCTGTACGCTGATAGAGCGCTCGTAAGTGCGGGTACTGGACGGCTTTGAGGTTAGTGCCGCGTCAAACGATGTTCCTATCGCGACTTTTGTTGGTTATCATGGTAGCGAAGGCTGCGGTCAGCGGGGGGGCAACTACGGTGGTGAAAGATGGGAAGGGGCTGAGCGCATGGACGCTGCTCCGATTCCCATCTCTGATAACCACCAGATCAAGCGTGTATCAAGCTGAGAGCGGGGGTTGTCTATTTCTTCCATCAGGCCATCGCCGCACAAACAGACAGCGGCGACAAAAAGCAGTCGCATTCCACACAACGTCATAGGCCGGCTGGTCGAACGAGCAGACTGGAATGTTGTACCTAGCACCCAACCACCAGTCCATCACTATGACACTACCAAAAATTTCAAAGAGACGTCATTGGGTCGTGCAGGGTGATGTCGGTCATGGAGTCCCTGAACGAAAGAGGAAGCGAGCAAAAGATGTCTCGGGGAAAGGGTGGGAGATTGATATCATAGCCGTTGCCGGTCAACTTGACTCGTCCATGGCTGTAGCCGACGGAGAGGCGAACGCGACGCGCGGTACGTGCCGCCAGATATATTGAAAATAGCATCATGAACCGTCCGTTGCGGTCTGCCAGTATCTTCCAGAAAATGGGGTAGGGTGTGTGTCCTATTCAGCCGGTGAGAGAGAAATCCAGGGGTGAGATACGACTCAGGACATGCGGCGGGAAGACGATATCCTTGGCTGCTGGTGTTTGGCAATACGGACGATGGAGGACTGTTTGCTTCGCGCGAAACGCGTTTCTCCAAACAAACATACAACGACCCAAAACGCCTCGCCTCAGGATAGGAATGTCATGGTCGCGTCAAGAGGCACTCGGCGACAGCGACCGGCCGCAAACAGGCATCCGGGTGTTTTGACGCAGCGTCGGCTTGGAGCCGTACTCGTGTGCAGGCCGAGCCGGGTTCGCAGGGCGCAGCGAGAAGGTTGGCCCGGGGCGAAGCAAGGAACGTGCGGGCTGTGACGGTTTCGCATATCGTGGGCCTCGTTCATGCGTGCCTTTTCCTCACGTGGTGCTGGCCGCATCTGGATTGGACTGGCTCGCGACCATGGCTGTGCGCCCGGTGCGGCGTGCTGCTTGCGGGACGGTGGGCCGTTGTTCAGCTTTTGGATTTTATCGTACTGTGGGTGGCGAATGTTGAAGGTGTGCGGGTGCGATTTGGTGTGACGGTGGAAGGAGCTGTGTTTGGCACTGTCAGGGTCTAGACTGGAGAATGGAAAGTTTGTGTGTTTTTTGGACAACGGTGGCAGAGGGTCGTGGCTGGCACACATGTGAGACAGGCGGAGGAACGGACCGAGAGTGGTGGTGAACTGGAGACTGGAGAGAGCCGTGGATGGTAGAGAGTGGCTTGGAGGCGGCTGGCGGTTAGGTGCAGAGTGGACGACGACGTGGAGGGAGAAAAAAGGTTGACATTTTGGCGGGTCGAGGTTGGCTGGTTGGCTACTATCATCTTGAGCATAATCTCCGTTGCATGAGTCGACCAATGAGACCATGTGGCGAGGGTGAGTTTAAACAGTCCCTGTTCGTCGAAATCCAACGCGCGTCGGCGAGGCAGACTTCTCGACGACAAGCTGTTGACGGGCGGCTAGCTCTTAGTTCTTCCTGGTAGAGCTGAAGGCTGCGACGGCTTCGGTGACGGGACTCTCTCAGAATCTACGGGAGCGTGTGCACTGCTGGCGATCAATAGTGGGTGCCTGTGGCTACCCAGGAGCCCTGTTCCTGGTCCATGTCCAAGTCCGGCGCCCTGCCAGACTACACAACTAGACGCCTATCCACCACCTTTCTTTCGCTCGCTGTCCTTTCGTTCCAACCTCCCAAATCATCCTCTCTTGTTCACTTCTGTTGCCCTGCTCCTGCTCCTGCTCCTGCTCGGGCCTGGAATTCTGATCAGCTTGGCCTTCTCTGCGGCCGCGCGCCCCCGGACGATCACTTTCTTCACTCTGCACCTCCTGTGCCCCCTGCTCGCCTTTCCATCAAAGCTCCTACCACAAAATTGAAGCCCCAATTTGCTGTCTTCCCCTCTCCTCTCGCCTCGCCGCACCGCTACGCTTTGAAAACTGAGCTGTCGCTGGTCCTCAGCTCTTAGTTTTGGTACCCCGTCGCCCGGTCACCCACCAAACCACAAAACTACCAACCACCGGCTCGCTCTCTCACGCCGCTCCTTCCATTAGCTCTGCGCCTCCACTCGACACCATTCACTGCCGTCGCGTGTTGACCCACAATATCAACTCTCGCCTCGCACCTGCTCGACTCTTCAATATTGTCGACGTCGCATCGCAGCTTCCTTCTGATTTCCACCGCCCTTGAGTCCCAAGTTACACCACCACTCGACCTGCCCGACAGCTTGTCGTACTGTCACCACCATCAGAAGACCTGCTGCGCAGCCCCCTGCTACCCAACTGGTTCCCTGTTGCGCGTTGCGTCAAGGGCGGGCTCCGACAGCCACTCGTACAACCTCGCCTCCGGTCCAACCTCCTTGACTGCCTGCAGCTTGGCCGTTAGAAAAACACGTCCTCGTCCTGCACTCCTCAGCAACGCCAGCAGCCATGGCCAATAACACCACCGAAAAGACTACTTTTGGCATCACCATCACCAGGCCCGACACCCCCGACAAGGAGAATGTGTCGCCAGATGCATCGCCCATTACGCCCATCATCCAAGAGCCTATCCCAGAGCCTGTACCCGTCCTAAAGTCAAAGCCCTCTCAAGCAAGCGTCCTCTCCAACCCCGACGGACGCCTGGGCTCTCCTCGTTACGACTCCAACAACCCCTTCAGCGCCTTTTATCAACACCCCGAGAGTCGCTCCCACCTCGAAGTTAGGCAAGATGTCGAAAATGGCCTGTTGATCCCCGGCGGCCCCAACGGCGCACCTCTCTCGACTGCTACGACTGCATCTCAGCCCAAGGTCAGCATGGACGGTCGCGTCAAGGAGTGTACCGTCTGGCCATCCAAACAAACATTGCAAGAAAAGGCCAAGGCGGCCAAGGCTCAGCGCAGCAGCTGCCAGTGGTGGGGCAACCTGAGCAAGAAGCACAGGCTGTGGCTCAAGATCCTCTTCGCTTTGACCATAGTCGCTCTTGCTGTCGGTTTGAGCGTTGGCATTTCGAGGGCTGTTGGAGGCGGCGTCTGGTCTAGCACCGGACAGAGCCGTACTATTCCAAATGACTCCTCTTGAAAAGCTGCGCTCACCACTGTTCCTCTCCAGATCCTATTGGTGAGGACGACGAATTGAGCGACACCTCGTAACACGATCCGCCTCGACGCCGCTGAGGCCTCCCCTTGGCTCCGACCAAACGTCAGTCGACATCACACAATCATCACGGTCAGAGCGGACATTAAGGACAGTGTGGATCTTCCACAAGGCGGCATCTGCGCACGGATCGACGCTGCGAGGCACATCACTCGACCCATCAGGCACTGAAAAGCTAGTGTTTATGATTCTCGTAATTGCTTTACCCCTTGCCTCTCTTTTTCTGGTTGCAAACCAAGGCGTTGGTCATCGCATTCATACCGAGCGCACGCAGGGCTTTCTCTGGTTACGCCTTGTCGTGGTCTGGATACGAAACTTCAGATACCCCCAAAACGGTCCCATCGCAAGAGCACCTGCAAAGGCTTCCACATATCGTGTACAGGGACTCGTTATTCACCCCAGCTAGATGTTCATTCTTGTCTCACTCTTCTCCTTCTTCGGGCGCTAAAAGGAAACGGGGGGCTGCTGCTTGGTTTTGCGGAAACTCTGGGTTCTCTTATTTCTCCGCTAATGGTCATCGTGGATTGAAAGGGTTCGTTAGAACGTGCGAGGTACCACTACCGCTGGCGCTGGTGCAGTCTTCTTTTCTTCTACGTATATACCTTGGTCAAAATCCACCTTTTCCCTGCGCAAATCCTCTCAAGCGCTTGGCGTGACGACGGTAGTTTATGGAGCTAGTCTGGGGAGAGAACGCCAAGAGTCATTAGTTCCAACATGACGTTGGGCTCAACGGTGGCCTGCGTGCCATGCGTCAGGTTTTGAACGGCGGCGGGAACGTTTAATGGCGAAACGCGGGAAGGCAGGGAATGAGTGTCTTGAGCGCTGGGCATCAGGGTTGGTCCCAGCCCTATCAACTCCACCCAATCTTCTCAAAGCGGTGCGTAAGCGCGTTCAGGCACAGGATCGGGCTGACTGGATGTATCACCAGTTGGCTATCACGACTGCATCCACGCCCAAGGCGTCAACACAAACGGCGACAATGGTACCAGGCCTAGTCCGGCTTTGCCAATGATCGTCCTTTCTTTGTTCTCGTCCAATTCTCGACTTGCCTGCGCTCTTCTCGCCGAGTGACAAGCTTTCACATCCTGGCGCTTCTCCTCTTCTCGAAAATTGTCTCTTACTCATTTCGTTAACTTTGTCCACATGATTGGCAGACGGGCATGAGGAGAACATTCTTATTCGAAACACGTACCAGATTTTCTCTGAAGACGGCACCCTCCTTTCTTCGCAATCATCCTCAGGCAGGTTCACAAAGGCGACTCGACGTCAAACTCTCTTTTTGCTCGCAAGGGCGTAGCAACAACCATCACCGGCAGGCAATTGAGGCGCCTTGCAGCCCCTGTCCTTCTCACGCTCTTTACGGCAAACAGTCACTCTTTCAACCATTGAATCGTCGTCAACAAGCAGGATGCGCTGGCGCATACGTGATCGGAGGCCGTCCTCCATCCTCTCCTTCCGCGCGGTCTTCCCTCTCCCTTTTTACCTTACCACGCTGCTACTCCAACTGCAACTCCCCTCTCTCGCGGCCGCAGATGGAGATGGCACGACCGTCGTCTCCGCAACGTCGACCATGACGCTCATCAACACGGTCACCAAGCCTGCACCAACACCGACGGCCAATGCCACCATGACGGGCACCGCGTCTTTTGGAGGCCTTCTCCCTATCGCCACTGGCATTCCGTCTTCCTCCCCCGACTTCTCTTTCGCGGACGACGTCACTTTTGCGGCCGGTATTCTCGACGCTGTAAATCGACTGCGCGCGAAGCATGACGCGCAGCCGGTCGTGTGGAATGCCACGCTCGCGACGTATGCTGGGTGGTGGGCCAATGGGTGTAATTTCACGAAATCGGTAAGTGGAGCACAGTGCAAGAAAGATGTCTCAACTTTCCGGTTTCCTCGAAAGAATATCTTTCCTACTGTTTCCCCCGTCGGCACACATGCTACGCGTCGTCCAGAAAAGACGCGTGCAGGGGACCCAGCTGTCGCCCCCCGTCTCCTCCCCACATATACCCGCGAGCCCCCCAGTTTTCCCACCCCTCGTCTACCCCTGCCCCCCCGGTCCTGTGGCGTGACCCCTTCTCCACACCTTCATGTTCGCTCGCGTGGTTCCTCCCTCCTCTCTTGCGTCCGATTTGTGGGGGAGCGGGCGGAGTGGAGATCGAGAGGTGGCTCGAGAGTGGGAAGGCGCTGTCCGCTCCGCTCCTCGCCGTCGCTTTCGCTGCTCGCTCCGCCGCTGTCCGCCCTGCCCCGGTCCGCTCCTGCTGGGTTCGGGTGCGGGCCAGGCCTCTTTTCCACGCCGGCGACGGCCTTGCGGGTGTTGTACAGTGGCGGACATTTCGGGCCAACTGAGCCTTGGTTGGCTTCGAAGTGCTCTCTGCTCTCGTCCTTTTCTTGCCATCCAAAGTACTTCACGAACAACCCACTGACCCACCACAGTTCTCCCCCTACACCGAACTCCTCCTGCAAAACGCCTCGTCGCCGACGTCCTCGGTCGTCGACACGTGGGCCGACACGTCCTACACGCCGGCCTCGGCGCGCCGCGCCGACAACTTCACCGCGCTCATCTGGAAAGCCTCGTCCAGCATCGGCTGCGGCCGGCAGCAGTGCAGCGGCAAGCCGACGGGCTCGCCCTTCGTCGACCCCAACGACCTGCTGGCCAAGCAACGCGCCGCCTCCGGCAGCGGGTGGGACGGCAAGGAGAAGGACGAGAGCGCAGGCGAGGGCGAGTTGGGCGTCTTCCATGGGAGTCCGCCGCCTGCGAATACGGGCGCTGACGCGGTCAAGGCGGCCGGGTGGTTTATTGTGTGTGAGTTGGCGCCGCAGGGCAATGTCGACGGACAGTACGCGGCAAATGTGGATGGATGGGGCGATGGTAGCGGAAGGGGTGAAGGGTGGCGGCAGGAGGGCGTGCTGGGCAAGTCGAAAGACAGCGGTGCCGGCATGGCGGCGGGCGCGGGCAAGGAGAAGATTGCCGTGTGGGCGGGCTGGGTGTTTACGGGGTTGGCCGTGGGGATGGGGGTTTGGGCGTAGCACGGCGGATTTGACTGGAGAGCAAACGCTTCGAGATCATTCATCGGGGGGAACAGGAGGCTCCGTCTGGTTCCGAGCCTCGCTTTTGGGAAAAACTGTCTAGTCGTAGTCAATATTCACTTCGTATGAGCATCCGTGTATGACTAGGAATAGGAATTGAAGTCGATTGAACAAACACCAAAGTAGTGAGAGGTGCATAACTCTGAAAACAGCAATGGCTGTCCAAACCGAATTTGCTGCAAGAAGCATTTTCCAAACTAACAAAACTCGGCCGCTCTCTGCACCACCCCACCCGACCTGGAGAACGATGGCGATGGATCGCTGAAAGAACGCCGTCTATACGCCCCCTATTCAAAGAACCGATGCGCTCTCGATGCTCCTGCAAACACCCAGCACTCTTTTCACCGCACACCCACCCTCTCCAAGTCCCCCATCAGCAACTGCTGCACGCGCAAAAAGTTCTTCAGCGGCGGGAAGAGCCACTTTCCCTTTTCGAAATTGAGGCGAATGCAGCAAAGTGCAGAAATCATGGTCAGAGTCTTGCGAGCGCGGGCACGGTGGTAGTCGCGCCTGCAGGCGGCGAGGCCGCACTGGAGGCGGGCGCGAGGCCCGTCGGCGCCTCTGGCTCGGCAGGTGGCGCAGGGGTGGGGCGAGGTGGTGTCGCGGCCGGCGACGGCGCCGACGAGCGAGAGCCAGAGGAGCACGCCGATGAGGTCGTCCCACGCGTTGGTGAGGCTGAGGGGTGCGCGTTGGATGGCGTCGAGGATGGCGGTGGAGGGGTGGGCGGATTCGGCGGCGTTGTCGATGAGGGGGGAAAGGGATAGCTGTGACTGCGAGTGTGAGGAGAGGGAGGAGGGGGAGGCGCTGAGGTCCTGGGAGAAGGGGTCGTTGGTTGTTGTTGAAGTGGAGGCGCTGCGGTCGAGATGTTGTCCTGCGACTGAAAAGGGGACATGAGCGGCCAAGGCGTACGAGTAGATGATGGCCGCATGTCGTGAGGCTTCGTAGACGCAGTCGTTGGTACCCAGGGTGGTCTCGGCCAAGGTGGGCATTTGCAGCATGCGTTGGTGGGCTTGCCAAAGCTCTGCGCTGGCGTTTCTCTTCTCGAGCAAAAAGGGAGCTCCGCCGTCGAGTTGGACGACTTCCCACGAAGCCAAGAATCTGTCTGTGATGGTTGCCATTTCTCGCAGAATCGTCAAAGTGGCGTCTGAGCACAGTGACGATATGCTGTGAAAATCATTCCGGGGGCAGAATATTGGCGATTCGGCGGGGACGTGCTCGTCAACTGGAACCGGGGATATTTGACGATGCAGATATGATAGGAACTCTGCCGGAGGGAGGCCTTCGCGAATGATGCACGAGAGGTACAGTATAAATAAGATGGTTGCAGGGACGACTCCTCGGCTGCCGTAGATTTCGAGACCACCATTTTGCTGGATCATCCAATTCAGGCCCGTCTCGTGGATTTGCATGACCTTCTCTTCTCCCTGTACAACTTCAGACACCAGAAGCTGGCCAATGGTTATAAACATTCCTTGGTTGGTTCGTTTGCTCGGGTCGGCAAAATCGGTCCTCATGAGCTGGTAGATCTCTTCCTTGATGTTCAGCGTCATTCGACTCTCGCAGACAAACCCCGAACTGACATCCCCGTAGCTGCTCTTGATCATGGCCGTGCTGAGAAAGGCAGATGGAGAGCCATCCATGGCAGGATACCAGCCTTTCTTCATGCCATCCGAAACGAATAGCGGATCAAAGCGCCGCTTCAGCTCCCACACGCTAATCTTTGGATTGGAGAATTCGGGCATCGAGCTGAGCGGATCAAGGCCGACGCCATTTTTCCGCAACCCCGAGGTATACTGCACAGCGTCGACATATCTGGCAAAGAAGTTTTCCTGTGACCCGGGCGACAAGGCGACCGCCTTGGACCGCTCTTTTTGCTCCTGCTCCTCGGCATTCAAGACCTTACGCTTCCTCTTTCCAGTGGCGGGATCCTGAGCGACGAACTTGCGCACCTTGACGCCCTGTGCAGAGCGGGAGGAGCGGGAGGGTCGGGTCGAAGAGTCGGTGCGCTTGTGCTGAGTTGGCCTGAGCACGACGATGGGGTCGGTGTTGTGCTTCTGCTCACGTTGTTTGACGTTGAGCATAGCATGGGATCTGATTTGCTTGAGGAACCGGCCCTTTTTGAAGTCCTCGGGATTCGACGTCGTCAGGAACTGAAAGTCGGACATGTCGCGGCGTTACTGGATCCGGAACTTGTTCAGGACTCGAATAGGAATATGTTCAAGGCGGCTAGGGGCGAAAGGCTGCCAGACTGACGGGACAGACGACGACAGTTAAGAGCAGTGGCGTTGTCCCAGGTCCCAGAGGGTGTTCCACAAGGCCGGGAATATCGTCGCCAGCTGCGCTAGCGAGCTGACCTTGCTTTTCTTCAACAAGCGCTACAGGATGCACTTGTAATTGGTTCTGATAGCTCCGCAATTGCGGATGCGGCAACATGTAGCGACGCAACTGGCCCCCTTTTCAACGAAGTTGTCTGTTTCCGAGAGCCGCAACAACATCTGACACTCAATAACCCCCACTGGGATCCTTGTCATCGGTCAGCGGTAGCTGCGCCGCATCTGGCTCCATCAGCTCCGCTTTTACCAGCCCTGCGCCAGGGGCCAGCGCAGTCGACGCCTTGGTATTGTTTTTGGTCGACTCCGCAGAGAAGACGATGCCAATAATACACAGTGCATCGGAAGAGCTTCAGGAGTCATCGAGATCAAGTTCAGAGACTTGAGTCGTGGAGTCTCGCTTAGGGTGGCCCTGGCTCATCGATCAGGAGCGAATGGGGACTCCACCATTGACAGCCCTCAACTCTCGACTGGTCACAACGTTTATCCACAAAACTGCAGCAGACAGGTCGCTCACATGCGCGGAGCTCATCTCAGATATCCGCCGGCCCGTTCCCCACATTCTCTTGCCCCTCCCACGGGTCAAGAAACAAGATGCTGACTGGCTTGTCGTGCGAATAAAGATGTCCATTTTCTTGGCCGTGTTCTATTGATATCTTGTAGCAGAAGATTGGACTTAGGAGACGCCCATGCGCGAGATAGCTCTCATATGCTTCTGAGAGAAGATGAAAATGGACCCTGGCCTCAACCATTGGAGGAAGAAACCGTCCTGGAAATACTCTTTGTATAGCTACAAGAGCTTTCAGATCACCCAAGACACAAACACAGGAGCTTCAACCAAATCTCAAGTCCTTTCAGTTGTTGGATGTTGTCGCGATTTGAGACGGAATGTGGCACCTGGTCCAATCTCGCATCAATATTTCTGCCCGGGATCCACATGACTCAGTCCGAAGGGCTGCTTGATATCCAAGTTGGCGGGTCGTTTTGTCCTCGTCCATAGGCACCCTTTGCTTGCCGTACTCCGGGTCATTTGTCGAGGCTGCGCTCCGGCTTTCCTGAGACGAGTAGGCGGAGCGGGATGGTTCGATGGCACAGCGATGCTGGTCCATCTCAACCCGTCCATACGTTTTCCGAACCACATTAAGCATTTTCTTCACCCGTCCTCCTCTTCCACGGCGAACCCAACTCTCACCCACAAGCTACATCCACAGCAGCCTACTAGCACTTCCCCTGCTCCACCGTTCGCACCTCCTTCTAGTGCTCTCTCCAGATCATCCTCGCGCACCACGAATCCTCTGTCCTCGCCGCACCTGCAGCCACGCCACCAGATGCCCTCTGCCTCGTCCCACGCGAGCTCATCCAAGTCCCACACCTCAAGACCAAGCCGAAACTGCTCTTCTGCCGCTGACTCCGCGTTGTCGCTGTTGTTGGAGAGCCGCAGCGCGCGATCGTGCGCCGTGCGCTCTGCAGGCGACGAGAGCGTCTTGTATGCGAGCGTGATGTCGTCGACAGAGAAGGCGGGCGCGCCTGATTTCGCTGTCTCCGACGTCATGCTCTTGTCGACGTGTGCGGTCGTTTCCTTGGCTTTGTCCGGGTGGTGCGTGAGCAGCGCGCGCCGGTACGCGGCTTTGATGTCGGCGCTCGAGGGCGGTCGCGACGCAGAGTGGCGCGGTGACGGCAGCGAGAGGATGCGGTAGGCGTTGAAGGAGGCAGGGAGTACAGCTGGTGCTGGTGCCATGGTCGAAAGATTGGGGGACTTTTTCTGCTTGGGGAGAGCGGGTGTTGGTGGAGGATGCGCGAGGCGGGGCTGCAGGACTGTTCGGTAGCGATTGTTTTGCAGACGTTCCTCTAATTGAGTCGTGGAGTTTGTGACCACAACTATCACTCGTTGTAGATTTCGTTCCCAGATGCGGCGTTTGGTTGAGAGTGAGGTTAGAGAGCTCAGCAAGGGCACGCCTGCGAAACATTTCTCGGCCGCTCGGAAATGTTCCGCAGCGCCAACGTCATACACGCCTACGCTTTAAAGGTATCCTGTAGTGACGCCAAAGCCAAAGAATGCTGAAGCTGAATTTCGATTCAGTCATTGATGGTATACTGCGCTGCTCCTAGTACTACATGGACATCCTCTTGATGTCCGAAATGGCTTTCCTCCGGTAGTCGCTGTCTGCGAACAGGGCCTCGATCAAGTCCACAACCTCTCCAGCCTCAAACTCCAACCGCAGCTCGCCCTCTGTCCAGAGATATTTGATATCCGCAAGGCTGCTTTCCAAGATCTCTGCGAGATACTGAAACTTCAACCAGTTGGGTGTGTATATTCCCGTCATGTCGCGCTTTTCATCACCACCTCCTTGGACAAACAGGTCGTTCAGACTGGAGACACGCTCGCAGTAAGAGCGGAGCCGTTTCGACTCTTCCTCCGAAATATCCTCCTTGTCTTCGATATCGACAATCATCTTGTGCACAATGGTTGCCAGGAGCGAGCCGAGTGACTGCAACAATACCGAATGCGACAAGATTCCCCTCCATTGCTTCGCGACATCTCTGATGCGGTCTACCGTCATGGAGACGGCATTTTCACACTCTCCGGCAAATGGAGGCACGGTGCAGTTGGAAAAGCCTTGGGCGCTGTCCAAAAGATCTCGGAGAATCGTTCGCTGGGACTCCATTTCCTTTCCATAGGCTCTCTTGCTGAAGCTCTCAAGAGATTTGAGATCCGCGTCAAGACGCAGCCGAGTTGATGGTCTTGACGAATTGGGCAAGTTGGAGGAAGTGTCAGCTTCCTTCTGTCGTGCCAGAAAGTTGCGCAGCTCGTCAACAAGGCGCGTCGAGTCATTGTACGCAAGCATGTTCCCGGAAGGGTCGTTGGCATAGTACACTGGCGCCGTGGCCCTGTACATGGCGAGAATCAGAGTGGGGATAGAATAGAGTCCTAACCCTGCGGGAGCAATAGGCGAATCGGAGAATCTCATCTAAAGTTAGCTATTTGCTCCTTATGGGATGGCACGGGATGTCTTACTTTGGTTGTCCCAGCGCCTGAGCGTCAGAGACTATTTGTACCACCATTTCCATAATGGCATCAGGTATCGCCGTGACAGAATACGTCTCGCGAAGTGTGAGCTCACGTTCTGAAGGTTGGCCCTTGGACGGTTTCCTGCCGTGCTTTTGCACAGGCTCCTTTGCAGAACTTTTTGCTGGACTCTTGTTATCGGGCTCTTCGGCTTCGGCAGTCGCGTCATCATCGCCCCATCCCCAAGCGTCGGCATCCTCTTCTTCAGGATCGTCTTTGGTCCCATTCTCCGACTTTGCCTCTGCGTCTTCAGCTTCGGCATCGTCGTCTAGTCCCCAGGCACTTGCGTCGGCATCCATGTCCTCCTCTGGTGGAAGTTCCTTCTTGCTATGATCTGTCTCTGAATCTTCCTCGGGCTTCTCTTCATCGTTATCCCAGGCATCCCAATCTTCCTCGGCCTCGTCACCGGCAATGATTGCATCACCGCGTGATACAAGCTGCGTTTCAACTCTTTCGACCTCCTTTTTCTGGTTGATGCCATTGGAACACAACAACCTGACAGAAGCTAGTGCATCCTCTTTCCGGCGCGCCAACCAATTGCGCGGCGCCTTTTCAACCCAGGAAAGCAGCTCCGACTTGCCCATCCAGCCGAGATCGTCCACAAAGTCCGCCAAACTAGATATTGACGACAGTATTTTCTGAAAGGAGTCGAGGCCATCTAGAGAAACCGGAATAGAAGGATCGAGCCAATCCGAGGTAAGTCTCGCAATCATTCCTGGCACTATCCTGGCCGCGAGAGGTCCTGATATAGCCTGTGGTAACTGTCCATGAAGATACTGACAAAGACGCCGAGCATCCTCAATTGTCGTGTGAATGTTGGCTTTTGCCGCGCCCCTTTCAACCGTGATTGTGTCTTCTTGGATCTTGAATCCTGAATTATCGCTTGCATGGGTAGGCGCGAACCGCGGCATGATGATTGCTTGCTCTAGGGATTTTTGCAGTTTGGCAATTGCATTTTCAAGACTTCCGAGTCGGGAGAGCGCCTCAACAACAGTCGACAACTGGACTGGAGTAGTACCTGAGAAGTGGTTAGCAAAGAACCAGAGGATTTGGGGGAGGACCTCACGTTCAACCTGTTGCTTGAGGGTGGCACGATTTTGAGAAATGTCCACAGACAACAAAAGATACCACGAGTCCATGGCATTTTCAGCCATGCCATCGCGCAACTGTTTGATCCGCTTCTGGAGCACGCCCACCACCTTTGTGTCCTTGTAGGATCCCATGTGCAGAATATATTCCTCAGCCTGCTTTACACTGTCCAGGGCGTCTAGTACTCGGTACTCCGAGGCCGCATCTTCAGCTTTGTCCAGCAGGCCGGACACTTGCTTGATACGGACCAAAGTGCCTTCGAGTGTCTCGTTGTAGACGAGTTCGCTTTGGAGCAGTGCAACTTTGCTTGTCGCATCCTGGACATTCGCCTGAAGTGTTCTGCCGGCCTCGGCTTGCTGGACAATATCGTGGGCGGTTGCGCGAGATCGTTCGATGTCGGCTTGGAGCTGTCGGGCTTGGGCAATCCAGCCGTCGACGTCTGGAGCTGCTTCACGGCTCAGCGTTCTGATTTCTGCCTATAATTGCCATTAGACTTCTCTTCAAATATGCGCGCTTGCGCAAACAACCTTGACTTTGTCCTGAGCTTGCACGAGTCCCTCTAGCAGCCCAGGAATCGCGTCTGCAGGTAGCTGGCTCGAGACCAGCTCCGAGTCGGGGTAGTAGCCATGTTCGACTACAGACTGGAGGACAGCTCCTCCAAGCTTCTGCGAGGTCGGCACGGGAGGCATGGAGAGAAGGCAAAAGGGTCCCCCGAAGCTCAACAAACAGAAAGTTGGCGACGCGGAAGAGCTCCGAGGATTAACGTCAGAGGCAGAGCGACGACGTGGAAGTCGTGGCCGTGCACCCGTGACTGTGGCGGCGGCTGCACCGCAGCTACTTTTCGCGCCGCAAACCTCAAGACTCACACATCACCAACGCACTGGAATAGAAGTTTCCTTGTACATATGTACGCGCCCGCTATCCCACCTCACATCTGCCCGGAACCCGCGTGTCAGGGCTGTCACTCTGTCGAGATTTGCGCTGATTGGTATCTGTAGCCGGGAAGCTCTCTCATCCCCGCCATTCCTTCCCCTCGGCATTTTCTGTTGCTATTGCGAAGAGGTACGTGGTCAGCTTTGGTTTGGTCCTTTGCTTGCCTCTCTCAAGTTTTTCCAATCGCATCTCTCCAATACCCAAATATCGAGTCTGCGTCGTGTCACAAAATTTTCATTTCTGCTATTGGCCGCTGAAGCTTCCTGAACGGGTAGTTCTGGTGCGCTTCTCCTGTTTGCCCTGGCCGTTCGGCAAAACTTAGCCTACCTGGGGGAATTCTAGTCTTTTCGCTTGCTCGCACCAAAAGTCTATTCTGTTCCTGCCAGCTGCTTTTGCCTGGAAAGGTTTCCTCATTCGTGGGAACATCGCTAATTCGACTCTCAGCCTTACCCAGCAGACACAGCAAAAGGCCACTACGTACCATTTGGCCATTTGACGCTATGCCTGGGATCTTAGGCAAGACCAACTTTAGGTCTATCCAATCATTTGAGGCCGACTACAACCCTGCCAAATTCTCGCAATATGAGTCGAACAGGACTGGCATGAGGGTCGTGGTCGTTGACCGCAAGGGCCCCAAAGTCAACGGCTACTTTGCACTAGCTACCGAGATCCACGATGATTCAGGCGCTCGTAGGTGAACGCGTGCGCTCTACACATGCTCGTGTTGGTCATGACTAATATGCCTACTAGCTCACACGTTGGAGCACCTTTGCTTCATGGTAGGCGGTTTTGTAGCGCATGACGCGAACATTTGCTAATAGTTACCAGGGATCTAAGAACTACAAGTACAAAGGCGTGCTTGACCGGTTGGCCACAAGAGCTTACTCAAATACCAATGCCTGGACGGCTACAGACCACACCGCGTATACCTTGGATACGGCAGGATGGGATGGATTTGCCCAGATTGTATGAAATTCATGGAGTCTATTGGATTTTGCTGATGTGTTCTAGCTGCCTGTGTACTTGGAACACGTACTCCTGCCGACCCTGACTGATGCTGGATGCTACACCGAAGTCCACCACGTAGATGGCACTGGACATGATGCTGGGTAAATTATCCGCGTCGCGGTATCGTACGTTGGCTGACGGACTCAGTGTTGTTTACTCGGAAATGCAAGGTGTTCAGAACAATCAGGGGGAACTCATGGAGCTCCAAGCTCGCCGCCTTTTGTACCCCGAGGGCAACGGTTTTCGCTATGAGACCGGAGGAATGATGGAACATCTTCGTGTTCTTACAGCTGATCGTATTCGGCAATTCCACAAGGAAATGTACCAGCCAAAGAATCTTTGCCTTGGTGAGTACACTCACCGGCTGCTTGTACCCCCCAAGTCCACAAGACTGACATCGGAGATAGTCATCACTGGTGAGGTTGACCACGAAAATCTGCTGGAAATACTAGACAAGTTTGAGGACGGCATCTTGGATTCATTCCCAGCGATTGACGCCCCATTTCAGCGACCATGGGTAGATTCCGAGCAGACTCCCCCACTGTCCAAGACCATTGTGGACACGGTGGAATTTCCGGAAGAAGACGAGTCTTCAGGAGAAATTCTCGTAGGATTTCTTGGTCCCAAGGTCAACGACATGCTCAATGGTAAGGTTCTGGCCTTTCTCCAAATCGCACTTCTAATAGTGATCAGGTACTGCCATGGATGTTCTCCTCTACTACCTGGCAGGATCATCTGCGTCGATTCTCGAAAACACCATGGTCGAGAAGGAGCAGATTGCTAGTGCAGTCTACTATAGCACCGATAGCCGCCCTGACATTGTGGTGTGGTTTACACTCAGCAGTGTAGCGACTGAGAAGCTTGCTGAGGTCGAGAAAAGACTGTTGGACATCCTCAAGGAAGCGGCCTCCAAGCCTTTCGACATGAAGTACATGGATGAATGCATCACAAGACTCAAGAAGCAAATCATGCTCACCACCGAGAACTCGCTCGAGAGCATCACCGACGTCATCATCCAGGATCACTGCTTTGGCAAAAGAGACGGCTCCACTCTCTTTGACTCGCTGCATTCTCTCAATGTTTTTGAAGAGCTTAGAGGATGGGACGATAAGAAATGGCGCGATTACCTTTCCAAATGGCTCGCTGACGCTCACCACGTCTCTATTCTTGGTGTTCCCTCAAAGAAGCTGTCGAAAAAGCTCAAGAGCGAGGAGAAGCAGCGAGTGGCAGAGCAAAAGGAGAAGCTGGGACCCGAGGGCCTCGAGAGACTCGCAAAGAAGTTGGAGGAGGCCAAGGCTGAAAACGACAAGGCGATACCTCCCGAAGTGCTTGAACAGTTTGAGGTCCCGGGTACGGAGTCGATCCACTTTATCCCGACCACGACCGCGCGTGCAGGCGCCGCGAAGAAGATGGGCAGTCTTGACAACGACGTGCAAAAGTACGTGGATTCAGATAAAACTGACAGTCCGCTGTTCTTGCACTTCGAATCTGTGCAAAGCAACTTTGTGCACATCAGCCTGATCTTCAACACTGGATCCATTCCATTTGATCTGAAGCCCCTCATCACCCTTTACAAGAACAACTTCTTCACGAGCCCAATTATGCGGGACGGCAAGCGTATCGAGTTTGAGCAAGTCGTGACCGAGCTTGAAAAGGACACGGTCACCAACCGGATTGATAACGGAGTAGCCCTTGGAAACTCTGAGCTTCTGCGCGTCAGGCTGTCAGTCGACCGTGAAAAGTACCAGACTGCCATTGGATGGTTGAAGGACCTGCTCTGGAACAGCATTTTTGACGCAGAAAGACTCAAGGCTACTTTGGCCAAATTGTTGGCAGACATTCCCGAAGAGAAGCGCTCTGGACACGACATGGCGTACGCGGTCGACTCGATGATCCACTATTCGCCCAGCTCTGCCAGCCGCACGCAAAACACGCTGGTGAAGGCTTTGTACCTTAAGCGTATTGCTAAGCTCCTGGAAAAGGACCCGCAAGCCGTCATCGACCGCCTCGAGTCGTTCCGCAAGCACTTGTTGCAGTTCTCCAACATGCGTGTCCTTGTCGTCGCAGACGTGCCCAAGTTACCCTCGCCAGTATCATCATGGACCCCCTTCCTTGAAAACCTAGACACGTCCAAACCCCTGGCGCCACTCGACTCGCGCAAAGAGGCTCTCAGCGACGCTGCGCGCCATCCTGGAGCTCTCAGCTACATTATCCCGATGCCTACCATCGACTCATCCTATGCGCTTCTGACGTCCCGTGGACCGGATTCGTACCAGCACCCGTCACTACCGGCGCTCATTGTCGCGCTGTCGTACCTCGAAGCTGTAGAGGGTCCGCTTTGGGTTGCAGTTCGCGGAACCGGTCTGGCGTACGGAACATCGTTCGCGCGTGGGACGGACACTGGACTCCTGGGATACCGCATCTACCGCTCACCAGACGCCTACAAGGCGTACGATATCAGCCGAAAGGTGATCGAGGATTTCATCTCGGGCGCGCGGCCGTTCGACAAGCACGCGCTCGAAGGTGCCATCAGCACCATCGTCGAGGGCTTTGCCGACGAGCAGCCCACCGTCGTTAGCGCTGCTACGCTCGGCTTCGTCAACCAGGTCGTCAAGGGCATTTCCAAGGACTGGAACAAGGGCATGCTCGAGCGCGTGCGAGAGGTTGACGTTGAGCAGATCAAGGCTGCGTTGAAGGAGTTTGTGCTCCCAGTCTTCTTGCCTGACAGGGCGAACTGCGTCATAACTTGCGCGACTATTATGGAGGAGGTGAGTTATTGTCCCCCATCTCTCCCCTGATTTGGACAACCGCACTTTTTTTTACACGTTTTCCCAGCACCATCACTAGGCTTTAATATGAGCAAGTAGCTAATGGTCATCTAGAATCTCAAGAAGAACTTTGAATCCGTGGGCTTCAAGCCCGAAGTCCGCACGCTTGCCTCGTTCCAGGATGACTACGGCCTCAAGCCTGAAGAGGGAGAAGAGGAAGAGGAGGACGAAGAGGAGAGCGAGGGAGATGAAGAGGACGAAGAGGAGGATGGCAGTGAGGAGGAGGATGATGAGAGTGACGACGAATAAGGCGATAAAATCGCTTCTACGTAGGGCCAACAATCGGCCGAGCGCTGGTAGTGAGCATATGGGCAGATCCCAAGTCGTCCTTCTGGACTGGGTTTCATTACGAGTCCCCCTTCCGAGCTTCCGAAGTCTATGTGTCTTTTTGCGCCCCCCTAGATCAGTTGTGCGACGTATCCGAGTCTCTTGTGACGATGTGATTTTGAAGGTATATCTTATTGAGTATTATGACCTCTAGTCCACTCTACACATCTCTCCCTAGTCTAGGAGTCTACGTATGCCTGTAACATGTCCATAACGCCTATTTTTCCATGGTGACCATTGCACTGGTTTTGCACCGGGTATCCATTAGCTGAAAAACAGCTTCTTCAGCTCCGCCGCCGTCTCGTCCGGGTTCTTCACGCTGTGACCAATGGTCCGCGGGTCCTCGTAAATCTCCCAATCGTTTCCGCCCTTGTACGTCTTGTCGCCAAAGAAGTGGACGGTCGTAAACTCGGCGCCGTCGGGCAGATTCTTCTCGTTCTCAATGTGCTGCAGGCAGTACGTCTTGTCCCAGCCTTGGGGAAAGACGTCGAAGGAGATTTGGCCGCCAATGCTGAACGTCAGACCCAAGTCGGGGAAGCGCTGCTTGAGCGCCTCGACGAAGGCGGCGCGAACCTTGTGTTCCTTGTCAAACGCCTCAAAGTCGTTGCGCTCCTGGGTCGAGGCGTTGCGGCCGATGGGCGAGACATTGATCATGCCATTACGGAACTCGATAAAGGTTCCGCGCTTGATGGGGATGTCCATGTCGGCAATGTAGTGCAGGATGAAGTTTGCCAGCTGCTTGTACTTGTCCTCGCCGATCCACTTGATGAAGCTGTTCGAGGCGAGGGGCTCGCCCATGCGGATGGCCGTCAGGCCGTTCTCGGCGAAGCAGTAGTCGAAGAGGGTCGTGACGGGGATTTCGCGCGTGCCCAGCTGCTCCTGCTGCTTGGCCAGGTCGGAGCCGCCGACGAAGCCAATGGCGACCTTGTGCCGCAGCTCGGAGAGGAGCTGCAGCATTTCGGGGGAGACGCTCTAGAGGTGGGGCTACGTCAGTCTGGGGTCTGGCGCGACAAAACCGCTTGCAATTGGGGATTCTCCAGCTTGATGACGTGGTAACTCACAAGTCTCGCCGGTGTCAGCGTGCCATCAACATCGAAAAGGACGACGGTGTTATTGACAGGCCGTTGGTTCAAAGGGGGGTAGATGCTCGCGGCTTGGGCCATTTTCAAGGTGTTTTATGGAACGAACGTAGGGAAAGTTAAGTCGAATTTGCGGGAGACGTAATAGTCAATTGAACGAGAGAGAAAAAGTAGAGCCGGGCAGTTTTGAGCAATCGTGAGGTGAATTTTGGGGATAAGGACAGTTTGCAGCCCGCGCGAAGCCAGGGACCAAATGATGGATCGCGGGGCAGACGCTAGGGTCTGAAGTGGGTCCGCAAGTCTTGGCCTGTTTGTTGTGTTTGTGCAAGGTACCTCACGCCCCCTTCCCTCGCTTTTGTCCATAATCGTCACAGACGTCTGATCGTCACCTCTACATCGGCTCAGATGCATTTTGCACAACGTGCTGAAACCCTTCGCTTGATTTGTGGCAAATCGTTTTCATTGCTACGCTCACAAGCTTAACGCCTAATGGCATGATACAATGTGGACAGGTACATGTCTTTCAGCAAAAACAACGCCGAAAAACTCCAAACCCATCATCCAAAATCGTTTCATCCATCGCTTTCTTCCTTCTTCCAGCATCTGTTATCCTTTCCCCTTACTCAAGGTTGTCCTCTCTACCACAGTAGGTTCTCAATCGAAATAGCATTTACTTGGTGTCAGGTGGAGAAATGGGACCCCTCGTGAAGCTAATTCAAACGTCAGCACAGATACTCATCATTTCTTTATTAGTTTTTTCACTTACTTCATCCACATCTGACCAAGAAATCCGGGCTTCCTCTGCTGATCACTGAAGCTTGCCCGTGCTGCTGCAGCTCTCTCGTTTTGACGCTTGATTGCCTCGAGAGCAGCAAACTTCTCGGAGGCGGTGGAAGACTATGCAGATTGTCAGAACCGTGATATCATCACTAAGGATTTTATTGAATCATACCCTGCGGCGGCCACCAGTGGTGGGAGGAGGAGAAGCTGGAGTTCCGTTGTCGACCATTTTGGTTGATTGGAATGAAGTGATGAAGTAGATGGAAACTTGGAGGCTTTGTCTTGCTTTCTTGCTGAACTCGGAGAGGGCAGACGTTTGTTTGATGCAGAGAAAAAGGGCAACTCTGCGTCTTTTATGTATCCCAAGCAGACCCCTCCCCTCGCGTTCCAAAGCAACTGATCCCTGGACCACGATCAGCCCAGACTTGACCCAGGGCGCAGGGCCGTGGCACTGACTGATGACGAAAAGCACCATACCCCGCCATCAGGAATCTCACGCCAGCGTCCACAAGCGGAAACGGCGGACCACGCCAGCCAACCATTGGCATGCGTCAGGGACCGGGGCTTCGGCCGTCGTGCCTTTGACGCACCTATCAGCGCTTTTGCTTCGTCATCGACATCTGTCCAACGCGCTAATGTGCTCCGGCCCGCCCTTCGCCCTTGATGCACAAAGCTGGATCAACTATTGCGCAGATCAGAGTCCCCAGTCGGTGCGATACCACTCTCTATGCCCAAAGCGATCGCCAGCGACAATGGTCTCGTGCTTCCATCGGCGGTGCCGCTCCTTCGTCTGGACCCTGACTACCGTGCTAAAAACATTAAAGAGATTGTTCGAAAAACAATCGAGAAACGATCGAAAAAAAATGGCTGCAAATGCCATTCATCGATTACGAAGGCGGCTGTGGTGGTGTGTGTATGCCTTACCCAAAACAGAAGCACATGTCTGGAGCAATCTGGGGAGATGAACAGCGCAACCCCAGGAACTGAAAGCTCCACCTCCCTTGTCGAAACCCGGTCGCATCGGACACTGTCCGCCCACAACCTATTTTTTGCAGCCTCAATTCAACCTGGGCTTTCCCCGTCGGACTCGAGCTAGAAGCTTCCTCTACTCCAATAGGCCCGAACACTTTCTCGATAGGAAGACAGCTTCGACTGCATAGCAATGATAAGGCACGCGACGCGAAGCTGCCAAAGTCTAATTGTTCTACTGGAGATGGCCAGGTCACCGGTGTGATTCTGAGCAGAAGTCGCTCCGATATCTCTGTCCACCATCGTCTACAGTTCCTGTAATTGGTCCAACTCGGTTGCACGTATTCGGGTCTGGACTACCGCTTACCGCTATCTACCATTCAAGGCCGGACGAGTCTCGCACCATTGCACACGCCGAGCGCGGGAGAAGAAAGACGTTCTGGATTGCTCGTCCGCGTTCTTGACCAAGCAACATATCTGCTCGGCCTTCGGTCGACGGGCCACGGCGGACTAGTGCCGTCGGACAAATTAGACACATCCCCAACACCCGAGCACCTCGTGCTCTTACAAAGACGTGTGCAGCGTGGGACTGAGTCATTAGTACCGACCAATTGGGATTTTGAGCTTGTCTTAGGCTTTGAACCTCCGAAAGTGTAATCACCAATGAGGGGCTCGTCGCGAACAACGTCAACTCTCGCCTGACAGCCGACCTTGACTGTGTTGGATCAATGACAAGCACCTGTTCAACGATGCGCAGTCTCAAACGAAAGGCTGCTGACAGTGTTGGGCCTCTTCCACCTGCGAAGTTGACCAATAGGCGGAACGTCCAACGAGAGGAACATGAAGACACTGATGCTTCTTCTTTGAGGATTTGGATCACTACACTCCAACCCAGGAAGGAGCCTGGAAACGTGGACACCGTTCAGCCAACACTGCAAGCCCAACGATGTGATGAAATCGTCGAATCTGCAAGGTCCACATTCTTGTAAAGGGGCCCGCCGTTCGCAAATCAAGTTATTAAACGAGAGACGAGAGCTCCTGCATCTGCTGAACGATCCGACCACGAGACCGCGTACTATGTAAGTGGCCTTAGGGAAGAGGCTTGCAACGTCATATACTAACGCAATACAGCCGCGGGTCGAACAATGGCAAGCAATACGAGTTACAGAAAACAGCCTCAGCCCGTCACTTGTACAACAGAAAGAACAACATCCACTGCAGCAACATCCAGGTGAAAAATTCCGAGACGGACGATCTCTCACACCACCCGAAGCCCAGCTTCGTGCCGTTCAAGAAGAGATGGACGATTCAGGAAGCAGCCTTCCAGTGGACCAACTTCATAAGGCCGTTTTTACAGAATTCGAGCAGACTGTCCAAACGCTCGCTATACAGGAGTCTGACAATGCTGGAAAGAGAGTTTGGCAAGACACACTGCGGGAATTTCTCCTGTACCAGAATCCAGAATTGCGGTAGGAAACGACTGCCTGGAGATCGAGAGGTATAATTGTGGTTGGATCAGTTCCAAGAATACGAACTTCAAGCTCCATCAAGAACTTCGTCACCACGTCTACCTCCTTCGCTCCCACCCTGCGACTCACCCACACTCACTCTCCAGCCACCCCAAGAGGTAACTTACATCTGACCCTCCATACTCTCGACCCAGGCCACACACATGCATATGCACCCCACAAATCAGGCGTCCCAACTCCACCCACCATCTCGCTTTTAGCGCTATCCTCCAGCCACTCAAAGAACACAACCAGCGCCCCGCCCGTCCACCATCCAGGGACAATGTGCGGCCGAAGAAAGTCTGATAGCCGCGCCGTGGAGACTGTTGTGTTTAGATCGCGGGCCCTGATTTCCACCTGAGGTGGTGGCAGGCAAACAGCAGTGTCGGTGGACTGCTCCTCATCTTCGACCTTCAAAGAAACCTGAAGGCCTCTTTTCCGATGCTCCAGGGTTAAGATGTCGGTACGCTGTCGCTCCCTCAACAACAGTCGACCCACATCTCAGTCAAACACTGAAAGACACCAGCCCATCATCTCCTTCGAAGTCAACACCCTCCAAACGGCGCCCTCATCCTCACCTCCTGCCCACCATCGCTCAACCCAAACACCACAATATTTCCAGCTTTTGCAGTATTCCTGAATCCTGATTGGTCGCAGGCAAAACCACTAGCCTCGATTTTCGCAACTAGTCCACCCACTCAGTCAACGCGTCATGCGCGATGGACAAGGATGTATACCCCTACCGCTGCGGCTAGTTTGTTTTAGCTGACCGCCCAGCTGGATGGACGCCGCAACAAAGGTAGACTCGATGCATGACATGGCATGGCATTGCAAGGCATGGTGTGGCAGTCAGTCGTATGGTAGGCCAGACCAGGTCGTGGCAAGTAAGGCAACAACGGTCGGTGTGTTTGCGGCTCACGCAAAAGCCCGATCACGGATGGCGCACCGGAGCTGTCACGATTGTGGCTCGCGATCATGATTTTGTGTGGCAGCAGCCGATGCGTTGAGGAAGATGGGGACAGTGAGGCGCATTAGCATGACGATGGGAGCAAACGTGGTCAATGTGTATTTGCATCAGGGGGCAGGCTGGGAGCAAGATCAGTCTGGTCTCTGGTCGGAGGTGATGTACGAGTTAGTTTGAGAAGATAGAGCAATCTGGAGAATGCGTGGGTGGCGAATGGGAGTGCTGGGCCTGACTCTTTCAGTCTTTGAGTGAAAGGCGTCAAAAATCGGCATGTTCTTGATTTCGAAGGGGCAGGAAGTCTTCAGGTATGGCAGTGGAGGTGCCGAAAGCTTGCGTGCCACATCTTGCTGAGCCTCACTAGTACGCGACGCGCATGGACACAAGTTCAAAGAGATCCTGTTCAACCCGTGTATATTCTAGGGTGCTATGAATAGGTACTAGGCACGTACAGACTGGAGGAAGGCAGCGCAAGCCAATGGAATGAGAGACCAAGCAACCGAAGCCAACGTGGCCCAGTCGCCCTGCAAATGTTTCGGTTTGCCGCAGTCTAAGACGTCATCGTCAATCCATTCCTCTCCATGTTTTTGATCCGCATTCCTCCCATGAATTCCTTGCGCGAAATCGGCGCTGATACAAGGCGACAGGGGACTGATCGCCGACGTTCTTGAATAGAAATGGTACAGATGCAAGTCGTGTCCAAGTCGTGGCGGGGCAGGTCAGGAGGAGATGCCACAAGTCGTCCTCCACCCCCTTTCACTCTCATGGATCGCAAGCCGAGAGTGTTTACTTGACAATCTTGCAGATCAAGTCCTGGGAGTCGACCGAGTCGCCCTCCTTGACCTCGAGCGATCCAATCTTGCCCGAGTGCGGTGCGCTGATAACCATTTCCTGCCGGGGGCGTTAGCAAACATATTTAGTTTGGTTTTTGGAACAATGACTGTACTCACCATCTTCATGGCACTGAGAACAGCGACAGGGTCACCCTTCTTGACCTCGGAGTCGTTGTGCACACGAACCTCAACGACAACACCAGCCATGGGCGAACCGACCTGGCTGCTGTCGTTGATGTCGGCCTTGGGCCTGCTGGTGTTCTCAATGGCAGCGTGCTTGTCTTCGACGGTGACCTGGCGAACTTCACCGTTCATCTCGTAAAAGACCTCACGCTGGCCAGTCTGCTCGGAGAGGGGTCCGATGGCAAGCAACTTGAGAATGAGCACCTTGCCCTTCTCCAGCTCGACGTGGAATTCCTCGCCAATCTCAGGCTTGGAGAGGAAGAAGCGGGTCGGCAGAACCGAAAGGTCGCCGTACTGCTTCTGCCACTTCTTGTAGTCTTCCCAGACCTTGGGGTACATGACGTAGCTGGCTAGGTCGGTCTCGCTGGCGCCACCCCACTTCTCCTTGAGCTCCTTGCGGATCTTTTCGAAGTTGATGGGCTCGAGGTAGAGACCGGGACGCTTGTCCATCTTGCGACGCTCGCGAAGAGCCTGCGAACGGAGAGGCTCAGGGAAACCACCGTACGGCTGGCCCATGAGACCCTCAAAGAACTCAAGCACAGAGCTGGGGAAGTCGAGCTGGCTCGCCTTCTGAATGACATCGTCCTTGCTGAGGCTGTTGGACACCATGAATTGAGCCAAGTCACCAACAACCTTGGAAGTGGGAGTGACCTTGACGATATCGCCAAGGATGTCGTTGGCCTCCTCGTAGGCCTTCTTCGTCTGAGCCCACTGCTCACCAAGACCTTGCTGAGTGGCCTGGAAGATGAGGTTGGTGAGTTGACCACCAGGAATCTCGTGCTCGTAGACCTCGGGGTCAGGTCCGGTAAGACCAGCCTCGAATGGCGAGTAGACGAGACGAAGTTGAGCCCAGTAGCTGTCAAGGTGACGGATGACGTGACCATCAAGACCAGGGTCGTGGGGACCGCCCTCGAGGGAGGCGAGAATGGCACCAACGCTGGGCTGAGAAGTCATGCCGGACATGCTGTCAGTAGCAGCGTCGACGGCATCGGCGCCGGCCTGAGCGCAGGCCACCATGGCAGCGACACCGGTACCGGCGGAGTCGTGAGTGTGCACGTGGATAGGCAGGTCGGGGTACTTCTCCCTGATGGCGGTGATGAGCATGGTGGCAGCCCTGGGCTTCAGGACACCAGCCATGTCCTTGATACCAAGGACGTGAGCGCCCATCTTGACGATCCTATCGACAAGGCTCATGTAGTACTCGAAGTTGTACTTCTTCTGCGGGTTCAACACTAAGTCAGGTTAGCATCGCAAACAGTGTGATTGAGAATAAGTATAGGAATGCACTTACTGTCACCGCTGTAGCACATGGTACCCTCAGCAACACCACCAGCCTTGAGGACGGCCTTGATACCGACTTCGAGCTGCTCAACATCGTTGAGAGCGTCAAAGACACGGAAGATGTCGACGCCGTTCTTCTTGGCCTGCTCGACGAAGTGCTCAATAGCGTTGTCAGGAAGCGAAGAGTAGGCAACACCGTTGGCACCTCTCAGAAGCATCTGGAACGGAATGTTGGGTACGAGCTTCCTCATCTTCCTCAGGCGGTCCCAGGGGTCCTCGTAGAGGAAGCGCATGGCGACGTCAAAGGTGGCGCCACCCCAGCACTCAAGAGCCCAGGCGTTGGAGTAGGCGTGGCTAGTCTCTTTGGCAATGTTGAGCAAGTCAACGGTCCTCACGCGAGTCGCGAGCAGAGACTGGTGAGCATCACGCCAGGTCGTGTCCATGATCAGACATCCCTTGTTGGCACGGACGGCCTTTGCGAATCCTTCAGGGCCCTTCTCGAGAAGGACGTTCCTCCAACCCTTGGGGCATGGCTCAGTGGTGTCGATGGCCTTGCCGTCGCTGGTGTGAAGGGTGGGAATCTTGATTTCGCCCTTGAACTTGGGCTCGCCGACTTGGCCCTTGATCTGGCTGCCGTTGACAGCAAGGTCTCCAAGGTAGGAAAGCAGCTTTTGAGCGCGGTTCTGACTGCCAATGAGGGCGAACAACTCAGGGGTATCATCAATAAAGGTCGTCCAGCAATTGCCGTCAATGAAAACAGGGTGGGTAAGAAGCGAAGTAAGGAAAGGAATGTTGGTCTTGACGCCGCGGATGCGGAACTCGACAAGGGCACGGATCATCTTTCTCCGAGCAATCTCGTAGGTGGAGCCATGGCAAGTGCACTTGACTAACATGGAGTCGTAGAAAGGAGTGATGACTGCACCGGCGAAACCGTTGCCACCGTCGAGACGGACGCCGTTACCACCAGCAGAGCGATAGACTTCAATCTTGCCCGTGTCAGGCTTAAAGCCGCCCGCGGGATCCTCAGTGGTGATACGACATTGGATGGCGAACCCACGGGTGGAGATGCGGTCCTGGGTCAATCCAAGTTGGGCGAGCGTTGCTCCCGCCGCAATCTGGATCTGGGCGGCAACAACGTCGATACCCGTGATCTCTTCAGTGATGGTGTGCTCGACTTGGCTGTACAGGCATTAGCTCGTTATCCCGAAACATGAAACTGAGCTTCTGTGGACTCACATGCGGGGGTTGATCTCGATAAAGTAGTAGCGGTTTTGTTGGTCCACCAGGAACTCCGCAGTGCCTGCATTGCGGTAGTTGACCGACTTGGCCAGCTTGACAGCATCGGCCAAAATAGCATCGCGAGTCTCGACGGGCAGATCCTTTGCGGGGGCAATTTCGACGACCTTCTGGTGACGACGCTGGACAGAGCAATCACGCTCGTACAAGTGGACCACGTTTCCGTGGTTGTCTCCGAGAAGCTGGACCTCAATGTGCTTGGGCTTATCAAGGAAGCGCTCCACAAAAACGGTGCCGTTGCCAAAGGCGGACTTGGCCTCGGAAGTTGCACGCTCAAAGGAGTCCTTCAAGCTCTCTTGGTCGCGCACGACACGCATGCCGCGACCACCACCACCAAAGGCGGCCTTGATAATAATGGGGAAACCATACTGGTCAGTGAATGCCTTGACCTCCTCGTACCTCTCGACTGGACCCTCGGTACCCGGGACGACAGGAACGTTGGCACCGATGGCGACCTTACGCGCCGAGACCTTGTCACCGAGCGCATCAATGGTTTCGGCCTTGGGACCGACGAACTGTAGTGGTAGCACGGTCAGCAATGGATACTTGCAGCTCACCGACGTCGCGTCGTGCAGGTGTTGAGGCTCTTGGCAGGGTGACGCCAAGGGTTGCAGTGTGCTGAGCATTGTTGCAGCACCGCCCACATACCACATGCGGCAGCTGGGCGGCGCTAGTGGGTGGATAGCGGCGGCCAATGACGGGGCAAACAGAATTTCGTAAACAAAATCCAGAGCTCACTCACAATCAAACCAGCCTTCTCCACCTTGCGAGCGAAGTCGGCGTTTTCAGACAAGAAGCCGTAACCCGGATGAATCATGTTCACTTCGTGCTGCAACGCAATTTTGATGATCTCGTCGCCTGCGAGGTACGCTCCAACCGGAGTGTACTGGCCGCGCTTGCCAATGACGTAGGCCTCGTCCGCCTTTTGACGGTGCATGCTGAGACGGTCCTCATAACTGTAGACGGCGACGGTGTGCAGTGACAGCTCGTGGGCGGTACGGAAGATACGGATGGGGATTTCTCCACGGTTGGCGACTGGTACATTGGTCTAAGCATTGGCATTGTCGCGGGCGCAATCAATGAAACGGACTCACCCAGGAGCTTCTTCAGCTGCATGATGGAGCTGTTGGCGCGCAACCGCTGGTGGACAGAGTTCTTCTTGTCGACATGGTCGTCATCGTCGTCAACGACGGCCACAGCCTGGCTAGGACGCCTGTCGGTCCAGATGCCGTCCGACATGGTGGGCAGCTCGAGCGATTGGGAGGGTAGGAAGTGAGGAAGGGCGGAGAGTGTCGAGAGAAGACGAACGGAGAGGATTGGAGGGCACGGCGGGCTTTTTGACTTGACGTAGGGTACAGCCAGCGGGCCAGCCAGGTGTGCCCAGGGTAGGCAGGAGGGGTAGCTACAGCCAAAGCAAAAGCTCGAGCAATTGCATCAGGCTGGGGCTTGCTGGGAGCTTTGGCCGCCCGTTGCGATAACAATTGATCAATGATCAAACTAATGCAACCAACAAAAAAACACATGGAAGAAGTTTCCTTTCAACCTCATACCCGTCACCCGGTTGGCTTTGCCCCGCGCCGCAGCTTGAACGGCCTCTAGTTTTGACGCCTCTCGCGCCCTTCGGCACTCTTCTCCGTCGCCTTCCCTTCGTCCAGCTCAAAACATCAGTGATGACTCCCTCGGATCAACCGCTTTGCATCGGCTATGAGGGGGTGAAAAAGAGTCATCATCGGTCTTCGGTGTATTCTCGCATGAGCCCCCTTGCGCCGTGTCCATCCAAGTGTCGATCGCCCCAAGTTGTAACTGTCACTTGTCGTCACCTCCACCACCGACGCGCCCAGCTTTATAAATGGCCCTACCCACATTCGCACCACCCCGACATCGTCACCGCGTCGCTATCCCACTGCTGCCCGTTCCACTGTACCTCCCATCACCGCTGATGCCAAGCCCGCCCCTCAGCCGCTCCGCCAGCAGGCCTCCCGTCTGACCCGTGATCCCAACGAAACACTCCGCCAACTCTCTGTACCATGCTGTCTATTTCGTGTCTGCCCTGCCTTGCTCCATCGCGATCCTCTCTGTAACACGTCCACCAGAGCGGGAAAGCTGACTCGAAACATTCCAATCCCAATCACGCCTAGCAACCCCACCGACAGGGGTCCTGGCCAATTATTCACCTTCGCCGAGCGGAATCAGGATTCCTCTTGATCAGTGTAGAAACCAGATGCAGCATTTACTGTCCCAAGGCGGAGCAGCCAAATTAGAATACAGTTCAAGTGTGAATCTTTTTCGAAATGCAAAAAAAGTCCTTTCCCTTCGTCAACGCTCATCAGTACAAATCCCCCTAACCGGTAGCCCTGTACGGAACCCCAAGAGAAAAAAGCAAAGCCCCGCGAGACCACATCCATGCAGAGCCCGTGACCAAGCACCTAATCATCCCATGGAACGGCCCGTCGTAACGAAAGCAAAAACGTCGTGGCAGTCGCTGGTCTGTTCATTCCCCTCGTGAATCCTTAGAACGCGCGGTAGCCCGTGGTCTGAGGAGCAATTCCGTTCGGTTGACCATAAGGAGCTGGCGCCGGCGTGCTCGGACCCTGCGTGAGCATCAGACGCGACGCTCCCAGAATGGGAGTGCTCTCGTCAGTCTTGTTCTGCGACGCCTCGCGCGCCTTGCGCTCCTCGTTGTCCTTCTTCAACAGATCAATCGTCGCTGCCTGCTGGCTGAGGAAGTTGATCATGTACGGCTAAGACACGTCAGATTCATGCTCAAAGTCATCATGTTGTGCAACTTACCATGGTGAAGTCGTGGAGACCGTTACGCCACGACACTTCCAAGATGACGTCGGGGCGAATGAGATCGTAACAGGCGTAAAGCATGCCGACGTAGCACTCGCGGCTGCCAATGTCGACAAACTAGACACAGGTCAGCTAATGTGTAATGACACTCAGACACAAAACTTACGTAGCGGAGGAGCTCCTCGACGACCTCTGGCTTGCCAGACATGGCCGCCGTCTCGATGGCATCCTTGAACAGCTTGTCCTGCTTGGACAAAGCAATCGACTTGTCCCAACGCTTGTTCTTGCGGTAGATGTTGGCCGCAATCTGTCTGAAGAAGACAAGGTCGTGCTTCTCCAAACGCTGAGCAAGCTCGACTGCGTCATAGTTGTCGTAGTTCTCGACAGAGTCGCGAAGAGTCTTGTAGTCCTCCTCCTCAATGAGCAAGTCATTGATGGCGATGTTGACGGCTCTCTTGTTCTGGGTCTGGACGTTGAGGAGGAACGGCTTGATCAGGGGAATGTTGTCCGACTTCTCAAACATACGGACGACGCGGTTGACATCGATCCTGGGAGTCAGGGCCTGCAAGAGATCCGTCAAGAGAGAGGGCTGCTCCTGCAGGTAGAAGTTGAGGGCACGGTAGTAGATTTCCAGGTTGGCAACCTTGACAACTGTGTCCTTGAACGAGTGGTGCTCCCAAGCATCGGCGGCGCGCTCCATCATGGCCAAGGCCGCGTTGTCGGGCTCATCGTAGTGGACATACAGGAAGACGAGCTCAGGCCACAGATGAGCTTCCTCGCAAGCACGAATCATCTTGGGGATGTTGATACGAGACCAGAACAGACGGAGGTGTTCCATGACACGCTCAGGGTGGTACTTGGAAAGAGCAATACCAAGCTCCGTGAACATACCCATGTGCGCACGTTCAAGACCAAGACCAGCTTCGAGGAGGGAGATGAGCTCATCGAAGTAGCCATTCCTCTCGTATTGCTTGACCAGGTCGGAAAGCTCCTCGGCGTGGACAATGAGGTTGAGACCGCAGATCTGAGCAAGACGGAACTCCTTCTTAGCAACGCAAGCCTCGTTAACTTGCTTCCAAACCTTGGTGCTGTTAGCCTTGCGGGCGCACTCAACAGCAGCCTGGTAGTCTTCCAAGTGGACAAGAGTAGTGGCAAGCTTGGCCCAGTTGGAGATGCTCGTGTAGAAGATCTTGGCAGCCTCGTGGTAACCCTCCTCGTAGGCCTTGTCACCCGAAGCCTCGACATCGGCAACGTTGGTCGCGCGGAGGAAGTCCTCCAGCTCGGCAAGCTGATCAGTCCTGGCAAAGCAGAAGGCGAGAGCCGTGTCGATGGGTGGCTCGCGAAGGGTCTTGCGGGCCATTCTCAGGAACTTGATCAGGTCCTCGTCCTTTCCAGCATGAGTGGCGATCTCGATGACCTCGTTGTAGTTCGACGGGTCCTGGGCGCGAATGTACGACTCAATCGAATCCGTCACGCGCAGACCATCGAGCTGCGCCTTTGCAACCTTGCTCCAGACCTCGGGCAAGTCGACGCGGTCCGCATACTCTTGAGCACGGTCGATGCTGACAATGTGGTCGACGAGGACGCTAACGGCTTCGAGATGGTTGTTGTGCTTCTTGTGGATCTCGAAAGCCTCATCGTACATGCCAAGCTCGATACACTGGGCTGCAATGTCATCGGGAGTGTAGTGCTCAAGCTGCTGGATGTAGCCCATGAGACGACCCTTGTCGGACTTAGCGGCCGTGAGCATGAGCAGGTTCTGGAGAGTCGGGTTATCACTGAAAGCAGAGGGCTCCAGAATGATCTTCTCCAACAGGTCGATGAGCTCGCCAGGCAGATCATTGCTAATGAATGCCTTAACCGCAATCGAGACCTTGTCGGGCTCTTGAGACTCAGGAACCGCAGTGGCAATGACCTGGTCAACGACAGACCTTCTGAAGAGGTTGTTCGAGCTCAAGACGTAGTCCCAAATCTCGGGATCAGCACGGTCCAACAGATATCTGGCCTGGGCCTTGAACATGGAGTTCTCGTTGGTGATGTTGATAAGCTCCAGGTCATTCTGGCCCTTCTGGTACGCAATGAATGCCAGGTTGGGGTCACGAGCCTCGCAGTACTTGCCGACAGTGAGAGTGTCGTACTGGTCGTTTTCACGGAGGAACTTCTCAGGGTTGTTGTTGCTGTCGATGTAGATCTTGGCCAGAGCGTTGAAAACAGCCTGCTGCTGGTTGCCGCTTGCCAGGGTGTTCTCGAGGAAGGGGAGAAGCAGCTTCAGGCGGTTGCGAGACTCGACCTCGGAGACAAGCTCGTCAATCGGAATCGACGAAGGAGTCACTGACTGCAGCAAGCTCTTGATAATGTTCTCATCGCAGTCGACGTCGAGGAGACCACCAATGACACCAGGAGTCCGAGAGGGGTTGACACGCTGAACGTACACCTCAATGGACTTGAACTGCTGCTGCTTGTACAAGTACAGGACCAAGTCGTGGACGAAGTTGTAGCGGTCGCACACGATGATAAGAGGGAGTTGCTCGGGCAGCTTGGCCTCCTTGAGGAAGTTCTTGACCTTTTCGGGATCGTAGTAGTTGTTTTCCCGGCAAATGCGCTCAACTTCATTGAGCTGGCCCATAGCGGTAGCGGCTTCAATGTATTTGAAGACGACGTCCTTGTCTTCGCTAAGGTTGACAATGCCGCCGAGGTAGTAGAACAGACCTTCTGCGGTGCGGTACTTCTCCAGGAGATCAATGATGCGGGTAGGGCCCAGAAGGTCAGAGTACTTCTGAGCGATGCGAATGACAGACTGAAGGTTCTGGCGAATGTTGACCTTCAGCATCTCATTCAGGCAGTCCAGAGAGAGCTCCACGGTCAGGTGTCCAAAGTAGTTGATCAGCCACTCTTCGGGCAGCTTGTCGGTCTGGACAATGATGCGCTTAATTGCCGCCGGGTCATCGTTGTGCTCCAGGGCCCTGGTCAACAGACCGGCGTTCTCGCAAAGCGAGGCGATGCGGGCCTTGTCGTAATGAGAAAACATTTCGTTGCCAAGGATGGCGTCCGCGACCTGGGGAGCATTGAGGAGGTTCATCTCCAGCAGCTTAGTCTGCAGATGGCCCTGATCGGGAAGGTTCGGTGCCAGAACATCAAGCAAGAAAGCAGTGCATTGCTGAATCATACCCTGGGACTGGAAGATGTCGACAACGCGGTCAATGTCGATCAGAGGACCACTCTCCTCCTTGGCAAGGGCAGTCGCAAACTCGGCACCCTTTTCAGGGTTAACACGAACAATGTGCTGGAGCAAGACCGTGAAGTCGGGAGTGTAACCACTCTGCTTGGAGTACGGCAGAATCTCGTCGAAGCGGCCAAGCTCAGCAAGAGCAGCTACGACCTTTTGGGAAGAGCCAGCTTGCTGGTAAATGGTCAAGGCCAAGTTCAAGTCATGAAGTCTGACAATGTCTCCGAGGTTCTCTGAGCACTCCAGCTTGCCCTCGCCCAGCCACTTCTCCAAGAGGTGCTTGCGACCCTGTTGCAGGACCGGCCGAACAAGCTCGAGCGTCTCGTACTGGTTCAATTTGCCCTTGTCAAGCAGCATACCGAAGTATTGCAAAATGACAGAAAGCTGGCCTTGTTGGGCCGGGGCCTGCTTGAACCGCTCGATCGTCTGGGCCGTGCGCAGGAACCCACGAGGAGAGTTGGCCGCTGTCTTTGCGGCCTCGGCATATTGACCAGAAGCCAGCAGGTTCTCGAACTGCTGCTGGTACAGGTTGTCGGCACCGGGAAGACCTGCCCGTGAGGCCAGTTTATAAGCCAACTCTGCGTTCGCGGGGTTCTGCAACAGGTAGGGTATCACTGTTTGTTCGTCAAGAGTAACGGAGAGGACCTGGCCCTTGCGGTTGACGCCAACGATTCCTGACGACTCCGAGTCGGGGGCCGTGACGAAGATGGTGTCGCTCGAGATGCGGTTCATGAAGATGCAAGTACCGGACTCGAGGTCGTAAAGGTGGATGAATCCGTACTTGGTAACCAGGTAAATGACGTTGTACTTTTGCGACACCTGCATGGCCACGGGGAAGTCATTGGTCGCCTCCGGAGGGAAGAAAACGTCGACGGCCTTCTTGGGGAACGTAGGGTTGCCGGCCTGGTGGTCAATTTCCACCACGTGCAACTTTGCGCCCACCGCAGTCCGCACGGCGAACGTGAAGACCTTCGTATCCGCCGGCGCGCCCTCCAGACGCAGGGTTCCGAAAGCCGCCGCATGACCTTCGATGTTCTGGCTGATACCGCGGTCTCGCGAGTACAGCTGCATGGCACCAACGACGCGACCCTGCTGTTGTGAAATTCCGACGACGACCGACCACTTCTCCTCGTCATTGACGCGGTAGTTGATGATCTGGCAACCGGCAAGGTTGGGATTCCGGTCAAAAATCTTGACGGGCGACGTTTGGGTTGAATCGAAGATGTTCCAGTGGTAGACCGAGTTGTCCGTGACCAGACCCAGGCTAGTCTCACTGAACCACTTCCAGAAGACGACATCCTCATTCATTGTAGCCGACTTGAGCTTGGCCTTTTGCGACAGGTCGAAAATCTGGAGTGTCCGCTGCTGGGCCTTGAGCGCGATGATCTGCTTGTTCCAGTGCAGGATGGCACTGTCGGCCTTGATGGGCCTCCGGATGATGTTGTTGCCATTCTTAAGGTCGATTATGATGACTTCGGGCGATGCGTTCTGGTCGGTCTGCTGCCTGACACAAATGTAATGATCTGACTCGAGTGTCTGTCAAGGTGTCAATTGCGCATCCTCCCATTGAGTGCCACAGGATCCAAGTCCACTTACACACGAGTTGAACCCTATCGACGCAGGCTACAATGTTGTCAGCGCACAGCTCTGGCGTCGGTCTCCTCCGCGGCGAGCGGTCTACGTACGAGGATGTCCACTTGCGTCAACTGCGAGATTCAACTGTCAGCTTTTGTGCATACCGGGAAGACTAGCGCTGCATACTTGGAGTAGCTCGGAAAACTTAATGGGGAGAGGCGCCATGGCTGCTAGCTTGCGGGATTGCGATTCGGAAAAGCCAGCTCATCAACACGTCTCGACGCCCGCGGGAATTAGGTAAGGAGAGGGGAATCAACGAGAAGAAAGCCGACAAGCTAGGCGCCTAACTTGCGGGTGAGTGAGTCGCGGTAGAAGGAGAGGTTCGGGTGCGGAATAGAGGTGATGCTGGAAGGACAAGGTAGCGTAAGGTCAGGAGTCGGTTGCTCCCCAAAGTTGGCGGCGAGCTGCGGTCAAACCGCGCTAGGCCCAACTAGGCAGCGGGAGCTCGACCTTGGCGCCAAATCTGGGGGAGCAGTTGACTGCAAAGGCAGAGCACAAAAGAGTGATTATTTGGGTTTTCAGAAGACCTGTAACTTTCTGGTATATGGCCATGAGAAAAATGCTACAGATTGTTCTCTTGTTGTTCCAGTTTCCAAGCTTGGTGCCCTCAATGCCTTCCTGCCTCAACCACTCCATTGCAAAGCCACGTCGCCGATTCAGTTCAACCCACTGTCTGAGCGCGTCGATGGCATTGCAGTTCATGCGCGCTTTCCGAGGTAGCATAGTTGAAAATGTTTCAGCGATTGGTGGCATAAAAGTCAAAACAACTTCGTCGAGCCACTCTGCAACGTCATCGCAAGCCGAGCTGCGTATGGAGCTCGTGCGCCATTCCGGCGCAGTGGCAGTACGCCACAGCCATAGCGTGCCATCGACGAAAGCCCTTGGTATGGATTAATGGCTTGACTTCTCAACTTCATCCTACTGTACATATCCGCTATTGTGACCATTGCACATCAGCCTGGTCGAACGCTCGGTCAAATATCCGGATAGTCCGTATACCAATATCCTCCAAAGGAGACTGCTAAATAAGGGTGCTAGACAGCTGTCTAAAAAGCTGGTTCCCATGGGATAACAGAGCTCTTTATTAGGACGAATCGGGTGCAAAATGTCCCCAACATCAACTGTATCCTTCGAGCATACCTACCTGGCTCCTAACTGCACGTTGCCAAAATGTTGGCAACTCTTGAGATTCTAGACGCTTTGCATCGTCTTCCAGCTAGCTTTGGAATATTCAGCTCCTAGCGATGTCCACGCAGCTTGCTGAATCCATCTGCTGCGCTTATAATGCCACCCAAACGTGCAATCAGGGAAAGACATGTGGCTGTAGTTATGGGGACTGGTGCGAGATCGGACCCTCGACAGGTCAGGCTTCATGGGAGGGCACTCCGGCAGTAATTGTTGGAGAGAGCAAAGTAGACAACTGAAGAATATCATTGAAAAGAATCTCAAAGGCTTTGATGAGGTATAATCAAGGAACAAAAATAATTTGGAGGTGTACAAGGCTGCTGGGTTGGGCATGTGAATCCATGCGGCATGGCTGAGGATGCCCGAAGTTTAGCGAGGGGAAGTCCCGGTCAGAACTCTGACAAGGCGCCGCCTCTTTCAGAATCTCACTCATTTTCCGCAACCACTCCAGCCTATTGTCCTGCCAGGATTCTTCCGCTCCTATACAAACCTTTGTCCCAGCCCTTCGACACCGATTACCACTCCACCTCAGACCTCACGACCGACGCAACGCGCCAAAATGCCTCCAAGCAAGTGGGGTACGTCAGACATCCCGCCTGCCCAAATTTCTTGTCTTCCCGCCGCGCTACCTGATTTTTGAAAATTACGACCCTGGCTAACAGTCTCGCTCACAACAGATGATGAAAGCGAGGAGGACACCCCCGTCGCACCCGTTGCACGCCGCAGCAAGTGGGATGACGAGGAAGAAGACGACGTACGCCTACGAATCCCACCTCCGATATTTGGTCTGACCTCTTTCTAGGTTCTAGACTCCTGGGATGCCGAGGAGGACTCTGAAGTCGAGCGTGAGAAGGCTAAGAAGGCCGCCGAGGCCAAGGCCAAGGCAGACGCTGAAGCCAAAGCCAACCACAAGAGCAAGTCGAAGAGGATTGAGGACCGCATTGCCGAGAACCGGAGGAAGAAGATGGATGCCGAAATGGACTATGAGAGCGAGGACGACGAGGCCACTAAGCGCGCAAAGGCCCGCAAAAACGAAATGGACGCCGACCTTGCGGCTGCTGAGGATCTGTTTGGCGAAATGTCAGTTGGCGAAAGGCAGGCACCCTCCAAGCCTAACGACGACCTCTTCGGCGACGCAGGGCTGGGCAAGAAGCGCGCCGGTACCAAGGCTGTCACCGTCACTGACAAAGCCGATCCGACCAAGACCGTTGAGCTCTCCTCCCTGTCCCTTTTCAGCCCCTCCACCAAGGACGACTTCCACAAGCTGCGCGAGACTTTGGTCCCTCTGCTGGTCGCAAACTCGAAGAAGCCTCAATATGCCATATTCTTGCAGGAGTTCTCCAAGCAAATTGCCAAGGAGCTTCCCAGCGACCAGATCAAGAAGATTGCTAGTGGAATGACTACTCTGTCGAACGAGAAGCTCAAGGAGGAGAAGGCTGCTGAGAAGGGTGGCAAGAAGTCCAAGGCTGCGAAGACCAAGGTCAACCTGAACGCTTCTCGTGACGTTGCGTACAAGCCTGACACCGCCACGTATGACGACGACTTTGGCGAGTAAGTATTCAGCCGTAGTGATGGGTTGGCCCTTACTAACTCGCTCCAGCGACGACTTCATGTGAAAACGGTTACCTACGTAATACTCCCTCTATCTCTTCCGCAAAGGCTGAAGTACATCTCCGGGGACCCCTGGACGGCTCAAAAGAACGCAAGCCAAAGCCACTAGGCCGATTCCTCGCACGATGCCACGATTTCGTCTGCAAAGGTGGTTGTCGTGAGAAGTCGGCCAACAGCGGCGCGGAAAAGGCTGTTCCGCGGATGGACAGCAAGTGGTAAACAGCTAGCGGCCGTCATTGTGACGGGGTGTCCCGATGGAGATTTGCTGCATTTCCCATGGCGTCTTAATTTAGGATATGGTTGCACACTCCGCTTCCAGGCCATTGAACTCGAGGCTCGATGTGATATTTTTGGCATTTGTGACACTTGCGTCTGTTCTTGCATTCAACGTATCTTATCGTTTTTGAGCACAAGACATAGAGCTACGCGGTCCCTTTTCGTTCTGTCTCTGATTGAGCTTCATTCAAGCAAACCGCCTTTTTCATTCAAATCAAGATGCCAGATTAAAAAGAAAAGAACATTTTGTGGCCCTCCTCTCAGATTTTGTCTCCTTCTATCTACTGTTTCTAGCGCAACGTTGACCAAGCAAATGGCTTTCAATCTGCGATACGCTAATGAATCAACAAAGAATCGTGCCCACGTCCTAAACTGCAATGAGGAGATTCATTTGGATGGTGACTCTACAAGCAAGCACCAGTCTTTCATACGCGCAATGCAGGCGTCAGGAAGTAGCAAGGCCTGATTCGACGACTCACCTAACGGCAATTTTTCTCGCTTTCATCTCAAGATGGCCGGCCATTGTACTGCAGTAGTATAGCAGGACTCCCCATCTCCATGCATTCATAATTAGTACTAGGAGGCCCTAGAGTTGGCAAATTTCATCTTTCGTCCTTCGAGGTCTTTTGCTCAAGTTGATAATTCGTACTTTCAACCTTAGTATATCTGATGTTCTAGGTCTTATTTTCAGCGTGGTATAGCTCATGAAGTATTGCCGAGCGCGCAGAGCTGATGACGTGTGCGCGCATTCCTTCGTTTAGGCGCAGTTTGCCATGAGATCAAGCTAAGCAGTACGGGAGCAAGTCTCATGCGCGTCGATCCGGACGGGAGGAAAGCAAGCGGCCGTAGGATTTGAAAGGAACATGAAGAGACCAATGCCACAGGATTCAGTCGTGTCGGCAACCGAGTGCTCCTGATTGAGTAAGTGGAGAAGTGAGAGAGCTGTCCCTGACTGATGCAGGGTCTCTTGGGCTTGGCGACACAGGTGATCAGAGAGAATTGTGGGCTCGAGGCTTGGTAACATGATTGGGAAACGATCAGCTGGATATAGCAGAAGATGAATATAGCGCTGATGGAGCGACATTGGGCGGTGCAAGAGTGCGTTGACGTTGACGCCAGCCAGACGCAAATGGCCTGGCTACCGGCATCCATGTGCTCTCCCCACAAACGTCATCAACTGCACAGACCATACCTTACCAAGGACACCTACCACCCGACCCTCGGTCTCTTGGCCTCTAAACACCATTTCCCAGTACACCACTCTCGCCATTCTCCACCCAATCTTTACCAACCTTGCTCACATCCTCTCTTTCGCTGTCTCACCTCCCGTTCTCCTCTTCGTCCACTGACGGCTCCCCCGCAATGTCTGGCTTCCACCCTTTTGGAGGGCGAGTGAGCAAACATTTCGGCGACAATGTAGGTATCTGTGTGGAACTCTGATTATCCCAGCCCTTTGGCACTCCCGCGCTTGAGCCGCACACGTACCACGGAACCACGATGCGCCGGTGTTCTCTAGAAGCTCCCCCCTTGGGCCCCGCACGAGGCGGTAGCGCCAGCGAATGACGACCTCACGACCCTGGCTCTCCAAATTGTATCTTTCAACCGTCAACTGCGCAGATTATGTCAATTTTTCCGCGTGTCGACAAGCTTCGAGAACACCATGGCCTGGCGCATCCTGGTACCCGTCGTCAAAGTTCCTGCCCGAGCACCGAGATCGGGATCCACTCAGGACTACATTGAAAATGTTACTGACTAGGGACATAGCTGTCACCACACGATACATACCTCAGCTGTTAGTACCCTGATATGAAATCCTCGGAACTTTGCTAACGCGTCAATAGACCACGATGTATCCTGTATGTTTGCCGATCCGAAACCCCCTGTTCATCACGAAATGCTAAGGCTATACTCGTATAGTGACCAAGGAGGACGTGAGCTGCATACGGTCAGACTGGTTGACCGATAGCGTTGGTACTTTGCAGCCACAGAATGGAACAACTTCCTAACAGGATGATAGGCAATCTCATTCTGGGAAGAGTACTGCCACCTGCCAACACCCAACACCACGAGGGCGACGCGGCATTGACACTTGACTTGTACAGATACCTGGAACACGAGAAGCTTATCGAATACCCGCGAGCTCGGATTAATCTTCTGCGCCCGTCAATGGTCTTTATGCTGCTTCAGACGCCGGATCCCTCGATCGTTAAGGACGCGCTGCCCGATTTCACCCACACGACGCACATATTCCTGCCCATCAACGACTGTAGGAACTCCATGCAGGCGGAGGGTGGCTCACATTGGTCATTACTGGTGGTGAGCAGAGTCGACGGCGTGGCTTTTCACTACGATAGCCTGCAGCAGTCGAATGACCGAGAAGCGCACATAGTAACGCAGAAGATGAGCACGCTGCTAGGCCAACGGATCCGATTCGTGGCGATGCGCGACTCCCCACAGCAAGAGAACAGTAGCGACTGCGGCATGTTCGTCTGCCTCATGATGCGGCACTTGCTCCTGGATAAGCTCCTGCGAGCCGACTCGAAGGAGAAAGTCAGCATGAGCATGCGCGAGAAGGGATTTGACGCCACTGCCGGACGCAAGGAGATGCTCAAAATCATCGACGACTTTCGGAAGGAGGCGCAACGAAGGCGATCGTGGGTATGCTTGCCCCTTGAAAACTCTCTCAAAATTAACATCCTTCTCCCAGTCGTAGCAAGAGCCCTTTCTCGAGTGGCGATTCGAAGAGCCCTCCTCGCATCGGCGATGACGACGAGACCTCTCACGGCAAGCGGCACAGTAATAGTACCTAGTGCGCACTAATCTTGTACCATGCCGCTTTGCTGCGAAACGCTTTGCGGGCTTCTAGGGCGATGGTTCGTAGGGCAGTGAAGGGAAGGCAACGGAAAAAGATATGATTTTATGCGCAAAATAGACGGATGCACGAAGACACGACGACATGTCATTTTCAATCGCTCGGGGTTGTATTCGTTGACTCTGTACTTTTCGACATTTTTACATAAGCCCGTGTGCTGCTGCGGTGGCGGGCGAGCTGGCTAACGATTTCGGTCTTTTGCTCTGGACAGTCTGCATTTCTGAGTGCCACTATGCCATTGTCCGCGTCTTCAACCTGCCCATCTTCTTTTCGTGGCAGACGGGGGAGTCCTCGGGCGTCTGTGGCCTCACTCAGCAATGAACAGAACTCAGCATCATGCCTCGAGCATCCCGGTGCTTCTCTACAACGGACTCGACACCATCTACACAGTACGCCGTTTACCAAATTCTCCTGACCAGCCTCATCAACCACCCCAATCCCTGTTTCTACTACAGATCCTGCCTCGACTCCCCCCGGAGCACCAATTCCATAGGCTCATGACAGGTGACGAAATGGAATGGCTGACTTCGAGGCTTCTTGGTGCCAAGTGAGAATGTGTAGAGACGGGGGGAGTCTTCAGCTCCGGATGTCTAGAATATAGAGAGTGTTTACTCTCCTCAAGAACAGTTGCGGGGAGCGTTTGAGCGCTTGCGCCCAAAAAAAAAAAAAAAAAAAAAAAAAAGGGGCGACGACTTCCTCGGGTCATGAAAAGGGGGATGGATCATGGGGATTTTTGGAAATTCTTGTCTTGTCCTTGTGGGATTGCTTGGCCATGTGCTGTAACCCCCAATCCTGCAAAAAAGATGCCCTGTAGGCAAGGCGAGCTGGCGGAGGCTTTCGAGTCAGAATAGGAACCCTGCGCTTTTGCTGCTTCACAGTCCATTGCCTTGGTCTTGATTTGAGTTAGAGGTGGTCATGGGCAGGTTGAATGCAGCTCTGCTCATTTCATCATTCGTCGAGGATTTGCCAACTAAGCTACGATTCTCCCGCCTGCAGAAGACAAGAGAGCACGGTCGATGCTCCCTTGTTCAACTGGGTAGTTTGACTACATCAAACACAACGCCAGTCCATGTCTTCCTTTCACTATGCAATGCCAGAGACTGATAGCACACCGCGTATCGACTCTCGCTACAGCTGCTCGACGCCCCGAACAAGAGCTTCTAAATCTGCCTCATCGCCGCCGTCTAGCAGCCTCGCCATTGCGCTCGACCTATTGCAACGCGTCAGTACAGAGCAAAAGTACCAGGAAAGAGCAGAACAGGACGAAAAACGGGATAGAAGACTTACAATCCAGCAACACCACGCCGCCGCATCTCATCCTCCAACTCACGGCTCTTGACGGCCGCCACGTCCAGCACAGCCTCAGGCACGTTAGCCAGCCGCGCGACGTTGAGCCCATAGCTTCGGTGAGCAACGCCCTCGCCGACCTCGTAGAGGAAGGTGACTTCGTCGCGGCCGCCGTCGCGCGCCTCCTCGAAGCGCATGTGGACGTTTTTGAGCTCGCCGTGGTCGAAGCCGTCGGCGAGCTTGGCGAGGTTCTGGTAGTGCGTGATGAAGAGGGTGAGGGCGCCGACGGAGCGCACCATGTGGTCGAGGACCGCCGCGGCGATGGCGACGCCGTCGTGGGTGCTGGTGCCGCGGCCCAGCTCGTCGAGGATGACGAGGGAGCGTGGAGAGGCTTGTTTGAGGATGTCGGCTGTTTCGGACAGCTCGACCATGAAGGTCGATTCGCCGGCCATCATGTTGTCGAAGGCGCCCATGCGCGTGAAGACGGCGTCGAGCATCCCGAGACGTGCTGATGAGGCGGGGACGTACGACCCTACTTGGCCCATGATGCTAATCAGGGCTACTTGGCGGACGTAGCTGGACTTTCCGCCCATGTTGGGGCCAGTGATGAGGAGCGCGCGCGTCTCGGAGTTGGAAAGTGAAGTGTCATTGGGAACGTACGAGTCGAGGAGGAGCTGCTCCACCATCGGGTGGCGGCCTTCTTTGACATCTATGCAGATATCGTCCGTGTATGAAGGCTTGACGTATCCTGGCTGGTTGCTGATTTCGGCAAGGGACACGAGGCAGTCAAGAGTGGCCAATGATTGGATACAGTCGCGGAAAGATTGATACTTGGTAGCAATTTCACCAAGAAGCGCCTTAAATGCCGCATCGCAAGCGGCTGCCAATGATTCTTTATGGAGGTCTCGCTCTTGAAGAAGACGTTTGACCTCTGGAGTGTGGAAGCGTGACACTCCCTTGTTGCCCTTCGTCCCGCTGATTTTTGCCCACGAAGCTGGCACCCTCTTGATCTCCGTGTTGCCGACCTCGATGAGAAACTCGATGCCAGCTTTCGTCACGTACTGCACCTTGGACTTGTTGATTGCGGCTGCAGCGTCTTTCTTGTGCTCGTTAAGTTCGTGCTCAACACTCACAATTCCCATCTTATGGTCAGTAATGTCTTCCGTCTCATGCTCCTCTCGGAAAAAGTTGTACTTGTCGTCGTCCTTGGCTGCCTGAAGATTTATGCGCTCGAGGAAACTGATTACGTCCGCCGAGATCAGCGGGATGCTCGCAATCGCCTCCTGAAGAAGTTGCGACTTGAATCCGGCTTTTTCTGGTGATGTGACTTGCACATACTCCCCAGCGATCCGTTGCAGCGTCTGCAAAACACTCAGGAGCTCTGGGCGGCCACACTTCTGATAGTAAATCCTGATCAGCGACTTTTCCAGATCCGTCCGAATCTGGGAAAGCAGCTTCTTCAACTTGTCAGTCGAAGCAAGTTTTTCAGTGCTTCGGAGCTCTTCAACCGCCGCAATGCGTTCCTCAAGATGCGGCTTGCTGAGGAGAGGTCGTCCGACCCATTTCCTCAAAAGTCGCTGGCCAAAGCGAGTTTTGGTTCTGTCCATCGTCCAGAATAGACTCCCCTTGACGGTATGATCTGTTTGATTTTGGTAAACCTCGAGGCTCGTCAATGTGTTTCCATTGAGAAGCATGTGGGACCGGGCAGAGAATGGCTGAAAGTTTTTGGTGAGATCGAAGACGTTTTCGAGGCCGTACTCACTCATGTGAGTGATCATGGCTGATAGGCAGATTGTAACATGCTCGGACAACTGATGGACTTTGTCCAAGGCGCTTGTCGCGTCCGAAGAGTCTTGAGCGTTCTTGACCTTGTCTGCGTAAAAGTTGGATATGTGGCTGTAAGCTTGCGCAGCCATGGTCTTTGACTTTTCCACCCTCTCAACTCTCGCCTGGTCTCCAAAGACGTTACTTTTCGATCTCGAGAGGTGCTGAATCATCTTCTCAGTCGCCTTCGAGGTCTCGCCGACCACGATAAACTCGCAAGGTGCGATATGTAGCAATCGCGTCTCGATCTCGCTCCTCATGAAGCCATCCTCAAAGTCGTCGTAAATGATGTCTCCAGTAGAAGGCTGTACAGCCACAATGCCGACTTGGACTTTTTCATCGGTACCCCATCCTTTGGCATTGCTCTCCGTGAGGCAAAGGAGATGGCCGCTGTTTGATGGTCCGTTTGCACCAGTACCATTGCCCTCGAGCGCTTCAACGTCATCAATGTAGGTGCCTTTCGTGTAAAGATTTGTAAGCTTGCGAACGAAGGGACCACCTTTGTTGTCTCCTGCAGCTTTGAGCGCAGCAGTCTCGAGCTGTCTGACCACGCCTACTTTGTGCCCCGCAGCAACCAGTCTCTTGACGTGGACATGTAGGCGGTGGGTTGGGAAACTGGCACCGGCGAATTTGTCGAGATGTGCCTCGGAGGGATCTTCAAATGATTAGCAGAGAATCAGCAAGATGAGTCCAATGGATACCTACGTTCGTCAAACCTCATTTTGCCGGGTATGCACACAATCCCCAACTCCTTCGCGGCGACCCGAGCATCTTCGCCAAAGAAGCGGAACTTGTACCCAACCTCTACGACGAGGATTGTGTCAGGATGCTTCTTTTTCAACTCGATAATCTGCTTCTCCATGGGCGTCAATTTGCTGGCTCCCTTCTTTGCCTTCGCGCCGCCCTTTCCCTTCGCTTTGGGTGCTGGTTCCTCATGTTCTTCATCCAGGACGCCATCCTCTTCTCCATCTTCCTCGCCCTCTTTCGTAGCTCCTCCGTCTTCCGTGAGGACGTGATTCCGCCGTTTTATCTCCGCCATGCTGTCCGGCCGTCCTAGCTTCTTGACGAATTGTCGATGCAAGCGCTCCTTATGCTTTCTTGCGTCCTCGTCCTCATCGCCAGCATTGTTCTCCTCCAGCACCACTGGCGAGCTCGAATATAGGTATTGCGACGTTCGCTCCGTCACTTTCGCGCCGCGGGTGCCATTTAGGCCGGCATCACTCACACGCCCGAGAGATATGCGGCCGTCTTCGGAAGGCTCAAGTCGGGTAGTGGAAGCTGCTTTCGGGAAAGCAGTGTTCTCGGTATCTTCTTCGTAATCATCGTCATCGTCTACAGCGGCGCGGCGAGGTCTTTTGGCGGGCGGAGGAGAAGCGGCATTCTCGTCTGGTGCTTCGGTCGTCTGCGCACGCTTCAATGCGTTCGAAAATTTGCGCCTGGAGACAGAAGGCCCATCATCTTCATCTTCTTCCCCCGAGAGCTCTTCTCGGGCATCGACTTTGGGTAAAGCTTTGGAAGCTTCGACGGGTGGTGAAGAGGCGAGCTCAGGCGATGCGGTTTGCTTTGCCTTCGGGGGATTCGAGGTCGGCTTTTTCTGGAAGAAGCTTGAAATGGAGGCTTGCTTTTTGGCCTGGGATGACGCAAAGGGCGAGCTGCTGGGGGCCATTGTTGTCGTGTGGCGGCAGGTTGATTGGACGTTGTGACCAGGCTCGGCCAGGACGGGACGTGTTCAGGTCCACGAACTGACGCGACGCGTTTTGGCCGATCCTTCTCCGAGCATCCTGGTCGTACATCCCCCCACAGTGAGCCCACACAAGCAGTGCCAAAACTCCAAGGTGGGGCAGTGGTGCTGCTGTAGCTATCCTTCTTCTTGCTGAAACGTCCAAATCTTTGTGTGGTAAGGTGCTTGAACACTAAATCTCAACTTCAACAATTCAGATGAGCACGGATAAAGAAGCGAAGACTCAGGGCATCGTCATTGAAGAAGGATACGATGCATTACGTCCAAAGGCAATCAGTCTGTCTAGGGTCTAGGTGCCCTCTACCTACATAGGGAGAAAAGACATTAGGAAAAGTAGGCCGACTTCAGCCTTGTCCAACACCACTTCGTCCTGCTCCGGTTGTCTACATGTAGGATGATTTTCCCATGAATCGCTCCAACTGACCATCTTCCTATACTGAGGTCTTCTTGGCCCGGTCAAAACGCCTTGGCGATCCCCGTCCTACTGCGCGTCTGTGAACTCTTTCGCATCTTGGTACAAATCAATGAGGCAGCTAGCCGACCATGATTGTGTTGGAGACTATTGGAAGTGGCATTAGCAACCTGCAGGCCAAAGGGGTCAAGATCAAGGGAGAAACTCACCGAATCCGCGCAGAATGCACCATCCTTGTTCGTCAGCTCCGTCAATCCAGCCCACGCACTCTGGTCAATCGCTTCCATGCACCCGTGCAGCCGCCTCGTCACCTGCTGGTAAGTCTCGATGCGCTCCTCAGGTGTCTTGCGGCGCATCAAGTCGAAACGCAAAAAGGCGCGCAGGAAGAAGCCAGTGGGCCACAGCCACTCGGGTCCCTGGTGGTAGTTACGTCCCTTTGCAGTGTGAAAGTCGGTCGAATCGTCCGAGTTGATGTAGTTGGGGCGGTAGTTGAGGTCCGAGGGGTCGAGCGTTGCCATACCAGTGGGACCGCGAAGGATCTTGTCCGCCATGTAAATGGCATAAAGGGCCTTTTCGGGATCAAACAAATCTGGAGCCACGCTCATGGCAATGGGGAAGTTGGGGCGCAGTTGGTAGTCTTCGTACTCCTTGCCGGACCGGTACAGGTCTTTGTAGATACCACGACGGTTGACGATGGGGGTGTTCACGTCATACTTCTTGTCGTCCGCCTGGTCGCGTGGAATATAGTAAGCCCACTCGAAGCTGCTCTTGATCTTCGCGGCCCAGTCGGAGAACTTGAGATGTCCACTGGAGATGTCAACGCCATCGTACTTGTACTGTCCCTGCTTGTGCAATTCAGCAACCCATTTGCAGGCGCTGTAAAGCATGGCAGTAATCTCAATGGCGGCCCCGTCACGCGGCGTTCCGGGCACGCCCTTGTTGCCGGCTTTCTCGCTTTCTCCCATCTTGTCCATCCACGTGCCACAGTTGAACTGGTTGCCGCCAAAGATGATACCAGTCTTCCCGTCGGGGTGAATGTCGATGTTGAAGCCCGGGTCCTTCATCTGGCTGTCCAAGTTCGGCCCAGCGTTGTACTCGCGGAAAGACATACCAGAGGCATGGCGCTGCAGACACTCTTGAATGATGTCTTCAATTGTGCTCTCGGTCGAGTAGGCCCGCTCGTCGTCCCAGGGGAACCAAGTGTCGTCGTACGGTTGGAACCTTCGCTTGACGCTTTCCTGCAAAAGGCCGGCGCCCTTGGGTACAATCTTGGTGTAGTCTTGGATGTTTTGCAAGAAGAACCACACAGAGTCTCGAGAGTTGTACCGGGGGAGCTTGCCACTGCTGAGAAGATTGGGAATCATTCCGTGCTTGACAACACTGGCAAATGCCATGATGTGCTCCCTTGCGTCGCTGTAACGACCAGTGCCAAGATACAGACCCCTGAGGGAGATGAAGATGTCTCGGCCCCAAGCCCTGGCCCAGTCGGATGAGAAATGTGGAAGACCAGCTGCCATCGACGGGACAGACTTTTCGGGCCAAAGCGAAGCATTGTCCATGTGGCCAGTGACTTGGATGCTGACCAGCGCAAGCTTCTGGAGGAACTTCTGGCCGTTGCGGACATTGTCGTTGAGAAGCTCGATGGCCCGGGCAACTGCAGCGTTGTACGCAGTCTGAATAGTCAACGCAAAGTATCGCGGCAACAAAAAGTTGGGGATCTTGCGAATGGCGTCAAAGCGGTCGTTCAGCCAGGTCGAGACTTCATGGAGAGTCTCATATCCAGGCTGCTTCGATAACCTTTCAAGCCTGCCGGCGCAGTAGTCCAGCGCCCATTGACCTTCGCGAAGGTGGTTGCAGATCGGATGGCCAAGGTCGTTGTATTTGACAACGTCACGCAGGACGCTCCACCAGCCTTGCAAGCCAGCGTAAACAAGCGGGCCAACGCCAGGAACAGTGTACACGCCGTCCTTTCCGCCGCTGAAGTCTCGCTCCTCGGGATCGCAACGGTACAGGATTTGGTTGAGGTGAACGAGGCTGCAGTTCTTGAATGCAGAAGCACCCTCGCTGGCAACAAACTTGTCGAGGCCTTCCGAATGCTCACAGCTTGGGATCCAGGTCTCAAACAAAGCGATGCTTCCAGGGTTGAAATCGGCGGGCACCGTGATGGTGGTATTGTCGCCGGTTGACTCAACTTTGACGCCGGAAATGTCCTTGGTACGACTGGGCAAGCCTCGGAGCAATTTCTTGTCGCTTCGGACGCTTGTTCTGGCCTGAGGGGAGGCGTCGACTTCGAAGGACCAAGAGCCCATGAGCTTTGCCTTCGTGCTAGGAAGGTGCACTGGAGGAAAGCCACCATCTCCATTGCTGTAGCCCGGGAAGGCAGTGTGGGCGATCAGGAAGTACCCCTTTCGTGTGTGCGGGTGCACACGATGTACAGTAATGTACTCGCGATCATGATGAATGAAGGTCTCGTCGTAACCATCTTGGCCCATGAGAGTGTGGATCTGGTTGAGAAGTTTCTTGATACCGCCAATGCCTCCCTCCGCTGCCTCGACCTTGAGTGCGCCTGTCGTCGAGTACGCTGACGAGTAGCTGCGGGTTTCATGGACCAGGTCAATGAGCTCAGGGTAACAGTCGTCGAAGCCCATGACACTTCCCGTGGCACATGCGCACATCGCCACGAGAGCAGCTGTTGGAAGCGTGTCTCGAGCATCACGCTTCTGAGCAGGGGCCTCGTTGTCATGAGTGCAGTCCATGAACAAGGCGTGGACGGGGCTCTGTCGGATCCTCCGAATGACCTCGTGAGACGCAGCACCATTGACTTTGCCAGAAGGATCGCCGACTTTGCTGATCTCGTCCAACTCGAAACTGCCAATTGGTATACCGGCATGGCGATGGACCAATCGGCTCAGTTCTTGTGTGCTCCAAGCTTGCATGGCTTCGCGAATCAGAAAACTGATGCCCAGGCGTTTGCAGAAGACAAAGTCCATGTCTTCAGATCCGGTGAAGAGCTCCGCACCAACGACAAGGTCGGGTCGAACTTTGCGTGCCTCATCCAACATGTGCTCGGCAACGTGGATAGGGGTGGAGTGGCAGTTGTCGATGCGGAATCCCGTGAAGTACTTGGCCATGAGTCGAGTGTACTTGGTCATGAAATCCCAGAGGAAAGGGTTGTCCTGAGGACCTTTGCCATAGCGAAGCTTGACACAGTCGCCCCAGACAATGACCTCTCTCCGAAGGTAGGCTCGAGACTGCGGACCGGCATTGTCCTTCATGGCATCTGCTGCCCAGATCCAGCCGTTGTTGACCAGAGCAAGGGCCCTTTTGCTGTGCTTCCTGGTCGTCGCATTGTCTGGCAACCTCGTGAAGTAGGACTCAATCAGGGGGTTTCGCTTGTTGATGGCACCAAGTTTCGGGCCGTGGTCATCAAGTCGGACGTACTTGATGCGGTTGCGTAATTGATCCATGATTACTGCTGCATCGTCGTCGTACTCCTTGTAGAATTCCACGTTGACGTCCTGGAGGAATTTGTACATGGTGGCGGAAGCCTCGTCTGGGCCGCCGGACTTGCGGCTGTCAAATCTTCCGAAAAGGGCAGCAAGCAGGGCTGCGGCAGTCCTGGGGTCCATTCTGCGGCGGAACCTCTGCCCGAGCCTGTCATTGCCGACGAAAGCATGTTGAATGAGCCAGTCGACCTTTTGTTTGGACGACCAGCTCTTGACTTCCTGAATGCCAGCTACGCCGAGTTTGCCAAACCCGTTGTCGGGGAAAGTGATTTCGCCTTCGGTCCAGGCTTTCACAATCTCCTTGGTGTTGCGCTCGACATCAACAACGTAGTACTGCCAAAGTTTAAGCTTGTCAATGACCTCGGTCTTGATGGCGCTCATGATCTTTTGCAGGTCGTCTGAAGTGTTGAGTGTGCTAGGGAGACCAAGCTCTGCGAGGTCTCTTCCAAGCTTGAGCAGTGCATTGTCAAGCTCCAGGGCAGCTTCCAGATGAGGAGCGGTTTCGAGATTGTACCCAGCTTCCGGATGCTCTTCCAGCCACTTGCTGTTGTTGGCAGTGTGGTTCCAGACGACATCTGTCAAAGCAAACAGCTTGTACTGGTCCTTCATCTTCTCGACCATGTCGGCAATGTCCTGTTCTCCGCGGGGGAACAAATTCTTGTCGAATTGATGTTGATCGAAGATGCTGTAAGGCGAGTTGGAATTTCCTCGCATCATCAAGGGCGTGAAGTGGACCATGTTGTAACCCCGTTGGCTGATACCCGCAAGATGGCTGTCCCAATCGGTCGGGTATTTGCCCATGAATTTTGAAATGACGGAGAAGATGGACAGGGAGTCCAGCGGCATGAGGGTGTCTCCAAACTTCAACTTGGGCGACACATCGATGTAGTACGTAGGCGTCTTGGTAGGCTTGGGCGAAACGAGAGAATCAGGAGAGAATTCCGGCAGAGGCGTGTAGGTCGAGTAGAAGGCAAAGGCGCCAGCAGAGTAGATGGGGCAGTCGATCTCAATGGTTCCATTGAAGTCGGGACGAAGCCTTGCCATGTCAAAACCAACCAAGCTCACATGGACACACAAAACCTACTTGTATTCGCGGAAGCGATCACGCTGGAACTGCTCGCCCTTGGCGGGGATGTTCACCCACAGGCTGCCCAAACGACAGATGGAGCTGGTACCGTCAATGGCGAATCGAACGACGTAGGGCTGGTCGGTGGGAGGTGGCATGTAGATGTAGCCACCAGGCACATCTGGAGCGCCACCGTCGGTCAAAGGCAAGAGGTAAACGGTAGTTGGGGCCATTGTGTCGAAGAAGACGGTTGTCGATGCTTTGAACTAAGTTGTTGGACAGACTGAAGAACAAAATAAGGTATGGAAGCTATCAAGATTGCTGAGGATGTTTCAAAGGATGAAAGAAGCAGATGGAGTGAAGAGATGTTTGGAGTTGAGAGGATGCCAGAGGTGGAGAGGGTACAAAGAGACGCTCAGGAGCTCTATGGCAGTTTCCCAATGTGGAGGAAGGGAGCGAGGGTAGTCGCTAAGCTCATTGATTATTTACAGAGCAGGAAGTGGTGTCCGTCATGAGAGGTGTGAGAGGGAAGCTCTCAAGGTGTCAGAGGAAGCGCGGGTGGAGGATCGGCAGGCACGCGGGGGACGCGGAGACTCCAGAGGCCTCGATTCCGCAGCGACGCACGGACTACGTCACCGATGCTGACCTTGGTTGTTTGCTGCAGTCTGCAGACTTCCATGTCGTCCCCACTACTGACTGCAACAATGAACGGCATATCATCGCAGGGAACTTCAGTGCTGACTGCAAATCGACCAAGGCCAGCGGATCGCGTCAAGAGAGAGCTCGAGTGAGCATTGCGTGTGCATCTCACCATCCTGGACTGAAGTCTCTCCCAAGTCCGCCGGAAGCAGCAGTGCAAAGTCCGACGGCCGTTGCCTTGGAACAAAAGACGACTTCCCAAGGCAGTGTGCAGCCGCTTCTCCACTCTTGCACCTCGAGCGAGTCGCACTCGACAGCGCGGCGGCTGCCTTTTGAGCCTCAAAGGCCAGACGGGCTGCTAAGTGTTTCATCGGGCAATCGCAGGGCCACAAGCCTAGCAGTAGCGTGGATAGTGCTGGCGTCAGATTGAGCTTGGCGACGCCTTGTTCTTCCTCCTCGTCTCCAGCTGTCGTCGTGGTGTCGGTTCCGGTTTGGGCCCAATCTAAAAATTTCTGGAAGAAGTCAGGTGCCACAATGAAACAATGGCACGTCGCCGGCCACGAGAGAGACGCTTTGTTTCAAACTTTGGCAGACATTCAACAGACGGGTGCCTTGCATAAACACTGAGAGCACGCACTGCTCTGACGACGGCTGTTGCTCTCCTGGAAAACCTAGCATCATGTCAAAACTTTCGGGCTGCACCTTGTCGTCCAACACCAGAGAATTGTCTTTTCGACACCCAATTGTGCCATGCTGTGTCAATAAAAGCCACCCGGCAAAGCAAGGCTAAGAAACGGTTCAGGAGATGCCGCGATTGCCAAGCAGACCGTAAAGATATCGCACAATGCGGGCAGATGAGATGAGGAATACGCAGTGCTGCAGTAGGCGATGGCGAGGTCGGGATTTTGGACAGGGGTGCGGGCGATGCGAGCCGCGCCGGGTCCTCTTGACCACGACCATGACAAGCCGGAGAGGCTGCCAAAAAGTCGTGACACGGCAAAGAAAGGGACAAGTTGAATCGAAAAACGACGGGCAGCCTTGAACTCAGTGACGGAATGAAACTTGCGCATCTGGGGATTCTTCAGGAGCACCCGAGTGCCCAACTGCCAAAATTGGTCGCGTTGTTGTTGTTGTTGTCGTTTTTGTCGTTGTCGTCGTCAGCACACGGAAAATGGCATGACGGCATGAGCAGGAGTTGCATGTTAAATGGTTGACCGGATCAGAGCGGATGGTGTTTGATCGACCTTGTCGGGCGCAGTGGAGAGCGGAGAGAGAGAGAGGACGTAATGTTCGTCTTTGCTCAGATTGCGGTGGACCAGGGGGAGGCTCAGAGCTGTCTATATTTACCAAGTCTGGCGGTCTTCATCAGACTTTGCGAAGAGCACGGAGGAGAGACAGCGGCTCTGACGCCTTACAAGGAGTTCCCTGACCAGCAGATGCGAGACTTGGACTACTGCGACTACAGTTAGCTGCATCCATTGCCAGCCCATCACTGACCTCGTCGCACGCGCCCGTCTCTTGCTGGTGCTGCTCCCTCTCACGCTTCCGCCTTCCGCCTGCCCTGCCTTCCAGCGTGCCAGTGCTGTGCCTGGTGCCCTTCAGGTCCTGTCTCCTCCCCCACGACCTGCCGCCAGGCACCCGCTCGACCACACCAGTCGATTCCGCCGCCGTCCCTTTTCTCCAGCCACCACGCTTCCAGTGCTCGCTCACCTCAGGCTCCGCTCTCTCTCCACCGCTGCCGGCGTGCATTGATTGTTGCGACCGACAAGACCGATCCACTCACTCGCTCTCGCACACACCTGTGTCTCTCCACAAATCGCCTACCTCGCCCCTCCCGGCCCTACCTCATCCACGCGGTGCCTCCTGCGGCCCGCATCGCGTCTGCTCCCCCTCTGCACCTCTCAGCTCCTCTCCATACGACGATACCGTGTCACCTTGCGCCCGGCACTCCGAGACGACATACCCGCCCCCGTGGACTGTAAGTCGCTTTTCTTTATTCAGTCTGCCCTGAAACCAGACGCTATCCCGGCTCGCTTGCCCTCTCTCGTCCTCTCTGCCTGCAACCCCCTCTTTCTCCCCCCCAATATCCCGCCTCGTCTCCTCGCCATTTGCCGTGCCCATTGTGTTGCCGCAATCGCCTCCTCGGTCGTGTAACAAACGGGCTGACGGACTAGATCCAGCTCGCGCATAAGCTTCCACCACCGACGCCGACTCCCCTTTGTCGAATCCCGCCGGCCAACCAACACCAAACAAGCGCCACGAAGCCAGTACAATCGATCCGCGCGTCGCACAAGTACAGGTTAGCTGGCCTGGTTGCGGGTTCCTGCTTAGCTCTTGGGGCCCCATTCATCTTAGGGTGACGGGCCCGTCAGGTGTGTATAGCGGATGCCCACATTCCACCCTGTGCCCTCGATGGAATCGAAGCTAATCGTCATGTCGGACAACAGTGTCGAGGTAAACACCCACCCGCCACCTCTGCGTGCTCGATACCGTCGCTGCCAGTAGCGCACAGCGTCCAAGAGCCCTTTGACTCGTCACATTGCTTCGCCCGCCAATTGAGGGCGTACACGGCTAATACGTGCCACAGTCGTTGGATCGGGCCCAACCGCGGAGGACGCTGCGAAAGATGCCGAAATCTCCCTCCTTGTCTTCAAACAGTCAGAACAACAAAGGCGCGACCCAGCAGTCGAGTGTCGAAAGTCCACGGAGTCCACAGAGCCCTGCGTCGCCCGCGAGACTGGGATCAAGCAACCATGAGATGAACAACATCTCCCAAGACTCACATCACCCTGCACCACCGAGATCTGCGCACTCGCCCACCCCTCCCCGCGAAGAGTCGTCGCGGCGCTTCTTTTCGCACCACAAAGCGTCCAAGTCGACCACGAGAGTGGGGGCAGATGGTGGCATGTCGACGATGAGACAGGTCTCAGAATCGGGGCCGTCCTCGCATCATCCCTACCCCTACAAGCAAGCGTCAGGGTCGTCTCCAGACGTGAGCAGGTCTCTGGACAACGCTAGCATATCTAGTGGTAAGCGAAAAATCATGCTGCCCCGAACAAGCCTGTCGATCTCTAACGGTGTGCGCCCTTCAGACACCACTCACGATTATGACCAGCGCAACGACGCTGCAAGCACCAAATCATCCCAAAATCCTCTGCCCTCGGAACACGGCTCTCAAAGGAGGCCCAACGCAAAGAATCGCTTCAATCTGCTTGGACGCTCTCGCTCCGTTCGATCTGATGACGCCGTGAACCACGAGGGGCAGCCGCCGAAGCCCTCCCCATTAGCACACCGCTTTGCACCTTCCTCCCAGCACGGCGAGAAGCGCTCCGAGGAAAATCGCAAGAGGCCAATCCCTGAAGCCGGATTGCGAACCGCGCCAATTCAGGACAAGGCATTTCTGGACATGCTCAACTCACAGCCCCGTACTCGGTCTGCCGACCGCGAGGAAGGAGGCCAGTCATCCCACCAAAAGGAGAAGAAGGATCCTGGATTTTCTCTTCCAGCCGCCTTCGAGAAGGGCGCATTTTTCAACGGCATCAAAAATACCGGTGAACGGACAGCCGCCAACATTGGCAAAGCTGGAAAGGCTGGCAAGGGCTTCTTCGGCAAGCTTACTCGTAACGGTAGCTCGCACGAGCGGGACCATCCCCCTCCGATCGATGAGAATTATGTTTGTAAAGTCATCAATCTTCCCCTGGTCGAACAGACTCGGAAGACAAGAATATCAAAGAGGCTCGCGGCATCCAAGGACAAGACAGAATTCTGGATGCCTGCACTACCCTGGAGGTGTATTGAGTGAGTATTCTATGCGCCCAGACACTGTTCGGCTGCTAACAAGCTACTAGTTACTTGAACATGAATGGATGCGAAGAAGAAGGGTTGTACCGTGTACCAGGCAGCGGCAAAGACGTCAAGTATTGGCAGGGCCGCTTTGATAGAGGTATTTCTGAATCGCTCGAGTCTAGGCACCACCAGACTAATCAGACAATCGCAGAACTCGACATCAATTTGTTCGACGAGGAGGAATTGTACGACATCAACATCATCGGTTCAATGTTCAAAGCTTGGCTCCGCGAGCTCCCTGACGAGATATTCCCCAAAGCCATACAGCAAAAGATTCAGGAAAATTGCCGAGACGCGAAAACGACGCCGCAGATGCTCAAAGACGAGCTGTCGAAACTTCCGCCTTTCAACTACTACCTCTTGTTCGCCATCACCTGCCATATCAGTCTGCTTCACTCTTGTTCGGAGAAAAACAAGATGGACTACCGCAACCTCTGCATCTGCTTCCAGCCTTGTATGAAGATTGAGGCATTTTGCTTCCAGTTCCTCGTTCTAGACTGGCGCAACTGCTGGCAAGGCTGCTGGACAGAAAAAGAGTACCTCGAGAAAGAGATGCGCATTCTGGAGCCCGAGAAGTACCCCATGATTCCTCCTCCGTCATCGCACGGTCCTCCGTCGCACGGAAATCATGAGAGTTCACAAGAAGACAACGAGCGAGCCGAATCATCTGGAAGCAGCAAGCCATCGACAATCAACAGCTCGACCCCTGACAAGCCTCGGCCTCCGCCTCTCAACTCGACCGGCGCACGCGAACGCGAAGAAGAAGATGTGACACCTACCCAGGCCAACCGCACTGGCGTGCGCAACAACGACTTGCCCAAGCTCTCTCCGATGAAACCTTTGTCGCCAATTGCTCTTTCCCACAACTAGGCGTATATTCGACGGTTCTTGGTTCACAGACGCAAGTGGAAAGCAAGGAGGCCGGCCTCTTCGCAGCTCTAGACTGTTCTGAACGAAGCTCAAAAGCGATTGGCGCAATGATGGTCATGAGCGTCAGTGGACCTGTTTGATTGGTTTCAGTGTCGTCTTTATGGTTTCCCTATAACCGTTGGCTGCCTTCTGTCTGGTCAAGACGTTGAAAGACGTCCAACTTGAGCAGGCAGCGGCTCGCCAACCCTGCCAGCACTCATCCTTCGGCAATCAATGCACTTTGATTGGGTTCTTTGTTCTGTTCGAATACCCATTTCCTTGGTTTGGGCTGTTTGCTTAATTGTTTGGCGTTTTGAGAGCAGCCACTCGAGCAGCACGTCCCGTTTTTCAGCATCGTTGATTACTCCATTACTTCAATTCTGCATGCCTTCAGGCAATTTTCATACACAAGTCTCATGGTCGGTGGGCTGATGGAGTTGAAGAGGGCACGCACTTGGGCAGTTGGCAGGTCAGAATGCATGGGAGAACGTTTGCCCCTTGAGCGCCAATGGGCGGTTGTTGGTTAGGGGGGGACCAAGCAGCGAGGCGAAATTAAACCAATTGTATGATAGGAGAAAGAAATCTTTTCAAACTGTACCGAAATCACCTGTGCTACGTGAAGTCAAAAATCATGACAGCTCTGTGTATGCGCCTGGCCTTTTGGACGGCATAATATCCTTCGTAGGTTGTCTCCATGGCGCGTGACGTTTGGCAAAATCGTGGCACACGTAGGAACTCGACCAAGAGAAAGCAACAAAGTAGAAGCGGCAGTAGAGCAGTAGAAAGTCTCCATGTCAAAAGGAACGCATACAGGGAGCATTCAAGCGCCTTGCGCACTTGATAACGGAATCCATCAAGTCCTTTGCGCTGAATTACAGGGAGCAGTCGTAGCTACGTGTGCCACAACTTTTGCTACAGTACCAGGCCTCGCAGCATAGCAGGAGTGGCGGGCTGTATCATGCTCCCTTGCTCGGAACCACCTCAGGAACCGGAAGGGATCACGTAAGGGACTGACCGTTCCCTGGGAGGAGCCAACCGCGGTTGTGGTCGGTTTCAAGCTCAGCTCAGCTGTCGACAGGGCCAGCGGGGAACAACGCCCTGCCAATCCCTGCCCACGCCAAGCCCGCCGCGTGAGGATGGCCCTGGCGCCGTTATCCTGACGTCGCGAGCTCCACCACGCGCAATTATTGTCAACTTCACCCGATTCGACTTTCTCACTGGCACTGCCTCAACCTCACGGCCTGCTCACACGATGCTCACAACTACCGCTCTACCCGTCCGCGCTGCCTCTGTCGCCAATGCGGCCATGCGTCCGCGATACCTGTCAACCGGCTTCGTCCCATGCGTCAACACTGCCTCCTACAGCACGACGACAGCACAACGGCCATCATCAATCACGCTGCTGGCATCCTCATCGACGAAGCGTACATCCAGCCTCAGCTCCACAGTCCAGCCGCGTTTCACGCAGCCCTCCCGCACAGCTCCCCTCGTCCGGCACAGCAGCACGCAGCCCGCCGCAACCAATGCCAGCACCGCACCTCCCACAGCTTCGTCAACGAAGACGACAACACCACCGACAAACCCCGACGGCACGCTGACGTGGAACCGCTTCCTGGCAATGCGCAAGACGCGCCGCCGCATCTCGCTGCTGTCGTCGGTGCTGGCGGCCATGGCCTCGACGGCCGGCGGCACCTACCTTGTGCTCAGCATGAACCTGGACAGCGTGGGGGCGACGACGCTTGGTTTGGATCCGCTCATCGTCATGGGCCTGAGCGTCATTGGTACCGGTTGTGTGGGCTGGCTGCTCGGTCCTGCGCTGGGCGATGCGGTATTCAGGCTCGCGAATAGGAAAATTGGGGCACAGATTGCGCAGGTGGGTTTTCTTTTTCTTCTCTGCTGCTTTGAACACAATGACGTGTTCAGACGTCTCATGTTTGGGCTTGCGTCAACTCTCCTCTTTTCTGGCACGCTCAGCTTTTGCTTCTTGCGGCCCGCATATCCCACCCACTCCAACAAGACCAGCCGCTGACACGCACTTACAGAAGGAAAAACAATTCCTCCACCGCATCAAGACGTTCCGCGTAGACCCCGCGCAGTCGTCATACACGAACCCCGTGCCCGACTTTTACGGCGAGAAGATTGGCTCCGTCGCCGACTACCGCCGCTGGCTGAAGGACCAGCGCGCCTATAACCTCAAGACCTCGGGTACCCCACGCGGCGGAGCTGGCGCCGTGGCGCTGGGCAAGAGGAAGAAGACGATCGTCTGAGCTGGTCGTGTTTGCCTGGAGTTCTCGGGAACGAGCGTAGGATGATGTGGACATGCTGTGGCTTGAGGGGGTTTGGATTGGGGGGGTGTTCGACTTGCCAGCCGATGAGCCAATAGAATGGATCTTGAGTTTGGCTAGATACCTTCAAATGTACAGCCGAGGGAAGAGCAAGCAGGAAGTTCTGGTCCAAAACCGTTCCGGCTCAGCACCATTATTCCTCTCAAAAGGCGGCCGTGTTCTTTGATGGAGTTACGGCCGCTTGAGCCGTCGTCGTCTTCTCCCCTTTCCTCAAACATTCGAATCACAAAAAAAAAAGCAAGCGTTGGCAGCCAGTACAGGTAGTATAGCGGGTGTAGGACTGAGCCAGCTGCTGTATCAGCAGAGGTACAAAATAACTTTTTACATCTCATTCAATTATCCTTCGTATGCGTGAGAAGCCACCTGAGGTGCCTTTTATTGATCCTCTCCGTTTTGATACTATCTCTATCATTAAGCTAAGAGTACCGCGCACTGCCTAATGGTAATGAAGCAGTCATGTCGACAACAGCTCGACATGGCGAACCAAAGGGACACTGTTTCACGGATCTGGAGCCAAATGGCGTGGCATGACACAGCGTTGTCAACTCACCAAAGCAGCGCGGATTGGGAGCACCCATCCAATGTGCTCTAGCCACAAGACTCAGGCATCAGGTACCTCGGAAGTGTGCATGAAGGTAGTCATGGGGAGCATTCAGCAGCCCTGCCCGCGCTTGGCCCTTTACTATGCCTCCCGTTGGATGCGAGGGGCCTCGACTCCAGGTCGACGACCGCATTGTAGGCTGTTCAAGTGCTTGAGGTGAGCAATATGGCACTGTTACGCAGGGGGGGTTGCCAAGAGGCTGATGGAATACGGGGAGATGAGGGAACGGAGGGTTGATTATTTGACTTGGGTGTCGGTGCATCCGGCATGTTCAAAGAAAGAGGCCGATACACGTGCCTCCAAGTCGCATGTCTTTGACAAATAGAAGGGAGGCAGTGTGTCGTTGAGGTGTTCGAGACCGAGTCCGATGGCATTTGGATCGCTGGCAAACGTAGTTCTGGTTGTTGATTGATGGGAACATACGGGAAGGGGGGTTCAATGAGTGACTGAAGTGTGCGTAGCTTAGAAAAGCGAGCAGGGTGAACATGTGCTTAGAAAGAGATTCTCATTCAATCCGTCTCGAAGTAGGTGGGCGGAAGTTCCGAGAGGTCGGCTTGCCATTGCCTAAGAATCGAAGAGCTGGCGGTCGAGTCGTGGAAAGGACAACAACGAATTTCGGCCTACAAAAGTCGCGAGCGGCGTCGGGTCCAAGATCACGGAATGAGAGGATTCACTTGCATCACTTACCTGGCCGACTCTTGATGCTAGTCAACCCAGCATTCCCGCGAGCAGGACGGTCCATCGATTCACGGTCAAACAGCTTGAATAGAGTTGTAGCAGATCGACAATGGTTATGCGGAACATCACCCATGTGAAGCCTCCATTGTTTGTATTGATCATGCTGAAAAAGCTCCATTGATAGGCCGCAGTCGTAATTTTGTCCCTTTGGTAGTTACACCGTGGTGAAGTAAGGATCCCACTGTCGTGGGTACGCCGACCGAACGTTTGCAAAATCCTTTTGCTGGCTCTCAAGACTCCGTTATGCCCGTAAACCCAGGATTTCTGTTTTGGTTTGACCTCTCTAAACCCCCCGTCGTCCCCGAAAGCGCAGCTTGCTCCCCAGACTCGCAGAAAACCCGTTTACCTGACGATAGCCTCGAACCTGTTCTTGAACCACTTGACGGTGTCGGCCTGGGTGATCTTGTGGGAGTGGCCGATCTTGGACTGCGCGCGCCTGCGCTTGGCGACACGCTCACCGGGGCGGGTCCTGTGGAGCTTTGTCAGCCTTTCTTCTTCAAATCGCCTCAATCGCTCGCTCGCGCTTCTTGGGTGTACGCACATGCAGACGTAGAAGTCCATTCCGTAGATACCGATCGCAGGGTCGTACTTGATGCCCAAGTCGATGTGCTCGGAGATACCGAAACCGAAGTTGCCGGTCTCGGAGAAGTTGCGCTTCCTCAGCTCGTACTCCTTGACCTTGAGGCCACGCTCGAGAATCTCCTCAGCCTTGGGGCCACGGACGGTGACGTGGACGGCGATCTTTTCGTTGCGGCGGATACCGAAGGTACGGACGGTGTAGCGGGCCTTGCCTGTAGATTTTCCATCAGCGGGTGCGCGGTCGATGGCGGTTCGGACGGTGGATTCGTACTGTAGACGGGGGTTTGACCGGACAGCTGCTCAAGCACCTTGGCGGCACGGGTGAGCCTGTCACCAGACTCGCCGACGGAGATGTTGAGGACGAGCTTCTGCACCTTCAGCTCCCTCATGGGGTTGCTGCTCTTGTCCTTGTTCTCGGCCTGAAATTCATCGTCAGCGATGCGAGCGACGCATATTCTGAGCGCTGGTAGCGTACCATTGTGACTGCAGGTGTTAGTGTTGTCGGTGGTGCAGGCCGGTCGTAAACGTCGTGGTGCGAGACTGGAGATGGTGGACAATTTTGGTGGAGAGGAGAGTGTGAGCCGCTAAGCCCTCGCTTAGCCCGACAGGGATTCCGATTTGCCAGGCGCCACGGCCGCAATTCGCAGCCACGAGCGCTGCGAGCAATGGAATTGAACGGCGAATTCTAGCGTCAATGGTTGCAGAAAGACAATCATCCATTGTCGCTCAACGATCTTCAATTTTGGACTGAATTAGCTCTATTTCGTGGCTGCTTGGTGCCTGAGGCGCAAAGCACTAGCGTCATCAGTGCCAAGATTTGCGGCGCGACTCCGGCTTCGACGTCTTGCATCTGTATAGCTTGCCCGGCGCGACTGTATCCGCCATTCGCGACGACAATCCACCCCAAACACTCCCTCTACCCATTCGGCAGCTTGCAAAGTCGTGTTCGCACGCGCCTCTTCAACCATGGCGCAGGCTAACAAGCAAGGCAAGATGGTAAGCCACCTTCGACTTTGCGACGAAAGCTAGAAAGATGTTCGTTAACAGAGCCAGCTGACGCATTTATCTTTAGCAAAACCTCGTGAGTGGACCTCGATCTACCGATTCTCGAACTACAGCTCTGACGACTTCAGATCAACTACCGCATGCGCGCCACACTAAATGACGGACGCCAAATGGCAGGCCAGATGCTGGCCTTCGACAAGGTCAGAACAGAACGCGATACACCACTTGGGAAGCAGCGCTGATCCGGTCGTCTAGCACATGAACTTGGTCCTCGCCGACACCGAAGAATTCCGCCGCGTCAAGCGCAAGTCCACCAAAAGCCAGGCCCCGGGGGCTGCTGCCGCCCCGCTTGTCGAAGCTGAAGAGAAGCGAACTCTGGGCCTCACCATCGTCCGTGGAAACAGCATCGTCTCCCTCTCCGTGGAAGGTCCTCCCCCCGCGGACCCGTCGAGCAGACTTGGCACCGGAGCTCCTGGCGGCGCCGCCGCTGCGGCTGCAACTCTGTCGTCAGGTCCAGGAATAAGCAAGCCTGCGGGCAGGGGTCTTCCCGTCGGACTCACTGGTCCTGCTGCTGGTGTCGGTGGTCCTGGTCCTGCTGGTTTCGGCAGCTTTCCTCCCCCAGGTGGATTCCCAGGTGCCCCGGGTGCGCCGCCAGGATTCGGCGGACGTGGTGGCCCTCCTGGTGGAGCCCGTAAGTTTAGGGATCTACATGTCGCTACGATTTTGTTGCTGATATTGTTTAGCTGGTTTCCCTCCTGCAGGTTTCCCTGGCGGTGCTCCTCGTAAGTGTCACAGCATGGCGATGGCAATTTCGAAATGCTAATGATCAACAGCTGGTTTCCCGCCCGGCTTCCAACCGCCCCCTGGTGGTCGTGGATTCCCTCCTGGAGGTCCTGGCTTCAGCAGGTAGATCGGATCTGGAAATGTTCAACCTTAAAACAAAACCTCGAGATATTCGCGAGTTGGTGATATTGAACACCACCGAGCCGCACCTGAAGCTGGATTATGAATGTCATGATCGCAAGAGATTGAAAAGCACCAGGCGCATTCAACAAACACCGCGGCTTGCCCATCTTGCTTGCCCTGAATTTGGAGCTGGCAGGTCGTCGGAAAAGGGACTCAGACTTGTCGTTATACTGGGCGTTGGGGTCGGAGATACCTTGCATGGTCAAAGAAAGCAATGCGAGCACAAGCACCAAATGAATCAAATCTACAGAAGCGTGAATTCATGCCCGGTGTTGGTAGTAATTGTTCAATAAATGCATCACTGCGGCAGTGGTTCCCCACACGTGACCGACCCCGGCGGTCCCACTTCCGCCCGAAAGGCCCACCCTCAACATCTCCAATCAGACTTCCGCTGACCAAAGCAAGTTGCAATCGCGAGCGCCGGTGCAGTCAGAGCAACCCTCAACAACACCCTCCTCACAACCTTTTGCCTCTCCACTCTACCGGTTTCTCGTCAAACAATTCCGTCACCATGGCCGCCGCGATCAAGGCTATCAATGCGAAAATCCGCTCCAACAAGGCGCTGGATTATTTCTTCTCCACCCGTACGTTTTGCGTCCATCACGGCCGCATCAATTATCGCAACCATGTTTCCTTGGTCAATCACAGCTCCTCAAGATTCTTAGACGTTTGTGGTTTGCGTTGGAGCGCCGGATTCGTGCTAGGTGGCTAACTTCCCCGGGTCTCCAACAGATTTCTGGGGCCCCGCGTCGAACTTCGGCATCCCGCTCGCGGCGGTGATGGACACCCAGAAGGACCCTGAAATGTAAACTCAGTCCCCTAATCTTCACTTCGCACGCGACTAGTCTCCCAAACCCGTCACTGGACCACCCACGCCTGCTGCGCTCGCTGCCATTGCCGTTCAGCTACAACGCTCGGTGAATAACCTGCGCCCCCACCCGGCACGGACGTCAGACGGGGCAGGTTCACACGACAGCTGAGGAATCAAAGCAATTGCTTGAAGCAATGGCATGCGTGTCGCAGCAAACGTGGGGGGGCATTGTCAACAGAAAAAGAGGATCAAACTTTCGGGAGATTTATAGCCATGTGCTAACGGGCGCTACAGCATTTCCGGTACCATGACTGCTGCCCTGACCTGCTACTCCGCCGTCTTCATGCGCTACGCCCTGGCCGTCAGCCCTAAGAACTACCTCCTCTTTGGCTGCCACTTGGTCAACTTCTCCGCACAAGCTACGCAAGGCTACCGTTACCTGAGCTACTGGAAGTACGTTCACTCGCATCGAAATGTCAATCGCCCGCGGGAAACAAGATGCTGACTTGATGACAGCTTCGGTGGCCGGGAAAAGGCCCTCCAGACCAAGGCCAAGGACGCCGCATCGTCGGTCAAGGAGTCGGCGGAGAAGGTTCTTAAGCAGTAGAGAAATAGCTTTTGCGTAATCAATCGAGTGGAGAGGCATACCACTATCGGAGTCTTGACACGGCGGCCATGAAAAGACGAGGACTACTTCGAATTCCAGACTCCACTTTGCAAAAATGACGAGCAGATGAGAACAGCATCACACCTATCCATCAGGCTTGTTTGGGTCATGGGATTTGTAAGATTTTGGCGGCGTTCAAACCACAATACCAATTTTTTGTAATGTACAAATTATCCAGCACACCAGTGACAAGATCTTAATGTTGAGTGGACTGGAATGCATGATTTGATTACAATGCTTTGTGCCATCTTTTGTTTGCCAAGTTTTTACAACGACCAACCGCACATGTCCAAGAACATCGATTACATTACTCCAAAGTCTCGTCCCCGATGAACTCATTCACATCAAACTCGTCCTCCCACCAATCTCGCTGCCCCCTTGGCCCGACGGCATCTCTCCGCTCCTCCCAACCACGAACTCTTTGTAGATAGTCGCCAATCGCTTCCTCTCCTGGTCGCTGATGCTGCTCCTCGTCGTCTTCAGCGAGCTCTCAAAATGCTTCCACTCAATCATCGGTTCCTTACTACCCTCCTCCTCGTCCTCTCCCTCGTTCTCTTTCTTCGAGCCGACGCCGTCCTGTGCGCCGTCAGGTGAGAGCAGCGCATGCTGCAACTGCTTTTGCCTGCGCCTCATCGCCTGCATGTTCGCAATCTGCGCGCTAATCTTCGCGCGTTCGCCAAGCGCTGCGGGACCAGTGACTCGGGTGCTCTCGTTGTCTTCGTCGCCGAAGCGGAAGTGCATGAAGTCGACTTCCTTGCTGCCTTTCTTGCCTGTCTGCACGCCATTCTGCTGGCCCTTGCCCTTGCCGCCCTTGCGATTGGCCGCTCCGCCGTCGACGCTCAGATCTTGGTCGCCTAGGACGTCGTGGATGGCTTCGAGCTGCGCATTGTACGCCACGGCCTGCAGGTCGGCGCCGCTGTAGCCCTCGGTGCGCCGCGCGACTTCGCGGAGGCTGTGCTGCGTCTGCGATACATCCAAGACTTCGGGCGAGACGCGCAGTTTGCGTGTCACGGCTTTGAGCACATCAAGGCGCTCCTCTTCGTCAGGCATGTCACACAGCAGACTCTTGTCTAGACGGCCTGGGCGCAGCAATGCCGGATCAATGAGGTCGGGTCGGCTCGTTGCAGCGAGAATGTAGACTCCTGACAGCCCCTCGGCGCCGTCCATTTGCGTGAGGAGCTGGTTGACAACGCGGTCCGTTACGCCGGTTGAGTCGTGACCGCGCTTGGGTGCGATACTATCAAACTCATCGAAGAAGAGTACACACGGCTTAGCTGCTTCTGCGCGCTCGAACAAGTCTCGGACAGACTTTTCAGATGCACCAATGTACTTGTTCAGGATTTCGGGTCCTTTGACGCTGATGAAGTTTAGACCACATTCACCAGCCACTGCAGAGGCGAGCAGTGTCTTTCCGCAACCAGGGAATCCGTAAAGAAGAAGACCGGAGCGAAGACGCAGGGGACATTGCGCGAAGATGGGTGCGTAGGTCGTAGGGTACTGGAGAGTTTCGAGGAGCGTCTGTCGAGTAGTGTGTAGACCACCGATGCTATCCCAGCGAGTGGTGCTCGATTGAAGAGTGACATTGCGTAAAGATGCTGGAGTGAAGCCGTCAAGCGCTCGAGTGAAGTCGGCTTGGGTTAGAGTGACATTTTCTGTGGAAGAGTCGCTAACACTGCGAATTAGAGCTTCGCTGCGTGCTCGAGACACAAGCAGCACAAGGTCGCCAGGCATGTAGCCGTCAGTCTGACCAGCCAGATCGAGGAAATCGAGAGTAGGGTCCACTTGAAATTCGTCTTTCATGGAAGAGCTGCCTGGCCTACTTCCAGGGGGCGAGCTTTCCATCCAGGGGCTCTCTTCTGGCTTTGCAGAGCTTGTGCCGTTGAGTTTGGGGTGCTCCTGCTCTTGAGTGTGTGGCAGCACGAGCTTCTCCATGACTTTGCGTCGTCCTTCTTTATTTGGAGCTTTCAGGCTGACAATTTCTCGAACAACATGACCTCCGATGACCACATTATTGATGGCCTCTTTGCTTTGGCCTGTGGCAAGGAGGACGACGCGGGAATCCATAGAGCAGTACTGGCGCGCGATCGTACAAATGCATTCGCTAATGTGTCTGCTTCGGCCATTTTCTCCGCCAACCTGGAGCTCAGTCTCCGCAGGACACAGCTTGTCCAGGTCGTCAAGAATGACCATAGAGCGGCCCCCGTATCTGGCACCCCAAGATGCAGCCGCAAAGAGCCTTTCGAGGGTTTCTTTGATAGTGGCTACGCGAGTCTCGTCCGTGACCAGTAAGCGACAAGGGAAGTAAGAGACGTGGGACAGTTGTTCGTTTCTCAATCGATGCGCGAGTAGATGCGCCAAGCTCGTCTTTCCAGAGCCAAGACCGCCAGTCAAGAGGACTGAGGATGATTGGGAAAGATGGGAAGTAAGCTGCTCGATCAAGGGATCGATTCCTACTAGCGTCGGCGGTTGCTCTGGGAGGGCCTCTCCCGGTGACCAACCTTCCAGGGCACTTGGTGGCTTGGAGATGTCAGCTTCAACCTCTATGGGCAAGCCCCGTCTTTCTAGTCCAATAACCCAGGATGGTTGATTCTTGGTTTCTGATGGGTCTGACGAGGGCTCGAATCGCAGTATACCACCTGTCCATTCCCATGAACTTCCACGGACAGGCGGCAAGATCATACCGTCAGTCAGAGGGCCCTCGAGAATCGAATTGGTTTTGTCTTCCTCGTACACGCGCCTGATGTTTCGGGAAGCCTCTTCCTTTTCTTGCTTAGTTTCACCACCAAACCTGAGACCTGTCTTGTGCTGGGCCCCAGAGGTACCGAAAGGGAAAATCTTGAGGGTTCGGAGAGAAGTTGAGTCCGAGGACGCTTTGCTGGCTTGAGGAGGAGCTGGCTCAAGGCGCACCAACCCGCCAACGAACCCTTGTGCGCCTAGGGATGTACACAGTGCCGATGACAAGGCAGCATGTTGGCTGTTTGGTGCGTCATCCCACAAACCCAGTCTTGCGACCACCCTGGTACTTGATTTTTCTCTTTCTGCCTCCTTTTGCGGATCGACGGCCTCTTTGATGCCAGACGGTTTGACAATCGAGACGTAGACCCAGGTGACTCCTCGGAAGGCTTTTGTTAGTTGAACGTCCCTGTCAACCCAGATTTTCAATCCTGCATTTTCCGCGTCATGCTCGTCTTCAAACCAATCATCCGCCAGCTCGCGGTCTACCCCGCGGAGAAAGACGGCGCTTCGACGAGCGGGCTCTGTCTTTCCTCGTCTTGTTCTCACGGTGCTGGCAGTGCTCCTGCCGCCTTGGCTTTTCCGCCCCGCGCTCGCAACACTGCGGCTGTCACCCCTACCTGGCCTCTGCCTGGTCTTTGCGGCAACATGTACTTCAGCGTCTGGCGAGACTTTGACGAACGGGGTTGACGATGACGGCGCGGGAGTAAGGCCCGTGACAATGACGTTGGCGTTCGATGACAGCGAGAGGTGCAATGTCAGAGGATGGGCCTGCTGCTTCGGCGCATCTGCAGAAGGAGTATATGCAGGATTTGGCAGAGCGCGAACTTGCGAGAGGAAGTTGAGTTCCAGAAATTGGGCATGGAGTTCAATCACTGTACAAGCTGTCAGCTCCTGCTTGCGTGATTATTTTGCTTGACCTACTCTCCCAATCTGCTGGCGTCAAGGGCTCGATGACAATCGTATGCGCCTGAGGAGGCTCTACATGGAGTGTAATTCCAACCTACTAAGGCCCGTCAATGAGCGCCCTACTCGCAGGTGCCCTTTGCGATTTGTATACCTTTTGACCTTCGCTGAGTCCGAGGAGCCGACCAAAAGTCGCGTCTAGCTCCACTACCGACAGGTCTTGCTCACGGGGAACGGCGCTCCCTCTGCTTCCGGCTATTCCATCTCTTCCGACGACGGGTGCTGGCTTGCGCTGGGCTTGCATGCCAGTCCAGCCAAAGAAAGCCGACTTTTGTATACTTGTCGCGCCATTGGGATTCGTGCTGTCGCCCGGGACAGCTTGGCGGTACGTGAGCTCGACGACGACATTCTGCGTGATCTTGGGGGCGTCAGCAGAGCTTCGTGGACTGAGAGAGGGCGCGTGCTTACCGTGTTGGTGTTTACGAGCACCGAGACCAGCGATGCGGGCAGGTTTACCAAGCAGTTGAACAGGGAGGGCAGGAGCGCAACCTCGGCCTGCAAAGCCGCTTGCTTCTTGGGCGCCGGAGCCATGAGTAAAGGGGACGGTTGTCTACGCCGTCAGTGAGAATTGGCATGGCGGCTTGTCGAGCGTGAAGCCGCATCCGCACAGCAGGGCAGCAGCTCTACCTCGGCTCGGTCCGCGCGCGAGTTTGGCACATATTGCCTCCGTGGCCCGCCGTACGTGGGGCGGCGCTACGGCCCACGAAGCCATCACTTGCGCAACAAGCTATCGCGTCGCCTTCGTGCGCGCCGTTCAACTCCCACCCAATCCAACTTGAAATGTCAAAGCGCAAAGCTGAGCGCGCCTCGAGCGCTGACTGGCTAGATGGCTCTCCAAGGAAGCGAGTTGCAACGCTCTACGATGCTGTTGCTGGCGAGTGCTCCCAATGAAATGCGCGCAATTTTCAACTAACATCAATTTAGGACGCGTTACTAGCAATGGATTCATGTCCGCCGAGCCATTCGCCTCCAAGGAACGTGATACCGCGTCCTCGTCTCGCAAACCTCTGCGACCAGATGAGGTCCTCTTCAAAATGAGAAATGCACCAGAGCGATTCGCAGAAAGCGACCCATACGACGCCGACAGACATCTTGGACAACATCAACGCTTACCAGACTCAGACTTGGTGAAAGCTCTCCATGCATACGCATCTGATTTCTACAACGCTTCTTTCGGCAAGAGCAGCAAGAGAGATTATAAAAGCATGGATGAGACTGCACTTCTGGCTTTGGGGATCCTGGTTGAAGAAGCCGCTGTCGAACTGCTGGGTCCGACTGGTGATCTCGCCTTTGTGGAAGGAGAGAAAGACCACATGATAAACATGTCCCAAGCTTGGAACGGTATGCAATGGACTCGCAGTGTAGTCGAGGTACAAGCGACCCGTGGGTCAGGCCCAGAGGATCGTCAGAGTGAACCCAAGTCGGATACGGTCCCTTCGGATTCGATTTCCAAGAAGCAGCGCAGCTCTCCTGAATTTCAATCCCAATCAGCAAGGTCTGGTTTAGATGACGATTCTGCGACTGACGACAGTCAGAAAGAGACTTCAGACTCAGACTCGGATGAAAACGACGAGAGCGATGAAGGATGACAACTTCAGAAGAGCAGTCTCGAGCTTCGCAAAGTCAAAATGTAGGGAGCGGGGGAGGAGGCTCCTGGCGCCTTGAAAACAGAGACTACGGCCTCTAGAAGGACAGTACACGAAGCAGTCAAGCGCTTGCGCCTGGATGGCAGACCGCATCCTGGATCAATTTCTTTGGCCACCTACAGTGGCCTCACCGTCACTGGCCTGGTCACACCAATCAAAACAGTCGACTTCGTCCGTGTTGACCACCGCGCTACCTCCACATCGGCAGATCAACATGATATTCACGCCATTTGAACGAGCCGCGCCTATTCACTGGCACTTGCAGCCGTTCTCCAGTAATCCCCACTATTTCCTTCGAGGCCGGCGTGCACATGCAGTGTTCTTCAAAACTTCCATGATTCTTTTCGCTGATTTGCCGGCACTCGCTAACGCATGGCATTTGCCGTCGACTGACTTTGTCGACGAGTCTAGCCTGATTTGGAAGTTTTTCACCGCCTTGACAGACCAAGTGGAGCCCAGTTTTCGAACCGCGCCTGGACCTCTCCAGATGCTGGGGAAGCGGTAAAAGGGGGGAAACATCTCTCACAAAATGTTTGCACTTCTCATGCAAGACTGATGGCATCACCTGAAGTAATATGAGCTGCTTGAAGGCATGCAAGCTCCCTAGGTGCCCAGCCTGTCACCTTCGTGGCTTGACTAGGAAAAAAACAGTCCGACATGCCGATAGCACGGGAGCCCGCCGAAAAGAACCTCCAAATTTGGCCTCCCACCCGTGCGCTCCCCACCCAGCTATTCTACATGTGTTCCTCTTGGAGTCCGTGCGCAATAGTCTGGCAGGCGTGTTGGCCGGACATACGGCTCTGGGGGCGCTCTGGGCTCTTCAGGTCTTGTCAAGCGAGAATCGGCCCAGCCACTCCAAACTTCCAAGCGGGGAAGTCGCTCGAATCTGTATAAAAGGGACGTGGGACGACCAAGTTTTTTTCTTAATCAGTTTGACATTTCTTCAGTCTGGTGTTTGCGAGACCTTCCCATCGCCACTTCTGTCAACATGGAAGCAGCTTCAAGAGGCCATTTTCGCCTTGCCGGACGGGAGTATCCCAAGGTTACGTGGTGGCGGGAGCCTGAGATGCGGAAGGTTTACTTCATTCTCATGTTTGTGGTGCTGACTAGCGTAAGTGTATTTGTCTACGTGATATTGAAAGCAGACAGCTCACAAATGCAAGGCTACAAATGGGTACGATTCGAGCATGGTGAATGGCCTTCTAGCGTTGGGCCAGTTCAACTCATGTACGTACATTTAGAAATACGACGGAATCTTTACATCAGATTGGAATCTCAGATGAGTCTATTCGTGTTTAGTCATAGACGTGCAAATCGATTGATCCGTCCAGACCACGCAAACCAGGGAGCAAAAGTTCTCACTTTACACTAACAATGCCTCAGATTTCCACAACCCCACTGGAACCATGGTCGGCCTTTTCAGTTCAATTCTCTTCCTCGGCGGAGTTGTTGCGCAGCCTGTTGTCCCGTACTTGGCCGACAATTTCGGGCGGCGCGTGGCAATCTTCTCTGGCGCCGTTCTCATGATTCTGGGCGTTGCGCTTCAAGCTGCCAGCTTCAATCTCCACATGTTCATTGCAGGACGTTTCCTTGTTGGCTTTGGAGTCGCCATTGCGCACGTCGCCTCTCCCCTCCTGATTGCGGAGCTGGTGCACCCACAGCACCGAGCCACTTTCACAACAGTGTACAACACGACGTGGTACATTGGCAGCATTGTGGCAGCGTGGTTGACGTTTGGGACCAACAACATCATGAACCAATGGAGCTGGCGCATCCCGAGCATGGCACAAGCTGCACCGCCAATACTGCAGCTTTGCTTTGTGTGGTTTGTGCCAGAGAGCCCAAGATGGTATATCAGTAAGGGAAAGGAAGAGGTCGCTTTGAGGGTTCTGGCAAAGGTGCATGCGAACGGAAACGGTGCGAGCCTCCACTTTTCACCGCACAGTGGGAGCATTCGGGAGCATGGCAGTACTGACTTAGACAGCAAATGACGAATTGGTCCAAGTCGAATTCGAAGAAATCAAATCCACGCTCAAACTGGAAGCCGAAAGCAACTCAAACGGCTGGGCCGAGCTGTGGCGCACCAAAGGCAACCGGCGGCGACTGCTCATCCTCGCCACGCTGGGCCTCTTCTCCCAGTGGTCGGGCAACGGTCTGGTTTCGTACTACATGAGTTCGGTGCTCGCCTCGGTCGGCATAACCGACAGCAATAAACAGCTCGTCATCAACGGCGTGCTGCAGATCGCCAATGCGTGCGTAGCCGTCGGGTCTTGCTTCGTCGTAGACCGAATCGGCCGACGGAAATTATTTCTCGGGTCGACCGCTGGCATGCTGGTCTGTTTTGTGGTGTGGACGGTCCTGTCAGCGCGGTTGGAGCTCGGCAATGGCGGGAATCGCGGCATGGGCAATGCGGTCGTTTTGGTAAGCTGGGGAACATGACCTCGTACCCCTGACTACGACCCCCTTGACCCCGCACCGCCACCCCCTGCTCTCGCATTGACCATCCTTTGCCGAAGCTAACGACTGAACTCGTCGCAGATGATATTCCTCTACTACGTTTGCTACAACACTGCCTGGTCGGGCTTGATGGTCGGCTACGCCGTGGAGATTTTGCCCTTCAACATCCGCGCCAAAGGCATTGCGGTGCTGTGGTTTGGAATTGACGCTTCGCTATTCGTCTCGACGTTTGTCAACTCACTCGCGCTCGATGCGCTGCACTGGAAGTACTACATCGTTTACGTAAGTCCTCTCTGGCCTCTTCTTATCCTTAACCTTCCCATTCGGATCTTTTGCGGATAGAGGCTGGCATTCCCTTGGCTGACCAGCACTAACACAGTGTGTGTGGCTTGCAATCGAACTGGCAGTCGTGTACTGCTTCTATGTGGAGACACGAAACACGCCACTCGAGGAGATTTCTAAGCACTTTGACGGCGAGGATGCCGTGGTCGGTGGCACCGCCGCCACTGAGGAGGGCAGGGCGCTTGCCCAGGAGATCGGGCTGGTCGTGGAGAAGAAGGGGGATGCGGTGGTCATTGTGCAAAAGGAGGTGTAGTAGAGGCGACTATGGAAGGAACATGATCTCGTTAGAGACTTACTCGGCAAAAGAAAGAGTGCCAGTGAAAGAAAGGGGCTGGCTTCGTTGTTTTATCGAGTCGGCGTCGATGTCCTCGCACGATGCAAAAGAAAAACCATCTCACTTCGCTCAGCCAAGCTCAGCCATGCGACGCCATTGCGGTGATTTAGAAGCGTCCGGAAACATCTTCTGCGTACCTACATGTACCTTCTCGAAACGACGAAGCCTTCGCGAACGCCATACGCCACCCCAATTGTCGCCATCTCAACGGCCAATTCAATCAATCCAAGCCATTGTACTTCACTGTACTCAAGCGCCTCATGCCACTGTGAATAGCAAAAGGAAGGTCAACGACGGCGCTTGGAAGACTTTGATTGCTCAGTGAGCATGCCTGAAGGAGTCTGAATGCTCAGACGTTTGACATACGAGGCCTCTAGGTCTCCCTGTCCCCCTACGCTCTGCCCTCTCCCTTAGAAGCCACGACTCTAGCCGCTGAAAGTTGGGTTCCGAATTTCCCTCGTCACCTACCATGCGGCTCCAATGACAAGTCCACCAAGCCAATTCAACACGAGAGCCTGCCATGCCGAGCGCCCGGCGACTAACATCACCTCCGCACAGCCAACCAACCACGCGTAACAGTCGCTCAGCGCCTACGCAAGCGCCTTCGTCAACCAGCAGCCGCAACCGGAACGGCAGGGCGCGGGTACATGCCTGCAGCGTTCGCTCGCAGGGCAGGGCGACCCTGCCGCCACGCCCGCCGCCGCGCCGCCGTGCCGCTGTGCCGCTGCGGGCGTCCAGGAAGCATGCAGCCCAGCCCAGTGAGCCAGGGAGTCAGGGAGTCAGCAGCGCTCGATCGGCCAATTGTTCGTGCTGTAACTGCCGCGCAAGGGTCTGACTGGGGTGGATGGGAGTGCTGAAAAGGAGACGGAGAGGTAAGACGGATGCTGTGACTGATCTGTCCAATCTGTCCGAGAGGATAAGCGCCGGCCCGTTTTTGTGTTGATGGACTGACTGATTGGGTTGCGTGAATAGTCAGTGAGTTGGTTGGATGGAGAGCGGGGAGAGGCTTTTGGTGGAGCAGTGTTGGTTGGTCGGCGGAGCAGGGGTGCGAGTGACTTTGGCTTATGCACCGTATACATGTATAGATGACACAAGTAACGGCTGAATAAGGCACACGCGCAGAAATGGCATGTGAAGATGATAGTCGGGCAGGGTTAGAGCACAAGTGTCAGAAAAAGATCGAACAAATGCTTGTGTTTGGGTCGTAGAACGAACAATTCACTTGGGTGGTGGTGATGGTCTGGGTGTCTTTTTGCTTCGAGACTCCCATGTGAATAAAGTCAAGGAGTCTCCGTATCTACCTTTGCGAGTCAAGAACGCAGGTATAATGGTCCGATGAGGGGTCTCTTGGTTGGTATCTGCGAGCCTCTCGGTGAGACATGCTGTATAGATAGGTAGTGGGCGGGGCGGCCCTGCTCGGTGCGAAGACGAGCCTCTTGTCCAAGCTTCAATGCGCGATTGGCTTGGGTGATCGTGTGTTTGGTCAGGGAAGGCTTTTTTGGGTTGCGCTTAGTTTGGCCAAGTGCGTAGAAGCGGAAGCGATCGCGATGGTGTTGTGTTGATAGCGTGCGGCAATTTCGTCGGACCTTGATTTTGATTTCTGCCTCGTCCTAAATTTTTTTCTCGATTTTATCTTGGCAAGCTCAGTCTTCAGCGCTCTCACTGCCGTTGATGCCATATGCGTCTGTCTGCGGCTTATCGAGTCGCAAAGTCAAAACCCCCGACCGCTGGGCACCAAGGAGTCTTCAGGGACCAAGTCGACAGCGATTGAAGCTGAGTCACTGCACCAAGATTTGTCTAGATTTTCTCCGTTTTGCCTTTTGGCATACATGTTGGGTACAAACAACAAACATCAGGACAAAGCATGAGCAAGCGAGCCGCGTCTGGCGGGTCGCAGCGTCAACAAGGGGTTTCGTTGACGATCAAGGGGGCGATGGGAAAGTCGAGCCGTTTTGCCCCCAATGCTCGATCGAACGAATCTTTTGGCGCCCTCTGACTCCAAGGGTCGCAACTGTTGGGATGATGGGTGCTCTGGCTGTTTGCGGCGGCGAGCGGCAGCGCGGCAGCCAAGGGCGGGCGGGACGGGTGGGCTGGCGACGACCGATCAGCGACAGGGAGCGGGTGCCTGCTTTTTGACGCGTGCAGATCAAAAGACTCGATGGTTTGCTTTGGGTTGCAGAAATTTTTAACGAAATGACTTCTTTCAGCCAGCGACAGAAGTTGATGGACCTGCTGCTGTGGCATTGGGAAAAAGGAAAGACGGATTGCAGGAAGGCATCCAGGTACTCGGAGTAGGCGGACGAGCGAGGCGTCGGATGCACCAAGGAATTTTTTGGGGATTGCTCGAGGGACCCGGGCTGTGGTTGACGTGCAGCCAGCAGGTGGAAAAAGCAGCGGCACAGCGGCGCCCTAGGAGCAGATCATCAATATGGCAATGCCTGCAAGCGTACGGGGAAAAGTGGGCAAAGTCGTTAATGTGGATCGGGAGCGGCTGATGGGCTGAAGACCCCGAACGACCTGACCCTGAGACGGAAACTCTCGACAATCCAGTGCTGAAGCCGCGACAACAAAACGAGCGACTTTTTCGTCTTTGGAGAGTGACCATCTATTTTGGGGATCTTGTCGACGTGGGTGGGTGTGCTGGCGGCAGTTCCGGCGCGGCAAGCTAACAGCGGAGCAGTCAGAGGAGAGCTGACCTGAGGACTTGGTTGCTTGGTGCGATGTTGCTTCGCATCACATCGCGCGTGCCCATGTGTCTTGGGCAACACCAAAGAATACTTTTTAGACACTGTCGTGAGACTGGCCAGCGTGGCGCTCAGCCAGAGGCGCCGCCACTTTTGCGCCTGCGGGAGCCCGACAGACGAACAAAGTGTGGCGACGCGGTGCCACGGGCGTCCCAGAGGCCGGGAGAGCTTAACCAGCGTTTTGGAGACGCCCTGCGACTGCGACAGGCGCCTGTCGCACACATCTTTCTGCTGTGATGGTCTCGGCGCAGTGTTCCATATTGCTGGAGCGGTGGGCGGCTGCTTTGAGAAAGAGGCCCGTCCTCTGGTGGAAAGCCTGAACCCCATCGGAGGGTTGGAAATCGCCAGTTTGCATCATCTGGTAGAGTTGCATCCAAGCCACACATTGGCATGTACCAAACATGGACCTGGCTGGCTGGCTTGCTGCCAGGTTTGCTTTGTTGTCTGAGTGACGTGCCGCCGCGTCAAAAATAATTCAGAGAAAGCAAAGAAAATTTCCATTCGACCTCAGAAATGATGATGAGAATTGATGAGAGCCACAAACATCATGTACGCGCGTTGCAGCCACAATCATCTCGCTATCCAGAGCCTCATGGGCCAGGATGGGACTCGAGAGGGCCGTTTCAGGCGCCTCGGTGGAAGGTGCTAGTCAGGTTTGTGAGGGATCCCATTGTCAGCAACTCGAGCGTGAAGCGAAACATTTTGCTCTGGTCTGCTAAATTGGGAAAGCAAAGCGGGTCGTCATTGATCTTGGATGTCTATAATTGGTGTTGCAAAAGAGTGGCTCCCAGGCCTGGGGTTCTCTCCTGAAGATCTGCCGCAAGCGCGTGCGGATCCGGTTCCCATTTAACGCCCGATGGACGACGTGACGGGTTGGTGGTATGGCAGGCGATTCTTGCACAACCTCAACAATGCGAAGAGAGTAACACAATCGGGTCCCAAATGGAGTTGCAGAGGCGGGCGGGCGGCGGCGGCGGGAAAGGAGGCGCGCTCCGGATGGCCGAGGAAAGCCTGCACGGTGAGCGCAAATGGCAGCCAAGACAAATTGTGGCGGCGATAGCGAGCCAGCCAGACGTGTGCCCCTGGACGACGTCTGGGATACCTGGATAGAGCCTCGAGCCCCCTCGACGCGCTCAGGTCGTCCTGATTCAGCGCCCTGCAACGTCATGTGACCGGCCCCCCTGTTGAGAAGTGTCCAGATGAGGAATCGACAGGACTGCTCCTGCTCGTCCGCCTTTGAAACAGGAAGCACCATATCGTCATGGCCTCGGAGAGGTGCGGCCGAAGGGGACGGGTCATGCGGAACCAGCTCAGCCCGGACTCAGGCCGATGCGGACGACGTTGAATCTGCAGAAAGACAAAGCTGAAGACGTGAGCACTTGGACGTAATCAGCCCTGGAAAGCCCCCCTTTTGCGCGCGCCAACCCTCGGCTGCCCCCCTCCCCCCAGAGTTGGTTGCTCGGATCGTCGTCCAGTCACTGGTGTTTCAACCATCTGCCTCGTGCCCGATATTGGCTGGTCGCATTCCCAGCTTCCAGGTAGGTCGTCTGTCGTGCTCCGGCTCCCTTGGGCGGCGCCAAAAAACAAAGAAGAAGCCAGCCACGACGATGATGATGGCGTGCAGCGCGTCGCATGGCAGCTGGTCGCAGCCAGGGCCAGGGCCAGGGCCAGGGGGGGATGTGGTCGCGCAGGGTTCCGCAGGGTTATTGGATCATTGCCTCACTCTGCGTGGGCTTGACTCGGCGGGCACATGTGGCGCCATGCCTGTTCCTGACATCGATCCATATCCCATCCAACCAACCGACCTCTGAGCCAAAGCGCTGCCTTACGAGCCGCCGCGGTTCGCGCGAGGAGCCTTGCAATGTCGCTGGGCTGAAGGTGCCGGTAAGTCACGAGTTCTAGAAGCTGGGCTCGGGTTCAGATGGAGGTGTGGGTAGAGGACTGCCATCAGCACCCAGCTTTCAGCGCACACTGCAGCTCGCACAACAGCGGGTCCGCGTCAACTCTGCCAGGGATCATGGAACGCTTCGAGAAAGCAGAAGCCTCGTCGTCATGGCCAATCGAGCCTAGCTCTGGCATGCCACCCGGGACGTGCGAAAGCCACGAGTGCACAGCCCGTACATGGCCGCGGGATGCCATGAAGCCTCTCATGTTGGCGCAGCACAGAGCGTCGTTCAACTGCCTGCCATGAAAACCACTCTCAGCGGCGCCCGCCCCGTATTCCGCCCGGCAGACAGCTCGTCATAACTCGACGGTTTCAACAGTCCTACCGCCGTGGCATCTCTCGCCCTGTGAGCCTCAGCCCTTTTTTTCCTTTCCGTCTTGCTTGCCCTGGACTCTAGATATATAGACCCCCGGACTGCCTCTCCCTGTCCCCCAGCAAACCAGCCATCCTCGACACCTAAAGACGAGCATACCCTTCCTTCTCTCCTCACAGTCAAATAATAAACACGCCCAACACGCCTCCAAAACCACTCATCCAAACAACCAACCTCTCGACCATACCTTAATATTTAATACCTCGCGCCAACCCACTCCAACCCACATCATGTCTGCCGCCTCTTTTACTTCGACCAACAACCGCCTCGCTCGCACCTCTGCGCCGTCTCTTCGCGCCTTTCGTTCTGCCCAAGGCCAAAAGTCCACCATGGCCCGCGCGGACCCCGACCCGGGCAACAGCCGCGACCCCTACGGCTCCTAAACAATTTGTACGAACACTTGTAAAACTGTACCAATCGAGCAATTCTCTAACATCAGCGTAGAATATCCTCAATTCTCGAAAGGGCACCATTCAAGCCCGTGTACCACTAGCGGCCTAGGCCTAGCTACACCTGCACAACTACGGCGCACCACACTATTGCTGTACCTTTACTTTTTCCTGGTTCCGGATCACTTTTCGATATTTTTACGCCTTCGTGGACGACGACATCGTTATAGAACACTTGCATTTGGCGGCGCTTTTTGGGTCTGATAGAAGCATTTTTGGACGACCTCCTGCGGCATGATGGCTTAGCCCCAGTCGCCTGCATAGCGTGGAGTTTTTGTTTTCCTGGGAATAGACACACACGGAGAATAGAATGGGCGCCTCGCGGCAGGACACGATATTGTTGGGCTTTGGTTTTGGGTCGGAATATAGATTGGTCTCTGGGGTTCTAGAGCGGACGGATTGGTGTTGTACTTTTTTGTTTTGTTTTGAGAAGCGTGGGACGGTGTTGTTGGACCCTAGGGTGGAGTCGCTTCGAAGAATAATGGAGATCATACAGTCCACACATCCCCTGCCGTCTCATCATGCATCTGCCAGCCTGCCTTGGTGATCCGACCTTGTCCCCACCCTAGCCCTGTCCCGTGCAATCACAGCCTCTAAGTTCCCAGCACTCCCTCTCCCCTTCAGCGCGTAACCAACAATTCATCGTCGTCACTTTCTCCATTTGGTCCATGTTCTCCCGCCAGCAACAAAATTCTCCGGGCGGTTCGCGGGCTGCGTGTTGGCAGTGCCGCCAACCCTGTTGCCATCTGCCGCGGGCAACGGTCCCTTGACTGCCTGGGGCCGCCGCTCCTGGGGCTCATCGCATCATTGCGCGCTTCAGCGCTTCAGTAGTCGCCTAACCTTTTGTTTCGCCCTCCTCGCAAAAGTCCACCTCGACGCCGACGCGCGAATACGTCGTCCCGCAAAATGGCGAGCGCACAAGTCATGAGATCAACCGCACCGCTCTCGAGGCTGCAGGCCGAGGGTAATATGGCTTTGCAGGCTACCTAGACGCGCCGCTGTGCTCCTCATCCACGGGAAAACTCTTACGTGATGGCAACCCCATTCAGCCCTGGTGGTTGGCCATTCCCTCGACACGATTCGCTCCTTTGTCTGTATACTCGGGTGGCGTGGCCGACCTTTTGGGAGAACGCCTTACCAGTCCTGCCCGCGAACCCCGTTCGTGCGCTGAAAAGTGCGCCCTCGATCTATTCTCCCCACATGATGTGCGCCGCATCCGCAACCGGCCCTCGCACGAGTGGAGTTGGACCATTACACAAGAGTTTGGATTTCCGCGGTCGCTGAGAGTTCATCGTGGCTCTGTTGGAATAAAGTCGCGTTTCCGCCTCGCCCGCCGTCAGTTGGCACGCAAATCCTTTGTTAAATTTTGCCCCAACTTGTCCGCTTTCGTCACAGGGTCCTCGTAGCTCCTTCCTAACCAACGTCACCGTGGCTTGACGCGCCTGTCATCTGGGCCCCTAATAATCTCTGTCGCTCGGTATCCAACACTCAAACAACAGGGAACCCTCCCAGACCGAACAAGACCACTCAAACACACCAACGACCAATCCTCCGACTCGACCATCATGGTTGTCGACATTCGTCACTCGACCGAGGGCCAAGGCTCTGCTGCGCGCGCCATGTCGCATGGGCGCGGCGGCGCAGGTGAGTAGCTTATCTCACCCTTGATGTTTTTGCCCTCGACGACGCGAGTACTTCTGCCCCATGGCGCTGTTCAGCCCTACGTTGCGCGCTTCGGGTCAGCAGCTGCGCAGACACAATGTCAAAAGAAGAGCGGACGAGGAGTTGCCGGACGCGAGCAGCAAGCAAGACAATCGGCCGAGACTGACGCAGACGTGAACTCGCAGGCAATATCGCGCAAGGAAATCGCCGCGAATCCATGTCCAAGCCCGAAGATCTCGTCACCCCGACCATCAAGTCGCAGCTGTACACGACTGGCCGCGGCGGCAGCGGCAACATGGCCAAGAACGACCCAAACCACCCAGAGATTGCGCGCGCCGCCCAGGACGTCGAGGCTCCCGCCCATCATCTTGAACCCGAAGGCAACTTTCACTATGGCCGCGGTGGTGCCGCCAACGTCACCAAAGTGACCGACGAGAAGGCGATGGAGGCCAAGCGCCACAACGAGATGCGCACCAGCGAAGAGCTTGAGCGCGAGAGGATGGTACACGGAGGCGAGAAGGAAGACGTGAGGGGTCTTGGAGAGAAGGCAAAGGACCTGCTCGGCAAGATTGGAGTAAAGAAGTGAGCATTCCGGACTGCTCCCCATCGCGTCAAAGTGCTGATTGTGCACGGCGTAGGGCTGGCTACTCTGAGGTCTAAAGACCAACCGGGATCTCTTTGCTTTTGCGGTTTCTTGAATGTTCGGGCTCTTTGATACCTCTCTTCATTTTCACTGGTCGCGGTTAAGCGACCCCAATCGGTCGAGTTCCACTTTCAGTTCTCACAAAAACTGCTGTTCGAGGGTTTACTCCATCTCCTCAAGTCATATCTTGTTTTACACGTCATGAAAAAGCAATTCCAGTTCCACATCATCTCTATTCGTCATAATTAAAGCTGTACTTTGCAGCTATGTATCCTTTACAATTAAGAGCATCCGCCATTTCAGGCCTGACTCAGGGAGTCTAGAGACATGGACAGCTCTTCGAGACTTGGCGTCCACCATAAATCCACCCGGCTATCGTCAGGTGGCGGCATCTCTGCCAGAAGCTTTAATCGATGGACAGGGACGCCGATTCTCTCCAGGGCCTCTGCAAGCTCCCTTTGACCGCTGCCCATGGGCTCATCTCGAATGCAAATACCCACGTCGGCAGCAAGCAGTGCCTCAAGATCGGTGCACGAGTCACCGACGTAAATCACCAGCTCATCACCTCCATATTTACGAGGAATGGGCATGCGCTCCAGCTTATCTTCACTGGTCCTGATGCCCCTCTCGCCCGACTTGGAAAGACGACCGGATGACCCATTGAGACGATTCAGTCCCTCAAACTCATTGGCAAAAATGTCCATGTTCTGCATGGTGCGCCGCAGAGCATCAGCATTCATTTCGGAGGACTGCAACACCTTGGTGTCGTATGCGGCGTGGAGTAGAGCCTCGCGGATAAAGGTGGCGCTCCAGTTCACGCTCAAGATGCTAATGTGGCTAAGAAGGTTGCCTTCGTTGCCCTCGTTCCTGAAAAGCAGGTTCTCCCATCCCTTACGCAGCTTCAATTGGCCGCTCCCGACGGCTTTGGAGGCTCCTTGGGACACGTTGTTGGCAGTGACACCGGCGAACAGACCGGCATCTTCAACACGCTTCACGCTGCGCAGATCAACGCCTTCGAGACTGGCGAGCCAGGCCTTCTCCTCGGCGATGGTGTTGCGCTCGCTAGCGGAGGGGCGGTAGGCTTGGGTGTGAGCGTTGAGATCGTCGACGTAGGCTTTAACAATGTCGTCCCACGAGGATGACGGCGGAGAAACGTCTCTGACGGCGTGCTCATTGCTTATTTGGCCAAGGAAATGGAGGGTGTCCTTGGCCGTCAAGGTGCCATCCCAGTCGAGGATCAGATGGATTGGCAGAGGGGCGGAGGCCATGTGAAGGCGGTGGAACGACGGGGCGGCGGCGGGATTCGGCTGGGAACGTGAAGAAAGATGATGTCGCAACCGTGGTACGACTCGAGATAAGCGGAGAAGTGGCGGCGGGCAGAGGCGACTGATGGGTCTAGCTGTAGCACTTGGAGTTTGGTGCAGCATGAAGCGCAATGATCTCGAATCTGGCTCGATGCGGCTCCGCGATCCGACTGGGATGACTGCGAGCCGCCTCGTTCCGAAAAGTATTCGTGCCGCGTTGGCCATGGTCACGGGCCTGGCCTCTGGTACGCAATGCAGCCAATCACAGGCCGAATAAGTTGTGGCGCACGTCCTTGATCAGAAGTCGATACATCATCGATGTGAACATGGCGACCAATCAGCGCTCGGCAGTATCAAAGCGTAATCGTTTGCCGAGGGATCGGGTGTCTCTCTTTCTTGAGGGACATCTTTCCCGTGACGATTGCTTGAACTTCAATCCACCAAGTCTCAGAGACCCTCTTCTCAGGCTGTCATCACCTACTCTTCACCATGGCGACTTCTAGGGCATTGGCAAGACTCTCCAGGAGCGCGAGTAAGTGCCTTGATGACGACCCCTCCTCCACAATCATCCTCTCCTCCATTCGCCCGCCATTCTCGCCTCCCCCGCGTCCCACACGACCATCACAACCACCACCATGCTAACTGCTGGTGCTCTTCACAGCCGTTGCTCCCGTATGGAAGCGTGGTATGGCCTCGGTCGTGCCCGAGTCCAAGACCAGCACCGTCTCCGACCCCAAGCCTACACCCGACGCGAAGATCAAGACGTTCCACATTTACCGATGGAATCCCGACGAGCCGACGTCCAAGCCGCGCATGCAAACGTACACGCTGGACCTGAAGAAGACGGGACCCATGATGTTGGACGCTCTGATCCGCATCAAGAACGAAATCGATCCGACCTTGACCTTCCGCCGCTCGTGCCGTGAGGGTATTTGCGGATCCTGCGCAATGAACATTGACGGAGTCAACACCCTCGCCTGTCTCTGTATGTGCCCTCAAAAATGCCCCGAGACACTGTAGGAATGATCCTGGAGACTAACGGTTCGCCACCACAGGCCGCATCCCCACCGAGACGGCGCAGCCCTCGCGCATCTACCCTCTGCCGCACACCTACGTCGTCAAGGACCTCGTGCCCGACCTGACGCAATTCTACAAGCAATACCGCAGCATCAAGCCGTACCTCCAGCGCGACACGCCGCCGCCCGACGGACGCGAGAACCGGCAATCCAAGGCGGACCGCCGCAAGCTCGACGGTCTCTACGAGTGCATCCTGTGCGCCTGCTGCTCCACCTCGTGTCCCTCGTACTGGTGGAATTCCGAGGAGTACTTGGGCCCCGCCATCCTGCTCCAGAGCTACCGCTGGATCGCCGACTCGCGCGACGAGCGCACCGTCGCCCGCAAGGACGCCCTCAACAACAGCATGAGCTTGTACCGCTGCCACACCATACTCAACTGCTCGAGGACATGCCCGAAGGGCCTCAACCCCGCATTGGCGATCGCCGAGATCAAGAAGAGCATGGCATTTACCTAGACAAAACAAGGTGGAGGAAAACAGGGGGAGAGACGACCGATCGAAGAAGAGGAGCGGCAAACTTGGGCCATTTTTTGTTTTCTCGGTTGGGAGGCGGCGGTAAACAGGCTGGCAGTCGGCCGCCGCTTGTAGATGGGAGGCTTCAACGTTGATACAAGAGAGCGCGAGAGAGACATGGGAGGGATGCGGTACCTGCGTCTTGGAGTTTTTTTCCGCAAGATCGTTCTTGAAATTTCAAATCTTTTTATTTGTGTACTCTTTCCTTTTGCCATCACATGCGCCATCTGTCAGTCGATTTCCATGTTAATCATGAAATTCATCCACAAGTTGGACCAAACTATTCGGTGATGATGAGTCGGGGCCGCAAAGGCAAGGTCAAGCTCCGCCCAGTTCCTCCTTCTACGAGCCCAATCTTCCAAGTCCTCTCGGTGTGAGGCGCCTGACTCATCTATCAGGAATTACGAAGCGGGAGTCAGTGTACTTGAATGGCTCCCTGTAGCCATCCTCCTACAAGCTCAAACAACTGAGTCTTTGCTTAGCAAGGTCCGCGAATGCTCCGTACACAAACACACATCATGACTTGGTAATTGGAGTACCAGCTTTGTGCCAATATTTACCCGTTTGGCATGGCAATCATCAGTCGCCTGCTCAATCCCCCAATACGGAACGATTCAAAGCAAATGACTTGATGCTCACTTCGATGCTATCTGATCGACTAAGCTAGTCAGCTAGTCCCCTGTCCGGTAAAGAATTGCTACAAAAAAAAAACGCTCGTGCGCAACATGTCCGTCTCCCTTATTCCCCTCGCTCACCCAAAGGAAGAGAAGGAAGAGGACAGTAAAGGGAAAGAGAAAGAGGGGAAAGCGAATCAAAACCGAGCCCCCACGCAAACGACGACCCGAATGACGACGCCAGACTCCCTCATGTGCTGTTCTCATCCCACGCTCAGTGACCCAAATCATACATTGTCAGGTTGGTGATGTCGAGCTTGTCGTCGCGAGCGCCATCGCCAGTGCCGGCCACCGCCGAATCCAGACGACCTCGACTGTCATCCGTGCCATCGCCAGTGCCACTGTCGGGGGAAGAGTGCATGCCACGCTGCTGCGAGCCAATGCCGGTGCCAGGGCTAGTTCCAGGAGCAGTGCCGCTTCGAGCTGCTGATTCCATGCCACGACGCCGATGCAAGCCATGTCCGGTGTTAGTGATAGTGCCGTAGTCAAAAATACGTCCGGCTGCTGCTGCTTCTCCCTGTCCACGACGACGCTCCTGCGAGCTGCTTCCTTCGCCAGTGCTGGAGCCATCAACACGTCCAGCTGGAGCCGCCGCATTGTTGCGACGACGACGACGACGACGCTGTCGCAGGTGCACGCCATTCACCTGCGGCAGGTCGACACTACCGTCACTGCGTTCGTCGTCGCCATCGGTTCCGCTCGAATCGTCGTCTTCCGTACTCGAAGACTCTGCGGGCAGTTGAACGCCACCTTCAGAGGATCTCGGCGAGCGCACTGGCAGGCCGACTCCACCTTCCTCCGATTCCTTAGCCGCAGTGGACGAATCGTCACGTCTCTGCGCCGACGAAAGCAAAGCTCGGCTCTCGCCATCATCACTCGAAGAGTTGCTCTCGTCCGCGACCGAAAAGCGACTGGTGGTTAGGGCCTGCATCAGCCTCCTGTTGATGCGAGCCAAGTCTCCCTCGTGGCGGACGAAGTGATTCCATTCCGACTCGTCAGAGCTTGCCTCGCTCGAGTCCGCCGATGACTCGTCGCTTGCAGAGTGGGAGCCCAAAGCTTCATAGCCTGGGCCAGGAGGAGGCGGCGGACCTTGTCCTGGACGAGGAGGTGGCGGAGAACCGACGTATCTGATGTTGACCCAAGCGAAGCCTTCGGGACTCGAACGCCGTTGGCGGTTGTCAAGGAGAGGCATGTCGTGAGGATCATCAAGATCCATGGGGTCAGCCTGGGAATCGTCATCGTGTCTAACGAGAGGCTCTCTTTCGGCGTCCTCGTCATTCTCCCAGTCTCCGTGTATGGAATCGTCTTCCTCGTCGGCCTCGTCGTCCGCGTCTTGCTCGTAACTATCAAGCACGCTGTCCCTGGGCGTACGAGAGGCAGCACCGCCGCGATGGCGCATAATCATCGCATGGCGATACTCCATGCACAGATCCTCGACCGTCTGGCCCGCGTCATCAACGACGTTCCTCTCGGCGTCACCCTCTTTGCTCTTCTCATAGGCCCTACGGATCAAGTGCGCGACTTTTTCATCCGTGATGCTGGTCCAGCGACCGCCAATGCCTGCGGATTCGTCGGGCTCGAGCATGTCGCCGATCAGCTTGAACGGCCGCACGGTACTGCTGGCGGACAAAATCAGCGTTCCCAGCTCCACCTTCGACTCGATGGGCCAGTTAAAGACGAACACTTCGCCGTTGCGCTCGACGAGGCGCACCGCTGGCTTCTCTTCAGGGGGAATAGCAACGCGGACAAGATTGGCCACGGGATGCAGACTGCCGACGAGGAGCTCCACCTCGTTTGCGAGCTTAGGATCCGTAAAGTGATGAGGGGACGGGTCATGGGTGCCGAACTGCAGCTTCTGGAAGCCATGCAAGCGCACCATGGGCGGAAGGTCGATGCAGCGCGTCTCTTTAATCATTCCGTCCGCATCAATGATCTTGGCGAAGCGGATGAAGTGGTCGATGCGCGTCGCGGCATCAACTTTGGCCATGAGCGTCATCAGCATCCAGCCATCCCAGCGCTTGATGTCGAAAACGGTGCTGAAGCCGCCCATGTTGTAGAGCACTTGCAAAGGCCAGATGACTGACGAGTCGAGAGAAAAGGGCATCTTGTGCGATTTGAAGCGAGCGTAGTCTTCAACTGAAGGCTTCGCCGAGCCATTTTTGTAACCAGGGAAGAGGAACTGGACATCGCCGTCGGGAAGGTCATTCTCGAAGTGCATGCCAGTCTCTTCGTCGGGTTGGGGAAGAGGAGTCTTTTCGTCGAGATTGCCGTCCAGCAGACGGACCCACGGGACTTCAAGGGGAATCTCGCCCGGGTTCTGTCCAAACACTTCCCTTCCACCCTCGCCCAAATCTTTCTCGCATCCGCACTCGGTCCACAACTTGCTCAGGACCTTTTGCATCATCAAGGTCTGCACACGTTGCCTTGGAATCGTCGGCACCATGCCACCCCACCAGCCGCCAATCTTCGCATACTCCTCCGTGGTGATCGATGGGAGCGTTCCGTCGATGCCAAGATCGCAGATGCTGTCGTGGGCAGCAGCGTGGCGCCTTTCACACTCTTGAGAGCAAAAGAGAACGCTGCACTGGACGCCGAGACACGTGCGCAAATCGGACTCGGGCTCGTTGCCCATTTCGGCCATTTCCTTGCGGAGCCTTGGAATAGAAGGGGGCCTTGACTGCTCCGTGTCTGTGGTCTCTTCCGGGTCCTGAGGAGCATGCCTATGACTAGGAGGAGAAGGTGGAAGAGCCCTGGGCTTGGGACGTGGCGAAGGCGGGCATACAGGTCTGGAGTCATCATCGATCTGGGGGTAAATGCTGTCCTTCCTGACCTCTTCAGGGCTTTGAATTTTGTCGCCACTAGCTTGGTGGTCCTCCTCGTACTTGGCTCTTGCGTAGTCATGAAGAATCTTCATAGGATCATCTTCTTCAGGTCGGTTGGGGCCTTCAAAACGTGGTCTCTCTGGCTCAGATGGAGACGGGGTGTTGTTGTCAGAGCTTGACAACTCCCTGTGTGTCTCCGTGGTGGATGGCTCAGCTGGAGACGGGCTGTTGTTGCCAGAGCTTGACAACTCCTTGTGTGTTTCCATGGTGGGCGTTGTGATGCCCGTCGGAGCAGTAGGACGTGGAGCAGGAATCCAATCGCCATCGATGTTCAAGAGAGAACCGCAACCTTCGCACTGAATGTCCTCGCCAGTCCTCCTTGACCAAACGAAGAGTCCTTTATCATCGTTAAACATGACTGGATGCTGATCTTCCTTTTGCCGATATGCGACCAGGAACATGTAAGGTGCTTTGCCTTTGACGTCTGGATGTTCATGGCTGCTGAGGATGGCACCAAGGCGAGTGTCGGGAGCGCCCTCATTCACGTACTGTTCCAGTTCGCATGAGAGCTCGAGGAAATTGTCCGTCGTAGCGCTGAGGTTGTCCCAGAAGTACTGTTCGCGCGGAATGGTCGTATATGTTGACTTCATCAGTCCTCGGAAGAGGTTGTCCTCCATCATGTCCCTGTCGCGGGGGAGGCGGATGACTCCTTGAACATGCAGCTCTCTCATGTAGGCCTCGTCCTTTTGAAATTCCGTTTCGACGTATTTCAGGATGTGATTATGCAGGTCCTTGAACATGTTCTTCTGAGTCCTCGTAACGCACCAATTCTCCGTGGCCAGATTGATCATGTTGAGTGCGCTTTGCAAGGCACCACCACCGCATTTGAACAGAGCGTACGCGAGGCGGTAGTGTCCGCTCAGAATGATCCATCTCGCGTGTGGGAAATCGTCCTTCAGTCTTTTAGATGTGACATTCCAATTCTTTTGAACACCCAAGATGGCAAGCGGGTGCGCCAACCATCGGCCATCTTCGCCAGGGACCTCTCCGTTGGCGCATGCGTGTGTCCAGGAGTCTCCGCAAGCAAGCGCATACATGCACATGCCGACATAGCGTGTGATGTAGGTTCCGAGGAAATTACCCTCAGTGCCCACAGCTCCATCCTCTTCTTCAACTTTTTTCTCTGCCCACTTGCCCACCAAGATGGCTCGCCAACAGTCAAAGGAGGCGAGAGCAGGTTGGCCGATCAGAATGAGGGCAAGAGAGCGATTCAAGAGCGCGTATGGATGACCAGGAGCATCGTTCTCAAGGACATCGGTGTAGGTCAAGTAAGCTTCCCAGATACGGCCTTGGGCGAGTTCGATGTTGGCCGCTCGCAACTTTCGGCCTACCCGATGATGAGACTATACGTTAGCCCATCACTGCTCGCACTCAGAGCAACCACGGAGTCTTCCTTACCAGTAAGATAGAGCGTATCCGCCATAACGGCTGCTGATGTTAAGAGAACGACAATCTGTTGATGTTCACCACGGTGATGGTAAGGGAAGAAGCAGACGCAGCTCGACAGAAGGCTTTTGGTCACCGCGCGTTACCGGCACCAAGCATCTGCTTCCTTCTACACATAGCAGTCAGGGGAGCTGTGAGATGCGCGCGCGCGGGCACTTCTGGAAGGCACACCCACGGGAAATGGTCACTTCCGGAACCATTCAAACTCTTGACCTCCGCTTTGTCAACATAAAATCTGCTGGACTGCTCAGACTCTTTCACAGGAGACACAATGAACTGAGAAGACTGACGCAGTGTAAACGAAGTAGAAATGAAGAGAACACGTACCAAGCTTTCTAGTATCCAGACGTCTCCCATCATTATAGAAACTTCAGACAGCATCACTCTTCTAGCATCCAGGAATGCTTCTGTGCCGTACCCACATCTAGCGATTGATCTACGGTGCCGAATCTCAATCCATCTCTACCAGCAACCTAATTATCATTCCATGCTATGCCGCTATCCGCAGGACCATGTTGCATCCTTTGGACAGATGCTGCCACACTATACATCAAGGCAACGAAAGACGAGCGCCGCCGATGCTCCACCATTCTAATCAGAGACGCTTGCTCAGCAAAACCGCACATGGACAAGGAAAAATGAAAGAAGGTTCCGTGGACCGTAAATATCAAAAATGTCAGCATAGGAAATGAAAAACATAAACGACTGTCTAGACCAACGCCCTCTAAAAGACCGCGCAATGCGTCTGAGCCCGCAAAAATGCCTGCGTGAAAAAGGACTGCATGGCGTTGTAATGAAAAAGGATGCCACCCAACACAGCCACGTGCCAGATGTTGTGGCTGCCGCCCACGTAGTCGAAAACGCCCGGGAACCAGCGCTCGGGAACCTTGGCCGCGTACAACACAGCCCCCGTCAGATAAACGAGGAGGCTCTTGGTAATGGGAGCGTAAAAGTATGCTGCCCAAAACAAACCACGGGTGTAGATGAGCTGAGCGACAGGCAGCAGGCCAGTGGCTGAGAGGGAAACGTAGAAGGAGACGCGCGCCCAGGCCATGTCAGCGCGGTTGAAGGTTGGATGCCAAGGAAGAATAACGCCGCCGATACCCAAGGCACAGGTTGTAAGGAGATAGATCCAGCGAGACACGGGCTCGCAGTAGAATGCCGTGTACTCGGTGGTCATGATGGAGGCAGCGACGAGGAGTGAAATACCCGTGTAGTCGACACAAGCAAATCGTTCCATGACTCGTTGCTCGCTAATGCTTGACATTGTGTGCCACATGGTACTGCAGACCAGGCACTTGCAGGCGGCGAAAAAGAAGACGGCGGCAATGAAAATGTCGGATTTGGTGCTCATGTGGAAATGCACCGAGGTCGGATAGAAGTAAAAGGCAATGGAGAGGACGATCAACAGGCCAATGGCGTGCGACCAGATGTTGAAGAATTCGTTGGAGATGGTAAAAATGGAGCGTACGCAGTCGAGTTTGCCTTCGTGGAATCGATAGCCGCGCAAGATGTGGGGGTTTACGCGCCATGGGTCCGGTAGGTCCTCGTACTTGATAAGCCCGTGTTCCTTTGCTCTTGCTAGGGCCCGCGCAACGGTGTGTTCGACGCTCTCTTTCATGTGAGCTTTGGCACGGCGTGCTGCTTCCATGCCCTCCCCGACCACCTCCATTGCTTTTCCCTTAGCGTCATCCATTCTTCTCCTGCCAGAATCGTACACCTGGTGGGCCACTGCGCCGATACCGGCATCGCGCATAGCATAAGCTCGAGCTTCGAATTCGGCGAGGGTGGATTCGAGGAGACGGACGCCTTCCTGTACTTTTTGCTCCATGGTTTCCTTCCGCGCCAAGGCATCGTTGTATGTGCCTTCGAGGGTCGCTACGAGGACGTTGGCACGGCGCTTGCCAGCGTCGAGGACATCGTCGCGAACGTTGGCACAGGCATCGCGGACGGCGCGTAGTGTCGAATAAGCAGATTCTATGCCGACGTCTATCTTGATGTGTCCGTATGACTCAAGGAAATCCAGCCGACACTCTAGTTCAACCAGGAAGCGATCCACCTACGTCAGTGGTGGTTAGCTGTTGGAATGGACAAAAAGATGTGGCGAAACTCACCAGCGCTTGCACGTTGTCTTCCATGGACCATGTGCGGACATGGTATGAAGAGTGGCGACGACGGCGGAGCTCGTTGTTCCTTGTTGACATGGACGAGGTGGTACTGAAGACGGGCTCCTCGTAGGATTCGGTCATGATGGCCGTGCCGGTGCAAGCCATGGTGGGCGGCGCAAGAGAGGCGCAGAGGCGCAAAGAGGGGCGCAAGAAGAGTGAAAGATCTGGGGATTGGGTGTCGGTAGTGGAGTGGAGGCCGTGGAGGAATTATACGTCAGCTCCCAACCCCGGTCGTTTGAAGTGTCGATGCTCCGAAGACGGCGGGCCGAACTAAAAGATTTGTGCGAAAGGAGGAGGCGAGGAACGGAGACTTGAGGGGCGCTAAGCGGAGAGAGAGGAATGGGATGGTAAGGAGGGACAAAGAGCGGGAGAGGCTAGTATGTACACACGTGGGAGGAGGGAGAGACAGTGGTAAGTAGATGGGATTGAGTCGGTTTGGATTATGTTTCCAACGGGTAGAGGTGCAGGGTGCCAGTGTTGCTGCCGCGGCGGGTGCGCACGGCGCGCTGCCCAGTCGGGCAAAGTATCCGTGCTACTTGTGTGCCTCTTGGGCCCTGGGCGCATGTGAAGGGCACACCTCACCAAACAAAACGGCCAACAAGACGCCAATCCGCCTCCACGCCTCTTTTGCCACCAGCCAAGCGTCCTCTTGTATGCCTCTCTCCGCCAACTCCTTCCTCTGCTCGACCCTCGTTCTTATCGACTGGCTCGGCGAACAACCCGCTGCTTGACACGCTCACTCCCTCAGAGAGCCATGCTACCCACCCGAGCTACCCACCTGCATCCGCCCTCGCTCCGAACCGGTCTTCCGAGCAGAAACACCTACTGATGCCAAGGTCCCCTAAGCACGCTTGAATGCTGCTCGAACCGAGCTCAATATATTGCCCCTTGTCTTCCGTCTGATCGCGGCGGCATCCTTCCGTTTGACTCTACTTCTCCTTTCCATTATTCGTTGCGACCTCGCTTGACCCTTCGCTCTTCTTGCCTTTTGATCTGCTAAGGATCCGCGACGTGGAGGATCAGGTCGCATCGTGATTATTTCTGTCGCAACTCCGAGTTTGACGAGCTGTGAAACCATGGAGATCAGTGCGCTTTCAGGAAGCTAAATCACTCAAATCTGTTTGACTATCATAGCTTTGATGAACCCTCGCTGGCCTTGGTCAAGGACCTGCTGTACCTTGTTATCACCAAAGGACATTGTTTACTCCGAGATTTCCTAGTGCCTGAAGAATGTAGGGAGACGGTGCGTATTCGAGTGTGTTTTCTCTTGAAGGATGGCTACAAGGAGCAGTCAAGCACTTGGCGTAGTCCGTACTATGCGAAGAGATTGTTGATCTTAGTTGTCTTTCCACTATTTTGTAAGCATTGTAGAGGATATGTAGTTCGGTGTCTAACAAAGTAGACACTTGAAGGAAGTCACCATGGAGAAGAAAGGAGGAATCTCCAGTAATCCGAGGGGTGGTCTGTCACTGAATGAATATTGGTCCTGAGAATTTGGTTGGCGTTGACATTGAAGCAAACGAACAGCAACCAGACGCCCCATTCACAACCCACAAACAATACAAGAACCGCATTCTATCGCAGTCTGACTTCATCCACGACTCTACAACATTCCCAATCAATCTCTGCAACCTTTCCCAACCATCAGCTCTAGCAGCGCCCTGCATTAGCCATGGCCGGACCATTCCGCCAATTAGACTGCCGCCCTGCCGCCGCCCTGGCCACCGCCTCGACCTCACCTCGAACGCCCGAGACGCCCTTGCGCGCAGCTCAAAGTAGCTCCGACAACAAAATCATCACGGCGACAACCACCATCATGGACTCATCCGACATCATAACCAGCCCAGACCTCCAATCCGTGCTCGAAGCCGCCAATGCCGCGCGCGAAACCGCCGAATCAATCCTCGCGCTCCTCGCTTCGCACACCGACACGCGCGCCAACGACCTGCCGCCCGAAGAAGCACAGAAGCTGTCAATTGTGCAAAAGCAGCTGCATGCACACCTTGCGCATGTACGGCACTTGAACCGGGCTGCGCTTCATAGCACGCGTAGCGAGAAGGCAGCGACCGCGACTGCGCGCTCAACTATCGACACGCTGCACCTGCAGCTGCAGAACCTGGTCTACGAGCAGCGACACTTGCGGAGCGAGATTGCGGCATGCGAGGCATATCCTCATCCCTACCTGGCGCTGCCGCTGATTCCTGAGGACGAGTTTCTGGCCATGGAGGCGCACGCCGAGGTAGCCGCGAAGGCGCGAGAGCTTGAGGACAATGGCGAACTTATTGCGAAGGAGGAGGTTGTCATGGAAGCACGGATTGGACACGAGTTGGCGGTGCGCATGGAGCTTGAGGAGAAGAGACAGGGTCTGTTGAGGAGGAAGCAGGAATTGGTTGCGGAGAATAACAAGAGGAGAGAAGACCTGGCGCGCTTGGATGGCAGCTTGGAGAGATTCATTGAGGTGAGCCTTTCCTTTTATGATGCTTTCTGTCTGGATATCGGAGTACTAATGTGCTACGCAGGCCGCCAAACCGATCGAGCAGACATTCCAGAAGGAGTATTAAGTTTCATTCGGGTGGGTTTAGATTGAAATGGTATGGCGAATGGCGTCAAGGACTTTTTGAGGGAATCAAAAGCATGATTGGGGGAAAGAAAAGGATATACGGTCATCAACTTGGAGCGGCGGTCTGGTCAGGGACAATCCGTTGATGCATGGAACGAGACGAAATGGGAAAGAGACTTTAAGAGGGATGGATTCTCCTTTTGCGATTTGCAAGATACCCAGTAGTGCGACAAATGCATCTCTCTTTCTCTCTCTTTATCTGCCAACCTTCAGTGCAGCTCTCCGTTTCATCCTGATCATGAGTAGAGTCTTGACCAATGCAACGCAACGCCATCGATGCATGCGAACAAGGACCTCGATTGTGTTGTGCCAGTGGGAGGATGATGCGCTATGTTGATTATCAACAATGAGTGAAACGTAGTTTTTTGAACGATGGAAAGGTGAATCTAGATATGCGTCGTTAAGTAGCACATCAGATAGGGCGCCTGCGTCTAAAGAGAGCGAGGCTTGGTCCCAAAGTCGTGACACGCACGAAAGTCACTCCCGAGAAACATTGAGAAATCATGAAACATTGAGAAATACTTATCTTGTAAAGCATGGGAACAGGGAGCATTCAAGTGCCTCAACTCGACGATAAGGGGAACGGCCATGGGAGTGGGGTCAGGTGTATGCCACTGCTTTTGCTACCACGTCTCGAAGTTACAAATGTAATGGAACGCACACAGCTGCAAATTTGTGGAATCAGTGTATCAGAGGGTGCCAAAAGTCAACATCAGGGGGACTCTCCTCGACGACAACATTGTGCTACTTTGCAATGTAACCAAGGGTCTGAGTGAGTCGCGTAGCACAATCATGGCATGGTATTGTGTTGCGTTGCGCAACTCAATTGCGCAAATTGAGAAACCAGTGTTTTTCCTGAGCACATTTTGTGCGAGTGCTACTATCCAAGGTCCTTGATGAATGTTGCGCTGCAATTCATTAAGTCTGTCCTGCAATAGTAGGAGCCCTACTCTTGGCCAATCAACCCATTTTGACTGCAACAAGAAATCAATTGTTCAACCACAGCTGAGGAAGATGACATCTCGCGAGAGCAGTATTAGACCGTTCCTATTACTCAGCCTTGCGGGAGATATGCTGGCAAATGTTAATGATAGAGGCTTGATAAGTGGTGTCGTAGTAGCAGTGGCGGCGGCGGCAAGAGCCAAGGCGTTGAGATTTTGGTTTCGAAGGCATAAGGTCTGAAGAGTGTGCGTGCGGGCTGCGCGTGCGCTGTGTCTACGAATTGTCGCAAGAGTCGATTCCAAAAAGCGCAGAATGAAGGAGGTTGAGGTTCCTGCTAAAAGTCACTCTGGGGCAGCAGAAGTAGTGGCACACTGGAAAGTACATCCGGATACATCAAAGACGCGTCGCCAGGGAGCGCTCGAGTCCCGCAGGTAGATCAGACTGGGAAGCATCGAGGTCCTTGGTGTGAAGTTCCAAATTCAAGAATCTCCAGCGCCAAAAACACGCGGAAAGCTGTGACACGACTTTTGCTGTCAAGGCCCAAGTCGTGGAAAGTCATGGCCGCGCAGAACCGGCGTCGGAGCCCTTCCCCAACAACGACAACAATCGACCATTCGAGCATCAAAAGTCAACAAAGGACATCAAAAGAGCAGCAGTCTTTCAAGAGTCGACTATTCGGAGCGTCTGGAAGCGTGTATGTGCTGTTGGTCCGCTGATCGCCGGATCTGTGCAGGGGGTCCGTGCGCCATGCAAAAAATTCACCCCCCGGCCCCCCACCACTTCAACACCATGAAAGAACCAACTAAACAATTGCAAAAAGACAACGTGGGAATTGAGCCCAACGCGGGGCTTGAACCCGCAGCCTTAAGATCTTGCTCTTTGTAAGAATAAGAGTCTTACGCTCTACCGATTGAGCTAGCCGGGCGGCTTATTGATGAAAGACACTTTGCTAAAAGACTTTACATCCACACACCTCAAGATTTCCTTTGTCCCCCTCTTCAACATCATCCCCTTTCTATCTATTATGCGCTAACGAGATGCAGGAATGCTTCAAATTCGACGTCGAAGAGATATTCGGAGCTCACCACGGACACTCGCCCTCTTTGATGCACGGAAAGTGTCCCGAAGTCTTTTCCCGGGTCGCGCCGTCGATGGTAGACACTTGAAACTTCACTGAATCCTGGAGCGTGACTGGAGCCTCCTTAAGCCCGAAAATTTCTGCTCCGCGGTTGCCCATGTCGGTTTGCACCAGGCTTCGCATCAATCAGCTCCCATTCGCTTTGTCCGATCTCGCCAGAGGATACACCACTTACCCAGGACTTATCGAGAATACCGTGATATTTTCATGCTCAAAGTGTATCTTGCGGCAGATGTAGTGCAATGCCGCTTTGGAAACACCGTATGCAAAAAAGGGCCCAGGGTAGCTCTCCATGACGCCAGCGGAGCCCAACGGCGAGCCGACGGCGACGAACTTCGGATTCTTTGCCGCATTAAGCAGAGGCAGGACTGCCTGGAACAGAAAGAGTGGTCCCCAAGCGTTGACTTCGACGTGCTTCCTCACCACGTCCCCGGTGACTTCGGCGATGAGCCCCGTTTCTTCGGCGATGCCGGCGTTGGCGATCACGACGTCGATATGGTCGATGCCTTGCGTTGATAGGAGCTGTACGGCTTTTGCGGGGGCCTGCTCGTTGCTACTGTCAAGCGGAACGATGATGAGACGGCTGCCTTGGCCTTTCGGAAGAGTTTTGAGTGAATCGGCTGAAGCAACACTTCGCACCGCAGCAATTACGATGGTGTTGTCACGGGCGAGGTAGGCTGCCACAAGACCTTTGCCGATGCCTGCGCCGTAATGTTAGCTTGAATGTTGAGCCGAAGCAAAAGAACCATCGGTGAAAGAGCACCTCGATTGGCACCGGTGACGAGGTATATGGTATTTGCTACCATATTTGGTGGTTGGATAGCCATCAAAGCTTCGAGAGTATTTTGCTTCGTCTAACCAAAATCTACAATTCTGAAGGGCAAAGGATACCTGGTCCAATATTCAGCCTCAGGAAACAACCATCTCTTATACGGACGCCGAACACAATCGATCCCCCCTGCTCTTTGCTCTATTTTCTTACTTCGGATTACTTTGTCTAGTCAAGCTGTTGCCCAACAAAGACATATTGAGAGCTTTTTTTAACGTTAGTTGCTAGGTGACCGGTTAATTGTGGCTTGTGTCTCAAATTGCGAACCAAAATCTGACAGGAGGAAGCTGTCAATTTCCAACGTCATGACAACCCATCCGAGGAAGACAAGCTTAGGACCGCAATCATCCACGTCGACTAGGACATCGGACTTCTCGGTTTCCGAGAATGAGGTCGCTCGGAGCCGCATCGCAAGCAGTATGCTGAAAGGCAGCTCCCCAGTGTCACGGACACGGGACGTCGGGCACGTATCCCCGCATACGAATACTAGCGTGGACCCTGGAAGACCTCTCCCCATCGTTACTTTTTTCCACTTCTTGATACACTAAAGCTAACACTGTCATTGTCAATACCGAGAAAAGCGCCTTGATGATCAAAACCTTCTCCAGACGCCCACTAGACAAACTTGCGCTGCTTGTCAGGTCTTACGCAAGGAAAACTAAGAATACCGTTTTCCGTTTCGGGATGTCGTGCCAGACTGCTCCTTTGGGCTATTGCTGGCAATTAAGAGTTTCAGGTTTGGAAAATAGAGACGCTAAGCCCGCACCAAGTCCGCAACTCACAAGTGCGAGCTCAACCTTAGTTTGGAAGAATTAGCAATCATTGTGCTATTGCTTGGAACTGACCAATCAACGAAGGACTCTGTGGAAGTTGCCAGCTACTTTGCGACGCCGCTGTTCAACGAGAAAAATGCGCAATGAGTGCTCGCAGGACACGGTGAATGCTTTCAGCGCCTATGATATTCAAGACCTGAAAATCGCTCATGCCCATCGATTCAAGACTCTCTCGATTCCTGGAAACATCACGCCCGACAAAGCCTGCCATCGCCCGCGACTGCCCAAACATCGCTTCCGACCATCGTAGGACCGTAGAAGACATCGTTTGGATCCCATTTCTTCTTGATCTGGGTCAGTTCGTCGTAGTTGACGCCGTAAAAGTCCCATTTCCAAGTTTCATCGGCGAAGCTGGCCTCGTTCAAATATGCACCGCTTCCTGGAGTGACCTCGTCGATTCTTGGTATGACGATGTCATTCAGTTCGTCCAACTGCGCCAGGTGAACGTTGCGCGGGACAGAGAAATTCCACTTCATTGTGTAGATGGAAGTAATCACTGCCGAGCGCCACGCCGGAAGCACGGCGTTGGGGGCGACAGCCATGTCGGGATGTGATTTGATGGCAAAAAAGTCCATCACAGCGCTCGTGTTCTCTGCAACAAAGCGTATGGCGTTGACGATTTCCTCGTTGCTTTTGGACACAGCCTCGCGGGGTATCAGGCGTCCACCCACGAGACTGTTGACTTCGTACTCTCCTCCTGGCAACGGCCCAAGGTAGTAGACAAAGTGGTCGAAGTAGTTGGAGTGAGAAGTGACGTTGAGCGAGTAAGTGATTCCCAGTCGTTCCAAAGTGTCTGTGAATGGCTTGAGCAGAGTCCGTGTCTGGGTGCTGGTGGCATTTGGGTAGGTCAACACCTGGATAGTGAATAAGCTGGAAGTGACCTGATAGCCAGCATTGACCCCAGCATCCACGACCTTTGGAACATAGGCCTGCCAGGCGCTGAACCCCTCCCAGAATGTGTCGTTGGTGATTCCTGCGGAGCTGAAGGACAAGGCAGCGCCGCTGAATTTTCTATCCTCATGCGCCCGCGCCGTCATTGAGAGAGCAACGCCATATGCGCCACCACCACCGCCACTGAGGGCCCAATAGAGATCAGCGTTTTCTTCCGGAGTCGCAACGATACGCTTTCCTTCGGCAGTGATAACCTCCCATTCGAGGACTTGGTCGGCCCCCATGCCGAAGCTGCTGGATAACATGCCGTGGCCGCCTCCTTGGGTGTATCCGCCGACGAGACCCACAGACGGACAGCTTCCGCCAACCACCATCAGCCCGTTGGCGTTGGCTGCCTCATAGGCGTCGACTCCACGCACACCAGCAGCCATCTTGAGTGCAGGTCCGCTGTAGTAGGTGCTTTCATAGCTTTTGATCACTTCGATTGACTTCATGTTCCCTGTCCACAAGCTGAGTGCGCCCTTTCCCGCGCTTTTCCCAAGAAAACTGGATCAAGTCAGCTCGTCAATCGTCAGGTTCTTGGAACTGTGGTAAAGCGTACTCGTGACCAGTGTTTCTCACTACCAAGCGAATGTTCATTTCCCGTGCAAAGCTGAGACCGGCGGCCACGTCGTGTGCCGAAGAAACATTAATCGAATAAATTGGATAGTTTCCCAATTCACATGGTTGCTGCCGAGGAGTGAACGGATCACAGCTTGCGTTCTGGAACCAGGGCGCCATGACACTTGTGCTTGAAGTCTCACTGAAGAGGACTGTCAGCCAGATGCTCTAGATCTCAGGGGGAAGTGCCATACTGGACTGGTGAAAGAATCCACTGCTCTTTCAGATATTCACATTCTTCCTGATTGTAAAATGGGTCGTGACAAACGTGGGCCAAAGGCACATTCAACATCAATCTCCCTTCGACAGTCTTGTTGAGTTGATTCCAATCTTGCGTGCTTGGCCAGCATGCATCGCCGGGCATGCAGCGACATGACGGCCCCGATGTCAAAGACGGCGTTCCGAAAGTATTTGGAAGATGCAAGAGCAACACAAAAGATGCCCAGTAGAAGTGTGCGGTTCCTGTCATTGTAAGAATGAGACAGTGTCCGCTCGTCCAGACTTCAACGAGTCGGTCAATCGCTCATCACCACAGCTTTCTGCATTTATAGGCCCTTGAATGAGCCTGCCTTGGACAAAAGCAGGCTTCAGCTCCGTTTCTTAAGCCGCTGGGCTGTCCACATCGATTCTTCGTGGTGATGACCACGCCTGCGTCGTTGTTGATCATCTTCCTTAAAAGAAGGATAAGCAGTTCGGACTTTTTGACCTCAGCGACGCCTGACCAAAGCTGACCATGTATATAAGACGTCTTCTCCAGCGTGAGTGGAGGGAAGGTTTCTTTTCTCTACAACCCAGGCTGACCGGCGAGGCCAAGGCTGTTGTGTCTCCAGCGATCTTCAAGACCGCCAATCAGCTTCATTGTCTCGATAGCGGCAGATTATGTGGCTCTGCTATCTTCTCACCCTTGGCCGTAATTTTGCGGTCATGGGACAAGATGTGAGAATGTTCGAGCGGCCATGATGCCTTTTGGGGATGACTGTTGGGAATGGATTCGCAGACGGCCAAACTCGGTTCTGGTGGAGGAAAGCAGAAGGAAAGAACACTCGGTGATGTCTCAGCCAATCACTTGACTGCTCTTTGCTAGCCATCCACCAGTGAGTTTATCCTGTTAATATATCGGTCCCTAGAAGCTTGAATACTCGCCTTCTCCAACGTTCTTCCTTGCACCTGCCATTTCGACGATTCTCTTATGCCACACTCTGTACTTCAACATTATGTAATGCATCAGAGTCGGAGCAGCCGGCGCAGCACATAAAAAAAAGGACAACATTCTCGACATGTTTGGCTTGGTTGGCTCAGATGCAGTTATAGAGTACGTGCACTTCGATCGTCACTGTGTGTTGTGCCAAAATCTTTGTGAGCTTGTGTAAGCGTCCCGACGGCTGGACAGAATCGCACCGACTTTTTCCCTTTGCGGAAGGTGAGCTCGTGGTCGGCTAGGTGCGAACGGCGGCAATGGCCGTCAAACGACGGGATTGGTGATGTCTTTCCGAAGATTGGAGCGACTTGCCGCCTTATTATCGCTCATCTCGCAAAACACTGTTCCTCAAGGCTAACTCCGCGCATCGAATTGCTGATTCTCTTCCAGATTCTCTCCACCAGATGACCGGCTCTTTTTGTTGCCAAGCTAATGTCGCACAACCGGGACGTTGCAGAGTAGTCGGACGGGTTGCGCGATTGCGCAACTGAGGAGAGAGTGCTTGCCAACCACCAGTGGAAAACCTACCTGCTGTAAAACTTTCAAACAGATTGGCTTGTGCGCATTCGGCAAAAGACGAGGAGGTCTTGGTCGCGAGTCTTTGAACGAGTGGCTGAGAAACGATTCAACAGAGCGTTTGTGGATCGCGAACTTTCAAAGTAGTCGCGACCAGAGGAGAACGATCAAAAACTTTGATACGCGAAAGAATTAGGCGTAGAGTTTGAGCGAAATTAGGAGCGTTGATAGCAGCCTGGGCTGTCCATAACTGGAAGTGACGTGCAGCAAAGAAATATGAAGCGTAGTTTTCATTCTTTGGAATGAGGATTCGGCAAGTTCCTGCTACTAGAAAATGAAGTGCACATACCTATTGCCGATTGAAGACGGAAGCCTGCCTGGACAACGCTGTCGGTCTCCTACTCGGGTAGGGCTCGACCTTCAAGATGGGAATTGGTTTCGATGCACACTTCTCTATGTGTTCGGCGTCAAGCTATCCACCTGCCCCAGCACTGAGAGCAGTGGCGGTGATAGGGGAGATGAACAGGGGTTGCTGTGGCGAAAGTACATTTGGTGGCGCAGACTGGTGTTGCATGCACGCTCGTTTCGTTCGAGACCGCATTACTGTCTATCGTGCGGCCAACATCTTGTTCAAAGAGACGTCACAAAATGCCCGTGCAAAATTGGTGTGAATGTTTGCGACGTGAAAAGCGATGTGAGGACAGCACCTGCTTTAAGAGGCACCAAGAGTCAAGCATTAGACAATCTCTTATTGATTGTGCTTCTGAGAAAGGATATTTCTGACTACATTGCTGAGCAACACGATCAAAAGGAAAGAATGCAACCCATCCGACCTGTGTTCCTGCCACTTAATCCTTCCTGTTGGTCTTGCTGATGTTCCAGTCCACCTGGACGGCAACGCCCTTGGTGTGCTCAGGGTTGTCGCAAGCCAATCCACCGCCAGCAGACACGACAAACATCTTGTACCCTCCCTTGACCTGAATGAAGCCCTTGCTACCATACTTGTCAATGGAGCTGTTGATCAAGTCGCTGATATCAAGATTTCCGATGACACCGGGACGACCTTGAGCAGTGGCAAAGAAACCGCCTAATCTTCTGTCAGCTATCGCAGGGGAGAGAGAAACCAAGTAAACTTACAAGTGTTGTAGCGAACAACTTCGCGACCCGACGTGGGCACAACCCACTCGTGGTCGCCAGGCGCGGTGCGCTTAGCGAGCTCCCGGCAGTCTTCAACTGAAGGCTTGTCCTCGGGCGTTCCGGTGGTGATTTCCGCGAAGGTCGAGGATCCACAGTCATTGCCGGGACCCTGAGTCCCAGCGCGGTCGTTGACCAGGCCGTTGTTTTGGTCGCCCCCTTCCGTGCTCATGAGGCTGGCCGCCTGTGGTTCGTTGCCGCTGGTCTTCTTAGAGCCGGGACCATACGCGACACCTGCCAAACATACAGATGGCAGGAGGGCGGCGATGAGGGTGATGTCGAAACGCATTTTGTCGAAGTGAACTTTTTGACGTAGTTGTAGCGTAGTTGACTGGACCAGAAATGTGATACAGACCAGAAAAATGACAGAGGACAGTATCTCTGTATATATACTCGTACATCCTAACAATAGGTGCAAGTGATGGCCACAATCAAATTAGAAACGATCAATGAAGGCTGGTCTTCGGTAGAAGCGGATCTTAGCTTGGCCATGAAGAACGTTATGCTCTTCGTGTTTCTGAACCTTGTCAAGGTTCAGTTCCTGGTAGATGACAGGCTACATCGCTGTCACTATCCGAATTCTCCTTGGTGCATTAGCAAATGGACAGAGGTCAAAGCGGCGGCATCAATTCGTTAGACTTCAAGCTCACGCCTTTGCTCAATTTCCACGGAGCTTGACGGAACACCTTCAGGCGATCCACTGGATTAGCCTGTCGTTCCATTCAGCCTCGAGTTCTGGCATGGCGGAGGACGGCGTGAGATGACACCGATGCAACGTCCTGGAGCGAGGCGAGCACCGGGCCGCAAGTAGCGTGTTGACAAGCGCCTTCTGGGGCAGGCGGAGGAGTTGGAAAGAAGAGTCGTTGATTTCTGGAAAGATTCTTACGCTAAACCTAAATAGGCAATCATTGGAAGCATGCATCACGTGAGTTGTGTCGCTGTCACCAATTGCCTATTGCCTATTACGTGCGGCGGAAACGAAACAAGAGCTTCCCCATGACCTTCAAATGCGTTTTTTCACCTATTTGGTCGGGCATGCAACAACGGCAAGCATTCGACGAAGTGGTGACGACGACGACGACAAGATGATGACAAGACCTAAACAAGACGGGCGACAAGACAATGACACGACACAACACGACTGTGCCACGATGCAGGACAACAATTCCATCTTTCCAAAAACCACCGCCACCAATATTCTCTGCCCCCGCTCTCGCCGGCTCGTCGGGCTTTGCACAGCCATGCCGGGGTGTGTTTGCAGCTACGCAGCCATCTCCAGATCATTGATCTTTACCCGGAGAAAAGCTTAACTATGCTGGGAAACCCTCTGTCCAACGCCATGCCTCGGTCATTGCTGCCCCATTCTTCTTACCTACTTACCACGGCAGCGGATGCCAATGATTGCCATTGAGACGCGAGACTCGCGAGACATTGACTGCCAAAATAGCTGCCGCTATCGCATGCCGCTATGGAAGCTTCGTCGAGGGCCAGTAGGGTTGGACGGACAGACTCAATCTTGCATGGTCAAAGTTCATCCGATGATGTTGAAATCAAGGTGGGCACGCGCCCACGCTTCGCGCTTCGCCGTCGGGAGATCGGGCGGTTACGTTAAACGCTCGGACGCGCGCGCTGTGGAGACGCGAGAAGGTGGAGCAAAACGGCAGACATGCCCAAACACCACAACATGCGTAAAACCACCCCAAAGAGGCAACTCTGCTGCACATGAGACGAGTGTCTTTCAACCGCGCGGCTAAGAACTGATCACAAGAGAGGTTGTCGATGAAAGAGACAACGGAGCTGCAACATTTCAACCGGCTCCTCTCGTAACTCGTACACGAGACCAAGGCTGCCCGCCACAAGGTTGTTACTTTCAAGCTTTCACATCCGGCCTTTACGCAGGTAAAGGCATTCCTCCTCTTGAGCCTGGCGCAATAGTCCCAAGACCAAACAATTATACTTCGTTTCTGTGGGATGACAGGCCGCGGATGCTCCGCGCCATGAGCTCCTGAAAGAGCTTGGGTGCTGTCCGTTTGCCTCTATCGCGGCGCCGAGGTTCTCCTTGTTTCCTTCATTGTCAGTGTCTTGCAGTTGTCCTCTTCACTCCAAAAAGCTCTTATGCATATTTTCAAGACTACAACTCCAGATTCTCTCTTTCCTGGGAGATGCCGGTGGTCCGGAATAGTATCCTCCGCACTGACCACAACTATCCTTGCGCTATATCGAATCCCCCACTGCGCTACAACGGCTTCAGTCCTTCCGCACATGTTCGATCAAGTGTTCTGGAAGTTGAGCTGAGCAGGCGCATCCCTCTGAGTCGACATCCTCATCAGCCGCTAACAAAAGGCCAAGTTGATTGGGTCCTCGATTCGATGCATGAACCCTGAAGAGTAAAAATAACTTTGTTCGGTAGTTTTTTTGATCCCTTGTTGAGCACATAACTAAATCTGGTTCTCTAGCGGCTCTGTGGATGCCTTTCTTTGCGCCTCAAAATGTTTTCAGAGCATGAGTTGGCCGGATTCTCGTGTTGACACAACGTCTTCTCCCACCAAATTCGTCATCGAGAGCGTTTCCAGGTTGTCGCTCAGAAGCACATGAAATGGCGCTCAAAGAAAAAGAGCAAATCGGATGGTAACAATGATCAGCATGAACCAAAGGAAGGAGCGACTGTGCCACAAAGGGAAAAATAGTCCTTGTCTTCGAAGCGCAAGCGCAGCCGGGAGAAAAAAAGAACTTGAAATTCTTGCTTGACCGAAACGTCGTCGTACGCGTCCTCGGGCAGACAGGCAGACGACTCGGGTGATGATGAAATGGTCGTGTTAGCATATCCCTTGCCTTGCAGGTACTAGGCTGCACCTCAACCCCACCGCATCGCACATCATCTCGCACGACGTGACGACGACGTCGCTCTCGACCGGCAGACGGTCGAAGCGCTACGGAGACGGCGGACAGCAGGTCGAACGACAAACATCGGAGCGGTCCATAGGCGCGTGCAGCGCTGCAATGGACCGAGACCCTGGACGCCATCCACGACGTCTCGACTCGGCGATCGGAATGCCCGATGGGGAAGCGCACCCGCCGAAGGTCTCACAGCAGGGACGTTGAATAGTTGGGTTCCGATCGACGTGACGCTGCGCACACGACTTTTGAAGACTATATGACCATCACGCGGAGCCGGCGTAGCGTCGAGCACTAGAGGCCCAGAAGGGTTTGTCGATTCTGAGTGCAACCGGTCTGTGAGGGCGCCGTCGCGGGCACGCATTCCCCGCTGCTTGGTTGGTGCAAGTGCTGCCGATCTCTAATGTGCCACCCGCATCAAGCGCAAAATTCGGCTGCTGCTGCTACTACCGTCGTCGCTGGAACGTCACACACTTTTCCTTGTTGTTGAGCTAGTTGGAGAAAATCGATTTATTGGACCCTCGTTCACTTTCTATATATCGACACAACCCCCCAGCATTTGGAAAACATGAGGCCCTTTATGCGTACTGCACAAGCCGAGGAAATGGTACAGGCCAAGCTGGAAATCATGTGAGCATGAAGATTCCCTGAGGTGTCAAAGTTCTTTCAGTTGACCAAAGGCACAGACTAGACTCTTCCACAGTAGTCCTGAAAAACCAACAGGACTGTGAGAGACAAAAAGTCAATGTTTGCGGCCAAGTCGCCCTCCACGTCCGCCATGGACTGTCAATCAACGCAATCAAAATTACCCTCGAGGGCGTGCGCAAAGTCGGGTATGCACGACCCCAGTTTCACCGTTTGTGACGCCATTTTAACTTCTGACCAGATGGATGACCGACTCGATGACCCCTGCATATGTCAAGCAGCGGGAAAGAGTCATCCTGCTCCAGCAAACTCTCTTTGAGACCTCGAAAGGCCGACTTCCTGGGACCAGATTCAAGTCAGGAACGTACCGATGGCCGTTTTCGTTCCCACTCGACCCCAACGCGCTGCCAGAAACTGTAGAAAGACTAGAGAGCACTTATGTAAAATACAACGTCAGCGCAACCGTATACACGGGGATTCTATCAAAAGACCTGCATAGCAAAGAGCAAGTCAGCATCATCAAAGCTCCACCGCTCCCAGGGCCAGAGCTCAACTTCCTCCCGCAACAAATCCACCAGGACGTGTGGGCAGAGAAGCTCAGCTACACCGTGTCGCTGCAAGACCCTTACGCGTACATCGGCAACGGCATCCCCATCGACTTTCGCCTGACGCCGCTGCAGCGTGGCTTGCAGATTGGCAAGATCCGGCTCGATCTTGTCGAAGAGGTCCTGCTCATCATTTACAAAGACGGCGAGCCATGGCGCAACCACAGCTCGAAGAAATCGGTATTGACAACAACAACGCGCGCGGAACCCAACGTGGTTGAGAAGAGGAGAAGCGCGTCAATCCACGATGTCAACGGAGAAGATGAGGAGTATTCTGAGTCGGATGATGAACTCAGCACCGACGCACCTGTCGTGCTGGAGGACGAGGCGCTCAGCTTCCGTGTCGAGCTGCCGGTGCCCAAGGAGCCTTTCATTGCGGTGCAAGACATTGACAGCGAGCGCATCAAGGCGCGCCATTTGCTCTACATCACAGTCGAGCTGATCAACGCCGACAAGCATTCCAGTGAGGTTCGTTGGCCTACTCACCTCCATCTGCGTTGCTCGACTGACACATAGCAGATGACGATGAAGTTTCGCCCAAAGCTCTTCCTCCCAACACCCAGCGTCCCATATGCCTCGGCAATGTGGTCCACCGATTCGCTCACGCCGCCCAGCTACGGGCAGCACCTGTTGGACCTTCTGTGCAGCGAAAGCATGATTAACGAGCCACCGCCGCCACCACCACCACCCGATCTTGTTCGGGTGATGTAAGACAACCGACAAGCGCCGAGTGTAAGCTGGAGAGGAAAATCAGTGCTCGCGTAATGATGAGATGACGATGTTGACGACAAGAGTACGACGAAAGCGAGCGAGCGAGCAAAATTGAATCAGCATGATCGAACCCCCTTTTATTCGTGCTTTCCGCGTTGACAAAGTGATTTGCAAGAAAGTGAGCATCGTTGTTGCTTCGCGTACCTCGCACCGCTGAAAAGAACATTGCTTATGCGTACAACATCCTTCCAATTTTGGCCATTCCTGAACAGTCTAGTTGGCCAGAGTCCCGTCTGTTCCTGCGCCTTGTGCCTTGCGTCATTTTACATGATGCTCTCCGCTCCTCCGCGCTCAATGCATGAAGAAAAGAAGCAGCATAACAAGCGCATCCAGTACAGCGACTTTACAACATCGCGACTCAAAAGTTTCCGCAATCTGCCAAATTTCTTCTCATTCATGGGTCTCTTCTCCTTCAGGCGCTACTTCCATTTTCGGTATTTCGGAATCATCGTAAACGGATCGCGTTGAATTTGGCAGGAAAGGAAGGCGAAATTGCATCCACGGTACACCGACAGGTCAGGCCGCTTTTGCTTTTGGAACATAGACCACTTTTTTCGTGTTGGAACGGAGTACAGAGGCGAAGATGGGCATTTTTTTTGGCTGTTCTGTTCTCTTTGCTTGTATATAGTTACCTTCACGGCCGCTTTGCACCGGTGGCCAGTTAATATCTAATGGACTAATGTTGTGGTGGACTGCTCCTCCTTATACTGGATCTTCGTTGAACAGAAGCGAGACTCGTTTCCCGACAAGCGCGCAAGCTATGCTACAGCAGGCCACACCGCCTTGGAGTCGCCATTTCTTTTGCGACACTGTGCCCCCGTCTCCCGCTAGTCAAGGCAGGGACGGGATTCCGCGTGGTATAGTCGCCACGCGTCACGGTGCCTCGTGCACGGCCAACCGGTGACTGGACTCGCTACCACACTTCAACCTCCCACGCCCAGCGTCCAAAAAGACAAGGGAACAAAAAGTTTCCACAGCAGGAGAGTAGGTCGGCCAGGAATTGAACCTAGGACTTACCGCGGGAGCGACTGTAGCCGCGGCACATGTTACCACTACACCACCAACCCTAAACGTTTGCTCGTTCTGTCGCTGTGTGGTAGGGGAGTGCTTTTGTAAAATTATATAACGCAACATGCAAATGCACGGTCTCTTGATTAAAATCTCTATTCCCATGTCTCCACTCTATTGTCTAGTATGAAAACCCCTTCTTTGCCAACATGCTAATGCAAATGGTATTCAAAGTCGACAATCGCGCCCATTATACGTGTAATGCAAGAATAGATCCACACCAAACCTTTCACGCGTTCTTGAATAGCACGCTTGACCCTACTCGCCTGTCGCAGGGACATCCTTTTGCGGCTTCCACTTTGCGCTCGTAATCGGGTTGACCTTGAGCGTGTACATGGTATCGATTTCCTCGAGCGAGCGACCTTGAGACTCAATGACGAAAAAGAAGATGACAAATATGAGCGCAAAGCAGCATCCAGCAAAGACGAGACCGTAGAAGTAGTCAATCGCGTTCGTGATGAACGTCGTAAAAAAGCTGATCAAAAAGTTGAACAGCCAGTTCGACGCCGTGGCGAGCGCCATGCACTTGGCCCTGTAGGCCGAGGGGTAGAGCTCGGCGACGACAGCCCATGAAAGCGGGCCCCAAGTGGTGGCGAAGGCGGCGAGGAAAAGGCACGCGAAGACAATCATAACGTTGCCGGCCGTTGGTGTTGATTGCGGGTCGTCGTGGTTCAGCAGGTACTGGCCGACGAATGAGAACACCATGAAGCACATGAACATCCAGGCGGAGCCGACAATCAGCGAGATGCGGCGGCCACAGCGTTGCGCGACGTAAATGCCGCCGAAGGTGCAAAAGACGTTGACAGAGCCAAGGATGACTTGGGTTTCGAAAGAGTTTTGCAAGCCCGTGGCCGAGAAGATGGTGGTGCCATAGTAGAAGAAGAAGTTGGCGCCTGTCAGCTGCGAGCCGGCCTGGATGACGACGCCGAGAGCAGTGCGGTAGAACATGCGTGGCGCAGTGAAGATTTCGTCTATTTTTCAAAGTTAGAATTAAACCCCTGAGCACTCCTAATGTAATCGCAAAGAGACTTACACCACGGATATCCGGCAGCAGAGTTTGCCTTATCCTCATCAAGCTTCTGCTGGATTTCTTGAATCTCGGATTCAATCACGGGGTCGTACGGCTCCAGATTGGCCAGCCTAGCCATCGTGTTCCTTGCCTCGTCCACGCGGCCAGCACGGTAAGCATAGCGCGGGGACTCGGGCAAAAACAAGATGCCAATGCCCAGAATGAGGGCAAAGGCAAACGACAAACCGCCGGTGATTCTCCAGGAGCCGCTGTCGCTACGCGTCTCGGTTCCAAAATTCACGAGCTCTGCAAACCAAATGCCCAGCGTGACGAAGAGCTGGTACAGCGCAATGAGAGATCCACGGATGGCGGGTGGCGCGCTTTCAGACTGATACATGGGCACCGTTGCGGAGAGGGCACCAATTCCCATACCGTCAACCAGGCGCCCGACGGCAAACTGCGCCCAATGAGTAGTTGAAGCCACCTCGATGATGGATCCTATGATTGCAACAAAGGCGAAGAGAGAGATGGTCAGACGACGGCCGAGAGTGTCGGCCACTTTTCCAGCCGTCAAGCATCCCATTAAACAACCAATGCTGAACAAGCCGACGATAGCTCCTTGACGAGAAGCGCTGAAGGTATGGGAACCATCAGCTTGCGGCTCTCCGAAGCGGCGCTTGTAGTCGTCCATTTCCAAAAAGCCTAGGAGTGGTCAGGATTTACGCGGGAGTATCATAGCCGGCGCACATACCAGAAATTTGACCAGACTGGTAACCAAACATGAAGCCGCCAGTGGACGCAACAAGACTGAGGAAAACCGCCAAAACAGACACGCCACCATTACGCTTGCTCTTCTCTTGAACTGCTGGGGTCACATCTCCAGAGGAGCTTGGGCTGACTTTTTCGGCCGGTTGCTGGTCATCCATCTTGACGATTGGTGGAGGGATTGGATGTCGACGATGTTTAGTTGAAAGAGCCCGAGGAGCATTCAAAACCACGGTCAGGCAAGGGTCAGGATTTATCTGGTTCCAAGTAAAAGGGCAGATGGTCCGTCCGCCCACAACCCCAAGCCCAGGGACAACAGTTGTGGGTCGAGGCCATGATACCGACGCACAAAGATAGGGAGCACGAAAAGTCTGCAGACCGGGAGGAAAAATTCTGAAGGTTCTCTTCGCACATGGTGACGATCGTTGGCCCAACGAGCAGAGAAGCTGTCGGAGACGTCGTTTGAGGAAAGCCGTCCGCCAGCGGCCGACGAGTGAGCGGTGCGGTGTACGAATGTCCGGGGCGTGGTGGAGTTTTCTCCGCCGCCGGAGGACTGTTCTCCGCGCGGGAGATCGCTCCAAGGCTCTGTCCCCATCGACACTGACGACGACCTTCTCTGACACTGCGGTTGCATTGCCTCAACGAGCAACTCAAGCGCTGCATATTAGCTTTGAACCACCTCTTCCGCTTTTCATCTCACGATGTTTTTCAGAAATGTCGGGCAGCTGCTTCGGATCATGTCGTGTCATGTCACGGCAGCTAGCCCGGCGTTGCGGCTCTCACCTGTCACGAATAAGCTGTGCAACGATAGAGGTCGGCACCGAACTTTACTCCCACTCGCAGCGACTACATCCCTTGACAGCAGATTCCCTGCGCAACGACCTCTCCACGCCATTTCGCACCTCAATCCAAGATCACGTCCACGGCAGTCGAGCCCACTCAGATCAATAGAGCGATGCGCGGCTCCCGCGCTTCAACTCATCATGTCTCGCCCTGCCACGCCCAGCCCTCTCGCTCTCTATCGCTATGCCACGCCGCGCCGCACGTCTGCTGTGCCCGGCTCAGCGAGCCCCAAGACAGACAGAGCTACACATGCTCCGGTTGCGAATCCGAGCCATGAGGGCTGACGTCCTTTTGCGTCATCTGCGGGGACGGAAGCAGGTCCGCCGCGCGACGGCCGATCATAAGAGACGGAATAATGGCTGCTGAGCGTGCCGCGCCGGCCGACCAAGATAGAAACGGGCAGGGCGATGGCATTTGGCGATCGAGAGCCAGAGATGTGGTGAGAAATGAGGAACAATCGCAGAAGAGCTGCAATGACTTGAGACGGGCTGCTCGTGGCCATGGAAAGTTGCACGCGCGCGGAAGAGAATCGAAATGGCGTCGCTGTCGAAATAGCGATAAACAAGAGGAGAACAACAGTCAAAAAAGGCCGAATCCTCCAATCCTCTTTCGCACTGCGCCACCACCACAATCAGCACCTCCTCAGTCCTCACACGCGATTAAGCTCGAAATACGTTGTGAGCCAAGCGACCAGCACTAAGGACCTCCCATGACAGCCATCTGCTGCCAGCGCAGACCCGCGCGTGAGCGACGTCACTCTTGCCCTCTTTGGCTGCGAGCCGTGCGGTCTGGACTCTGAGCCCGGTCCGAACAAACTTCCCGCACCCCCGACGCGGGCCTACCTTATGCGGGGATACGTGGCAGGGGTGGGCAAGGATGCCCTGCAGAGCCGACACACGACGATTGAGAATGTGCACGACTATAGGGAGCGCTGCAGTAGTGCTGATTGGGCGAATGGGGTTGAGGTGGTGAGAACATAGGTGAGTTGGGGGATCTGCGTCGTCTTGGTGAGTTGTGCCCACTCGGAGGTGATTTAATGTTGTAAGTCCGTGGGTTGAGATTTTTCTGCACGACCAATCGCGGGATAGATATTGTGACTACTTTTGTTTCCTGCTTGATGAAGCAATCCGGGTATCTAGCTTCCTATTCGAGGTAAGTGCGTGGAGTTCGCTCTCTCAAACAAGCTGTGCAAGAACTGAAGTTCCTCCAAAACTGGGAAAGATGTACAACTGGTAATATGATATAGGGACAGAAGGTAAACACGCTTCCAGAGCGGAGACAATCCATCAATCTTACAACATGAAATGAGGCAACCGCACATGTCGGCCGCTACGAAAAAGTTGGACCAGCTTTTCCTCTTCCAGACGAGCTCGCTTGTGCAGAGCATTCAACTTCGTCATCGCCAGCTTCTACCGGTACCTGCATCCTGCAAACTGACGTCCTGTCTGTGGACAGTCGGCTTTTTTGCACTCAATCACCGCCACTTCGGTATTGGGACTTCTCCAAAACTTGACCACTTCGAGACCAGACATGTCAGCAAGCGCATGCCAGTCCTTTTCGGTGCGCTCTTTAGCGCCCAAGCCCATCATGCAAAGATCGGTTTGAGCGGGTAGGGTCGTGGGCGGTGACGGCATGATTTGGTCCGTTATGAGGATTCGTGCCTGCGGTGAGGTCATGGCATCGCGGAGATGTGAAAGGATTTGAGCGTTGTACTTGTCGCTCCAATCGTGCATGACCCGGCGCACGTAGTATATGAGGGCTCCTACTGACGTCAGTTGGATGTTTTCAAAAAACAGGCTCGGTACTTGCCCTTGGCCGGCTGAGGGTCGAAAAAGTCGTGCGGCATCATTTTCATCCCCCTCATTTCGGGTACGTCTTTTTGCTTTGCGTCTTCAATCACTTCTGGCCGGTCTTGAAGGACCAAACGATCCGCTGGAATATCTGGACATTCCTCGCGGATTCGCATAAGAGCTTGGCCACGACCACCGCCAACATCGACAACAAGCGGTGCATCAGGAGCCACGTGGTGAGCGTTTTCAAGAATGTAACCAAAGGGAAACATGCCAGTCACGGGAACAACGGAATCCAGAGTCATCATGCTGGTGTTGAAATCTTCGAGACGCTCGCCGTCGATGATCTCCCAAAAGTTCTTGCCCTCGTGGCCCCAGCCGAAGCCATGGGGGGACTCGGTAGGTTCAATGGGCTCCTTTCTACCGTACTTTCGAAAATATTCGGGAAACCGGGTATAAGGCACCATCCCTTCGTCAAACCTGCATGACGTCAGAAAAGGTCAGATGATGTCGAGCGGTGCTCCAAACATTATCTGGAAAAAGATGCCCTGAGGGTCTTTGTTGCGGTAAATTTTTGAAAACTTGGTATGGGCTACATGGTCTTCTCCGACCTGCTGTAGCATCTCAGTGGCGACAAGCATCCACGCCATGCGCCCTGCAGATCATGTTGTTAACTTTAGATCAACATGAGTGGGAGGGTTGATCATACGCAGGAGCGGCTCCTCGGCGTCAACCTTTTCAGCGAGCTCGGCGTATGATATTCCGCGGTCTTCAGGAATGCAGTCAAAGGCGCGCCAGTCCATCAGGACACGGAGAGCACCCATTTCAGCCATCTAAGTTGGATCAGTCAAGAGTAATCAAGAATTGATAAGGGCAACTGACTGAGACGGCGTACTCAAAGGCGGTCTCACGAGGCTCTTTGACATGGTTGATGATTTGCTTGGCAAGGCGAATGAGGTTGTTGCGGCTGTGAACGTCAGAGTTGGAAAGGGAGGCGTGGGCATCGACGGCAGCAGTTAGATTGGCGGCGAGAGCGCGAAGCTCGTGCTGGTGGTCGGCCGGTTCCATGGTGTTGGTAACTTCTTGACATTTTCGGCGGGGGCCTGTCGGCGAGCTTTAATGATGAGCACGCTGCGGGGAGATGCCAGCCGCAGCTGAGATGCAACGAAGTCGATTGGGTGCTTTGCGATTGATAGAGCAGGGAAGCTGGTGAGGACGAGGGACGGGAAGAGGTGTTGAGGTGAAGAAGCACGGAGTTGGGTGCGTGCGTGTGTTGTGCGCAGCGGATGCAGGGACCGGGGCCCCACAACGCATAGCTTCTGACTCTGGCGCTAACTAACTTTACTGACGGCAGAAGACTTCCATGATGGGGATTATAACAAGACCGCCTCGGCTTGTCGCAGCCCTCCGTGTCCAGTCGTCCCTCCATCCCTCATCACAGCCTTTCGCCATGGCTGATGCTGATACTGCTACCCTCGACGCTACTTTACCCATTGAGCCCGACGTAAGCTTTCGGGCCCTGCATCTCGAGTGCCACTGGAACGCTGATCTGACACGACCCCTACCCACAGTCGCATTCTGATGACACCGACGAGGCCTATGCCGAATCAAGGCACGTCACCGCGCCACTATCTAGCTACCCGGAGTCTCTCTCACTGACAGTTTCCTCTAGCGCCTCCAGCGTCCTGACCTCGATTGCGTCCGAGATTCGAAGAGGCCGAGAAGAAAATGGGCGAATATATCCAGCCTACGGTAGCCACGAATATGGTTGCCCTGTAGACGAATATGAGCTCGACCGATTGGATATGCAGCATCACAAATACACGATGCTGCTAGGAGATAAACTTTTCCTTGCGCCGATAGGTGACGGTCCGCAAAAGATACTAGACATTGGCACAGGGACGGGTGCGTCAAAGCTCTGCATTCCAAAGCAAGCGCTAACCTTTCGCAGGAATCTGGGCAATCGACATGGCCGAACAGTTTCCCTCTGCCGAGGTTTGCGAGCTTTACTGTACATCTTCTGAATCCAAATTGACAGTTTGCAGGTGATTGGGACAGATATCGCACCTGTGCAGCCAACATGGTACGTTGCAAACACTTTGCCATTGCACAGCGCGTCTGACAGGGACCCACAGGACTCCCCCAAACTGCTACTTCGAAGTCGACGACTGCGAAATGGACTGGCAATTCCGCAAGAACAGCTTCGACTTTATCCATAGCCGCGACTGCTACCTTTCAGTACGAGATTGGCCGCGCTTCGTGCGACAAGCTTTCGAACACCTCAAAGAAGGCGGACACCTCGAGCTATGCTGTGTATGGGCAGTCCCGCAATCTGACGATGGCACGTTAGACATGGACTCCGGCTATGTCGAACTCTGCCAAACATTCATGGAAATCGGCGACAGCATCGGGGCGGATGCGCACGCGCCGCGACGATTCAAGGAGCACATGCACAATGCCGGATTCGTGGACGTACAAGAAACGGTATTCAAAGTGCCGACGAGCGAGTGGCCGAAGGACAAGAGACTGAAAAAGATTGGGGCGATGGAGAGAATGAATCTCTTGGAAGGGGGTGAAGCGTTTCTGCTGAGAGGCTTTACGAAAGAGTTTGGTAGATCAAGAGCGGAAATGGAGATCATGCTCATGCGGATGCGCAAGGAGCTGATGGCCAACAGGTTTCACAGTTACGTTTCCTTGTAAGTCCCCTCTTCTGTCACATTGAGTCCTTTCCTCTGGGCTAACCATTTCATAGTTTCGTTGTACACGGCCGCAAACCCGAACAAAAACGACCAAGCAGCTAACGACTCGATTCCTTGTTACGTCCTCTACCTCACGACTGATTTCTAGCGACTCATACCATATGGGCAGGACACGTCCAACAGCGGAAGTTTGTGTATTGCGTCTTTCTATCCATGACTGGAAATGGATCCACGGCGTTCATGGTGTCGGGAAAAGAACTGAATTTTTGACACAGAAGGGATCGAAGCTTGGGGAAAGGTTACTGCATGCTCCATCAAAACTGGAGAGGGAACTGAGAAAGCTTTTTCTTCGATTGAAGGATTAGCAGGGGACTTCAGAGTCTCCTCAGAATTGTTCGCCGAATGGCGACTGTAGTACCACACGTCGTTTTCGACCCTTGTGCGAGTGCGGGCCACAAAGTCCACTTCGCAATTGGTCTCGGTTGCTTTCAAATGCAATCCAATGATCTCAATTCTCTTTAGAAGTGTCAACCAACAGCCGCACACCTCTCAGCCCCCAACGCCAGCAATCTCAGCCGCTAGCCACAACCTTCTGACCAACATGCTTCGAGCGCTGTGTAACCGGTCCCTGGCTCACATCTCCAAACGCGGTTAGCAGGACGCCACGATATCACCTTCAGGCAAGTTTTTCATCCTTCAGACTCCACATGGCGTTGCGGCCCGTTCCGTACCTGGTCAACAGATCTTGTGCGACGAGGGTGTGCGTTGGCTGGTTACGGAAGCTATTCTATCCCAGGTGATTTCTTGAAGTGTGGTCATTATTGGCGGGCATGCGGGAAGGCTCCGTCCATTACGCTGACAACTAGATCTCTCTGGTCCGAGAACTGTCCCTATTCTTTCTCTTTCCTTCGCACCGCGTCCTTCTCGTCGCCTTTATTGTCTGCGCCCATCTCGTATGGTCCTTCGTACGAAAACGGTCGCTTTTTGTCTGGTGGTGGCGGCGGCGTCGGTAATCTGTTCATCAGAGTGTCAAATCCATCGCACATCTCCTGAAAAGTTGAGTGGACCCGCAGCGATCCCACAAGCCAAACGAAGAGAGAAGCTACTCACTCCACCCTTGCCGTCTCGCCATCGCCGAACTGGCTCAACTCCACAACCTCGTTGCCTCCCGCCTCGACCAGCGGTCCCATGGTCTGCTGCCACGGCGACACGACACCCGGAACTCCACCGCTGCCGGTACTCCTCCACGTGCCCTCTCCGTCTGCCCAGAGGCCCCCTGAGATCACAGAGTCGATGCCGCGGCCCGGCACAATTGATGAGCCAGCACTACGCGGTGTCATTGAGGTTCTGTGGCTGGGTGACTTGGCCGCCATAGCGTCGGCGAGCGCGGAAGCCTCCATGGCCTCTTTGAGCTTTCGATCCTTGTCTTGACGCTGCTTGCGCCGTCGCAGGAGGAGGAAGATCAGGGCGACAACCGCAGCAAGGCCAGCTATGCTGCCGACGACCGTGCCGGCGATGGCGCCACCGGAGATGGAAGAGGATGGGGAGGGCGTCGAAGGGGAGGACAGGTTCGTGTTCGTCGCTGCGGAGGACGAGTCGAATGTGACAGCGTTGGAGAATGAAGACGGCAGCGGTTCTCCAGGGGCGAGGGCCAGTGTTGTCGCTCCAGCGAGGGACGATTGGAAGGCAAGTTGATTCGTATTTGTCTGATGAAGAGCATGGAGTCAGATTTGCAACAAGATCGAGTCAGGGGGAGGAGAAGGGAGGAGAATGTACGAGAGACTCACTGGATTAATCACGCCAACCATGGAATACTTCTGGCAGTATCCTGGTGCAGCATCATAGTACCACAGGGGCTCGACGCGATTGATTCGGAAGACATATTCAGGCTGCGTAGGGTGAAACTAAGTCAGCAACATTCCCTCAAAAGCAGTCCACGCCACTTCCACAGTCATTGCTTTCGAAGCAAATCAACTGCAGAAGCCAAAGGAGTAGACCAACCAAATCACCCGCGACAAATGGTTTCCAACCGCTCCAGAACCCCGACTTGTTCGATGTCAAGCCGATCGGAATACACGGGTATCCGAAAGCGCTGCGCGCCACGCTGTGGTTTCCGGGATAGAATTGGAACGCGACATAGTCACCGACGTCCGCGAGCAGCGAGTCCGGATCGAATTTGCCTTCCTCTTTATTCACGGCGATCGTGTGGGTAGTCTTGCTGCTGTCGATCGAAGTGACGACGGAGACGGCGTTGCCCGATTTCGTTGTTGCGCCGGTGGTCGTGCTGGCCGCGGTGGTACTACGAGTAGAGACAGACGACGTGATGTCCGTCATCATCGTCGCTGTCGCCGTTGCATTCTGAGCGAAGGCGATTGAGAAGAGGCTCATGAGTCCCAAGAAGGCTATCGCCAGCAAGGCATGAAGGCGAGCCATAGCAGTCGGGCCTTGGGCGGAAGTGGTGATGAGGTGTGCGAGGAAAAGTTATGGAAGAGCCGGTGCTGTGGATTCGTGGAGATGCCCGCCGCGTGTGGACAAAGAAGGAGGCTGAGGTGTGGAGAGAATTGTGCGTGACGTGAAAGGCGTGTAGAGACAAAGAAGATGGCTCCTGAACTGACTGTTGGATTACGAAGACCGGGGCTCTGAAATGAACAAAGGGATTCTGGAGACGAGGAAAGTCAACAATTCGCGAGTTCGAGGTCGTGAAATGGGCCTCATGAATTTTGTGGGTATCTTTGAATCTCGGCGTTGTACCGCGCGCTGTACCGCGCGCTGTACCGCGCGCTGTGGACTCGGCATCGTTAACAACAATCCCCCCTCTCACTCACGCAGAAGAGCTCTGTCTACCAACTCCACCTCCATCTCCCGATTCGACTCCATCACCGCCTACCAACTCTTCATAACAGTCCTACCAACAATGGAGCCAGAAAGCAACAAGATGAGTTCGAAAGAGCTCCAATTGATAGAGGAGCTCAACAAGATGAGGTTGGAGCAGCTCCAAATAATCCAGGACTGGGAAGAGGAGCTGACCAAGATTGCGATGGTCGAGAAGGTATCTGGTCCATCAGCTACATCCAATATCGAGCTAACCCATCAAACACGGAGACGAAGAATGTCCTCGCCAAAATCAAGTCCAAGGACCAGCTCGAGGAATGTTTGTCTTACCTCATCGACTGTATGAACTCTCGTCCCACCGCCGATTCTTGAACTCACATCTTCAGATTTCATCAGCCAGGGCACGCCGATGACTACCCTCGAGGGATACGGTTTCGACTGGCAACAGTTCCAGAAGGACATGAAGGAAAAGGCCGGTTGCAAGGACGGCACGCGCCAGGACGGGGAGGCGCAGAACAACAATGTCGACACGCCCAAGCCCAACGGCCCAGGCATGGCCTTGTCTGGACCGAGCCGCCTTCAAGTCAACATTACTCGAGCTCTTGAGGACATGTCAGACACTATCAACAGCTCCGGTAAGCTCTCATGGTCCTTCTACCAGCAGGCATTAAAGTTTTTACTTATCACGAGTCCCAGAGTCGTCGGAAGCCACCCAGACATCTTCGCCACACCAGGCCGACGCCGCCTGAGCATGGTGTTCAGCCCTGCTCCAGGTTCAAGCGCCCACACGATAACCATCACGTAGCTCGACCGAGGATGTCACCAAGAGAAGGAGGATGCGCTTCCATTGTGGGGGAGGGGGAAGGGAAGTCGGTTGGTCACTAGCGTTGCCCGCTTCTGAGCCTCCCCAGAAACGGAAGTACTACACTCCGAAATAAATATTGAATTCTGGCGAATAACAATGGATGGTTGGAGTGAAAAAGAACAGTGTAACAATTGTGAATTGAGAATCACGTGCAGCGGGCAGACAACGGATTCGAAGGAAATGCATATTCAAGGGATTAAGAATTGCTCTCTGTTTCAGGAAACCAATGTAGCCCGTAGCTTCGACACAAAATTCCAATCAATGACGAAGTCTCGTATTTAAACTCACGAGGCCACTTTTCAATCTAAGTAGAAAAGGCCAAATTGGGTATCATAACCGCATGCCAAACAAATGCCAGGTGCATATCAATACAGGACTGAGGACTTACGCACCAAGGGCCAATCTTGAAGCCTGGGAATCCCGCAATCTTGCATCGAGAGAAGAGCCTGAGAGTCCAATCTACATGTAAGACTCAAGCCCCGAACTTATCGCTCAAAGTCATTCGCTAGGTTAGTATCAATATCCAGGGCCAGAACGCCCCGGAGGCGGCGTCGGTGGATTCATTCTCAGGGGGTTGGGTCTATTACTGTTCCTGTCAGGAGGAATCAGCACTCATTCGCAAGACGAGGAACTCGCACAACGAACCTCCTGTTCGACCTACGCCTCCTGGAAGGCGCCGGCTGTCCCTCGCTCGGCGACAGCGGCGGCTCTAAGGCATCCAAGTACGCCCGTCGCGCAGCACTCTCACCGCCATCATATCCGCCATCATATCCATATCCATGAGAAGTGTATTCGTCCGCATAAGACGAGCGACGTGAGCTCTGCTGTCCTCCATATGTTGCGTACGGGTTCTGGTAAACACTATATGGCGAACACATCGAATTGGCCAATGGGCCCCCTGAAGTCGCGTACATACCGCCGCTGCGGCCAGTCGTCACGCCACCGCGAGCACCGCTAGCACCAGTTCCCGCAGCTTGGTACTGGTAGGTGGATCCTGAGGAATTGCGCGGTTGCATGGTGGTTCCATACGAGGAGGTTTGCGGAGCGCGTGTTCGAGGCGTTGGCGGCGGAAAAGGCCAGTCCTGGAATGAGGAATCGCGGCTTCTACTGCCACCCGTGGGTTCGGTGACCATGGGGTATTCGCGGAAATAGCGGGGCGGGCTGTTGTTGGAGTAGCCAGGAGGGAAGTCTTCCTCCCAGCCGTAGGGGGGAGGGTTGTCTTGGTACATGTAGGAATGGCCGCTGTTTCTGCGGTTGTTAGGATTGCCCGACATATTGGCAGTTGTAATTGCTGGTTGTGTATAAGTGGAAGATTGATGAGGATCAGGGGTTTTGTGTAGATGTGTTTCGGTGAGATCTATACTGATGGATGGAGATTGATGGAGAGAATTTCTCGAAGATGCAGGCAATATATAGAAGCGAAGGACTGCTTCACAAGTGAATCTGAACTCCATGATGGTGTGGTCGTTTATAGTGGCAGTCAAGTCGTCAAGCGAACAGGCAAGTCAAAGCGTTGGCACGCTGGAGGGGATGTTGAGGTAAACGACGATAAGGCTCACAAAGGAACATGTCAGGTACTGCTATGTTGTTGAGTGCTGATGAGTCGGCATGCAAGCTTAAGTCTGCAAACGCAGTGTATACGAACGCTCCTGCCGCGCCACGACCAGTAAGTCGACATGGAATTTCAATGTGCTTGTAGTGTACTGAGGTGATTCCCTAGTACGTGTTTACTAGAGCAGTCCCTTACGGAGATGAAGGACAAAGCCTGTTTTAAGATCAGGGCAGTCCAAACTTTGACCTCTTAATAAGACATGGTGCAGCTAAACCTGAGTGACGTGCTCTTTTTACGTGGCTGCATTTTATGGCTGTCCAGTACCCCTCCCTCATAAGGCTGCAAGGTGTACTGGCAAAGGTAGTTGTACACACGACTACGAGCCTGCCCTTCGCACCTAATCCTTGTGTTGAAGGGACTTCAACGCCCTCACCTCGTCTTCTGTGGCTGCTTAAAGTAGGCTTCGATCGATTGACCACACCCAATTTAGCCTTTTGCCATGCCAAGATCTTCGAGGAAGGACATCTTGCACTGCCTTCAGGGTCTCTGCGTACCACGTGCGGTGTGATGTCGCACGATGTTCGATAGATCTTTCTGTCGGAAAGTGAGTCGTCGCCAATAGAAACCCATTTCCTTAAGGACGGTAACAGGGAGATTTTGCTAAAGGGTAGTTGCATAAGCGAGTAACCTTAGGTATCTTCAGCATCAACATAGAGACCATGCGGTCGATGAAGAGCGACAAGTTTTCAATATCATCTTTTGTCTTGAATGACGCAAAGAGACCGGTCAACTTCTTGTCAAACTCATCGATCAAGATTAACGAACTCTCTCCTTGCCTCAATTCACGAAGATTAAGAGCCTTGAGTTTGGTCAGGCAAGCCTCAATGGTTGCGGCCTGGTGGTTTTGATGAGAGGCTTAGGGTTTGGATGGAGGGTTCGCGAGGGGGGTTTGAGGACGAAGCGAGGACAGTGCTTTGAGAATTAAGAGCCGAGGATACAGTCTCTTGAATGAAGCTGAAGTTCACAGAATGTGGGTCGGTGATGGGTGTTGAGCGCGCGCAGGCAGGCGCGCCCAAGTGGACGACCTGGACATGTGACAACGTCTATCCAGCGACACTGCAGCGCGCAAGCCCAAATATTTGCAGTCCCCGGGACATAAGAGAGAAGCCTTTGTCGATAGATCTGTACGTGGAATTGTAATTCAACTCGTGCTACGGATTATCATTGAAATCGTACTGAATGTCATCATTCAAGTTGCCTCCTTAAATACGACCTCACCCACGCTTTACTCAACCACCTCATGACCTAAAGATTCCTGCGGCCTGCTCCTCTGCAAGTGCCTCTCTCCTCGACTTGCTGTTGGGATCAAAGTACGGCTTCGATCCAATGCCAACCGCGCGGTTGCCGAACCTTTCGCCGATGTGATCTGGGCACATTTCTATCAGAACAGACTCTCAAAAGACGAAGACGAGCTCACCGTAGTCGAATGTAGCCGTATGGAACACTGAAGTGTTGTCCCAGATGGCAATGTCATTCTTATTGTGCCAACTGAAGCGCACTTGGAGGTCGTGGTTGTGGTAGATCAAATTCAAGAACCAGTTCAGGAGGTGGTCACTCTCCTCCTTCGACAGCCCGTTGATGGACTTCGGGAATTCGCCGATAGGGAAGATGCTCTTCCAGCCGGTGACGGGGTTGGTACGGACAACGGGGTGGTCTGCTGAGAGGACATCTCCGATATTTTCGGGGGCTCCTCGCGGCTTTTCGTACACTTTGAATCCGCCAGCATCTGCGACGTTGTTGAAGAATGGCGCCTGAAACCTTGCAGTGAGAGTCTCGAGGAACTTCTGATAGGGCTCGCTGATGCGGTCGTAGACTTCGTATCCAGAAGCCCAAAGGGTGTCACCAGCGTAGTTCTTGTATTCTGAGTTCCAAAGGCTGTCCTGGCCGGGAAGCTGGGTCAATCTCAAGCTGGTGTAGTCCGCAGGAACAGGCTCAAATTGGATATCCGAGTGCCATTGCGCACTCCGTTGCTTTTTGGCGGCTCGGTTGTTGACCTTGTCGTAGTACTTTTTGCGCTGCTCAGAACTGATGGTGCTGATTTCTGGATCCGCGTCTCCGAGCTCCCGGTCGCTGTTCAGAATCGGGTGAATATGCAACGTGGAGGTTGACGGCTTCCCGGCCAATTCTCCTAAGCGCTGGTTCAAGAACTTTTGTTGGTCATTTGTCAAGTCATCCTGTGCGCGGAAGAAGACGACGCCGCGGCGTGATACTGCACAATAGCTCGAATAAGTCTATGTTCTAATTGTTTTTTTTTTTTTTTTTTTTTCCCCTAGGGGCTCTTACTCGTGATTGCTAACTCCTTCAACAGCTCATCTGCGTTGGGGGCGTTGATTAAGCTTGCAAGGCTTACATCGGGGAATTCGGTGCCAATGATTGGAGTCAAATCGATTTTCTTGAATTGGTCCAAAGCCCCAGACGGCTTTGGTGGCTGCCTTCCAACTGGGAGTTCGCTCTTGGTGGACCGCACAGGAATGTCGTGCTCAACTGCAACAGGTGCCATAATGGTATTTCTGATGGAACGGTAGACTTTTGAAGACGCTAGTAGGTTGTAGTGAGAGCAGGTTGAAGGTGTGGTTTGAACAGGGTCCAGCAACGACTCCCGGGACTAATAAACATCTCCCGGAAAATCGGCACAGCCCTCAAACGACATCCCATGGGGTTCAATGGCGCGAGCACCAGTTGAAAGACCGGGGCGTTAGACTCATGACTAGGAAGCTTGTCCAGGGGTGATGCAGGCAAGCCAATAGCGCAATGGAGAGACGCAATAGCTGGCCAGAACATTTTGGATGCGACATCTGAGGAACTCGAAACAGCAGAGGGAGCGCAAACGTGATACACGGCTGCTCCACGTCATCAGTATGAGCTGCGGCGTATCTTTGTTTGTTGTGTTGTGAGTGGTTGCTTGGAGAAGACGTGCTCGGCGAGAAGGTATTCGTGATCGCGGGAGTGGATTGCGCACAGCTCTCCCCCACACCACGGAACGTCGCAGCGTGCAGTCGTCATCGGCCAAGCCAACGACGACACTGTATAGGGAAGTTTTGTCCGCACATCGTCTGACACTTGGACTTGGTCCTCTTCTTCTTTCTGTTTAAACAGCTCCATGCAGCCGTGCGGCCACATATTCTCCATCTCGGCGGAACAACGCGATGCGGGACCATGTCACTAGACCAGGCGCGGGACGTCGTTGACGATTCTAAGGTGGTCGTTCGTTCGCAGGGACAAATGACAAAGCAGGCCGCTATCTGCAGCATCAGATAATGCAGTCGCCATGCAGGGAAGTTTCAGCCAAAGATAATCTTTGCTTTTTCGTCGCCCATTCGAAAGCGAGTTTGGGTGCAAGCCAGGTTTGATGGACGTAGTTCGCAAATGAAACTTGCACATCTCCAAACAGCTGAATACAAGATCGAGTTTGGCTATGGTTGTCCAATTTTGAGCGCAACTTGGGGCAATTGAAGGTAAAGGAGGAGGCGCATTAAAAGCGTTGGGTCTAGGGTCTTTCATCAATGTGACTATTCAAGAACTACGTAGTGTTCTGAACAGCAACGGAGCTGGTTGCATACTCCAATTTTTTATCCAACGCCAGCGGAAAGAACCAATCTGTCGAGAAATACGGAACTCAGATGAGACGGAGGCTAACCAAAGTAAGAAGTTCTTGCTCACCAGCCTCCAAGACTTTCACGCATGAGCATTTCATACCTGCCTGTTGGACTGAGCTCGCCATCCTCATTGTAAAGCTGTCCATGGTCATGCTCGCTATCGTAATGATCTCCATCGTCGAGCTCGCTGTCATAAGAGTCCCGATCGTCCGGTTCGCTTTCATAATAGCCCCCGTGGTTGGGCTCACTTTCGTAGGACTGTCTGTCATCCGGCTGATTTCTTCCGTAGGCAATGGCAGGATATTGCTCCCACTCTGCTGCAAATTGGGCAGGCGAAAAGCCGCAGTTGGCTGGGCCATCTCGTCGCCTTCCAAAGAACTCCACAAAGTTCCCGAACAAGTCGAAAAGCTGGCCAGAAATTTCGCTCTTGTTACGGAAGACCATGACGCCGGTTTTCCCACGACCAAATTCCAAACGGCCGTTGTCCAGATTTTTCGCACGCCATCCCAACGACAGAGAATCTTGCGAGAAGTGAGGAGGACCAGGATTCAATTGAATGACACCAAAGAACGGTCCCCAAGAAAAGGAGCCCCAGACGCGGCCTGTACCTTGTTCGCGGCAGAGCATCAAGCGGCACCCATTCTCGCAATGTGCTGGAAAGTCTTCCTCGATGGTGCACTGAATATCATAGATGCCGGTGATGTTGTTGAGCGTTTGGTCGTGATTGTAGAATTGAGAGATGTCATTGTCGAACGGAGTCGCAGCGCTGCTCGAATTCAGATAGTCACTTTCTTGCTTGATCATACCTGAGGCTCGACGTTGGACCGTAGGTTCCGACGCGGGACCTGCAGTTTTCTTGGTAGTCTTTTTGGTCTTTGGCGAGGTTTCTTTGGGTACCGCAGTGCTTTTCACCGGTGATTTCTTTGTGCTGCTCGCTGTTGACTTCGCGGCAGACCCGGCCTTAGTGGTCTTCTGTGTCGCAGCCTTTTGTGCCGTGGACTTCTGTGCCGTAGACTTCTGTACTGCAGTCTTCTGTGCTGTAGACTTCTGTACGGTAGACTTCTGCGCTGTAGACTGCTGTCCCGAGGCCGTTGAAGACGTGCTTTTCGAGGCTGAACCTTTGGTCGTGGTGGATTTCGCTGTCGTCGTGTCCTTGGCAGCTGTCGCTGTCTTCTTTTTCTTGGCTGCACCCTGCGTATCACCAACGTTGCCTAGAAACTCTTGGTACGCAATGTTGATGTTTATACCTCCGTTCGAGCCAACGCTGATTGACGAACCAGGCATCGCGGGCATTCGTGTCGAAGTCGAGGCTGCCTTCTTTTTCGCTGGTGCCTTTTTCGGGGCGGCGTCTTCGTCGGTTCGCTTCCTCTTAGTCGTGGTCTTCGCGGGAGCGGTGGTCGCGGGAGGAACCGGAGTACTTCCTCCGCCCTTCAATTCCGCCTTTGCTTTCTTGTTTGCAGCATCGTACTCCTTCTTGAGCTGACCCTCGAGTTTCTTGACGTCCTTTGGCACCTCGATTTGGCGCTCGTTGATCGCTTTCAACAACCTGACCTTGGCCGCATTCTTGTCCTTGGTGGTTGGAAGTCCGTAGTGCTTGAGTTGAGCAAAGTACCAGTGGCCAACCTGATCCTTCGCCTGACTGTCCTTGGTTGGCTTGTTGGGGCGCAGGAGCTCGGTAAGGTCTTGGATCGAGGCTCGAGGATGACGATTGAGGTTTCCGACATCGGCAAAAAGTTGTCCGTGGTACACAAAGCCATCGCGAGAAATTGGAGGCGCGAAATTGGCCATGGTGGCGACGGGATGGAAAGACAATGTCTTCGATGTGGGTGAGGTGGCTGTTAGCAACAACGAGAATTGGGTGCCAGGAGAATGAAACCCGACGCAGCGGGGTGGTCGGGGGCGCGCGGGTCGCGGCAGGCTGGAATTGAGTCAACGCGCAATCACGTGGTAGCGCGAACCGAGTCATTACCTCTTCCACCGCCATCATCGTGTCTTCGCCTTCGGTCCATCTCTTCCGTCCTTCATCCCTTGTACCTTGACCTTGACACCCTCTTCACTCGCTTGGACACCGCTTGTCTGGCTGCTCGCTTAAATGTCGTCATTCGCATGGATTCCCCTCAGCAAACACTCAGAAGCATTGAGTCGAACCCCTCCAGCCTTACAGGAGACTTGCTCAACTGTTGCAAGCCCTTGACGATGGCCTCTATCGCAGACGTATCGCAGACGTTGAGAAACGGCCAATGACACGCGCAACTCAACGACACGAACGACACCTGAGGAACCTGTCAACGCCACAACTCTATCTGCCCTCCGCCCTAGCCTTCCACGCGACCTGGGCCGCTCGGCCCTGTGCGGTCCTGAGGACACTGCCACGAAAAAAGAGGGAAAAAAACCATAGCCTCCACTGCTCAGCTTCCAGAAGGCTCCTAGGAATACCCATCCGTACGCTTTCCGGGACTCCGCCATGTCCTATGTAAAATGCACGCAGTAGTAGAGCCGCAATAAATGGATATCTCGGCCTCTGCAGAGCAGTGCGGGGGAGCGCAGTAACCTTTGCCGTCCGGTTCAACTCAGATGCAGGTACGGAGAAGACTTGCATCACAGCAGTCGGAAAAAGTGGTCAACGGATAGATACGGGTACCGCACCTTCTTGCTGTCAACAGACACCATCAGCTGCGGGGAGGACCGCCGAGTGGAGCTGATCCTTGCCAGAGTACTCTATTTTTACATAGCTTTTGGCTCGTAAGCATCGCATGCCAAGCCGCATCCTCCCGCTCTGTGAACTCTACTCTTTCTTTCGGAAGTCGCTGCGCGCATCAATAGTCTCCACTGACAGCCTTGCAGTGACAACAGCGACAGCATGACACGCTTTCTCTGTCAATCTCATTTGGAGAATTCGAGCCGACACAGATGTAGCATGGCTGGTCTCGCTCTCAATCATCAGCGGAATCCCGCGATAGAGGGGAGTGACCGTTCCGCTGTAAATGGATGTCTCTTGTGTTCTCTGAATCGCACGATCAACCGGATGAAAGAGGGAAAACAACAAGCGATTTCATCCGTTGATTCTGCCATGTTGTTGTCACGACTGACTGGGACAACGAACCTTCAGGGGAAAGACGAGTGGTGGCGTTTTGCGCAAACAGCCCAATCGTCCATCTACCCATCCACATGTACAAGGTAACTAGAAACCTTTTTCCTCGTGCTCACGCCGGTCCTTTGGTCCACGCCCGGTCCGAGCATCCGCATCGCACCCGCAGTATACCATCTATAGTTCCTGGTGCCTTGTGTCTTGCTCCTGTTACTACCATCCCAGACGTATCTAGCTATATAAACTGTCTACGTGCTCCCTCAAACTAATCAGCTTCACCATTGCACATCGCCTCCTTCCACAAGACTTTTCCCAAATCAATCTCACACCTACATCTCGAAACTCATTCAAGATGCTTTTCTCTGCTCTCATCTTGGCCATTGCTGGCACAGTCTCTGCCATTCTTGAGCAGCCCACGGCCGAGGAAATCTGCAAAGACCCCAACAAGTGTCTCAAGATCGGCACATTCTACATCATCGAGCCGACAAAGCCAAAGAAGGGAGAGGACAACATTTCTCTTGACTTCAGCATTTATGACCCCAACCCGGATGTGCAATTCCAGGGTGCGGACCAATGCGACGTTGATTGGAAGTACGGAACAGACACATTCCCCAAGTCCCTCGTAAGTCTCCATTTGACGTGCGGCAAATATGAGCTTGATCTGACAGGATGACCAGACTGCTTGCAACCGGGCGGAATTCTCCTACTACATTGACGGCTTTGTGGCCATTGACAAGACCTTTTACATCGAGGCAACGCACACGTGAGTATCTCCACGGAATCCGTCAACTTCCACTTCGATTCTAATCATGAGGAACAGTGTCGCTGTGGGCGCCAACGTCGTCACCGTCTATGCCAGGGGTAAAGTTAGCCTCGACTACATCGAGTGTTTCGTTTCGATGTCGAGCTTTAAATCCTGCCAGATGAAGGACAAAACCGAAATCCTGCTGGTAAAGTACACGCCACCAGCAAAGCCCGCCATCTAGGGGCACTACTGCGCGAGTTCAGGAGAAAGATGCACCAAAAAAGATCACGAGCAAAGAGGCGTACAGAGCAAGGTTTAATGTATATTCCCGGCGGCGGGAGAGCACTCCTTTTGAAATGTTGGCCTGGTCAACATCGTTCTCGAGTGCTCAAGGAGTTTTCACGCGCACGAGGACAAGAGGCCGGTACCCAACAACCACAAGTCTTCAGGCCGGAGGTCAATACACGAACAGGATTCTGTTGATACTCCACATGTCGATACACGATACCCACATAGCCAGATACAGTTGGCATAGTCTATATGAAAGTCAGTTTTTCAATATTTGCATTCCATGCAAGTGCCTTGCCCTGTTGCGATGTTTGCCTCCCGAGATGGGAGGCCTGAGAGCGATAGATCCGCGCCGATAGGAACAGAGTTAGCTATGGCGTCCGCGGGACGACCGCCACAACAAACTTTTTTTACACTTCGCGAGTTGAAGAGAAAGAAGGCCTCGGGAACCGCCCACGGCTGTAAGCTTGACGTGGTCGGGTAGCAAAAATGGAGTCATGCTCGAAGAGGGCATTGAGAGAGAATAGCCGCCAACAGGTTTCCTACTCGAGTGAGGATCATTGGCAAAAGTCCATTTCGACCCGAGCCGGTGTGCCATGCTGCCATGATACGAAATACCCGGCGGCCGGATCCGAAAGGTCTCTAGCAAGGTGTGGCGGTGCTGTTGTTGTGCGAAGCTTATAGCCACAGAGAGCTTTGGCCCTCACAGCCCTCCAAGGTGAGTCAACGCGCGACATGCGGTTATGCAACACGAGTCGGGCATCAATCGTCCCTCCTGCTCCACCACTGTGGTCCATCTCTGTACCCTCAACCCTCGTTCCTGAAAGTTGGCTTGGGAAACCTTCTCGTCTCGCTCGCGTCAACGTCATCGTCGGCATATACGATCCCGTCGCGTTCGGCCTTGACTCGAAGCCGCCGGATCCTCATCACGTCCCACTCCAGGTGTCGCGTCAACCACCACGCCCACAAGCTCGCCAGCCAAGCGCCCGCCGTTGCCCCCGCGCAAACGGCGAACGGTGTCTTATATCCGTTATACGCAAACTTGCTCTGGAAGAGCTGCGGTGCGACAACACCTCCGACCTGTCCGATGCAATTCTGGAATGCCAATCCGAACGCCGCTCCAGTCGCGCCCTTTAGCGACGCGCTACGCCACGCCCAGAAGGGGATGAACCATGTCCCGTAGAAGGAAGTGCCAAGGGTGACTGCCACGTAGATGGCGACGCTATTCTTCAGCGCTGCCAGCAAAATGAAAAACACCAGCATGCCAGTACCAAGCAGGATGAGAAATGCCGGGCGAGGGACGTAGGCGCGCTTCAGGAACCAGCCGGCGAAGATGATGCCTAGAACGGAGCCGGCAGCCGGGGGTATGTTGAGCAGTTGGTTTCGCGGAAGGCTTGCAAAGCCCAGGTCCGTCGTGACCGTTGGAAGCATCCACTGCAGACCGTAGCCCGCGAAGTTTGTCAAAAATTGAGCCAGCATGAACGCGTAAGTGCGCTGATCCTTTAGAGCCGCAAACATTTCTTCCTTTCGAAACGCAGGGTCTGCGGTCTTTGGAGCATTCACCGACAGACGGGCCTCCAGATACTCTTGTTCTCGAGGAGTCAACCACTGATTGGACCGAGGCGACTTTGGGTAGTCGGGAAGTATTAAAAAGACGGCAAGTGCAAAGACGATAGTTGCCAGCCCTTCTAAAAGGTATACCCTATCAAGGATTAGCTATTGTCGTCTATGGGAATGTTTGGCCGCATGTGCCTGCTCCCTGGCTGTTCTGGACAAGGAACACTCCAGCTCTTTCGAGCCTCCCTCGAGCGACAGGGATGTGGAGTATTCAAGGTTCCGACTTACCATCTCCAAGCGCTTAAACCTCCGATGCCATTCATGTAGCTGATTCCGTAGGCGAGAAGGCTGCTCACAATGCCGCTTGTATTCTGGATACCAAACAACCACATTATCGGTTTCCCCATTTCGTCGCTCCGGTACCAGCTGCAAAGCTGTACGACCAAGCCGGGAAACATGCCCGCTTCCATCATTCCCAGGAAAAATCGGGCTGCGTAGTAACCCTCCTTGTTCCTGACGGCAGCGTGGCAGGCCAGCACAGTGCCCCAGGAGAGAATAATTCGGGTCTGCCAATTGCGAGGAGACACTTTCTTGAGCAACAGGTTACACGGAACCTCAAAGAGAATGTTGCCGATGAAATACAGCGACTGGACCCAGTTGTACTGGTCGGCGTTCATGTGCAATTCGTTCAAGACGTTTCTTGACTGGCCGACTTGAAGGACTTTGACGTTCGCAGCGTTGAGATAGTCAACCTGCTGCTTGTCAGCTCTGACCCATCTTTTGGAACCATGGCCGCTCACATTCTTGATGAGGTATATCATCCCTATGACGACGAGGAATCTCCGGTCAACCTTTCTCATAATCTGCTTGTCTTCCGATGCTGAGAAGCTTGCCAGAAAGCTTTTTTTGCCTTGCTCGCTGCCATCATGGAAAGTCTCTGAGACACTTTGAGAGCTACTCTCGACCTCGGTTCTTGGTTGCTTCGCGTCTGTCATGGCGGAGACAGAGGCCAATTGCTAACAAAACCACAGACTTGTTGAAGAATGGGTACGTCCAGTTGACCTTCAGCAGCCTGCACGACATCTTTTCTCTCTTGCGTCTTACCACCCATCTATGATGGCAGAATCTCGTCTGGGAAAGATCTTCCATGGCTACATCAATTCTCCACTGCGATGCAGCTCGTCCATCCAGCGTTGCTCTCTGCGTCACTACACAGTCAAAGCGGCACAGCGATAATGGGACACTTGACCGGAAAAGCACCATGACTACCGACGAGATGCAACAAGACGTTCTTCGCACGCAATGGCTTATCTAGGTCGGCGACCATTCAGATTCGCATTTTCAAGGTCCCCGGACATGGAGACCCCGCTCTTCCTGCGAGAGGACTTGCGCGCGGTTGGGTAACAATGGCGTGCTCGACGCTTCGGGACTGACTAAGCGGATGGTCAAACAACTCGGTAAAGCTTGAATGGTCGTCCTGGTGTTGGAGGATGTTCGAGGTAGTCCGTCGTGTCTATTTGAGTCTTGAACCCTCGTCTGAAAGGTCTTAAACTTGCAATCTTTGGCCCCATTTACCTCTGCTTACTCCTCCTCTAGACATGCCAGCTACTTCGAATGGTGTCAATGGACACGCGACCAATAGGGCAAATGGGCCCAAAAAAGTGCTCTTGAATGCCTTCGACATGTCCACGATTGGACATCTTTCGCCAGGCCAGTGGAAGAATCCACAAGACCAATCCGCGAACAAGCGCAGTCTAACGTATTGGATTGAACTGGCTCAGCTGCTTGAGAAGGGAGGCATCAATGCTCTCTTTCTTGCAGACACTTATGGCGGATATGATACGTACGAGGGCTCCTTGGATAACTGCATCAGAAGGGCTGCTCAGTGGCCGGTCACCGACCCAACGATTGTTAGTGGCATTCATTCATGGCATGTTGTCAATCAAGAGCTTGGAACGAAAGGGGTCATACGGCTTTCTTAATGCTTTCAAAGGATTTTTAAGGAGACTCGACTGATGATGAAACAAGCCAATATCTGCCATGGCCGCGGTCACGAAGAATCTGACTTTTGCCATCACCGCTTCAACGACTTTTGAACCTCCGTTCCTTCTTGCAAAACGCTTCTCAACCCTCGACCACATGACAAAAGGCAGGATCGGATGGAATATCGTAATTTGTCCGCCATCCTGGCAGCAGAAGACTCTCTAATACACGAAACAGGTAACTAGCTGGAAGAAGGCGGCGTTCAAAGCCATCGGGCTGAGCTCGCCAGTCGAACATGATGAGCGCTACGCCCAGGCAGACGAATACTTGCGCGTGCTGTACAAGCTGTGGGAAGGCTCCTGGGCCCCCGACGCCATCATCAACGACGCCAAAAACGATGCGTACTTCGACCCAGACCGCATCCGCGAGATCCACCATCACGGCCAATTCTTCAACATTGACTCCCGCCACATCGTCGACCCATCGCCACAGCGTACGCCTCTCCTCTTCCAAGCGGGCACTTCTTCTGCTGGCTCAGCTTTTGCTGCGACGCACGCCGAAGCCGTCTTCGTCACAGCGCACAGTCCGTCAGTCCTGAAGCCCAAAATTGCGCATATCCGGCAGCTTGCGGCGCAAAACGGGCGCGACCCACAGTCCATCAAGTTCTTCTCAACCTTCACGCCAATCCTAGGTCGCACCGACGAGGAAGCTGAGGCCAAACTCGTCGAGCTGCAAAAGCACGCCAGCACCATCGGCGGCCTGGTGCTGGCGTCGGGCTGGACGGGCATCGATTTCAGTGCCGTGCCGCTCGACGAAGACCTGAATGCTTCTCACAGCAAGGAGCTGCACAAGGTGACGAGCACGCTGTCCGCCTTTACGACGACATCGCGCGAAGTCCCGCGATGGACTGCCCGCGTCGTTGCGGACAAGGCGGCTATTGGCGGTCTGGGTCCGGTGGCTGTCGGTTCTCCTCAGACCGTCGCCGACGAGATTGAGCGCTGGGTGCGCGAGTCCGACGTCGATGGCTTCAATGTCGCATATGTCGACACGCCTGGCACGTTTGTCGATGTTGTCGAGTTGCTCGTGCCCGAGCTGCGGCGCAGGGGCATCTATGGCGGTCAGGTCCCTGAGGGCGAAGAAGGCATCTGGACGGCGAGGGAGAAGGTGTATGGGAAAGGGCAGAGTGGCGTGAGAGATGATCACACTGCTGCAAGGTATCGGTATGATGTGTATGAGGAAGAGCCGCCGTATGTTTCACCAGAGAAACCGAGGGCAGAAAAGGTGGATGGTTGGAAGAGTGAGGCGACGCTCCCCTTGACGCCGCAAAAGCCCGTGGCATACGATTTGAGGAGGCAACAGGAGCTGGTGTAGTGCCTCCCATGGTACATCAAGTCTTGAGTTCTTCACCGTGTGGCAGCTTGATTCCTCCTGTGCACACTTCCTTCGCTGAACACAATTACCCCTTTCCGCTCCAAGTTTGAATGACTTGGGACTTACATCTACATGTAGTTCTGGCACTGTCTTGAAGGCCTCTCTATTCACGTCTTTTTTACCAAGTTATCTGCAGAAGCCCATTACAGCCGCACAACCAGTCTTTTGCCCGGCACCTCGTTCTTCCTCATGCGATCTAAGGCACCGTTGACGCTCCGCAGACCACCCTCAACCACCTCGACCTCAGGCGTCACCAGTTTTCCTTCTCTCAGCAAACTCGCCAACCAATCCATGGTTTGCAGCCCCACCGCCTCAACCTCATGAAACACCTTGATAGGAACGGTATGCACGAAGACGCCCTCCCTCACGTTCTTCGGAGCCCCTGACAAACCCACCAAATGTACTCTTTCACCACCCTCGCTCGTCAACGCCTCCGCCAGTTTTCCCGCCGTCTCTTTACTCACAGTGTCCACCGCCAGCCGCAGCCGGCCGCCTGCGACGCCCCTCAGCACATCGACGGCCCTCTCCTCGTCCCAGCAATCGATCATGAGATCCGGCGCCGCGAGACCGCCTCCTCGCTGGCTAACCCGTCCACCATGCTTCTTCGCGTCGCCGACCAGCGCGACCCACAGGCCCGCAGCCTTCGCCAGCTGCGTCAGCATTAGCGCCGTCGTGGTACCGCCGCCCCAGATGGCGATCCAGTCCCCAGGGCGCGCGCGCTCGGCCTCGCTGATGCCGTGGAGGCACTCGGCGCGCACGTCGGTTGGTATGGAAGATGCGGGCGTGCCGGAGCGCAGGAGATGCAGGAAGTCGAAGCCGCTGGCGCCGCTGGAAGAGAAGTCGACCCCGAGGCATACACCCAGTGCTAGAACAGCGGCAGTAAATGCCACGCCGAGCGAGGCATGCGAGGGGTCCACAAGACCGCTCTGGCCGGATAAGGGCAGCGAACAGACGGTATGCGCAGCAGAAACAGCGTAATGCTGATACGCCGACTTTCTTACATCGCGATAGTCGGTCGAGACGGCAAGCACAGTACTCCCTATAGGGCGAGAGGGCGCGCTCGACCGCACGACGGTGCCCAGGAAATCGCGGCCAGATATGTAGGGCAGCGTCGGGATGCCCCAGCCGAAATCGCTGCTCTTCCAGTCGATGGGGTTGAGACCGATGTATTCGATTTTGATGAGGAGCTCGTTCTTCTCGCTGCGTATTTCCGGGACAGGGTGTTTGGGTGTCAGGGCGTAGCGCGTTTTGGGTTGGTAGAGGAGGAGGACTGTTTGCAGTTCTGGCACGTCGTCTGCTGCCGTGTTTGACGATGGCGCGTGCGGTGTTTTGGTGCCGTTGCTGATTGAGAGAGGCAGCTCGGTTGTTTGCGAGATGACGTTGGCTTTCAGGTCGGCGATGCTGAGGCCGCGTCTGAGGTCCTCAAATGCACCGCGGGTTGGCTGTTGGATTTCGGGTTGGCTGATCATGGTGATAGTCGTTGGATTTGCGAGCGAAGGGGAGAAAGCACTTCAGAGAACACGACAAGCCAACGACGCAAGCCAAACACCAAAAAGACGAAGAGATTGAATTGAAAAGCGCGGGTAGCGATAGAGTTGAAAAGAAAAAGAGCAGCAGTAGCATGGATATCTCTATTTACCTAGCAGCCCCACGATACGGGCTTTGAGCGGACCAACAGAGGGCCGAGAAAGGCGAATGGCGTGCGTTCATGGTTTCTTGTATGCGGCAAGGCGGTTGACGAGTCGCCGGGCGAGGAACCAATTGTGACGGTAATGATGAGTCGGTCGACGCGGTTGGGAGATGCATGCTCCGAATGGCCTCAGCCGCGCCGGGTATCACGTCATTGCCATGTTTCCCGCCAACCCCACCTCCCGCTTTGATAACGTTTGGTGTCGACTTTGCCATTCTTGTACGTTTCTCCTTGTTGCTAACAGGTGGATGAGATATTCCCAAGTCCAAATACACGCCGTTGATCACTCCTGGAGCCCACGCAACTCCATGCAGCCCTCAAAGCTATGTCATATCCTCATGTCCATACATGCATCAATGATCACTCCGGGAGCACACACAACTACAAGCAGCTTTCAGAGCCATGTCACATCCTCATGTCCAAACACGCGTCGCTGATTACTCCTGGAGTCCACGCACGTACAAGCCGCCCGGAATATCTTCAAGTTCAAAACAGGATCTTTGATCACTCCCGAGGCACAAGCATCATAAGCCGCCCCGAATATCTCCAAGCCCAAAAAAGGATCTTTAATATCTTTTGATCACTCCCATGGCACATGCATCTATAAGCTACCTTTACAGCCATGTGATCCTCTTCAAGTCGGAACACGGATCATTGATCACTCCCAGGGCACACGCATTTGATGGCTGGCTGATTGTTTTAGTGACTACTGAAAGCTAGGAAAGTAAGAGGCCGTGAGGAATAAGCAAAGGAAAAAGAGAAAAGCAAAGAACCATCAATCCGCAACTCGGACGCCTGACCACCGAAAGCAAGAAATCAAAAGGCCGTAATCCGAACTCGAACTCCGTAGGCACCCGATTGAAGACTTTTCCCGTCCGTGAAAAAACGCCTCTCATGCTTGTGTAAAAAGGGAAAAGCAGAAGAGGCAACAGAAAAGCAAAGAGTCCTCGTCGATCATGCAAAGCCTCCCAAGCTTGTGTGGAGAGGCAACAGAAAAGCAAAGAGTCCTCGTCGATCATGCAAAGCCTCCTAAGCTTGAGTGAGTGGAGAGGCAGGAAGAGAAAATGAAAAGAGAAGAGAGAAACCGTGAAGGGCAGCCAGCCATGGTGCAAAAGTACAAAAAGCAAGAGCAAAACTCCGTCGAGTCAATCCGGCGTCAAACGAGACACCAACCGGGACCCAAGCTCAATCATGCTCCAATGTGCGACCAAAAGGTCAAGAGTTTCGTTCGAGGCTCACACCTAGTCGGCCCAACGGGACTTGCCCATCGAACGAGCAATCGCGATGGCGTTGGCATCACCAGGACGGACGGGGAGGTTGCCACGGATCAGGATCGCGGGCTCCGAGGAAGGGCGTTGGGTGCTGCCGGCGATGGCACTGTTGCTGGGGCCAGCGTTGGTGCTGGATTCGCCCTGGGAGGTGTCGTTGGCGGTGTTGACCTCGCCGTTGTTGGAGCTGTCGGTAGTGTCGATCTCGCCCTCCTCGAGTTGATCACCGGCAGGCGTGGAGATTCCAAGACCGGAAACACCTTCCTCAGCGGGCATGGCCGCGATGTCAGCCTGGTCCTGGGTACCGTCGGTCTGATTGGCGTCAGGCGAAGCAGCGGCAGCGGGGGAAGAGCTGTCGTTGCCAGAGGTGTCCTCCTCGCTCTTCTTGATGTCGTGGAGAGCAAAGCCCTCCTGGGCGGCATAGGTCTGTGAAGTGTGGTACTCATTTCGGCCAATGTTGCCGCGGTCGTCGGGCGTTGGCTCTAGAAAGTCCTCAGAGGCAGCGATGGACGAAGAAGAGCAGCTTGAAGGGGAGTCCGGCTCAATGCAGAGCTTGGGCAGCGTGCCATCCTTCTTGAACGAAATGATGACCATGCGCCAAAGCGGGTCGGAGGTAGCTTTCTTCGTGTTGAACGCATGCCAGGCCTGGATGGCGGCGCCGACATTGCAGAACTGGATTTCGACATTGCGGGATGTCGCGTCGGTGTAAAACTTTGGGGGACCGAGGATAAGTTCGAGAGCATTTTCGAAGACCTCGAACAACTGCTCGCGGAGCTCGTCGCCTTGGTAGAAGCTCACAGGGACAGCTTCAAGCACCATGATTCGGCTGGCTCGGAGCTCGAGATCGTAGATCACGGCTTGCACCTTGCGTGGAACCGGTGTAGTCTTCTCGTTCTCGTGCGTAATGAGACCGTGCAACATCCTGGTGCTGTGGCTACGCCTGGCCGTGCTCGTGAAAGTTTCGGCGTCAGCGGTGCTCAGAAAAGTAAGGGAGACGTCATCGCGGTGGTCGACGGGCGAGGGACGGCGAGTGATTTTCAGGATGTAGTGACCCAGAGGAAGCTGCGCGAGCAGCGCCTCAGTCGGCAGGTCCTCTTGAATTGAGCGAATCTTGACGCTCCGGCGGTTGAACTTTGGATGTTCCCAAAGACGCATATGGTCGACGACGTGCATTTCCTGTCCGAGCAGGCCACCATCGTAGAGGCCTTCATCCCAGGCTGGGGGAGCGGGAAAGGAATCGAGGTCCTTGTAAGTTACGCGGCGAAGACGGCGCTGAGGAGGAGCAGGGTTCTAATTAGCAAGAGTGGTTAGCAATGACCCAAATCAGGGGTGGATATGACGTACCGACTGGACCGGGGGAGCAGAGCCCTTGAAGTAGTCCTTGACGAACGTCTTCGCGCGATCGAAGCGGCCGGGGCGAGTTCCCTGACCACGACTCTGGACCGGGGTAGGGCGATTCCACTCGGCAGTCGGGGCTGGATACTTAGGTTCAGGAGCTGGGGGTCCGGTAGGCTTGGGAGGGTCGTATGGCGCAGGGTTCGGGAACCGTGGCAAGGGTCTGTAGTGGCCCTCTGGTCCAGAGTACCTGAAGTCATTCAAGTCCTTCTTCACGTTGTTGGTGCGTTGATCGAAATCAAGACCGAAGTTCACCTTCTCCTCAACCTGGACCTCGGGGGGCTCCTGTCGAATATGTTTAGCAACAGTCCTTAGGTTGTGGGTACATCAGTCCTTCAGGGGGTGCTTACGTTGACCGCCTCCTCCAACGTCTGAAGGCGGGCCATGACATCAACGTTGACTTGCTCAAGATTGGCGATCCTGGTCGAGTGGGTCTCGCGATCACCACATTTCTGGGGGGTCATGCCAATGTCGCGCAAGAAATTGATCTGCTCCTCCCGGTCCTCAAAGCGGCTGACGGCGTCAAGGAGGGCGTCGATTTGATCGCGGGAAAGCTCCAAGCCTCCGCGGAGGACACCGAGGTGGGGACCGAAGACTGCATGGAAGTGCTTCAAAAGAGGGTCCCATTCAGGCGTGTAATACGTCTCATCCATCTTGAAGTGTTGAAGGGGAGAGTGCTGAAGAAAAGGAAATGGGGACTGTTAAAAGGCGCCAGATGGTCAGCATGGTCTGAAACTTGTTGTTCATATTTTTTCAATGAAGTAGAACAAACATACCTTGAGCGTCTTGAAATAATGCTGTTGGGTGGACCGTGAGGTGAGCAAGCTGGGATGAAGGTCGTCGGGTAGGTGTAAGGTCGGAGGTTGAGAGGGATGGTAGGCGGCGGTTTTGAACGTGGAGGCTCCCACTGCGAGCGAAGACGTGACCCAAGATTCGCTCAAGCTGCGCTTGCGCTTCTGGTTCGCACTGTGGTTCGCACAGATTCGCTTTGAGGCTGCTGGCACAAAGTCGTGAAGGGAAATCTGGGATGGGGTTCCGGAAGGCACCGTGGCCGGGCGGTTCGCGCTCAGTGCTCAACCTCAGCGGGTAGGTGTGGACTTCACCCAAACCGCGAAACTTGTTTGACCAAAGCCCAACCAAGCACGGGAAGGTGATCTTGGAGGCGTAGGCAAGCGGATGCGACTGAAGAGGCGCAGTGATCTGGGACGTGAAGGTGGAGATAATGTAGTATCAGCACCTAGGCCGTCAATGCGATGAGCGGATGCTTCGATGAGTCCCAAAGAATGCTTGATCGAAGCCCAACCAAGTATGAGAAGTGAACTTGGAGGCCCAGACAAGTGGAGGAGACTGTAGAAATGCGGTAGTATGGATGTGGAGGTCTAAGCTTGAGTGAAAGCAACACCGTGGACCAAAGCTGAACCAAGTAAGAAGAAGTCTTGGAGGCGTAGGCGGGTGGAGGTGGATGAAAAGGTTTGGTGGTCAGGACGTGGAGGAGGGCCTTAAGTAGTAAAGACACCTTGACCGCGCAACTGATGAATGGGTGCTGTGCCGAAAGCCCAAACAAGCAATGGAAAGTCTTGAAGGCGTAGGCAAGTTGAGGTGGAAAGAAAGGTCTGGATCGGGACGTGGAAGTGGGCCTTAAGTAAGAGGAACACCTGGACCGCCGCAAGTGATGAATGGCAAAGTCTAATCAAGTAAGAGAAAATCTCGACGGCGGGGCCTAGCGGAAGTGGTTGAAGAAATCCAGTGATCTGGACGTGAATACGGAGCTTATGTAGCATCAACACCAAGGCAGCCACGCGTGATGCGCAGTTGCTATGATCTGGGAGCCCAAGTGACTGCAGCAGGGACGGATACTCGTTGGAGCAGGAGCACGTGGGAGAGCGCGTGAGATGTTGGGTTGCTACGAGGGCACATGTCGGCCTGCTCGTGATCTGGCTTCTGCCCGGAGCCACGAGAGTCTTTCTCCAACCGCAAGGCCCATTTTCATGGGTGCTTGGGGAGATCATGGGACCTTGAGCAAAAGGTTCTGCTTCCGATGATGTGGCGGAGAGGGGGAAGAATGATTGATACTGCTTGACATCATCAAAGCTTTGTGACGGCGAGCATACGCTGCAGGAAAACTGGACATCTATGGGATCTAGACATCCATCAAGCGGAAGAATGATGGAGAAGCAAGGTCGAGGAATTGATCTATACTGGCGATCTGCGGCGGAGGAACAGCGTCGGATCATACAAGTAAAGCTCGAGCGGCAGCAAAAAACAGGTACAGATGTGATGAACAGCGTCTGCATGTGCATTAGCATTATCGTTGGACGATGAAGAGGAGAATTTAAATATCATAACACTCAACAAGCTCACTCAATTCACCAAACGTACGACTCCCCCTGAATGTGAAATTTCTTCATTGCACGCCAACATCTGATAGACAAATAGCTACGCTGCAACGTTCGACATGATCGGGTATCTTTACAAGGCATATACATGGCAACGGAGAGAGGTAGGAGGTCTGGAGATGAGCTCAAAGCACAACAGTCAGCAGGCCAACTCACCACGGGCTGCCAAAACTCCAATGCTCCAACGTTCACGGCCTTGGATGCTTTGCCCTAGCCGAAGAACTCGTCTCCCACGAATCCTTCCCAAGCTCTGCTCCCTCCCTCCCATACCTTGTCAAGCACCCGCCTTGCTCGACCCACTTGCCCCAAGCCTATTTTCTCCATGGCCAGCATGCGCTCCCGAAGTGCTCTTCTCTCTTCCTCCCCCTCAATTTCCACACCAACGCTGAAAATCGGAAAAAGAAGACAAGCTTCAGCCGTGCTGCCCCTGCGCACTTTTCTCAGTACTGCGAGCGTCTGCTCAACAGCATGGCGGACTTCCTGGTGTGCGGAAGGGCACCCGAGGACGCGCCTGAGGAGATGCAACATCCCTGCCCAGTGGAATGCCGAATTGGTGGCTTGAATTTCTTCGAGATCCCAGGCATCTGCCTTTCTTGCTGACACGCTGGCGGCGGCAGGATTCATGTTTGACCTAGAGTCCCCGTGTGTGCATGCTTTGTAGACGACCTTCTCGCACCCGTCGCGAAGCTCTGCTCGCAAGTTCTCGGCGGCAGCAATAATGTTGGCAGGCGGTTGCCACTCAGAGCGAACATCGCCGTTTGGATCAATGCGTTGATGCTCACACTGTTTTGCAAGCTCGGCAATCCGGGCCAGCGTGCCGACGAAACGGTTGGTGAAGCCAAGCAGACAATCGATCTGGTCGTCAGAATTCAAGCTGCTGAAGTGGACATTGTTGGGACTGAGAGCTAGGTAGTCTGCACCCAGGGGGCTGTCGTTCTTGCTGCCAGATAGGCTGCCCAGCACATCGAGGTAGGCAAACCAGCGCGAAAGAAAATATGCACTTTCGTCGCCGCCACGATGAAGCGATTGCAGCCCACCGCGGGCGATGATCAACTGACGAGCAGTTCCAAGGTGACTCTTCCATGGAATAGGCACTTCAAAGGCGTTTGGCGATACAATTTCCAAGCTCGCGAGCATGATGGCGGTGGTAAGGATGGAGTCAGACACGGGCTCGGGACTCTCCAAAGCCATTCGCAGCTTCGGAAAGACATCCTGCATCCAAACCGCGATGCGATTTGAGGGTTCTGAATGGCAGAGGAGGCGAGCGCGATGAGAGGCAGAAAATGCAAGGAGCAAGCTGAGGAGATCCTTGTCACGGACAGCCATCTTGGGCAAGATACAGCGAAACGGATTCCTCTCGCAGTCGTGCGGGACAAGTAGACGTGCGGTGTGGTTCAAAAAGTGATGAAAGTAGAGCAGATTCATCGGACTTTCCAGCAGCAGGGGAGGAAGCGGCTCTAGCTCCTTTGGGATTCTTATCCGGACTGGTTTTTCGTAATAGCCATTTGCCTCAAAAGCGGTGCTCTCACCAGGAGCGGCTTCATCGGAGCTCTCGGGGTGAGCTGGTGGGCTGAACGAAATGATTGCTTCGGTGTCCTTGTTGTTTGGAATGTCCAGATCCGGCTGGCCAATGTCAAATCCATAATTTATGTACGCGTTTTTGGATCCAGGGTCTAGTCCGTTGGTACGTGTCGGACTACTGTTCGTAAGCAGATAGTTGACAGAAAGGCGCCGCGAGTCGCTCGATGGCTGCAGAGACGGCAGATGCATTGGAGCAGACCTCGCAGTGCTTTCCTCCGAGGCCACCGACGAGCCAGGTGTAAGGGGGAGTGACATGAAGGGGCTGTAAGGAGTCATGGGGGGTAGAGTGAACGGCGATGGGACGTCTTGCGGCGCGTGGGTTGCTGCTGAGGCATCTACAGAACTATCGTGCCTGGCAATACCAGGGAGGGTCTGTACAGGCGACTCCCCAAAAGGGCTTAGCCTCAGTCTCTTCGTCCGATGCTCGGGAGAGGCCATGGTGGAGTTGCTGCTCAAATTTGCCCGCAAAGGAGGCAGCATCGGAGACGCGGCGTCTGGTCGAGAAGCATGGGGATTGGACCAGCTGCGCGGTGAAGGGTAATCGAAGCCGTAGTGGTCCTGAGCAACGTGAATCCTCGGATCCATTGGGATGGCAATCGGTCTGGTGCCTTCGGCCATGGGCGGTGCGGTATCTCGCTGCGTGTCATACTGAGTCGATATCTGATGGGGCATTCGGGCTTGAATGCCGGGCTGGTCCAGTCTTTGAACAGCTTCATTTTCCGAGGATTGAGAAAGGTAAGACTGTGTGCTCGAGTCGGATCGGCGGTGTGGCTGAGGTGGTGGTGGAGGTTGTTGGGTAAAATGGTCGACCGAGGGAAAAGGAAGAGAGGTGGTACTTGAAGGCGGAGAGAAGCGAAAAGCCATGCTAAAGTCGTCATCCTGCCTCTTTGTGCGACCACCCCAGTTCAGACGAATGGAATAGTCGCACACCTCGCCGCTGCGCTCGCAGTTGAGACATGTCGGTTTTTCCTCTCCACTACAGCGGGATCAGCGTGATGGGCTTTGGTGAACAAGATTGTATACCATTTGACCTTGCGCCCTTTACATGGCCTATTTGGGTAATCAGTATTGCGTCCAGTGGACGAATCGAGTGCGCAACTTACCAACAGCCATTCCTACTCCGCCTTTTTGGTTCAGGAGCGCCAGCCTTCTTGGGGCGGGGCATGTCGATGTGAGTGATTGGATGTTGGTGATGGGGTCAAGCAGCATGGGGTGTATGTGGTCAGCCGGCTGGACAGAGAAGAACAGAAGAGTGAAAGAGGAAAGGAAGGACTGGAGAACATGGCTCGCGAAAAGGCAGCGGTGGGGAAGTGATGGGCGGCATGGATGAGGGTGGGACGGCGGTAAGATAGCAGCCAAAAGACGGAGCTTGGCGCGGGTTCAGCAGATAAGAGACGAGACTAGACGCGGCCAACGAGTAATCGTTGTGGGGAACTTTGAGAGACGACAGGGCTGAGCAGATGGACCCTTCGTGTCGCGAGAATTCATCAGGAACAGGAATAGGAGCCCGACCAGTTTCGCCATGTCCAACTTCACCACCATGTCTCGTACATGCATCTGCACTTGTCGCGGGGAATGCCCCAGGCTTCAACATTCACCCGCAGACCTGCTTCGCTTCCGCTTCTTCCACCCACATGCCGCATGATGGCCCCCGTCCACATATCCTGGTCTCCGCAGCCCGTCTGCTCGCTCAACGTCATTATCCGCTCTTCCGCTTCCGCCTCATTCCTGCATCAACACCACAATTTTTTCCCTACTCCGTCCGCTATTCCTGCATCTCGTTTGCATCTCGTCGCAGCTATGGCGCGCTCACCAAGCGACCCTCTCATCACCCAGGGCACCAAACTCGCCTCCAAACATCCTCTGCAGCGTCTTCCCAGTCCCTCTCGCGGTGTCTCGGCCCTCGTCCATGTAAGCCATGTCTCTGTCGCAGAGTCCATCGCATCTTCTCTAACCCCATCTGCCAGGCCGTCGGTCTAGTGAGCTTCTTTTACTCGTTCCGCTAGTGCGTCGTCCCGCTCCATCGCCCGTTGAAATCGCTCGCCCGAAACGCTGGGTTCCGACGGATTCCAGTTCCACACAACCGCCGTGCTGATGTGCGTCTCAGTCTGATTGTGACACCGAACCCCCTCGGCGAGCTTTGGGGATGGCACTTTCAGCATCTCACCATACTCACCCTCTCCATAACCGTCATGGGATTTGTTTGCGGAATCTTGGCCGATTTGACCTTGTCTGCCCGCCTGTTTTACCTCAAAAACGTGCTCGCCGTCGTAGCCGCGCCTTTGGAGTTTTGCGTCACAGTCCTATACTGGGGAATCAGAGCTGTACGTCTGGGGGATTGATATGGCACAACGGCCCCCATTCCACCTCTTTCCGAGGGTGCCGCATTGGAGCGACTCCCCTGCATCCACGGACCCTTTACCCGCTTCCCGCTTTGGACAACCTTTTTCCCTGCTATACCGCATGACACCAGGTCCTTAGCTGCCAACAACAAACGCCACACCAACGACCACTGCAACACCACAAGAAGCCACTCCAACTGACCAATCCTCGCAGATTGATCCCAAGCTCTTGCTCCACCCCGATTCGCCCATGCCTCCTCCTCTCGTCGACCACTCGTTCCACACCTTCCCTACGGCGCTCTGCCTCATCGACCTGCTTCTCCTCTCTCCTCCTTGGACTCTTACCTTTATTCCCTCTCTTGGACTTGCCGGCTTGATTGCCACTGCCTATTGGTTTTGGGTAGAGACCTGCGCTGCCCACAACAACGGCCAATACGCATATCCCTTGTTCGGGCTTCTTGACACTTGGGGTCGGGTGCAGGTATTCGCCGGTGCCTCTGTGATCTTTAGCGTCGCCGTGGTCATATTGGGCACGCTTCAGGCCCTGGCCAACGGAAGCCCGAAGGACATCACAAATGTACCAAAAGGCGAGAACGAAAGGCCAGGACACATCAAAGGCGAGTAACTGTCAAAATTGTAGGAGTATGTTTTGGAGAGACATGTAGGATGTTGGGAATTGACTTGGATAATGACCAAAGAGATTGGTGACTAAGCCGGTTTCATGGTGGATCAGGGGTAGATAAGGAGGCGATTCGGATGATGTCGCTGTACTACTTTACAGGCGATGTAGTAGATTGAGATGTGGTTGTTGATGAAGATCTGGATAGAGAGAGCTGGGAGGCGATGCGGCATGGCGTTGCGGTGCGCTAGCGTCCCACTATATTGACTTTGGACGCTGAAATTGGCGAATGGGGAGTCGCCATTTGGGTCGCCTTGTAGGCAGGCAGTAAGTAACCAAGAAGGGAGCCTCACGCATCCCATCCCATCCCATGCCGCTCTCGTCCCTCGGCTATTTTTCTTCGAGTTTCACGCTGGCATGTGCGTACCTACATGTAGATACAGGCATCCACTGGGCCGTTTGGAGACTGCAACAAGCCGTCAAAGTCTGGCTACACGGTTCCAGTCGACCAAAAGGAGAGTTGAATGCATTGGCTTGGGCGAGGCAAAAGAAACCACGATCGACACAAACGAAGATCAAACCCCGCGACGATCCACAGTCACAGCCTCCTCTCCGTTTCCCCTCTCCAAAGCCCAACCGACCTCCGAAGTCGATTATTGTGCGGTGCTGCAAGCAGCTGCAGAGCACCGCAGCGCAGTCAAATGCGGCCTCCACAGTCGGCTGTTGCAGCCGGGCGCCCTTGGCCGAATCAGGATGGTGAACCTCGTAAATGCAGCGTTACGGGTAGCCGCGCGCCGCATGAAACCGCCCGTGATAGGCCTTCACCTCTGCTCAGATGAGACGTGTGACGTCCTTGCCCTCTCGACACCTCAAAAGATCCTGACCTCCTCCTAACCCAAGCATCACACACCAACCACCTTTCCACCTCCCAAAAATCCATGAAGCCGCCGCCGTACGCCCGCACACGGCACCCTCACCACGGCTCGGCGGCACCACCTCCCTGAAACCCTCAAAAATGTTCCTCCCATCCAAGCACTTGTTTCAGGCCCTTTTCATTTTTGTCGTGGTTGTTTTTCTCATCTTCTCGCGAGAGCTCACCTATCGAAGCCCCACCACTGATACCGGCGATGGATCCTCCCAGCAGAAAGGCAGCAGCTCGTCGTCGTCTGGGGTGCTCACATCGCCACATTGGACAGGCGGTCCCGCAAACGCGACCTTGGGTTTCGGAGCCATTTACGTCGTGTCAACCGACGACGACAAACGAACCTCCTCCCGTCGCCGCGAAAGGATGATTCAGGCTGCGAATGTATCGGAAATCGAATTGCAGATTCCACGCGGACCCAAGGCAACGAATGACGACATTGACCGCTTCAACGTTGCCATGGCCCACACCGGCCACCGCCTGGTCGGTAATGGGACAGCCCTTGCATGGCTGTCGCATATCCGGGCGCTTCAGAGGTTTGTCCAGTCGCATTTGAAAAAGAGGCATTTGCTGACATGAACTCAGCTTTCTTGCATCAGACGCCGAAACGGCCTTGATCCTCGAGGACGACGTCGATTGGGACATTCGCCTTCGGACAGTCCAGATCCCGCGACTCGCAGAAGCCGTTCGCACACTCAGCCCCCCTGAAAGCAGTAGCTACTACGGCGACCTCTCCGATTGGGACCTCCTTTGGATTGGCCATTGCGGCGACTGGTTCAACAAACTGGAGGATGGCGTCGGAACCAAGTACCAGACCCCAGCGACCCTGGAACGCACCACGCACGTAGTCTACCGAGACGAGACCGTGCCGGATCGCCCCGACTTGCATCCCTATACCAAAAATCTCCTGGACGCTATTGAGCTCCCAGAAAAGCGGCGAGCTGTCCACACATCGGCGCATCCGCTCTGCACATTTGGATATGCCGTCACGCGCGCATCGGCGTCCCACATCGTTTCTGACATTGCGCCCATTGCGCATCCGGAGAGCCAGGCGTACGACATGGCCTTGCTTCGCGGCTGTTCCAAGAGAGGTCTCAAGTGCTACAGCCTGAACCCGGAGCTATTCCATCACATGCCAGGCAAGAGTATTATCGCAGCAAAGGATCACCGGGACCCTAAGCGTCTCGCGCCCGTCGACGCCGAGGGAATGCCGCAGGCGCTGCGAAGGAACGAGACCAGCAACATTGGGTGTGGGTTTTGGAGCGGCGATTTTACATTTTCGAGTCCCGTCGAGCTGGAGGCGCTCCGGCAAGAGGTGGGCCGTAAGGGTAGATGCTTGAAGGCAGTCCACGGAGAAGAGGAGGCAGAGTTGGTGAAGGCTGCTGCGGTAAAGGCCGCGGAATCGGGGAACTCGACAACGGCGGCGACGAACTCGACGGCAGACGCGCTCCCGGTGGAGGCGGAGGCTGAGGCGTCCCCTGATTCTAATGGGAAAGACGCGAACTGATCAGCATGAAGGATTTTAACGGGCGTTGGTCGGTGGGTTGGCTGGTGTATGGTAGGCTTTCATGAGCGTGATTCCCTTGTATGGAATGGCAGGAGTTTGGGTGTTTGCAAAAGTACTTTGCAAACTAGAAGCATAGCACTTACTTTGGCATCAATTGAACGGACAGGAAACTGTTCCCTCAAGTCTGACCCCTGATGCGCACAATGATGGATGGTTGGTATAAGGCCTCAAAGATGGTCTCTCCATGGTTCCATACTACATTTTGGTGGAAACGAGTACAGATTTTGGCAACAAGCTTCACAGAATTAATGATTTAATGATCCTTTCGCAGGCAGAGGAAGAGAAGAGGTTGAAACAAACATCGAGACAGCCTCAGCCTCATGACGGGTTGGACCTTGCCTACTGCCGATTGGTCTGTCGCGATTTGCCGATGGTTCCGGGAGATCTGCCGCCGGCTACAACGCGCGTCGCGTCCACCAACAACAAACTTCAATCACAGCTCCAGTCTTTCATCATGTCCTGATTTTTCTTTGCATGATTCATTCAAGCTCAGGCTTTCAATCTAGAATCTTGCATTTTTGCGCAAGATTGCCTTCTCACTGTTGTCTCAATCTCACGTCGCATCTTCTCCACTCCCAATGCTTTGCGCGTCTCCCCAGAAAAATTTCCCCGCCGCTCTTGTGGTGTCCTTCTCTTACCACCGCCGCACAGCCGCAAGACCGCGATAGCTACAGAGTAAAATCTGCTTTCGCAACAACTGCTGACCCCACCTCTTCATGCCACCGCGCGCAAAACTCAATGTCAAGACGAAAGCAGCGCCAAGATTCGAGTTGAGCACAGGCGGTGCAGAAGCCACATCTTCACGCACGAGCACGTCAAAGGCAACATGTTCTCTCAAGGGAGTCGAACTGAAGACGCTCCTCGCCCTCATCGGCAGCCCCACGACGGGCACCAAACCGACCCTAGTCTCGCGCTTCCGCCATGACGTTGCAGCGCCCAAAATGGCGCCCTCCGCTGCCATGACCTCCCGCGGCGCTGGTGCAGGTCCACTAAGACAGCGCATCCTCAGTGTCGACATGGGCATCCGCAATCTTGCGTTTTGCGTCGCCGACGTTGAGATTGGCGACGGCCGCGGAGAACAAAGTAAAAGCAAGAGCAAGAGCAAGGACACAGCGCCCAAGTCAGGACCTCCCGTCAGCCTCTCCGTCGTGGCATGGGAGCGGATCGGTGTGCAGGAGCTGACGACAGCTGAAGAAGACAATGGCAAGCAAGCAGCAGAGGGCAAAGGGGAAGAAGAAACGTCGCCAATGGAAGAGAAAGAATCCTTCCTCCCCGCCGCGCTATCACGCATCGCGTACTCGCTGCTGACAAGGAAACTACTCCCGCATGCCCCGAGCACGCTGCTGATTGAGCAGCAGCGTTACCGCAGCCAAGGCTCGTCGGCGGTGCAGGAGTGGACGTACCGCGTCAACATGCTCGAGGGCATGCTGTGGGCGGTGCTGGAGACGCTGAGGGCGGAGGAGATCAAGACAGCAAAAATAATGACGCATGACAAGCCTTTTTCGTCCTCTGCTGCTACGTCTACTGCTGCTTCTTCCGCCACGTCTCCCTCCCTGGTGGTCCCCCTCCCCTCCCCCCACGCCGTCTCCCCCCAACGCGTCGCCAACTTCTGGATGAGCTCCACACCCCTCGGCCGCGCCCTCATGGCCGCCAAACAGCCGCGGCGCAGCCGCAGCGGCAAGCAGAGCACCCGCGTCACCATCGACAAGCGCGACAAAATCTCGTTCCTGAGCGCGTGGCTGGCGCGCAGCAGCGGCTCCGACGCCGTCGCCATCCCGTCCATCGTCGACGCCGTCTTTGGCGAAGAAGAGGGAATCGCAGGCAACGACGTCGACGTGGCGTTTGCGACGCCGGAGGCGGCGGCGACGCGAGATGCGTTTTTGGACAAGATGGTGGGCAAGGCGAGGGGAAGGAAGAAGAAGACGGCGGCTGCAAATGCCACCGGGCACGGAGATGGGGAGGCAGCTGTCGGGGTTGAGGCTGTGCAGCAGCAGCAGAGCACCCGTCATCTCGGTACGACACCGAGCGCACCTAAAGCCGCCGAGAAAGAGGAGGGGGAGAGGGATGAGGCTGTGCAGCAGCAGGGACAACACGAGGACAGCAGCGGAGCGGGAACCGCACCATCATCACGGCGAGGACGCAAGACAGCTCGAACGACGACGCTGCAGGGGCAGGAGATGGACCAGGGGCAAGCACGCGAGGAGAAGCACGAGCTCGCGCACGAGCGCCAGGCAGACGAGTCGACGACCACATCGACTTCCTCGACGGCAACAGCGGCCAGCATAACGCAAGAACGCGAAATCGGCAAGCTGGACGACCTGGCCGACTGCCTCTTGCAGGCCGCGGCGTGGGCGCGGTGGGAAGGCAACAGACGCGCTGTTCAGACTCTGGCGAGCGACGACGAGGCGCTGAAGCGGTTTGCGGCTGCGTTTGCAAAGGATGGGGCTACGGGGTAAGAAGGCCTGGCTACATGTAGTGGGAGATGGGATGGGGGGGGGGGGATGATGAGGTGGAGTTGACGTGACTTGGAGTAGTTGGGCTTGGCTACTTGCGCTTGTTGGCCCGCGGATGGGATAGGTATGCATCTTCGCCACGGGGGGTTTTGAGTTTGGTTTGGGGGGAATATTGATGAGCGTGGGCTGCTGTGGAGTGATGAGTCAACGACCTGCTGGAGCCATGACTGATGATGAGGAAGCCAAGCCAACAAGCCCATCATCACACCCCGAAAAACAACCATCACGCGCAGCAGCAGCACATCTCCTTCGGAATCCGACAAGATCAGAGGGGGGACAACATGGTACGACACGGCAGGCCCCATGTCCGAGATAAGATGGCCGCCGCCCGTCGGTAGGTCCTCCGCCCTCGCTCGGGGGCGGACCGAAACCGAAAAACTCCAGTAGTCTCCAACAAAAGGATCTCAGAGGTTTCGTTATTACGCACGCGGCACAGGGTGGTGGTGGTTCGGGCGGGCAGACCTGGAGGGGCCCGAAGGGGGTGGACGGGATTGACATGGAGCTCGAGCTTCTGAAGCACAAACACCACACGGGACCAGACCAGAGCATGCTCGTGGCTGATGCTGGCCTCGCAGGCTTTGGGCCTTGGCCGCCCATATGATGGAAGCGAAATGTGTGTGCAATATAAGATTTGGCTGAAATTAGAGGTTTGGTGATGGTGAACACAGATGGTGCAAAAGCTTCCGCCTGAGCCGTCTCTCTCCTGTGTCCTTTGAATGTGTCCTTTGAATGTTTCCCTTTTGCGCCCCCAACGCCGTCGCCTATGCAAGACCATGGCTTCGTAAAGTAAGTATGCGTCGCTGATGACAATGCCCCTCTGCCCCAGCCCAAACATACAATGTTCCAACAAGAGAGGGAAAATATAAACAAGACAGATGGCCGATAACGAAAAAGAAGACGAAAAATTGAAAGGCCCTTTTATGCAAAGGCAATGCCGAGGATCAGCGCCACGACGGCCGCGAACAGGGGCCGTGCAGACATGTCGACGACGGCGGCCGAGTCGCTGTCCTTGCCGCAGCAGCCTCCGTGATACGTGACATTATTTGCTTTGGCGGCGACGGCGAAGACGCTTCCGTTGAAGTTGCCGATGTTGTAGTAATCGACGTTCAGGCGGTTAGGAGGGCGGCCCCACATCTCTGCGACGTGATCAGCGCTGTTTCTCGAGTTTCACGTCTCAGCTGCCCTGCGGAGCAACTCTCGTTTGGGCGTGTTTTGGGCTTGCCAATCTTGTCTGCGCCGCAACACTTGCCAAGATTTTGGGTACATGGGATCTAGAACACTTACCAGCGCATTGATTGACTGAGCGGCCAAGGGCGCCGTATTCCGTCGTATTCGAGTTGGTGACGTTGAGCTCGACCGTGTTTGGAACCAGCAGACTCGTGCCAAGGAGCGAGATCTCGGCGTTGAGGTTGTGGTTGATCATGGACATGCGGTCCAGAGTCTGCTCGGTGTTGAGATTCGGAGGACGTTGAACGGTGCACGGGAAGCTTTGGTTCGTCGGGTCAAAGGGCGTCTCCCACATGTGGCTGAACTCGTCCATAACGTAGGGAACCGCTGTCTGGTTGGCCTCGTAGTCCAGGAAAACAAGCACCCGCTTGCCGGTGAGAATTAGTTCCGACAGGGTAGGCCAGTCCTCGTAGCCCATGGGAATCTGTGGCGGCTCGTAAAAGTATGACTTCAGACCCGAGTTTTCGAGCACGCCGGTGTAGTTGCCGACCTTGACGTAGTCGGCATTTTCGAGCAGAAGCGTCACCACATCGTACGGGTGAGCTGAGACCCATGAAGCAACGTCGGCAAGATAGTCATCCAGAGTTCCGGCATTCAGAATGTCGCAAGAGGTGTGGCAGAGCTGGAAAACGTCCTTGGTGGAGTTGTAGTGCGTCTGGACCTGGACTGTGGCGTTCGTTAGCGGCGCGGGCACAACCTAAAATTTAGACTTTTTTTCACGGCTTACGCATGCGGATGCCGTCGTTCAGCTGGGTCGTAACGTCATACTGCTGGTTCGCAGCAGCGCTCCCGGACCGAGTAAACGGCGAGTTGTGCGCGCAGACTTCGGTGATGTTGGAGTACTTGCGGTCGCAGAGCTCGGTGTAACCATTGCAGGGCTGCGTGTTGGACGGCCTGGCGGAAGAGCTCGTCGCGCTGGCGACAACATGGGTGGTGTTGGCATTCGGCGTCAGAGGGCCTCCGGTGTACGTCGAGGTATGGCCATTGCCAGTGAGGAGGGTAACGGTATGTTCGGTCGTCCTGGTTACTGTCTTGTCGTCGGAACTCGTCTTGCTGACTTCATCTTCGCCGGTAGCGCTAGCTCCAGTGGTTGCAGCAGCACCTCCGCCAGAGGTCGACACGCGGACGGTTTTCGAGTACGAAATGTAGCTGCCGGTGGGAGTACTTTGCGCGGTCCGCTCGGTTCCGGTCAAGACGATAATGTCGGATGACGATGAGGACGAGTCGTCATTGTTGTCCTTTTCGCTGTCTTTGGCGGCAATGGCAGTGGCAGCCAGAGCCCCGAAGAGGAGGGTTGAAAGCCGCATGCTCTGTTGTGAGGAGAGCCAGACCAAGAGGAACAGAAAGTGAAGAAGATGTTTGGGAAGGGAATAAATGGGGGCTCTCGGACAAGAGTCAGGGTTCTCGACGCATAGGGAAGACGGTGGCTCGGTGGGAGAGTGGACGGGGGGTCAATGGAAACAAATAGAGGCTTGGATCATGACGTCCAGGCCCCTGTGCGGATTCTCATGGGGCTTGGCCGGGGCTGCGAGGCTAGAGACGGCGAGAACTGAAGGAGCGGGCCATGGGCGCCTGCTGAAAAAGTGGCTGGCCTGGCGCTGCTGGCGATAAGTCGGATTGCCGCCTCTTGCATCAAGGCCAGGGCTCTTGCACGCTGGGCTGGGCTGTGGCTCAAGACTTGGTTGCACTCGAACAAAACGTCGGCCCTTCCCTCCGCCCCAAAACACACCCCCGGTCCCGCTCTCTCTCTCACCTTTTCCTCTCGCTGCTGCTGCTGCTGCTGCTGCTTCTTCCTTGCAGTGCAGCTCAGGATCGGTTCCATCATCATGTCTTCCTCTCCGCCCGCATACTCTCAGCACCCGCCTACTACTACAGACGCTGCCGCTCAGCCTCACCGCCATCCTTCAAATGGCAGCGCACGCAGCGCCGCTGCTGGTACCTGGACCCCGGACCCCAATGGACTCAAACGCTCGGGAACAACCTTATCCAAGAAGCAAGTCAAACGCGCCACTCGAACCCGCAAAGTCTTTGGTCTCTTGACCTCCTTTTTCTTCCTGTTGTCCTTCATCTTCCTCGTGCTGGTCGAGGTCGGAAACACCTATGATAAGCCAGTTCTACGCGACACCTTTTTCATCAAGCTCGACCTCAGCCACATTGTGCCAACCTCAATTCCCAACGCAGTCTTGTTGAATAGTATTGCAGAGACGCTTGGTCTGCACGACTTTTACCAAGTTGGACTCTGGGGCTTTTGCGAAGGCTACGACAATGATGGCATCACCCACTGCTCCAAGCCAAAGTCTCTCTATTGGTTCAACCCTGTCGAGATTTTGCTCAATGAATTGCTCTCCGGCGCGACAAGTACGTCCACCTGTCACTCTTAGCGTCAAACAAAGTTTCTAACAACGTTTTAGTTGCCATTCCTGCCGAAGCACTGCAGTATCTCGACATTGTCAAGATCGTCTCCCACTGGATGTTCGGTCTCTTCCTGACCGGAGCGGTCCTGTCGGTCATCATGATCTTCATCGCACCTCTCTCGGTCTTTACGAGGTGGGCGTCGCTACCAATTGCCATCCTCTCCTTTTTGACGTCGCTCTTCATTACCGTGGCAACCATCCTGGCCACGGCCATGTTCATCATTTTCAAAATCGCCCTCACCAAGGTCGACTCGCTCAACATTGGCGGCCTGATTGGCAAGCAGATGTTTGTCTTCATGTGGATTGCTGCCGTGTGCAGTATACTGGCATGGCTCATCCAGGCCGGTCTCTGCTGCTTCTGTGCCAGCCGCAGGGACGTCAGATTGGGCAAGAAGACGGGCAGCAAAAAGGCCTACTCCATGTCTCCGGAGCCCGATGAGGAAAAGGCGGCCGCCAGCGGCAGACGCTTCCCCTTTGGCAAGAAAAACTAGAGGACGACTAACGAGGCACGAATTTCGTTTTGAAGCGACTGCATTAGAGGGCACAAGAGCAGGGATTTGATTTGGCATTTAGCATCTGGGCCGGCGATTCGCCTAGCATCGAGCAGGGCGTTGAGGGAGCAGATTGGTCGTCATAATTCCTAGGTACAGCAGCATTTCTGTTTATAGAAAAAGTGGTCCATTTGGACAAGGCCAGCGAAGGCCGTATAATAGTCACAAGTCGAAGCTTTCTTTTGTTCGCACTACAAGGCTGCGCATCATTCATGCACATTCCTCATGCAATGTAAATCCTTGGGCCATGATCGGCGCGCCGGCATCGTTCGAGTGCGCCGCCACGCCTCGTAATAGAGCTCTGAGCGCCATCGCAACCCTTAATCTGCGCTTGAGCACACTCGAGACGTCGCTTGGAGCCCCCTACTCTCCCATGACTTAACCAAGGAAGGTAGTTTTGGCCCGGCCCAGTCGAGCATCTCCCCATCACGTGCTCACGCGCTGCGCAAAAAGGAGCTACTCCCAATACGGCTAGCTTCTCGAGCTACCCAACCCCAGACCCCACCGACGCAGTTGCTAGCACACGTCAACTCGACCTCACCCCGTCAACCTCTCTCCACTCTTCAGCTCAACGTCAGCTTGCATCGTGCACCGCCTCATCCACAAACTCCATTCCACGAATCTCCACCTGTCGCCGTCATGGGTGTCGAGGACCCGTCCAATCCCACGCCTGATGCAAGTGGAGCTGCGGTGCCGCCACCGCTAGCGCCTCGCCCGCGAAGGAAACGCAAGCAGCCCGCCTCGTACGCCGAGGAAGACGACGCTCCCACTGCCGCGACTCCCGGCAAGAGAGCTCGCAAGACCAAGGCGCCCGCCAAAAAGGAAGTCGTCGTTCTTGATGACGACACCCAGAAGGAGGCCAAGCCCAAGTCCAAAGGCAAGGGAAAAGCCAAAGCGGAAGCTCCCGAGGAGAAGCGTCTCAGGCGGTATGCATTCAAGACATTCGCCACGCCACTTTTTATCTGATTCGAAATGCTGACAGATACCAGATGGCGTGCTCAGCCACCTCAGGCATTTCAGGATATCGAATATCGAGCACTGAACCAGAGGTGAGTTTTGGACCCCGTGATGTCATGGTGTCTCAGACTGACCGAACAACAAGAATGTTTGTCCTTGACCGCTCCCGCGCCGGCACCGAAGACTGCCCCGAGGAGAATGTCGACATCGCTGGTTCGACCGGCAATGTCTACACGGTCAACATTTCCAAGGTGCCTAGGTGCACCTGTCCCTACAATCAAAAGGGAAACCAGTGCAAGCACATTGCTTACGTATGTGCTCTCAGCCCTGACTAGCTGCATACCGCTAACCCGGCCCCAGGTCCTGAACCGCACTCTCAAGGCACCAAGACACCTGCAGTACCAGCTTGCATTCGTGTCGTCGGAGCTGCGCGAGATCTTCGCCAAGGCCCCGGCCATCCCCTCAGAAGCTGCCAGCACTGAAGACAAGGATGGCAGACGCAAGCCACTCGAGGATGACTGCCCCATCTGCTGCTGCGAATTCGAGCCTACCAAGGAGGAGATTGTCTACTGCAAGGCGGCGTGTGGAAACAACATTCACAAAGAATGCTTCAACCAGTGGGCTGCCACCAAGCATGGGGAGGTGACTTGTCCATTCTGCCGCAGCCCATGGCAGCAAGACTTGGACGAGAGCTTGGCCAGAAAGCATGCCAAGTCAGGCAAGGTCAACGCCGAAGGCTACGTCAATGTCGCAGATCAGTTGGGCATTTCTCGTGAGAGAGGTCTGTCTATCCAGATAAGTCCCAAAATAATAGATGGCCTGCTAACGTTTTTTGCTAGACTACTCTACCTACCATGATTTTTGGGTCCGCGGACAAGCTCGTGCCGGCCTCATTCCTGGTCATTGGCGCGACTTTGGTCGCGAGTATGACTGAAGTGCCTTTGACGACTAACTCCTCACCGCTGTTTCGACCGCCAAATTTGCGGCTACTCAGTCTACCTTGCGTCTTTCCCTCGGACTCTAAGCGCGTCTACTTCTGATTATTGAAGGATATGCGCACCAGAATGCTTTACCGAGAGCCAAAGGTTTATACCATGCGTCCAGCACACGGCATGAATCATGGTACAGATTCCCACGAGGACCCGGGACCTGCGGCTCAACGAAAAGTGGTTTCGTATCTTTCCAAGGCCACAAGGCAAGTAGTCTGCTTGATATGCGATGACTTCTACCACTACCATGCGTTACTTCGACACAAGATCACTTTCATGACAGGACAACTCTGATTTTACCATCAACGACACACAATGATGACGGATGGCGAGATGGCTTCTTGAAAATTCGGAGGATAATTTCGGAGTCGGGGAAATGGACGCTCCTGGGGGATATCGTACGCAAGTACGCAGATATCTAAAGCAGATGTTATGAATGCTCGTCACCATTATCGACTGATGCTGATGGTGGTGGTGATATGATGACTTCAAGTTGCCTTCACAAGATGGGTGGAACTGAGCGAACCAATCCTCTGTGCTCAAGAGATAGACGAGAAGATCGAGTGAGGCGTAAGATCAAAAACGTCTCGCGCCCAGGAGACCAATTGAACAGACAGAAAGAATCCTTATCTTGTGCATTTCAGATCTCGTCAACAGCAAAGAGACATGGCTGTCCAAGTACGCAGCTCGCATTGACTCCAACGTCTCCAACGTCAAGTCATGATGTTGAGTGTGCATTTCCACTGTCCATCTTTGTATGCATACGTACATCCATCAACCCCTCTTCGTCTCTGCTCGCCCAAACCCACCCATATTTTCCAATCTTCCCCATCCGACTTGGGATCTTCATCAATGCACAATTGATCCTCAACTGGTTGTTCGGCCAAGTCGTTTTGTGCTCGTCCAGAGGATCCACGCTTGCGCTTGACAACAGTCGCCCCCCCCCCCCCCCCCCCCCCCCATTTGTCTGCTGCCTCTGCCGCCTCCGGTTTGCCCCAGTACCCTCCCTATCCGTCCGTCCGTGCCGTCTGCCCTCCTCCCGTCTTTTGCCAGTCGCTGTCGTGATTATGCACACGTCGTCGTCGTCGAATGAAGCACACCCAACACAGGACGAGGCAACGAGGACTGGGGTTCTGTCGAGCAGTATTATTGGCATTGAACAAAAGCTCCCGGCGGCCGAGACCAACACGCGTTAAGATGGCACTTTGGGGAAAGTGGGATGGAAAGCGAAAAGAAAACGTCTCGAGGCCAAAAGACTCTGAATGTAGGACCAATCTCTCATCCCATGCCGAAGAAATTAGTTACGCATGCGATGTAAACGTCAAACACATCGCATTTTGTAAATCATTCAGTCAACCACGCACGGTCTAGGCGCAGCGAGCATCTGAGCCATCGTGTGCCGGGAAACAATGGTAAGCTTTAGATGGCTTGATGTTGAGCAAGTGCAGTGGATTTAGCTGGCGGTTGGATGCGAAGCGAGCGATGGCCGACCCATTTGAGGTGTGTGTGTGTGTGTGTGTGTTGGGGGGGGGTTGAGGCTTTGAGAGGAAGATACACACCCAGGCAAGGAGGGGTGGAAGGGTGGAAGGGATCCCCTGGGCAATGAATATCTTCGGAGTCCGATGATATTCGAAAGACGTAGGGGAGAGGTTATGACTGAAGACATCACCTAGGCAGAAGAGTGTAGACACAATCACAAGCAATGAAAGGGAAGCAGTCACAAGCAGTGAATCAAGGCATTGGTCACCAGCTTCACATCACGATTGCGCAAGCAACTCAGCAGATGAAAAAAAGTCATACAATCCACCAAACATTATCTCGCCATGCGTTGCGTGCAGTACGCAAACACGTGGGGTAGCGCTCGCTCTGCCAGCCCCAAATTCTCATCATCCAGCAGCAGCAGCAGCAGCAGCCTCTTGGCTGTCCCATTCATTCCATCATCAGAAAAACACAGCAACAACGCCGACAAGACTCCAGACTTCCTGTTCCCCACCAACCCAGCCAGCAAGAACTCCCCGTGATGCATGCCGTAACCGTGCCGTTTTGCCCGTTGTTCCGTCCATGCTTTGTGTGTGTATCTCGCAACTGCTTCCCTTCATCTCCCTCTCGACGCTCAACGCTCGCCCGCTCGCTCTCTCTCTCTTCACCCCGCTGACAGACTAGCTAAAGTATTGCGGAAAGAGGTATCTTGTATCGTACAATGCAGCAAAAAAGGAAAAAAAAGAAAGACGAGACGAGATTAAACATAATAAAACACCTGCGTCCCGTCGTTGGGAGGGCCCATTTTGTGAACCAAAAGGAGAAGATCGAAACAAGGCGATAAAAACCCGTACAGCTAATCCTCATGTTGAAATAGTAGGGCGTCGAATGAAGAAAGAACGGCTGGAGATTATCCGTAGAACGAAAGGCCGTGACCGAGGAAGCGAAGGCGAAAAGATAATAAAAGCTCGTGTGAATATGTATCGCTGTGCTTGCGCTCTCGGCCGGGAGCGAAGCGTGGAGCATTAGAAGTTAAGGGAAAAAAGCGAAAAACTCCAGAGTGCGCCGTTTCCGATGGTCGTCCGATTCGTGAAGAGGAAGAAGCAACTCCCTGTGATGCAGCCTTGCGATGCGATTTGATGCGATGCGTATGATGGTGAACACCTCCAGGTCTAAACACGACGCCGTTTCTCTGAGCCTTTTGTTTACAGGGTCGACCGCTGCGAGGCCCCGCTCACGGACTCAGAGCGCCACTCCTTGGTGGCAAAGGAAAACGCGTTCAAAAAGTCAAACTTTTCTCTGGTGCTGCCAGAGCCCGCGCTCGTCGCTGGGCTAAACTTGGAGTCTCCGTTGTCGACATTCGGGCTGTGCTTTGACGCTCCGGCCGTTGCTTGCTGAGCCTCGCGAGGCTCGAGCATCAGGGAACGCCGGTAGTAGTTTTGCACGTTGCTCTGATCTGACGAGCGCACGCGCTCGATTTGTGACTGAATCCAATCTTGCATCTCGAGTACCGGCGCAAGCGCATACGGTACTTGGAAGCGCTGCAGCTGGCTGATGATCTTGGCTGTGCGCATGTGCTTGTCAAAGTTGATGACGGAGATGCCAGAGTCGGATCCGCCCTCGCCAGGAAGCTGTCGAGTGCCGTGGTTTCCCACGTCGACAAAGGTAAGGTCGGTCAAGTAGATTCCAACAAAAGGAATGCAAGGGGCGACGTGATTCTCGAGCCTCTTGCGTAGGACCGCGTAATTGCGGCCAACGTTGACAATTTCGCGCAGCTCCTCGAGACGCGTGTGCGTCTTTGTCGACACCATTTCCCAGGTGCGCTTCAGACGCATGACCATGGAGGAGTTGAGCGAGCAGATGATGGCCATCAAAGAGTCGTAGTTGTTGAGCTCCAAGCACTTGCCGGCAATCTTGACCCACTGCTTGATGACTGCCGCGCGCTTCTTAGGCTCCTCCATCTGCAAAATGTTGTCGGCGACGAGGTTGGCCAGGTCGGTCGAGAGCTTGGACATTGCTCTGACGTTGATAGCTCGGCCATCCTTCTTGGTCCACTCCGAGGCGAGGAGTTCGTGCGGCTGGATAGCGCAAAACAGCTTCGACTCAATGAGGGTGAATTGCCGGGCGAGCTCCAGAGGATCAAAGTCGAGGATTCCAGGCGACGCAGTACCATTGCGGGCGGCCTTGAGAGCGTTGAGCTGGCTCTTGCTGACGACCGGGTTTGGAATGTTGGGATCCGCAGCGGAGTACACGGTCACAGACGTGTTGGTCTTGCCTTGAGAAGACACCAAACGCGAAGCCGACGCGCCAAGGCGAACTCCGCTGACCCGCTGAACCAGGTCTGCGAGCCTCTTGCCAGACGAGGGCATGGCTTTCCTGAGCTTGCCAGTCGCGAATCCGAGGACGAGACCAAGAGCTTCCTGGTCAGTCTCGGGTTGCCAATGGCTTTCGAGCCAGCCTTTGAAGATGTTGTACACGCGGAGTCGGACTGGAACAGCGAGCTCTTTGCTCTCACCAACGTAGGTGAAGCGGTCTATTAAGTGCTGCGCAAGCTCCACCGGAGTGGTAAACAGACGGAAAGTCAAATAAAAGACGGTGACAAACATGGAATCGGGCGTTGACTCATGGTTGGTGAGCTGTTCGACTAGCGCCGGCAACGAACCACCAGCAATTTGGCCATCTTTCCAGATTAGCTCGTGAACGTACGTCTTCACGAGCATCTCCTCTTCGACACCGCTACATTCCTCACCGCTCAGTTGCAGCTCGGAAACGCTGGGGATGCTAATGTTCAATCCCCGCTCGGGCCTCGGGCTGGACGGGCCGTCATCCGGGGTCGTGGCTCTTGTCGATGTGTGGGAAATGATGCTGGCTCCATCGCCGTGGACGCTGTTGGGGTATGTGCTGGTCGAGTCTGTAGCGTGGACGCTATCAGTGGGTCCTCGGTTGCCAAGTCGACTGTGCGCACTGTGGAGGCTTGGTGACTTGTCTGCCGACGAGATTTGGTGGTGTGAGAAGTTGGGAATTGGGAGTTTCGGCAGGGAATCCTTGGACGACCGCGCCGAGGGAACTCTTGAACTCTGAGGGGCGGCATCCGCATACTCGGCCAAGGAGCGGGATTCCTGGGGAGCGGGAGGCGGCGGGAGGGGCTTGGTCTCTTGTGACTTTCGGATCGCTTCCTGAGACTTTCGGATTGCCTGGGCAGGCGTGTCGGGCAGAGGCTTCGAGCTGCTCTGGGACTGCGTCGATTCTCCAGAGGCGACGCGTTGGAGGCCCAGTCTGTCGAAGATGGCGTCGCTGATCCTCACCTCGTTTTCCTCAAATTCAAAGTCGCCTATCCGCTCAATGACGACCTTTGCTTTGGCGACGCAGTCGCCCGCAGCCTTGACGCAGCCGGTAGCGGCGCTGACCATTTCTTTTTCGCCGCCAGGTACGTATTCTCCTGCGTTGACGAGCGCCTCGGTCTGAGCAAACGTGTCCTTGGTTGTCTGCACGAGCTCCGAGAGCTTTTCGTGCATCGTGTTCCTTGCTTCAGCAAGAGGTTCCGATCGCCGATAGTCGCGTTCCCACACTCCGTCCACAATGGCAAGGAGCTGGCGACAGGCGAGAGCAGCTTGCTGGGTCGTGGAGAGGAGTTCCGACGAAGAACGAGACTGCAAGTGTAACCCAATGAAGGAGCCGATTGACCCTAAGAATAAATCCTGTGCGGCGGAAAGGCGCTCCGACGCAAGGTTGCGTTTTCGCTGGCCGCTCACCTGACTGGTATACGAAGCTCTATGAGAGACGGAGATGCGCTTCGGGTGCATTGACTTTGGAGAGATGCATGATGGCGACTGTAATGACTCGCGATAAGGAACGTAGGTGACGGTGCGAGGCGTGCTGTTATTCCAGTCGACCTCGTCGTGCCTAGGGAGGGTGGCCGAGGGGGGCGGCGAAGGTGGTGACACGACAGGAGCGTTTGAAAGGGTTTCGGTCGCACCAACATCGGCTGATTGCGACTCGACGCTGGTTTGGACAGCCTCGTGCGGCGGGGTCATTGGCCTCGAGGCACCTCCGACAGCTTGCTCGGATTCGGAATCTTGAGACCATACGTCGAGAAAGCGAACAGCTCGAGTGACGACCTTGAATGCTTTGAAGACCAGTTCGTCAAGGAGCTGGTAGACCTCATCGGAGCCAAGGTCGCCTTGCAGCACGCTCTGCTGCAGTTGCTTGGCTGTTTTGACCAGTGATGAAAGGTCTCCCAGCAAGCTCTTGCGCAATCTCCTGATACTCGAGTACGTCGTGACCAGTTGCGACTCTCTTGTCAGGCAGTTGCATTTTTCCTGAAATGGTTAGCTTGGTCGTATCAATGGGGGATCAATTCGTTACCAATAGCATGCGGACGCCAGCAATCATTGACCTGACATAGTCTTGCTTTGAAAAGGCCGCCACGTTGCCGGTTTCCCCGCTACTAACGAGGTCCCAGAGGTGAGTCAGGGCGAAGAGGAGGCTGGCAATGAAGGGATGGTTGTATTTTTCGCAGTAGTTGGTAGGGAGCCACCCTCGTTCTCCCGAGTTGAGCAGTGTCCCGTCTGCCCAACCGTTGGGATGTATCGAGTGGACGAGAATGACGTCTCCTTGATTTATTGCAACGGTTACCGAGCTTTGCTCACCTGCAGAAGACATGGTGGTCGAGGGGTGAAAATGATAAAAAGCGCGCAGGTAGTTTGGGAAAGATTCGGGCTCAGGAGCTTCATCCTGAGAGTCGCGTGGAGACTGAGGCGGTGACAATTGAGTGCGGGTCCTGGACGAGGATACAGTGTGGCGGCTCTTTGGCGAGGACGGGGCGCTACCGGTGCGCGAAGCGGCGCTCCATGCGTTCGATGGCTTCTTCCTGATGGTGAGCGGCGCCACCAAGGCGCTTGTCCGGTCCATTCCTCCTTTTACGGCAAATTCAGTCATTTGCAAATCACCAATCTCTTGCCGGCACTTGGCCGCGGAGTCGTTGAATGGCTTCTCCTAGAGGGTTGGGGAAGTGGTCGAGGGTCTGGATCGGTCCTAAAAGAGAGGAGCGGTGCGAAAGTTTGATTCAAGCGTGGCGAATGCAGGGTGTAATTGCAGGCGGCATCGAATTGTGGCGGCGGCGGCGGGGTTGGAGGTGTAGAGTGACGATGGAGTCGACGGGTCGGAACGGCGGGTGAGCAGGGTCGGGAGCGAGTCTTGTTGTTGTGGTCGTGGTCGTTGTTGTTGTTGTTGTTGTGCAGGAGGGCTCGGTTGGCAGTTGGTGAGGAATGCAACTACCCAACAGGGAAATAGAGAAAGAAGAATGCAGCGCGGCAGGCCAGACAACCGGAGGTCGCGGGCGATGACGGAACAGACAGAGAGAGACTGGGATGGTGATGTTGGACGTGTCTCGGATGTCGAGGTTGTTTGAAAGTGGGAGCGAGTGTAGCAGTGGGAGGGAGCGGAGGGTATATGGTTTGCTGGGGAGCAAATGGGTGGAGCAATGGCGCACAGAGGGCGTCGGTGGAGGACTTGTGGAGTGTCGAGATGGAGCCGCGTATTTGGGACCGATAGTTTTGTGACGCGCTGGAATGCTCGTCCGACGCAGCGGCGGCGGGGTGTCCAGACACGACGGGTTTCTGCGTGAGGAGGGAGGGAGGGAAGGACAAAGTGTGATGCAAGGAAGAGGGAAGAAAGGGAAGGCAAGTAGCCATATGCGAGCGTGCGTGCGAGCGAGAGGGGGGCATCAAAAGTCGACGTCCCTCTCGCTACCACGATACCACTTTTGACCAGGGGGGCGCCTTACGAGGACCCTGCCGGAGGAGCTGTCTATTATTCCTTCTACTACTACTACTACTACTACGGGATCGGGATGACTGCAGCCTCCCGTCTCTACTGACGAGCTGAGAGACGGAGAGAGTGAGTGGCCGTATTCCCCCCACGGACTGGAGGGAGCTGAGGGAGAATTCATCCATGCGGCACTGCATCATACCATCAACGGTTGCTGCATGCGCGACGGGCGTGGCTTGCATCTGGCGCCAGGCACAAACAGTCGGCCGCATCGGCGGTCTCTTCCGCCCATGTCGATCCACGACTGGGGGTCCGCCGTGAACTACCAGACGGACTACTACAACTTCATAGTCAGAAACGGACTGCCCGAACACGAGGGCGGCACACGATTATCGAGTCACGCTGTCTGGCCTCTTAATCAAAACCAAAACCTCATCGGACCGCGGCGCAGGGTCGCCAGAAAGTCTCTCCGTCTCTCCGCCCCCGCGACGATCCGACCACGTTTGCTGCCGGCTCCAATATTCGCGCGCCGCTGAATCCAGCAACCATCAACATCCCGCAGTCATGGTTCTCCATTGAACCACGGTCCACGGCCCCCAAGAACCACTGAGCTAGGAAAGGGTCCACTGTGCTTGTGCTCGTTGCTAGTCGCCGCCAAGCCATCGCGTGCGCGTGAAACATACATGCTCATGCACACTCCAGCGCTCTCCCCATGCCTTGGGCATCTGTGCATCGCCAAAAAAGACGTCTGCTCTTTGTGTTGATGCGTTGCTTTCATGCCACAAAGCTTGTGCTCCAAGTCTAAAGGGACGACGGCTGCTGTTTGATGCCTTTTCTATACAATCGTACACGACCGTTTGCGCAATGCCGCGTAGCAAAAGTCGCAGCAGCCATGATGCCAGTAGCAAAGGCACTCAACGGCGTACACAGTGGGCCACCAATAGCGGCGGGCCGTGGAAATTGCGACGACCAGGCAGTTCCTCAGGCATGTTGAAATGTGGGCAGCGCAATTGGCCTGTCGTTTGTAGGGCTACCCCAGCCGACGCGCCCGAGGCCCGGTTTGCTCCCACTACGGTAACTGCAGTCGCAATAACAAGGAATGAAAAGGTTGACAACGGTCGACTGTGGGATGGGAAGTGCCTGTTGTTGATCGGCGCCCAGCCTGCATATCCATGTCGCCCCACTGCCTCAGCGCTTCGACAACAACACGACCTTTGTCGTGACCTTCACCTCGCCCTCGCCCTCGCCCTCTCCCAATTCTCGGCACCGACGCCATGTGGATGTGCCATGTCTCAACACCATGATGGCAGAGCATTGAGCTTGTACTGTGCCTAGCGCTGCCCAGAGTCACCGACCCTCGACGTCACTTGAAGTCTTCGTTGGCGCATACAGTGACAGCGACAGCGCCTCATGTCCGCGCCGCCGCCTTCGCTACCGACTTCTGTCGTCGGCTGCGTCTCCGTCGTCCGAATCACGCGTCCGTCGGCCATTATCTCCACAGCAGAGAGCGACGCGCGCCTACAAACCCTCCGATATCGACGCGTGGGTCCGGACAAGAGTCAGTCGCTCCCTCGCCCCCGGTCGACTGCACGTGCACCTGTGATGATGGACTTGATATCACACGTCCCTTTTCCTAATTAGGAAGCTCTCTCGCTCTTCGTGGCCAATGCCGCCACGTGCCGCTGCCATTGGTCACCCAGACGGTCCGGGGATTTGACCATGTCCCAACCTCATCTCTACAACCAACCTCCAACCTCGTTCTTCACGTCATTCGGACCTCGCTTCACACTGCATCAATTGGCCTCGAAAATTCCATCGACTCATACCAAGGTACTCATGCCATCATGTCCTCCACCACCAATGCAAGCTCGGGCATGCGCGCAACCAAGCGCAACCTGAACCAACCCACGACATGCCTCACCAACCTCCCGCCCAAAACCCTAAACCGCCGTACCACGACCGCCCGCCTGCGTAGATCAAACCATGCCCCGCGGCCGCTACTCTCTAGCTCGCCCAGCTTCTGCCTTAGCCGCGCATAAACCGTTGCTGCTAAGCAACCCCTTGCTTCCAGCCCACACTCGAATCTCCTCTGCCAAAACGTCATGGCAGTCCCATGGTAAGCAAGGACCCTTATCACAATCCAGCCTTCGAAGAAGACGACAGTCTGTGGTCACACACGGCGCCACAACGCCGACAGCGCCGCAGATTCTTGTCAGAGGGCATTGCACGACACGAGTCCTACCTCTCTACTGCCAGCATGCCTTGCCTCAATTCATGCTGCGATACGCAACAATGAAAATTTTTTCCCTTTCCACCTTCATCCTCCCTGCTCTCATGCCCTCGGTTTCCAAAGTACCGAGCGAGCAATCCCTCCCCCCTTTTCCCCTTCCTGCCCGCCGGCCGCTTCATCCCCGGAAGCGCGTCCCTCTTTCCCATCGTCCATCCCTTCTCCACTACCACCGGCTAGCTAGTCAGGTGAAACACCACGTGCGATCTAGGCGATCAGAATCATCACCCTCCCCCGTAGCTCGCCCGTCCTTGTCTGGACAATGCGAAACGCTGCCCTCCCAAGAAGTTCCTCACGTTCGCAGCACCATCCATGGAACTACCCGCCCCAACCCTAGCTAACGCCCTGCCCCAAGACGAGAGCCCGAGCTAAGCCTCGGCGACTCGGCTCGCCAACGCTTGGTGCGTACCGGAGTTGCGTAGCTGTTGTCGCGACGGACCTAGATGCGCTGCTTTTGACACTCTGGCATGACGGGCTCGACTCTTACTGCCGCGCGACTGGCCTTGAGCCTGATGATGGCATGGCTTGGAGCCGTGCCTGGCGCGCATCCAAAGCACGGCACAGGGCCGTTGAAGGAGAGCCTCTCTGCCCAGGGGTAGGTAGCCAGCCGCGCCCTGTCTTCGGTCTCCACTCCGCTTGCTCGCCCTCCGCAGGGCGCGAGCAACGTGAGCGTTGACATTGCTGAGCACTCCTAGCGCAGCACCCAGTTGCCGCGTCGGGCGGTCGGCGGGCGGTCCTTCGTGTTGGCTGATGAAGTGCCGTTGATCGCGTAGACGAGCCTGTTGATGAGCACTTCTGGCGCTGCCAATCGCAAAGTTCGCTGCCCCACGATGCCAGGGCATCCATAGTGTCGAACACGTGCTCCATCGATGGAGGAGGGATGATGCTTTTGACGCTCGCCTCGAGCGCGCGTGCGGACGGCGCAGGTCGATATGCGACTGGGAGTACACCTGAAGCAGTTGCAATGTGTGCTTGTGTTTTTCTCAACAAACGCAGAGTCCCTTGAGCCTTGTTCAGATCCTTGACTCTCTACTCCCTCTCCTTGTCCCTCAGTCTTTCCTTGCCTGCCTTTGATAGACGGCATGATATCTAACCTTCATTTCAACCATTCTGTTCCACTTTTCCTCTTATTCTTACTTTTTCCTTCACCATTTTCTGCCTCGCGGCCACAAAACGGTAGATCAAATTCCAAGTACCATAGAATAGTCTTTTCATTGTAATTCCAGATGGACCATCCTCGTACGCCAACTGCCGAGCCAACCGACTATTCTCCTTCACGCTCTCCCTGCAACCTCAAACATGACCGATCTGGAAATTCCTTGACCCTGTCCCACCCGATCCGGCTGTTTCGTCTTCGGACCATCTTTCTGTCCGCCTCGCCTAACCATGGCCCATGACCCAACATCCAACCTCCGTTGTTCACATCGCGCTGTAAAACGGAGCGCCGTGTCTACGGTTCTTGGGATGGAACAGGGTCAAGAAGGGAAGGAGAAGTGATCAAGGTCACATCGGCCCAGTCAACATGTCGTCGTCCGAATGCTGCCGTGCGGGACTTTTTTGAGCGCCGACTCCTCAGGCTCGGGATGACCAGTTCCCAACTGGAGTGAAGATGGCCGGCCGATCGTCCGGTCAGCTGCGATGCGGTGCTGTCTTGATCCGAATGCATACTCGGTTCTACACACAGCTATGTGCCGACTCATCTCCTGCCCACGCAGTATGGCAACTGTCTTTCATCCAGTCAGTCCTTTGCAACCCCCCCCCTCGGACAGTGTATTGGCCTGAGGCAGTCACGGCAGGCCTCAGGCTCACTTCACCCACCTTCCACGGCCGCTCTCAGCTCTTCTCGACTGGATGAATCACCACTGATCCATCCATCCACCCTCATCCCCATCAACTACCACTCTTTCCAGCCCCCTCTTGCCCAACAGCCAATGGGTGCGCAAGCAAAAACCCCCCAGACACACAGGTCAGCAGGGAGGGAGCGCATCCCAGCACTCTCACAAAGCATGTTTGGCAGATCTCGGAATGGTTCGATATGGCCTAACGAGATCTGAGACTGCCTGAGGCAGCATCGGCGCCGGTAGCGTCGCGTAGTGCGTGGCAAGAGGCTACCTTGCACGAGGAATGGAGGCCAAGGGCAACGCAGCAGCATACGCAACGGGTGGTGAGGCAGGCGAGGCGGGTACGTGAGGTGGTATACGCTACGTCCGCTGGGTATTGACAGGGAGAGGGAGTGCACTATATTGTAGGTAGGTACGAAGTCGTGCCTCAGGCACGAAAGCTGCTTGCTTGCTTGCTTGTGCGCTGGCCTGGCCTGGCCTGGCTGAACAAACACTTCTATTATGCCTCCTACCTTGTGCATACACCCCAAGATGCTTGGCTGCCAGCTTGCTCGCTCGCTCGCCACCACAATCCATCCATCCGGCTCAGCCAATGCTCGCCGTCTGTTGCTGCCTCCTCATAGCATTTCCCTATACCAGACACATCTCCGCTTCATTGCTTCTGAGGCGTCTTTTCTTTCCAGCATCCATACCATCCGGATGCTCGATCGGTCGAGGTGTGATTTTTTTTTTTTTTTTTTTCAACCTCGGCTGCTTGCTCGCAAGCAAGTATCCGTCTGCAGGCAGAAGACGGGGGGAAAGGTCGGGTGGCGGCAGGTCGAGATGGAGTATCGCAAGTAAGTCGCTTGGGGCTGGAAGAGGGAAGGCGGGGGGATTGAGATGGGAGAGTAGGAGCTGTTTTCTCTGTGGGATTGTTGTTGCAGCATCCGCCCATTTTTTGAGTTGGTTTCCTGGATGTTCCCAAAATTCACCCCGAGACTTTTCCAACTGACGCACGTCTCATCCTCTCTCTCTCTCTCTCTCCCCTTCCACCCCCTCAAACCTCATCCCATACCCTCTCTCCATCCATCTCACCTCATCGCCACCCGCCCCGCCTCCCTGTTCCTGTCCTCCCTACCCTTCTCCGCTCAAACACAAAACACATCTTGCCCACCCATCCAGTCAGCCCTCGGCCGCCTCACGCCCTGCGCCAGGAGAAGAAGAGGGGGCAAGGCAAAGTGGGGGATCGCGGGAAGGATCACTAGGGCGGTCGTGTCGTTCACCAGCGCCGCCACTGCCGCCACTCTACTATCCGTCCGTCCTACGCGCCTTGCTTCCTTGGGGGCGCACCGCGGCCGGCGGCTCGCGCGCGCTCCCTGTTGGATTAAATGGTTGAATGGGGGTGGACGGAGTGAAAGATCGCTGTGCAGCGCTGCGCTGGGTCTAGCTTGTCTAAGTGCATCCCGGGCCTGGCTGCCTACATACCGCGGGGCTGTCTGCTGTGGGGTGGGGTGGAGTTCTTTCGTCTCTTGTGGTGGCAGTGGCAGTGGTGGTGGCGGCGGCAACGTAGGTAGGTACGACGCGGTGGACGACGCGTCACCGAGCAATTGATAGCGCGCGCGCGCAATGGACACGGCAGGCACAGATCGAAAGCGGAAAAGCGTCCTGGCCTACTTGACTAAGACGGAAGAAGAAGAAGGGTCGGGTCGGGTCGGGGCGGTGAGCGTCGAGCTCCTTGGAGGAAGAAGCGAGCGAGCGAGCGCCGGATGGATGAGGATGGAGCGCTCGGGCGCGGCAGCACGTGGAAGACGGATTGACTTCCATTGACAGCTCGAGTTACGAGGTACGATGTCGACGGCCGGCCTGCGCTCGGCTCCAGACCATTGGACTGGTTTGGTTGGTGGGTGGTGCTCCGCCTCAGTGGTGATGGTCGTTCGGCTCCAGGTGCGCTGCAAGTGCCGAGCGTCATGTTTGGGTGCTACTGTGTTGCGGTTTGTCGCGTGGGGTCCGGCATGGTGTACAAAAGAGGAAGTGGATGCAAATCGCGCTGCTTGGTATGATCTCCTTTGGGCGTGGCCAAGTCTACCGTGCTCTTGAATAGTTGGCATCCCATGTGAAGGAGCAGCACCTCAGCTCAGCGCAAACCGCAACCTCCAATTCACCGCGTCCAAAGCTTTCAGCGACCCGATGCCAAGGAGACCGATTCATGTAAGCACCCATCAGCCGCCTCGAGCTGTCAAGCCGTCCGCCCATTCTGTGCAGATCGAGCGCGGACACCGCAGCGCCGTCCCCAAGAACGCCCGGCGCAGAATGCGTTTTGAGGGGCCGGCCAGGCGAAGGCTAAGCGGACAGACGGGGAGAGCCGCCGCCACCACAGCGCCAACGATGGGCCGCTTTGCAGTCTCAGACGGAGGACGGGGCGCAACGGGATGAAGGAGAATGCTGAGACGGGAGCGGCGGGCGAGACAATACGAGACGATGGAGGGGGGAGTGGTGTTGAGTATGAAGCCAGGAGGGGGTGAGACAGGGGGCCCAAAGGGAGCAGCTGCAGGTGTGGTCGCGAGCGAGACGAAGCTGCTACTGCTGAGCAGACGGGATCAAAATTGTGCCCAAATGGAGGAGCAATGTCCATTGTGGGCGCCAGAACTGCCGATGGATGGCGAAATGATCAGCCGGAGGCGAAATACAAAATTGGTACGCTGGTGGTTGACGGGAAGGAGTGGGGCTTGATTGATCTCCAGGTCAATGGTGCACCGGCTGGCCGTGGACTCGGGTCTCGGTGGTGAGCGGGACCGTGGCGCATGGCGCAAAGAAGCAGTGCCTTCGTGAGACGACGGTGCGGGCAGCGGAAACTCGGGGGAAGGGTCAGCTTGAACTAATTTCATTGGCTGGTCAGCTATGCTACCGCCCGTTCACGACGCCCGCCTCTTTCAATCAGCCTTGGTTCCATCAACTGCCCAAAGTCTTTTCCCGCCCAACGATCTCGCCAGATCTGCGAGCTGCTCCAATGACAGCTGCATGGCGCGGGTGACTGCATTTGTGTGGATTGTCCTCTAGCGTCACTGGCTGCGGACAGTGAAGAGCATGGAAAAGGCTCCTGAGCTTTTGCTGGGCAGACGTCTGGCGAGCTGTATGTGTATGACGATGGTGCTTCTCAAGCCGTAGGCAGTGGCTTGAATGTCGGCGGGAAATACCGTGGAGAGTTGATGCCCCAAAATCGTTCAATGGGTGCCACAGCCTGATTCTGTGGCTGGGCTGGCCTTGACCCTTGAGCACCATCAGATGGGCGTGTGGACGCAAGGCTTGCTGTGTCGAGTCGTGGTCCGAATTCGTACATGGCTCGTCTTGAGGCCTTGAGATTGGAGATGGTGGAGGGGAAAGTGGAAAATCCGTAGCCCGTCCCAGAGCTTGCAAAGGTCTTTGTGTAGGGAGCATTCAAGTGCCGTGAAGCCAGAAGACCTGGACAATTGAACCACCACAGGGAGCTTTCAAGCAGTCATGCCTTGGGAGTTGAAATTCCTTTCGATATCCGAGTGTCGACCTCCTTCCATCCAGCTCTTTGATCAAGTATCTCTGCGCTGTTGGACGTTCAATGGATCCGGACCCACGTAGGTTTTTCTTATCAGTCTGTGGGGGGGCGACGCATCCTCTTTTCCAAGATCCTCCTGCTTCTCAACCGGATCCTCTCCATTGGACTCATCCGGATCTTCTGGCACCAGGTAGTCTTCGTCATCCCGATTCATGGCTTCCATGATCTTGGGTCCCTTGCGGCCCATTGAAATCTCCCTCAAAGTCTTTTCATTCAACACCATGCGCGCGCGTTCCATCCTCTTCATGGCGGCAACGGCCTTTTCAACGTCCTCGTTTCGGAGCCAGCCTTGCACGAGCGAGTTCCAGGTGACTTCGTTGGGCGTCTCGCCGAGATCGTCCATGATCGCCAACACGCGCTTGACAGCGGCAAGCTGGTTGTGGCGCATGAAGCCCGTAATGAGGATATTCCAAGTATGTACTGAGGTCATGGGTTGTTTGTGGACATCTTTGTCCACCATGTGAACCAGGACTTCCGGTATCTTGCCCAACGTTGATTCGTTTTCACAGAGGGCCATCAAAAACGCATTGTAGACATGGTTCTCCGCAACGATTTCGGCCATTTTTTGATTCTCGCCACGCTTCAGTTTTTCGACGAAATTGTCGAACAGTCGAGGAAGTTCATCTGGGTTGGTGTAGGCGACATGGTGAAGATATGCGCCAATTGTGAGTCGCATCGGCGGACCGGTTGTCTCCATTGGAACTGAGCGAGCCTCAGAGGTCAAAAACTCATCTGGGACGCCGAAATATCGCAGGGGCTCCGGGTCGAAATACTCGCAGTAAGACTGCGCAACCGCGGAGAAAGCCTTCTTGTTTGCTATCATGAACCTTCGTCCGTCTTCCATGACTTGGAATTTGAAGAACCGCAAGTAGATGTGGTGGAGGATTTCTGTGGCAACATAGTGAGGACGTTCGAGCTTTGGCAAAGCATCCACTGCGTGGACAAGAACCACTCGCATTGCTGCGAGATCCTCCGATGCAGCCCTCTTGAGACCACTGAGCACAATGGTGTATGTGTAGTCGTTGGGCTCCATGCCCATCTCTCTGATTCTGTCATAGAATCGAAGAGCGGTTCGCACATCGCCTGCCCCCATGGCATTGTGAATGAGAATCGTGAAGAAGTGCAAATCAATTTTGATGCCAACTTCCGCGTAGAATTGAATGATCTCAAGGCCCGCGCCATGTGCTCCCGCTTTGATGGCGCTTTGGCGAAGAATCGTCTTGGCTACTGAGACAACCGGTTCATAATCCGGGAGAAGTCCCCATTTAACTGCGTCATTGAGGAGGTTGACGGCCTTCTTATAGTCGCCGAGAGAACCAAAAACATTAGCAGCCAACAAGCGCGTTGGTGATGATGGCATGAATGAGTGGGATCGGATTGTGTCCCAAAAGACTCTGGCTTGGTCGAGGGAAGAAGTGACCATTACCCCAAAAACAAGCTTCTGCGAGATCACTGTCGCCAAGCGAGGAATCTCGCTCATGTAGCGATTGAGGAGTGAGTGGAAACGCGGAGGTAAAGGCTTCTGGCGTTCCAAATAATACTCCATGATAAACTCAAAGGCATCGGCCAAAATGTAAGACATGGCTTTTTGACCTCTGCCAATGGCCTGGATGTAGTTGAGCGACAGATCAGGCTTGTGTTTGAGAATCCACAAGAGACATTCACAAAAGATAAGGCGCTTAGCTTCTGGCGAAAGCCTCTTGCGAATGTCGTCTCTCCAGACGCCTCGAATGGCTTCATAATTCGTGCCATCGCGGAGAAGACAATTGACCGTCTGCTCGGTCGAGGCATTGACTTCGAGGTGTTGACTTTGCAGTTTTGGAGGCAATCGAGAATCCCATTTGGCAGAATACTTGGCGGAAATTTGGATCCACCATCGGTCAAGGAATGGAAGCTGGTCTAGAGGTTTTCGCTGTGCAGCATGCGTAAGAATCTTCTGGGTGTGTTTCGTAGGCAAGTATTTTTTGTTGGCGTTTGACAGTGTGTACGCTGCTCTCATGGTAGTCCGATATCTTGGCCCAAAAATAATAGGATCGGTGAAAATCCTACTATCTTCGCTGTCTTCGTCTGGTTCATCCTCTACCAAGTAGTCTTCCTCGGACTTTGTTCCTGAAGGAGGGCCAACCACACCATATGCGCGAATGGCTTGACCAGTGTCCCTCTTTTGCGCCCCATAATGTTGAGGCGCGGCGTGAGGCCTCAGAGGTTGACCCAATACCTGGCTTAAGAGAAGTTGGTTGTGCGAAGAGTGGCCGGCAATTCGAGAACCGTCTCGTCTACGAAGCTGGTATGTCCATGACGGCTGATACGAGGTCCTTGGAATGGTTTCAGGAGCTCTCAATTGTGAAATATCATTGTATCCACGCTCTTGCTGTTTGGCGGCGCCGGTGAGAGTGCTTTGCTGTCGAGACCATCTCCGCGTAGATGGTATTGACCGGGGTGGTTCGAGCGCGGGAGACGCGACGAAAGGTAGCGCGAGGGGTGTCGAGTGAGAAAGGACCCCGTAACGGCGAGGTATGGGCTTAGGCAACATTTAGTGCGGCCTCGAGATCATGTTGTTTGTTTCGCAAAAGTGCGAATGGAAAAGACGGTCGTCTGGGCGGAACGGAAGAGCCAACGGCGGAATTTTTGGCGCGCGACCTCCGCCATCGCCGCCTCCGCTGTTCGTAGACAAAACAATCTCAGACTCGACAGCTTCCACCTTTGCAATCCGCAGACCTACACCGGACCGCCTCGCTCCAAATATACACCGCGACTTCGTCAAGTCTTCTTGCCAACCTTCTCATCACAATCAGCACGCGGCATCTATAAACCCTCCAACTTCCGGCTTCGTGCCCCCGCGGGGTAGACAGCAATCCAAACATCCGTCACACCTTCACCACCGCGACAATGTCATCACAAGCATCTCTCAGCGCGGCGGCTGAGGAGCGCAAGGCGCGCCTTGCTAAGCTCAAATCGCTGAAGCGCAAACAACCCGACGAGGACCAAGACATGGAAGACGGCGCAACCGCTGAAGCTCAAGCACCCGATGTCGCTTCGACATATCTCTCGGGCCGCAACTACGACGCAACTACCCAGGGTCCCAAGCTGGGCTTCGAGCTCAATCCCGCCGACGGCCAGAAGACTTTGGAGACGCAAGCGCAGGAGCTCGAGGAAAGGACGAGGAAGGAAGCCGAGGAGGAAGACGACAGCAAGCCGCTGGACCTGTTCAAGCTACAGCCCAAGAAGCCGAACTGGGATCTGAAGCGTGATTTGGACAAAAAGCTGGAGATACTGAATGTGAGGACCGACAATGCGATTGCAAGACTGGTGCGGGAGCGCATTGAAAAGAGCCAAGGAGAGGCAAAAGCAAAAGCTGTGGGCGATGGTCAAGAAGTGGGAATGGAGGGAGTGACGCTGGTTGAGGCCATGCATATGCGCGAGAGGGACGATGAGGCTGAGCGAGAGAGGGAGAAGGAGGATGATGAGTTGGCATGAGATCAACGCGTGCTTTGCGTCGGCAGGCGAGGCGTTTTGGCGTAACGGGAGAGGCAACTTGGGAAGCATGGTTTTTCGCATTGCATGGGAAAACTTTGGGTTCGAGGATGGCCCGCGAGAATGGAGCCCAGGTTCAAAATCTAGAACGAATGGTCCATCATACGAGTTCATGCTACCACCATGGGGGCTCTCTGTGCTTCAAGTTTGATATCGACTAATTTGACTGTAAGTTCAGAGATTCGGCAGGCACGAATGCAGATTTGCACTAGCTTCGTGGCCTTAACGATTCGAAGCCAGTATGTCAAAGTCCACGTGCAAGTGTCTAGGGATCAAAGGCTTCCGCCATGCTGTGTAGGGTTCTATACACTAGGAATCTTGGGTATCATGGAGAAGGGATGAAACGGCACCTCCGGATCTATGTCTACCACCAAGCCTCTCCACAGAGCTGAATTTGACGCTTCCTTGGAATCATGCCTCAAAATTAAAGTTCGCCTTTCCAACGACTACGAGTGATGGCTGTGGGACCACCAGGGCCGGGTTCAACCCAAATACCAAAGCGCACTGGGCCTAAGCACTCTGCGGCCTTGCCGAATTGGACTTGACACTTGCTCAGCGACCCATGGTTTGCGTCATGGCGAGGCGCTTGCTGTACGGGCTGAGACTTCGCTCGCGGGCGCTCGGTGGTGGCGGACCATGAGCAACTGGAGAGTGCCGTGGGGGTCTCTCTGTGTATCCATCCATGTCCCTGTCGTTGTCCGGGTGCGGGTAACGTGCAGGGCTTCGCACTGGAGATCGTCTTCTTGGTGGACTCCTTGCTGGGCTTCTGTTGGAAAATCTCATCCTCCTACCATGTGGAGATGGGGATCTATCCATTTCATGGCTTATACTGCGTTCCCTCATCCCGCTTCCAGAACGGCCGCGATTGTTGGACATGAATGATCTGCTTCTAGGACGGCCGCGTTCCACTGGGCTGAATGAGCTGCGCCTCCGTCTGGTGTTGCGCTCTTTAGGTCGGTCGGAAGCATAACGGTCTGGCGAGGAGCTCACTGAGCGTCGGCGGCGTTTTCGTGCGTCTGCCGGCGGGGAATGCGCCCGACGCCCAGAAGGATTCCATCCGCGTTGACGTGGAGATGGTGAGCGAGTCCGCGAGCGATTTGTTGACACGGTCGAGACGGAGGAAAATGACGATTCGGAGCGCGAACGTGTCCGCGTAGGGCGCGCATCGTCGTCATCGCGCGCATGCTTGCGGCCGCGGTCTGCGGACTGCTTGGCCAGGACCTCGTCGGCAACGCCCTTTCTGACGGTGTGTCAGACCAAATCGCAGATGCGTATGCGGGGAACTTGCCTGCGAAGAAGATCGTTGGGGACGTCGCTCGTCAGCTGCGGCATGAGCTTTGGGTTGAATAGCTGCTGAGTCCTGGAAGGGCGGGCGAGGTAGGGCCTCTCTTGGTTTGTGACTTTGCACTCGTAGCTGTAATGGCGTTTGGAAGAGTCAGTAGTGGCAAGGACAAAGGGCCAAAGGACATATCTTTTTTCAGGCATTTTTGGCATGTTGTCGAGGGCGCGGCCTTTGAACGGCCGGCGTGTGATGAAGGGCCGCGATACATGCAAGCTCAGCTGCAGCGATTCTCGGAAGTGGGCAAAATGAAGGTGATGAAATTGAATGTCGGTGTTGGGAGAGGAAAATGGTGGAGAGAGAAGGCTTCAGCAACTGGACGCGTCAGGCAGAGAGTCAGGTGGCACTCGCAGCAGACGGAAGCGAGTGAGAGGTGGTGGGTGGGCGTGTCGTGGAGAAGGAAGCCGTAGGAAGGCGCAGATGATGGCCTGAGGCATCAGAACCTAGTGAGGCTTGGTATGTAGCAAAAGTCATGGCACACACAGCTACGGCTGTTCCTGTGACTCGGCGTAAAGTAGTCAAGATTCTAGGTAGTTCTAGTATCGAAGGAGGTTGAGTGCTCTCTAGATGCATGTTTTTGAAAATGGAAATTCTCTACAGTCGTGGTGGCTCCCTCTTCTTTCCGCCCGCCGGCACTTTGGCGTGCCTCCGTCGCAACTCCCTTGACCCTCTCCACCAGCCAACTCGGAGCTTCGGAAAAACACTAACTCCGACATCCGGTTCTGATGATGGATGTCCGCGTCGTCTCGTTTACTTGCCTGGCTCAGTACGGCCTCGCCAATTGCCTCTCTCATCCTCTGGCCCTCCTCTCCTCTCGCCGTCGACCTCTTCTGGCTGTCGGTCTCGTCCAGGAGCATTTGCGAATTGCTCGTTCTTCCGGCCCGATCGCCAACGAGTCCCCCGCGCCCGGCTCCCTGACTCCCTTCAAGCCTTGCGCTCCAAAAGGCCAAAGGACCCACCAACGACTGCGTGCGCCCACCCATACGCCCTGCTGCACCCGCGATGAAATCACCGTCAACCTTTTGAGCCCTCATCGTCGACACACCACCATGTCCAGCCCCATGGTCCTGGCCTTTACGACTTTCCTTGAGCAATCTGGTTCCTGAAATCAAAACTTGGCTTCCGACATTTTCTTCCCTTTGCAAGCTCGACCGGCTTTGAGCGCGCGCCCACCCCGACCCTCCACTTCGGATTGCATCCACGGCAGCCTTCTATTCTACTGCCATCCTACCGTTCAGTAACATTGGCGCCCATTTGCCAGACAATGTCCTCCCAGGCCCCCGCCGTCAGCGAGACACAGGGTCTGAGGCCGTCGTTTGCAAAGGTTGGCCTCCCGTTTTCCCATTGGTTTGTGCGTGGTAATGCGCCGGCCATCTATGCACTTCCCCACAATCCTTCTCTGGCCCTCAAGAGTCCTGTCTTGCACCATGGCAGGGATGATGACACTAATGCTTTCCAGGTCGCCGCTTCTGCTTATCATCCCCAAAATACAAAAGAAACCACTACCAATCCTAAGAATGCCAACCCCTCTCAAGTCCCCGTCATCCTCCAGAAGCCTTTGACCTCACCGGAGGACCCAAGTGCGCTCTTACATGACGGCATCGTGGAGAACGGAGAGAGCAATGGAAGTTGCCATCATGCAACCTCCCCGGACAGTCATGAGCCCTCCAAGGACGCTCACGTTCAGAACGGCACTGGTCACGGATCTACTGTTGCGCACCACTCGCGGCCATCGGCTGGAAACACAAAGCCCGCAATCTCCGATGACAATGCAACTCAAGTTTCCTCTTCAAACAGCTCGGTCAAACCTCCGAGCCTCGACGGGAAGAGCGTCGCGTCTGGAACCACCTTCGCGCTGGACGAAAAAGAGAGCATCCGTCCCGACGATAGCGCGAGCATACGGGCGGTCGAGGAAGATAGAGAGGATGTCTTCTCTCCTCCTGACTCTGTCGCTCCAGGCTCCCGAGTTGGCTCAGACACCGGCGCCGGCCGCGCTTTTCGCGATCAGTTGAACGAAATTTCAGCCACCTCCCACCGCGGAATTCTCCCAGCACGCATGGCTCAGACTCTGAGCAGTAATGAGGTCAATCGACCAAGTCCACTTTCGCTCGGCTCCATTCAAGAGAATGAGAACGTTTCCCAGCCTCAGCCAATGCCTGATGAGAAGCTGCTGGAAGCGCTCCAATCACCCAGAGACAGATTGTTTGTGCTCAAGCTAGAACAAGACGTGCTTGACTTTTTGCGAAACACAGAGTACGTCCTGATCCGCTCCACATTTGACGATCCCTTTGCTTACAAGATCACAGAGAGAAAGAACTTGATGTTCCCAACTGCAACGCATTCTACAGAATGCTTGCGCATCGATTTGCTGACTACTACCTCCTTGGTCATGTGGTTGATCCGGTCACGAGTGCTGTCAAGATCACGAAGACTTCGTACAGCCGGATGTAAGTTTCAAAACGGTGCTTCTCAAGTAGGTCTGCTAACGAATAGAAGGCCTCCCCCCCTCTCTGGTCTACCCAGTGCTCTCTCTTCAGGTCCCGAGACGCCTCCAATCATTGTACCAGCTCGCAAGATTATGCGACGTGAGGATGGAAAACCTCCCTCGGGCACCAATACCACTACCAACTCTGATGGTCCTTCCAAGGCCACTTCTGAAGTGGGAGGTGACAGCGGCAGTGATGCTGGACAAGGACCCCGAAAGCTGACCAGAGAAGAGCGTGAGGCCAAGTACAAAGAAGCCCGTCAGCGCATTTTCGGCAGCGCCGAGGATGGTGATCTTGGAGACTTGGCCAAGGACACTGAAGGCAAGGACATGTCACGATCCAGCTCCGCTGCAGGTCGAAAGAACAAGAAGAAGCAGCGAAACAACGATGACGACGGTTTCGAGGCTAGGTCCCAGTTCAGTCCGTACTTTCCTCCCCAGTACGGCGGACCTGGTTACTCGAATGGCGCCCAGCCCATGTACTACGGTCCTGTCAATGGGATGACACCGCCGGCAAACGTCAACCCACCTGTTTCTTCCCCTTTCCAGGGTCAAGCAGGTTTTCCAGTCATGGTTCAACAAGAACCTCAGCACCAATATTCCTGGCAGCTTCCTCAGTTTGCTTCGCCGCCGACCGGAACCGTCAACCCTGCGCCCTTCGCCGCACCGATGCCCGTCAATTATGACATTTCCTCGGACTTTCAGCAGCGGATGACGTTCCAGCCCAACAACAACGCTAAGCAGACTCCCAGAATGTCAAGTGCTCCGCTTGCGGGTCCACCAGATGGATACAGACCTCAGTCTCAAGGTATGAGCCAGCCGTGGCCGCAAGTAGGCGCTCAAATGCCGTACCAGTTCCCGCAGGGCTTCAACGATCGTCCCATGTCTGCTGGCCAAAATTATCCGTATGGACAGCTTCCCAACCCTTCTTTTGGAAACAACCGCAACCAGCATCCTCTTCCAGGAAGCTTCAACAGGCAGCAGTTCAATCCGCAAAGCCAGGCTTTTGTTCCAAGCTTCGTTCCCACCATGCGTGGAGCACCACCTGGCTACAACATGCCAGCGCAATCTCCTCAGATGGGATCTGTGGCTCCAAACATGGTCGGCTACCCGAACTACATGGGCATGCATCAACAGGCAAGGCCCGTTCAGCCGCCGCCCCAGCCCCAGTTCAACAACGTCCGTCAGCCGCCGAACGTTGGCTTCATGAAGCCGCCGGGCAATCCAAGCCAGGGAATGCCGCAGGGGATTTCTCATCCGTTGCCTCAGCCTGTGCCTGCTAAGCCTCCTCCGATGGGTGGCCAAAGCAGTATTGCAAAGTGGGGAACACCATCCCACCTTCCTCCCAAGCCGCCTCCACCAGCGTCAATGCCACCACCGCAACAGAAGTTTGTGGGCGGCCCATCAAACATTCGGACGACGCCGCCCATGCCACCATCGCAGCAGAATGTCAACGGGACATTTCCAATTCCCAGCATCATGAGCAACGGTAGCAGTGGCGTCAGTAGTGCGCGCGCTGCCAAATAGATAGTGATTCGTTGAGCATCAGGGTGTCATGGGTCGGAGGGTCTTTGATTTGCTTCTCGTCATTCGGAAGGGCGTCTAGATAGCGGTCTAGTCCGTTGGGGTGGTCGAATCAGCATTTTGGGGCGTCCCGGAAACTCCTTTTTCAAGTCTGGATGACAAGAGTCCTTTGGTAAAGCAACGGGCAAAAGTTGAAAAGGTGTTCGTCTCCACGTTCAACGGCAAACGGGGGAGTAGCAGTGGTGCTTTTTACACAGTTAATCAATGACCTGGTTGTGTCCAAATTTGCGACTTTAACTCAGATGTAGTGCATTGAGGTCTCTGGATGAGATCGCCGCTTTTATGCACAGGAGCTAGCGTGACCAACTGCTGAAGACAATTAACCTGCGGCGGCTTAGCGCATTCACGTCAACTTTGAACGTAGCTACGGTGCTGGCTCCGTGTTTGCAGCGTCAGATCTGCTGGTGCTAGCTTGCTACGGTGGTCGTGGCGGCCACAAGTGCAGAGATCGCGTTGCCGACTTCGAGCCGTCGGAAATCCACCAAAACCACGACCACTACCACTCTCCACCACGCCACACGACCTGAACCATGCCACCAAGGCTCTCTATGCGGTGGGCTCAATCGCCCATCGCTTCTACAGCAAGACACGCATCAAGACCGACGACTTTTGCCCCCCAATGCGCCTCCAGAAATGCCTTCGCCATTACCACTCGCGGCATGAAATCCGTCACAAAACACCCACATCCCACCAACCGCTACAACCATGCGCCAAATCTTCCTGTACTCGGCGCTTCATCGACCGCCGCTCTTGAGCGCAAGGCCTTTACAACCCCGCTGCGGACGGGTGCGATTGCTCTCAAAAGAGGCATGACTGCAATGGTCGACCCAGAGACAGGCATCCGCGTACCCTGCACGGTCTTGCAAATCGACCGGTGCCAGGTTGTACATCACAAGAGGCGCGCCATTCATGGGTACTGGGCGGTGGCAGTGGGCAGTGGATACAGACATCCAAGCAACATCACAAGGCCAATGCTCGGTCACTACGCCGTGTGCGAAGTCAGCCCCAAGGAGCACATCAAAGAGTTCCGCGTCAAGGATGAGAAGGGTCTCTTGGCTGTTGGCGAGGTAATTGGCGCAGACTGGTTTCTGCAGGGTCAATTTGTGGATGCAAGAGCGAACACGAAGGGCAAAGGTTTCGCTGGTGTAAGTCAAATTTCTTCGTTGAAACAATTGGGAATGGGTCCTGACAAAATGGTGGCATAGGGTATGAAAAAGCATGGCTGGGGTGGTCAGCCCGCCTCGCACGGTCAGTCGCTCATGCACAGAGGAATGGGTTCGTCTGGTGGTGGTCAAGGTTCCGGTTCCAGAGTTCACCCCGGTAGGCCCATGGCGGGACGCATGGGCAACGAGCGTCATACTGTGCAGAACCTCAAGGTGCTGCAGGTAGACAAGGAAAACGGCATTGTGGTCGTCAACGGTAGCGCACCTTCCGGAACTCGTTCTTCAATGTTTGCTAACTGTGACGTAGGAGCTGTCCCAGGTCCCAAGGGCTGCATGGTCATGCTCCAGGACGCCGTCAAGAAGCCGTGGCCTGATGTTCCGCCAGTTCCTGCGGCGCAGGCAAAGGAGGCAAAGGCGTAAACGCGTTCACGAGGGTCGAATCGGTTTGTCAGTCTCATCCCGAGTTACAAGCTCATTTGAAAAAGATTTCAAAAGTCGTCCGTGTTGTGGCGAATTGTATACCTGGATATCCAAATTTCATCAAGGGGTAGGGCGTATGTGGTCACCCGATAGCAATGTCACCATTACTCGTCTCAACCAAGATCTAAAAAGAGGCAGAAGACCAATCAGGTTTCGAGCCTCCTGACTCGAATAATGTTGACGAGCTATTTTTCGACGAAGTCTCCTCTCCGAGGCTGTCACGATGTTCTCGGTGGAACGTCACTCATAGCTGAGATACTCGTCTCGTGGTCCTGTCTCACCGTCCAGGGCCAAATACTCCAGCTCAGTCTAGCGAATTCGAAATAGTCAAGTGCAGCTGATCCGGTGCCGTGCTTTGCTTGTTTCTGATGTTCAACATGGCCTGCTTCGTCTGCTATAACGTATGACCGTTGGTGTGCAAATTGCACAGTTTCCAGCCTCGTCGTTGGCAAGGGCTCCCCTTTCCGGGTTCAGTCATTTTGATGCACATGGCACTTGCCTATGAACGTTGTTCAAAACTCTGACTTGTATCTCCAGGCACCATGAGACGACACCCTTCCCCGCCTCTGTCATCGGGCCCACTCCTGTCGAATTTGCATCACTGATTTTGGACAACCGCTGCTCTACTTGGACCCTTAGAGCGACCTCTTGTTGTGCTATATATTCGGCATCAGTACTCGCCCCGTCCTCCAATCCGAAAGAAACATCGGCATTTTGGAACCAAGCCATTGCATTCTTCGCAAGACCCTGCCAAATCACCATCGCCATGCACTTCCTCTCCATCATCCTCCTCAACCTCTTGGCCGTCATGTCGACTGCAGCCCCTCTCGAAACCTCTCCACTCAAGGAAGTCGGCTCCATTTCCGCACGCCAGGACAATCCCTTCTTCTTTGGCGCAAGTCCCCGCTCTGAGCACCGTGGGATTGCGCGAAAATGGTCTGACAGACATGTCCAACCAGGCCTACATGTGCTCCGACCCCGACTGGAAAGGCACCTGCATCGAAGTCCAGCGCCTCAAGGGCTACTGCATCATCTACGGCAAGACGTGAGTTTGACGAAATCCTGCTATGCGATGCCCGCACCGGCCGTTTTGGTTCCAGTGATGAGAGTGCTGACGCTCGCCACTCGCGACTTCCAGAAGCGACATTTCTTCTTTTGGACCGGACAAGGGGTTCACGTGCTCGGCTTACGGGTAAGTAACACCTGAAGTTCGTCGATGTCTTTGGGCTGATGTGTACACAGAACCTTCGATTGCACTGGGGATTCTCTTAAGTTGGAGTATCCCGGAGTCAGTGACTTGGCCAGCCTGGGCTGGGACAACAGGATCATTTCTTTCAGGTGTGATGGAGGCGACTCCAGGGTTGACAGATCCGACCGAGCTGGCGTTGTGGACTAGGAACGCGAAGATGATGGGAGTTGAGGCTTTTAGCCGCCTGGTGAGACAACAAGGAGGGGGATCATTGGTGTATAAGAATCTCAAGATTGTGAAGCCTTGAAGTCCAAAATTCATGCGGCGAGGATTATCATGACCGAATGAGAATGTAAAATGCTACCCCTCTCGTGTGCAGATGCGCATAACAATTTCCAGTGTCTCGCGAGTACAAACTACTCCTTGTCCTAACTTGAGTACTACAGAATAAATTGCTCAAAGCCGCCAATCGTACGCCACTAAGACTTTTCCACGAAGAGCTTCACACCAGCTTATTTCTAGATGAGGGATAGATCCGGATTTATGCATGCGCAAGGCTAGGTAAATCCATGGCGGGGTTGCAAGGATGACGCAACCGCGACCACATTTCCAGCGATCAGGAAACCCCCAGACATGCTGGTATCTCTCCTGCACATTCAAACAGACTTTTGATTGATACACAATGGCAGACGACGCAAGTCAAGCGCAAAGCGGCGATATTGACGACGAGCTCCTCGACACCTTCATAACCGCGTCCCACATCCTGCACTACCATGGCGTCGTCGATGGATACGGGCATATTTCTGTGCGGAATCCACAGTCTGGCATACATCTTCCTGCAAACGAGTTGGCACTGTCTGAACAGCGAGCAGCAACCCTTCGACGTTTTTCATGGCCCGCCACATTGCGCCCGCGCTCATCAGCAGCGAGGCGGACCTGATACAGTACAACATCGAAGATGCGTCGCCCATCTATCCTAATGTCAAGCCCGGCTATTCGGAGCGCTGCATCCACAGCGAAATCATGAAGAAGTATCCCGAAGTCAATAGCGTGGTCCACAGCCATTGTCCGGAAGTGCTGCCGTATTGCATCAGCAATGTGCCGCTCAAACCGGCGGTGCACATGGCCGGTTTTCTAGGTAAGGCAGTGCGCGCCAAAGGAGGGCTCACTGACGCTGGCTACAAAGTGTCGGTCAATCATTCTGCTGACCACCAGGACACAGGCTCCAGCGTCCCGGTCTGGGACATCGCATCCGCATACTCGTCCTCCGAGCACCGCGACCTGCTCGTCCGCACCCCACGCCTAGGCGCCTCGCTGGCCAACGCCTTTGCCAAATCGCACACGGTGCTCTCCTCGCTGTCAACATCGCTGACAACCAGACTCACCGGCCGCGACCCGCCGCCCGCGCCGCGCGCCCCTGACCACACCACCGTTCTGATGCGTGGGCACGGGTTCACGACCGCGGCCGCCAGCATCGAGGTCGCCGTGTTCCAGGCCGTGTACACAAAGGAAGCGTCGCAGGCGCTGACGGGGGCGCTGACGATTGCCGCGGCGTGGGGAGGTGGTGTCGTGGAAGGGGGGACGGTTGACCAGGGGAGCGGGCGCTTGAGTGGGGCGACGGTCAGGAGCGCGGCGTTGGATGGCGTGAAGTTTTTGAGTGAGCGCGAGGCGAAGGATGCAGGCGAGTCGATCGCTAAGGGGTCGGTGGCGAGGCCGTGGGAGCTTTGGAGAAGAGAGGTCGATGTGTGTCCGTTGTATGTAAATGACGTGAAGGAGAAGGTGCGAGGAGGGAGACGTGAGGTGATGGGAGGGTGATTGTGAGGGCGAGCATTCCGCGAAAGTGCAGCACATTGATAGCCTCAGCTCCTATGAGGGAGCACCATGTTCTCCTTTGACCGCTTAAATAGATGTATTCCTAGCTCTTTCTGCGTCTGTAGACAAGAATCTCCCGGATGAGGGGACCCAATTTTCCGCGCATGTCGTTTGGAGGAATTCAACATGTGCTGCAGAGAGACGTCTAGACCATGGTATTGTCTACCTACCTGTACATGTCTCGAATCAGTAGAGCACCAAATACAAATGCATCGATACGGTGGTGTGAGGGGGAAATGGTTGAGCAGATGCTGCTGTGAAGTGTGAGAGCCCAAAAAGTTCGGCCCGAGCAACACCCCCTGCCTGCTGGCACGCGGGCCGGTCCATTCCGCGGGCTGCAGCATCCAGGGAATCTTGGGCCAGCTGCCCCTGCCTGATGCCCCTTGCCTGCCAAACAGGTCCCTAAGGGTTTGCAAGAGGTCTTGCCCTTGAGGACCTCATTTACTGCCCCTTGGAAGCGGACCCACTACGTACCGAGACATAGAGTAAATTCCCCACCGACACTTCGTCCAACAAGGCACTTTGGCGGAGTGGTTAACGCGCTGGCCTGCTACTTTCTCACCGATCTTAGCTGAACAAAGCCAGTTCCTTCGGGAGCGAGTGTTCGAATCACTCAGGTGTCGCGTAATATATCCGAAGTCTTCTTTTTGCTCTTTTTGCCTCGCCGCTATTCGATTCTTGACCATTGGGAGCCACAATTCCTTTTGGTTGATGATGCAGCTTGACGTAAACGCGGAGCGGTGAGGTCAGAGGTGCCAGATTGCAAGAGCTGCTGCACGGGCCACGACCAGCTCATGTGGAGTCGAGATGGTTCCTCTTCACGGGTTGCTGAGGAATTGCCGGAAGAAATGCTGTCACGGCTGCCAAGTTGTTTTCGATTTTTGAGACAGTCATGCGAGAAATATTATTTTGTGCAATTTGGATGCTCTTGCATAATCTTCAATTCATCATAAAAATCCCCAAATCCACTATTCAGCTTTTTAGTCACGTCATATGTATAGGAAAGAGAAAGATATGTACGAAGTACGTATTTGGAGACAAGACTCTCTTAAGGTGCCTTGTATCCAGCATCCGACAAGCTCTCCTTGAGAGCTTCCAGAGCGCGGTCAATGTCATCCCGCTTGGGATCCATGACGCTGACGCCCATGTGACCGAAACGGATGTACTTGGTAGCAATCTCCTTGTGCAAACCACCGGCAAAGATGACACCCTTCTTGAGCAGGGTGGGCAAGACTGAAGTTGGTGCAACTCCTTCGGGGAGGTAAATTGCAGTCATGCCGTTTGCCTGGTTTTCAGGCTTCTCAGCCAGCTGCTTCAAGCCAAGAGACTTGACCGTCTGCTTGACCCTCTGGGAGACCTCGTGCTGGCGTGCGAAGCGTTGATCCAGAGAAGAGGCAAGGATCTGAGTCAACGACGTGTGGAGAGCGCGGACGAGCTGCGGCGAGGGAGTGGCAAAGTAAGATGGCTTCTTGGCCTCGTAGTTTTGCATGACTGCCGTTGTTAGCAACGTAAGATCTGGACGACGGGACTGAGGTCGTACTTGGTAGCCAGTTCTTCCACGAACCAAAGTACGAAGTCGGCTTCGTCTTCCTGGCCTTGAAAGTCTCAATGGCACGTCCCGATGCCATGAGAATGCTCAGACCGGCGGGACAGCCGATCCCCTTCTGGCTGGCCGTGAGGACCACGTCCAGTCCCCATTCGTCGAAACGAATCTCCTCGGAACCAACGCTGCACACACCATCCACGATGACCAAGGTCTCGGGGCTGACGCGATGCACCAATTCCGACACGGCTTTGATGTCGCTGAGCACACCGGTGGATGTGTCGACGTGTGTGATTGTCACAAGCTTGTACTTCTTCTCCTTCAGTGCCTTCTCGATCTGATCCGGCTGCGGCCTTTCGCCAATGGGTGCCTTGAGCTGAGTGGCCTTGACGCCGTAAGTGTCGAAGCAGTCGGCGAAGGAGTCGGCAAAGTAGCCAGTGTGGAGGACCAGCACTTCGTCGCCCGGCTCAGCCAAGTTGGCCGCCACCTGGTCCCACCCTAGCGTGCCGGAGCCGGAGATGATAAACGGTTGCGATGCGGGATTGGAGGTCTGGAAGAGCTTCCGGAGCATAGAAAGAGCCTCGCCAAAGACAGAGACGAACGGTGCGCCGACATGCGACTCACTGGTGTAGTACCGTCAGCAGAGGCGGCGGGGTGAGATCTGGATCGGCGAATAAGTACCTGTAGTGGCTCATGGCCTGGAGAACGGCATCTTCGAACTCAATTGGTCCGGGAATCAGAAGCGTAGGGTGCGAGTCTTGAGAAGACATGGCGGGCGATGCTGGAGAGGAGTCTGGCAAAGGAAGACAATGTTAGTTTGGGGGTGAAGAGGAAGTTCGGCAAGGCGATAGACTTGCCGTTTAAGTGTCTCGACACGAGACTAAGACGGTCGCTGGCTTGCGAGGTCATGATTGGCGGCGGAATGGTAGGAGGGGTTAAGGGAAGGAACGCGGGGCGGGCGGGACCGGACTTCCGGATTGGGATAGGTGTGCCAGTGGTGATGTTCTTGTCCAAAGTGGGACGCTGTGCAATTTTTCAGTAGTTATGGACGCAGGTTGAATGCGAGTTTCGATAATGGTGGTGGTTTCGAGAGTTGAATGAGCTGACAATGACCTGAAGGTAATTGAACAATTCAACACCCCGGCAGGTGGCTTAAGTCCGATGTCAAAGGGACCGTGTGTTCTTGTTCTAAATGTCGCCATTGGAACACTCATATTACTCTTCTGGACCCCTCAGGACGACCAATATTGACCGAGAATGAAATCCCGATTTGCTCCATAGTCCTCCGCAACATTCCGCATGCTTTAAACCAACTCCGCAGACCACGATTCAAGTTGAGGGAGTCATCGACCCGCTCCGCTCTTGGCGTTCTCCGCCGCTAGGTAGCTACCTCCGCCTCAACTCCGCCGGGCTGGGGCGCGCGGCTCTGAACAAACAACTCCGCACCGACACGGCCTTGAGGTCGTGGATGACCGGAAATCATGACTTCAAGACTGGTGCTATGTCTCGGTGACCTCTTCATCCCAGACAGAGCTTCGGTAAGCCCTCCAGCTTCTGCGGCCGCCTTCTCACAGCTCGGCGACTAACCCACACGTCATAGGACATTCCCGCAAAGGTAGACCAGCTCCTCCTATACGCGCCCTCAATGCCTCTCCTCCCGCCACGCGTAGACCCTCTGACTCCGAACAGTTCAAGAAACTCCTCGCCCCGGGAAAGATCGGCCAGATATTATGTCTGGGCAACCTTACCGACAAGGATACCTACGACTTCCTTCGTAGCATAGCTCCCGACCTACAGATCGTCAAGGGCGACTTCGATGTTGAGGCGCCTAACCTCGCTCTCTCCAAGGTCGTCACCCATGGATCGCTGAGAATAGGCTTCACCCATGGACATACAATCATCCCCCCTGGCGACCCGGACAGCTTGTTGATCGCAGCGCGCCAAATGGACGTCGACGTACTCCTATGGGGTGGAACACATAGGTTCGAGGCTTATGAAATGGAGGGCAAGTTCTTTGTCAACCCGGGAAGCGCCACTGGCGCAATGACAACTGGATGGTGGCCCGAGGAGGATGAGCCCACACCGAGCTTTGTGCTCATGGATGTGCGTGTACTAAAGTCCAACCATGGTACTGTCTGCTGACATGCTTGACAGATTCAAGGCGACGTACTGGTGCTCTACGTCTACCAATTGCGAAAAGACGCCAACGGAAACGAGAACGTCGGCGTGGAGAAGGTGTCTTTCCGGAAAAACGGAGGTGGGATTGCTTGAAAATCATGGCGAGGACTACAGGGGGATAATGCGGAGCATGAATGATACCACGTCTACCAGGAATCTGATATTTGCAACCCGAGAGGTGTGTTTGCTTCCTACTTTGCCCGAACTAGAGTTTGCCCTCTTGTTTCCTTGCACTACCCCGCATCACCATGGAGGATCGCTTGCAGAATAAATCGGATGAGTCAATTAGATGGCATGAAAATGCTTTTTGATATTTCGATCTATGATTTTGATGCCGAGCGAAATGACAAACGGCAACGCCCCAGTCACCGTGGAAGCTGAGTTTGAACATGGGACATATGAGAAGACCAAGCTCCCAGTAGTTCACACCTCTGGTTCCTCACGTAATTTGCCAATTCGAATTTGGGCCAAATGCATTCTTGAATTCCGTTCACCACCTCATCCTCTACCAGCCTTCATGCGCTCCAAAGCAGCGTCATCTTCGGACTTGCTACCTGACGCCTGTGTGTCCCCAGGGTCCTTCGATTTCTTCGACAATTTATCGCCCACCAGCGCCTCTTTCAGCAACGCCGAATTTGAGCTCAGCTGCTCAGCCTGACCATGCCGCCGCGCGCTCTCGTTTCTCCAATTTATCTGTCCGCCGTCGGCCTCGCGATGCTTCTGCGCGTTCAGCTTAGCCGCACGGATCGAGGTTCGCGCGTAGATGAAGAGGAGCCCGGCCATGGTGAAGGCCGCGAGTGGAGCGGTAAATGTCTAGGGAGAAGGGAGGTCAGTCAGAGCTCTCGCCCGGAATCTCGCGACAAGGTGAGCCGGCCGCGCACGTACCCTGGCATTGTAGACGAATGACTTCGGCGGCCGGGTTGGTCGCGACGTTTCGTTCATGCCGTCCGGCCCGCGAGGCACGGACTGACGACCACCCATGTTTGTTGTTTTTGGGCACTGGAGTTGTGGTCAAAAAGGTGTTTGGTGGTTGAAGTACTTCCCCGCAGAGGGGCGTTGTGAAGCTACCCGGACGTCTTTGCGCCAGGAACATGGTGGCGTGACGTCTGCGATGAAGCTACCCCAGCTCGTAGCCGTGCGCTTAACTTTCGATTGTTTACGACTCAATTCAATTGTAGGGATGACATTATAGCCACCGAGAACCTCCATTCTACTCTCTTTTACTTGCTCGACTCAGTCTCTATTATAGAATGGTCAAGGCGTTTCTCTTCTTCTAATTGGAAAACCTGCAAATCAAGAAAGACAAGTTGTGCAGGAGCAATGAGAAGATGGTCTTGCCCTTCACTGTCCCGTCTCCCTCAAACGGACCCAAGGCAAAGGATGACCGCCTCTAGCGCACGCTTTGTCTGCTCAACATTGTACACCTGCACCGAATCGATACCCGCTGTCTCCCGGACCGGCGCATCGTTGCCACCGGGGTACAGCGCATCGCCGAAGAAGAGAATGTCCTTCTTTGCAAATCCAGACAGCTCACTCAACCTCTCCATACCGTAGGCCTTGTCAACGCCGGCGCGGGTGATGTCAATTGACGTAGCGCCGCCCATGCGCACCGAGACATGCGGCAGGCGTGGCTGCAGGTCGGCCTGGATGAGGCGGCGCTTCTCCTGCTTGGGGTCCCATTCCTCCTTTGGCTTCAAAGGAGCCTGTTGACCGAGGGCGGAGAAGGTGATTTGACTGCCACGGTCTTCGATTTGCTCGCCCCAGATCTGGGTTGGAGTGAAGCCCAGGCGGTCAATGCTGGCGCGCAGCTCCGCAATGATGTTCGCGCGGTCGTCGTCACTAAACAGGTCGGCGTACTTGCGTGTCCAGGTGTTGGCCTCGAAGCGGTACAGCTTGGTGCCCGTAGTTGGCATCAGCCAGAATCGGGAGAGGTCGGTGTGGGGTGGGAGACGCGAGGCGACTTGCTTTTCGAATTGAGGCCAGTCGCCGCCCGAGATGACGCAAATGTCTGCTACTTTGCTGAGGTTTCCCAGGATAGTCGCCATTTCCTCGTCAATAGCCTGCTTGCTCTCCGCAAGAGTGCCGTCAAGGTCAAAGGCTACTAAGCGCTTCATGATGATGGTAGCGTCGACGGTTGATCAAGTACTGTCAAATCAGAGATGGTCAGGGATGAAGCCCAAGCAATTCTTTACCTATGACCGAGAAGAGTTCCTGAATACTCCGGCGATCAAGAGACGATGGTGAGTGATGGCGTTGAAGGAAGGGCGAGGTGTCAAGTTGCACGTAAGGAAAGGACGTCACCAAACAGGGACACGAGACGCCGAGCCGAAGTGCATGGTGCATTTCATCAAACAAACATTTTGTTCGACAACACTCATGATGTTGAAAACCGGCATCTTCACCAATGGTCTCTTGAGAGGCGTGCCAACCACAGCTACCTACCTGTTCGGCGACCTCGGACAAAGGCTATCCGCTTAGTCATGGGGTAGAATCGCCATTGCGAGCTCACAAGATTCCCCGCGCGGCAAAACATTGGTCAGCGGAACTAGTTCTCGACGATATATCCAGTATCCTGTCTTGCGCCGTCCCCTAGAGAACTGATCAAACGGCCAACTAGTCGACTTGTGGTGCTTACCTCCGCGCAGCGTCAAAAGGCCTAGGCTCTGTCGTCATTGACTGTTTAACCCGAGTCCCAGCTCCGATACATATATCAGCAGCCCCGCTGCATCACCTTCCTTCTCCCATATCCTCGCAAACAGTCAAGCTGTCTCTCCAATCCCCCTTTAGAGTTCTTCTGGCTAGGCCGTCCAGGCTGGCTACAACAAGACTCTCCGCTTTCTCGCGACATTTTTCTTCCACCTACCCCGCCATGGCGCCGACACCCAAAGAATGCGATTACCTCGTCATTGGCGGTGGTAGCGGAGGTCTTGCCTCTGGCAGACGTGCCAGCGCCATGTATGGCGCTAAAACGATTGCCATCGAGAGCAAGAGGCTTGGAGGAACCTGCGTCAACGTTGGGTACGTTATAGTAATCTCTCTGGATAGGCGTATGCTGACAATCTTCAGCTGTGTCCCCAAGAAAGTAACGTGGAACGCCGCCGCCATCGCCGAGACATTCAAAGACAGCAAGGCGTACGGTTTCAACTACGACAACCTCTCGTTCGACTGGAACACCTTCAAGAACAAGCGGGATGCCTACGTGAAGCGCCTAAACGGCATCTACGAGAGGAATCTTGGAAACGACAAGGTCGAATATATCCACGGATACGCAAGTTTCCTGGACAAGAACACTGTCGAGGTGAAGTTGGACGATGGCGGCAAGGAGCAGGTCAAGGCGAAACACGTCTTGATCGCTGTCGGCGGACACCCCACGTTGCCAAACATTCCCGGCAAGGAGCTGTGCATCGACAGCGACGGTTTCTTCGACATTGACCAGCAGCCCAAGAAGGTGGCTGTCGTGGGTGCCGGTTACATCGGCGTTGAAATGTCGGGCATGCTCCATGCGCTGGGAACTGAGACACACTTCTTCATCCGCGGTGACAAGGTTCTGAGGAGCTTCGACCCCATCATTCAGGACACTGTCACCAAGGAATACGAGCGTGTCGGCGTCGACCTGCACAAGCAAGGCCAAATCACCAAGGTGGAGGACCAGGGCAATGGCAAGAAGCGCGTCACTTACACGGAGGCTGGCAAGGAAGGCCTGATTTTGGAAGACGTAGATGTCGTCCTCTTCGCCGTGGGCCGTTCGCCAGAAATCGAGAACCTCGGCCTCGACAAGCTTGGCGGTATCAAGCTCAACGAGAAGAAGCACATTGTCGTTGACGACTACCAAAACACCAACATCGACAACGTCTACGCGCTCGGCGATGTTTGCAACAAGGGCTTCGAGCTCACTCCTGTCGCCATTGCCGCGGGTCGCCGTCTCAGCGATCGCCTCTTTGGCGGAAAGAAGGACTCGAAGCTCGAGTACGAGAACATTCCCTCGGTTGTGTTTGCCCACCCGGAAGTTGGCTCTGTTGGCTTGACCGAGCCCGAGGCGCGCGAAAAGTACGGCGACAGCGTCAAGGTCTACAAGACCAGCTTTACTGCTATGTACTACGCAATGATGGAGCCCGAGGACAAGGGCCCGACCGCTATGAAGGTGGTGTGCGAGGGTCCCAACGAGCGCGTGGTTGGCTTGCACTTGGTCGGCCAGGGAGTTGCTGAGATGTTGCAGGGCTTTGGTGTCGCAGTCCGGATGGGTGCGACCAAGGCAGACCTCGACCGCTGCGTCGCCATACATCCTACTAGCGCAGAGGAGTTGGTCACCCTGAAGTAGATGTATAGCAGCACGATAGAAAAGATTTTCGCGCTAGATCGACTAATGAAATCCCTTGCTCGAAGCCCCTGGAGGGGTATGTTCATGGTGAGAATCAAAAGTCCTGGATTCTGTGACTTGAAGTTTTGTTCAATCAATACGAGGCCGAGAGAGAAAAATCAAGAGGAAAGAGGCAGGCGGTTGTCCCGAACCGACGGTGCACGAACGCTGCCATGCGCCAAGGATGTGTGGATTGCTTGCACGAGCCGCTTGCTTTGTATCCATCACCTCGACTCCACAATCCTGCTCTGCCATCACTACCAGGGGGATCAGCGTTCCTGAGTGTCTCGGAACAATGGAAGAGCCAGGAAATGCGGCGCGAGACTCCGGGACGTCGGTAAAGGACGACTTCATTTCCAGCCACCATAGGTGCAAGATTTGGCGCCAATGACGAGTGTGGGATGAGCAGTTTTCCGTCCAAAGAGGCATTCGATTCTTACCAGGAACTTGAACGAGGGGTAAGGGTTTGTTCATCATGTTAAAGAATTAGGAGACATTCCACAGATTGAGCTATATTGCCCAGGTCTAGTCGAAGAGCAGAACCTTGCTCCGCAAGCTCTCTTCTGCTAGAGGTACGAAGAAAAAAGGGCCAAACCTGTCTACCAGACACTCGCACAGTGGGGATAGGAGTCTATGGCAATGTCCGGCCCTGGTATGTAGGCCAACGCTGCGCCGCCTTTACCAGATTCACAGAGACTGACCGTTGCGTCGAGGACAGCAAGCCGGGTAGAACGGGATCAAAAAGGCTCTGCGCCTCAGCATAAGAATTCTGGATCAAATCGTTCGACATCGCCCCTCTGACAATCGTGGCTGGGTAGGCCTGAACGCTTGCCTGCACCACGATGTCATCCCTTGCTGCGCACATTCCCTCGACTTCTCACCTCTCCTGTCCCGCATTCCTCCACATCACCACCATTATCATGTTGAAAATTCTAGGCAAGGGTCATACGCCAAAACGCGCCAAACGCGCGGTGACGCGTAGATTGGTCCTTGGGTTGAAAGTCATGTTAGACACCATCCCGCCACTAATGGGCATACTTTGCGAATTTTTGCGTCAGAAGGTGGCAGGTCTAGGTGTGTCTCGCCGAATGTCTTTTCTCATCGCGACAATTCTTTTCGTCTTCTCCATTTCTTCCCCCAGGGTCCTCTCCAATCGACTGGACAGAAGGACGACGATCAGTCAACAATGTTGCCGTTCGCGTTCATTCTGTCCTTAGCGCTCGCTGTGGAAGCAATACCGACCATTTCGTTTCCTCTCAACTCGCAGGTCCCGCCTGTTGCCCGAGTATCGCAGCCGTTCGAGTTTCGCTTTTCGCCTGGAACTTTTGCACAAACGTCAGGGACAGTCAACTACAGCATCTCTGGTAACCCGCCATGGCTCTCCTTGGACTCGCCGAACCGAAGGCTTTATGGCACTCCTACAACATCGGATGTTGGAACTTCGCACTTCGCAATCACGGCTCAGGATTCGACAGGCTCTATTGCGATGGAATCGACATTGGTCGTATCTGCAAATCCTGCACCAGAAGTCAAGGGCAACGTGACGACTTCTCTACTCAGTGCGGGCAAACTCTCTGGTCCGGACGCCCTAGTTCTCTATCCGTCGACAAACTTTTCGATTGATTTCGACGATGGTCTGTTCTCGTCTGGGACGTCAGATTTGACCCAGTATACAGCAATCTTGAGCAACCGATCCCCGCTTCCGTCCTGGATCACGTTCGACTCAGGATCGTTGGCCTTTTCGGGGACAAGTCCTGCAGCAATCACGCTACCGCAGACCTTGGACATACTACTCATCGCATCAGACTACCCTGGGTTCGCGGGAGCAGAAGCCAGCTTTTCCATCTTTGTGAGCAATCATGAGTTTGTTTTTGCGCTGGTGGAGCAAACCATCAGTCTTAGCGCAGGAGACTCCGTCAGTATCACCAACCTCCGGGGCGGCTTGAGCCTCGATGGCAACCCTGTCGCAGATTCGGACTTGCAGAGAGCAACAGCCCAGGTTCCTGAGTGGCTATCATTTGACCCAACATCTTTGGTTATCAATGGAACGGCACCACAGGGTATTAACATCACAGAAGTCACGGTTCTCGCAGTCGACACTTATGGAGATGTTGCCAACACCACTTTGCAGTTCATGTCAGCATCCATGCTTCTCAGAGGCGACATTGGAGTCCTCAATGCCGTCGTAGGAGAGCCCGTCAAGTTTGACATGAGCACGGTAATCGTAGGAGGATCAGATCTCGATATCCAAGTAAATCTCGGTGCAGCCGCCGAATGGCTCCAGTTTGACCAGAACGAGCGTACCATCGTTGGCGAAATACCGACGTCTACCAAACCACAGACGATCAAAGCCAGCATCAAGATAACAAAGCCGGAAGGGTCAGTCAGCGATTCGCAAGACTTCAGCATTGTGATAGAAAGCGCAAACGCAACAACTTCACGTACGAACCACTCCCCCCGCACCACTTCGGCAGATTCTGAAGCAGCTACAGCCTCAGACCACAACTCAGCGGCAGCCCGTTCGAGTGCAGACCGTGAGAGCAATTCCGTCATCATTGCGGTGTCCGTCTGCTGCGTGATATTCGCGCTCATCGCCCTGATCCTCGGGGTACTGTTCTTTCGACGTCGCAAAAAGGCAAGCAGCCGAGGAGGACGTTCAAGGTCCAGCTCTCCAAAAATTACCAAGCCAGATATCTCGCGACCGATATACGAAGAGCACGCGTGGGAGAATGATGAAGACGCTTTTATCAATCCAGGCTCGGACAGAGACGTCGAGAAGGGTGAGCACACGTACAGAGCTCACACGCCAGAACCACCTCCTCAGATCGCTCTGCCTTCACCGCTGAAAAAGTCGCGTCACCACAAATACAAGCCGTCGCAAGCCAGCACAATTGGAGAAACAGACAGGGTCATGATCGAAAGTGCCATTCGCTCAGGGGAATGGAGCGTCCCGGACCTTCGCCGCTCGCGCCACATCAAGTCTCGTACAGGGGGAGAGTCACCGATTCGCGGACGTCGACCAGTCCGCTCATTTCCCGTTCATCGTGACAGCAACGAAGCTCGGTATCCCATTGGCCTGCCACATCGCAAACGCATGACTGGTATCGGCCACGGCCGCGCATCTTGGGGATCTCCCTCGCGGCGGCTGTCGGGACAGCGCTTGTCGGCCTACAGCACAAGATCTCCCGGCAGTCGCAGTTCATACAGCACGCTTTCGACAGGAATGCTGTCGCCTGCGCCGTCGACTTTCCCCAATCCTCCGCCCACCTCGCCGACCAGTGACGCAAATCGCTTCTCGAATGCAGACGAGCGAAAGAGCGTGCGGCTCGTGCCTGGATCACCGACTCAGGATGGCTTTTCTTTCCTCGCTGCGGCTGCGGCGGCTGACGACCATCGGTCACTGCACGAGAAGCGCCAATCGTGGATCCGACAACGCGCGTCCACACAATCGCCCTTCTTCAGTTCCTCTTGCGGTTCCAGCGAAAAGCGCCCCTCAATCATCGGTACGATGAATGGCGACGCCAAAGAGAATGTCTCCCCAGAGCGTTCTGATTCGGGCGGCCGGTCAAGACCTGTCACAACCGGGGCAGCGGCCGCCGAATCTTCGCAATTTCCTGGTAGTTTGCGCCGCAAGCGACCGAGCAGACGAGCTACCGCGCGTGCTCATTCTGAAAGCTCGTCTTCTGGGATACGTCGCTGGCGCAGCACTGCTCTACGACCAGGAGAGCAAGGGCCTCTGGCTGGAAGGGCACCGAGCGAAAGCCCGCGGAGCAGCATGATCTTGTCTGGACTGAGCGAAAGCTTGTACACGGACACAGAGGAGAGCGTAGGTAGCGCCGCAAGCAACCACGCACAATCCTCGAGTGCGATCCCAGGACTGAACGTCACGGACAAAGCCGCGGACTTGGACTCTCCCAAGTCAGACACAGGGAAGACTCGAAAGGATGCCAATCGGGAGAGTGTTGCTTCTGATATCCAACCGCCCCCTCCCGTTTTCAATCCCGTTGTTGCCTCGCCCTTTTCCACCCGGTCTCTCGAAGGGAGGAAGCGATCAAGTCCGTCGCTGAGCCTGAGTCCACTTCGAAGCCATCCGCTCAAGCATCACCGCAGCACCAGCGACGTCTCGCCAACGCGTGGGGCGATGCCAATGCCTACACCGACGGGCAAAGAAAACGCCCCCTCGGCCAACCCCCTGTTCCGACCCAGAACCCCCTCGCCCACTCGCGCGGGCCGCAGGGATAGCCGCCCCTCAAGCCCCCTGAAATCAATACTCTCGTCGCCGTTCAAGCGGATATCGACAACATCGCCATCCAAGCGTCCAACAAGCTCGTCGTCGCCCATCAAGCGGCCGTCCTCGTCGCGACGCAGCGGCGGGCTGATGCAGCATCGTCCCCTTTCGGCGGCCAGCTCCACCTCCGCGCTCTCCCACGACGAGCTCGCGATGCTGGGCGTCAATCTCAGGGGCAGCAGTCCACGCAAGAGCAAGAGCCAGAAGCGCCCGAAACACTCGACGCTCCCTGCGCACACCACGGCGGGCGCCGAAGTCCCCTCCGCGAGGACCGCAACAGCGTCGACTGGCAAACTCACTGCTACAGCGACGCCCACAGCCCTCACCCTCGCCGCCCTCTCCGCGTCTGATCCCGTGCGCCCGAAATCGCAGTCGCAGATGCATTCGCCCTCGCACTCGCCTACGCCCTCCCTCTCCGACCTCCACTCCGCCGCCGCCATCCGCCGATCAGCGCACGCCGCGCACGCGCGCCGCAGCAAGGCAAGGTTGAGCGCGGCGGTGCGCGAGCAGCTGCGTGCCGGCATGGGCGGCAGTATCGTGAACCGCGGACGCCACAGCAGCGGAAGCAGCGCGGCGAGCAGCAGGCTGGGCCATCACCAGCACAAGAAGAGCGGGAGCGGAGGCGGCGGGCTGGGCGCGATGGAGAGGAGGGCGTTGGCGGAGATTGGGAATGTGGGAAAGGCGACGACGGCGTCGGAGAAGGTGAGCGCGGCAGGAGATCGAGATGGTGGGGGTGTTGGCGCGAGGGAGGGGTGGAGTAGGGGTGGTGGTGGTGCGTCGTCGTTGGCCAGCAAGTTGGAGAGCGAGGAGCAGGCGAAGGGGCGCAGCAGTTGGGCGACGGCGGCGGGGAGGGAGCAGCTTCAGCAGCAGAAGGCGAGGGATGAGAGAGATGGAAGCGTTGGCGCATTTTTGTGAGAGCGGTGATGCAAGGTACCCAACTACCTAGTTACTGCGAGAGAGGAAGGAATCCGCTTGGGGTTCTTGAGGCCGCAGGGGTTGGGATGCGCCAGAATGAGAGGAGTTGAGATACCTCGGTTTGATTCTTGCATGCTTCTGTTTGTTTTCTCTTTTGGTTGTCTTGCTGAGTTGGGCATTTCAAGCGTCATCTAGACTAGCATGCTGCTCAGCACTCGAGTCCTAATAAACACCATATCCTACTAATTGACAATGTTTGAATAGACCGCGGTTTTCTGCTGCTCTCGTCTGTCGCGTCTTGTAGTAAGTCGCCTTAAGATTGAGATTGAGGATGGTCAGTGAGTGGTGCCTTGTTAAAAGAAAGTGTTGAGACAAAGTAAGATCATGGACTTCGAGGCAGCAACCGTGTCGGCCTCTCCTGCCTCAGAATACGAGAACGGCGTCTCTCGGTCTGTGAGACACCTCGTGATGGTCGCATGTGAGAAGGTTGCGGCCTTGCGGGGGAGGAGACTGCGGATGAGGGGTGGCCGTGGGGGTTGTTGCAAAGGAAGCAAGGGGTGCGAATTGGGGTACGACCGAGCCTGCAGGGGTCCGAGTAATGCGTGCTAGCTCATCCCGAATGATGGTACGGGTCAGGGGTCGAGCACAAGATGGGGAAAACAAAAAGTTGGTCGACGGGGATGACGTGAGTGGATCAATTTTGTTCATCGTTCAAGTCATCCATTCGTTACTAGTGAAAGAAAAGCTCTCGGCTGTAGAGTACATCATTGCAGCAACTCCCTTTGGCAAACGACACTGATGAAAGAGAAAGAGAGAAGGCGGTAAGGTGATGTCTCCCAGACCACATCGTGATCCTTTTTGTAAGAGTGAGTTCAGTTCAGGTGAGAAAAGTTTGGTAGCGACTTTGTTTCAAGCGCCAGTTGCAGCAAGGTCTTGTCAGGTCTGGTTCGGCAATGACAAGACAGGGACAAGGGACGAGATGGGAACAGTGTGCGGTCTTGAAGGAAGAACCACTCCAGAATCAATGCTGCACAGTGTGTGGTGGCGTGGAAGCTCAATGCTTTTTAGCAGCCTGCTCTTCGTCGACGCTACCTTCAGTGTTGGTGCTGTCGCCGGTGGAGACCTTGTCGAGTTCATTGTCCTCGGCGAGGGGGCCGTGAAGCTCCTCCTCAAAGACAGGCTCGGGCTCGACCGTCTCGAACTTGGTCTTGACGTCCCTCATGTTGTGGAGCGTGTTGCTGTTGGAGCGGCGGCGGGGGTTGGACATGTTGTAGGCAAAGTCGTCGAGCTCGTCACCCTCGCGACCCCTGATGGTCTGGTGTCAGCTTACCGTTGTTGCACGAGATCAATGGCGTGGCAATGTGGAGGGGCTGGGAGCAAACAGTGAATGATTACGAGGTTGAAGGTCAGAATGCCAGACTTACCAGTTGAAGTTGCCACCGCCGTTCTTCTTCACCTTGCCAGGCTCCGAGTCGACATGGCCGTGTTTGGCAAAGAAGCGAGGGAGGTGGTCTTCGTGGCCTTGGTTGGCAGCGTGGTCACGGTCATTGGCCTTGTGAGAGCGAGTCATGATGGATTGGAAGATGTGCAGGAGATCTTTGGATTGACAGTCAGAAGGAGGCTTTGTCAAAAGGATGAGGTGGTACAGATAAGGGAGCAGATGTGACGTGGGAGCTTGTTTAAGCTGACACTGCCACGGGAGCTGCGGATGGGAACAATGGAGATGTGGCAGACTTACTTGAGTGGTTGAGCTTGAGTTGAGAGAATGATGAGTGATGCGGTTGGCGTCAGAATTAGAGTTGATGGTGTAGATGTGAGAGAAAGAAAGGGCTTGGAGATGGAAACTGGAATGGCGTTTTATTCGATCAGCTTCGACTCTCGTGACCCCTTTGGGAGCTTGGGCCAAGCGCGGCTGGGGGTGATGGTGGAGCCACCACGGGTGATGGTACCTGCAGGAGGGCTGCGGATTGGGACTGGGGTCAATTCTGGTGGAGCAGAACTGGAATTGCAAGATGATGGTTCAAAAGGGAGCCATGGAGTTGGCATAAATATACTAGCAGGCTCACGCGAGCAGCAACCTGTAGGCGTTTGCGGAGTGTGGAGAGGCGGGGTATGCAGGACGAGATAGCACACGACTACAAGACCTGGGGCGCATAACGGGCCGTCTTGAAAGTAACAGCAGGCTGTGAGCCGCACGAGTGCCTGAGTGCTAGGAAGCTGACTCGATGAGGCCCATTTCCAGAAACAAGGCTGCTATCAAAAACTGGCTGGACCCTTTTGGTCCGTCGCGGCAGACGAGATACGTCACTGTTGGCACTCTGAGCGTGCCTGGAGGCGGGGACCGGTAAACAGCCTTGCAATTCTGCTACTTGACAGAGTTGGCTCAGGGTCCTGTCCTCTCGCGTGTCATTTGATGCATGCCATCGTCCAGTGCAACGCTGAATGGTGCTGTAGTCTGTAGAGAGCTAGCTGGACCAAGACAAACAAAGGGACTACCTTTTCCCCGCAATCTTCTTTGGGCCTAGCCACGCACTAACCCCAAAGAGTAAGCGCCGTTCGATTCTTACACGTGACCCGTCCACCTTCTGCCTCACGTCTCAGGCCACTTTTTCGTCAATCCACAGGAGATCAGGGCTTTGTAAGCGGAGCCACTCGCAGTTCCGTGGAGACGCTTCCAGTTGGTTGATTAACAACCTATATTCGACCACCGCCCTCTCCAAATCCACCTGGCCGCTCGCAATTTTTCTCGCCACGCTCTCCTGACTACCAGTACCTTTGCTGAAGCGCTCTCAATCTCTTCCACGCCGTCGCCATGGCGCCCTCGGTCTCCATCGACACTTCTTCAGATTTCGATTTCGCCTCGGTCGCTGCTCACCCCACCAAGTCCGCTACCGGCAGTCGCACGCTGCTCGTAGCCCCACCATCCATTGCTGCGCATCCCGAGGCTCTGAACCGCATCTTCGAGACCCATGACCGTAACGTCACCGATATCCAGATGCTGGATCGTCTGGCTGTCGGCCTCGTCAACCTCCCGCAATCCTCCTACGACTCTGTCCTCATTCTCTCCGACGCAGATGGCTCGCGCACCGAGAGCCAGAACCTTCTCAGCCGCGACGTCATTCCGAAGCTCGTCGAATCCCTGAAGCCTGGTGGTCGACTTCGCAGTCAGGATGGCAACTTTGGCCTCGATGGAGCAGAAAAGACCGAAGCCATTCTTGCCGGACTCGTTAGCCAAGACACTGATGGCATGGTGAAGCCCGACTACAGCGCGGAGCAGGCCGTGCCCTTGCGGCTCAAGAGAAAGACGAATGCGGCGCCTGCTGCTGCTTCCAACGGTGCTGTTCCTCTTGCGCTCAACGGGAAAAGGAAGAATGAGTCAGTCGAGCCGCCTAAGCCGGCCGGTGTCGGCTTTGTAGACTTTAGCGACGATTTTGGAACTCCAGTCGTTACTGGTGAAGACGAGGATGACGATGACGACTTGATTGACGAGGATGAGTTGTTGACAGAGCAAGACAAGATGAGGCCGGTCATGCCGCGTAAGTGAAACATTTCGGCAGCTTGCGCATGGACTGTTGCTAATGGTTACACAGCGCCAGAATGCCGTCCCAAGGTCGGCAAGCGGAGGCGCGCCTGCAAAGACTGTACCTGCGGCCTTGCGCAACAGATTGAGAAAGAAGATAGAGAGAAGCGTGAAGCTGCCGACAAAGCCCTCAACACCATGAAACTCGAGACCGAGGACCTTGCCGAAGTAGACTTTACCGTCCAAGGCAAGGTAGGCAGCTGCGGAAACTGTGCCCTCGGTGATGCGTTCCGATGCGATGGCTGCCCGTACATTGGTCTGCCCGCATTCAAGCCGGGCGAGGAAGTGCGGCTTCTCAATAACGACATTCAGCTCTAGATTATGCATTGCTGCGGAGTTCGGGTGCGGAAAAGACAAAGCCACTGGCATGCGGCTCGTCTGCGCAAGGCTGGGTGTTTAAGGAATTGGAGACCGTACAGGAACTGGATGCTGCTTCTGGGAGACGCGTTACTAGGACAGGCACACGAGACGTAGCATTTCAATGGCGTTAAGTAGACGGCTCGGGGTATGAATCAATGACACTATGATTTCATGTCAGCTAAGAATTGCGATTTGGTGGTTGACATTTTTTTTTTTCAAAATCGTCGCTACCAAAGGCTGGCCAGGCGCGGGCTAAAGTGCGTGGTTCAGGGCGTGTCACCAGCCGCCGGGACGCGCGCCAAGACGTGACTCCAAACAACGCAGCACATCCATGCAAGAGAGAGCCGAAGTCAGCTTCGAGAAAACACCACCCCCATCACCTACCCTCTCCACCGCAACCCGCGCATCGCGTCCCGTCGCCGTCGCGTCAGCTCACCATGTTTTCGCCTGAAGCTTCCTTTCATGGCGTCCATGGCTCTGCGCGAAACCCCCGAAGACGCCAGCGACACGACTCCGATTCAGCAAAGCACCAGCCCGAGCGGAAGCGCAGCAAGATCTCCCCAACCACCTTTGTGGACCCGTCGAATGCGCCAAAGTCCATCCGAGCTTCTCCAGCTGTCAATGGCCATGCTGTCAATGGTGGCGAGTTGAAGAATAACCCAATCCGCAACGAGATTCCAGTGCGGGAGAAGAAGCCCTCAGGTCCCCTTGCACGGAAAATCGACGGGGCCTCGATTCTGGTCGGCAACAGCGCACTTGGCTCTAGATTTACTGGCTGACTTGTTTTATAGACCAAATCGTCCAACTACATCTTCAAGCAGCTCCCAAGCCTCCCAGAGCGTCTCCGCCAAAACCCCCATGGTATGCGCCTCAATCGACTTACTAGCCCCGCACTGACACCGGCGCAGAAGTCCATCGCACCTTTGCATTGTCTTCGAGTCCTTATGCCGTGGCCTTCACTCACGAGTACGCCTACGTCTGGGATTATACTTCACCGACCGCAACCACTGGATCAACACACACCTTGCAGCTCCCTTTCCAATCCAGGCGATCAGACCCTCTCCCGGTAGGCTCCGTTGTCAATACTGGACCGACTGGAGATCTCGGCTTGGTTGTCATCAACTCGACTTCTGGAGACATTAAGTTTTGGGAAAATGTGGACAGCGCCGAGTCGCTCAGCCTATTCCAACAGCGTCGACAGGGCATCGAAGGATCAATCGGATCCATGCTCTCGGGAGAATTCGTTGTCGATTTAGTGGATGCCGAGCAAGCTGGCTTCATTCTCGTCTTCAGCACCGGACGTGTCGCACAGCTAAGAGTTAGGGATTCTCAGGGCAGGCCGCAAATCGCCGTCCAATTTCTTCGGAGTGCGTCGCAAAATGGATCAGTTGGCTTCTTTGGAGGTCTCAGGAACATCATCTCTGGAAATGGATGGAATAAGGATGTGGCAGCTGTCAAAGTCCGGCCATCGCCATTGAAGGGGCAACTCGAAGTCGTCATTGGCACAAGAACTGGAGCCTTCCAACTTTGGGATCTCAGCTGGTCTGGCAACAATTCTCTCAAGGCAGAGATTGACGCGCGCGAGCAAATTTTGAGCTCCCTGCAAGCTGCCTCAATTCCGGGAGCGCGCCCATCCATGAGTGCAAAAGTCTTGGATTTCTCCATCCTGCGGTCAAAGTCAAAGGGAAACGAAGTAAGCGACCCGACGGTAGCCCAGAGCACGAGTCTTTTGGCACTTGTGGCGCTTTCTTCGCCAAACGATGTGAGCTACTCTCTCATCGAGCTGAACCTGGTCGACAACGCGGCCATAGTTGAACGAGCCTTGGCTTTGGACACCTACTCCGGAGATTCGAAAGCCCAGGTGCAGGAGACCGCAAAGCTACTCGTGCCACCTCCGCAGCACACGGCGTTTGTCGTGTTCAAAGACGCCGTGGTAGTCAATTCGTTGGCCAAACGTGCGGAGACTCCGGACATGCAGTTGATGGTCGACAGTGGTCCTCCGCCCAAGCCTTTCCAAGACGTGTTGTACCTGCGACAGGATAAGAACATTCGCTTCGTGGGCTTCGTCTTAGAGGAATCGAGTCGCAAGTCCAAACAATCCAGCTGCGTAGTTTTTGCTAGCCGCGTCGGTCCAATTCGGATTTCGGCGCCGGACCCTGGTCCCGACTTTGAAAAGAATCAGGTTACGGCAAGGAGCAGGATTGAGCAGGCTGTTTTCTTTGGCAGCAACCCCGACAGCGTCTTTGACTTTTCCGCCAGACCCGAGTTGTCCTTTGACGTTGAAGAGGTGGAGACTGCGGCAGTCGAGCTCAGCAAAGACATTCTCGATTCGGCTTCTGAACACGTCCCCACTGTCATTGCCTCTCTGGCCCAGCAAATTGCATTCAGAGCGTCGGCGCTCGACAGCCTTGCCCGTCATTTGAAGGCGAATTACCCACCAATCTCACGCGTCGCCAAATGGAACCTTCTCTGGAATGCCGAAAAGATCGCAGCTACGGCTGGTATTTGGGATTACTACGAGGATCGCCAGAAGCTTGAGACCGACCAGAGGCCGCTCTTGGAGGAGCTCGTTACGATGCTTCACGAACGATACAAGACGGAGCTTCGACCAGAGCTCGGAGAAGTAGACCCCGTCCGCCAATTCTTCATTCGCGATTCTGCGAGGATGATGCTCGTTGTTCCTTGGGCCTCGCTAGCCATCAAGGAGATTTACCACGAAGGCCTGAAGAGCCATGAGCAAATCATGCTCCTCGTCAGCGAGGCCGATGACGTCTTCTTGAATTCGCTCGAGAGAGCTTACGTTTTCCGGAGAGACCACCTGCAGGACTATGGCCTGGAAAGCGAGGAGCTCGACTACAACATTCTCACAAAAGGATACGCAGGCTTGCCTCAGCCATGGTCGGCCAATCCCAACCTGGTCAACTGCTCTCGTCAGCTGGTCGACCTCGCCAGAGAGATTGTTTGGAAAATTTCTGAACAGCACAATGACGATTTTCCTTGGGTCAAAAAGGTGGCAGCTGACAATCCGCGCCTGGTCAAGTTGTGTTGTCAACTGCACATGGAGAGGTACCGATGGTGCTTGGAGCAGCCGGACGAGAGGTTGCAAGCCTCGGGAAAGGCTCTCAAGCACGACTTTGAGACCAATGTCCGGTACCAACAAATCACATCTCTCACAAAGATTGGCATGGCCGACCCGGGCATGACCATTGCCGAACGCTTCAGGGACATGGTAGCACTGGTTGACTTGACTTGGGATGAGCTGTCTTATTTGAAAGAAGAGCACAATACATCAGCAACAGAGGACGAGGAGCGGCACTTTGCGGTGTCGATGAGAAAGCTCGAGCAGCGCATTCGTGGCTACTTCAACAAGTACGGTCAGGCGTGGGCAGACGCACTCTACGCGAGTCATATTGCGACGCGCAGATCTGCGCTGATGCTCGACAAGAGAGGCGTAGGACAACCAATGCTCACCAAGTTCCTTCGCAGCAATCCCAAATTCGCCAAACTGAGCTGGATCAACGACGTCTTGGGCGAGAGCGACTTTGCCTCGGCCGGCCAATCGTTGATGCAAATCGGCACTTCGCAAGAAACTCGAGCTTGGAACAAGAAGGTCGAGGTATCTCTTGCAAAGCTGTCGCTTCTCGCTGCCAGCACGGAACCAAGTCAAACAGCCGACGAGGGCAAGTCTTCTCAGCAGCTTTCTCTTTGCGATTGCGAGCTCCGGTTGGGTGAGATCCAGGACAAGGTATACAGACACATTAAGGGTACGATCGACGGGGCGCTCGACGACGACAGCGCGACCGACCTTGTCATGATGGACTACGGTGTGCTGTTCACAAAGGAGAGGCCTGCCCTTGGCCAGGTTCTCAAGAACGGTTTTGAGCAAATCATTTCGCACCGGGCTGTTGAGCCTGGCCTGCTGATTGATGTGCTGACGTTGATGGACCACACCTGCCACGAGCCAGGACGCCAGCACGACATGAACGGCAAGCAAAAGATGTTGGCATTTGAAGCGCTGGCAGTATCGAGATCACTCATGTACGATGAGCCGTGGCAAGGAGCGCTGAAGCTGGCTTGGAAGAGGCTGTTCCTGTGCGACGACTGGGCCGGTATGAACAACACGACAACGCAGGGCGACGAGCAAACGCGCATGACACTCGAGAGCTCAGTGACGTGCAGGATATTGCTCGAAGGGTTCAGAATGGGTAAGTGGAGTCCAAACCTCCCCCTGTCGCGTCATCGAAACAGGGCGCGGGTTTCAGGCTGAGAATCAGGGTCTTTGCTAACCAAGTGATATGCAGGTTTCTGGGACGCAAACTCGCATGTGCGGATTCTTTCTCCGAGCGAGGTCATTGACGCTGGTTGCCGGGCTGAAGAGCTCAAGTACCGGTTCCCATCCGAGGACCTGCGCGACCCCATAATCAACGACAACATCAAAGACGACGAGGAGCTGCAGAACAGCATTTCGTCATCACGGGCCGACATTTGGTTTGGGGAGATTGTCAAGCTTGCGCGGCACCTGGCGGTCGAGGAGCGGGAGACGAAAGAGATACAGAGGCAGTCGCTGTTTTACCGACTGGACGGCAGCGTGTCGGACGGGCACGGCGACCCGGACGTGACGCCGCGCGCAAAGCCGTTTCATCCACGGGAAAACGGCATCAGCCCGGTGCCCGAGGAGTCGGAGGAGGATCTCGAGCAGGAGGCCATGGATGATGTGCAGCAGAGCATCGAGGTGGAGGGTGGCGCTGCAGCGGCGGCACCAGCAGCAGGGGGATCCGATGGGGATGACGAGGAGAGCTCCGCGACCAACGGGGATGCAATGGAGGAGTGAAGAGGAGCAGGTGAGGAGTGCGGACGGGCCGGACAGGGGCAAGGGCTATAGCACGTCGTTGTATTAAAATCATAAGCGGGCGAGCGGGAAACGGGGGTGGGAAAGGGCGGGCAAGGGCATGGCGTTGGAGGGATGATTGCTGTTGTTTTGTTTACACTCTTGGGAGCGAGCGAGCGAAAACGACGAGACAGCCACCCCGGATGATGAGGTCAGACGTTGTTGGTTGTCATTGGGTGATGCAACAAAGCGAAGCGAACAACAGAGACGACGACGACGACGATGATGATGAAGGGCGATCATTTGACCGGACGTCGATTGCAACTGTAGCGATATTAAAACAGACAGAGGCTTCGAGGGGCAATGGCATGGGGGCATGGCGTCAATCAATACTACTTTGGCCTGGGGCGGCGGGTAGGCAAAATGTCTACCTGGGCGTGAATCGTTGGCTCTGAAACCAAGCCTCGCTCGTCACGGCGGTCATTGAAGCTAATCTCTGAATATAGACAGGTCCGGACATGACGCGCATAGAGTTAGCGGTCATCATATTGAAAAGTCTACTGCAGCGTCCGCCGTCGGCCTCCTTTTTACGACAAGTGCTCTGCGCCGATAGGCAGCTGGCAACGCAGTCCGTCGGCCGAGTCGGGTCGAGTAGTATCGGCTCTGGTTCGTCGTGGATGGAGAGAGCCCGTGCCTTTTTGGAAATTGGGACCAGGGCGCTCCGGCCAGCAGCAGGGCAGGGCAGGGGGGCATGGCAGGGCAGGGTCAGGGCAAAACAGGGCAAAGGAACCCCAAAGGAGTATGGCAGCTTGTCAGTCGTTGACCGTTGTGGCCGGGGGGCACGCTCATCAGTTTGGCCTCGCTTCGCGTCTTTTAGCATGTCTTGGTTGAGCAGTCTTGCAATTGGGGGTTGGGGTTGGCGCTGGCGCTGGTGCTGGTTGGTCAGTGGTCTCGCTCGCCCTGGCCTGCCTCTTGATAAAGTGGTTGGTTGGCGTTTGCTGGCTGACGTCTGGAGTGAAAAGTGTACCTGAATGCTGGCTGGTACATGTAGTTAGTACAGGTACGCGTGCGGAGGGAAGCGCGCGTGGGGCCGGGGAGCCAGCAGCCAGAGTACGGCAGTGGCAGGGAGGAGCCGTGTTTGTTTTGTGTTTTGATATGGGGGTGGCGACGGGCGAGGCGTCGTCGACATGGACCGCCGATGATGTGGCGATTGATTAGAAGCCTGGTGGAGAGAAAGCTCATGCTCATGCTGCTGGTTCTGCTGGTGCTGCTGTCTTGGAGTGGCGGAGGCGGACCGTCTGTGAGAGTTTGGCGCAGGGTTCATGCGTGCGAGATTGCATGTGTTTGGTCCACCTCTTGTTCGGCTTCTGCGCCGGCGCCCATAACTCCCTCCAGTCTGCGTGCCTGTCAGCCTCCCGGATGGCAGACATTGACGTCGGTGTCGGAAGTGGCCTGAGGAATCCTGGCGAGGTGTTGAACGGGAGGCAGTCCATCCACATGAAATTCATATTGACGGGCAAATCTCCTGATAATGGTAAACTTTCTCAGACAGCTTTTTGCTCCGTATTATTTTTTTTCGCGCTGTGCCACTCTTTGGCGTGCTTTGACTGGGCGCCGCCGCTGTTTAGCCTGGTCGAGGCCCGGTGTTCCCACTAGCCACTTCCGTCCGCGGCCTCCAGCTCACACTGACACTGACACGGTCGGCCGTCCGCTCCACCATCACTGCATCCTCCCCCGTAACCCGTACCTTACCTGTCGTCCACATCTGACGGCCTCCTCCCACGCCCGCCGCCGCTCCGCTGAACTCTCCCGTCTCTCCTCTCCCATTGTCTCTACAATTTCCCTCCCCGCATTGCTTCGACATCCACCCATCGCCCACACGTCTGAGCGGCCAAGAGAGTCGACCCACCCGAGTCGCTCTGCCCTCCCGACCGCTCGCCTGCCTGCCCTTCAGGAGGCCGTTCCCGTCAACCCTTTTACCACATCCATCCTCCACCACAACCTCAGCGACACGACACCATGGCGTCCTCGTCTTCCAACGTCGTGGGCGTCCACTACAGGGTCGGCAAAAAGATAGGAGAGGTATGACCCTACCTTTGCTCCTCGGGCCGCTACTCTGCCACTCGCGCGCGCGCGCAACAACACGGCCATCCACTGACACTCGTCGCGTCTACAGGGCTCCTTTGGTGTCATCTTCGAGGGAACCAACCTGCTCAACAACCAGCAGGTCGCCATCAAGTTTGTACGTTTCCACGGTCCGCTACAAAGCCAAGGGGCCGCTGCCCGTTTGCGATTGGGACCGACACTAAACCCTGGCTTTTCATACAGGAACCAAGGAAGAGCGACGCACCTCAACTGAGGGACGAGTACCGGACGTACAAGATTCTCGTGGGCTGCCGTAAGTGGGATACTTTTTTCAACACGCATGCTCATATCCGTCGTCAAGGGTCGATACGTCCAAGTCGCCAAGCAGCGCCGCCGCCGCGATGTGGCACAGGCAACGCCTGCGGACGAAGACGTCGACGACTGTACGTTGACGCCCTGCGCGACCGGATGCTCATGCCTTGACCTGATCTTGCTGTGGCCGTGTCAGCTAACCGTCCTGCAGCCGGTATTCCCAATGTCTACTACTTTGGCCAAGAGGGTCTGCACAACATCCTGGTCATTGACCTCCTCGGCCCCAGCCTGGAGGACCTTTTCGACCACTGCAACCGCCGCTTCTCCATCAAGACTGTCGTCATGGTCGCAAAGCAGATGGTACGTCTGTCAGCGTCGGCGGCGACGACCATGCTAACAATTGGCAGCTGTCCCGCGTGCAAACCATCCACGAAAAGAACCTGATCTACCGCGACATCAAGCCCGACAACTTCCTTATTGGCCGCCCAAACACCAAGGCCGCCAACGTCATTCACGTCGTCGACTTTGGCATGGCCAAGCAGTACCGGGACCCCAAGACAAAGCAACACATTCCGTACCGCGAGCGCAAGTCTTTGTCCGGCACGGCTCGTTACATGTCCATCAACACTCACCTTGGTCGTGAGCAGTCGCGGAGGGACGACTTGGAGGCTCTTGGCCACGTTTTTATGTACTTTTTGCGGGGTGGCTTGCCGTGGCAGGGTCTCAAGGCCGCCACAAACAAGCAAAAATACGAAAAGATTGGAGAAAAGAAGCAGACGACCGCCATCAAGGACCTCTGCGACGGCTTTCCTGGTTTGTCTCGTCGCGCCAAGCCCACTTTTGGAGACTAACAGTTTTACAGAGGAATTCAACAAGTACCTCAGCTACGTCCGCAACCTTGGTTTCGAGGACAACCCGGACTACGATTACCTGCGCGATCTCTTTACGCAGGCACTGAAGAACACGGGCGAGGTTGAGGATGGCGAATACGACTGGATGAAGATCAACAACGGCAAGGGATGGGAAGCCATGAAGACCCATTCGTCAGCCGCGCACCTCCATCACAACAATGCCATCCCCAACTCTTCCGCCCGCGAGCTTCACGGCAGCAACGTGCGTGGTTCCAAGACCCCTATGCCCCCTGGCAGACTTGATGCTGAGCTCCCAAAGCCTGGCGCCGCTCGCCCCCCGGGAGGCACCCCCAGGCACACCTCAAGGAACGACGCCGCCAAGTATCAATCAGACCACCTGAAGAGGAAAAGCGGAGGCGACATCCAAGCACCCGAGGGGTCAACGGCCGCGCAGTTTCAAAACAGCCAACAAAATCTCCCGCAAAGAATGAGCGCAACCCAAAGCGGCGGAAACTTGGCCAACGCGCAGACGACCCCAGCCAACCGACCCACGCCCTCCCCTGAGCAGAAGCCCTCGATGTGGAAACGGATTGTCAACACTCTATGCTGTGGTGAGTGAGGGCGTCCAAGCCGTCGCTCGCCAACGACAAATATTTGGGCAGCTCATTAAATTTTTGTGGTACAGCTGGCCGCAAGATCAAAACCAACGTCCACCCCAAGCATTAAGATGGCAACCGCCGCGCCGTCGTCTGTCGCGGGGTTCCGGCATCCACCCCCGCTGGTACCACTCCTTTCGTCCCTCTCATCATCCTTTTCCGCAGCGGTTGCGTACAGCTTCTGTCAGCTGGTCTAATCATCGTCATCATCGCGATAAACATGCATAGTGGGGCGCAGTGCGCATTGCCATGGCTGGTCTGGCTGGTTTATTCTCTTTTTGGCTGGCGCTACTGCTCTCTTGCCGTCTGCTGCGTCCACCAATCGGGGCCATCATCTTCTTCCCCTCGTAGTCTCACAAGCTCCCCCTAGTCCTCCCCCCCAAAATCCCCCCAACACCAACTTCTTCTACTTTGACCTGGATGTGTCCACGATTCTCACTCTTCGAGGCTTTTGCTGCTTTTTTCCCTTTCCTCGTTTCATCGGAGCACTAGTAGTCTTTGTTACGGCCGGCTTTGGTAGCATAATCTGTGGTTGTTTTGTTCTTTTGCCCGTCTTTTTTTTCCTTGCTCATTTTCCTCTTCTCATACACAAGGGCGTCCAAGGAGGGCTGAATGAATTTGTTCGGAGCTCGATCGCTTGTTCCTGTACGCACGCTCGTTCCACCTCCGGCTTGCTTCTCTTGGTCGTTTTCTCTCCACTTCATGCCGAGTTCTCCAAGGCCTCTCCTCCCGCCGCGCTCCTATCCATCTCGGAACGAAGGACTTGGGCTCTCAAATGTGGCTGAGACGATTCTGGGATGGAGAGGATTGGAATGCGGAGAAAATTGGGCTTGAAAGATGGGAGGTTGCAGATGAGGGCCTTCAACAAACGTCAGAAGTTGTTCCGAGATGGAGGAGCTTCAATCCTGCGTAAGCGAAGAGAAAAAGAACACAAAAAAAGGGCAGAGAAAGATGAGATATAGATTTTCCTTTTTGGGGTCCATGGTGGCAGGTGGTGGTTGCCGCTACTACTGACCACACTCTTACTTTTACTACTAGTACCACTACTACGCATGCTCTCGTGTGTTGTTTTGTGTGTGCATGTCTGCGTGTGTGCGCGTACTGTGTCTGTGCTTGTGTAGTATATGTACAGTATGGATGGATGGGGTTGATGACGGAAACAAATGGGTTGGAACTTTTTTTCATTGGTTCGGAGTTGGAGCCTTCGTCATTCTTTGGTCGTTCAAGCCTGCATAGCCTTAGCCTATTTAATATCGTCTTTTGTGGAATTCGAATGTCTCCTTAGCCGTCACCTTTTCCACCCTCACCTATTATTTCCAGTCTCAATTTCAACGTTTTGACTTGCTATCGTCGTGGAGCAAGAAGAAGATTAAAGAAGGCCGAGATGAGTAGCTAGCCACCTTGGGGCGCACGAGCGAGCAAACTTGAGAGTTCAGCAGGCAACTCGGAACGAGCAGTAAGTCGAATTGTCCCATCAAAGCTTCAACGCATAATTACAAGACAAGACGGGGGCTTATTATTGACAGGCTCGCCAACATGAGCAGATATACAGACAGACAAATCGGCAAATGCACATACAATACACAACACCACTATACACAACACCACTATTTCCACATCTCCACCCTTACCTCGACGCCTCGACGCTTTCCCCGCCATCACCTTCCATCGTCCCGGCCTCGATTGCGCTGCTGCTGCTGCCCTACCACACTCCTCACAAACGACGCGTTCGACGGCCGCAACCCCTTGCGCACCTCGTCCCAGAACCGCGTCTTTTCCTTGACAGCCGTGTTCCTCATTCCACTGCCGCTGCTGCCGCTACTGCTGCTGCCATTACCGCTGGAGAAAGAAGACGCAGATGCGTTGGCCGTGGTGGTGCTGGTGGCGGTCCAGTTCTGACGAGGGGGCACGTACGGCTCGGCAGGCGCGGGCGTGGCGACGCGACGAGGCAGCGGCGGCGGCGGTGCTTTGTAGAGGGATTCGGCGTCCGAGTCAGATTCAGGGTATGGACGTTGGTGGGATGCCGTTTTGGCGTCGACGTCTGAGACGAGCAGGTTGGGCAGGCTGGGTTGCATACCGCGATGGCGGTGCGTCGGTTGCCTTGACGAAGAGATGGGTGACGGCGACGGCGATTCCCACGTCCACCATGACGGCCGGCTGAAGGTGCTTGAGGCGCCTGCGCTGCGGCTGCGACTGCGTATTCCCCTGGTCGTCTCCTGATTGTAGTTTGAAGAAGACGGGGAGGACGCGGAGAGACGGGAGTCGTAGCGCCGCTGCTGCTGCTCCTCACTGCCGGCTGCGACCTGCAGGCCAACGCTGATGCTTTGATGATGAGGAGGAGGAGCCTTCGCCGTCGCCGTCAACGGCGTCACCGTCTTCCTCACATTGAGCGGCGACGGCACCGCAGCCACGACGCTGTAGCGCCTTGCGGCCGCATCTGCCTCTTCCACACTGCCCAAGCTGCTGACGCTGCTGCTGTAGCTGGCTCTTCTCTTCCGCTGCTCTCCAAACTCGACAGCCAGCGGGCTGACGTGTCGAATCGGCGCAAACGGGCTCCTGAACGGCGCGTCTCTACCGGCGCCCTCTCCCTGCTGGCTACTGGCTACCGACGCGGCGCGCGCCGCGCGCATCATCATCATGGCGGCGACGCCCTTCGCCTCGGCGCCGGCGCTGATGCCGCGGCAGCCGAACGACGACGACGCGCCCGAGCTGGTCGTGGAGACGTGGTGGTGATGGTGCTTCGGGAGCGCGGCAATGCCGCGCGTGAAGAGCTTGGGCAGCGTGGGTTTGAAGTGGAGGGAAGAGAGTGCCGATTTGGGGGTTGAAGTGGAGATGGAGAAGGGGGGCTTGGACGAGACAGGAGCAGGGGAAGTGGACAGCGAGACTGTCGACGAGGACGACAAGATACCGCGCGTGCTTGCGGCCGTGAGCGCAACGGATGACGAGGAAGCCGCCGTACCAGGGGGCGCCGGGACGACAGGGGGAGGCGGCGTGGCACGCGGGTTGACAAAGTCGTCCCACTGCGTGACGCGCGACGCATTGTGCGCGTGCGAGTAAAAAGCCGGCGGCGACGACTTGCGGCTCTCGAGCGGCGACGGGAGGACCTGCGGCACATGAATGCGTCCAGGGGGCGCAGCCGGCCGGGTGAGGACAACAGGAGACGCGATACTGTGGCGTCTCAGGGGGGAGATGGGCGAGCGGACAGGCGAAATCTCGTCCAGACTCTGCCTCACGCCGGCCGAGATGCCTCGCTGTTCCTCGCCTGCGACGAGCAGGCGTGGTCCGCCGATTCGCCCTTTCATCTCTTGCCGCCACTTTTCGCGCGCTTCGTTTTGCTTGCTTTGTTGCGAGGCCAGGCGACGCGCGGCTTTGGCGGCTTTGTGCCGCTGGCGTCCTTCCATGATGTCGGCCTTGAAGTCTTGGAGCTTGGAGACGAGGACTTCGAGGTCGTCCGGCTGCGAGGGTCTGGTCGGAAGTGGCTCGTTGGGTCCGTAGCACATGCGCTCTGATGCGTAAAGTAGCCGTCCGGCGCGAGGGGCTGCGCGGTTGATCGGAGGACGATGCTCAGGGGGTTGATTGACGAAGCCTCCTTGGTGATAGGCCTGCACTTGAGGGAGAGGCTCTTCATGAACCTCGTGATGACGCACAGTGGCAGCTGGCACGATGGCGCCAGTGCCAGGAGGCATCCTCGTCTGTCCCTCCGTCGCCCGCTCCCTGACGACGAAATCATAAAACTGCTCTGGCGGCGACTCGGATCCCTTCCCACTCCTCCAGTCCTCCTCAGGCGCACTCGTCACTTCAATCGTAGGCATCACCTGCGCCTCCCTCTCCTGCTCTTCCTCTCTCTGCTGCTGTTGTTGCAACAGCTGCTCCTGACGCCACCGATACTGCTCCTCCTGCATCCTCAAAAGCCGCTGAACCTCCTCCTCCTCACGCTGCTGCAGCTTGACGTACGCGCGAACCTGCGTCGCCACATCATCGCGCTTCGCCTCCTTGCGCTCGCGGTACCACTCGCGCACCTCGCGGCTCAGCACCGCCGTGTCGTTCTCTGGCGCTGCGCGGTGGATCTCCTTCAGCCCGGCCACCAGCTTCTTCAGCGAGTTGCTGCTGTTGCTCCCTGGTGCTGGACGCCGTTGCTGCTTCTGGTTCTGCTGCTGCGGCGTGAAGCTGCGGAACTCGGCGTGCCGTTGCGAGAAACTTGCAGGGCCTGCATCGTTGGCCGGTCGAGGGCGCGGTGCGCTGGGGACGGGAGTCGGAATCGAGCGCGACGACGCGGCGCGAGCGGCGTGGACGGCGGACGAGATACCGTCTCGAAGCTTGTTTGCCTCGACGGGCAGAGGATGCTGGGGTTGTGGTTGTTGTCTTTGTGGCATTTTTTGTTTTCCGAAGACTGGGGCAGTCTGCAAAGGTTTGCGTCTTCTACTTTTTTTCTCTCTCTGCTTGCGTTGTCTGGAAGTTTTTCGAGTATTACCGTGGTGGAGAGATGGATGTCTGGGATATTACGCAGCGAAAGCGATTATGTCTGCTCCAGAGCAGATGCGAAATAAAGCGAGCGCAATAAATAGCAATTTCCCAAAAGCGTCAGCAATGCCTTCAAAATGTCGTCTCTGGAAAAAAAGAAAGTAACAAGTCAAGACCCAGCTCGACCTTCGACTCGAAAGTGAATTAAGAAGTCTCTCGAAGGGTGAAAAAAAAGAAAAATCGAACAAGATAGAAAAGGATACGACGACTCGACAAAAAGCTGGGCACGGGTGAATATATACAAGGACTGTGTCACCCGCTTTGACTCACCCCGTCCCATTGTTCCAGAAAAAGCTTCCCCCATCATGTGTCGCGGCGCCACTGTGTGGCCGACAAAGAGCGTTGGCTTATTTTTGGTAGCGGCGTGGTGAGTGTGGCATTGTGGAGTCGAGACTGTGGCGAGGAGGGCCGCGAGTCGAGGTTCGGTCGAGAGGGTGATAAATGCAGATTGATAGATATCACAGTGGGTGGAGAAGTAAATGCAGACAATTTTCTAGAGGTTGCGAAGACAGTGCTCCATTGAGGGTTGCCACTGGAAGGTGACTGCGCTCATTACCGCTTTTTTGGTTCGCGCTTTTCATAAACGCATTCAAAGACCGCGCAGTCCGCGCTGATTTACGACTTTTCGAGACCGAGACTACTCCACGAAGCGGTCGACCGTCAATGGTGCAATATCTTGCTGAGCCTGCTTCTTGATCAGGAAGCAGCTACCGGCGAGGCGGCAAGATTGAAAATCTCGACACGTGTGACTTGAAGTCGAATCACTCGACTCTCTTGATTTTCAAGGCAAGTCAGGGCACTCAAGCAAGATAGACCGCATCTTTCGATTCCTGCTATCTGCCCGCAACACGCTTGCAGGCAGCGACATTACGATTACAAGACACACGGATCCAGTCCCACCAGTGCAACTCAGCCTCAAGTCTCTACCCGTGCAAAAAAAAAAAAAAAAAAAAAAAGGAATATATCATTTCAAAGAAGAAGATAGAGGTTGAATTAAGATGTAAAAGTTTCAAAAGGGGTAAAAGTGGAGGAGGGCGACGCGACTCTACTACTCCTCCTCCAGAAAGGTAACGACAGAGGTGGGGACGGGACAAGCAACAAGACGACAAAGAAGAAGCTCCGAAGCGCCACCACACACCCACGCGAATGCCAGTTTTTTCCAACCTGTGGTGGCAAGGATTGGTTAGTGGATGAACAAAGAATGCAATGCACGTGTCGGTGAGAAGGGACGGTGGACTTACTTTATTATCCTGAGAGTCATATCGTCATAAAAGCCACGACAGTGGTCGCGTTTACAAGAATATGGCTCCCGCCGCGACGGCGCCCAAGAAGCCGGCCGAGTTCTTCCAGTCGGGGAAGTGCGCTGCGGCGGCACCTGTCGCCATGACCACAGAAGAGGTGGGACTCAGGGTGGTAGTAGGCGTGGTGGGCGTCATGGGCGTGGTTGGCGTCATCACTGACGAGGAAACGCCGTCGGCGGTGCCGGTCATGCTGCTGCTCATGGTGCTGTGCGAGCACTTGGCGCAGACGGTGGTGGTGGTCGTCACATCCTCGAGAGCGCTGCTGGAGGATGGCGAGACGACGATGGGGCTGGCAGTTGCAGACGCGCTTGGCGAGGACGAAGACGAGGACGCCGGCGATGCGGAGATGGCAGAAACGGAGGCGCTGGAGGTAGGACTGACAACTGCCGACGAGGCTGGAGTGGTATCGCAAGGCACCGTGAGCGTGACAGTGGTCGGGTGATCGCTGTGGCAAACGGTGCAGACGGTGACGGTTGTCGTAAATCCAGGTGGCAGGTAGTTGGAAGTTGTCATTGGCGACGTTGGGGTTTCGCCGGAGCAAGTCTCTGTGACGGTGTAGGTATTTGGCACCAGGCCAGTCGAGCAGAGGGTGACGTAGGATGTCGTGTAGACTGTCGTGTGCAAAGTGGGAATAGGGGTAATGGAGACCCCCGACACGCTTGCCGTCGCCGAAGTGCTTTTGTGCGTGCACGAAGGGCATGTGGTGATGATAATCTCATCTGTTTCCGTAACGACTGGAGTGCTCATGGAGCTCATTGACGAGACGCAGTCATCGTAGTAGACGTGGGTGATGTAGCTAGGGACGAGGCTTTGCGCGGAGGCGCCAGCAACGACCGCCAACACTGCTACAGCTGTCGACCTCATTTGTGTTGTATTAGGGTTGTGTGTAGGAAAGGTGAAGAAACAGGGAGCTTTTCGCGAAGGAGCGACGATTCGACCAACGAGTGACGGATGAGCAAAACGAGCGGCAGCAATGGAAAATTAAGGAAAGTTGGTGGAGCAGATCGTCAAGGTGGCCATGCAGCTTATAAGCCCGCTTGCGGTTGTTTACTGCTTTTTGGAATGCATGGTCTTGGAGGTGTCTCTCACGCGTCGCTCCTTACGGAGCCCAGGGCTGCATCTTCGCGAGAGGAATGTGTTTGACTGTGAGACGGCTTTGCGCCAAGCAGTATGTCTTGGACGGTCAAGACATTGCACATGGTGTTGAGAACCACGACATTGAGGAGGAGTTGAAAGATGACCGACATTGGACCATTGGTTGAGCAGCTGAAGGAAATCTGATCATGGATACGCGTTCATTTTGCGAATTCGTGCCGTTGTAATAATGGTGTTGTCGCGAAAGCTGCTGTTGTCGTGAGGTTGATGTTCGACCTCAGCATTCCAAAGTTGGCCAAGCTATTGTCAAGTCTTTGTTCAGTCGCACGAGTTTGCCGCACTGAAGACGGTCGACTGGTCAACGTCGACTCTCAATTTTAGACGCGGGCGGAAATTCGGGAAGCAAGATACTGGAAGAGCAAGAAACGGAATCAGCGAGGCGCAGACATGCTCCTGTGCGCGGTCAGCATCCAGACCAAATTCGACGCGTAAAAATCACAGCAAATTCTCGTGGGATTGCCGCGCGCCGAGAAACAATCACGGCAACAAGCGGAGAATGAAGGGGATATCTGCTTTTTCATTCATCTCTACCATATCGAGGTCCTTCAAACCCCTCTCAGATCGAAATTCGTCCCGTCATGTTCAGTTTCCTCCATGGTCCGGTCTAGCTTTGGGTCGTGATATCATTGAATTTACAAGTTGACGGCAGTGCGGAAGTTGGCACCAGCGTAGATGGCCTGGCTGCCGAGCTCCTCCTCGATGCGGAGAATCTGGTTGAGCTTGGCAAGACGCTCAGAACGGGCAGGAGCACCAGTCTTGATCTGGCCAGTGCGGAGACCGACGACGATGTCAGCAATGGTGACATCCTCAGTCTCACCCGAACGGTGGGAAACCATGACACCCCAGCCGGCGGCAAAGGCGTCCTTGGCGGCCTGGGTGGCCTCGGAGATGGTGCCAATCTGGTTGACCTTGAGGAGGAGGGCGTTGCAGGCCTTCTGCTCAATGGCCTTCTTGATGAAAGCGGGGTTGGTGACAGTCAGGTCGTCACTACAAGCGTGGTCAGTAAAATTCGACGTCATTTTTGTGCCCAAACTTACCCAACAATCTGGAAGTCAGAGGTCTTGAAGAAGTAGCTCCAGGCCTCCCAGTCGTCCTCGGCGAAGGGGTCCTCGATGGAGACAATGGGGTACTTCTGGGCCAGGGACTTGTACAGGTCGGCGAGTTGCTCGTAGGTGAGCCACTTGCTCTTGTCGCTGTTGGGGTTCTTGAAGTCGAGGTCGTACTTCTTCTCCTCGGTCTTATAGAACTCGCTGGAGGCAACGTCCATGGCAATCTTGATCTTGCCAGTGTAGCCGGCCTGCTCAATGGCCTCGGTGATGAGGTCAAGAGCCTCCTCGGGGGTCTGAATGTCGGGGGCGACACCACCCTCGTCACCAACGTTGCCGGCAGACTGGCCGTACTTCTTCTTGGCCAGAGACTTGAGCTTCTGGTAGACCTCAGCACCCTGGCGCATGGCCTCGGTGAAAGAGGGAGCGTCACTGGATGTCGTCAGCAAAATATCTCGAGCCGGACCGACCAGGAACCTACGAAGGAACAATCATGAACTCCTGGAAAGCGAGGGAGCCGCCAGCGTGGGAGCCACCGTTGAGGACGTTCATGAAGGGAACGGGGAGGACGTAGGGCTTCTTGGTGCCGGCCAGGTCCGAGATGTGGGCGTAGAGAGGGACACCCTTCTCAGCGGCGGCAGCCTTGGCAATGGCCATGGAGACACCGAGGATGGCGTTGGCACCGAGCTTGGTCTTGTTGGGGGTGCCATCGAGGTCGATGAGGAACTTGTCAACCTTGGACTGGTCCTTGACGTCGAGGCCCTCCTTGATCAGAGCAGGGGCAATGACCTCGTTGACGTTGGCGACAGCCTTGGTGACACCTGGGGAGGTCAGAACTTGGGATGACTGTGTCCAGGGCCCTTTTCGACTCACCCTTGCCGCCCCACTTGGACTTGTCGGCATCACGGAGCTCGCAAGCCTCGTGGGAACCTATATCTCAGTCAACATGTGATGTTCCGTTGTCGGGTGGTTGTAAACATACCGGTGGAAGCACCAGAGGGGACAATGGCGCGGTGGAGGCCGGTCTCGGTGACAATGTCGACCTCGACGGTGGGGTTACCACGGGAGTCGTAGACGGAGCGGGCGTGGATCTTGGTAATGGCCATTGTTCTGGTGTTGAGAAGATGGTTAGTCCAGGTAAGAGGTGGAAGAGGGGACAGCGGCGTATTTTATAGATAGCTTTGGATCGGCCACGAGCGTCAGGCACGGAGTCCCATTCGCGTGATGTCAGACGCTTGGTGGGCTCAATGTCTTGAGGAAAAGCGGCCCCCCAGCGTATCACGGTATTGCTTCGCCGGTGCACGGTTTGGGTAGCCAGATCTCATCCCACTGGTGACACGGCGGGTGGGCCGGCTGGTGTGAGGGGATAATAGGAACAAAGGCATTGACTTACCCTGATGATGGATTGACGATGAGAATGGAGTGAAGGAGAGAATTGAGATGAAACGGCGTAGAAGGAGGAGGAGGCACGAGAATTTTGTTGAATGATGGCGGGGTCGCCCGTTGCTAGCTGGGTGGCCCGCGTGTTATTCTGGACTAGAGGGGTTCAAGCTGCCGACGTGATTGGACCCCTGGGATCGTTACCAGGTTGCGCCGGCTCCCGAACAGCCACCCGAGCCCTTTGGCAGTGATCTGTGTACCGTACGGGGCGTGACTCACCTGGAAACGTACGCAAGGTCGGCCACCGAGACTGACTCAGTAATATTGCCTCAGGCATAAACTTTGACTCGCCGACTTGCCTCATCCGCCAAGCCCGCTTGGACCTCTCCGGCCGCAGCTAGGTGTGATGCTTCCATAGCAGCGCTCCGCCAGAGCTCCTCTATCAACTTCCATCCACCTCCAAACGCCGTCTCCGTCCCCATCGCGTCGCCGCTCCATTTACACACCTACCCGCGAATTCGGCACCTCGCACCCATCCTCTCGTCTTCATCGCAAGCGCCCGGGGAGCTTGCAACACCAGCTCCGCGTCCGAAGCCAACCTCACATCAGCGTCATGGCCTCCGCCTCCGACCCAGAGCGCCAACGCGCCCTCGAAGAGTACAAGGACAAGCTTTTGAGCTCGAGAGAATGGGAAGCCAGGCTCAAGGCTCTGCGGTTGGAGATCAAGGGCCTGCAGCGCGACTACGACGTGTCCGAGGAGAACATCAAGGCGCTGCAGAGCGTCGGACAAATAATAGGAGAGGTGCTGAAGCAGCTGGATGAGGAGAGATGTGGGTTATCCTTGCGCACATTCAATCTGCAGCTCGAGCTAATGGAATCAACAGTCATTGTCAAGGCATCGTCAGGTCCCCGATACGTGGTTGGCTGCCGCTCCAAGGTCGACAAGGCGAAGCTCAAGCAGGGTACCCGCGTTGCATTAGATATGACGACTCTCACCATCATGAGGATGCTTCCCCGTGAAGTTGACCCATTGGTCTACAACATGTCGTTGGAGGATCCCGGCCAGGTCAACTTCAGTGGTATCGGTGGTCTCAACGACCAGATCCGAGAGCTTCGCGAGGTCATCGAGCTCCCCCTCAAGAACCCAGAACTCTTCCTGCGAGTAGGAATCAAGCCACCAAAGGGTGTCCTTCTGTACGGCCCGCCCGGAACCGGAAAGACGCTTTTGGCGCGTGCTGTGGCGAGCAGTCTCGAGACCAACTTCTTGAAGGGTAAGTACATCAACTTCGGCTGAATTGCCCACCATTAACATTATAATGCAGTCGTCTCATCTGCCATTGTCGACAAGTACATTGGAGAGTCTGCTCGTCTCATTCGCGAAATGTTTGGCTACGCCAAGGAACACGAACCCTGCATCATCTTCATGGACGAAATCGACGCGATTGGTGGAAGGAGATTTTCGGAGGGTACCTCGGCGGACCGTGAAATCCAGCGTACCTTGATGGAGTTGCTCAACCAGCTGGACGGATTCGACTACCTGGGCAAGACCAAGATCATCATGGCCACGAACCGGCCCGACACACTCGACCCGGCGTTGCTGCGTGCTGGACGTTTGGACAGGAAGATTGAGATTCCGCTGCCCAATGAGGTTGGCCGTCTGGAGGTTCTCAAGATTCACGCTGGTGGTGTGCAGACGGAGGGAGAGATTGACTTTGAGAGCATTGTCAAGATGAGTGACGGCTTCAACGGTGCTGACTTGCGAAATGTCGTCACCGAAGCGTAAGTGTTTCATCCTCTATCTGGCAACGCAGAAGCTAATTCTTTGCAGTGGTCTGTTCGCGATCAAGGACTACCGGGATGCCATCAATCAAGACGATTTCAACAAGGCCGTGCGGAAGATGGCCGAGACGAAGAAGCTGGAGGGCAAGCTTGACTACCAGAAGTTGTAGAGCGGGCGCGCAAGAGTCGGAGAGATGAGTCGGGGCGATGTTGCCAGGAACAAACACGATAATTGCATGAGAGGCGCGCTAGGCATAGAATCGATGGCCTTCCACGTGCTCATCGACTGATTTTGACTCGCCCTCTGATTTTGAGTGCACATGTCTCACAAATACCACCAGAATTGGCCAGCCAAAGATTACGCCCACAGTCCGTACATTACTGGGTGTCGTGCTCGTTATTAACATTCAAAGCCAGCGAAACTAACGCGTCAACTTTGTCCTTGGCGCTGTTCTCGAAGACAACAAGGTGGAAAATGTCGGGTCGACGCTCTGCGGCTCTACCCGCACATGTAGCCGGCAGCCGCTGCGGCTAGCATGAACATGCGGCTCATGGCTTTAGCCAATACCTTTTCCCTCGATTCCAAGAAGAACATCTGCCAATCGCAGACGTCGCTGGGCATTTGCTGGTTATTCCAACTCTACGAAGCAGCCCGACTGGCTAGAGACTCGGGAGAATGCGGGGCGTGATGATCCGAATGCTTTCGCGAAGCCGACAGTTTGAACGCCTACCAAAACTTATACCACGACTGACTCTTGGACGAAGAGTTGTCTTCCGTTTCGTTTCCAGGAGACAGCGCCGTCTTGGCCGCGTTTTGCGCGTGTGCAATCTGGGTCTTTAGCCGTTCGATCTCCGCTAGCGAGGCCATGTCAATCAGCGCCCGTCATGATAGTCGGTTCGTCCCCTTCCAAACACATGTTCTTCTCTGGATGTGCGAAGGTCGACCAAGAACGTTGGCAGTTGCGGTTGTGTGCGAGTGGGCGTCATCCAACCCCGGCTGGTCATCACGCACCTTCCGAGTCCTGCCTCTTCTCGACATCTTCCAGCTTCAGCCAGCCATAGTAGAGCCCTTGGTATACGATGAAGGCGCCGAGGAACACTTTGAGGATTGGCGGGCCAAAGTCTTTGTAGAAGTCTCTCTGCAAGCGCATGTCAGTTGGATGCTTGCTGTCTGGTGGGAGCAAGCAAAGCTCACATGCTTATTCGACGCTGGCGCATCCTGCTTCGCCGGTTTTGACTGCTGCTGCTGCTGCTGTTGCGGCTGCTGCGACGAGTATCCAACCCTCTGCCCTGCGGAAGCCCTTCCCACAAGTCCTGACGCCAGCGACGTGGGGCGAGCCCATCGCGCTCGCGCAGCAGCGCCGGCTGCGGTGCGCGACATGGTCGACACGGCGGTCGAGCGAGCGGCGAACATGCTCCAATGGCGCGTTCGCGTCGGAAACGGGAGACCGTATGACTCTTCAATTGATCTGGGATGACGGCAAGCGGAGGCGGTAGAGCGTCGAGGAAACGTGGTCTCTTTGGGTCTCGTACTCTGCAGAGCGAATGTTGAAAAGGCAGGCGCGGGGAAGGGAGAGTTCCGGCTGCCGTGAGGGTCGCGAGTCTGAGCATCCACTTTCCCCAAGGGACCACCTGTCTATCCGAACAACTTGCGCTTGATTCTACAACATCAACCGCACCACGACATTTCACTGCGCACCAGAGTTGAACGACTATTTGTTCTCCCGCTGCTCTGTTCTACTCGACCATAAACAAACTTCACACCTTTCCTCGCGCCCCTCCTCAACAGCTAGCTACCGAGCTCCATCACCTCCGCGCCTCCTCCGCATCCACCCACGGCTCGCCGCAACCCTTTGCAACAAACACACCTTTCTCTCTAAACCCTCGCAACCAGACTCCGCAATGGTACCTTTGCCCCCCTCTTGCGCTCTCATACTTAAAAATTCCACTCCTCCACTCTACCCTTTTCCCTCACCATTCCCGCATCTCTCGCAACGTCAACGTGTTCCTAATCACACATACCTTCGAGCGATTCTCAGTCCACTAACACGGCACACGCAGGCCCAAACTCCCCAACAGCGCCTCGCCAACGAGCGCTTCGCCAAGTCCGAGGCGGCCAAGCGCGGCAAGCCCGCCCCCGTCGTCAAGAAGCAGGAGGTGCAAAAGGCGCCCATTAGCAAGGGCTGGGTCGGTACGTCAAGATTTCCCCAGTTACACCCACCCCCTGGAGTGCGCGGCATATACATGGCGCTTGAAGACATTGTCTCTGTGTTTGGATGTGGCTCTAAGAGGGCAAGACGTTGGCTAACGTGTGCACCTTGCAGTCCTCCTCGCCTTCGTCGTTTGCGGTGGTCTCGTCTTCGAGCTCCTGAGGTTGTTCTTCTAGGAGTGACGCGCGTGCGTGAACAAATCAAACCAGGAGGAAAATGAGGCGGACTCGTTATACTTCAAAAAGGGGCGATTGATGTTGGTATGCCGCCGGGCACACTTCCGGCTGTAGGGCTTCTTGTACTTTTTGGTTTATTGGAGTTAAGGGCGATATCCGACGAAAGCATTTTGTGAGGACAGCTGGTGTTCTCTACTCTTTCTCTCGCTTGGAAAAGCATCAGAGGATTGCTAGTACTAGTGCTGTGGCTAGAGTTCCCCAAAAAGATTCTCTTGATTGGTTACTACCTATTTGGTGCCTGAGACTGGATCATGGACAGTGCAAGTGATTTGACACATTACATGGATAAAGGGCTTTTAATACAAAACATTCAAGAGGTAATCCACCAACAAAAGCATCCATTTCGCCCCCCGTTCTAATGCAGAAATCTAATCATATGACACAAAAAGGGGTATCGCATGACGAGCTTAGTCGTCGTCGTACTTGGGACCACCGTTGTGATATTCCCCGAGCAGAATGTCGTCCGGCGCCGGGCCACGGTTGTTGCGCACTGCAAGACATTGTGAGTCCATGCTCCATAGCATTGGGAAAGGCTGACTTACCCCACTCAGTCTCAACGCGGAAGAAGATCCAGATCCACCGTCGAAACACCTCCAAAAACTCCATCAGGAAGATGCCGCCCTCGAGGTCGTTGAAGTGGTCGAGATGTGGGCTGAGCTTGACGCTCCACGTGCACCGCAGCACAAAGTCGACGACAATGACGGTGTAGTAGAACTGATGGGCGTGGAAGAAGCGGTGGCGCCGAAGTCCCCACGGATGCTCCGGATCGTTGCGCTCCTTGACCGAAGCCAGGAGGGTCAAGTCCCAGTCCTTGGTCACGTCCCAGTAGAACGAGTACATGGAGTTGACCAGGACGGCAAAGAGCCACAGGCGGAAGAGGCCTGCCTCCGTCATCCCGAGCTTGGCTGGGTCGTACCCGCGCTGCAGCGCACTGAGGATGATGACAGGGAATGCGCTCGAGTACTTGGCCGCGTTGGCCAAATGCTGCCCGCCCCAGCCAGCACTGCCGATTGACCCTGCCCTCTGGTTGCCCTTCCGTACGCGATAGTATTCAATCAAGCACTGGCGGAACCGGATCAGATACGGGATGCTGATGATGAAGGGGACCCAGAAAGTGCCGCCGCAGCTTCGGTCCGGCTTCGCGGTCGAGTGTTTCGAGCTGAAGAACATGCACAGCACCACGAAGAGATCCCCCAAGACTTTGGCGTACGATGTCAGCGCATCAGCCAGGAGGATGTCGCCGAATTTCCCATCTTGTGCTTCGGCGATTCCACCAATGCTGATCCGGCGGAGCGTTGCAACGAATCGCGAGCGGCCGGAGCGAGATATGGCATGCCAGGGGAGGACTATGCACAGGACCAGGACTATGAGGTAGAGGTTCGGAAGTATCTCCCAATCGACGACGAGGGACGGGTCCCCGCGAGTGAACAGCCAGAAGAGGAGAATGGAGACGACCAGGGGAATGGTGAGGAGCGTCGCCAGTCGATACGTGGACAAATGGTGCGATGGGTGCGTCGCCGAGGACCGTGAAGGGTAGCGGATTAAAGAGGGTACGTCCTAGAGGGTGTCAGCGCCGGGACAGGCAGAGGTACATCGAGTGAGTCCAACAATGCGAATAAGTCGAAGGTAATGGAGATTCGCGCCCCAGGCCCAGACGCCTGGCACAATGCATTAGTACAACTTCTGCTCGAATTCAAGACTTTGCCTACAACCAACCCAGAACTAGTAAAAATGCCACGCGGTAGGGCAGAGGCAAGACCAGACTAAACGAGTCCAACTCCGGCTCGACACGAGGGTCACCGTCCATGATGCGGGCGCCCTCCTAATTCACCGCGCCAGAGAGGGAATTCCGTTGCGCATGCAGAACAAAGGGCTCGGGCGGGGAGCAACGGCCGCGCGCGGCTTGGTCGAAAGAATCAATGAGCCCCGAGGCGGCCTGCGAAAAGATGCACGCGATGGGTTGTCGCGGTTGAGAGTCCACGTTCCCCATTTCCCCGACGATGGATCTGCCAAGGTAGCCCTACCGGAAGAACGCCGGGTCGCTGCGACGCGTCTCCCCAGACGGGACTGGGGGACCTAGAACCCCTGCTAGCAGTCCATGGCCCGTACCGACTTCAAGGTCCATGACGCACTTGGGATTCCTTTTCCCTAGGGACGCCCTCAGTCTTACCACTCTCAGCAAGCTGCTTGCGCCCATGACATCGATCTTCCGCCGCCATGGACTTACAAAAGCACCCTGTCTGCCGCGTTCCTTTGCTTGTTTGTCTCCTTGACGCGAAGTCGCTGCTCTTCGAACCGCATTAGTATCTTCAATATCATCTCTTTTCAAACGCACTTTCGATTGATACCTCCTGAATATCTAAAATGGCATTCTTCAAGTCCAAGGCCTTCTGGGGCATCACCGCCACCACCGCCGGAGCCATCTACGCCGTCCCGAAGCTGACAGGAAACCTCTTCGAGACGCCAGCAACAAGGGGAGTGGCAGAGGCTTTCACAGCTGGTGGAGGAAGTCCCACGCATACTCCAGCGGCCGGCAATGCGACGAGGAGCCGTACCGAGGTCCGCCAGCGCAGAGAAGGAGAGGGTGTTGGTGCGTCGAGTCGATACACACCAATCATATTTCTGGACTCTTGGCTAAAAGATATGGAAACAGGTCTTGGCTCCAAGCACTTTCACGAGAACCACGCAGCGCAACGAGCAGACGCTCCGAACGTGATTGCGAAGAAGTTCAATGAAGCTTTCACAGGCATGGCAGCCCCGGGCAAGAGTTGCTCCCCTTGGTATTCCTGCTAATCGTCAAGTCACAGGGCACGAGAAGGGCAAATAGTCACAGGGTGCTTGAATGTCTTTCTGTCACGTTTGCATGAAGATTCTGGCATTTGGCTATATTGACCCATCGCATGGAAGGGATCTCGTCCAATACGGCCAATCTCGACCGCGAAGTTCTTCGAACGAACACCTTCCTTTCCGAGTGGCGTTTCCGATTTAATTTAATGAATCATTTTATCGGCCTTTTTTCGATGGTGCCTTGTGACTGCTGAAGATCTGCCAGTCGATGAAGGCACATGGCTCCCTGGCTTCAAACCGAGCATATCGAGTGCGCGGCGAACGGCGTCGGGAAGTTGAGAGTACCAGACAGTAAGGTCACTCACTGCCAATATCCGAATTTTGGTAGGTGTTGAGTCATCCCCGTTTCATTCTGACAACGTCTTAGAGTACTGATCAAGCTTCTCAGAGGCGTCTTCGAGGTCTTCGAGGTGTTTCGGGTCGCGGAGCGCCTCCTTGTACTGGTCGATTTTCTGGCACGTTCTCTCGATCGCCTCCACGTACTTGCGTTGACGATAACAGATGAGCTTGTTCAGGCTGTCGTCCCAGACCCTCTTGTCCTGTCCACGAGGGTCATCCAGGTTTACGATTGCGGTGTATTCCATGTGTAACTCTCTGTCGCCCCTCATGTCGGATGTCAATGTCTTGTTGAACTTCTCGATGAAATGTCCGACAATTTCCCTCTTCTCGATGATCGTTCTGAGTTCGATGGCTAGTGCCTTGCGGAGAAGTTTCGTCACCGTCAAAAAATACTCCGGACATTCATTCACGATGCACTCTTCGTCGTCGAGGTCCTCGGCGTCGAATGGTTCGGGAAAATCCAGCAAGTTTGTGTGGACAAAATGCGCAGATTTGCCCACAGAACGGCGCAGATCTTGAACCATCGGGACCAATGGCTGCAAAGCCAGCCTCGTGATGAAATCGCCAACTTCCTCCAGCTGATCGTTCTCAACAATGCGGAGCAGAAGATCTGGGTCTTGCCTCGAGATGACGTCTTCGACAGCCGTGCCTGGAGCTCCCCGATTCGCCTCGATCAACTTCGATTCCATCTTGCTCAGAGATGCGTTGAGTCCATTTCTGACGGCCGTGAGTTGTTTCTTGATTCTGACGGAAACGTCACGGATTGTGTTGCCAACTTCAGCGCGATCGCAGGCGATGGCGTAGGTGTCGCTCTTCGAGCGATTGCGTTTGCGCGATTTCTTCGGCCTGTCGGACTCATCCATGGCTGAGTGCCTCAATCAACGTCTGCGCTTTCAAATGTCAGCTGAAGTCCACTGTGAGTGGTTGGGAAATCTGCACTCACCATGGGCAGTCGTTGGGATGATGTGCTGATGTTTGCGGCAGGGTTGGAGGTGGATGGGTTGGAAGAGGTGGTAGAGGTTGAGAGTGAACGAACGTCAAGTGAATGCGTGGGCTATCCTCGCGCCGCGCAGCTCATGGCAACCACACTTCTGTTCACTTCTTACCTACTGTGTCCACCGACCTTTTCCAGAAACGCTCAGCCTTCATCCTGCCTCGGCGCCACTTCCAAATTGCGGTCTTTTGTCTTTGCCTCGACACTTGTGGTTAGACACCCCCGGTGCTTGATTCTCTCCTTCACACCAGCTTGCGCGACTCTGCTGGCGACTGGCTTCAAAGTCTTTTCCTGGCCTGACAATCTAGGCCTTCATTTTCACTGAGGTAAGCACACGTACCCAGGACCGGTCTTGGGATCCAGACTAATCAGATACAGCTTGAAAGTGCATCAACACGTCTGCGCGCACTTGGATTATTTCGCGTTCAACAAGCAGGCTACAACAGGAGGCCTTGGCGCAGTCGGTCGAAACACTCTGGTGGGCACATGACAACCTATTCAATCTAAACGAGTTTACAAAAATTGGACTACCACAAGCACGATCACTTGCCGGTACCTCTGTGCGCCGCGAAGCTACCCTGCCTGGGACACGAAGACCACCATTACAGCCGCGTAAGTTGCGCCGGCGACAAACACCTCTCCTGTTCCGATCGGCGTCAGAATCGTTACTGCCGATATGAAGGCCGCGGCGGAGACGAAGACGACGGCAAGCCTCGAACCAGCGGCGTGTACAAAATTCAAGATAAGAATCGGAAGAAGCAGAATCACCACTGAAAGCACCGCGGCGATTGCGCGAGCAATTCTTCTCACGGTTTCCCTGTAGACAACTGCCGTGTCCTCGGCCGTATCCTCTGCCGTACCCTGTTCTTTGGATGCACCGAAGATCTGGGAATGAAAGGTTAGATTCATCTCAAATCGCATTGGTTAGACTCACATAGGAGAAGGAGAAGAGGTCGACACTGATTGATCTTCATACCTTTTGGAGATTTGCTCTGGCTTTCAAGTATCCTCTTGCCGAAGCTTCCGAGAATTCGTAAAGCGCCCCGTATTTTTGATCGTCGCTAGAACCGATGTACATAAGGTCACGCTGCAGTATGCTACTTTCGTCTCCCACCAGGTTGGAGGCTTCGTTCTGCATGCGTTCACGATTTCTTTGAGTCGGAATAGGAGTGGACATGACCCATGCGGTCTGCTGAATCAATGCGTCTGCCTCCTGTCAGAATCATCAAAGCTGCAAAAGTTTTGGCCACACACCATACTCCACAAACGCATCTTTTATTTTCGCCAGAACACACTTTCTTTCATCATTCTTGTCATTGCTTAGACTGAAGAGCCAGTCAACGTTGTCGGGGTAGTCTTTCTGGTCAAGTGAGCGCAGCTCCTTTTCAAGTTGCGCCAGCTTGAATTGCTGACACAAGATCAGGCGCGTGCGCAGGTATTTGAAGCGTCGAAATCCCATGTTTTCGGGTTTACTCAAGAACAAGGCAAGTTCAGGATACCCGCCCAGGTCGTCTAGGTAAGCTTTCAGCAATTCATGATCCCACAGACGAAATGAACAAGAAATAATCCATTGAAAGCATACCATCTTGAGTATCAGAGGACTGCGACCCATTTCGAACGGACGGTGCTGGGGACTGATGTCCATTTCCGACTGGCAAGGCTGGGGGCTGGTGTTCAGCTGATCTGGATAATCCCAGCTCCACTTTTTCAAGCTCCGTCAGCAGATTGGTCCTCAGAGCCGAGCCCTCTTACCGTCTCCTGTCATTCTCAAGAGCTTTTGGCTGTCCTTGTCGAAAACGGTGATACGATCGATGGGTAACTCGCGGAGTTCTCAAGGTAGGTTCACATCCGCGAGGCTGCGGTTACCATTCCAGGGCGCTATTTTGGGGCACTAAGATTATCTTAGCCTAAGGAGACCCTGGTCTAACCAATTAGGAGATCAGCCCCTTCGCGATATGGTTCACAAGCAAGTAAGCTTACGGGTCACAAGGGTATGGGCGACCTCTTATAATGGGGAATGTCACCTCCCAAAGACGTTTTCTCAAGATCTCCCCAAATACTTTGTCAAAAATCTTCCTATATTTCACAAGTCATGCCTGGTGATCCAAAATTTAGTGAAAATGTTAACAAAATTCATGCGTCAAAAAACAAAGACAAGGGAGCCAAAAGAGTGAGTCGCGTCGTCGCAATGGAAACTCGTTTTTAACACAATATAGGCAAAGTTCCGTCCTGGGCATTATGTTTACATCAACCATGAAGGCTTTGCGCGAGGAGAGCCCTACAATGTCGTCAAAAGTACGCCGGATAAGGGTGACTGCAAATACAAAGTGCAAAGCCCTAGGACAAAGAAAATAAGGGAGGTCCGAGAAAGATACATTGCGAAATTCCGTCACAACGAGAAGGTTCACATCGAACGTGAAGGCTTTTTGCGTGGAGAGCCCTACAAAGTCATCAAAAGTACGTCGGAAAAGGATGAATGGCACTACTTAGTGGAAAGCCCCAGGTCAGGAAGATTGGTCGAAGTCCGAGGAAAATACATGGTACGGTCTACCCCGAGTGATCTAGGACCCCCATGCTGACGCACGTGTAGCGGGGGGCGAGTTCTTGAAATCCGAAAGTGGATGATCTGAGAGCATAGGAAACCGACACGGATTTCCTCGGCAGGATCGAAATCTCTTCTGGCCATGTTGATCCTTGAGCACTACGTGCTTTCGGTACTTTTGCTATGCCTTGGGATTACCTCACTTGCAAATCTTGGTTGAGATAGCACAGTAGGCGAGGAAAGCAATTCAACCTAGGCTTAGCTTCACGCCGTCGCACCTTCAGACGCAAGCGCTTGAATGCTTCCTGTGACTATCCATCAAGGGAAACATTCTCTCTATGTTGAAGGCACCAAGGGTTTGAGAACTCCGCGTCTCTACGTGTTTTAACTTGGCGACAGAGATCCTCGGATTAGCAATTTCCCTCGTCAACCATTGTGATAGAAATGCGAAGATGACAAGGCGGACTTACCTCGTGGCTTAGCCACAAGGCTGAGTCGGCCGTTTGTCTCCCTGCAATGCAGCCCACAAGTGAATAAGCGAGTAAGCTTACGGCTAGGACAAGTGTGACAGACCTTTAAAATCTTGAGATCATCATCTTCAGACGAGATGTCGACAACAATCTGTTGACAAGAATCTGTCGAGAATGGCCAACGAAAGGTCAAGCCGGATAAGAAGTACTCGTGGAGACATAATCCACGCTTCGAAGCACGCAGACAGGGGAGCCAAAAGAGTGAGCCTCGCATCTTCACAGATTGGACGTTGAACTGATGAAGCTCAGGCCAAGTTTCGTCCTGGAGATCAAGTCAATGTCGAATTTGAAGGATTTTCGCCTGGAGAACCGTACACGGTCATCAAAAGCGCGCCGGACAAGGATGATTGTGAATATACAGTGAAGTGCCCCAGAACGCAGAGGATAGCGAAAATCAAAGAGAAATATGTGGTACGGTCTGCTCCAAAGTATTTGAGGGTTGGTACTGAATCAAAACACAGAGTGAAGCGAGGGAAGAAAGCTGAATGCTAGTCAAAGCGGTGAAGCGGACCATTTCCTCGGGGCAGAGGAGGTCAGGCTCGATCTCAAACAATATCGATCATGAATTTACAATTACAATCGATCTGCCATTCTTTAGCAGACTGCCATTGGGAGCAGATGCATAGCTTGAAGTTGCTCCTCATTCGCACCCTTTCAGCATCGCACATCCGGGACTCCACAGTATTGTTGAGGACTCAGCTTGTGTACTAACTGCCATTGCCACCGGATCCATTCTGAGAAACAAAAACAACCAGTACCGCGCAGAAAGTGGCACCAGCAATAAAAACCTCATTTGTTCCAGCTGAAGTAAACATTGTCAGGGAAGAGGTAAATACTGCAGCAGATAAAAACACAGCCACCAAACGCATGCCAGTCGTCTCGAGGTAGTTCAGAATCAATACCGGTACCAAGAGAATAAGGACTGCGACGATTGCGATGATTATCCGGGCCACCATGCTTGACACAGATGGTCTGTCATAACGTCCAACATCGGGGTTGGACGAACCCAAGCGCTGGCCGGTGTGGTAAGCTTTCGTTGCATTGGAAGAAGTGTTGACCAGGTACCTCGAGGATGAACTCCCAAAGCATAAAAGCTTTACTGACTAAGGAGTCAGAAATCGTAAGAGTTTTTCCAAATTTTCCCTCCCCAGTATGACCGGCATGCAGTAAGTCACTGCTATCTTTGAGATATTCATCCTCTCCTTTCGAGAGATATCTTTTTGTTGTATTTTTAACTTGTTCGACGCGTTTATCATGTGGTTGAGGCGCGCCCACAGCCCACTGAGCTCTCTGTAGTAAGTCGTCTGGCTTATGAGCAGATTCCCGAAGATGTTCTGTCATGCTTCTGATTCTCTTACCATATTTCTCAAGTGCTGCATCAATCTGCTTCAATATCTGTGCTCTCTGTTCATTGTTGTCCTGATCGTGGCGGAGAAGCGAAGAGGGGTTTCTTTCTGCGTCATCATGATCCAGTTCTTGAAGTTCTTTTTCGAGGCAAATCAGTTCATGCTGCTGTCGCAGCACTATGCGTGTCCGCAAGTATCTGAAGCTTCGAAAGTTCTGAAATCGCGGTTCACAGAGGAATCTGGCGAATTTCGTGTATCCTATATCACGAGTCTCGGCTACTATGGGTAAGGCTGGTTAGAAGAATCCATTTAGACTTGGATTTTGATTTGACCGGATAGTTGAATAATGACCACACACCATTTTCAGCCATGTTCTGACCTGTTTTTGGGATAATGTTGTAGTTTGGCGAGGGGAGTGAACGTAAGCGGAAGACTTTTTAAAGCTGACATGGAGTTGCGAGGCTGCTTTTCGCCCCCAAACAGTGCACTTGAGAGCTGCTTTGAGCGCCTTTCGTTGCCTATCATTTGGCTCCTATAAGCTGCAGTAAGCTTACGAGACTTTCCTTCTTGCAAACCAGCAAAAGCCCCGCGGCTGAGCCTTGCGCGCATTTTATGAGCCTATCTCAAGGGAGCGCCATTACTTCGCGTGCATGAATACAACATGAACAATGCACCACCCTCCAATAGCTCTAGGCACAAACTCTCTATGATCTGCAAATCTGACCCTTTCATATCAGCAAAAAGCTGTAGGCGCATCCGTCCCCTCGGTAGTCGCAGATATCATCATCCGTAAGCAAGCCACAAAAGACCCGATCTCATAAAGATGTGAGCTGGTGCATCAGCTTTCCCATCGACATCTAATCCTCACAGTCTCAATCTAGAATATTCAAGACACGTCAACATCAAAATGAGCGAATCCGATACGCACTTCAAGATGAGATTGGAGCCTGAGATCTGGGTTGCAGAAACGGTATGTTTCTCCTCAATGGGAGTATTTCTGTTGTGTCTTATTTCAACCAGAATCATTTCACTAGAAAAGAGCCCAAGTTTGAAATGGACGATAAAGTCTACCTTCGAAATCAGGCAAACAAGACTTTGCCACCGGTACAATACAGTGTGAAGCTGGTGGACAGTTCGAATGGAAAGTTCATTTACGACCTTGCCAACTGTGATGGGGGACCGGGTCGCGTAATGGTGAAGGAAGAGGATCTTGTAAGATTCTCTATGGATTCTTGATAGGTCTATCACTTATACGACCGCAGACATTGGTCGGACGCTCTTGAGCACAAGCAAATTCGGATCGACCCAGATGAAGGTATGGAAAGACCTGAGATCGAGGTGCCAGAAATCCACCACTGATTCTTTTTGCAAAAGTAAGCAGGCAAAATTACAGCGGCAAATTCGTGATGACTCCCCTAAATCTAGAAATACAATGTTGGATCAGCATGGATTGCAGAGAGGGAACCGAGACAGGAAAATTTGCTAGCCTGATGAGCTGCCACTAGAACCAACTGCGTTTTGAGAAACAAATACAACGAGGACTGCCGAATAAGTGGCACCAGAAACAAAAACCTCCATAGTTCCCGCCGAAGTGAGTGTCATTAATGCCGAAATAAACACCGTGGTGGAAACAAAGACAACGAGTAGCCGCATACCCGAGGAGCCCACAAAGTTGAGGACGACTATCGGTAACAGAAGGATCAGAACAGATACGAAAGCGTTGATTATGCGAGCGACTACCCTGAAAGTAGCCATCTTTATCGTGATGATGTGATTGCAGGTGCCCGTCAACTGTTTCCAACTATCAGTTTCAAGTCTTCGTGAGAGCTCTGGATTCTGCGTACCTTTTGAATGATCCGGACAAGTTTCAATACCATTTCGACCAGAGTGTTGGAGACTGTCAACAGCTTCCCTACAACCGGGTCAAGGGCCGCCCCTATGTGGACCATATCTTCCAATTCTGAATCCAGATAGTCGCGTTCTGAACTAATGATCTTGTTCTCCGCCTCCTGCCGAACGTCATTCATGTGAAGGGGGGATGGCTCAGGTGCTGCCATAATCCAGTTCGTCCGCCGAAGCAAGTCATCTGGATTATCATCAGAGCGATGCTTTGACCAAAGAATCTTGCAACTAACCGTAAGCGGCGACTTCGATTTCGAGCTGTTGGAGTATCTTCTCCCTTTCATCGCTTTGGTCTGCCTCCTGGCTTAGCAACCAGAGGGGGTTCCTTTCTCCATCAATCCTGTCAAGCTTTTGCAACTCTTTCTCCAGACATGTGATCTTGTACTGTCGGCGCAGCAGCATCCGCGTACGCACATGTCTAAATCGTCGGAAATTCTGGTACTCTGGTTCGGCGAGAAGAGCGGAAAAGCCAGCATATCCTACAGTAATTAATACGTCGTTCTCCTGTGCAAGCCTTTATTTCTGAGTTCTTTATTTGCGTACCCAAGAGAGCTCGTGCCTCTTCAATGCCAACTCTTACCGCTGAGGCTGAGCTTGAGGAGGCTGCTTCCGAGGAGGCTGAGTCCAATGAGGCTGAATTGGGTGGCTCAGCTTCGACTGGATCCATTATCCTCAGTATATCTGCGTCAGAGCAAGCTTAATCATACCACTGGCGTTCATCGTTTTGATTGTGCGTGCTTGATTTCTTCCAAAGTCGTAGCTCTCCAACAGAAGACTTCGCAGTCGACTTGGAAGGGCTGAGTTTGTTGTTGTCAAGTTACAAGGCTGAGACGAAAACCCTTGTCCGGATTGGAACACCCAATTGGATGCTGTATGAGACTTGAGTGCGACCTGCCGCAAGTCAGCTTACGCAGCACATGCACGAGGTGGGGCCAATTCTTCACCAAGTCTCTGCTCTATTTCACTTCCTCTTTGCACTCAAGAGCAAGCCGCGTTCTTTGCAAGAAACATCGCATCTTCACCAAGAAAATGGCACGTATCATCTCGAAAGCCCAAACCCCGGTGAGTCCAGAATGAACCACTTGGCAGGCGAAGAAAGGCAAATTGACACAATCAGGCGGCGTTCAACCTTGGGGAGAAAGTCAAGATCGACCTCATGGGCCGCTACCAGAGTAAAGGAGGGAACAGAGAGAGCGAAAAGGAGAACCGCGAGAAGAGGGACGCGCAGCAATGCATGATTGTCGACATCCGACTTGGACAAGACGGACAGCACGTCTACGGCGTTGCCTACCAGAACGGCCCTATCGCCGAGAGGAATGTCCCAGAGGGTAGACTGGTAGGTTTATTATCCAGACAGATTTTGGAGATGGTGAAGCTTACATTCAGCTTGCAGCAGCGGGTAACAACTTCGGCTTCGCGGCACGGTCTCGCCATGCAAGAGAACCCTCAACAGGCCAACAAGAGAACCAAGAAGACGACGCTCGGCAGACTCTTCTAATTTCGCGATCTTTCTATCAGGCTTGTGTGCTTTTGAAACTTTATAGAGTGTTTTTCTCAATTGGTCATGGACGAAATTGTTTCCCTAACCTCTTCTGTTTTCATAGATGCTGATTCAATCGTTGCGGGTTTCCGTAAGAGTTCGCGGAGATACGGCACCAAGAAGGCAGGCGGAGGACAGGGAGTAGTCATGTATTTACGCATAGTGGGCCCCTGCTTACTGCTGCTCAATCCCATCGGTCTACGACCTGCTGAACATTCACTGCCCTGCATGACAATCGATTCAACTCAATACCACAACAACACAGCAGCAAATGTCATCTCGCTGGGTTACGGCAACAACCATCCGCGAACTGTCCAGAGTGCAGTCCTCAACGAAGTGATGTTGATTGAAACAAGCCACGGAAATGTTCGATTGCGCTGACTGCCCTTGTGGTGGCCACGACGTGTTCCAGAGGCTGGCAGCGAGGAAGAGGCAGGAACGGTAGTGATTTAAGGCTGGGACAAGTGACTTCGAGCGCATGGACAGTATAAGCAGACCGAATCGAATACGTGGACGTCCCCATCCTAGCTGTGTGGCGCTCTCCCGAGATCGCTGAAACCCAAATCAGCCCCATGAGCGGTTTAAGCCGTTGTGAAGTGTCAAAATCACAGCGCAAAACTTGAAAGATTAGAAGCGAACCTCTTCCCGTGGCCTGCAGCCCGTGCTGTCTCGAGGGTGCTTCAACCCGCGTGGTGCTCGTTATTGACTCCGTTTGACAGTGATGGATTGTCGTGAGTATCCCTCCTCCCGCTTCAGACGCAGCATCTTGCTCCAGACTTGGTGCGCCGCCCTATCTTGCCTTATCGACACCAAAGTTCTTCATGGCCGTGTCGACACCTGCCATACTCCTAACTGCCCATAGCACGCTCGCAGGTAGCACGTTCATCCACTCAATGAAGCATGCGTACAGAGGGAAACTAAGTTCTCCTCCCTCTCCCGCATCCACCATCTTCATAATCTCCTTCGCAACCTCGACGGGTTCGACGACTGGCCCAAAAAAGTTGGACGGCGTGGTTAGAGACGCGAAGAGCGGCGTCGCGAGTTGGCCAGGGGTGACAAGAATGGTCCGAATATTCCTCGCTCCGCGATTCGGCGACTGCTTGAGCTCGGCAATCAGAGAGGTGTGCATGGCGATTAAACCGGCTTTGGCCGCGGTGTAGTCGGATAGTGAGGCGGCGCCTATCTTGCCGAGGACACTGGAGACTGTCACGATGGTGCCACCATTGGCCGAAGACATCATGCCGGGGAGGAATTTCTGATTCGTGTAAAAGTGGGAGAAAAGGTTGACGCGGAAGTTGCGCTCGACGTCAGAGGGAGTAAGTTCTTGGAGAGGTTTGCCATTGACAATGCCAGCACAGTTGATGATGATCGTCGGGGTGCCGAGCTGGATGTTCTTGATCAGTGTGCATTGGAGTCTGAGAAGGAAACGGGGACGTACGTCTTGCGAAATTCGACTGGAAGCTTTTTCTACTTGAGCAGAATCTCCAACGTCGCAGCGATAGTAATGAATACCACGCGACTCGGCATCTTTGATTTCAGCAATGTCGAGCACAGCGACGCTGGCACCTCGCATGCCGTAGACTTCAGCAATTAACAGGCCGAGGCCTCCGGCGCCTCCTGTGATGACAATGACTTCATCGTCCAAGTTGACTTTGCGTGGCGGGCCATAGGCAAGGCGTTTGTTAATCAGACTGAAAGCGTAGAAAGCAGTGAGCAGAGAAGCATATGTGACGGAAACAATGAAAGACGTGAAATGGTAAGGCGTCCTCTGAGCTCGCAACGACAACGGAACCACCCAAGCTACAAACGGATGGAAGATGGTGTAGCTTGCTACGTATGCGAGCAAGTCAATGGTCAAGTGAGCATGCCATGGTTTGGACGATCGTGAAGTCGGTGGAGGCATGACAGTGAAGTCGCACTTGTGTCTTAGTCAGTCGATTGGTACCTTGAAATGGTCATCTCTCCGTTTGGACAGTTGGATGTTTCGGCGGGAACGGCGGAATGCCTGAGGCTCCAAAAGCGGAAGAACATGCGGCCCGGGGGCCCGGCGCGTGGTGCTTGGTCGACCGCCCGGGCCATTCACCTGGATGATGCTCGCTCACACTGCTTCTGCTTGCTCAAGTCCTCTAACCACCAGATTTACTCCTTCCCGTCCAAAACATCTCCCGCGATCGGGTCTCTTTCTTCAGCGATTCCTCTCGTAATTCCAGACCTTTGCGACGACTCTACGAGCTCACCATGGCGCGGGCCCGTAGCATCTCTCCGTCTGGCGATATACCCTTTGGTCATTCCGCTAGCTCACCTCCTCCTCAGGCGCTGAGCAAGCGGGACAAGCGCCGCAACATGCTCGCCGAGAAGCTCGCGGACATGGTTGCCGGGTTTTCGGAAAATCGCGACCAGCATTATCGCGCTCAAATTCAAGCCGTCCAGACCGACATGGCCCTGATCATGCGCGCAGATCCGTACCTAAACAAGCCCTTGGATGATAATGGCGAAGAGGTCGCTGAGGCCATCGCGGGTACCACTGGTGGACAATCGGCTCAATCAGGATCAGCAACTGGCGACTATGTCGCCCAGGTCGGCCGTTTCTACTCACAATTCGTCAACGAGGTCAACGACGCTTTGGAGGCGCGAGACATCTCCCTCACCATGCTTTCTGTAAGCCCCGTACCGATGAACACTCGCCGACTCGAGGCTGACTGAGCTTTTACCAGAACAAGTTTCATTCAAGCATGCGAGAGCTCGAGAATTCCCACCACTACAAGGTCAAACTGGCCCAGGAAGAGCACCGTCATCTGTCCAATACGCTCCGAGAACGATTAGTCGCAAGCATCAAACAACGCCAGAATCGCTTGATGAAGGAAAAGGAACAACTTGACATTGCCGATAGCAACGCCTTGCTACTCCACCCGAATCAATTCTGCATCCAGAACCCAGCGTCTCCTGGAGGTCCGACAATCAACCGCAAGACTAGGCATACGCGGCACAGAGTTGGAGACCAAGATGACATGGTTGGATCTGCCATGGCAAACGAAAAGTCGCGCAAGCGCAAAGCGGCGTTTGACGATGGCGACAATGGTTCGCCTGGTCCTTCTGGTCGTGGTGCCGATCTGGGATTCGCGTCCCCGTTCCGCGATGCCAGAGCAAAAACCATGCATACCCAGTTCGAAGCGCCTGCATATTCGATTGAGCGTCTGTTTACCGACAAGGAGCTGGCAATGAACATGAACACGGCTGCGATAGCGACGACCAACTTCTTCAACAAGCTCAGGGTGGAACAAGCAAACAACAATGGGTCTGCAAACGCCGCCAACGGCAACCACCCAGGCCTGGAAGGCACAGATGACTCGGGAACTGCCACGGCCAACGAGGGTGAAAATGAGGGCGAGGACGACAACGCAACCCCGGCTGCACCCGAAATGGAGCGAACACAGTCCTACCATGCAACGAGAGGATCCACGCGCAACAACCCACTGGCAGATCTTGCCTTCGCTGCGGAAAGCAGAAGTGCTATCGGATACACTCACCCAGTCATCCTTCCCGCAAATGTAGGCACCAAGGCCAATGCATCTGCGCCTACTCCTCCTGGCTTGGCCAACGAAGAGGTGAGCGCCGATTTTGCCATCATGTCTCGCCGCACAGACGGGCAAGACGAGTTGAACGACAAGCTTCTGCAAACTGCATGTGGCCCTCTCCAAGCCAGGGAGTACGAGTACCAGCCAAGCAATCTCAGAGCTGAGGCCAGCAATGGCAACAGCAATGGCAATGGAATTCCCATCAACATGCTGGCACCTCACTTGGATCTTGGAAGTGTCGCTATGAGCGCTGCAAACAGCGTTGGAGGACACAGCGACGCCGGCATGGGTGGCGTTCCCATGAGCCGGCACGGCAATGGTAGCTCCATTGGCGGCGTCGGCATGAGGCGAACCGGTAGCGGCATGGGTCGGGGTAGAGGTCGGGGAGCATGAACGGGTGAGGATCTTTCCCCGTTCCCTGTACGTTTTGGCGTTTACCCTTGTCTCGAGGCTTCATGATACCCAGCTGGTGGTTGGTAGGTTTCTTGTCTTCCGTGCTTTCAATCGGAGTAGGTAAGGTATAGTATTTGGGCAGCGGCACTGATAGCGATGCTGGGATTGTGGCAAAAGCTTTTCATTGTTGATAAAATGTTTCTTAGCGTGTCTGAATCCATTCGTCCCTTCGCTTTCAATCATTCTGGAACCATACTTGAAGTGGCGGAGATAGCGCGGATCTCCGAAGGCTCATCCGAACCGGAGCCCTTGCTACGTTCAAAGTTGCTTCTCGAGAGGCCGAGGCTCGCCGGACTGCTGCGTCTCACCTCATGCAAGGTTGCCCGAGGTTTGGGGCTTTTGCTACGTTCGAAGTTGCTGAGACTCATACTAGCAGAATCCTTCTGCATCTATCGTCCAGCGAGTGCCAGGAAGGAAAAAGGTCCTCGAACAAATTAAAACCCGTTGACCGGCGTAATTCAGAGAAGCGAAAGCCGTTAACAACGCTGTCCACTCGTCGACTGCATGAATATGACCGAGGACGATCTTACTCGCAGCTTGACATCAACACCAAATACAACATTAGTCAAAAGCTCTCCCATCTTGCTTTACCCAAAACAGTTTAGCAAGCACCGGCGACGACTGTGCGGCAGAAGCATCCCATCCTTCTCAGAAGACGAATTCCCGCCGACAAAGCGACCGAGGTTTTGAACATTGCTGTGTTTGAAGTTGCGGTGCGAAGTGTTCTTGCCTTAATCGGTTAGCGCGCCGGCAATGGTCAGGGTAGCCGAGCACCAGTTGGTATAACTTCTGGAGTTTTTGCCCTTGGCGCGGACTGGGTGGTGGTGATTCTCAGTGCGATCTGTGAGTCTGCACTGATGGCTAGTAGGACTTATGCGTCGAGAAATTGTCCTGGGTTTTGAGAGGAGCAACAGACGGGTTCCCGGACGAAGAGGTGCTCTGCGAGTACATTCGGCGAGTGCTAGACCTTACACCACTTCTATGGGCCTGTGCCTTTAAGCTCCTAACGAGACGCTTTTAGATCTCTTATTTGGACATACTCTTCACAATACAAAGCTTCTATAGTACATAGCCGAGTCGACTCGATGCCACAATATCTTCGGGGTCCGAGCTTAATCACATTACCCTAAGTCATTATACAGCACATTCTCTGCAGGACCAATGAGACGCGAGAGAATGATCTACACACCTTCAGAGTGTACAGTCATCTTCGGCTCCTCAACTCAATGGCAAACATCATGCCCCAATCTTCACTCCTCACGCGGAGGAAAAACACGCTCCTCTGGAACAACCCGCAGCCATGTCTCAATTCAAGGTAAATCCCGCAGAACCGCAGAATAGGAAGAACACTGAACAGCCCGACAGACATCCTGCCCCTAGGCTTGAATGAAACAAGGCTTTTCCGCACGTGGCCAGCCGATATACGCGGCTCCGGCCGCCTACGACGGGCGGTGGAGAGGCCACAGAAGACAAATGCGGAAACCTGGGCGATCATGCTCCCGACGCCAGACGAAGAATGGCGGATGGCGGACGGGTGGAGAAAGCAAGCAAGAAAGCTCCTGCGCCAGCCAACCGCCACCAGGGCGTCTCGTTCCGTCATGCAATCACCTGGTCAGTGCTGTGCTGCGCTGCGCGTGATGCTGCCTGTGACGGAACGATGGGCTTGCCGGTGGGCTGAGCAGATAAGGGATGGGATGCTGGTGGTCGAGTATTCCAGTCGAGTCCAGACGCCGAGCGGCGTGTTAGTTGTGACTGGCTGGTTGAGGCTGATGGTAGATGGCATGGCATAATGGCGCAGGGTGACGATTTTCGACTGCAGTTGCTTCTTGCGGCAAACCGATACGTGCAACTCGAGGTTGCTCGCTCAAGTGGCTAGCCACGGTTTTCTCGCGGGGACTGACGGCAAACAGCAAAGGGAGTTTGACTCACGCTTTCGGATCAAACCAGATCCGCCCTCTCCCTCCAAGCATTGATCGCAACCATGACATCAATCTGACTGACACTCGACCATCCCCTCACTCAAGACTCATTCACCCTCTTCGTCCCACCAGCGGCCGCGGTCTTCAGCCCCAAAGAAGCCTCCCCGTACCATGTCTGTACACAAAGCTGAAACCATCCGCATCACGCGTGCCAGCGCCTCCCTCTCACCACCGCGGCGCCGGCTTCCGCTCCCATGCCACGGCCGTGGAAGGCAGACAGGGACAGGCAGTGGGTTTGGCCTCAGGGCCAACGCACACACACGCTGCCGCGTCACGCGTCTGCTACTGGTGCATCGTCAGCCGCTCTGGACTCGGACGCGCTCATGAGACGAGGGTCCAGATTCGATGGTCAAGCCCCAATCTTCCACTTCGCAAGCCTTGGTCGCCACGGCGGTGGGCTTCAGGGGAACGAGTGCGAGGTGAGTGAGGGTAGACAGCGTCACGGCGGCGGCGAAGCCACAACGAGCCAACGGCCGAGGAGTGCGGACGAGGTCAGAGGGTGAGGGACGAGGTAGATGAGGTAGACGGCAGGGGGAAGGCAAATGAGGCGACTAGACATCCTCACAACATCACCACACCACACCCCCTCTACTCTCCACCTCATCCTCCTCCTAGTTCTACCGGAGAAGCGTGAGCCGAGATCAGCCGTCGAGCGTCAGGAAGACCCAAAGACAACGCGCAGGCGCTGGGCGAGCGCAGCAGTTGGACGGACTGACGCCGTGACCAAACTCTATTCCACCCGGGGGTGTGGGCGGCGCGTGCAGTCTCGCCGTCCCCAGCCTATCCGTATCTAGTCTACGACAGGGGAGAAGCGATGGTGGGCGAGCGGTGCGAATACGCAAAGAGGGGGCAGTCATGGCAGGGCGGACGTAAGGCCGCCGCGTACGTACGCATGTCCGCCCGCCCTGTCGCTGTGCATACAGTTCGTACGTAGGATGTGCAATTCGTACATGGAGGCGACGCACGACGGACGGGGACAGATGGGGTGGTGGCAGTGCGGTACTGCGCGGTGCACAGCAAGGACAGGCCGATCTGCAGCTATCCGTCCCGTATACCGGGCGGCTGCGTGCGCGCGTTCGTTCGTGATGAGGGGTGGGTCAGAGGCGGGCAAGCAGCTGGGCTTTCTGCCTGCTCGGTGGCTTCTCGTCCTCTTCGTTGCATCCATCGTTCCGTAGACAGTGGCATCCTGGAGGTGCTGGTAGACCAAGCGGGCCAAGAATAGGTGCACTGGTGTCCGCATGAGCGTGGCCCACCTCCACCAGTACAGGTGCGAGGGACCCGGTAGCACAGAAATGCGTGCGGCGAGTATTCATGCGCACACCGTGCCTTTTTCTTCACCAGTGGATGCGGCTCCGTCATAATTGTGATCGGATGAGTAGAATGGATTTTGGTAGAAGTAGAACAAGTGTTGAAGATAGGAAGGAGAAGTAAAGAACCCATCGTTCATGAGGTTCGTGACACCAGACGCCTGGCTCATATCCAGTTTCCTGGTGCCGTCAAACCCCGACCAAGCCCACTGCCAGGGAAGAAAGGGGGAAAATGTCCAAAGAAGATCCTAAATAGGAAATGTCAATTTTTCGCGCCCTCATCATCAGGCGATGGAGTCCGCATACGCCCACCTGGCATGACATGGTAGTAGCCTCGCACCAGTGCAGAGGCGACGAGGACCGGCCCCTGCCCAATCCATCTAATGCAATACATGCATGTGCAAGAATCGAGTGCGCGAGGCAATGGCAAGCATCAATCACACCTCGCACTTGATGCCGCCCTTCCCACTGCCACCCGTCGACGCCTCGTTCGATCCACTCGCCACGCCCCCGCTGCCACTGGCAGCCAGCTCGCCATTCAGGATCTCGACCAGCTTGCGCACCCGCTCCCCGTCTCGTCCGCGAAGCACGCCACTACCACTTGCGCCTCCCTGTCCCGCTTCGACGACGCTCCCAATCACCCGCCTCAGCGCCGCCGCTTTGCCCTCGCTGTCCATGTCGGCGAAGCCTTCGCCCGAGGTGTTGCCATATGCTTCTCTGAACAGCGCGTCCTCGTCGAGGGGCGACATGGAGCCCGATTCGATTTGCTCGTCCGACGTCAGGAGGTGAATCACCCGGCGCAGTTTCTCATAGGCGGACGTGAGCTCGACGTGCGATGTTTCGAGCTTGGAATATTTCTCGGAAAGCATGGCAAGTTGGGACTCTAGATCTCGGGCGTGCTTCTCTTTGCGTTCGCGAAAGGCGCGTTGAGCGGCGCGATTTTGTGCCCGTCGGCGCTGCTTGCCGTTAGTAATGGAGTTGTAAGGGGCTGTAGCCCATGTGGGCTGCGACTTGTAGGAACTCACTCCACTCGTTGTATGCGTTCTCTCGGCTGGCACGCCTACACCATTTACGCTCCACGTAGCTTGCTGGCCATAGTTCTGCTGTGTCGGGACAGGCACTTGCTGGAAAGCTGTATGCTCATGCGGGAAGTTCGTATAGCTCAGCTCCATCTCGCTGCTGCGACGAGGACTGAAGCATGGACTTGTTATTTCGTCGGCAGAGCCGAATTCGCTGGGCGTGACGGGGAGATTGGGCTGATATGCGACATTGCCATGGAATGGCGAGGCAGGATTTGGAAAGTATTGCTGCTGCTGGTAGTGATGTGCAGACGGTGCGTTGGGCGTCGGGACTTCAAAGGTGGTCGATGTCTTTCTCTTCGTAAGTTGAGTTGCCCAATCGTAGATGGAAAAGTTGCTGTAACTAGAAGGCGAAAACTAGGCCACTAGTAGAGGTTCGACGTACAGGTGAAGCGCTGAGGCTGGGGACGCTAGCAGCGTCAGGGGTGTAATCGTAGGAGCCCCTCGCTGGAGCTGGGTAGTACTCTTGCTGAGGTATCCAGTACTCGAGTCGTTGGCCCTCCATATCCTTTGACAAGCAGCGAAGCGTATGAGAGGTGATTTCAGGGAGCAGGCTGACTGCCCCTCTCAAGGACGTGGGCTAAATATTGTTGCAAGGCTGTTGGAGGTGCGGGCCGGAACGTTGGTTCGAGCAGTCTCAGCGGCTTTCCCAAAATGGACTTGATCGGTTAGGTTCTCAAAGGTGCTGTGTCGTCAGGAACCGCGCACGAGGGACCGAAGTAAACTTAAATGATCCCACATGGCTACGCGTCGAGGCTCGGAATTACCCTGACGGCGGTATGAAATTCATAGGGCTTGGTCTCCACACTACTTGGCAAAGTTGCCCGAGCGAAGGATATTCAGAGGCACTCCACCAGCGGGGGTCTCAAGCGGCGAGCCGAGCGGCGTGGATGGGCGTGGAAATGCGGGCTAAACTCCAGCGCCACGCAGTTGGAAGCTCCGCTCAAGACCCGCGTACTGCTACTGCTGCTGTGTGCTGGCCCAGTGGTTACCTGAGCAGGGGGCTTTGGTTGCACTGCGAGGCATATGATGAGGGCCAGTGGAGAGGTGATTGGATTCCAAAGCCACACGGCTGCGGCCCGCTCATGGAGACGTCAACGTGGGTTCCAAGGGCACGAGCTTCGCTAGGCAAGTCTAAACGGCCACGATGAGAACGCTGTCAGCCTTGCAGGATGATCGTCTTCTTCAGGGCTTGCCCTGTTCGGTATGTCGCTGGCCAAGACAGGCGAGGGCCCTTCTCCGAGCCATGCGATTAGGGCAATTGGCCCATGTAAGCACCCATTACCAACTGATACGTGCCTGAGTTGGGGCGCTCTTCAATGAGTGTCATCCATGCATGGCAGTCCTCGCCGGAGGAAGCTTGATCTGGTAGGGCTGAAGGTGAGATGGCGCTCCAAGCCGTCGGTGGCACCCGCACAGGCGTGTTGCTGTACCTAAGCAGAGGTAGTTGCTGGTTGGTGGCTTCAGCATGGGACGTTGAATTTCTGCACCAAAAGGCTGATACAATGCAACATTGCTTCCGCCAAAAGCCTGAAAAAGTGCAAATTGCATCGGCCGACCTAATCTTCATCTCCTTCCAGGAGCAGGCTCTGAGCGCGGGGCCAGGGACGTTGGAGTCTCGGGTATAAGCCAGCTGAGGAGTTTTCGGGAATTCGAAAAAGTTTGTATAGTCCCAACAAGGGATCCGGCGATTTGACAGGCTTGGACTCGAGCGCGAGGGGTGCTGGGCACAACAGGCTGTCTGATCATCGATGGTGACGCACCCCAGTCAACCACTGCCATAGGTCTGCACCGGGTTTTGAGTCGGCTTTCTGCCCTGGTCCGCAGCAACTTCCGGTGTTTGGACGTTTCGATTGGCCATGGGGTCTCTGGCGCGCGAGGACCCTCGAATTTGGCGAGGGGAAAGCTGTCATGTGGTGGTGAGCAGCCGCTCTTCGCCTGCATGCAGACAGCCCTTAGCGACGCGGAATACAACCAAACGCAGTTCCTGTAGCCTATCTCGGTCGCACCAGCAGCGCGGAGAATGTGCTCCGGCCTGCCGGGCTTCGTATTGCCAGACTCGGTCTTTCGTTGGCAAGATCTGCTGAAAATAATGCAGTCGATGCTGGATTGATCTTGAAAAAATGCCAACTTACTGCTTTTCTTACGACGACCATATCAACGGAATGATCCATTTGGCAGTTGCTCCTGCAAGGCTGACTCCCACTACCGCTTTCGAATTTGCGTATCAATCCACCAGCAGCAAAGAAAACTCAAAGCTGTTGCACAGTTGTAGTTGACTCTTTGCAAGGCTGAAGTGAATGGAAGGTATTCAATGCCTTGGCGGCATGCATCTGATAGACAACACTGGCAAAGGATCCCGTGGGGCAGCCACTAGTCTGCAAATAGACACATGGGGTCACTCAATGGGGCCGACCGGTTGCCCGGCTGGGCTTCCCGTAATGAGCATGTGCCGTCCGCCATAGGCGTGTTCTGATCGCCCGCTGTGAAGCAATCGCACATCGGGATCCACGCGGCGGTAATGCGCAACATATCAAGGCGCCTTCCAAGCCCAAGTCTCGAGACTTGATGCACTGTCCTGAAATTGGAATCATTGTCATGTTCAAGTCGATTGGTTCAGTCCGCAGAGCTCGTTCTGCAGAGCTCGTCTTCATCGTGAGCGGGGAAGCGAGGTCGACTTGGTCCAATACCTCAGCTCGCGGCGTCGAGTCCAAAGAATGATTGGCATTCCCACTGAGAAGTAGCTAATCAGTACAGACCCTTGACGAGTTCTGCAACCTTGTCGTAAAGCGGTCCCTGCTCTTGGCGCGTTGCTCTCTGGACGATGATTGGAAGCTGATCCTCGCCGACGTTGTACTCTCTCAGGCTCGTCTTTAAGCCAACAATTTCCACCAGCTCCAAAATCGCGTCCCCCACCGCTGTGGCGTCCAATTGATCGTTCCCGGTCCTTGCAAGACCAACAAACGGCGCCATTCTCGCGATCTGCGCAGCAGCTTCGGGTTCTTGAGCCTTGAGCTTGATGACATGTCCAAGGGTCAAACAAGAAGTGATGCCATGCGGGATCGAATATGGGCTTCCAAGAGCATAGCCCAGCGCGTGCGACAAGCCCAATCCTCCTTTCAAGTTAGTCCCGAGAAAGCCAAGAGACGCAAACGACGCCAACTGCAGTTGAGTTATGACATCCTCGTTTGTAGAATCTTTCTTATACTTGGGAAGATTGGTGAAGAGGCTGGATGCAGCTGACAGACACATTTGCCTCGCAGGGACTTCTGTTGCAGTCGGATGGAACATCAATTCCATAGCGTGATCCAGTGCACGAAAACCAGTCGAGAGCCAAAGTTTTGGGGGCGTTTCCAATGCAAATTTTGAGTCGTAGATGATGACTGTCGGGTGTTAGAGGCCGGAGACGCGTACCAAGCTGTATCTTACCATGAGGAACCAGCTCAGGATGCCCAACTCCCATCTTAACGCCATCTCCTTGCGTCAAGCCTGCATTATAGGTGCATTCGGCAGCGCTCAGAGTGGTGGGAATAGCTACATGATAGAGGTAATGACCCACTCGCTCATGCACCTTGTAAGAAATGGCTTTGGCAGTGTCGATAGGACTTCCGCCTCCTATAGATACCAGAGTATCAATTTTGGAATCTTTCAGGATCACGTCAGTCGCCTCGTTAAGCTGGACGATGGGAGCATGCTGCTTGATATTGGCAACTGTTCCAGCATGCCTTGAGCCGAGTACACTCTCCACTCGCTTAACTAAGGGCGTCTTAGTGGCCAGTGAGGAACCAGTGATGATGAAAACCCTTGATGATTCGCTCGGAAGCGACTCTGTAAGATGCTTCCCAACCGAGTTCGGCCCATACCAGAGCTTTTCCAGATGATTTGGCTTCCAAAGCCCTGAAAGCGGATTGTTCGTTGCGTCGACCATCTTTGATTTGTATCGGACTGGACTGAAAAGGTATGAGCCATCAGGAAATAATTGCCAACTCCGTCCTACTTACTCACTTGAAAGAAGTGCCCGTCAGTGACGTTGTCGTGGTTGTCCAGGTCGCCGAGAAGTTGCCGGGAAGATGCCGCAAAGAAAGGAGGGGACAAAATGATGTAATTACTCTTGTCGTGACAGGCCTTTGGCGAAGAGGGGTTGCTGATGTGCGAAGCATGGTTTTATGAACTTCGAGAACATGAAGTCAATTGGGTAGATTTCTAAGCGTCGGATGTATGGAGCTGACTGAGGTCTTGCCACGGATCGCAAATCGAACTGGCGTGCCGCTTCACGGCTAATGCCCCGCAGCTGTGAACCTTCCGGCTGTCTGGATCAAGGGACCCAGGGGCAAAGGTCTTGAATGCATCATGACTTGCTAATGCTGTTGCTATCCTCTTCTGCAAGCAATCCTCAAGACTGTCCAATTTCAGTAATGACCTGGCGCAGATTTGCCAAATCATGGGCGAATCGCCCCAAAAACAGTCCATCGACTCCGTCTGCGAGTTTAGCAAATGTTCCTGGACCAGCACTTCCACCATAGAGAATCCTTGTTGTGCCTTTTCTCCCTGCAGCCAGATTTCTCAATTCCTTCGTCACATTGACAACGTGGTCGGCATTGGCTGGTTCTGCAGCGCCAATCGCCCACACCGGCTCATAGGCCAGGATGACCTCGGCGTCGTCAGGTACGGCCGCCAATACGGACAGTACCTGGGGACGACATTCTTCAATAGCTGCGCCTACGGCTGCGGACGCAATGGCGCTGTGTGTCTTCTCGCCAATGCACACCAGCGGTATCAAACCGTGTTGCACGGCGGCCTTTGCCTTCTTCGCGACCTGCTCGTCCGTCTCACCAAAGATCCGTCTCCTCTCAGCATGTCCCAGTTCCACAATCTTGACGCCGGCCTGTTGTAGAACCAGCGGTGATACTTCGCCCGTGTATGGACCAGTCGATTCCCAAAAGGCGTCCTGTGCGCCGAGCATTGTCGAAGTGTTTTCCAAGAGGCGGCGTGATTCGACGAGAGACACAAAGTCAGGAATGACAAATAGGTCGACGTCGTTGGCTTCCGCGTGGGACGAGATGTCTGCGACTCCTTGGACGTAGGAGAAGGTGCGGGAGAGGTCGAAGTACATTTTGAGACTGGTGCCGACTAGGCGGCGTGGGTGCGATGCGGCAGACATGGCGAATGGGAGGGCGGGAAGAGGAGGGCGATCTGGACAACAGTGTAGCAGCGGGCTGCGAGGTATATACACCTCTCAGCTACATGGCGCTGGTGGTCTTGACGAGGTGAGGGGCCCCGTGAGACGTGGGATGCCTCAAGCGGCAAGCCGAGCTGCATTGGTAGCGAGCGAAGTCGGCGGTTCGACCAGAGGACGGCGGCACTGGCGCTGCATGACGGCAAGTTAAATGGACCGGCGCGCAATGGGGAGCGTCGGCGAGTAGTAAAAGTCGTGACGGCGTCACGAGTGGGAAAATGGTTGGGTTCCCATGTCACAGCGGCGGGCTGCGGGCACTTTTGTGCTGGCCCCACCGCCCGTCGCCGCCTTTCACGCTCGGTTTGCTATCCAACAACTCCGACTCCGATTCACGCTCGCTTTTCTCGCGACACTACTTCTTCTTCCTTCCTGCAACTCCTGCCGCCCTACATTCCGTGGTTTATGCCGCGCGAGCTCGCCGACCGTTGGGCCCGCGTTAGATATTTCGGATAGCAGGCAATTGGCCTGGTGGAGGACAGTCTGTTCCCAAGAGCTTGGTCACCGTACGTCCTTGCTATTGTCTTTCAACCTTTGACATTATACTCTACATCTTGCTAACTCTCGCCGCAGCTTCTTCTTAACTCCAATTTTGCGCATCATCGGCCTTCGTGCCACCCGCAACCATGCACATCTCTCAGAAATTGGCCGAAAACCACAAAAATGGCAAACCGTCATTCTCCTTCGAGTTTTTCCCTCCCAAGACCGCTCAAGGTGTCCAGAACCTGTATGACCGCATGGATCGCATGCACGGTCTGGGGCCGACCTTCATAGACATAACCTGGGGCGCTGGAGGTCGCAACTCGCACTTGACTTGCGAAATGGTCAAGGTGGCGCAGTCGGTGTACGGGCTCGAGACTTGCATGCACTTGACTTGCACCGACATGGAAAAGTCCAAGCTGGACGAGGCCTTGAAGCAAGCGTACGCTGCCGGTTGTAAGAACATTCTCGCGCTTCGAGGAGACCCGCCAAGAGAACAGGAGAAGTGGGAGGCTACCGCTGGAGGCTTCAGATATGCAAAGGACCTGGTCAAGTACATCAGGGACCAGTATGGCAATCACTTTGACATTGGTGTCGCCGGGTACTCCGAGGGCTGCGACGACAATGATGACCCAGACCTGCTCCTCGAACACCTCAAGGAAAAGGTGGACGCGGGAGGCACGTTCATCGTGACCCAAATGTTCTACGACGTCGACATTTTCCTCGACTGGGCGCAAAAAGTGCGCGCCAAAGGCATCACCGTGCCCATCATCCCCGGCATCATGCCAATCCACACTTATGCCGCTTTTATGAGGCGCGCGAACTGGACCAAGTGCCACATCCCCCCTGCATGGCTCGAAGCGCTGGAGCCAGTCAAGAACGACGATGCTGAAGTCCGCGAGGTGGGCAAGAATCTGATTTCGGAAATGTGCCGCCGCTTGATTGAAGCTGGCATCATGCACCTGCACTTGTAAGTTGCAGACTGCCATTGCCAAAACTCTGCTAATTTTGTAGCTACACCATGAACCTGGCCCAATCAACGCGAATGGTGCTCGAAGACCTCGGTCTCACTCCGGACGTGCAGAGCCCTATCGAGAAGCCTCTCCCGTGGCGCCAGTCTCTTGCTCCTGGTCGACGCGAGGAGAATGTGCGTCCCATTTTCTGGAGAAACCGCAATCGGTCATACGTTGTTCGCACTCAAGACTGGGACGAGTTTCCCAACGGACGCTGGGGTGATTCGCGATCCCCGGCCTTTGGCGAATTGGACCAGTACGGCATTGGCTTGAGGGGCACCAACGAGCAAAATATTAAGCTTTGGGGCAGCCCCAAGTCGGTCCAGGACATTGCCGATGCCTTTGTCAAGTACATGGAGCGGAAGCTGGACAGCCTTCCCTGGAGCGAGCAGCCCATCACGACCGAAGCAGATGAGCTCAAGGACGACTTGGTGGCCCTCAACAAGCGGGGCCTGTTGACCATCAACTCGCAGCCCGCCGTCAATGGAGCCAAGTCTTCGCACCCCATTTACGGATGGGGTCCTCGCAATGGCTACGTATACCAAAAGGCATACCTCGAGGTCCTGGTCTCGCCGGAACTCATTGCCGAATTGATTACGAGGGTCGAGCGCGACCCAGAAATGACTTACTACGCCGTCAACAAGCACGGAGACTTGAAGACCAATGCGCCTCCTGACGGACCCAACGCTGTGACCTGGGGTGTTTTCCCTGGCAAGGAGATCGTCCAGCCGACCATTGTCGAGACCGTCAGCTTCCTTGCCTGGAAAGATGAGTTTTACCGCCTCGGCGAGGACTGGGCCAAGTGCTTCCCTGCTGCGAGCCCCTCGAGACACTTGATTGGTACTTTGATGGACTCGTGGTACCTTGTCAATATTGGTAAGTGCAATGCAGACAGGAGAGGTGCAAATGGCTGACAATGACTTTAGTCCACAACGACTTCCACGTCGCCAACGGCATCTTCTCGCTGTTTGAAGGCCTGCAAGCCCCTGATCTGGACAAGGAAATCGCCATCACTGGTGAAACCGGCCTCAACGGCGAGCAGCCCAATGGCGATGCGCAGAAGCCTGACACCAACGGATCAACCCACAACATCCCTGTTGCGATGACCAACGGCGAGTCAACCTCCGCCAAGACCAACGGCACCGCTGTGCCCGTTGCTAACTAAACGAAAAAACCAAAATCATTTCGACGATCCTAACGATTTCAACACGTTCAAAATCAGTCTATAAGAATTATGCGTTGCACACAGCGTCGGCGTTCCTGGAGTTAGTACCTTTTTCAACAAAAAGAAGCGTTGTGGTAATGGCGAGCGAAGCCGGCCGACGTGCAACAAGCAGCTGTATGAACAGCTGATTCAACATACCCATCTCTTTACATACCCTTTCAACACTATGGCATAAAAACAAGGACGGGCGGGCCGGGGGAAATACATGGTTCAACAAAAAGGTTTCTCCACATTTACACAGAGAGAAAGACTACGGGGCTTTGAACTTCAACATTGGCGAATGGAAGGCAGGGAGAAGGACGGCATGACGGAACGTCTACTTCAACACACATGACGATATGAGCTTCCATGTTTTCCTACTCCCCTCAGTTTCTTTTGTTTTGGACAGGCGGGTAGGCAGGCAGGTGGACGATGAGAGAGTTGGACGAGAAAGGCGTGCTTAAAGTCCAGAGACAGACAGATATCCCCCAGACATATGAGAGCACTTCCTGCCCTCAACGGCAGGCACAACAACACGACCGACCAACAGAATTCCGAGCGACGTGATGGCTGGTCGGCGGAGCGGAGGGTGGAGCGGATCACAACCTTATCTGCTTCCCTTGGCGCCCGCTCCCCGTCAGGCGTCGGCGAATGACGACCGTAGACCTGGAATTGGAAAGAAGGCGTCCCTGCGTTTAACCTTGATTCTCAGAACCCGATCCTTCGTCGCGATCCGAGAATAGAGCTGCCCCTCCAGTTCCCTTCATTATCACTACCGGTTCTTTCAACGCTCATGTTCATTGTACCGGCAACAAACCCATCTTGCCTCCTACTTCTCTCCCAATATCTCCATCAAACACCATGACGTCCCAATGCTCACTGGCCTTCACCTCTTATCAAAGTCACCACTGTCGGATAGCGACCTTCGGATAGAGAACGACAAAAAGCCTAAGCTAAGCCTTTCTCGAACCGGGTGTCGCGGAAGCGCTTGCTGCGCAAAATTCAATTCGAAAAAATGTCTCACTCCAGAAGCGGGCTCGTAGGTGGAGAGAGCGTTGGAAAAGGAAATGGTTGCGCTGCGTGTACATTAAGAAACCCCATCTAGCCCACCTTACTCTCATTTCTAGGTCAATCACATCCCCGCAACTTGTCCGCGCTGTCTTGGAATCCAATTCAAAGCAACTGGTCGAAGAGCTGTCCCGTTGATATCAATACAAGAGACCGCAATACCAACATCACCGGGCCCAAAATCACCGAGTCCCGAATACAGACACAATGCCGCCTTTCATCGTCCAAGTCGTCTACCCCAACGTCTCTGACGCCACCTTCAACTACGATCATTACTTGCAGGTGCACATGCCCCTGGCCGAGAAGGTCTGGCGCCCGCATGGATTGATTGGGTATCGTGCTTTGAAGTAAGTCTTCCCCACAAACACACCAAACTTCACCTCCTCCAGCCAACACGACAAAAATGAAACTGAGAAATCTTCACACCAAAGAAGTGTCTGTCCTAACAAATGAACAACAGAATCGTCGCCACGGCTCCCAAAAACGACCCCCCTCCCTACACCGTCATGTGTCTGCTCGAATTCCCTGATCGTAAGAGTTGGGACGACTGCATTGCGGTTGCGGCCAAGGACCTTGTGCCCGACATTCCGAACTTCTCGAACAAGGAGCCCGTGTTCTTGATTGGTGAGCAGTTTGCCGGGAGCGTGGGTGTGAGCAGGAATTAGGGATGTTGTTAGAGACGATTTGGGGGCCTGGAGCTGTGCGTATGGAGGAATGGGCGCTGGGGGAGTTGGCGAATTGGGAAAATTGAACGTGGATTGAAAGAAGACAAACGGCACGCCCCGGTCAATGGTGGGGGCGGGAGAAGTTGATCAGCAGCGGCGAAAGCTTGCAATGTACGTACAGGGGCCAGCCGGACGACTCTCAGAACAAAAACGGAAAGCAAAAGGAAGAGGCATGCGTGCCCAGGGAGGACGCAGATTGCAACGGACCAAAAATGGACGCTGACCTCGACCATCTATTATAAAAGGATTGATTGTTAGCATTGTTCAAGTGTTGCTGTGTTGATGTACTTCCTGCTCACATCCCCATTTTCAATTCTACTACACCACGATACCGACGGTTAATTTGTGACATTTGGACTGTAGCCATGGCGCCCATCACCGTGGCAGTCGCCTACCCCAACGCCCCTGATGCCGCTTTACTCCTACTACGTCAAAACAAACATGACCATGCTCGAAAAGGCGTTTGGCGACAAGATACCCCACGAACCAACCTACTACACACCTCTCCCCCTCTCCCTCTGACACGGCCCAGAATCACGCAAACCATCACCGCCGACCCACCCCCTCACTCCGTCATGACGCTCATGGAGTTTGCGGACCACAAGACGTGGGAGGAATGCCTGGCGCTCATACGCAAAGACTTGATCCCGGACATTCAATTCTACTCGAACAAGACGCCCGTCTTTTTGGTCGCTGAACCATTCGGAGGGCTTGTTGGATCGTTTGGGCGGGCTCTGTGAAGGACATGAGGGAGCAAGCAGGGTGGGGGATCAGGGGGTGCGTCTATCAGCAGAACTCCCTTATCAGGTGGACTTTTGGTTTTGGGGTTGAGTTCAGGGTGCTTGGTTATCGGCAAAGTCAGAAGCGACAGAGCGGGAGCGGGAAGGTTAAAGTTGGACCCCTCTTTTTCAACGTGTGCGGGCAATGGCGGAGGAGGAGGAGGAGGGACGCGGGAGCGCTATGCGCGGGAACCTTGGGATCCAGCTTGGTAACGGCTGCTATCTTGATATGAGACTTGGAGAAAAGAAAGTAAACGGGAGATTGGGGAAATCTGCCGTGTTGAAATTGGAGAAGAGCCCATACACGAGACTTCTGCGTCTCTACCTAGTCAACATCACCACCTCAACTCCGACCAAATCGCAAATCCGCAACAGCCCGCCATCTCGCAGATACAAACAAAGTCCCCGCATAATCACCATCTTCCTCGCTCCAAGTTGATACAAATACGACACACACCACCAAAATGCCCCCTTACACCCTCGCCGTCGCGTACCCCAACGTCTCCGACGCGACCTTCAACCACGACTACTACGTCAAAACGCACATGACAATGGTCGAGCGCATCTTTGGCAGCAGGATGATTGGATGGCGTACGATGAAGTGCGTCTTCTCTCCCCTCCCAACCCCATTTTCCCATCCCAAACCGCCCTCCAACTCCTCAACACTATCAACAGAATCGTCGCAACAAAACCCTCTCATGAAAAGCCGCTCTACAACGTGCTCACTTTGATCGACTTTCCCGACCGCAAAACGTGCGACGAGTGCCTGGCGGACACGGAAGCGGAGCTCGTGCCCGACATTCCGAATTATTCGAACCAGCAGCCGATTTTCTTGATTGGGGAGCCGTTTGGTGGTGATGTGGGTGGTTTTGGGAAGAGTCTTTGGGGGACGTTGGGGGGGTTGCAGCCGCAGAAGTAGAGAGAGGGATGGGGGATGGAGGATGGAGTATGGAGGATGAGGATGAGACGGGCAGATGGGACGTCCGGTTTTACGTACAAGACTCCGTTGCGACGAATGGATCAGGATGCCATGAGATTGCTTACTGCGCCGACTCGCCTGCGTCGTCGTCTCTCCGTGCTCGTACAGGGAAGAAAGCCAGGGCGGAGGGTGGTCGTCGCTCACTTGCCATCTGCGTACTCGCTCGCTGCCTTCTTGTATCTCCGTCTCTTTCCGTGTCGTATGGCGCGCAGACTTGACCGACTTTATACCAACCCTCTCGTAGCTCGTTGACAATGGGAGAAGAAGCAAAAAGACGAGGAACGGACATGACGCATTCCACTTCGCCCGCCAAAAAGCGAGAAAGAAGGACGAAGAAAGCGGGCAACCAGAACGTAGGACAGTGACTCAGGAAAAAGACGACTTGCCAGGTTTTGCACTGTGCCAAAGCTGGAAGTTGCGTGGAGCCTGAGTGGTGGGTTATGGTCGACAGACACAGACAAGACCACAGAGCTGAAATCGTGAGGTCGATGTACTCCGCTGTACTCTTCTTGCGTTGCTCTGCTTTCAGCTTCGAGGTATCGGTTCAAGCTAGCTGTCAGTCAGGTCCCTCCATCTCCAGCTTCTCGATATTCCTCCAAATTTTTTGTGACAGCAGCCAAGCTCCGCAGTCCCCAAGCTATCCTCTCATCAGTTAGCAGCGTGGCAAATCTTCTAACCCGCCTGCCCTACTGCCATTCTAGCTGAATTTGTGAATGATGGTGTTTCTTGTATCGACCGGCCCAGGGCGCCGACCAACGCATCCAAGACAAACACCTCGACGGCGTCCACCAGTCACGCCCATCACATCACCCAACAACCGGTCCGTCCGTCTTGTCAGTCGACTAGCATCACACTTGCCCTGCCCACTTGCCTTTCCGAAGACGTAGCGAATGACGCCGGCGCAAACGTCACAACGAACCAGTCTCGCGTGGTCGCCGCGCCAGCCCTGCAGCAAAGTTTGACCCATCATCTGCCCTGCAAGAGTTGCGCTCTTTACACATAGTTATTTGAGATGGGGAGGCGATAAGAGTGTGGAGGGATGATTGAAAGAAGTTCTTAGGCATTTTCGTGGGCGCGGTTGACGGAGGCAGATGACCGGGGTGAAGATGATCTGTAGTTGAGACTGGTTTACTGTAGCCCGGTTGAAGGGACTGGAGGGGGCATGTGAGAGGCGTTTCGATGATTACTGCGTCGACTGCCACAGCTTCAGCAGCATGACGCATCGCAAAGTTGTCGAAGTTGGCCATGTGAAGTTGCAGCAAGAGGCGTCGGATACGAGAAGCAATGCAGTTGACGGGACCTCGGCAGCAACGACGCGATAGGGCGAGGAGGAATGTGCCACACAACAACGCGACATGAGTGCATCGACGCTTCCATGGCAGAAGCTTCGCCGCCTTCTGATGCGCAGCAGCGCCAAGGACATGGCAACAGTTGCCGTCGTGTCGGGACGGTCGGCACCTATAGGAAGGAAGGACTTGGGCTATTTTGGCAGCTGCTCGAGCCAGACGGAAGAGGCAGGCTCGTGCAAGGGAGGAGGTGGATGGATGGATCCGGATGCAAGAGAATGGAGAGGGACGAGAGGGTGTGCTGCGGTGCCACGCCACGCAGACACAGCGTCGCGCTATCGGGCGACAGACAGACAGGACAGGCCCAACGACAAGAACAGCCAACGACAACGACAGGAGAGAAAATTGGAAAATGGACAGATGCAGGATGAGTGGGCGGAGTGCAGCGACTGCAAAGTCTAAAATCAAGGCCTTGTGGATTTGCGGCTAAGTTGGTGTACGAGGTGAGCGACGGCGTTGAAAGCGGATGCGGCGGCGGTGGTGTGTTGAGGTGGATGGCAAGCGGTTTTCTAGAATGTTTGTTGGTCGTTTGTGTGCAGGGAGGCCCGCTGTACGAGGGCGAGGACGTGTAGGGCAGAGGCGGCGGCGTTGTTTGGGCGTGGCGAACCCAGGACGTCAGCAACAACTTCTATTTGAGAAAGCGGGTGCAATGGTGCAGTCATCTATCAAGAGAGTGAGACGGCGTGTGCGAGCTGAACGAGAATGATGGCGAAGAACATCATCTGCGTGGCCGTGAGACAAGTTTGGTGTTGAAGAGGTAGTTGTTTGTTGTCTAAGCTTAATTTTGAGTTGGGCGCCGGGCCGGCCCAGGACTCCTTTCTGTTTTCCTTTTCTCACGTCTTTTACTTGAGAAAGCGGAGAAGTTTTCTAGTCAGCAAAGACATGCAGGCCCTCGGGTTGATTGAATGCAACACGGCCTGCAGTCGATAGCGCGGGCTGCCGTGCCATCACATAACCACGACACAACGACCGCCGGGAACCGAGACCAGTGCAACAACTGTTCTGAGAGAAAAGAGGTTGGACTCGGATCCAACCACATCATCCTTCGCCACGTCGCATCGCGGATTCCGGTTCCTGCAGCCGACCCGACCGTCTGCTGTCGTCCATTCGCCCACTGCACGCTATGAATAGCTGCACGAGTGCTGACCTGCAGGGGCTTCACAAAATTCCCCATAACAATCCGTATATTAGGCCTCCTCTTCCTGCCTCTTTCTTTCTACAAGGAGCAAAGAAAGAACGTCATAACATCCAATTGCGTCCTACACACGTCTCCACCTGCCTCGCCTCCCTCTTCTATTTGAACTGACTCTCTCGCTCCATCTCCTGTCCACCACTCTACCTCCACCCCTCAACACCTACATACCACGCCAAAAATGCACTTCACAACTCTCGTCTCCCTAGGCCTGGCCACCCTCACCACGGCCCTGCCAACCAACAACCCCATCACCCTCAACCCACGCGCCGGCGGCCCCGCCTACGTCGAAATAAAACCACCCTGCTACCTGAGCTACGCCCTCCCCTCGGATGCCTCCTCCGCCATGCGGCCAACCGTCGCCACGGAAAACCAAATCTACCACTGGGACCAAGCCATGGGCGACGCAGCCTACTCCAACGAGACGACCCTCTGGACCCAGTGCACGCAGCAGTGCAACGGCCTGACCGGCTGCAAGGCCGCCTTCCTCGCCTACAACGTCCCCTCCGAACCCATCTACTCGTCGCCCGGCGGAAACCCCAGCGTTGCCTGCCGCATGTTCAACGTCGTCTTGGACGAGTCGAGCTTTGAGCCCGTCACCAATGGCAGCTATGTCCAGGCCATGGCGGCGAACATCGATGGCTGCGGCAAGTAGGCGCGCGCACCCACCTACCTCCTTTCTCTCGACACACCTTCCTAATTTGGACGACGCTTTTCCCGATTCGGCTCGATTGTCAAATCCGATTCGATTCGCCTTTCTTTGTGCATCCTACTGTACAGCACCAACGTCACTCTTTCTTTCTTCTCCCCCGGCCAGTCACTCATGTACTGCGCTGCGCTTTAATTCGACCAAGCCTTTTCGATACTTCTTCTCCTATTCCCCCTTTACCACTGCGACTCCCTACCGCGCTAGCTGGTGTAATGTTTTGATTTATTTTCCACCCCACTGCCCCGTTCGGCTCAGCGGACGGACGTACCTGCGGCACTGAAGATGACAAAATCGAGGTTGGCCGACTGGTTGATGACGATGTTATGACGACGGAAGGAAGAGACGAATGGAGGCGACTGAAGGCGATGCGACTAGTGCCAGCAAGATTTGGAATGAGAAGGACGGATTGATGGACGACGGCCGAGTATGAACGCAAGCTTGTTTATCGCTGCGTTGTTGTGTATCACCCCACCCAGCACTTACATACCCTATACACCCACACCCAATGTACCTACCTACATGCATCCTTTCTGGCGATAGCTGAGATGGGAGGGCACGGCAAAAAAGAGCGAATCAAAGAATGAACGATCAAACAATCCACGCATCTATCTGTCTTCCTTCGTTCCCATGTCATCCCCTTCTGACAATGACACAACAATCGCCTTGGACGTCTGTACCTTTCAGCTCTGCCCACCTCAGCCCACACGCCATCTTGTCATCTGCTGAAGACTTAAGATCACCGCTATAGGGCGTACCGCAGACGTCAGAGCTGATTGTCGGGTCTGCGTTGACCGGTCGCTTGGGTTGGTTGAACCGGTGTATCAAACTTACCGGACCAGACGGGCGGTACGGTGTGGGTTGTAGCCGAGGTTTGGTGAATGTGATGCAAGTTGCAGTAATAGAGAAGGAGGTGGGTCTGTGACTTGGTTTTCGCGGTCCATCTGGCCTTGGTGAATGGGGCCTGTCGTCGTTAGGGAGTGATGGTGATTTACTTACTGTACTTATCGCGCGGCTGAATGATGGCATTGGCTGACGTTGCAGCTGCACTCACTTCAGCAAGAAAAGGCGGATGAATGGAGTTGGCGCTGTGGGCAGACAGTGCGCAAAAGAAGAGAAGCAAAAACAAGGCCTCCAGTCGTCGAAGAACGTCTTCCAGAACAGCACACAGCCAGTGACTGCCTTCCTGGATGACTGCCACGCCAAAGTAACCGATTTCTGTCAAGATGTTGACGTTCTTGTGTCGCCAGGCAGTCTGCTGTTGCAAAAGAAAGATTGATGGCAGAGGAGTGGTCTTTTTATACTGCCTCAGAACTCACGGTCCTCCAGTCAGATGTCATCCGCTGCCGCCCAATGCTCGATGATTGGGTCGGAACAGTCACAAGTTCCCTAGCCGAATCTGGCAGACTGCCTCTCCGTGACTGCAATCGCCCCACGTGCTCTCCAGCATTCTGACTTTCAAGTGTGGTGGTTTTGGTATAAATACGCTTCAACCTGCTCGCTTTGCAATTCTGCGTCGACAACTGCACTCTACGGGCAAGCAAACAAGAGCTGGGAGGTATTCACTTGTCGGTCTTGTGGTGGCATCATCAAAACCCTTCCGCGCATCGCACACTGCGTGCGCTTTTTGCCTTTGATTTCACCTGCCGTCTTGTCCGTCTTCTTGTTCCTGGAATTACCCCTGAGCCCATCTGCAAAGCTGTGCCTTCATTCATCAAAGGTGGATGATGTATCTCATCATATGGCAAAAATGCTGCTACACATCCCACATGACAATTCAACGGTAAACTCACTTTCAGTTGCAAAGACAAGTAAGACAAAGCCACGGACTGCAAAGAGCAAGGAACAAACAAGTACAATGACCTGTATGGTCCACAGATAAGCAACGAGTCTGACGGTTGCTTCCAGGACAAGACAGCAGTGGGTCAATCTCGATATCCTGTCCGGTTGCCTCATCCACAGAACGCAGTGACTCGCAAAACACCAGCGAAAGGCAGGAGTTTTATACCCGGCACAAGGTCTAATGTCACATGCAGTGATCGTGTTTGGCGTGCTCACGCGCCGTTTGAGCGCCTGTCTGAACTGATTGGTCTTCTGGCGCAGCGACCGTGACTGACGTCGAGCGCTTGGACTTTGCAGGTCGCTGATGTAGTATAAAAGCTTGCCGCTCCGACCCCTGAGGATGCTTCTTCAACCGCGGTGTCAGGTCGAGCGGCCGAGATTCAAAAAAGCAAACGCACTTTGTTCTACCCATCAGCCATGACATACTGTCTTTCTGGTGTTGGCTGCGCCGCACGCTGCAATCAAAAAATTCGACTGCGTTTCTGTTCTTTTCCTTCCTTGTCGTCCGTCCAGTTTCTCCGCCACTCTTGCTCCCAGGATCATTGCTGGAAATACCGTTGTTATTCAACATACTGTAGTGCCGCTCTACGCCGTCGTTTTTTTCTGGTGGCGCATGCTTCAAACGCACATCAGCGAGGTCTCTGCTGTTCTGTGAGCCCAGAACCAACAGAAGACACACCAGTAAGGCGCCGGGATCCACGCACAACACAAGTCATCTCATGCTTTCCTTGCAACAAAAGAAGTGAAACCTCATACCTGATTGGTAGAGCTTCTTCGCTGCTGCGTATGGTTGGAGGAGAGACTTGAGAGTGGGTTGGGGGTGTTTTATACTGCGAAGGAAAGAGAGCTCTGTATGCTCGAGCTGTCAGAAGTTACGCGCGCCCCCTGGCAGACTGCGTCGCGAGCCCCTGACCGCTGCCTGGCAACAGGCTCCGCCGACCTCAAATGGCTATAAAAGGTCGCTTCTCTGTCCCCAAACCTGCTGCCGGATTCAACGGTACAGTGGCAGTTGCGGAGCGGACACGAGTTCCTGTCGACGCGATGTTCGGTACGGACTTCCTGTCACGACCTACGTCTCCTGAACACTGTCTTTCTGGTGTCGGTCGCGCCGCAGATATTGAAAAGCGCGACCGACTGGCCTTGTTCCTTTAGTCCTTTTGCTTTTACTGTTTTTCTGTCTTCTCTCTTGCCTCCCAACTCCCATTCGTGCAGCGTTGTATTGAAACGGCGTTGTTCTTCAAGCTACCGCGATGTTGCTCGACAGCGAGACTGGCGACTGGTTTTCACGCCCTGGAAACCTGCGTCGACAAGATATCCGCCATACTGCGCACAAACGACAGTAAGAAGGTCGGTCGGCGAAAAAAGCACAAGTGACTTCTAGTTGAGGTTCTGTGCCAACGGACAAGTGAAGCCAGTTGACTCGCACCGAGACATCAAGAAAGTGAGTCTGTACATTGATCCGCATTGCTTTGCCGCCGCAGGTAACTTGGTGGAGTAAGCTTGGTGAAAGGCTTGGGCTTTTATACCACAGAAAAGCGTCCTGTGCTGTGGCAGCAGTAAGGTAAGGCGTCACGCGCACGACCCCTGAAAGGCTGCGTCGCGTGCCCCTGACTGTCATATGGCACCAGGCTCTCCAGGCTGCGACTGGCTATAAAAGCTTGCCTTGCTGCCCACTAAATTGCTTCTTCAACGGCAGAGCAACAGCTGGAGAGCGGAGTTGAGCACCAGTCCTACTTCTGCCAATACACCTCCGGAAGCTGATCTGACTGTCTTCCTGGTGTCGGTCTCGCCGCGGAAGTTAAGATTTTCAATCCCGCCGGTCTCGTTCTCTTGCTTTTTGGTCCGTCTGTGCCCGCTCTCCTTTTCTGACTCTCATGCCCTAAGCCTCGTTGAAAATGAAATTTTCCATCAAGATGCTACAATGTCGCTCGACAGCACAATCGGCGGCAGGTTTTGCATATCATGCAGCCTTCTTCGGTGAGATGTCTGCCGCGCGGAAACGTGGAGGCGGAGCGACAAGGGAAACGCAAGTTTGGTGGTCTTGTGGAGCAAACAAAAAAGTGAGCGATGGCGATTTAACTTCGCACCCAGTATATCTCTGACACCCGATAAATTGCCCAAGGCAGTTGCTGTTCTGCAAAGGATTGAAGGGGAGAGTTGGTAAGTGATTGAAGTCTTTTATAGCACGAAATGAGTCCTGAAAAGCTACCTGACCTGCCCGTGGCTGTCACATGGCGCCAAGCAGGCTGCGACTGACTATAAAGGCTCGCCTCTCTATCCTCTGGACTGCTTCTTCAACCGCACAGTGGTAGTCAAAGAGATAGCCTGATGGCATGTTACCGACACACTGTGCTGCAAATACCCCTTCACATCCAACACTTGTCTTGTTCTTTTGCTTTTGGGTCCACCTGTCTGCCTTTTCGCATTCCGTCTTCGTTGTTGTTGTTTGAAATGGCATTGGTCTTCAAAATACTGCAATGTTGCTCGACAATGTGATTGGTGGTTGATTTGGTATGCTTGAAATGCTTTTTGTCAATGAGATGTCTTTCGCCTGCGCAGACCAGGAAAAAGTGACGGCGACAAAAACACAAGTCAGATGGTTGAATGGAGTGAACTGAGAAGTGGATGAGGTAGTCGATATGCAGAGCCACAGTGACATTGATCAGGCTGACGTCGCAGCTACTGTTCAACAGGAGATTGATGGAGACACCCAGGAAGAGACTAGAGGCTTTATACCCCGAAAAGATTCCTTTGCGCTGGTGCTCTACCGAGTCGATGTCACGGGCGCTTACTCCTGACAGGGTGCCTCACCTGCCCCTAACCGCCGCCCGACAACAAACTTCGTAAAGCCGCAGCTGGCTATAAAATGCCGCCTCTCCCACCTCCTGAATGCGCAGATTCAATGCCGCAGTCCACGCTGAGAAGCGAATGACCGCTTTCACATGAGGCACAATTAAGTTTGTCTTGAAAGACCAATCAATACATCTCACTGTGTTTTGTGCCGGCTGCGCTGCAAAGTCCTGCGGCAGACTTCCACTGCCCTTCTGTTTTTCTTTCGGTTGGTTAGTCAGTCCTTCCGTCATCCACGTCACCGCGACGAGTCTTCTGCATCAAAACGCCGCCGTCCTTCACCACATTGCAATTGACGTTCAACATCACTCCCTCATGACGCTTGCACGCTTAACCTGCAGCTTTACTCGCGCACCCGCCGCGAAGTGAAAACTGGCGGAAAGGCGGAGGCACACTGGGGCAGCGGCGTGCAGCAGAGCGCCAAAAACAGGTCAAACTTTGGCTTTCGGCGGACACCACGAGCCAGTATCATCCTACTGTCGCTGTGTTGGCTTGCTTCCTCCGTGGAAGACGGTTGGAGCAGAGACTCAGGAGCGAAAGGGAGGAGCTTTTTATACCGCAAATCCAGTCAGCTCTAACCTGAGGCAGCAGGACGCGTGACGCACGCCTCCTGCTCATGTGAGCAGGCGCGACTGGTGGTGGGTGGTACGTGCGGGCTGATTCCTGGGTATAAAGTCTCCCTTCCCCGCTCACTCAAGCACCCGTGGACAAGGGGGACAATGGACAGATCAGGCCGGTTTGGGACCACGTACTTTTTGTGGCGCTGTCTCGGTCATTCAATCTAAGGCAGCGACAAACTCTGTTGGGCGTGGGGATTTGGTGATCCAGATTCAAAGGGTCTGCGGTTCTTCATCACGCCCAAAAAAATGTCAACCGGCAAATATACATTGTGATGCTGAGACGAGTTAGGTAGGGTAAAGTTCCAAAAGAGCTGTGGGAGTTCGCGGAGGTCGATCAGACATCACAAACAGAAGTGAGTATGCTCGGGAATTCCGGACTACACAAAGCAGCGAACAAGTCAACCATTTTGGGCCTTCAGTTCCTCTGAGGAAGAGGAGCGCAGACTTGAAGCTCTTAGACTGTGCCAGGTGAGGGAAGTTTACATACCGCGACGCCTCCTGCTCCACCTCCACACGCGATTCGCATGTTCTGCGTCACGAGCTTCTCTTTCAGGGGCATCTGCACGAGCTGCTGCCTTTCCTCGAACGTATAAAGTGCTCTTCTTTTGCTCACTTGAGCCTCCAAAGACAGGACTCGAGCAACGTAGTCAAGTGCATAACAACTTGCCAAAATCTTTTTTTCTCTTGGACAAACCACCGTCTCAGCTGCCAGTGTGCACTTGCTTCCTGGACCGGTCTGCCGATTGGACGCTGTGGAAGGTTTGAGCTATGATCCAGGCAGCGGCGCAGTCTAGGATAACGGTACCACCCTTCATCGCAGCACAGCAGTGCCCTTCAGCGTTTCTTTGCGTTGCGGCTCCGGCGGAAAGGGCAAAACAGAGAAGGATCTAGGGAGAAGGCAGAGGAAGAGGACCAAAGTACATAGATCGCCCAGAAGCGTCACACGACAGCCAAAAGTGAGGTTAACCTGAACGGCCGATTTCGAGTGATTGAAGATGTCCTCGGTTCACTCTTTCAAGAGTCGAGATGTCTGATCGAAGTGGAAAGCTCAGTGCAGCACACTAACGACGGGCCTTTTATATCATGAGAGAGCTTACGTGCGATCAGCTGTTCAGCGTGACAACTGACAACGGCCACTCGCACTTCCGAAGCTCGGGGGCACGAGTCGCTCTGTCTGCGTATACGGAGGGAGTTTGGTGTTTTCGAAATGCGTGACACACTAAACGCAAGGCCAAACTGCACCGGGTCTCGTTCATCTGTCGGCAGCGGACACATCTACGAGTAGCAGTATGGCCTCGAAGGCCGTCATGTTCGCTACCGGAATCAGCTAGTCTGGGAGAGACCTTTCTCTGCGAAAGGAAGGCGTGTCGTGGCGGATGAGACGCGTGTGCAGGCGAAGACTCAAGCTTCGTCGGGCGTTCGTAGACGAGGAAGGCAGAGAGGTCAAGATGCACAGATCAAGCATGAGAAGCAATGAGACGCAACCAGCGTTTATTCGTGTAATCAGGCGCTGCCTGTGGCAGCAAGGCCGAAGAAAGCTAAAGAAAGAACAGAGCAAGGAGAAGACGCGGGTCTCTGAGAGCAGAGAAATCATCCCGAACCAAGTGCCAGTGATCCCCGTCCGCTATTGGATCTCCGAAACGCCAACACCACCCAGCCTACCGATCCCTTGGTATAGAGCAAGCGATTCTCATCCGCCTACCGAAAACGGCACTGTATCAATCTGTATTTTTTGGCCCCGAAAGCAAATAGAACAAGAAACCAAGGGACCAGCCGCACAGTTAGCAGAATCATCGCTCCTGGCGAATGAGTCTCATCAAATGAGCTCCAGCAGTGGCGCCCTACTCGCTGAACTCGTCCGCAAAGCCATCGCTAGCATCGTGGAACGTGTCACCCTCCTCATCGTCATCACTCTCGACCGTGTACTTGCTCTTCGACGCAGCAGCAGCAGCACGACCGGGTCTAGCCTTCGCGTACGCCTTGGCCGCAGGGCTCAGCTGAGTAGGCTTGGGAGGAGGAGCGGGCTTGACGGCCTTGGGTTTGGGGCCAGGCTTCGCCTTCTCCTTGGGAGCAGCGGCGGCCTTCGTCGTGGTTGCTGCCTTGTTCTTGCTGCCAGGAGGGCGACCACGCGGTTTGGCACCGGCAGCGGGCGCAGACTTGGGGGCGGGCTTGGATTTGGGCTTGACGAGGGCCTCGTCGTCGCTGCCATCGTCATTGTCCGAGTCGGAAGCGGCCGACGTCTTGCGCGGAGCCGTTGTGCGTTGAGGAGAGGGCTGAGGAGCGAGCATCGTGTAGTCCGTGTCATCAATCATCTTGTCCTCGTCCGTCTCTGGGCTGGCCTTGGACTTGCCGACTGTCTTAGGCAGGGCGGTGCTGGTGGTGCGGCCCTTGGAGGCCGAGAAGAGAGTACGACCGTTGGCGTCGACGGAGGGGCCGTCGAGACCACGGATCATGGTACTGACGTCGCCCAGGTCATTGTCTGCCATGTCCTCATCGCTGTCTTCCGAGAGGACATAGCGCGTGGGCTTCGCAGCAGCACGCCTACGCGATGGGGCCTCTGACTTCTTCTCCGCCTCTGCGACGGCAGCGAAAACGTCCTCATCGCTGTCGTCGTTGGCCTTGCGGGACGCCTTCGAGGCAGCGGGCTTCGACTTGGGGGGTGAATCGATGTCCATCTCACTGTCATCGCTCAAGGCGGTCTTCTTCGCGGGTGCCTTCTTCCCATTGGCTTTGGGCTGGGGCTTTGGCTCAGGCTCAAAATCGTCGGCCTCGTCATCGCTGACCACGGTCTTTTTTGGAGCAGCCTTCCTGCCATTCGCCTTTGGTTTGGGCTCAGGCTCCGGCTCAAAGTCGTCGGCCTCATCGTCTTCGCTAACGACGGTCTTCTTGGGAGCAGCCTTCCTGCCATTCGCCTTTGGTTTGAGCTCCGGCTCCGGCTCAGGCTCAAAGTCGTCGGCTTCCTCGTCATCGCTGGCGACGGTCTTCTTGGGAACCGCCTTTCTTCCATTCGTCTTTGGCTTTGGCGCAGGTTCAGGTTCATCCTCGGGTTCGATGTCATCGGCCTCACTGTCATCATCATCATCACTGATGACGGTCATCTTCTTGGGAGCGGCCTTCCTGGCGTTGGCTCTCGGCCTTGGTGCAGGCTCGGGCTCGGCCTCTGGCTCAAAGTCGTCGCCCTCGCTGTCGCTGAGAACATGCAGCTTCTTCGGAGCAGCCTTCCTGGCATTGGCCTTGGGCTTCGAAACGGGCTCGGGCTTAAAGTCATCGCCATCACTCATATCACTGAGCTCAATCGGCTTGGGTGCCGGTTTGGAAGCAGCAGCTTTCGGCTTAGAGGCAGCCTTCTTGGTGACTTGCTCGTCAGACGCGCCATCAACATCCATGGGTGTGGTCGAAGACTCCTTCTTTTCGCGACTCGTCAAGAAGTCCATGAGCATGCCCGACTTCGCCTTTGCCGGTTCAGCAGCCTAGACGTCATGCGTTAGCTTGTCATCTTAAAACTCAGCCGAATGTCTTACCTTTGGCTTTGCAGCTGTCTTGTTGACAACGCTATCCGGGTACTTGTTCATGAAGCCAGACAAGAAGCTCTGCTTGGGCGCAGCAGCCTTCTTCTTGGGCTTGATCTCAAAGTCGCTGTCGGCCTCGCTGTCATCAGCCTTGCGCTTCTTTGCTCCACCCTTTCCGCCAATCTTGAGCTTGGCAGATGCGCGACGACCCTTCTTGCGAGACTCCTTCGCTTCATTCTCGGCAAGCCTCTCTTGAGTCTCCCACTCCTCGACGAACTCATCCAAGTCAGTTCCCCACAGATCCTTGGGCGACTTCTTAATGAGCTCATCAATCTCCATCTCCTTGTCGCCGATTTGCCTGAGGAGCTTCTCGACACGCTCTTGCGTCAGAGACCAGATAGCCATGCCCAGGAGGTAGTCGAAGTCATTGGCACCCGCCTCCTTGTCTTCTTCTGAGTCGTCTTCGTCGACGACTTCCTCCTCTTCGCCTTGCTTCTTCGCCTCGTTCTTCGGGATAGGCGAGAAACCGAGCTTCTGGAGTTCAGCAACGATGACCATCTTCTTCTTCTTGGACACGACAAGCTTGTTGTCGATGATCATCTGGATGAACCGGGCCTGGTTGGTGAGCTTGTTCAAGTCCTTTGACATTTCGTCAAGCATGTACTGCTTGCGCTTCTCGTAGAACTTAAGACGGACGTGGTAGAACTCCTCGAGAATATCGAGTTCGGTGGCGTACTTCTGAATGCGGCCCTGAGCATCGAAAGCGACCAGGTTCGAAGTGGCGAGGTTCTTGTACAGCTTGAAACGTTCCTCGAGACCCATCTCAATGGCTTGTTGCATGTTCTTGGCGTCCGCCATCTTGATGACGAAGCTGACCTTTTGCAAAGTGTGGTACTCGTTGTAATCCTTGATGAACGAGGGGATCTTCTCAGCCTTGATGATTCCTTCAAGCTTGTCCTTGAAATCCTGAGTCCACACACGAATGGGCAACTCTGTGATTTCGACTTCGAGCTCGCCGGTCTGCTTGATGATGCCGGTGAATTTGTAGCGGTCGCCGCCAACATCCTCGATAGTACCCTTCCAGCCCCTGAACCACGGCATCATGCGGTCCATGTCTTCTTTGGAGCTACCAGCCATGCGGCGCTTCAAGTTCTTGACAATCTCCATTGGGTTGTAGTTGGGAATAGAAGAACTCCAACCAGTACCAATACCGTCCGCACCGTTGACGAGAATCATCGGCAGGATGGGCACGTAGTTTGCCGGCTCAATGGTCTTGCCATCCTCTTGCTCATATGTGAGCAGCGGCTCATCAGTCGAGTGGAAGATACGCCGAGCAAAAGGCGACAGGCGGGTGTAAATGTAACGAGCGCTGGCAGCATCGCTTCCACCTTGAAAGCGGGAACCAAAGTTACCGCTCGGCTCCAAGACATTGATGTTGTTCGAGCCAACGAAGTTCTGAGCAAGACCAACGATTGTCTGCTGAAGAGACGCATCACCGTAGGCATAGTTTGTCATACCTCCAACGTGACCAGCAAGTTCAATGACCTTGATGTCCTTTTTCACGTTCCTCTTGAAGCAGGTGTACACGACCTTGCGTTGGCCAGGCTTCAAGCCGTCAATGACCGAGGGGATGGAGCGGAAGTTGTCGACCATACTGAAGAGAATCAGCTCCTTGTTGACGAAGTCTTCGTAGCTAATCTTTTGAGCCGTCATGTCGAGGAAAGTGCCGGGAACGAATTGGCGCAGCCACTCCTTGCGAGCGTCGGCCTTCTTCTTGGAGAACGCAAGGTCAATGAGCTCGGCCTCTTTGTCCTTCATCGTGTGGAATTCCTTCAAGTGCCTGTCGAGATCCTGGAAGTACTCAACGGCGTCCTCGGGCCGGGAGGTTCCCAATCCCTTGTAGTACTTGTGCTCCCATCCTCGTTGATGACTTGGATCCTGCTTCCACTCCTCGTACTCGGGCATCGTGAAGAAAGACTTGAGGCCCTTGGGCTTCTTGGGGTCGCCTTTCCAGACTTTAACGATGGGCGTGATGAATTCCAGGAGGAAACCCTCGATCTTGAGCAGACTAGGGAATTGCACTTGCAAGAAGTTGATGAGGAGACCCTTGATGTGACTTCCATCGTGATCCTGATCGGTCATGATCATGATGTGGCCGTAACGGAGTCCTTTGGTATCGGAGTACTCTTTCTTGTGCTGCAATCCAATAAACTTTTTGATGTTTTGGATTTCCTCGTTCTTGGAGATCTGGTCGATGGAGGCATCGCGGACGTTGAGCATCTTTCCACGAAGCGGGAAAACACCGAAGAGATCAGGATCGACCTCAGCACGTCCAGCCAGGGCAAGCAAACTGGCCGAGTCACCTTCAGTCAAGATCAACGTACACTTGTAGCCGTCCTTGGTTCCAGCTTTGTTGGCGTCCGTGAGCTTGGAGTGATTCATGCGCGCACGCCTTGAACCGTCGGTTTTCTTGAGGACCTGGTCCGCCTTTTGCTGAGCAAAGTGCAGGATGTTGTTGACAACTTCCGTCTTGGCAATGTCCTTCAGGAACTTCTCGGAAACAGTACATTTGCTTCCGAATTGGCTGGCTTTCGTGGTCATTTGCTCCTTGGTCTGCGAGGTGAAAGCCGGGTTGACAATCTGACAGTTGACAAAGAGGAACAAGTGGTTCTTGAGATGCTGGGGCTTCAGCTGAAAGCCGCCCTTATTCTTCTTTTTGATAATGTCGGTCAACTTGTTGACCACCTGGTCAGCAATGTAATTGACGTGTGTACCGCCGGAAGTCGTTGCAATCGAGTTCACGAAAGAGACTTGCGAGAATGCACCGTCCGATACCGCAAAACCAATCTCCCACCTCTCGTTCGGGTTGTCAGTGAGAATAACGTCCTGCGTGTCGGATGACGAGCCCTGCTCCGTCTTGATGGCCTTGGTGTACATTTTCATGTACTCCTTGAAGTTCTTGACCTTGATGCGGTCACCGTTGAGGTAGACCTTGAGGCCCTTGGTTGTACCAGCAATATCGTAGACACGACGCTTTGCCAAGGCCTCAAAGTCGTTGTCGATGCCGGACATTTTAAACTTGGCAAAGTCTGGCTTGAATGTGACCTTGGTGTAGGACTCGCCCTTGTGGGAGGTGATCTTGGCTTTGTTGCACTTTCCCATGTTGTCCGTCCAGGTCTGCTTGTACTTTTGGTGGGTTTTCGAGTCTGCGGTCTCGAGGCTGAACTCGGTACTGAAAATGTTGCAAAGCTTTGCACCGTAACCGTTGCGACCACCCGTCACCTTTTGCTGCTCATCGTCATAGTTCGAAGAGGTCAAGAGGTGGCCGAAGATCAACTCTGGAATATAAATCTTTTCGGTCTGCGGAGACGTTAGCGCTGCAACCATACAGACGGATGGAGGATTGCACGTACTCCGTGAATTTCAATTGGAATACCCTTGCCATCGTTGCGGACGCTGATTTCTCCAGACTCTTTATCAATCGTAACCTTGATCTCCTTCATGTTGGGGTCGTTTTGCTTGTTGTCGGCGGCGTTGACCAGAATTTCGTCGAAAATCTTGTACAGACCAGGCACAAAGCTGACTTCACGGTTCTCCATGGACTCGGTTTCTGAGTTGAAGACCCACATGTGCTTCGAGTCTCGCTCTACCGATCCAATATATGTATCGGGTCTCTTGATAATGTGCTCCAGCTGGGTGAGCTTCTGGTACTTGTCGGTCGAGTTCGCCGGAGCTTTCGCAGGCTTCGTCGCCGGGATATCGGGTTGGGAATCTCCATCATCGTCATCGTCGTGTCCGTCTAGAGCTAGGCTTCCGTTCTGAATTGGCCTCAGAGGTTTCTTCGTGGTGGTTTTCTTAGGCGCGGGGGCCTTCTTGGCGGGTGCCGCCTTCTTGGGCTTGGGCGCTTCCTCGAACTCGGAGCTCATGTCTTCTTGGAAGACCGACTCCTCGTCTGACGACATGTTTGCGGTCGGTCTCGGGTTGAATCAAAGAGAGCGAGCGGGCGCGAAGTAGCGCCAACTGCGATGCGCTGAGGCGCTTTACGCTGTAGCCAGGGCGGAAGAATTTGAAAGTGGAAAGGAGCGAAAAAAGAAAAGCGAGGCTATTTCAAGGCCGAGTGCGCCTCTTCGGGAGGTCCGGGTGTGGTTTGCAAGAGTCGCGGCGTAAGGTTGTGAGAGAGTCTACGGCTGAGCGCGATGTTTGTTTACCTGAGCGGCAGAATCAGGCGGTCGCTCCGTGGCCCGCATCCGGTCCCTACGGGCAGTGATCTTGACGCCTGAGGCACAAATCACCAAAACAGCTACGTCTGTTTGTTGTCCAATGAGCTCGGTCTCGAGTCGTGAATACTCATCTCATGCTTCCAGAATGCTTTAACCTTCAATTGTTCTTGACTAGCTTGACATGTGCCATTTCGAAGTACTCCAACAACCGCAGCTCGCTCTCTGCCCGCACCGGGCCGGAGAATGATGTCAACCTGGAATTCCAGGACAGAGACACTCGAATGTTCACTGCAGCTGCTCTGACAGCTTGTATCTTTCAGTCTCCTAAGACGCTGTTGAGGCTCGTTACATCCACATATCTACCTTCGCAAATGTGAATGTTTGCCGTGTGCTGGGCGATTGCTTGGGGGTTCACATTTCTTTCGTCACGCCGCATCACCGAAGCATAGATACTTGCAAACAATGGATCAGTAATCTCATTGGCTTTACCTGCCCGTTACACAAACGTCTGCATCATAAACAATCAGCTGGCATCGTAATCAGTGCTACAGCAAGTTTCGTATCGTCATACAATCGTGAAGTGTCTTTGCAAGAGTAACTACTGGCCTAGTTTTCATGGGACTTACGCCGCCAGGGTGACATGGCCGCACCTATCAAAGTCCTTCTAGGTGCATACTTGCCTCGCACCTGATGGTTGCAGTGACGATGCACATCTTTAATGACACGCTTGTCCTTGATCCAGACCCAGATCCGACGGAAGCGCCAAAAGCGCATGTGCATGGAAATCTCCTTCCATTTCAAGATTTGAAGAGCGAATCCGAAGGCTCCGAGGACATTCATAAGTCTCGGTAGTTGACCATCAGGGCGTGCATGTCCGCATGTCTTTTGGCAAGATGCGTCGCAGAAGCCGCCGAAGCAAAACCCCGCAACTTCTTGACCAGCCAGAGGCTTCGGCACATTAATCGGAATGAGCAACCTTACCTTGCAAGCCCTGGCATTGCCTGTCGCGCAAAGACGTCTGCTGCGGTCAGGTTGGGGCTAGCTCTACAGGTCCTCCTCGATGAGTTCTTGGTTGCGATGATCTCGAACCATGGTAGTTGTATTCAACCGTTGGCATCAGCAAGAAACTGTTCAGCTGCGTCTTTGAGGTTACCACCATTACTCTTGACGCGGTTGAACATGTCTCGGGCGATTGCTTTTTGATCTTTTGCCGCAGCGTCGTTGGGATTTGGCCCGTTCTCGGCCTGCCCGTCCGAAATGCTGATCTTGAGCAGGTCGCTAATCCACACAGCAATCATGCCCCGAAGCTGGAGTAGGTCGACGTTTTTGTCGAACGGCGGTGACGTCAGCAACTTGTCAAGTCGCTCGGCGATTTCCTGCGCTTTCTTAAGCTCCTCGACGCGAATGGCTACAATCTTTGCGTCTCGCTTCTTGGTCTGCCTCGACGTGTTGTCTTCACTTCTCGAGTCGAATTCTGATCCAGCATCAGACTCTTCAAGGTCATCCTTCTCCATCTCCTCCATTGCGCGGCTGGTTTCTTGGGAGATTTGGTAGATCCAGAGACTGAACATGGCGGGATAAAAGGTCAGCGCATTGGGTTTGTGCGGGTGGGTTTGTAGAAACGGATATTGGACGATAACGCGTTCGTAATACTCGCGCGCAGCTTGAAAGCCCTCTTCAGAAAAAAGATTGCGACCGGGCTGGTCAGCGGGACCATCGGAATCATCACCATCTTGCAGAACAACAGAATCGGTGGGCTTTGAACGGCCGTGGAGAAGAACTTCTGCGCCGATGCCCCATCGCCCATGATTTCGAATGTCCATAATTGTGCCAGCATGCTCAGCTCTGAGCAGCATGCCCCAAGCGCGACCCGCGCGCTGGTAGTCGCCTTTGAGCAAGCAGTGATGCATGACTGTGGTCAAAACGCTCAAGTGGTGGCGCTTGAAGCTCGAGGTTCTTTGGTCAAGGTCCTGGGTTACACTGGCAGTTTTGGAGAGACCAGGGGCGTAGATGGGAGGCTTGAGGTCGGCAAGCTTTTGCTGGATCTCAGACGACCTGAGTTTCGGCACGGTGACCTTTGTTGGAGCATGTGGAAAAGGGTCCGGGGGCAGGTCGTCGTCGGGATCATGGCCGGCGGTACGAAATTGGCGGGCATCTGCGGCTGAAAGGGTCGAGATGGCGGGAGTGGCTCTGGTGGAAGATTCTGGGCTGCGGTCACGGCCTTTGTCGGAATCTTGATTGTCGTCTTCGTTGTCGTCGTCGTCTGGACGCTTTCGCTTGCGCGGCGCGGCGTGTCTGCGAGCGCGCAGGCTTTGTGTGGGTTTGATGGGCTGGGCAAAATAGGGAGCCATGGCGGAGGAAGAAGACACTGGAGGTGGCTGGCGATGTCGGATGGAGACTCAAAGTAGCGGTGCGGAGGTGCAGTTTGAGTAGTTGGCCTGAAGCAGGGGTGCAATCGTCATGCGCTAGTCAGCAACCAACTGTTGGCCAGCGCCATCACCGCCGCGTCGCGGCCTCGTTGACCACCACCAACATCCACAACACCTCGTCCCAACCCAACCCAACCAAAACACCTCCCTCCCTTCCCGTTCGCTCCCTACTCCGACGCCTGCCAGTCCTCGCCGCTCACTGGACTGGTCCAACGACTGTACTCCTTCATCATGGGCCAGAGCAGCTCGCGAGGCGCTGCCCAGCCCTCCGGCTCCTCGCCCTCATCACAACGCTCCTCTCCATCTCGCCGTCGCGATGCGCCCTCACCTTCGGAATCGCAACCTTCCTCTCGCTCCTCCCGCCGAAGCCTCAATTTCTTGCCCCGCCTCCACTCGGATCGTTCAGATGCCAGCTCCACTGGGCCTGCCAACGGCCCAGGTCTCCTCCGCCACCGTCACAGGTTGAGCCGCGCTCACTCGTCCATATCCAGCATACTCTCTCGCTCTGGATCCACCTCACGCTCTCGCGATCGACCCGAAAGGAGTAGCTCAAGATTTTCTATTCCCGTTTGGAGCACAACTTCTCCGCACCATGTCGACGAGGCCCCCAGCGAGCCTGCTCCCAGGCTACATCCGCCGGAACTGGGATCATTAGATTTCGATGACTTTACCGAAGCCTTTGAGGCCGAGTCGCTAGCTACTCCCCCAGCTCCAGAGCGGGAAGACAACAATGAGACGCCGAGCAGCTGGCAGAGACCAACCAGTCTCCTTGATCGCGTGGCTGGCACCGTGGTTCCCGAGAGGACCGGTGGAAGAGTCAGGAACTCTTTGAGACGTCGACGATCTCCTCTTCGCAGCGGCGAGGACAACGCCGCCATGCTCTCCCGTCTATTGTCCGTCGCTGCGGCTGCTACGGCGGCCACGCTCATGGGGGATGACCACAGGGCTGGTGCAGAGGCCCGCAACTTTGTTGGCGGCGATGAGGACGGGACTTTTGACGGCTTCTTACAATCCTTGCAGAACGGCCGAATCGCTTCTGCACTGAGGGGAAGCGCCGCTGCTATCGATGAGGAATCGGACACTCCAGGTTCCCCGGCTCCGTTGAATTTCTTCCGCATGTTCAGATTTGGCAACACTAGGAGAGAAAATGCTTCGACCAGATCCTCTGATAGCCAGGATGGTTCCGGAGAATCATCGGAAGCGCAAAGCGCAGGCGAAGAAGGGGGTGAGGGTCGAATGGTACCGATCATCATCGTCGGCATCCGATCCATCACACCCAACACAGGAGGCGGCGCCCAGCACGATGACAACATACCACCATTCTTGGATGCTCTGTCTAGCTTTCCTGCGCCAATAACATCTGGAACCGAGCCAAGCATTGACGGTATTCTACGCCAGCCTCAGAATGGGACCAGGTTCAGTCACAGACGTCGGGCCTCGATGGGTGGCATCAACACTTTCCCAGGCTCGTATGACAACCAGCGGCATCAGCGTACGACAGAACGTCCGCGGCCTTTTTCAAGCCTTGATACACCCCCCGGACCGCGACCACCCCCTTCGACCCCCTCTGGCTTATCTGCCTTTTCATCAGGAGAGTCGACACCTTCCTTCACTCCTTTGTCAGACACTCCGGCAGGTCAATCTACGGAATCCTCGCGCCGTGAAAGTCTCGCGCGGTCCACAGCCGCTGCTGGATCTGGGCTTGACCCGCCCACAGAGCAGAGGAGTTTCCCTCCATTCCGGACGGCCAGACACCGCCGCCTGAGCGAGTCTGATCACACTAGGTTTGGCGCTGGATCATCAAGGCGCAATGGCGTTGTCGAACCAGACCACGCTCCCGGCGAAGGCCCGCGGAGCTGGATCATCTATGTTCTCGGAGGCAGCTATCCGGAAAACCACCCAATTCTCACTACGCCAAGTCTCTTCACGGATGCTCCCACCTACGAGGACATGATGCTTCTATCTACGCTTCTCGGACCCGCAAAACCCCCTGTCGCCAGCGATTCCGACGTCGCATCTGCAGGTGGAATTTACACCATCCGCGAGGTCCCATCCACTTCCGAGGGCGAAGCTGAGGGATTGGTCGCATCATCCGGCGATGGGGAGGAGTTGATCACCATAGCGGCTGACCAGCGATGCCTTGTCTGCTTAAGCGAGTACGAGGTGGGAGAAGAAGCACGGAAGTTGGTCCAGTGCGGACATCTCTTCCATCGGGAATGTATTGATCAGGTAGGTACCCTCATTCCTCGGGCTTGTTGCAGATTGCTAACCTTTCAAAAGTGGCTCACGACCGGGCGCAATTCATGTCCTCTCTGCAGAGGTCAAGGTGTTGAGGAGCACGAAAAGCGGAGTAACCCGCCTGCGTCTCCGAGTACCGAGACATCGGCTGCGCCAACGCCTGCTACAGCTTAGCTGGTTGCGCATGCAACGGCTTTGCCCTTGTGTCTCCATCCTCGCCCAGCGGATTTTCGCGCCAGAGGATGAGCCACTTCGACGAAATCCCTTGCACATTCCTGATCGCTGGCCTCGGACAGCACTGTGCTCTCTTTGCTCATCAGCTCTGTACAGGTGGAAAAGCTTCCCGGCTCACCAATTGCAGGCTCGTCATGCATATAGCACGCGCTTTCGAAACATCGCAACTAGCGACTCGTTGGTTTCTATCTGACATCACCCATGGGTTCACTTTGCGTTTCCATATTCACAGCTCTCGGATACAGGACAATTGTCCTTTCTCATGTGCGTTGTTCAAAGCCCAAGTTTGTTTTTCATTTCGGGTGGATGCTTCTGATGGTAAATGTGTTTTTCACTCAAAGCGACAAGTCGGACATAATGAGTCTTGTTTTCTTCGTTCACACTTGAGGTCTATCTGGGCAGGACTGGGGAGGAGCGAAACGGCGTTTTATAGGGATTTTCCTGGGATCGATGATTTGAGAGCTCCTTTCAAGCTATCACGAAAGACGAAGTCGCAGCTTGAGGAGGATGGAATTTTGGGCGGCGACTGGGAGGAATACATGATCACGGCCTGCTTCATTTCTTTCTTTTTCGTCATGTTTTCCATCATATCGTTGCACCTTTTGGGGGAAAGACGTCGAGCTTTCCCCCCTCTCTCCTCCCTCATAGCGGCAAAGCGATGGATGATGTCTGGGCTCGGTTCTTCCGCCGCTGCCTGTGTTTTTCTCCATTTTCCCTTCACATACAAACCTTCCCATGCGTGATGAACACATTGCTTGTCCCTCTTATGAACACATTTGCCCCCTTTTCTACAATACTCATGGCGATTGCGGACGGAAGCGCTGTTTTTCGATTTCTAGTCCTTTCCAGCCCTGCGTTTTCTCTTCAAACTTGCCGCAGCTCAAACGACATCATACGAAGACAACGGTCGCAATCTCTGTTTTACAAATCAGCGAGTGTTGCCTTTTAACCCCTTCATCAATTTGTCAATCTGCATTCAGCTCCATGCCTCCACAGCAAACAGCACGCGGAACAGCTTATTTCTACCAAGCACGTCGAGTCTGTGTGCAGCAATACCCCTTTTGCCGCCTGCAGACTCAATGTCCCCCCTCACCGCCTTTTTGGTACTTTAGTAAAGCTATACCACACCCGCTCTATGGTTTGTACCTGCTTTGCAAGCAGAGATAGAATAATATGATGGCTTGAAGTTCTGGTTTCAAAGACGTGTTCGCGTGCGTGTGGTTCGTACTCGTACGTAACACAGAGTATGGGAAGGGAAAGCTTTTGTCGAGGGACAGAGGTATTCGTCGTATCACTGGCGGCGCATGAACATGCTTGAGCTTACGAGTTTGCTGCTTTCAAAAGAGGCAGTTGAAACCCGTCTTCATTTCCAGGATCTCGAGACCTCTACGCTGGGATTTTGACTCTTTTGACTTGGCCGACGACTATAAAGATTGGTTTCCCTGGCCTGAGATCTAGGACTCATTTGACCTCTCCTCCACTAATTCATGCGTACGTTCCATACTCCTTCCAACGCAGCCTCCCTTAGCTGCGCGAAAAAGGAAGGAGAGCCAGAAGTCAGTCGAAAATCCTTCACCACTCTTTCGCCTCCTGAAAGGACAACCAACAAATAGCTTGCGCAATTTTGGTCAGCCAAGCAGCAAATGCCCACACAGTCTTTTATTCCCTACATATATCCACGCGACCGGTACCACAGCACACAGCGAGCAAGAAAGCAAACGTTTATGAAGGGTTGGTGGTGTAGTGGTAACATGTGCCGCGGCGACGGTCTTTTCCGCGGTGAGACCCAGGTTCGATTCCTGGCTGACCTGCTGCTTAACGTTTTGCGTCCTGTCTTTTTGCGCAATGACTGGAGTGTTGGGAAGTGTGGTAGCGAAAGCACGGATGAGGGATTTATGGCTGATATTTGGTGAGCCAGTGGATATGAGGCCAGAGGGGGAGAATTGTGCAGGCGGAAATGATGGAGCTGTGGGAGTGGGAGTGGAGGCGAAAGTTGGAGTTGTGGGATGAAGGTGCACGCTTGTGTTTTAGAGAATTGTGCTGCCTTTTATGTGTGTGCAGCCAGCCTTGCCTTGAAGATGGACCAGATTCCTCACAGCTAACCATCCTTTCTCCTCGTTTCTTTTCTCCACAAAATCTGCCTTCTGATATTCATACAAGTCCGTTGAAGCGAATCCTTTATGGGCGGTTCGAATGTTCGAACGAGGGAACGAGGGGGACCGGCGCCATGTCGACGATGTCCCTGGAGTCTTGACAACGGCCGTGCGTAGTGTTGGAGCTTACCAGCAGCTGGCATGCGCCTTGCTCAAACCCCCTTTTGGCGTAATACAATTTTTTGACTCCTTGTCGGCTTCAAACTGCGACCTGCCGTGCCCTGTGCGCGACTACAACGACTCGGCCGTCATCCTGAAGTCTAATTTCTTTTCGCCGCTGTCTTGGGTGAATAGACACTGTTCCTCCACCAAATCATTATCTGTTGTGGTGATTTGTAAACGCATTTCTGTGTAAGAGCAGTAGGCCACCACGAGCTTTCAAGCTCTCTTGCTGCTTTGTGGATGCCGCGGTGCGTTAAGTCCATCATCCTGGCGACTTGGTCTGAGTGTTGGCAGCATACGCTCGGCTCATCTTGCATTTTCTCTTCGCCGAGCGGGACTCTGGTCCATATGGAGAACCTTCGAGCCAATTGCAGTTGACGTGTCGAGGTCTGGTTGTGGGCGGCTCGCGGGGAGTGGAGAGGGAAGTGACGACGTCGCCGTAGGCCACGAGGACCAGGCGCGAGTGGCGTTGTGGTCATCCGTCGAGTCCCGACCAAGTCGAGAGCAGAAGGGACATTAGCCCTCGTCTACTCCAGTTTACCGGGGCAGTGTTTTCGCTCATTTCCAATCTTTGAAATGCCGGCAGTATCCGCTCTAGCTGTAGCCCACCTCGTCACTCTTGAGTCACTGTCCTCCAAAACGCGCTGCCTTCTGTGTGGGCCAATCAGTGAGGGGGGAAGTGTTGACGACGGTGTCAACCACCGAGGCTGCCTGCGGAAGCGTGATGACCTTCACACCGAAGCGGCCGTGAAGCTCTCGGCTCTCCTCGTCTCTCTTGGATCTCTTTCCTCTTCTTTCAAAGCATCTCTGAAGCCGACCGCCTGTGTCCGGTGTTCTTTGTCTTGATTGCACGCTTCTCAATGAAGAGGCGAGGTGGTGGATACGGCTCTTGATTCCAAGATGGCCTCTTGCGGAAGTGTTGCAGCTTTCACTCGTTGCAGCTGCGGAGCACTCCGCTCATTGTGCCTCTCTCTTGAGTCTCTTTCCTCTCCAGCTCATCTCCAAGGCCAACAGCTCACCTCATCTCCCTTCCATGTCTTTCCTCTTCGGTCCATCTTCGAAGCTAGCCTCTCATAATCACTGCGGCAAGTCTTTGTACTGGAATTCTCGAAAGAAGAGCGTTGAAGGGTTGACGACCTGACGGTCTCAGGGGTTTGGCAATGGGTTGCTTGGTGTTGTCTCGTAGTGGGCGAGTGGCGACGATCAGAATGCCGATTGAAGAGAAAGGCCTGCAACGTAGAATGGTTTTTGAAAGCTCGAAATCAGAGCAGAGGGTCGACGTTTCAATGTTGGGCGCTGGTTGTGGGGTGGACGAAATTATGAGGAGTTTCCGGCTTGCTGCTATGGCAGTACTTGATGCTTGTAAGTTTGTTCGCAGGTACTGGATGGAAGGAGCGGCGCGGTGCTTACGTACTGCTCGTGCGACTGATACTACGGACAACTGGAATAAGTCTGTTGTCATGGTCTTTTGAACTTTTCATACCGAAGCTCAATTGTCTCGTTCGGGGTTTCCCTTCACGTCATAGCTCGAAGAGAAGAGATGCGTGCAGACACAGTAAATGTCCATTGTTCGTGTATTTGCCAGATTCTTCAGTCCTACAGAATGCTGACTTTGCAATCAGGACTCCAGGCAAAGTTTAATAGAACGGCCAAAGCCGCCTTGGACTCAAGATTGAGTTCGATTTCACAGCCGCATTGTTTTCGTCCTTGCAGCCAATCACATAATCATGGCACGTCCATTGGTCTCAGATCTTCAAGATGCTTTTTATGATTCCGTAAACTCGCTCAGCTAATTGTTGGTCGTATTCGGACAGGAAGGGGCATCCATGTTTACAGGTTGATATGTCAGCCCGTTGCTCCCGCCATGGCGTCATCAAATGCCTGTAATCCATTCTCGCATCGCATACGTCTTTCCGAGGACCTACCTTCCGAATTTGGCACCGAGTTTGCACTCAACTGTACACCGCAATGTCCAGCGAAATGTGTGTAGGAGAAGTGCAATAACGGACGTGCCTCCGCTGGGCCTAGCGTGCGGTCCCTGAGTTTCAGGTTTTCGACCGCATCTCTCTTGGAGCATTCCGCGAAACCGTCTTTCGCACTCTTGACCTTCACCTACCTGTTCATGTTGTTCTCCGCGCGGAGCTCTATCGCCCGGAGCCCTTGGCGCGTTTCCGCCGTAGTCAACTAGTCCCTTTCGTTGCCTAGACTACCGGCTAAATGGGCTCCCGATATTTTTGTCTTCTGTTCTTGTTGTTCCTCGGACCCGGCTCCTCCCTTTCCCGTAACTATGATTCTGGCTGACGTCCCAAGACCACCGAATGGTCTGGGCCGGCGGGAGACGCTAGATAGGGCGGGAGCGGAGAGGTCGGGGGAGCGGCGGAAAGGCGGACACTCGATTTGCTCTACAGCGGCGGCTTGCGGTCTGGGATAAGGCTGTGGCGGCTGATTAGTTGTGTGCTTCATTTCATAGCGGCGGGCTTGCTTAGCCTCTCTCGGGCGGTCGGCGAGAACACACCGAAATGCCCAGGAAGGTACTCGCGATAAAATCACGAAAGGAAAAGCGGTTGCGAAGAGCAAGGAAATTTGGGATATACAACAGACTGGCAGAGAATCTGTGTGGAGCTGTGTGGCGAGGATGATGAGAGTGAGAGAGATGCTGCTGGCAGAAAAGGCCTACCTGGTCAAGGTTCAGGACGAGAGAGCTGGTCGGAACTATCAATATTGAAATATAATGCGCTTACAGGTTCCACAAGCGCGGCGCGATCGTAGATACGAATACACAAACGAAAAAGGAGATGAAGAGGAGGAGAATCAATGGAGTGGTGGATTGCAGAGCGGATGATTTCCCACTTTGAGCATTACATCAGCGCGTCACATCCGCAATATCGCTGGACCCGCAAAGCGCAAGCCACCACACAGCACACACCCTTACGGACTACAAGAGACGGCATCCCTCCCTCTTCGACCCTCCTATCTCCTCCGGCGAGAACAGCGCGGAAAAAACATCACCCTTAAAACGAGGCACCGCGCCGCTTGCGCAACCACGAAGCTTCAGGCGCACAGCGAGTTCCCACAAACCATCCAAGTCTACGGATGTATCGTTGACGATGCTGACCACGACTCACGTTGTCACTACTCACTCTTTCTCACTTTGAAGTACCTAGGTACCTCCTTTGGTCCCGTGCCACTGCCTCCATCACCGTCGCTGGCCCACCAAACGTCACAAGTACCTCCTTGCGCTTCGCCCTCTGAGTTTTTTTCCAGGTGCCTCGCGACAGAAGTACTACCGAGATGACAGTACCTACAGAAAGACGGACGACGGACGGACAAGCAGACAGCAACACACCACTCACTCTTGCCCCCTCGCTCACTTCTTCCCTCCCCCTGTTCACCGAACGCTAGACAGCAGGCAACGTCCTCGTCCCAGCCAGCAGTCTTACACCAACCATCCAAGGCACACCAGACCCCGACCATGGCTCCCCCATCCAACTAGCCCCTCCCCGGGGGGCACGAGAAAAACCCTAAATCCACCTTGCCTTTCCGCCCGCCGCGCTCCCTCGCTCCGCCCGCTCATGCTATTCAGCTAGCCAGCATCTCCCCTCCTTCCCCCTCTCCTCTCCGTCTCGACTCGACCTTACTTTCCGCCGGCCCGGGCCGATCTACGCGCAACACAGGAATCTGCCTCCGCGCCTGCACGGCGCGGCGGGACGAACGCCCAGGGCAGGGTACCCACGGAAAGTATGCAAGGAAGAGAGAACCAGAGCCAGAGCCAGAGCGAGTAGACAGCGCGCGAGAGAGAACGCCGCGGCGCCGCTGACGCTCTGTGGTGAGTGAGCGTTGTGACGGGAGGGGAGCTTGCCCCGTCAGCCAACCAACCAGCCAGTTCTGGCCTTGATCCCCCGCCGTAGGTGTAACGGCGCGGCGGCCGGTTGATGTAGATTTTTTCTTCCTCAGTGGTGGCTGTGGCGCGCGAGGCGCGAGGCAGAGGGCGAGGCCACAAGGCCCTTCGTATGCAACGGTGGCGGATTGGGCTGCCCTGCGCGGTAGCTGCGGCTAAGTTGGTCGCAGTGGCGGATACGTTTCGACAAGCACACGCTTTAGAGGTGGGTTTGCTCTGCGCTGTTCATAGGAACGTAAACATACCATTCTTTTTCTGGCCAGTCTTCTTGTCAGCAAGATAGACTCTTAGCCTCGGAATTCCTAATCCGTCCGCGCCCTGCGCCCGATTGATTCATTGCTCGATTAGCTCCCCGTATGTTCGCGTACGAGTACGAGATTTGCGACGTTGGAACTTGTGAGCAGGACGATGACGTTGAGGACGTGAGTGATTGGTGATGTCTATCTAAGCCATGAGGTGGCTTTGACGATGGTTGCTGCAAAACTTTTGGTGTTGAGCGCTGTTGAGGCGGATTGGGGACAGCGCGAGACTTCAACGGGCGCTCCCGGCTTTGCGCATCGTGCATTTCTTGGTAGGGTATCTGGCATCTTTGGCAGATGGTGCGGAGATTTCATTAGACTGGGTGTGGTCCATGCTGCTTAACGTATGTATGTGCCCTGACTCTGTCCTTCAGTGGTAGTTTCAACGACGCAGATATCGTCGACCTTTTGATCTGCTATGGACGACGCAGTCTGCGGTCCGTCGAAGCTCATCACTAAAGCACAGAAGCGGTCCGTACCGCGTTCCGTTGACTGTCTCACGTCCAGGCCGATCACTCCTGCTTCACTTCCGTCCAACTATAGCATCGAGAGGCCGGTTGAAGGCTTCCGCTTTGCTACCGATCTAGCGTGTGCACACCGTATTGTCCAGTACCTGCTCCCTCGACGCTGTCTCCACCGGTTATTGTCCAGTCCGTCTAGAGACGCTGGCGGCGTTCCTTGTTCTGGTTCCAGAGAAGTGTCCCGGTGAAATTGTCTTCTTCGTCGGCGGGTGAAGGAGCAGGCAGGACAGGAACGGCCTGTGGTCTTCGGTTGGATGGAGGGCATGCACAGAGGACTGGAACTGGGCTCGGTCGCGCGATTGGCAGGCTGGAAAACAGGCTTGTTGGTTGAGAACCCCACTTGCAGACAGAAGGATTCCGCTTGGGACGATTCTTAATCTTGCAAAGTAGATGCAAAGGAGTACGAAGGCTGTCTAGTTGTGGCTTCTACTGATGCTTTGGCGCCGCAGATACGAGCGAGAATGTAGCAATCATCAAGTGGAGCTGCCACCGCCGGTTTTGTTGGCACTATGGATTGTGTGGCGATGTGGAATTGATAGCGAGATCCACGACTCAGTCACTGACGTCTTCTTCGTCTGCAGTCCATCAAGACTGACTACCACCTGCGTCTCTCTCCAGAACGTCGTTCACTACAATGTCCTCAGTGTAGACATCAGACACATCAGTGTAGCAATAGAGCGGTATACTTCCGTTCAGAGAACCGTCCGCGTTGGCGCACCGGCCACAGAAGACCCCGACTTACAAATCCAGTCTAACCGCCTCATGAGAGCCGCTGACTGGGGCAGTCAAATCCTTCTTCCGTTTAGCAGAGGGGACTCTGCGTGCAGACAGACCGGGAGGGCAGAGGCCTACGGGCATGCGAACGCATCCAACAAGGCTCGTGGTGGTATTTTGCGTTTTCCTCTGCGCTCTCGCAGCATGCATTGTGGCACTTACCCCCGCTGTAGCCCCTCAATCAGTGATGGTCCCCCTGCCCTCTCTCTCTTATGCCATTGACTCCGCCCCAGTCAAATTCCCGCTCTGCTCCGAGGTCATTTCTTGCGCTTGCGCAGAGATGTTAAGGATCACCATCGTCCTGACTCTTTTCATGCATGTCACTCGTCGATTTTTATCGCCCGCCCGCTTTGCACACGCCCCGCTCCCCCTGCCTCACACGTCCCTCCCCTGGTTCAAGGACTCTTGGGAGGGGGTTGAAGCACCTACCGGCCTGGCTCCCGAGTCCCTCTTCACACCCGCCTGTCTCATGTCTGATGCCCGTCTGATCGCATTATCGATTCGTTGCTTTGCTTTTTGGACCAACGAAAAGAGGAGAAGACCAGGAGAACAGACCACCCTGCACAGTGAGATGGCTCGGTCCACCTACCTTATTTATGGTCATTCATCTATATGGGCCATGCAGCAAGTCAGTAAAACTGCTAGTCAAGTGGGTAGAGTCGGTGTCACGGCGTGGTCGTCGTCGGCCCCCTCGTTGGAGGATCGGTCACGTTTCCTTCCGCATGTGACGATAGCCTTCCATCTCAGCTCTCGGGAGGTGGACGATGCTGGCGACGTTTGCCGTCGGTCAGACCCGAAGCCGGGTCGTCCTGCTTCTGGGCGGCCTTGGTTCAAACAAGACTCATACGTGGGTGCCGGACGTCCGTGTGGTGTGAGTATGAGAGGAATGCCCCTTCTCCTAGGCGCGTAGGTGGAGACGACTGCAAAAAATGCCTGGAGAATCCGGCAGGTTTGGACCGACGGGAGGTTGAAGCTCGCTCCTTTGTCGCATTATTGCTTCTCTGCCAGGCTCCAGAGGTGCCTCTCAGCTGATGTTCCCCTCTTGTTTGATGTTGCTGTTACGTCCTTGATGTCGTCCCGTCGCATGGCTTGGGGCGTGGACATGCGCGTGCGTTGGAGGAACGGGACTGCGCAACGGTACGCTGCAGGACGGTAAAGCAACGGCTGCTGCCGTCCGGGCTATAGCGCCGTCGAAAATCATTGTCGTGTTGTGAATTGATACTGTCGATGTGTCTTGAGCCGCATCTGTTCTTGGAACCAATGAGACCGACTTGGAGGATCGTGCAGACGGGTGTTGAATTCTGAATAAGGGATGGAGCGCGAGTGACGATCCGATGCAGACGGAGTTTCTCATTCCGTTCAATCAGCGCAACGGAGGGTACCGTCGGGGCGTTGCTTAAATTATCCTGGGCCTCCAGGCGCCATGCAGATGGTATGGTTGCGCTGGAGTGGTGGATATTCAATAGCCCTGCGCGGCATGTTGGTCTACTTTGGGCTGCAATGCCCGTCCTGGCGTTGGCAGTAGTTGGCGTCGACGTCACCATATGGGTGTGCTGGGGAAGGGTCAGTACGCTGTTTGCCGGTCTGATATCCGTTAAATCAGCGGAGGCCTGAGTGCCGTGGAGATGGTGGAGCCCGCCCAGTCACCCAGTCCATAGTCTCTCTGGGTAAACATCGGACCAAGGGGAGCAGAACTGACCCCGACCGGAGGTTAGAGGCGGACATAGCGGAAACAAGACAAGATTTTCCTAGATTCGTATGTACCCGAAGTCTATGTTGATGATGCTGCCGAAAGTCGGGAACGGCAACGGGGTGCATGGACAAGTTCAAAGATGAGTTGATTTTTTTTAATTCCTTGAGAGCTTGGCAGGTACGCGATGGGACGCCGTACGCCTGCCGTTCACGTCATTCCTGGCTCCCGTCACCTCCTTGCCTGCCCCGAAAAGTTGTGTAATGTGAGGCTCAAAAATAATGTTTGCTGCTGGAGGCAGGGTGGCGTGGAGGATGCTGGATCATGTGTCTGCGTACAGACTGCATATACGGTGTTGGATCTGCTGACCGTCTCGATCGCCACTTGCTGTCGTAGTCTTGTTCCGCTCATTTTGGCTGTGCTGGTGGAATGTGTATCGGGTAGTTGGAAGCAACATCGTCAGCATCATGAGAGGCCAGAATAATGGATGTTGCCGGTCGACAGGGAACGGTCCCTGTCGGCAACGTCGGGCGCGGGCGTTGGGCCTGACCAACAGGCACATCTCCGCGCTGGGCCCGGGGCAGCTGGGATCCCCCAGTGCATACCCGTCCGCGTCTCCACCACACTGCTGCGTCGATGATGCTTGACGACGAGAGCAGCTCGTGGTGTCGGCGGCGGAGATTTTCTGTGTCGCAGAAGGCGAACAAGGCCCTGCTTCGAAAACCACCACGCTGTTGGCGCTCTCGACTGACCAGTGGCGCCCATACTATTGGACCGCTACTGCATCGCAAGCCACGGCGCCTGTTGCTGCACTTTTGGCCCTCGAGATCCAGCGCCTACAAGTTCATCGAGGCAAGCTGCAGCCTCACCTTAAGCTTGTCCGCGTTCATCCCCTAATTTCAGAATGCTTGAGCTCGTTCTCGGATCCTTTGCCTGAACAGCTTCGAAGGGCGTCAAGCCGGAACCGCGTACCAGACGCCAAATATCTCAAGCATCACGGTATCCAAGAACTCGTTGCCCTTGAGTTCCCCTTTGAGGCGCAAACGGCCGCCCAAGAATTGAGTCGCCGGACATCGACTGCATACAGTATGGGGCCTGTTCCTTTTTTTCAAGCCCGCTTGCGCGTCCACGGAGCTCGTAGCTCCGCTACCTTTCGATGAAGTCGGTACACCACTGCTCGTGAGGATTGTATTACATGTCCCAGTTCAGAAAATGCTCGACTTTTTTTTGGGCCTGTCACGGAAAGGCCCACGGCAGATGTACCAGTGATGGCCGTTGCCCCGTGTCCGCCTCAGCGCTCAGGTTCCCGTGAGATCATACTCATCTTTGGACCATCGTCGGCAACTCTTCCGCATAGCATGTGGGAGGGATATTCCTGGACGGGCATGCAAGGGCGCCAGCGCCACGCGACAGCTTAGATCCGGTGCAAAGGGCGTGGTAAAGCAAGCGCAGCCGGTAGCGGTTGTTAGCCCATGCGCCAACGACTGTCAGGTACCGGCACTTGAACGCCTACCCGTTCCATGAGACGAACAAGATGCGCGTCGACAGGTTTTGTCCCAGTTTTGAGACTGTTTCTCCAACATGCTGCAGACTATTGCTCCTGTCTGACGCGTTCACCAGCACCACGAGGCAAGGCTGCTGCGTGTGCTCGTGGATTCTGTTGTGCGTGTTTGGCCGCCTGGCGCGCCTTAGGGCAGGCGTGATCGTTGGACTTCCCGATGCGGTAATATGTTGTACGACGTCGTCCCCGGTGGTGTAGGTATCGGCCAGCTCCTGAACTGGTCACAGCGTCGGGCCATACTTTCGCCGTCGATTCCTGCTCGAGGCGCATCAAAAAGGGCTCGTGCGGAGAGGACGGCGGGATTCCGCTGGTTTAGACCACCAAACCCCTGGCGGATCCGAGACCTGAGGCACGCTTCTGATCTTCTTCTAGAAGGGGCCAGCACGGAGTCAGGCCCGCGACACTTGATACTGTAGGGCTATCTTTCAAACTGCGTTCTGCGGGCACACATGGTCCTGTCCATCATCAACAACACCAACCTGTATATGCCCTGGCAACTCACTCGGGTAGGTCGTGAGGCAGTGCAAAATGTTCGGGGCCGGTGTTTCATATCCGAGCCCGAGAGCGCCCGACCAAAAAGCCCGAGCGTTCGGATTTGGATCTGGGGAAAGAGAAAAAGGGTTTTGCAGGACACGTACTTTTTGCCACGGATGTTGTTTGCATGAAAATGCGATCTGCTTGACATGGCTGTGCTGGAGGGTCGTAAGCTGATCTAGGGTGCCCGGGAGCGACGTCAAGGGGCTACAGAGGACTCTTGTCGGCGGGATCTTGAAGACAATCGCCCCGATTGCGGTTAAAGGACGGCCAGTGATGTCGTGCATGCTCGGGCGACGGCCAAACGGGTGGCCGGCATGCTATAATTGAACAAAGGGTGGTTTTCTGATAATAGCAGCATCGTAGAGACCATGTGCCTGTACCACATCGAATCATGGTGCTAGCGACACAGGAAAAGTATGGGCTTCCTGGTTAGCAAGGTGGGGAATGCTTGAGGCAGGCCGGAGAGGTATACCCTTGATACTAACCTGTGCATAGCTCCGTCCTGCAGTTGTGAGCAACATCGCGTAGTACAATAGGAGGAGAAATCAGGGGCGATAGAAAGAGCGGCCGAGTAATGCAGGGTACGCGAATGCGGTCAAGCCATGCACGCGCTGGGCATCGAGCGAAAGACGAGAGGAGGCACTGGGTCATTGTACTCTCCAAGGTCTATGGGCACAACAGAAAGATGTTGTTCCGATTCCACCTACCACAGAGCCGCAGATTCTGCTGATACACTGCGATGTTGTCGGTGATCCGCAGTTTGATCGAGTCTGGCGCAACAGGAGCTGCGTCCGGCAGAGCCCCTTGTCGACAAGATCAACGACACATTGTTCACCTTGGGCTTCGTCTCCGGCTGATGTTTCAACGGTAGGTAGTGACATGATTTGGGAACGTTGGAAACGCACCTGCGGCACAGATGCACGCCGCCCTTTCCGGCACGCAGCGCTGACGGTACTGAGAGTGCTGACAAGCTGCGGGCAACAGGGGTGCAGAGCGGCCGATCATGGAGACATCAGATGCGGTGTGGTTCTGTTCTCGAGGAGCGTCACAGCAGCGAGCTGTTGTCGGCGGAGCTTCTCGGCGCAACCTTGGAGGCTCTTGCAACAAGCGCGGACGGCTGTTCCCGCCGACAGCGGTTCCCGGAGTCAAAGTCGAAACAACACCTGAGGCTCCTCTCCTGGCCATCACGCGCCTCGCCTTGCCGGTGAGCAAAAGGCCCGACAGTTTGGGACGGGCTGGCTGGCTGGCAGACTCCAGAAAAATTGATGAGGCAGTGGAGATTTGTCGTCTGCGTTTGCCGCATGCGAACAGAGGGGCGCTTTTTCCTCGGCATGAATGATCCGTCCATTCTGCACCTCCGTCCTGTGATGGGTGTATGCCATGGGGCCCGTGGTCTTTTGGGGAACCAGGTTGACGGATAGCAGGCGCTGTGGGAGTTATGCCAACAGCACAATCGACCAGAAAGAGAAGGCCTCATCAGCGCATCCCTCCGCCACGTCTGACATCCTGGGCACCATCGATAAATGACGACGTGCGTTTACAGCCAATGTTTTTTTTTAAGCTTGTCTCCCCCGCTTGACCCCTGCCGAAAGGAGCACAAAGGCGGTACGCACAGAGCGAGGGGAAAAGAAGGACATGTGGGAGAGAAAATACGAAAATAATGACCAACAGGGCTACGGCGTCGCGAGTCCACGTGGATAGAAGGTCGTCCAACGCAACGCCATGCCAGGGGCTTACGTACGGTACAGGCCTTGAGCTGCTGTGACGAGTTGGGCCATGCACATCAACCATGTTGCCTATCATCGGACGACGACGGCAAAGCGGTTGACGCAAAGAGAGACGGTCGCGGGCAGGTGCTGGCACGCGTCTTAGCTGCGCCGCCTTCTTCTCATCTCTTCCAGGGAGTCGTCGTCGTCGAGCTCGAGCTCCAACAGCGTGCGTCTTTTGGGATCTGCAGCCGGAGTGTTGCAGACGCCGCCGCGACGACTTGCATTGACTGAATCTCCGAAACTCGTGAGAGCGCGAAAGAGGCGTCCATGTCGTGTCGTCCGCGGTCATGATTGCAGATGAACAGACGGCCATCATGTTGTCTCCAGGGGCATCATGCCGTGGGATATTGGCAATGGACATGGCATGGCAGCGCATGGCATGAGGGTGCATTGGGCGTCCGGGCTTTTCTTTGGAGCTTCGATCAGCCGCGGGCGGCGGGAGAGGGCGTCATATCGTCACCTCGCGGGTAGCGTGTGCGGTGGAGGGTGAGTAGAAGGGTAGAGGTGGCTGAGAGAAGAGCAGAGTGGCGGCGGCTAATGACAAAGCGGCAAGTAGTCCGCTGGCTGTGCTGCTGCATCCCATGCCATGCTCCCGTCCCTCGTCCTCACGCTGCCCCCGACGCCACGACTGCTCACGACCAGCTCGGAATGGACCACTGCAAACCCTTCATCCAACACCTGTCTCGAGTTGACAGGATCCCTCCCAGCTCTTGGTCCGTCACGTCCACTCGTCGTGGTGTTTACGCGCTTGCTAACCCGGCCCGGCCAGTACCGATCCATCGACAAACACCACGTCTGCAACCACAACCACCATCGTCATTCACTCCGACCAGCTCCAGCAGGCCCCCTCCCCCCCCCCCCCCCCCCCCTCCAAGCCAAGTCTTTTGTCAGCCTATCCTCTTCTCCCGCCCCGCTGCAATGGAGATCCTGTCCCTGGCCGCCATTCGTCCACCTGCCGGCCGACTAGCCTGTGCACGCCCTTTTTCTCTTTCTCCCTCCTCTTTCTTTGCCATTATCTTCAGTGCCCGTCGAGAGATCCGCGGCCAGGGTCCCAACGCCCGGAGGCTCGTTGGAGAAGTTGGGAGCATCGGGCCCCGGTCGACCATCTGGGAAGGCGGGGCGGCCGCTGCTCGGTGACGCCAAAAGCGCCAGAGAGAGCGCTGAACGTCTCTTTTGCATGTCGCGGAAACGGCCCATCCCAAGCCTGCCTCTTCTCCCTTGCCAGATGATCCATATCGCGCAAGGCTACCCGCCCGTACCGGCCCTGGGGCCCACCGCGCCGCTCAGGAACGAGGACGACCGGGACGCACCCACGACCATCAGACCAGTCACTGCCCTACTTTACGGCCGTGGAGTAGGACCGGTCCCCACGCTGCCCGCACGCGTACAGTGCCTTTGGATGCCTTTATTGCCCGTCTCTAGCTCTCACTAATCTTAGGGTCTTGACGGCCTTCCCGGTCGGTATATTTACACGCCGCTATTCTCACCTGCACGGGGATTGCCTAGCAGGGAACCGCTCCCCCCAAAGACGACCACACAACATACATACATCTCGTGGCGCGCATTCCATCACTCGCCCTCAACCGTCACCAGTCCCCGTCGGGCATCGATCCTCGTCCTTTCCAACCGCACTCCTTTCAGCATTTCGTCGTTCCCTGTCTGGCAGATCTGGCCCACATGACGTTGGTAACCGTCTGCCCGCCACAGCCGTTTGACTATCTCGATCAACCTGGCTTCTCCAACCAACCAGTAACCATGGCTGGCCACTACAACAACCTGCCTCCGATGCCTCCTTATTACAACGTCAACCCGGGTCATCCCATGATGCCTTTGGAAAACTTTCCCCACTCCGCGTACGCTCCTGCTTTGCAACAATATCAAACTCTTTCCTCCGAAAGCCTCCACCAAGCCTACGCCGATCTCGACGATGGAACTAGGGGCATGCTTCCTGCGTCCAATTCTTCGAGGGCAAGACGAAGGGCCTCTGGGAACGAGCAAGTGAAGCACCGCAGGACACGAAGCGGCTGCTACACTTGCCGGAACCGAAGGGTCAAGGTATGTTTGGAAGTGCTGTGCATTTGAACATTGCCAACTAAGGTCTACGACAGTGTGATGAGACTCATCCTATCTGTGAAAGTGAGTACAGCATATCGAATTTGAGTCACTTCGGCTGACCATGTTCAGGATGTCGCAAGGGGAACAGAGAATGCGTGTATCCGGAGCCATCATCTGCCAACAAGTCGAACCGCAGTGTATCCAGAGCCAAGGCTGGCTCACCTGAAAGTACTTCTTCTGCAGACGAGGAAAGCAGGACAGCCCTACCTCCAATCCTCGATGAAGACGAGACTGCTGCAGAGGTGTCGACCAGTAGGGGAAGCGTTTCGACCGCAAGCCGCCGTGATCGAGAGACTTCCAATTCGCCTTGCCTCACCGTCGACAAGAGCCCCTCGCCCTCTACTGAAAACTCGAGCCTGGCGGCAATCCACGTTCTACCTCGACGTGTCCCATCGCGCAAATCGAGCCGCTCAAACTTGCGCAAATCCCCCATTGATCGAACCTGGACAGACCTGCCCGCAGATGTGCGTTACTATCTCGACTGGTTCCGAAACAACATTACATGCCATCACTACGCGCTCAAGTACGATAGTGCAGACTTCATGCGGACGACACTACTTGAGATTGCCGCACACAACGATCACCTTCTCTACGCCGTCGTTGGCTTTGCTGCCTATCACCACGCCCTGAGCAAGCCAAATGGAAGAATATCAGACTTTTTGAGCTACTACAGTAAATCTGTGCAGCTACTTTTGCTTTCCCTACAGCGCAATCAGAGACGAACACCCGCCACTTTGCTGACAATTTTGCAGCTGGCGACAATCGAGGTGCGTGTTGGCGACATCGGAACGATCTGCGCTCGTATTGATGATTTGGACAGGAATATCTCGGAGACTACGTCAACCTTATTGGACACCAAAAGGCAGCATTCGAAATAATCACCTCCATGTACACACCGCAAAGCATCATGCAAAACGAAACACTTCGAAGGGTTATGAGTTGGTACGCTCGCTACGACCTCATGGTCGGTATCCTTTCGGGTTCCGAAACAGTCCTGAGCCGCGAATGGTTCCTCTCTTGTGCCGAATTCTATGCCCAGCAGTGTCGGGATAGACCTCACGATGTCGGTTGCAAGTTTGACGAAAGGCTGGCGCAGTGCAGGCTGCTTGCTGTGGATTCTGCCTCGCTCTTTTCCCGAAAGGCCAAGGGTCAGGTCAGTGACGACGCCTTTGTCGCTGATTGCATGACCTTGGACCGGCAATTCGACGAATGGGCCGAGCAGCTTGATCCGGCTCTTCAAGATCCATCCAAGCATCTGAAAGACTTTGGCGGTCGTCCGCCATTGGGTCCCGATGACATCGTTGACCCTTTTGATCCAGAGTTTGCTTACGAGGACGACCTCTTCCCGATGAACATTATTCTCCAAGACTATTGGGCCATTGCTCTCATGTTCAAGACGCAGTTTTGCAGCATCTTGAGGCAGCCACCTCCACCACAGGCAGCTGAGATGGCTATGAACATTTGCAAGATGTTTTCAATTCTCGAACACCACCCCCAGAGTCCCCCAGGCATGATGATTGAGATGCAAGCTTCCATTGGAATGGGCATATTGAACCTGCCAAAGGACGAAAAGCACACAACTTGGGGGAGGCGCAAGTTTGCGAAAATTGAATCTGGAGGGTGAGCTTAACTAGGAATAGAAGCAGTGGTCCTGTTAGCTGACTGATTGCACAGATATATCTATCCACACTCATTCCGTCTCCACATGTCACACGCCTTCCAAATCGATGTCTCACGCTGGTGGTTGCCCAACGACGAAGGACTCCCGAATATTATTCGCCGCATCCGTGCCTTTACCGAAGAGCGCAGCACCCCGCCTCCGGACCAGACAAGACAAGACTTGCAAAACATGAAAGGAATTTTCGACAAAATGGAACTCGGCGAAGGACAATCTCCAGTCCAGACCCCGAGCGTCGAGCAAATGCAAATGGATCTCGGCAAAGCTCATGAGGTGCCCGGACTTGGCGCCACGAGCGAGGAAATCGCGCAGATGCAGTTCAGCGAGGCGATGATTTACGAATCCAGTCCGGAATATGCGTGGAACTTTGACCATCAACAACAGTTTTAATGAAGGGCGAGCATAGGTGCCGGTCACCAAGCGAGTCTGCAGGCAGTACTCCCCCGTTTCGAGGACGAAGAGTTTATGAGATTTTAATAAGTCAGCCACAACCATCTTTACGCAAGACAGGAACTGGTCTGACTGGCAATGCGCCATTTTGCGCATCTACCTTCGAGCGGACTGCATTGGACAGAACAAGGAGTACTCATCCGCCGTCTTCAGCATTTACCTTTGTTTCAGGATCTTCGAGGTCTACATCTCTCAGCAGTTTGCATTCACAATACCATCAGCGCGGCGTTTCATAGTGGAATCGGGATCTCGTTTTAGGGCTCGATATTTTGATTTTTGGTCAATCTCCTTTTCATCATTTCCTGCTCAAAATCAAACACATCATGGGGAACGGCGTTTGGACGCGAAAATGGCATCGCATCTATTGCATAGCAAGGCCAGGCTACGGGTCATTTTTTGGAAAAAGAAGGTTGCATTTCTTGCATCTGTATTACTACAAGCGTTTCTGTCATTTCTTGGTTGCATTGCATTTCTTGCCTCGACTTCTTAGCTGTACTAATACTCGTAGATTTTTTCAACACTGAAAATCAACAGCGACATAGCGATACCATCTTTGCACATACGCAACTCCAGCACACCATATTTTTTCCTACTGCATCAAGACAGCATGACAGACACAACCACGCTCATCTCCGGTGGTCTAAACAAAGTTTTGACGTTCTCCACGTGCCTGGTGGTGCGTCTAGCAGCCAGTGATCGACAGCAATTACGGGCATTCGCCTAGGCCCGTTGTAGGGCATTCAATGCGGGGGATTAGCCAGATTCTGCAGGCTCACCCAGATTTACGCCACAGCCATGGAATTTCCAGCAGCATGGACGGGGCATGGGTATTGTCCCTAATAACCGTCGTCCGCTTCGTGCATGACGCGTCTTGCCGTTCCGTCAACAGAAACAAGAGAGAGTCTTGCTGGAGGACGAAACGGATACGAAACTCCGCTCCGCCCCCTTCGCTTGTCCGTCGCTTGTCCCGCTGCCTTGGCCGGCGCCGATGTCTTCCGCGAGACCTCGCTTGCACGCCTAACCACCCCCTTATCCGTCTCTGACCTTCATCCGACCTCCTTGGCCCCCTCACCACCCAAAAAGTCGTCGACACGCACGTAAATGGTTCTGGCCGATCGTTCAAGGCTACCAATGATTCCGAATCCGAAGCCTCCCCCTTATTGAGGCACACGTCTACCCCAAGGCCGGTGTCTCCGGGACGCGTCGGTCTTTCGAAAGCATCGAACATTTGCGCATAAAAACACAATCCAAAGGAAATTGGTGCAGATGACGTAGTGCCTCCCAGCATAAACATCCGGAGGTTTAATCTGCTCACCAATCAGACCACTCTTCAACCCTTCGGCGTGCTCCCGAGCGAATGAAAAAAAGGAAAAATCAATCTTTGGACCCTGAAAATTCACCAACGGCGCCGACGACCACCTCCACGGAAATCTATTTTTGGTTTCGTTCGCGGTGTTGGCCAAATTCAGACCTCATCCCTTATTGATGGCGGCAGAGTCCTTTGCGAGAGAACAAAAATATCCTGCCAATTTGACTGACGAGTCTCATTGTCAGGCAGCCGTCGATGCCGCAAAGCACTCCAAGTCATGGACAGACTGGCGCAGCAAAGATTATCCAAGTCGAAGCATGGGCCCAAATAAACAGAGCATCTTGGCTTGGCCCTAAGTCTCGGTGCTCTAGATGGCAGTAGCAAAAGCTTGGATTGTGAGCAAGGCCACAGTGGGAGGGCGCTGTGAGCAATCCATTTGCCCCCGCAAACACCACATCCATCCTCCGAGACACTTTCGAAATGCGCCTGCGCGGCGTGGTTCGCAATCCACTCGGTCTTGAGACGGCGATGCCGACTGCAACATCAACAAGCGCCCTGCAACGTTGTAAGTTGCAGTGGGATCCCAAGTATCCACTTTGAAGCAGTCCACCCAATTCCTCTTGCTTTGTTTGTCCCAAGGTTCTGTACGGCGAACATGTCGCAACGCCTCCTATCTCCTTGCTCGTTTGTCTCTCTCCCTGCTCCTCCGTTCGTCCGCTGCACACAATCTCGCTCGTCGGCTCGCGAAGGCAACGCAAATATCGCTTGTAGTATTGAACCATGGTGTTGGTTCTCTGTCGGTCGATCTCTTGCGTCGTCCGTTTTCGAAACGGCAAGAGGACGGGCCTGTGCCATGCTAGACCTGGTCATAGCCTTGCCACTAGCACACACCACCTACCTCCTCACCACCAAAAAGCTCATCGCCACCTTCCTCGAATGTGCCCTTTAGCGGCCGGGCGGTCAGCCACCGCGCGTGGCAGTGTCCGTGGACATTGGACCGTGATTCGGACAATGGGACCTCCATGTCAAGGCGTCTCAGAAAGCTCGAACCAATCGAAGACGTACGGTCGTAGTCAACAGGCCAACAGGTCGACTCACAGACAGTGAGGGGTGAAAGAGGTGGGGTACGGGCAGTAAAACTTGCCCTCGAGTGTCTCAAATAGATCATCGCGCAACTCGGAAGAGCCTCAGCCTTTTGCCCTGGTGGAACTGGGAAAGGGGTAGGTGAGAGTGGGAGCGCAAACAGGCACATCGAACGCATTGAGACCGCGAACACACGGCACACACCATCCATCATTTGCCGTGCTCTCGTCTTCGTCCTCGTCATCGCTGTCGTCGTCTTCTGTCTTTCCCTTCGTCCAAGTCCGATGCTGATCCCCCTCCCCCTCCTTCCCTCCTCTCCCCTCCTCCGACAGACGGACGTGCAGAACTCGGGTGCGGACGGACGCACGCGCGTGCCACCCACCTCACCACCTACCACTTCCTGACCGGCAGAGCCAGCCCGGCATCCGCCAAATGCAGGCCCCGTACCTGCAGAAGGGCATGGTTGCGAGTAAAAAAGCGCCGCATCCAACGGTCCAGTCAGTGCGACCCAGAGCTCTCGTGGCGTGACATGCCAAAACGCCAGCCTGCTGTTCCTGCACTCACAGACCTCCATATCTGGGCTGGCCAGGAACAACGGCGGCGCCCTGTGTCCACTCGACGCCTGTCGACAAGGCCCGTCGCCGGCCTGTACCCTGTCAGATGACAGGTCTGTCCATTGTCCCTTGCCAAATTCTTGCCGCTGGCTGACCGCCTGCCTCCATGGCTCCGTCTGTCCTGCCGCCCGTCTGGCGCGCATCGCACCGTGACATTGCAAAGATTGACACGTTCACATGACAGCAGCCCAGCAGCGGGCTCCGCTATTCGACTCTCTCCATCAATCCTTCCTCTACGGACGCATCTCCTCCGCTGCGGCGCTTCTCTACTCGTGTGGGCTGGGCTGCTTGTTCGCTGCCCTCAACTGACCTGAACTATTGGAACTGACGGATTTTTCCCCCTCTGGTCCCACTTGGTACGACCAGTTGACGCAATAGCTAGTCATGGGGCAAGAGCTTTTTTGAATGCGGCTGCTTTTCCCCGAAGTTTGCCATATCTGAATTTTTTTGTGGGCAGGTGCTTGAGTCTGGCATGTGCTGGACTGTGTGTTTACTCATCCGTAGACTCAGTTGGTCTCAGGCAAACTTTCACGTGTCACTGATAAGGCTGTAAAGGCACTCGGAACAGCCATCACGCGGACTTGCTGCGACAGATAGCGCATTTGGTGCAGTGTTTGGGTTATATAATGCTGCATCTCTAACCTTGAAATTGGAAGAGCCCAAGGCGACGCTAAGCTCGCAGTGTTCTCTTCTACCAGCTCCTAGAAACGCTTCACTTCTGGATCGGAGCCAGGGACCTTCCTCACTGTTCTTGGGCCCGGTGGCGTCGCGGTGGATTGGCGGTAGGAGAAGCACATCGGCGCAAAATTTTTCACAAGTTAACTTTGCTGCAGCTGCAAGGCACGACGATGGTGATCAAAGCCATGGGCAGATGGAGAATGCCGCCGGGATTTTGGCAGGTTGTCCGAAACGCAGGTGCCTTTCTCCGAAGAGAGGCTCGGGAGCCAGAGCATCCAGAAACCAGAGTTAAATTGATGTCCCGAAGGCGGAGACAAGTCGCAGATCTGGATTGCCCACTGTCAAAGCTATGAGAGCCACAGCGCTGGAAGGCTCAGGACCGATTCTGCAGACCTGGGCATGTGGAGGCGGGAACTTATATACATACCAGAGCCAGCAGGACACGCGCCTGACCGGCTGGCTTCAGAAGCGCGCGATCACCACAGCGGCGGTCTCGGATTTCTGCCGGTCGATGGCAGGTATAAAAGCCCTGTGTTTGTTCGAGGCTGAGTTTGCATCTCCGCCGCCCGTTCGAAAATTAGGTAAGAGAAGACATTGGATTCCGGCGGGATGGAATCAAACAAATCATGCTTTATTCTTTCTTTGGGCTCCTTGGCCGCGACAGAGTCCGCAGATTTGAGTCGGCCATTTCCCTCCCACCATTGCGAAGAGATGGGGACCAACATCTGTTGACCAAGATGAAGTCTTGCTTGATGATGACTACTCTCAGTGGACTACCCAGCGCCGTCACCTCCCATTTGACTGCCTGCCGGAATTTCCTGAAATGTCTCAAATTGTCGGAGACTTCCAAGCAACGGAAGAGTGCAGGTGTACCAAGAGTCTGTCGCGCCTCAGCCAGCCGTAAAACTGGCACAACTAGAGACAAGATTCCTAAGGCAGTACTTATACGTCTAGGGAGTTATCGTCATCCTCATACATTCGGACATAAACATTTGAAAACCCGTGCACTTTGAGTATATAAAGGCGATCCTCGAGCAGTAACACCTCCATATGTCAGGATTCTTGCCAAGAGTAAGTCAAATCGACCTTGGCTAGGGATACTGTGCGCGGCGAACGATCACTCCTCACGCAACTACTCTTTGGTTTTGGGCCTCCTAGTTTCTCAGTTCTATATCTATCATGTGACGTAATAACGACGAAACCGGTATTATCACGTCGAAAATCGCCGTTATTATGGGCATGTGCTGTCTCAAGCTGCCCTAGATAACTCTGGGAAAAGCAAGTTCGCCTGCAATCACCACTAATGACAGCACAGTCAGATGAATCGGTAAGGTACGTGGATGCGTAGCCCATCACTTGACTGTGGAAGCTTATGGAACCCAGTCTTAGGCTGGACAACAGCTGATTAAATAAAAAAAAAAAAAAGAGTGCGCACAAGTCCTGAATCACGGGATGCGCGTGACCTCGATACCTCCAGGAGCGTCTTGCGCGTCGAGAAACAGGACACAGCCACTTTTAGGCATTTTGCGCAGATGAAGATTCCCGCTGTTGCCCCTGACTGCTGAAATTCAAAGGACATCAATTTGCCCACAACTCTTACCTGGTGCTAGATTAGATTGCGTTGTTCCCATTGGGAACTTGTGGTAGACATGCTCCTAGAAGGGAGCAGGCGAGCTCTTGCCATTCTGGGCTAGCGCATCTCGAGCTTCCTTCTTGCCATCGACTTTTTCCTGCGACTGAACATCAAGTGGTACTAACTATCGTGGCACCAATGGCTCTTACATTTGCAAACAAATGCGTCTACAGCGTCAGTGGTTCGAATGATTGTATGAAAGTTCGATGTTCTCGCATGGCGCGTGTCAAGTATCCATGTTGATGACGTATCTGGCAACCCTTGCATGAAGCTTACCTCTCTGGCGACCCATCCCAACCCTTTCACACTTTTCTACTACCTACAACCATCAATGGCAGCCAACAATTTTCCCGCACCCCCACACTGTGTTGCTCGGGAACGCTCGAGGGGAAGATGCCTGTTGGATAGCGGCTTCTGCATTTGCAACCAACCGCCAGTTCCTATCTCCTAACGCCGAGACTCCGCGGGGCCCCGCTTGTCCGCTTTGCAATGCATGATGCCATCCATCTCATCCATCGCGTCGCGACTTCCTTTCAATTGATAACCATTCAGCTTCGGCCCGTCTGCCAACGCCATCAATTGCATCTCTTGAAACCCAATTGAATCGTTGTCATCGCAGAACAGCACCCAACTTCATCCAACATGACCGGCTTCGAGAACCCGCACGTCGCGCCCAAAATCACCTTCTACACGTTCCCGGACTGCCCGTGGTGCCAGCGCGTCCACATCCTGCTGAGCGAGCTTCAGATCCCATTTGAGGAAGTCTACATTGACCTCAGCAAGCCGCGTGAGCAGTGGTACCTCGACATCAATCCGGTTCGTTCCTCTGCACTTTGCTCAAAGTCACCCAGCCCCCACCCGCCTACCTGCCTCCGCAAGCAACATGAACAGTTGCCCCAGCTAACATGCCCCACAATCCAGCGCGGTCTCGTCCCCGCAATCAAGTTCTCCAACGGCGTCGTCAACGACGAGATCCTCTACGAATCGAGTATCGTCTCGCAATTCATCGCCGACAGCCGCCCTTCCCATGTGCTGCCCGCCTCGCTGGCCGACCCGTCGGCGCCGCTGCGTCGTGCGCGCATCCAATTCTTCATCGACACGTTCATGAGCAAGCTGGGTGGCCAGTGGCGCTCGATCTTCGCGGCGGAGGATCCGGACGCGAAGGCGCAGGAGATTGTGAAGGGTGTTGAGAAGGAGGTGGAGGGCTTGTTGAAGGATGCCGCTCCCTTTGTGGATGGGAGCAAGGAGTTGACATTCGCGGAGGTGAGTGGTGTGGCCTTTTCCTAGAGAATGCGTTCCATTTTCTCCCGCGGATGAATGCTGACGACGGCGTTGCAGACTCAAACTGCACCTTTCCTCCTTCGCATATATGCCCTTTCAACTCATGGCGAACTTCCCAAGAGTCTCAAGGAAGGGCTCGAGGCTTTGCCAAACTTTGGCAAGTGGGCTAAGGCTCTCATCGAGCACCCAAGTGTCAAGGCCAACTGGAACGAGGAGAGAGTTGTCAGCGGCATTGTGGCGAAGCTTCAGGCGATGAGACAGGCGAAGGCGTAGATGTGGACATAGAGGCCAGCGAACGGGAACAGGTGAGCCGGTTATTGGCGACGTCATGAGACTTTCTTTCTCTGCTGCAAAACAAATTGAATGGCACACACACGGTTTGATTCACGAGATCTCGTCTGAGGGAGAATTCGTGAAGACTAACTCAAAGTCCGGAAAAGCACTTTTCTTCGTGGTAAACGACGTAATCTATACTATCAACGCCAACGCAAGACAAAAGAGAGAAGGGACAAACCAACACCATACCTGCGCCGAGTCAATCTCGGCCGGCTTCTCAAAGAGGTTGTTTTTCCAAGGCGCTTGCGAACAACAGAGCAAAATGAGCAAACGGACAAAGGGGCGTGTTTTTTGACAGTGGAAAATGCGACATAAAAGGGAGAATCAGAACGCGGGAGTGCATGCCTGTATGGACAGAGAGGCTCCAAAGATCGTAAGACTCCAGAAGCAGCCCAAGGGAAAGGTGTTTGCAAAGAGACAGGCATCAGGACACACGGCGGCTTTTCCGGCGACGCACGTCATCCACGACATCGTCCTCCTCACCCCCACTCGCCATGGCAATCAAAGCCAGCGCCGCCTCCATATCCGTTCCCTTGCCCGCGGTGCCAGCCGCAATAGCACCACGCGGTCGGACAGGATGTTGAGGTAGCCTAGGAGAAATGACGCTGACCGGCGAACTGACATCTTCGACGCAGCCATCCATCAGAGCCGTCACGGCGGCGATCTCGTCGTCAGTGGCGCTGCTGGAAGACTCGGAGACCTTGCGCTTGGAGCCGGCGCCAGCGCGCGGCATGGGAGTGGTGCCAGGCAGCAGTCTGGGAGAGCATGGCGATGTCTTGACGTGGCTCGTTGGTATGCCGCCATGGTAGTGACCGAGTTGATGGCTCTGTGTCGGCTTGGACATGGACATCATGGCGACGTCGCTGGCAGCCACCTCATCGACTTCGCTCCAACAGCTGCGCGGCACGAACGAGTACCAAGCGTTGTGCTGGGGGCTCGCGGCGCTGGTCGGCGTGCCTGCCCCTGTGCCCGTTCCCAACGTCGCCGTCGTCGCCGTCGTGGTCGACACTGTCGACACGGGGCTACCGCAGGCAGCGCCATGATTTTGGACATCGTTGTCGTCATGGTTGTGGGTCACAACGTTGGCAATCGACATGGGATCGCCCCTGACAGCCCTCTCAGCCGCCGCTCTTCGCGCTCGAGGTGTTGGCGCCGGCGTGTATGGGGCCCCGTCGGCACTAAACCACAGGAACGTCTTGCCCTTGGGGCTGACCTGTGGCGAGATGGTGTAGCGCTCGTCGTCCGTGTCGGACGTAGGTGTGTGGTCGCTGTGGCGGTTGATATTGCGAGAGGAGCCGATGGCGCGACGTTTGCTGCTCCGATGATGGTCGTGGCAGTGAGACGACTGCTGTTGGAGTTGGGGGTGGATGCCACCGCTCCGGGTCACAACGCGGCGTAGCTGTCGAGACGAGGCTGGACTCCACGGCGGGAAGGAGTCGGCGACGGCGGCCGAGGACGGCCGCTGGATATCGAGCGGGCTGCCCAGAGGCGTTGGACTGGGCGCGTGGTCGCTCTGCGGCGTCGAGTAGAAACTTCGCCACTGCTCCGTCTGCTGTGTGCTGTCCCGAACGATGTCGTCTCTAATCTTGAAGGAAGCGTACGACGCCTCAGTGGGCAGCGTGCACATTTCGATAAACTCGCGTCCAAAGATGGGGGTCAGAGCGTGTCGGATGGGGTAGCAGAACGTCGCCGCGACGGCTTTGGCGGCTTCAAAGGGCATCCAATAACCTGTTCACGGCAAGTCAGTCTTGGAAACGCAGCAGAAAGATGGTGGTTCGCTCACCTTGAGCCGCCAGGGCGCCGCCTGTGATGCTGTAGCTGATGGCGCCGAGGCCATTGTTGATTCTCAAAGCCTTGGCCGGAGTGGTCTGCAGGTCCACAAGTCAACAATTTTCTCGAACGGCTGGCCTGTGGGTTGCTTACCTTGGGATACTTGCAGCTCTTGAAGAAGGGAGTGATGCGGACGAGTCCGATGTTGTAGTCCCACATGACGACGTACTCAGTGCTTTCTCCTGGGACCTTGTACGTGTACTGGAAGACTGTTCATTGGATTAGAAAGTGGCTACGGAACAGGAGTCGAGCAACAGATGACCTACCCTCGAACGCCTCGCGACCGGTCCTGGTGAGGAACGACTTCTTGTCACTGTTGTAAGGGATGTGCCTCGGATACTTCTTGATGTCACGAAGAGGGGAAGGAGTGATGCGATACTTGATGAGCTCCTTCACCAGCTCATCATCGTCGTCAACCTCATGGGGAGGGTAGCGAACCTCTCCTTTCGGCTCACCCTTGACAAACACAGCCGCCGTCTTCGACACCTTTGAGCGGTGAGGGTCCGACAGGTGTGGCGACGGCGGCGGACTGTGCCGACCAAGAGAGGCTTCGGAGAGCGGGTTGAGCAAAGATTCGATCTTGATCATGTTGGAGGTTGCCCGTGGAATGACGGAAGAGAATCAGGAAGGGGGCAAGAAGCCTTCTTAGAGTCAGCTGTGTCCGGCGGGGAGAACAACAACGAAAAAGGTACGCTGCAGCCCCGGGCCGTTGTGCAGGACCAAAGCTGGAGAAGGACTGGACGGCAGAGGTACTCACGAGGACTGACGAGGAACGAGGAACAAGCGCCTTATACACCGCCACGACGACTTTCCAGTACCCACGTATGTACGAGTACCGCGCTAGACCAAGGCAAGATTCCGGTCGTTTGGGAAAGCTGAGCGGACGAGCAGGCTCGCCGCTCTTTTGCGCTGTGTCTTTGTCTCAACCAAGTGCGGTCTGTCTGAGATTCTTCTGCGTGGCTTCTGTGCAGGCGGGTGTGCACAGCTGGCCGGTGTCGTGCCGCACGAGACGATGCGCTGTACTGGTTGGTGGTGCTGTCGACCGCTCAGTCGAGGCCGATTCTATCCTCAACGAGAGAACACTATTGTCCAAACGAAGCGTTGAACGTCTTGCGAACGCTCACTGGGCGTAAAAAGAAGACGGAGAGGATTCAAGAGCCACTCGGCGCGCAAGGTTTGAAAACGGCGCTCCCGTGTCGACGGTCTTTTGGAGGAGTACGGTACCTCGGTGATCAAAAGGGAAATTGCAGATCCGAATCGAGCACCTTCTGGCAGAAGCGGTGACGACGCAGAATGACCTTATAGCTGCCGCTGGCTGTTCCAAGCTCGGACGTTCGTTCGCCCAGTTTCTTTCTTCTTTCGATCCAAACGACTTTGCGCGCCAGCTGTAGGTTGCCACGGATTGTTGACTGACAATCCAGGACGAGACCGGCGAACGGATTGATTGCTACTGCTCGGTTAGCATCAAAGGGGGCGGAATATGGTAGGAGGCTGAGGAGGCTGCCTTCTCACCGAATGCCGCCTCTTGACTGCAGCGGGCCGCTGCTTGGCGGGCGAGAGGAGGATCAACGACGATATCAGTCGAGGATGTCTCAGTCACTGCATTTCCCTGCCTGTGGGAAAAGAAGGGTCTTTGCACAGATGCAAAAAGTCCAGGACGCGTTAGGAGCAAAAGGACCAGTCCCTGGTCTGCATGGAAGGACCTTGCACCGGCCTTCAAGCAATGCGGCTTGCCTTTTGGGGGGCAAAGCCGCCCAGTTCCACCCAGTATGGCCTGGGGAAAGCGCCCCGGTTTGTCCAGATTGCAGTCTGATCACCTTGTGTTTCCTCCACATCTCTTGAGTTCCAACCGGTCACGGGTCCGTTCACTGTGGCCGGGTCCACGCCCACGCCGTTGATCACCATCACTGGAAAGTCATGGGGAAAAAGCGTCATTTTGGAAATTCGAGACGAGAGCTTGTCGACCAGCAGACAGACATGGATGCGATCCTTCCCTCTGCGCGCGGGCCCAGTATGCGAGGCCTTTGATGCTACCACAGCGTGGATTGCTACCTGTGCCAATCGGCGCAGACCTTGGTCCTGCGACTATCCGTCAACAAGCGGCGGCCCCTGGAAGACTTGCCGTGTCAACCGTGGCAACGCCAAAAAGGCTAGCGGGAGCATGCGTTTGGTCGCCAGACTGGGCCAAGACAACAAGATATTTGATTCAGAAACAGGCACGAATGGTGGCGGGTGGTTTTTGACTGACGGACGGACTCGATTCGGAGGGCGCACAGCACGCGCTGTGCTGTGTCCATGGCGCAACGTCGACTTGAGTTGCCACAGCGTCATTCATGGTCGACCCTCTTTGATGCTGGCAGGGGCGCGTCTTCAAAATGGTCAAAAGAGGTGGTAGCCGTCGAGAGCACTTTGACTGGGAGCACTACGACCGTCTTGCTGCCGCCTGCGACGAGGGTAGACGCTCGTACTTGTATTCATGCCAGTTCCCTAGGGACATTCAGACCGCCTCGAGCGAGACCAATCCAGCATCGACACAATTCAAAGAGTGACGCCTTCACCGCTCCTTTCATGTACACTTTCCTTGGGCGGTGGAGGTCTCAACTTGACCGCCTCATCTGAATTCTGTTGCCGCATGTGGGCTCCCGCCACACCGAAATGACCTCGTCGACTACATGGCGGTGTTCCAGGACACGGGGCAGGCAGTCGAATCAAGTCTCATGATCGAAGACCGAGGTCGGGCAGCGAGCGGTGGAAAAGGTATGATGCATCGGCTTCAGTATTTGACAGATCAAAAAACGTGCAGTTCGGCTCAAAATTCTTCGCGACCTGCCACCCCAGCCAGACTGTGCATCTGGACGTGGAGCTTGTGTAACATCATCTCGAGGCTCCGCAGTGTAACCAATTTAGATGAGAGGGGCGTTGCGCTGTCGTGGTTTCCGTGGTCCTACGTCGTCCGAGCATTGCTCAAGACATGGCTGCTGCTGTTAGTCTTCTGCTCAAGTTGGTCTTGCTTCCCCGGAAGGTGTCCACCTCCGCTCTCCGCTGCACTGACCGGGGCGATCCGACGCGCCTGCATACCGTGACGACGTATTGCCGAGGCAGACCAAGCATATCATTTGGATACTGATTTGCTGAGATAGTGTTTCTCTTCTCCTGTCCAATAGGCCTGTCCGAATGTCTGCCACCAGACCATCGCCTTTGAATCCACCATCCACGCGGCAACCGAGAGATGAAGGTGATGGTGTCACTGTACATCCGTCTCTCAGCAGTCGACTTGTGCCGACCGTTCAGTGCGACTGTGGCTTCTTCCATCTCGCTCCGCACCCCAACGGTGCTGCGGTACGACCAACCTGTCAAAAAAGAGGAGCGAATCCGCAGCGCCTTTACCGTCCAGGGACACGCCTCTGTTCCGCCCTCCGCGACGTTCATGCGACGGCCCATCCCACTCAACGCACACGGTCGATGTGTGTATTGTACATGCCACACCCTGCCCGTGGCGACGCGACAGCCGTCATTCACACGTTACCGCTGTCACGCCGTGACTGAGAACTGTCAGTCGACTACTCGCTGCTGGACTCAGGTAACGAGCTATTTTAGATGGGGAAGAGAGGGCTGGTGCTCGCGCTTCCTGCAAATGGTAGGTTGATCGCCCGTCTAGACCATGATGCGAACGGAGGTTGTGCCCAAAGAGGATGGATGCGCTCTTGTCGTCTCGCGTCGGGAGCACTCAAAACCACCAACCACATCATCATCGTCGCCCGTCGCCGGGTCCTTCCGCATCGTGGTTGGCCGTCGGTCGAGTCTCTCTCTGTGTACGACGCGAGGTCGTCAGGTGCATGTTTTGCGCAAGAACGCTTCAGACACAAAACGCGGCGTGCGTTCTTTTCTCATTCGAGGTCTGGCCTGCCACGACCTGGTCCGGGTTGCCCGCCCTGCTGCTCCCTCTTTCCCCTCCCTCGCACCTCCAACGCCGTGTCACTGTGCTGTCAAGATCGTGGCTTGCGATGTTAATCACAATCGGCACGCTATTTGAAGCCTTCTCAGAGATGGTGTCCGTTGACTCGGCTGGTCGCAGTCGCTATTGTCGAACAGGACTGCCCCGTTTGATGAAAATGGCTGAACAGCCTCCTGTGTCGCAAAAAGCAAAAACCTTCTGACGTGGGTGGACTTCGTGACCATCACCAACCGCCAGCTATCGCGGGTCTCGTCTGCCCGAAAAACAGTCTGTGTGTCCTTCTGTCAGCGCGACGGCAGCGGCGTTTTCCTCGAGCCTTGACGCTCCGCCACCATATTTTCCACCCGAGATTCAGTGCGGCATGCAAACGGGCTATCGCCCCTGATTCCCGGTCCGTCGTCTGCATTTGTTGGGCCGGCGCGCCTTCTGGAAAAGGCGCAGGCGCCGACAGACATCTCAGAGGCCTGGCATGCGGCCGCGGTAGGCCAACGTCATGCGAGGCGTTCGTGACAAACTCCGTCCAACGCGCGCGCGACACCCAGCACCAACCAAGCACCCCTCCCTACCAACCGTATGTAAACGACGAGACGCTATGCGTGACGGCCCAATCGGCTTGATCTGACCCCCTCTTTGAGCATGGCGGGCTGTCTGTAGCCTGGGATTCGGATTCGGATTCGACCAGCAGTGGTTGCGCAAGCCGATGAGGTGCGTTTCCTTGACTCTTTGACTGGATGGAGCGTGCACTTTGAGACGTACTTCTCATTGGTCGGCTGCCTATCTGGGGTTTGGGTATGACGATGAGGGAGGGCCTTTTAGAGTACAGTCCAATCATGGAGGTATATACTGACGTCTACAAATCGCTGTGGGTGACTGCTTGTCACCAATGACTCTCGCAGTCACCACAGGTCGACGCTAAGATGACGCTATGAGGGATGCGCACAGTCGTCATGTCAAAGCTCTTCGAGACTCGATCGTTCAAAATGGGATGACTTTCTACATAAGAAATTTCCATCCTTATGGCCCCTTTTCTCCAGTCTCCTCCGTTCTGCACTGCTTCGATGCCTTGCTCTACGGCTTAAAACCTCCTCATGAGCATCTGAGGTCGGTGACCAAGCATCGTTAGTTTGTTGGAGCACAAACTTGGCCTCCTGGATCGATCCTGGTTTGAGCTTGGAGGCTAGTGGCTCTCACATCCGCCTGAGACGCAGGAAAATGAGACCAGATGTGTTGATTCGCGCCGCCGATGTTGTTGCAAAGCGATTTGGCTTGATCGGCAATGCAAATTGAAGGTCGGCCGCTCCCCCAGAACGTCAGACAACCTACTGCCATCGACGTCGTTGCAAGTCTTGTACCGCTGCGCGGGCCTCAGGGATTGCATTCCAGGCCCTATGAGTCTTCTGGAGGACAAACTGGGCCTCCTCAAAAGACCCCTGCTGCCAATTCGGGTTGATTTCAACGTTCAGGAAGCGGTTTGGTTGAGTGAAAGCTTGCCAGAAGTAGGGATTCTTAAAGTTCCTCAGGTCGTGGAGGAGACAGATCTGAAAACTGAGATGTTCCTTGAACCTTTGCAGGTCCCTGGCTGAGGCATTGCGCAGCCTGCGGGAGACGGGTTTGGCGATGTCGCCACGCTCCTCGGGCGGCCTTTCGAGGTCGTAGATGTCGATGAGGAATTTGGTCTTGAGGAGGATGAGGAGCGTGAAGAAATAGAGGGAACCTCGTGTTTCAGTATTGTTGTCCACGTCGAACCAGTCGAAAATGTCCTTTTTGGTGTACTCGGGAAGATCGAGCTCGCGTATGCTCTCACCAGGACGACAGGCGTACCAGTTCAAGTAGTCGAAAAGCCTCTGCTCCTTGCGCAGTCGAATCAGCAAGAATGGGATGTAGTAGTGTATCCCCAACACGTCTTCCTTGCTGAACAACAGCATGTCCTTCGCTTGATGCCATGCTCTTTTGTACGCCTCGTAGGTGTCCACGGCGATAAGAGCGTCGATCTCAGATCGTCTGGCTTCCATGTACCGGTGAAAACTGGGCCAGCGCCAGGGATTCTCCGTGTCTTCTTGCAGTCTGCTTTGGATCTTGCCTTCGGTGTCGCAGATGGCGACGCGTGCGTCGTTGATTTTTCTGCAAAACCTCCTGTGTTCTGATCTATCTCCCAGCATGCAATCGCGGCAGCAGTACGGGACGACATTGCAAAGAGTGCAGAGACGAGGGCTCTCGATGCGGTTGCAGACGCGGCATTGATCCCGGATCAAGGAGCGCGGAGAGACATCTTGCCTCGCCCTCATTGTTTTCGGAACGATGGTGTTGATGAGGTGCTGGGTAGTCGGAGCAATCAAATGTACAAAAAGGCGAGGAAGACGCAGGAGAATCGTATACGTAACAGCGCGGATCCGCTTTTCGGAGGCCCTATCCGGTACACGTGACGCAAAAGTGAAGGTCTGCTTTTGGTGTTGTAGAATAGAGCGAAGTGAGTCGTGGTCTCACCTCAATTTTGTTTCTCGTCGGCGACGCATCAAGCAAGATATCGGCGCGTACAGATATTAAGGTGGTATGTAAGGAGGTCGTGCAAAGACTACGAACAAGAAGGATCGGCCAATCAGAGGGCATGGAACCACAACACCATACCATTTTCGGCAATTCGGCAACACAACTGGAGGATTCGATTGGATTGACAACTGGTGCGGATAAGGCAGCGACTTGATCGAATGAACCAAATCTACATTACTCATGACTTTGTTGCTATTCAGAGACCAAATTTGAGAGAGCGTGACAAGAAGAAAAGGTGGAATCCTCACTAACAAAAGCCAGCACTGTTCGGTTGATGTCATTTGACGATTTCGGAATTATCCTGCGCCATAGCTTCAGATGGGAGTCTGCCGATCATGCAGTGCCAGGCCGCGGAACATCTCGATGACTTCTGGCATCAACTTCCAAAGCTTGTGCGTCCTCTGGAGCGCAAAACAGACCTCCATCTCCGTTCCCTCAATCCAGCCGTAATAATCCGTCTTCAAGTGCCGATGGGGCCGGAGGAAAGCCGACCACATCCAGGGCCACGTTTGCTTGATGGCGCGAAAGAGCTGGCGGATCTGGGCGTCCGTGTGGTAGATGAGCCAACGGTGCTGCGAGTCATGGTGGACCACGCTGGCGTCGTTCAGCCGGTTGGTGATAACTTGAGAAACGTCGCGTCCGGGTTCGTCGAGCAGTTTTTGGAGGTCCAGTAAAATCTTGCCTTTGAGGAGCATGACGGTGAAGGCTGTGTTCAGATCTGAATATGGACGGCAGAATATGTCGACTGGCCCGAGAAATCGGCATTCTTGTACTCGGCGTTGTTGTTTTCGAAATCGCGAAAGTGCTGATCCGGAACATGCGACTCATACCACTTCAGAAAGTCGTACAGCTCCTGCTCTTTTCCCATGCGCAACAGCAGATACGGCGAGTAGAAGTCGATTTCCAGTTGATCAATGTTGGCCAGGAGAAGCATTTCTCTGGCCTGCAGCCACGCCTTTTCGTAAGCCTCATAACTTTCCGCTGTCATGAGTGTTTCCAGCTCAAGGCGACGGGCTTTCATGTACCTGTTAAAGCTCGGCCACTGCCACGGGCTGTCAGTGTCCTCGTTCCAGTCGTATCGCGCTCTTCCCTGAAGTCCGGCGTCGCAGTCGTTCACAAAGACGCGCGCCTGGTTGATTTTCCTGCAAACGCGTCTATGTGCTGCTTTGTCGGTCATCATATGTTCGCGGCTGCAATATGGCACGACGTCGCAGTGGTTGCAAAGAAAGATAGACTCCCCGCGGTCGCAAATACGGCAATGTGCCTTCTGAAGCAAAGATTGAGGAGTATCGGCCGAGACTCTGAAAGACATATTTGGATGAGGTGGACAAAGTAGGATCAAAATCTGATCGCGGAAGACACGACGAACTTAAGTTGCGGCCGAAATTACTTAATATGGGTAGCTCAACGCGCTACGTGGAACGCGGTACGCGATACGCGCAACAGGGTTCAAGGTTTCTGAGTTTACATATATAGCCATTGGGCGCAAACCAGGAAGCAACTAAGCTGAATGATGTGCTGATTTCGTATCAACAAACTTGTCGTGGAGCTCAGGAGACGAAGCAGGAGACGAAGGGTGGGGATTGCCATGGGCCTAAGAAAGACGTCGTATGTAGAGTTGTGGAACCAGAAGGCTAAGAGTGGGATCAATGAGAAGATGTGGCAGTTCAGACACACCCATATTAGCTGTCCATATCACTTGCTGTCGGAACTCGACTGCGGCGACATGTCAACAACCTAGTGATTGTATGCTGTTACTCACAATAAAATGTCGTCCTCATTCTTGAATACATGATAGAGTTCAAACATGAAGACCATCCATAGCGCTGTCAATACTCAGTAACACCACACAGGCGGATCGTCCTTCTCGACTGTCCCCATGCTGCTCAATGATAGCGAGCAAAACTCCGAGCACGAAGCATAATACCGGCAAGACTTGCTTTAAGTCGACTGAACATTGGGGAAGTCGGGATCCAGCACCATCAAGTTGCGAACAACATCAGTCGATCCAGGCGTCTCTCTCCACGCCTGATAGGAATTTTTGAGTGCGAGCTGGGCCTCCGACAGCTCACCTCGAGAGTAGTATGGCGGGTTTGCGGCGAAGTGGGGCTCTGGGTTGATGAAGACAGGCCAGAGGTTCGCGTTTGCCCTTTTCAGCGCATTGTAAAGCTGCTGGATCTGGGACTCCAAGGTCTCGATCAGTTGCTGAAGGCCCTTTGCTCGCAATTCTTCCTTCCGATTCTGGACCAGAGTGGTGAAAACCTCCTGCGAGTTCTGCAGCGACCGCAGGTCCAAGAGAAGTTGAATCTTGAGAAGCATCACATCGAAGGTTTTGTACAAGTCCGCAAACTTTTTGCAGTAGAGGTCGACCGGCTCGAAGATGTCGGCGTCCTTGATGTCCAGGTAGGGCAGCTCGTTGTTTCCCCAGTCGTAGTGGCTGTCCTCTGAAATCTTTTCCCACCACTTGATGAAGTCATAGCACTCCTGCTCTTTTCCAAGGCGCAGGAGGACAGCCGGTACGAGGGTGCGCATTCCCAAGTTGTCTGAACGGCACAGACGCAGCATGTCCATGGTGTGCTCCATCGCGAGAGAGAGACCTTCGAAGGTATTGGTAGCGACCAGAGAGTTGACGACTCCACACCTTGCCCGCATGTAGTCGCGAGTATCCAAGATGCCCCAGAAATTTCCGACGCCCTTTTCAAAGATTGGTTGTGGTAGGAACATGTCGTCCGGCTTGGCTCGCATTTCGGCCTCTTCGCGTTCGAGCTTGAGTCGGTTGTTCTTGATCTCTTTGCATTGCTTCTTGTGCTGCGGTCTGTCGGCAGCTTGATGCTCTTGGCCACAGTAGGATACTGCTTTGCAGGCACTGCACCGAAGGAGACGTTCCTGAGGGCCGCAGACTTGGCAACTAGGTTTGAGGGGCGACATTGTGGCAACTGTTCGATGAGGAAGACGGAGTCTGAGAAGAAGAGAGATGGGACGAGAGCGTCGAGGAGAAGAGGCGAGGAGTCGCGGCGACTTTATGAGGGAGGAGGTGGTTCCATGGCTGTTGCCGGGACTGGAGACTATGCGGAGAAGGGAAGTGGTCCAATTGGGCAATTGACCAAAATGACCTGGCTCATTGCTCTTGCTTGACGCGTCGTTTGCTTTTTCGCGCGTCGCTGTAAGGTTATTGAGGTGCACGAGCCATCAAAGGCCGGCATCATTCCCGTCAAGCACTCCTTCAATGCAGACCAAGAATTGCTGTCTGTCCATCGTCGATGATCAAAAGTCAATGAGTATTTGATGAACTTCAGAAAAAACTCACCTGTTTTCGGCCTGAAGCTAATGGGCACCATCAATCGTGCCCATCACGTGGTCGCGCGTTGTCCTCCGTCGGTCTTGTGTCGCCCCTTATCTCCGACAAACATCTCTTACATTTGGCTCTCGTCTTGCCTCAACATGCAAGGCTGCAAGATTGACGTCAGTATACTCGAGAAACTGCTAATGACGACAAGAGGAATCTTGAAAAGAACCGCACAGCTCTCTTTCCCAGCACCAACTGATGTCTGTGGATTGGATGCAGACGATGCGACAGAAGAGAGAACGTGTTTTCAATGCCGATACTCACTATCACGGCACAATTCTGTCGCTGTTTGAGCACCGTTTGATGACATTGGAGCAGTGCCGGTTAATAAGAGATGAAAAAGTACGATGAGAGCGAGCCGAGAGCAGCACGATGTGCAATCAATCAACTCCACGAAGAAACCACTAAACAATCCCAAAAGACGCAGCAAAAGGAGCGTACAGAAGCCTACGAAGTACATGATGTGCAGCTATCAAACAACCACCAACGCCATCCCAGGCACCACTCGCCAACTCCCGTTCTCAATTACCAGGTCTGCCCCACGTGCGCCTCCCCGCAAAAAAACACCAAAATACTCACGCCATCCCCGTCCCGCTCCAACTCCAAAAGGAAATTTTCGCACGAACCTAGGTATTTCGACACAAACTACGCAATGCCACTGGTGGTTGGTTGGAGCCTACGTAACTGTGCCTGAGCTGGGCAAATGATACGACTCGGATTCGGGTGCGGATACGCCTGTTTGAACGTGAAGGCGAGAGAGCGGGAAGGATGTGGTGCGGCGGGAGGAACGGCATATATGATACAGCCGTCCGTACGCACGCTAGAGAGGTTTCTGGAAAGATAAAAGAAGAGTGGAAGAGAAGTTGGACCAGCTCTTATTCCCATCAACACCAACTGCCGACCTCGCAAAGGACCAATTGAGTCGCGTTCATCAAGTATCGAAGACCGAAGTTGCCAACCATGCCGCTCTCCGCGACACCCAAAAAGTCAGCTCCTTTCAGCACGTCGACTCAACACCACAGCAGCTCGTCACCCTTCAAGATCCAAAGGCTAACAATGAACATCCAGACCCGCGCCAACCTCTCCCCCCTCCCTCGCCCTCCCCCCACCGCACCTCTTCAACTCCTTCTCATACGCCGACTACATCCGCGATTACAACGCCACCTCTTCCTCCTCCTCCCCGCTCCCCCTCGAATCCCTCTCCCGCCACTACGACGACTCGCTCGCCTACGTCTCCAGCGCCCTGCCGCCCTCCGGCTCCGGCGCCAGTGCCGTCGGCTCCTCCGACCCCAGCATGACGCTCACACCACTTAGTACGGTGGTCGCGCTCTTCGGCGGGGCGCGCGCGGCCGGGCTGAAGGAGAAGTTGGTCCCGAGGATTGTGACGTGGACGCCGGACGGGCGGTACATCATGGCCGAGTTGGACGCCGTGTTTGTGTTTGAGCCGAGCGGCGAGAGGAAGCAGGAGGACGACGACGAGGACGACAAGTTCCCGACTGAGGGCGGACCGCTGCATGGTGTTGAGTTGAGGCGGGGCAGGCCGATGGCGGTGAGGTATTGGGGGACGTATGAGATGGAGGGGGGAAAGATCAAGGTGTTGAGGCTGGCGCGATGGGGCATGGGCGAGGCGTGTGCGTGGCCAGAGGATTGAAAAGATTTGTTGGAGATGGTTAGAGGGCAGCGAGAGGACGATGGGCGGGCTGGGTTCGATTGGCGACGGGATTTGTCTGCGGGTATGTATAGATTGGGAATGGCGACACGTCTTTTGCTGCGAGAACGTCAATTGAGATTTCGAGGGGGCTGGGCATAAACACATATTTTTGACAATCAACGACCAATGACTATCACTCACCCTACTCCACATATAAGTCTAAACGAAAAAGACAAAGTTCACATCATCTCTTGTCAAGTAGGACCCTAGTAAATTTGAGCCAACTGGCATCACTCAAGAAAAAGAAGGATATGGACTGAGCCAGCCTCTCCAGTTCAACTCCAACCCGCCGTCTCCGCCAAAGCACACAAAGAAAGGGTCGACTTCTCCAAGAAAATAGTAAAAGCAAAAGAGGAAAAGAGGAAGAAACGATTAATGCCTGCGGACCCTTCTTGCCCATGAATTATTTTGACCAACTCGCCATTTTTGATTGGACTGGGATTACGAGTGGGCGTAAGCCTTCTCTACGTCCTTCTTGTACTTGTCCAAGATGCCCTTGCGGTTCAGCTTCTGAGCAGCGGTAACAAGGCCCTGCAAAAGATGATTGGCACTTGATGCGCGATTGAGAGAGCAAAGACAACTTACGTTCTGGGGCGTCCACTCCTCGTCGGCCAATACGACGCCGTCGATAATCTCAAAGCTCGCCAGACCGCCAGCCTTTCCAGCCTGTTGCATCTGTTGCAGTACGGCACTGTTGATCTTCGGGTCGTGGCACAACTCCTCCAAGTGCTCGCCCGAGACGCCCTTCTCGGAGGCAAGCTTCTTCAACGCGGGTTCGGCGGGCACAATAATGGCAATGGGCTTGTGCTTGTCTTGGGCGGCATAAACGCAGATGTTTGCGACAACGGTGGCCGAACGGTAAATGGACTCAAGCTGTTTCAAATGATCAGTGTCTTACTCTTCGAGTCGCATGACAAACGAATACGCAGGGGGGAGTGGCGTTACCTTTTCCAATGCAATGTATTCTCCGGCCAAGGTCTTGACAAGGTTCTTCTTGCGGTCGATGATGCGCAGCTGTCCCTTGTCGTCGAATTCACCAATGTCGCCAGTCTTGAACCAGCCGTCTGCGGTGAAAGACTCCTTGGTCTCCTTCTCGAGGTCCAGATAGCCGTCCGAGACACCACCGCCACGGATCCAGATTTCTCCCTGAGGAGGCTTGTTGGTCGAAAAGTAGCCTGCATCGGCAAAGTCGACCAACTTGAGCTCGACGCAGCCGGGGATTTCGCCAAGAGCGTCGGGAGTGTAAGCCAGGGGATCCATGAGCGCACCCATACTGTGGTCTGTGATCAGCCAAGCCAACTTCACATGCACTGCAGCATCACTTACGCTGAGGTCTCGGTCAAGCCGTAACCGCTGATCATAGGAGTGATGGACATGGAGATGAAGTTCTGCGTGTCTTTCGCGATCGGGCCGCCACCATTCATAGTGATTCTCAGCCTGCCGCCAGTCGCGTCCTTGATCTTGTTGAAGACGATGGAGTCAAGGAGACCAGCGCCGGGGAGCTTGGTCCTCATGAGGAAGTTCTTTGCAGCCATGGCACCCCAGAACATGTTCTTAACGAGGAATCCGCCTCCTGCAACCTTTCCGACAATGCCCTTCTTCACCGACTCCCAAACTGCGGGAACACCGACGAGGACGGTCGGCCTGAACTCTCGGATATCACCCTTGCAGTTGCGGACGGACTGGTCCGACAAAGTGCGGGGGTTTCCGTAGCCCATGGTGCCACCCCAGTAGAGGGCGGCATTTTCAAAGACGAACTCGAGAATATGCGCGGCCGGAAGGTAGGTGAGGAGGCCATCGCCAGGACCGAGGTAAGGACCAACAATCACGTCCACACCAGCGACTACCTCAAATTAGCTTTGTTTTCGCAGGAGTAGGCAAAACACTTACTGGCAGCGACGACGTTCTTGTGCTTGAGCAGGACACCCTTGGGTGTGCCGGTAGAGCCGGAAGTGTACATGATGCAGCAAAGATCGTCTGTGGAGGGGGGAACGGGGTCGACCATGCTGTCCTCGCCGAGCTTCCTCAGCTCCTCGAAGCTCCTAATGGTGAGGTGAGGGTGCGCCTCCTTGAGCTTCTCAATGTCCTCTTCCTTGACCTCGCTCTGGGAGTTGTAAATGACATGCTGAATGTCCTTGGCAGTGTCGAGAGGCTTGATAAGCTTGGTGAGCAGGTGGGGGTCGAGGAAGATGGCCTTTGCGTGGGTTTGCTCGAGCGAGTGTCTAAGACCTTCCTCTCCGAGGGTGTCGTAGGCGGTGACAATGGGCATCGACTGCGATACGGCGCCTAGAAACGTCAGATTGGATTGCGCAAAATGCGCATAGAGCTAGTGCACTCACCATGAGCAGTAGCAAGCCAATGCACGCTTCCCAAAATGTCAGCAGTGCCCGCGATGCAACTAACAATGCAGCGCTTACCTAGTGGCAGCAAAAATGTGCACCCTGTCAGGGCTGTTCAGCCCAATTTTCCGCAGACCAGAACCGATTTGAAGAGCGAGCTTCTCATATTCCACAAAGCTCAAGTAGTTGTAGGGACCAAGCTCGAAATAGGTCCACTTCTTGTCAAATTCTTGCTCCTTGCCATCCACAACCTTCTTCAGCTTCTTGGTTTCGGTGTGCGTCGTGATGAGCTTGCGCGAGCCCACAGCCTTTGCATTGCCGAACTTTGCCGAAGAGTACTTGAGGATGTCGTAGATGGTTGCAATGTCCTCTTGAGGCCGCAGCTTCAGGGCGTCCTTGGTGCGGACGTTGCGGCGGGGCAGGGTTTCGCCATCGACCTTTTCGGCGCCGGGGACTTCGACGGTGAAGGGCGGCGACTTGTAGCAGCGCGGCTGCGGGTACAGACTCTTGAGGTCCGTCATGATGATGACAGGGCGGGGAGCGAGGAGCTAGGAAGGGCGGGGATCAAGGACAAAATGGAGAGAGGAGTCGGCGGATTGTAAAGGGAGACGCGACTGCGCTTGGGGGCAACGGGTCGGAGGGAGAATTTGAAAGAGAAAGGCAATGGTGGAACGTTGCAGGTGAGGAGGTGGGAGGACGTAAGGTAGTCAAGGGCCAGGATGAGTGAAGTGGATGGTAACGGCTGCCCGGCTGGCGAGAGAGAGGGTTGGTTGGGTTGGCTGTGAGGAGCGCTGCACTGCGGTTGGCTGGACGGATCCGGTGACGTCGAGTGCCAGCCAGGTTCCGTTGAACAGCCGCCCCCGGCCAACACGTCAAGATGACTGGCAGCAGGGCCCGTGGAGCCTTCAGGCCTTCACCCAGCTTCCACCTCACTCCGCGGATGCTCTCTTGTGCTGCTCACCACCAACGGACTCCCGCCGGACGCCGCAACGCCTAAACGCCCGTCAGCCTCAGCGAATCCTGTCACCAGCGCCGCCTCTATGGATCTGCCGCTCCGCACCGTCCTCTCCCAATGCGGCGACGAAATTTCCGACCCTGAAGAAGGTAAAAAAACAACGCATGGGGAAAGAAGCTATTTCAAGGGCTGCTAAAACGCACCCCTGGCAGACGCCTTTCTCGTCTTCTCTCAGGACATTCCGTCGCACGCTCTGGGGATTGTCGACCCCAAGTCCTCGACGCTCGACATTTCAGTAGCCGGCCGAGACTTCACCATCCAGCAATCCCTCGGACTGCTAACCTCCAACCGCTCCCAAGGCAGCACCGGGGCCGTTGTGTGGAAGGTCACTCCGCTGTTTGCGCAATACGTTGCCGCCCAAGAAAGTCTTCTCTGGAAATCCAACGCCTTGACAGCGTCGTCGACAGTGTTGGAGCTTGGCTGCGGCGTTGCAGGCATAGTTCCACTAGCCTTGGCGCCACACATTGGCAGATACATAGCCACAGACCAAGACTACGTGCTTAAGCTACTGAGGCAGAACATTGCCGAGAACTGGAGCACGGCGGATTCTTCGACTAGGCAGTCCGGCAGTAAGCGGACAAAGGCAGCGGATGTTTCGGCCGCAAGAATCGAAACGGCCACGTTGGACTGGGAGTCGGATTCTGTTGAGGGTCTCTTCCACCAGCTCAACCTGGCGAAAGGGAGTGGCGCAAGCCATGGTGGCGTGGATGCAGTAGTTGCCTGCGACTGCATCTACAATGAGGCTCTGGTCGAGCCGTTCGTTAACACGTGTGCCGAGGTTTGTGCTCAGCGCGCCCACTTCGAAGGAGCACCCCCTACCTACTGCATCATTGCCCAGCAGCTGAGGACGTACGAAGTCTTTGAGCGCTGGCTCGTGACTTTTCACAAGCGCTTCAGGGTCTGGAAGATCCCGGACGAGCACCTGTCAAAGGAGCTAAGGGAAAACTCGGGCTTCATCGTGCATATTGGCGTTTTGAGGTAGTAATGATGCAAAGATCAAAATGGTCCTGAGTCGCGGTAAGGCTGCGTTGCTTTTGCTTGAATTTCTTGAACGACTCCAAATTCAACACCGACGCGAAACCGAAAGCGACTCTACAGCTTTGGAGTTCTCCACACCGGCTTTCTCTTCTCCACAAAGGCTTTTACTCCTTCCTCCATATTTACCCTGTCTTGTGTTCTCGCGCCCATCATGTCTGCCCAAAGTCTTGTCCCCTCTTCAACTCCAACTCCTTCCCATCCAATCTTGACGCCCTCGCGGTTGATTATGACGGAATCGGGACTGTTCGCCGCAATCTCGCCCGCAACCCTCAACGCCTCCTTGACAACCTTCCTCTCCAAAACCGGCGTCTCGGGACCATCTCCATCTCCAACAACCCCATTGACAACACCCCAACCCATCATCTCCTGCGCCGAGACATTGCGGCCCGTGAGCGCCATCTCCATGGCGCGCTGGCGGCCAACGGTGCGCACAAGGCGCGGCAGGGCGCCCGCGAGCACTATGACCCCGCGTTTGGCCTCCGGCAGAGCGAACACGGCACGCGGTGCTGCGTACACCAGGTCGGCGTTGACTATCATCTCGCAGCCGCCGCCCATGGCCAGCCCGTTGACGGCGGCGATGACGGGCTTGAGGCCCGAGCGCCGCGAGAGCCCGCCGAAGCCGCCCGCGATGAAGGATGGCTTCGGCGTCGAGTCTAGGTTGCTTTGATGCCATTCTGTGAGGTGTGTTAGAATGCTGTATACGATCGGAGAAAGTGGCGAGCAACGTGATATCCAGCAGCATGCCACAACGTGCTCAGGGGAACACAGAAAGATGAAAAGGACAAAAGACATAAAGACGACCAAAAGGAAACGGATGCCAAAAAAATCTCACCTTTCAGATCCGCACCAGCGCAAAACGCGCGGCCAGCTCCGGTGACGATGCCCACGCGCAGCGAAGGCTCGCGGTCCATCCAGGACCAGACGGCATCGAGCTCGACGTGGCCAGCTCCATTGATGCAATTGAGATCGCGCGGGCGATTGAGCGTCACCAGCAGCACAAACGGTGCGGGGAAGGAGAGCAGACAGTACTGCGTGCGCGGCGGGGGATATGTGAATTTGGGGGTTGCCATTGTGCAACGAACTTTTCAACAACAATCAAACAAGAAGAATTGAGAGATGGTGTACGGGTGAGGAAAAGGCTAGAGATGCGGTGGCAAGAGCAAAGAAAGGCTTTGTGACGTTGCAGAAGGATTATGCTCCCGCGACACGTCTGCGGGCTGCATGGTGCTTTTGGTGTTGAGCGCGGGTGGGGAACTTGCTTGTCCGCCATGCTGGGCCGAGGTATCCTTGTCCCGCTGATTACTTTCGGCTGCTGCAGCTCTTTCTTGGCCATTGAGGACGACATCAGTCTTTCGACGCTGCGGACATTGACCTTTTGTGATATCGAGACTTGGCCGATGGTGTTCATGGCTGGATTCAGGGTCGTCCGTCTTTTTGCAAGGGAGCGTGACTATGCCTGATTTGGTCTACGCCCATCTTGCCCCTTCCCTGTCAGCACTTCACGCTGGCTTTGCAGAACAAACTGCTCCCGGGACGCAAAGGATTGAGATTGCTTCAATGAGTTGGTCAAAGTCAAGCTCTCCCTCAACTTCTAGGTCTTCATTGCCTCAGGACGTTTCCGTGACGTCATGTTGAACAATTTCAGCCGGCTGGCCGAAATCCAACGTCTTAATAGAACGACCTACATACTTCACATGTTGCTTTCCTTTGTCGGTTTGTAACATCTGTGCGAGCAATCTTCATTCCAATCGTGGAAGCTTGACGCGAGAAGTAGCATACTCTACGTAAGGAAATCTCATTTCTTGCTTGGCTACTATTTCTTGTAGGATGCTTCACCAAAACCTCATGCACAATCAGGGGTCCACCGCACCCGTATCCGGACCAAGAAAATAAGGAGCGACCTCTTCATCTTCTCACGACCTCAATAAAAGATCTTGGTCTTCTTTCGAGGACCCCGCGGGTTCCGCTCAAGCAGCTTTGCCCCACAACTCACCCTCTCAAAAGCATTCACGCCAAGGCCCTGCTGGTCTGCCTGCACAAAATCAACATCACCGCTAAGGACGCAACTGAAGACGGTGCTCCAGCCATTGAAGACGGCATTGTGCCACGCACGCGCCAGACAAGCATCGGCGCTGCCGGTGCGCTCCACCTTGTAGACTTTCCTGCCGCCGGCCAGCGCCTCGCACCCATCAAACGCGTTACGCGAGACGTGGCGGACGTCGTCATCCTCGTCGTCGTCGCGGACGGAGTCTGCGTCGTCCGGCTGCGACGGCGCTTCGACGACGGAGTAGTAGACGAGGAATTCGTTTTCGAGGCGGCGCTCTTCGGCTGGGGTCGTGGGCTCGCGGTACGGCATGCCGGTCCAGGGGTTTTCGCCCTCGGGCGACGCGCCCATGACCTCGCCGACCCAGACCTTGACGACGGGGGCAGCGGTGGAGGGGGCGGGCTCCTCGCCGTCGCCCTGCGCGACCAGGTCGACGAGCTCGCTACCCAGGCCTTTGGCTTCGAAGCGGCGCAGACGCGCCAGTTCGGCCTCGGCGGGGCGTGCGTACCACCGCTCTTGCTCGCCGTACTTGAGCAGCCAGAGCCAGTTGTGCAGGTCGAAGGGGCTGGCGCGGTGGTGGAGGAGGCTCCCGAGGCGTGGCGGGAGTTTTGATTTCTTGGTGAAGGTGGGGAACTTGACTGTGTGCTCAATGGAGGGCTCGTAGCGTCGGAACTTGAGATCGAGGGACGAGAAGACTGTCGATAGTGGCACGAACTGCGGCGGCGGTGGCGGTGGGCAAGGGAAGCTGTTCAAACCTGGACCGCCGCAGAAGGGTGGAGGGGGTAGTGGAGGAGGGGGAGGAGGAGGACAGGGCAAGGTGGAAGATTGATCAACGTTGAAGGAACTGTCCGACGGCTTTCGGCTGAAGCTTGGTGGGGGTGGTAGATTGAAGATGTCTTTGGGCATCCCACAGACTGGAGGTAGGATCGGGGACATGCCGCGACTCCTGGGCCTGCCTTCGGGATATTTTGGCCAGGAATCAGTTGGTAGTGTCGGGGGTGGAAGTGGCGGCGGAGCATCGTTGAAGGCGCAACGACGGCGGCGGTTGGGATTGAACGCTCGTCCGTTGTGTAGAGTGACTGGGAAGTTGTAGCCCTTTGGCGGTGACTTTGACTTGGGCTGGCAGGACTGAAGTCCCGCGACAGAGTCCTTTGAGGATTTGCCGTCTTCCTTGAATCGGTCTTCGTGGACTTCAATTATCGGAAACGGTATCCCTACATCAACTCCAGCCGACGAGGCGGCGAGCTCGCCATTTGGTGGTGTAGGACCCAGCGAGTGTGAAGACGGAGGTGGAGGCGGAGGCGATGGTACGAAGCTCTCCGCTTGGTGAGGTGGGGAGATGGACGACGGCTCTGTATGAGTAGGCTCGCCAGAGTTGTCTAGGGCTTGGTAGAATTGGTCTTCCTCCGAGTTGAGGGGGTGGTGGCAGCCAACGTCGGACATGGTTGGCGAAGCAGTGCGAGATGAAAGATGACTTGAGGGCAAGTAGTCGTCAACCTCGATCAAGACGAGGTCGTCCAGGTCGGCCATGGACGGGAGCACAGTTGAACGAGGTAGCTTGGAGGACTAGTTCTGAGAAGGACACCCGTCAGTTATATATCCACTTGATATGGGCCGCTGGTGTGTTTGCCTAATCAGTGGAGAGGACGAGCAGGCAGACGGTAGTACGCGTGGAGTCTCAAGGCGGACTGTGGAACAACAGCCTGCAGCGACAGTTGTGCACGTACACCGATTCAAAGCAGCCTACTTTTTGTCATCGACGGCAGGAGCGACTTTTCCAAGGTTGGATTCTGGATGGTTTCGAGGCAACGAAACAGAGCTCTGGGTCCTGTAGCCCTTTGTAGGCCATCTGGCCGGTGAATACAAATTTGGAGACTCGAGCATTATAGTCTCACCACCGTCGATGCAATAAGCCTCGTCATTCATGCTTACTGGTAGCTGCCAATGCATGTCCGCGGGCGAGTGGACAACTTCATCGCATGGATTGGCATCCTGCGGACGCGCCGCGACATCTTGAAAGCGAAACCACACCTGGTTGTTTTCCTTGGAGTGGGCGATGCAGGACCACCGCTAATGCTGTGCGTGTGTAGTAGAGCAGTTGTGCTTGTTGCTAGTTTGGCTCGGAGTGTGCGTGTTTGATATGTCGATCCGCGTGTCTTCCGTGGAGGTGATTGCCGCCACTCGACACTGGATATTCGCGCATTGCATGCTCCTTTTCCAGGCGACAGAGAAAAAATTGACGCGTTTCTGCAGCTCAAAGCTGATAATCAGCGTTTACTGGTCTCGTGACCGTAGTAGGCTCGGTCTGAGATTGTGCAAACCATTCGTTGGTATTCGCGCGCAAATATTTCCACTCTGTCCTATTACTTGATTGACGTGCAAGTCAGGAAGCCTGGTGTGAGACCAAGGCGTTGAGAGATGCGGTTAGGGCCTGCTGTTAACGGGCGCTGAATGGGTCCACGACTATCAAGAAGACGTGACAGCGTCCACGAGAGACTTGCAGGTGGAGGGCTGCTCTTAGATGACATCTCATTTGCTGAAGCAAGCTTTCGAGCCTCGGAGCCTGGCGCGGGGTACAGCTGTTGCCTTGCACCCAACATTTCAATCAGTTGCACAGTGGGTCTTCGGGAAGGATTTACCACCAAGATGCTTCTGTGAAACAAAAGGATGACCAGTTTGGCATACACTGTAGTAGCCGTGCCGTATGTCCGTAGTCAAGTAAGCTTTGCACCGATCAATTAGCTCGCAATGCTTGATAGGCTGCCCTGGAACCGACGACCGCCGATGTTTTAGAAGATGGGTATCTATGCCATGAACTCCAAGCCGAATGGCCTGTTGCCTCCAAGTGGAGTTGGCAGCCAACAACCAATCCAACTTTCGATAAACAAGTTCAAGTCCTTCTGACCAATTCGAGAACGTAGAGCGTGTGACCAACACAGAAAAATTTTGAAGGATGCCGCGCCGCATGCTTGTTGGTTGGATCATTCAGGGGGGGATTTGCCGGTGGGCACGCCAGGCATTGCAAATTGTAAGGATGAAACCATTGATCAAGTTCAGATAGACGGCTGTGTAAGAAGTGATACTGCATCTATGTCAGCATATTAGAGACTTTTGACAACATGAACGTGATCTTACAGAAGAAAGCCGGTCAGAATTCGAATGTTTTTTATGCATGCCCATTTGTACAGCACTCGACATGTGAGCCACAAAATATATCGAATGTTTTGTGATTCGGGGCGGACGCCGGAGGACAAGGCTACACAGGTAGAGAAGATGAGGAGCGGCATGGTTTGTCGCAGATTTTTGGCTGCACGCTCTGCGCGTTCGACCTGCTTTGCATGTTTGGCAGCTGCTTCATCAGAGCTATCGTGTTTTTTCAATGGAATGCCGATAAAGTGGTCTGGCGTCACGAAATCGTCGAGGAATAAAGTCTTTGATGTGTTAGAAATGTGACTTACAAGATGTTGTGGGAAAACTCACCAGGATCAACGATAATGCAGGCGTCACTGGCAGGCCCCAGGGGCCAAGAGATGGGAATAAACTCAACGTAGAATCAGCCATTGCCGAAGTTCAAGTGTTGGGTTAGCATCGAGAGCACTCGTTGCAATAAGTATGTTTATGATTGTGGCGATGAAGGCTCTCAGGTATACACCCACGTCACATTGGCCCCGGGCTGAGGTGTATTGGCCCTGGGCTGAGGTGAGCATTTTGCTGCGGCATCCTGAACTGCCACAAGTTGTCAAATGCCACACTTGGCGGCTAATGATCCACTTCAGAATAATGGCTGGATGATCAGACACAAGGAAGGCCAGGCAACGGCAAAACAAAAGCTTGATGTGGATTGACGCAAGCGCCGGGCTGTCACGCAGTTGGTAGTGGGCGGCTAGTTGAACCCTCGAATCGAGTCGCGTGGTCGAGGGAGTTGGCTTGACAATGATGCAAAGCAAGGGGATCAATCAGCGAGAGGAAACGTAAGAGTCCCAGAAAAGTCCATGTCACGTGAAATCACCTTGGCCATGTTGCTGCCAGTTTGCGGCTTCGAAACTGACCAGGGTGCGGCCGCCCCATCTCCATTGCCGTCCGCTGCGCAATCGCAAATCCACACCATCAACACAACCGCCAGCCAGTGCAACCTTCTCCCCCCACCCCACCCCTCTCCACCATCTCTGCGACCACCGCCTGCCCATCATGGCCCAGGCTACCAAGGCCGAGTCGCAGAAAATCTTCGACAAGCTCAAGACGAAGCCCGCAAATAAGGTCCGCCCCGCCCCTGTCCTCTGCTGAACGTCTGGCCTTTTCGTCTAACGTCCGCGGCAGGTATGCTTCGACTGCGGTGCTAAGAATCCCACTTGGTCCTCGGTGCCATTTGGAATTTACCTCTGCCTCGACTGCTCGGCCAACCACCGCAACCTGGGAGTACACATCTCCTTTGTGCGCTCCACCAACCTGGACAGTACGGGACGAAATATCCAGTGGGTGGGGGATCTAGCTGACAAGTGGCATAGTTTGGCAATGGGATCAGCTCCGCCTCATGAAGGTCGGTGGCAATGAGTCCGCAACCAAGTACTTCCAGACCCACGGCGGCACAGCAGCTCTCAACAGCAAGGACCCCAAGATAAAATACACCTCCAACGCTGCCACCAAGTACAAGGAGGAATTGGGAAGGCGGGTAGCGCAGGACAAGAAGCAGTATGCTTTACTAGAATTCTCCTCGCCGCCGCATTTCTAACATGGCTAGATACCCCAACGAGGTTGTCATCACCGACGTCCCCGACCCCGAGACCTCCGGCTCCAACACCCCGGTCAACGACGAAGACGACTTTTTCTCATCCTGGGACAAGCCCACCATCAAGCGCCCCAGCAACCCGCCCTCGCGCACCGGCACGCCAGCCTCTGGCTCTCGCAGCGGCTCGCCCTTCCTCAACGCCCCCGCCAACGGCAACGGTTCACGGCCCAAGTCGCCCCTTGCTGCTGGATCGGATGACAACAAGCCCGCGGCGCCTCGCGCTGTTCCGGCCGCTGCCATACGCAAGACGGGCACCGTCACCGGTGCGCCCCGCAAGGCCAACATTTTGGGAGCAAAGAAGAAGGGACTCGGCGCCAAAAAGATTACGCCCGGCGGAGATGCCCTGGATTTTGAAGCCGCAGAGCGCAAGGCCAAGGAGGAAGAGGAGCGCATCAAAAAGCTGGGATATGACGAGGACGCAGAGCGTGCGGCGGCAGAGGAGGCTGCGGCGGCAGCTGCCAAGGCAAAGAAGAGCGAGGAGATTGCCAGCCCGACGCCAATCAGCCCGGCCCGCGGTGGACTCGGTTCCTCTGGAAAGGACAGGAGCAACAGCGACGTCGAGCGCTTGGGCATGGGCGTGCAAAGACTGGGCTTTGGACAGGTGGGCGCGAAGAAGGCCGCTGCTCCGGCACCGAAGAAGATGGGCGGTTTTGGTTCGACGAGCAGAGCCGCAGAGGATGGTATGTTGCCCTTTCAAGAACTTACACACAGCAGTTCTAACCAAACGAACAGACTCGGAGCGCTTCGCACGCGACAAGTTCGGCACGCAAAAGGGCATCTCATCGGACGAATTCTTCGGCCGCGGCAACTTCGACCCGTCGGCGCAAAACGAGGCCAAGACGCGGCTGCAAGGCTTCGAGGGCGCGACGTCCATCTCATCCAACGCGTACTTTGGGCGGCCCGAGGAAGACGAGCCTCCGGAGGACTACGGCGACCTGGAGACGGCAGCCAAGGACTTTGTGCGGCGCTTCGGCATCACGGCCGGCGACGACCTGGACAACCTGTCCAACCTGCTGGGCGAGGGCGCCACGAGACTGCAAGGTGAGTTACTGTCCCTCCTGCGCCCGTGATGTTTGTTTGTACATGTATGGGTGGCAACGGCACATGTGGTTGTTTTTATATGTCTTTTGCGAGTGGAGAGCTGAGTGTTAGCCTTTTACATGGCCAACTGACGTCTGACGTTGGGTCTGCAGGTGCCATTCGCAACTACCTGAACAGCTAAGCGGTAGGTCACTTGTTGGTTGTTGTGGTTGGAATGCGGCGCCGGACGAGGGACGATGGATGAATGGCCTTCAGTGTCTCGCCGCCTTTTCGTCTGTTGTGTCTGCCACTGCCTGGAGTGAGTGATGAGACGCACCGAAAAGAGACGGACGAGAGACTAGATTCATGGATTTGGCAAACAGGCGGAAGGCAGGCAGACAGGCAGGCAGGCAGGCAGCTGGACACAGGGGACGCACGCACCTCATCCTATCCTCGTCTCTACATTTTTCTTTTCTCTTCACCTCCTCCCACCTTTTTATCGTTTTGTGCTTGCTCCTCGTTACAGTAAGACCCTCTTATATTTGATAAACTCTTTTGTTCTCCTTTTTCCCGATTGACAATGCAATATGTAAACTACCTATACCACCACTGACTACAAATTCATTCAAAAAACTTTCAAAGGCCTAGGCGAAGGGCAAAGGCTATGACGAGGTTCTGTCGTGAGTGACTGGCACTGGTAAAAGCTGCCAGTGGTAAAGTGGTTGATGTGTTGATACACGGTGTGCACCAAGGTAGTAGTGCACTGCTGGAGTAGCTGGGCATCTGGTGTTGGAGTGAGTCGATGGGAAGAATTGGGGATTGAGTTGAGACGGGACATTCCAGTTCGTCTGTTGTTCCTCTACTGCTTGTGACCATCGGAGAAAAAAGGAGAAGAAATGAAAAGCAATGAATACAAAGCTCCCCCAAAGAACGCCTGCCTGGCCTGTCCATCTAGAGACACACGCATGCATCTCTAGAGGAACATGATCAACCCAACGCCTTGCATGCCTTCCTGCCCACCCCTTTTTCGCCGCCCCATGCCATTCAGCGCCATCCGTCCATCCAAAGCATTCGTGTACTCGTCCCCTTTTCTGATTTTGCCCCATACTCTACTAGTCCTTATAATCCTCATCCCTCTCATCATCCGGCTCGCTGCTGCTGCTGCTGCTACTGCCAATGCCCGAAGACAGGAAATCGCGCTTTCGACTCTGGCGCCCATGAGGGTCAGGCGTTGGTGTTTGGTCGTCCAGGCCTTCTGATTCCGAAAAGAGATGTGCTAGCGGGTCTGGTTCGGGTTGTTGATGGGGTTGATGGCGCGCAGCACTCCGTCTCGAATTCAGGTTACTTGTTGGGTTTGTGCGGGGGGTAGCGGGCGACGAGGCGTCCTCCTCCTCCTCTCGCAGTCGCAACCTCTCGGCCTTCCTCCTCCTGTAACGAGCAGCCTCCCACGCTCTCCGGCGCTCCACCTTGTCCCTTACGCGCTCCACCTCTTCCGCGTCGGGCAGATAAGCGCGGCCTTCTGGGATTTCGCCGGCGAGGATGGCGCGGTTGCGCTCGCGTTCCCGCCGCGCGTACAGCTTCATGTGCTCCCTGCGGCGTGCTTTGCGCGCGAGCTTGGCCTTGGCCTCTTCCGGATCCGTTTCGCTGCTCGAGCTATTATTCTTGTAAATTTCTTTCCTTCCCACCACCACCTCCTCGTTAATACTCGGCCTCTCACACTCTTCTATTGCTATTCGCACATCTTTAAAGATATCCTCTTCGCACGCCTAGTGCTTCTGGCGCGCCAGCCAGATGCCGACCCCTTCCGTAGCCTTGTCACTGCCCCAGACGCCATCAGCGCCGCCACGGCGCCACTCGTCCGAGGCAACGTCCTCGCCGCCACCGCGCGTAGCTTCGCCCAGAATAACTTCGAGGTCGCGCTGCTGGGAGCTGATCCAGCGCTTGACGAAGGCGACAGGGTCGGCGGCAAACGACGTGTAGAACGCGTGCTTGGCCTTGCTGTGGTGAAGCGCCTGGACGAGGTGGGCGAGCTGGTCGTCGAGTTGAGCGATCTGGGTGAGCGTTGTCATCGGGGCGGTCAGGTTCGACATGGCGGTCCGGAGCGGGTCTTCGAGCGGGACGAGAACGTCATAGACGGTGGCTTTCGAGGGTTTGCCCGGGGCGGCAGGTGCGATATAATCCTTGTCGACGCGGATGGTGTAGGGGAGTTGATAGGGTGGGAGCGGCGAGAGGTGGGGGAGAATGTCGCGAGGGATGTCGGGGAACATGACGAAATCGCGGTTGTTGAAAATCTGGTTGTGTGTCAGCATCATCAAAACATTGAGACCAAAGAAAGGGGCGCGCATACAGCCTTGAGGTGGGCGTCGCAGCGAATCTTGCGGCTGTCCTCCTCGGACATGAGGTTATTTGCCTTGATATACGTCCAGACGCCCATTAGCACGCCGCCGCGGTCCTCCTCTTCGCTGCCAATCAACTCGGCGAGCGGACGGCTCAGCTGGAAGCGCTCCGGTACCTCGTCGCGGTGCAGGTTGATGGTCACGTTGATGTTCTCATCGGCCTTGCGCTCAAAGACCAACAGATCAAAGTCGCTGTTGGCACCCGTGGCGGCGTTGCCTTCTGGCTTCTTCCACTCAATGTGCGAAAAGCCGTCTGGCTGCAGCGTGGGCGAGCGGTCGTAGTCGATGGTGATTTGCTTAAAAAAGTGCGACAGTTTGGTGCGCTGGGCAGTGGGCTTCTTCTGAGGGCCCTTCTTCGCGGCGGCGTCTTTGCTGTCCTCGTCCATGGCGTCGGCATCCTTGGGTTCTTCGTCCTTCTTGGCGTCGGCGTCGTGCTCGTCATCCAGCAACTTGGCGGCGATGGTGACGCGATATGTGGCCTGGCTCTCGGTGTTGAAGTCGAACGCGTCGGTGTCCATGGCGCCCTGTTGCCACGGCTGGTTCTCGGCCGTGTTGCTGATCCATATGCGCATCGTCTTGTAGGAGGTGAGGTTGCGGGACATGAAGTCGTTGATGTCGAGGCGCTTGCGCATCATGGCGGCGTCAATCTTGCGCTCGACCTCGCGCAGACTCTTATACTGGGCGACGCCATCGCCAATGATGAGGTCGTCGACGCCATCGGGCAGGTTCTTGTCGGTGGGCTTGCGCGACTGGCGCTTGAGCAGTTCGCGTCTTTGCAGTTCAGCTTGTTGCTGGGCCTGCAGCTGATGCGGATTCATGGGTGGAGGAGGATGGCCGGCGATGGGACCTGGATGGCGGCGCATCATCATGTCCAAGTCAGCGTGCTTGATCATGGCTTGGAGGGTGGGTGTTTGCGGATAGGCAAAAGGAAGTGTTGGGCAGCGTGCGAGTGGTTGCTTCGGCTAGCGCGACCTTACCTGGACCAGGACGACGAGGTTGAGCTGCTGCGTGCGGTGACGCTCGCTGAGTCGTCGCCTGCGGCGGGTAGTTCCGGTACTGAGCAGCCTGCATGGTGACTGAACGCGTCAGGCTCAGCAATTGCGATGGGTGTCGTGATGGAGATGAAGTGAAGCTATGAAGCTGCGAAGAAACAGACGGGCGACGCGTTCAGCGGGCAGGACACTGAGACTGGACTGGGACTGGGCCACTGGCAGAGGCTGGCATGCTTTTTTATTCGCTAAGAGTAAGGAGGCGGGGTAAACCACTGGAGACAACAACTCCACCACGCTAATCTGGCCGACATTATTATCTACTTCTTCTGCTTCTCTTTGTTGCAGTTGCTGGGTCTCTGTTGAGTCTCTCGGCCATCCTCTCACGATCCGTCATCTCGTCAGCGCATCAACGCGTACCGTCAGACCTCGACATCTCACCATGGCCGGCGCCTACCTCGCCGCAATGGGCATAGACCTGGACGCCGAAATGGCAAAGATTCAGTTCGGACGAGACGCCGCTGCGGCTGCATCCCCGGCCACACCTGCAGTTGCTCGCATTATGGGTGTGCGACTCCCAAGCAAACCCGCATCAGACCTATGGGACGTCCTCATCTCAGATGGCCGCGTAGCCTCCATCGAAGCCCACGATCCGCGTGCCCCGCGCCTCTCTCATCTCCCGGGCGTCTTGGACGCGTCGGGCTGTCTGCTTGCACCCTCCTTGTGCCATGCTCACATCCACTTGGACAAGTGCTTCCTCTTGCAGGACCCCAAGTTTGCCGACTTGCAAATCGAGCAGGGCGATTTTGCCGAGGCGTTGACGTTGACTCAAAAGGCCAAGGCGCGTTTTGAAGAAGACGATCTCCTAAGACGAGGGCGCCAATTGATTGAGGAGAGCATCCGCTATGGCGTAACGGCCATGCGGGCGTTTGTTGAGGTGGATGCAGACGTCGGCTTCAAGTGCCTCGATGCCGGAATTAAGCTGAAGCGCGAATTCGAGGCTAGATGCCATGTCCAGATATGTGCATTTGCCCAGCTACCTCTCTTCTCTGGACCTGATGGGGGCGAGACCATCAGAGAGTTGATGTCCGAGGCAGTCACGCGAGAAGGTGTAGACGTATTAGGCAGCACGCCATATGTCGAGAGCAAGCAGGAGGGCACGCAGAGAAACGTAGAGTGGATCGCATCTCTTGCTTTGAAGCATGACAAGTTTCTAGATTTGCACATGGACTATCATCTTGACAAGACCAAGGAGCCCTTTGTATGGGAGGCATTCAAGATTCTCAAGGAGAAAAGATGGGTAGAAGACAAGGGCAAGATGATTACGCTTGGTCACTGCACGCGCCTCACGCATTTTGACGACGGAGACTGGTCAAAACTGCGGGAGGCTATTGGTGACCTGCCAGTGTCTTTTGTAGGCCTGCCAACCAGCGATCTCTTCATGATGAGAACTGAGGAGGATGTTCGAGGAAGCCTCAACATACCCAAGCTGATCCAGAAGCACGAACTTCATGGAGCGCTTGCGGTGAATAATGTGGGCAACGCTTTCACGCCTCATGGCAGCTGTGATCCTCTGGCCATTGCAAGCCTAGGAATCGGTCTTTACCAAACGGGCACAAAGGCTGGCGCCGAACTGCTATATGTAAGTCTTGCATGTCGACGTGGATCCACCACATATTCTGACGTTTGAAAGGGCTGCATATCGGGAAGAGCCAAGGCAGCAATAGGTCTGCCGTCTGCCAAACTTGAAATCGCAGAGGGGGATCCGGCAGACTTTGTGCTTTTCGACAACAAGGGGCCGGAATGGAGATCCAGGAGGGGGCTGGCCGAAGTTGTGTACGACCCACCCAACCTACGGAAAACGGTAAAGAACGGCCACATCACGACCGACTGAGTGGTGGAGCTAGGCTAGCCGGCGGTCGTGATTCCCGTTGCTGCGATGACGGCTCCAGGAATAAATAGAAAAGAGGTTTGGTCGCCCCTCGTGACAGAAGTGGCCCCATGTCGAGTCCGACATGCATCCATTTAGTAGCGAGGTCCTTACCCCGCAAAAAGTCGTGGTTTCTCCATTCTTGACTGCAACGGGCGAGGCGATCCGGGGGTTTGGACGGATGCATCGAGCACTCGGGACTTGACCATGGCTCTACTGAAAGGATTGTAAGGGCTGGATTTTGTGACGCCAACATCAAAGGTTGAATAGAGGTCTGATGTCGCTTAGTCTTATTCAGCAATGTGCAGTGACGCAGGACACGAGAGTCAGCGTGACAGGCCCTTGGCCGCCTTGCTACCCGGTGCCTTGTTTTGCAAGGCGCAGAGGGTCATGATTGTGTGGAGATGGACAGTCCAGACCGCAACAAGGTGTGGCAAGGTGCAGAGACAAAGGCCGAAAGACAATTGGCGTGGCGCCATGAATGCATTTACGATGCTGAGGTGTGAGAGGTTCCGGAGAGGAGGCTTCAATGCTTGGACGAGGCTGCTCGATGCGGCTTGCCCAGGCTCGGAATACGGCGAATGACAGCGGCGTCGGACATGGCGAGGGTTGAGGAGATGAGATGCAGGCTGTGCAGAAAAGACCTGGGTCAAGAGACGATGTGACGCAATGATAGGCGATGAAGGCTGCAAAATGTGGATGGCCAAAGTGGGTCGGAATGTTTGACGTGGGCTGACGTGCTAAATTGCGGTTGACAGGCGGGGGAAGAGGGGGACAACAGAAAGATGATGATAGTAGTCGAGCAAAAGGGAGTCGAGTTGATGAGGACTCTCCGTGCAAGGTACAATGTAAATGGTGGCCGTCAGGAGGCGAGGAAGCGGGCGGGAGATGGGCGCGACTTTGGCCCAAAGCGGAAGCGTGCAGTCAGCCACAGTGGCTCGCTTTGTCCCGGATCTGCGATGGAGGTTGAAGCTGCCCTGTGGCGGTGGACGAATTGACTATTGGGCTACCCGACTATAGGCACTTCTACGATAAATCCGGCAATTGAAACCAAAAGAAACCATGGATTATTACCTAAGACCAACTCCAAGCACCGGGAACGACACCTCTCTCAGCCCAAGCCAGGCCAGTGTAAGAGCGGCAGTCCGTCCTAGCAGCCAAAGCCCGAGAAACATCCAAGACCCGACCTGTTGGGTTCTGTCGCTCAACTGCTTTTGTACTTGCGCTTGTGCTCCCCATCTTTACACCTTTAACAACCATCACCACCTCATCTTCTTCCCCTGGACCTGTGAGGTGACCACCAACACCAATACCGAGAGCTGAGGCGGCACCAGCCCGGGAGCGCTAGAACGCAATCTCTCCCCCGGACCCTCACGTCACGGTACCTGCAGCGTCACTTTTGCCCACTACTACCCTGCTCCTGACGCCAACCTCAACTCTTTGAAACGTCCCATCCCGTCCGCCCACTTCTCCCTACGACCCTGCTTTGTTCGCCATTCCATCCCCTTTTGACCTTTCGCGCCCATCCCATTCCACTCCGAATTCCACCCCGTTACGCCAGCGAGCCTCCCCCGCAAGAAGGAGCATCCCCCACAAGCCCCGTCAGCAAGAAGCAGCCGCCCAATACGCCAACGCTTGGAGCAGGTATGGCACGCGCACATGGACTAGAACCTCACGCGGCCCTGGCCTGTCCGCTCCCTTCCATTCCACTGAGCTGACTTTCCCACCCACAGCGTCTATTCTTCTCCCCAACCCACTCCGCACCACCTCCTCCATGCCCTCCCGATGCCTTCGTGGGGCAGCAAGCAGCACAGCCGATCCGCCAGTCACCCGTTTCCTTCCCTCTTCAGCTCCAAGAGACGAAATGGCCCGAGCCTCAACCCCGACTGCAGCTCGACCGACGAAGACAAGTACCTGGCATACAGCGGCTACGGCGACTCGCCCACCTGGAAAGGGGCCGGCCCCAAGGTCCAGGAGGATATCCGAACCTGCATGACTTGCGACTCCAAGGTCAAGTTCCCTGCCGGCTTGCGCACATTTCGCTGTTCAGCTTGTCTGATGATCAACGACTTGGTCCCGGTGCGCAAAGAAACCTCGACCGGACAACCCCACGACCCAGCTCCCATTTCTGTTCCTAGGACAAGACACATGATCGACCGCTGCATCGTTTCATACTTGCACGCCAAGCTGGAAACACAAGCAAGAAGTAGCCAGGAGAGCTCAAGTAGCGCTGAGCGTGGCCGGCCCGGAGACATGCGTCCTCCGCCCGTACCAATCAGGAGTCGGGCTCAAAGCGGCTCGAAACCAATGATTTCGGTGTCGCCGCCTACAAATTCAAACGACCGCAACGGTGGTCCTCCCCAGCGGCCCGCTGTTAACGGTGGTCCACCACCACCAGGGACACGAGACTACCTGCCGCCACAACCGACTCTCGTACCCAAACCTATCCAAAGACCAAGGACGTCTGGAGGTCCCCCGCCGCCGAAACGAATGCCACCGCCGCCGGGTCAAATTAGGCTTCACCATTCGCCCGTCCGAAGAGGTCCAGCGTCTCCTAGAGAACATCCTGCGAGCATGCCCCATCGACCTCCTGACCGCGCGCCACCTCTTACCCCCGCCGAAGCTGCCGAGAAGCGTCGTCAAGATGTCATCAAGTCGATATTCAGGCCACTTCAGGACTACTTGATAGACAGCTTTGGCACCTTTGAGACGTTGAATTCTGCCTTTTTGATTGGGAGACAGCGCCCACAGCCGAGAACGCGCAGCGAAGGAGCCGTTCCTCAGCTTGCCGTGGATTCGAGGCCCGTTTCACGGCTACCGCCAGGTGCCGACGTTTTGACAGAGTATGACCCCAAACTGCTGATGCTTGGTGACATTGGTGAAAATGGATCCTGGTGGGCCGGCCATGCTGAGCATGAACCTCCCAGGCAAAACCTCCCAGTCGGTGGCAAGTCCGTTGGAGACGCAAAAGAGCTGGTCTCTCATCGATCTCCCCTCATCAACTGGGACGAGCTCCGTCATTGGTACGACATTGTTTTGAACGCTGGAGTTTCATGGAAGCAGAAGCTCGAAGATGTTCCCGATCTGGACTTCCCCGAGAGTCTGTACCAGGAAGCCGATGAGGAAATCCGGGACGCCAGAATGCTCGTTCAGCGCACGCTGCTCAAGATTTCTGAGCTTATACTGAAAAGACCGCACCGGCCGCTGAGAAGTTCAGAAGACGTCCGCTTCCTGTTTATCATTCTAGAAAATCCGCTCCTGCATGGAAACAGTGTTGGTGGTGCCAAGCAAAGGAGAGCTTCTCTCAGGCCACCTCCCGAGAACCGTCCCCGGCAAGGCTCTAACCCAAACCAATTTGCCCATGTTCCACCATCCCCGGGCAAGCCTCCCGCTGAACCAACGTCCTCTACTGGCGGCCGCGATCAGGGTCAACATGCCGGCATCACCAAGCGCATCTTTGGCCTTTTGGCGAATATGGACAATGACTGCCACCGTTACGTCACGACGTGGTTCTCCAGATTTTCCGAAGATCATTTTAGACGGACGGTCGATCTAGTGGGACGCTTTGTGACCTACCGTCTCACCAGACAACAAGGCCGGAAACGAAGCAACAGTGGAAACCCGACTGCAGGCCTGATCCCGGAGTTTGATTCGCACGGTGCAACATCAGCGCAACTGCACGCCGCGCTAGGGCTGTCGGGCTCGAGCTCGAAACCAAAGGACGACAGCAAGGATACCCCCTACAGTGACGACTGGCAACTCAAAGCGGCAGCCAAGGTGATGGCTCTTTTGTTTGCCGCGAACAATACCTATCACAATCGAAAATCCGAGCCATTTTTGCATACGGCGCACGCGTCGACGGTGCACAGTGCCGGCCTTGCTGCGAAGGAGCGCGCGCGGGCTCATGGCCAGCTGCTGCCCACGTCCGACTTTTACAATACCCTGTTAGACTACCACGACCTGGTTGCCGATTTTGAGGCATGGGAATCGCGCAGAGCAAAGTTTTCGTTTTGCCAGTATCCTTTCTTCTTATCAATTGGCGCAAAGATTCGCATCATGGAACACGACGCCCGCAGGCAAATGGAGAACAAGGCTCGGGAAGCATTTTTCGACAGCATACTAAGCAACAAAAACCTGGAACAATTCTTCAACTTGAAGGTCAGGCGGGAGTGTTTGGTGGATGACAGCCTTCGCCGCATCAGCGAGGTGGTCGGGGCCGGATCAGAAGATATCAAAAAGGGGTTGCGAGTGCAGTTTTTGGGCGAGGAGGGTGTCGACGCTGGCGGGCTGAGAAAAGAATGGTTCCTGCTTTTGGTTCGGGAGCTGTTTGACCCGATGCATGGTAAGGTTACAAGATCTTTGTCTACTTCTTGCTGACCCTTTGCAGCCATGTTTGTCTACGACGAAGAGTCGCACTTTTGCTACTTCAACCCCTACTCGTTTGAAAAGTCGGACCAATTCTTCCTCGTCGGCGCCGTTCTTGGACTCGCATTGTACAACAGCACCATTCTCGATGTTGCCCTGCCACCGTTTGCCTTCAAGAAGCTCCTCTCGTCAGCGCCAACCAAAAATGGCGTCGTCCCTTCCTCTCGCAACACGATCCACTACACCCTGGAAGACCTTGCCGAGTTCCGACCTAGCCTGGCCAAAGGCTTACGGCAGCTTCTCGAGTTTGATGGCGATGTCGAAGAAACTTTTTGCCGCGATTTTGTCGCCGAGGTCGAGTATTGTGGCGCAGTGAGACAGGAGCCTCTGTGTCCCAATGGCGCCAACATTCCAGTGACAAATGCCAATCGGCAAGAGTTTGTCGACTTGTACGTGCGATATCTTCTGGACACGGCAGTAGCACGCCAATTCGACCCCTTCCGTCGCGGCTTCTTCACAGTTTGTGGCGGCAACGCCCTGTCGCTTTTCCGTTCGGAAGAAATCGAGCTCCTGGTCCGCGGCTCCGACGAACCCCTCGACGTAGCCAGTCTGCGTCTCGTTGCCAGTTACGACGGGTGGAAGGAACCAAAAATCCAACACAGCTCCTCTCCGTCCAACGGCGCTCCTATAAACGGGCATTCCCACACGCCATCGCCCCAAAATCCGCTCTCATCGCCTCCTCCCCAGCGGAAACCCGCCCCAATCCTCCCGCCACAGTCCAGCCCGCCCATCACCTGGTTCTGGGACTTTTTCTCCTCGCAACCGCCTGTCTCGCAACGCCGCATTCTGTCATTCATCACTGGCTCGGACCGCATCCCGGCCGTCGGCGCCACAAACTTGGTCATCAAGATTGTCTACGCCGGCGAGGACTGTGACAGGTTTCCGGTGGCCCGCACGTGCTTCAACGCGCTGTTGTTGTATCGCTATCGGACGCGGGAGAAGCTGGAGCGTATGCTCTGGCGCGCGGTCGTGGAGAGTGAGGGGTTTGGATTGAAGTAAGCGGTGACTCGGAGTGCGTGTTGGCGAAAGCAGGGGCCTTTTCCTCTTCTCTTTCATACTCTTCGGACTCGGTCTAGGCGCAGGATTGCAAGGACAACGGCGTCGTTTATTTCCTTCCCCACGAACCTCGGAAGCGGCAGATGGAAGAGACGGACGGACGGTACGGTGTCTCTGGTCTACGGTGTTGGGTTATGATCTTTTTCCCTTTTCTTCTCGCTTGCCTACCTACTTGAACTACCTAGCGGACCTACTACCCTAGCAACCTACGATGACTCGTCCTCCCGTCTGGATGGACGCCATCGTCTCTCTTGATGCGTATACCCGCATTCATCGCACGTACGTACATGGGTCTCACTCCACTTGCGCGATCCCAAACCCCAAAGCATATATAAAGCATTACGGAATTGATTGAGGTGTTTGGCCTGTTGGCTCATGGCTCTATACTCGCACACCCCCTCTTTTTCGTCGTCAGCTGGTGATGCTGCTCATCTAGGTAGGCAGTCTCGTAACGTCGCTCCGCTACAACGAGCACCCACGCCTATTGTTCCTTCCCTCCCGCTTTCCGCCTACTCATCACAACCACTACTAGCCAGCCAGCGCGTCGCTGGGTTCCTCGACGCCAGCGCCAAAACGTTCACCTTGCCTGTCCACCACGCAGCCCCCTCTCGTCACGTTTCTTTTTTCTCTGAATCGTCGTTCTTAACCTTCTGGGTTTATCTGGTGTGTTATCCCCTTGCGCACCCCCTTGCGCACAGCTCAGCTCTCCAGAAACACCACCGCTCCACTGAAGTATGACTTGTAGCTTTATGTGTGAGGACGAGTAGGTGGTCAGGCAAGCAAGTAACCTTGCTCTCCCATGCGCCCGCGACTGTGTCGGAGCAAGCGGCTTACAGTCTTCTACTGACCTCAGGTCGTTGGCCTCGCTCGCCTCTTTGCGCCGGAAAGGTGGTGGTGGTGGTGTCGGCGTGGAGAATGCTGATCCACGGCCTTCGCCATCCTCCGTTGACTCGTATTTGGAGACAAGACGAGTCGAATAGAAATGCTGCTGCCATTTACCAACATGTAGAGCCTATTCCGATGTGAGTGCGAGTCTGTGTCCAAGTTGCTCTAGGGGATGCTGAATTGAAACACGATCTTTAGAGAATGGATAGGGGCAAAGAATTTGAATCAGAGGGTCAAAGGCCTAGGCGTCCTTCTGATGGTGTGAAACACTCTTGATGGGCTCGATGGGCGAAGAGACAGGTTCTGGTGATTGGTTTGTTTTGGACCCCATTGATGGGCGGAGTCTAGATGACGGTTATCTTTACTAACCCTGATGGATTCTTTGTAAGGCTGGGGCCGCAGTCAGCTGCCAGCAAATTCGCCTCGCCTGAGGCTATGCGTATATATATATTTGAGCAGACAGACATGCGTCGCTGTTCTTTCAAAACCTTTTTCCACCAGACACCACTCGACGGCCAACCATGAAGAAGGGACTGGTTGCCCTCCAATATCAACCTTTAAATTTTGCTCGGTATGAGACGAGATTTCTGAAGCTCCCTTGAGCGCAGCGAACAAGGCCTCAGTTTCAACCTGGAGTCGGGCTCTCTTATGTACCCACCTCCATATGTCGCAATATCCTATGCGTGGCACGAAAAAGGGGATCGAAAAAAAAAGTATCCACCATCCTCATCAACGGGATCCGCCTATCTATCACGATCTCACTGTACAACGCCCTCTGGTACGCATCGGACCACAAGGCGAAAGATTATCTGATTTGGGCCGATCAGATTTGCATCAACCAGAAGGATGCCGAAGAGCGGAGCCTCCAGGTCCGCCAGATGGGCAAGATCTACACCACTGCCTACACTGTCTTCGTGTGGCTTGGATCTGCCTCCCACAGCTCGGACCACGCCATGGAGGTATGCAAGCGCGTCTGGTATGAAAGAGGGGAGGAAGTCGTGCTTTCCAGAGAGGACAAGGAAGCCATCGCGGCTCTAGTGAGAAGGCCGTACTTTGAGCGCGTCTGGATCATACAAGAGGTGGCGAAGCAAAATCGGCCGATCCTGATGTGCGGCAACAGAACAGCGCTATGGTCCGGCCTCATAGTGGCCTTAAATAATATGCGAGGAGACCCGTGTGTATCGGCAGAGTCGCAGCTTTTAATGGACGCGCTTGAGGCGTTCCGCCTCAACGAGCATAGGGGTCGCCTCGCTGAGCCATGTATACGCCTAGTATACGCACTCCTTGACAGCCGCCGCTCACGGGCAACCGTACCGCGCGATAAGATCTTCGCGCTATTGGACTTGACGCGCGATGGGAGTAAGGTTGTTCCCGCACCATACTATACTGGTCTGGATGCAACTATCTTCCTCTCAGTCACTCGCTATTTTATTGCAAAACAGGCTCATACAGCGGTGATTCTCCTCGCAGCGCGTACTACAGACCGCTCAAGACTACCTTACTCGAATCAATTGATGCCCTCCTGGCTGCCCGATTGGGGGCGTTTGTGTATCGATCTTCCGCCATGGGTTGTTTCGGCCATCAAGGCTGAACGCGAGAATTTGGATCTTGAATTCCGATACTTTGGGTCCGTTTTGAGCGTGCAGGTGCCTTCAGTCAAGCTAGAGACTATTGCGGGATGCTGCGCTGATCCTGCGGATGAAGAAGATTTGAGAAAGTATCATGTGGGCTCCAGCTTGACCCTCTCTGAGCTCAAGCGCTTTTCGATGAAAATCGCTTGGAATGTCCACGGGTGTCCGCGTGTTGTTCATCAGAACACCCACTGTGGTGATTGGATCTTTCGTTTAGAAAACTGCACACTGCCAGTTGTGCTGAGACAAAGGGAGACGCGAAGGGATAACACCTACGAATATGTTGGAGAGGTCCTGAGAGAGGATGCTACTGAACGATACTGGGAAACTTTTGAAAAGGGAAGGGACAGGATGGACGTGGGCGCGATTCGTTCGATCTGGATCGATTGATAGATCGTAGATGCTCTATTCTACCCTACAAGGAAATAAGAAGGCTGTTTTTGAAGTTGACAAATCCACAAGGGAAATTTCTTACCCAGATTTCTCATACATGCGAGATGGGAATCAAATGTTGAGACAACGAAAGAGATTTGACGAGAGTTTGTAGCTTTGAAGAGGGTAGGCGGCGGTGGCGGCGCTGAGTGCCGAGTGCTAAGTGCTGAGTAGTGAGTGCTATGATCTGGGCGTGGAAGCATCAACCGTACTTACCTTTTCGTCTCAGTTGTAGCAGAGGACAAAATCGCAACGTTTTGGGTGCTCTTATGGCAATGTCATGCCGATTTTGAGCGCAATACGCCGAGAGAAAGGATTGGAAGTGGCGTTGCATGGCTCCTGCCTCGTTGGGCTTTTGTGGTGCTTGCTCACTGTGGGCACTCAAACATCAGGGAATGAGATTTTTATTGACAGGCGAGCGTAACGCTGCCTAGGATTCGAATGACAGCTGGACTATCCGCTCTGCTGGCTTGAAAGTGAAAGACGCTCAGTCAAGACGTCCAAGAAGGTTTTCGTTGATTTATGAAATCGAAAGACGCGCGCCAAAAGACGCGCCTATCTGCCACTGCGACGACGACAAATAATGTTATAGTTGACTGCGTCGGAGGCAGTGACGTGAAAGAGTGCCCACGCTCTACTTCAACACAATCATTGCGCTTTCCGGACAGCACTGCCGCCGCTCTGCACACCAAAGCGCCTCCCAAAACATCTCTTTATATTTTGCTTTTACCAACCTACTCTCAACAAGTTGGGCCGCTTGGCCCGCGTGGAAAATGCTCTGCTCTGCAACACTGAAGTGACAAGGTGCTTGATTTGACCATTGCGTGGACTAGATCCCGGTTCGAGTCCGTCAAGGTCCAACTTGTTTTTTTGCTCTTTTTGGTGTTGAGCATGGTGTGGTAAGCGAAGTCTTTTTGCAGCAGGTGCTGCGGTGCGCGGCGTCCACCGTGTTGGCTAGCGGCCATTACCTTTTCTCTATTCTGGTTTGCGGGCTTTTGGCGTCATGGGCATGAATGAGTCAGCTCAGCTGTCTATTCAGAATCACCACCTCGACATGGCCACGCAAAATCTGTCCTCTCTCCAAAATCCAGACAGACATGTAGGTCCACCTGGACGTCTCATCATTGGGCTTGACGTAAAATCCACCTCACCCGCACCCTCATCCTGATCATTGCTTCTGCTCCTCCATCTCTCACATGCAGCACCTGCATTCCCAGCGCCCATTTTTTTTTTTTTTTTGGCTCCAGCTTCTCCTCTCTTCCTCTTCCAATGCGGCCGCACGGCTTCATTCTCGCAGACCACAGACGCACCTCCAGCGAAACAAGAAGTGAGTATCCACTCAGCATGACTCGACTACGGCGCATGAAGGCGCGGCGGCATTTCAGAGGGGGGCGGGAGGCTCATGTCTAAATCGGGGCGACGAACGCGCCGTGTGTGCGGCGAAAGTCGGCAGTTTGCAGGGAGGTAATCCCAACTGCAGTAAAAGTTACAGCAAGCCAGCACTAAAGCGAGAGCGGATCGTAGCAGTGGCAGAGCAGGTGAAGAGCTGAGGAGGACGCGAGCTCAACGGACAAATCACTACGAAAGTCACCGGCCGAGGGTCTTTGGTTGTGGAGAAGGAGAAAAGTGCATCGATGGACATTCCGTAGTTCAACCACACCAACAAACTTATAGTGAGCAACCAAGACAGGAGGGAACCAGCAAGCGATGCCCATTGCGAAAGCACCAAGCGCAATCTTTCATCAACTTCGATACAATGTAAAGGGGCAGTATTCTAGCTCAATTGACATGAAGAAGCAGGAATCATGAGAGCGCCGCCCACAAACTACTGGAAAGAAGAGCAGCTAGACCCGAACACGAAGACTGCAGATGTCTGTATCTTGACGGGTGGCATTGACGCGCGAAGAAGGGGTTTCGACACTCGGTTTTCCCAGGCCTAGAGAAAATTCAAGGGGGGAAGAGATGGCGAGATGGAGGAGGAATAATATTGACAGATGAGACACGGGTATGTGACTGAAATGGACGAGGCCACAAAGTGAGCGTCGCAATCTTTTCTTGATTGGCCCATCCTCTGTGGTTCTAGTGGATGGAGCGCAGTTCAGCTTGTCTCGCAGCCGGTAGAGAGTATGCGATCCCGAGATTGGTGACTGATTGAAAAGAGGAAAGAAAGATATACTATTAGACCACACTTGCCAGAAGAGAATGACCCCGATACAGTGGCCGACGAAGTTGCAAACCTCAAGAACTCCTGGTACTAAGCATGAATGCGTGGAGACGGGGAAGTGTTTATGCTTCTATTATTTGATTAAGCTTCGAATATCTTGGAATTGCAGAGGACTTTTTTATTTGATAGATAGTTGCAAGAAGCATTGAAGCGCTTGTGTGTGAGTGAGCGACGACCAGGGACCACGCCCAGATTTATTTTCTTTCATCACATACTGTTAAAAGGATGAGAACAATGTCCAATGTCGCTCCAGCTTCTGAGGACACGATAAAGTAGAAACGTAGAATTTTGCTCAATTGTGTCTATCTGCCTCGCATTTTGCAGGTATTGAATCGCGAGCACCTACTTTGTCAAGTCAGTTCAGGGGTAGCTCAGAGCAAGCATCAATCCCTGCTGTAGATTTCGTCTTGTGGCTCAAGAAACGGCTGGTGGCTGTACATGTCAGTCTGGATGCTGCGCAAAACGCCTCCCTATAGAAACTCTTGTTCTCGAGAGCAAGAGGGCGCCACGAAGAGGCGCACGGAAGCTAGATTTAAGTCTTTCGGCATGCCGCAGCAGACTGAAAAGCGCACCAGACCAGTGTCAGGGGTCACAAACCGGACTTCTCGGGGAAAGTCGGTGCGAACATTCCAGATGCAATCTCGAAGCTTGACCAACCTTGATGCGGCAATACCACCAACGGTCTGACTAGGGGAAAATGACCAAACTGGCGCGGGAATAAGCACCCAACAAAATCCCGCGCAAGCAAGTGCACAGCAACGGGCCCAACCGACGTCAGCCTCAACCAAAGTGGCCTGACAATTCCGAAAAGACGGTCTCGAGCGAAGCTTGGTAAATTTGTCGAGGCTGCTAAGCCTTGGGCAAATCTTCGCAAATTGCACAGTGCAGAGCGGCCTGGCCGCTGAGGAAAAGGTTTAGATCCAACCGAGGTGGGGATAGAGTTGAGGGCAGTGCGGAGTTGAGTTTGCCGCTGCAGGGCTGCAGATCCAGAGCACTCACTCAGCAATGGCGGCGAGAGGACTCAGCTGGTAAACCTCTTGCACATCCAACGGCCTGAGGCTGGATGGGCGCACGGGAGATGGTCAGGAACCCTGCCTCGCCGAAAGAGGACGTAATGTATGTTATAAGAGCGCATTGGGAATACGGCGGGGCCTGGGCGGGGTGCCTATTAGCATCAGGGTCCAGGCGGAGATGAAGTCATCAACTTTTCCAAACCCGCGGTGGTGGTTGCTCAGCGACGCGGGAGCTCTCACCCGCTCCGGGGAACTGGGTAGCGCCCAAGTCAGTGACAGCCAATACCACTTCGGCGACCGGGCTATCTTGTTCTTTTCGAGGTTGCGGTCCGCGGTCCGGCAGCGGTCGGGGCAGAAGGCCGTGGACTCGGAGGCGGCACGGCGGGAGGATGCGGATTGTGCCCAGTCGCATGTAGCACGGTGGGGCACAGTAATTGGATATCCACAGAGCTGCGTCTGGTCGAGTCGGCGCGGGAGTGTTGAACCAGACGGGAAGTGGGAGCACCGCGGCTGACGTCACGCGCGAGGGCTTGTTGAAACTTGAAGGACTCAGTCATAAGAATTGTGTCCGACATCCGAGTGCAGAAGCGCTGCGAGAAGCCATTTTGGGAAGAGAGGTGTTGCGGATGTCTTGGGTGGGTTCGCAGAGGTGAGCGATGGGCGTCGATGGCGAGGGCAGGCGGGTGATCGTTGGAAGGGCGCAGAGATCGGAATATAAGGGAAGACGGTGTAGTACTGTCGCGAAAGATCGGCGATGAAATTGATATTGGGCAGTCCAAGAGAGGGAGGTTTGCGAGGGGGTGGTCGGGGCGGAGGTCGAGTCCCTGTCGACGGGGGCGCGGGCTCAGCGGGCCGTGTAAATCGTAAGAGAGCATAGGTTTCGCCTGAGCAGTCAGCACGCCCGCGGGCACTTGCCGCGCCAGGAACATTAGAATCACTACACGTGACGCCTCACTTGTGCTCAGTCTCTCTTCTCCGCTAGCTCTAGTTCTGTACTCACCCTCACACTCTTTCTTCTCTTTCAAAAGCCTGCCCTACCCACTGTGCCTCTCACGCTCCACGCCTCGCCCCTCGCTTCATCACCTCCTCGTGCACCTCGCCCAGCTCGAGCTGCACCTCCAATTCCTTCCGACCTCTCAATTGCTCCGAATCACCATCGGCTGCTATTAGGCGGTGCCTCTAGATTCGGAGACGCGTTGGCTTAAGTCTACACCATGGAGACCACCTTCATTACCATCCACGGTCCGCTCGACCTTGCTCCCTCACCCACTGCTCCAATCTGACTCTCTGTACAGACCTCTCCAATGATGCCGTCGTCCTCTACGCCTCCGACTCCATTGTCGACATTCTCGGCCATACCCCCGACGAGGTTGTCGGCCATTCCACTTGGGACTTTTTCCACGAAGAGGAAATTCCTTTTGCTCGCGACTTTCACCGTCGCGGAGTGAAGCTCGACAAGGCCGCCGTGCTCGCCTACTGCCGCATCAAGAACCGCGACGGCAACTACGTGGGTTGCGAATGCTGCTTCTCCATTTGCTACGACGTCATGGTGTGCTGCACCAGTATCTACCGGAGAGGCATGACGAGCCAGAGTACGCGAACCTCCACCATTCTACATCTCCGTTCTAACAGTGTACAGAGCGCGCCGTCGAGGCTCCCATTGTGCGCAAGCTTTTCTCGTCCTCGGTCAAAGACCCGCGTTACCACATGTTGTCACACTTGTCGGCCAAATTTGACTTGGGACACTCTGACCAGACCCACGAGCCTCGAGCTGCCCTGTTTTTAAACCGCTTCACGCGGACCCTGACCATCATGTACGCCACCAGTGGCATCGAGCAAGTCATTGGCATCTCCAACGACGAGATGAAGGGCAAGAGCTTCTACTACTGCATTCAGGAAAACTGCCTCGAGGACGCCGTCAGGGTCCTGGAGACAGCCAAGGGCAACGACTCGATTGCCTACATGCGATTCTGGTTCCGTGATCCCCGCGTCCAGGACCCACACAGAGAGCCCAGCGAGTCCGAGGCCGGCGAGACCGAAGACGAGGAAATGACCGACGTCACTGAAGACGAGGACGACACTAGCGACAGGTCCACCCCAGCCAGGAACATTTCGGGTGCCTCAGGAACCGATACGGACGTGCAGGGCTCCTCAACTGAAGCGCAAGGCTCTTCCTCTGGCGCAGCGCACTCCTCGAGCGGTGCTCAGCAGTCGTCTGACGACAGCAACGTGCCGCCGACCGATAGACATGCTGCTCTGCTGGGCATTCCCCGCCCTCGCTCCTCAGCGTCGTCGCGTGCTACTCCTGCTTCCTCGAGCGCCGGAAATCCAGACATTGAGATTGAAGCCGTCGTCTCGTGCACGTCTGATGGCCTCGTCGTCTGCCTGCGCAAGGCTCGCCCCATGATGCCTACTTCTGCTCAGCCTCAAGAACCTGCTCAGCACAACGGTATCTTCGCCGCTCCATGGGCCCCCGAGCCCGTCTTCCTGCCTCCTCTCCCCGACCCGTATGCCAATGCTGCTCGTCTGGGTATCATGGCTCCTGCGCCGCCGCAGAACGCCGTTGCGCCAACGGTTGGTGGACCATCTGCCCAAGATTTCATGCGCACCATCCGCGATGTGGCTGTATTCGCATGGGCTCTCACAGGTATCAACGGTGGACTTGCAGACTACACGCGCGGCAAGCCCATGGGCGAATCTCAGCCTCCGGAAGGTTTCCCCATCTGGGTGCCCGAAGGCAAGGACGCCGCCTTCTTCGCCTCCAACGGAAGCAGCAGCAGCGGACGCACAAGTGCTTCGGGCATCAAGGACCCCTTTGGCGACCCTGGTTTGGGCAGCAGGAGATTGCCTTGATTCTCTCCTGTCAAAGCTCAAATGCAGGTGCCTACTTCTCGCGCCGGACTCGAACACGAACCCAAAAGATGAACGCCCTTCTCTTCGCTTGCTTTTATCAACGTGGCGCTGGACCTATTCATCATTGTTGATTGTTTTTCTGTCGACTGGCGGACCGAAGAAAAAACCACATGAAGCCATCTGCTAACGAGCTTACGACGAAAACGTCTGTTTTATTCTCCCAACATGTTTAAAATTCTCCTTCTCCTTTTAAGCGTTCCAGCGGGCGGCGAAATACCTCTATATCCGAAAGCTCTTTGTGGCTGTGGAACGTTTTGCTACTTACCATTTTACTCTTCGCAACTACCAAATGTCACGGGCAGTGGAAACACTTTGCTGGGAAGGAGAGATGGACTCAAGACGAGCAGGTTGCTCCACATTCTACCTAGCTACTCATCCCACCGCAGAGTCTTTGCTCTCGAAAAGCGGCGGCGCAGTTCTGCAAAAACAGCAGACGGGACGATAATTGATCGAGAATCGACGGGCCTAGGTTGCTCCACATGATTGCCACAGACACTTTCGCAGCAATTCCGTGAGACCATGGACACAAAGCACCCCCACTGCTCGTGTATTGCTCAAACAAAGTTAGCGCGCAACGGGGAAGGGGTCACCTTCTTTGCGTGTGTGTTTTCGCCTCCCGCTCTCCCGCGTCCCGCCGCTCTTCGTACCAGGGTACTTACCTGTTCTGTAGCCGGGCCACGGAGGGTACGAAGGTTAAGGCAATTAATGCGTTGAGCATGTTCGCTGGTGACATCCTTGCTCTAGCTCATGGCTCGGTATGTGTTGACGTGATGATTGTCGACGTCGATGCTGCTCGGCTGCTGCTGATGCTGATGTCTGCTTACCTCGCACACCCTCTTTTGGCCGGTCTGCAAGGTAGGTGGCGGGTGTTGAATTACGACTTTCGAAAGACATGGTTGAGAGGATTGATTGACTGACTGCAGCGGATGCTGCTGCCGCTGCATGCATGTGCGCGTCTCCCACGCGGCAATTCAGGCAAAGACTGGCTGCCGTAAGCCGTCGGCTTGCCCTCTCATCACCTCCTCCTCATAAAATCAAATCAAGTATACCACTGGCATGAGCATACACAGCAGCTCCAGTATTTGTTCTCCACCGCTATGCTCGATTACTTCGAGCTCAATTGTGTCCATCATGTCCTTCCTTTTCCAACCACATTGCTCCCGCGCTGAAGAACAACCTCCACCACATTCGTACATACATACAGAAAGGACGCATGCACCTCACACCCGTACAGTAAAACGCGAGCTCCGACGCCCCCAGACCGCAGACACCAACCTCCTGTACAACGACCCACGTGTCGTACCGTCTTACCGTCGCACTGTTTCGGCTCTGCATTTTGCATACATGTACATGGCGTACGGTGGTGCATAGTATGCATGAACGCACCTAGGGCTCTTCGTCACCTCATCACCTCATCTTATCACCGCCCCTCCTCTCTCTCTCTCTCTCTTGGGGTGGCCTGTGGCCCGCTTCCTCATCCGTAGCCAGCCACATGCCGCACACACACACTTACAGCAGAGCAGAGGCAGGCTTAGAGCTCTAACAATAGCATATCTACCGCTCCTGGTTAGGAGCCCTCTGCACGTCCAGCTCTCCAAAATCTTCCCTTCGCTCTCCCCGCGGCGGTCACGCCGCCCCAACCCCCCACGGACGGCGGACAGCTAAACGGAGAGGCTCCACTTGCCGCGCTACCGCGCGCTTGTCCGACAGACAGGCGTGACATGAAGCCGGGGAGAGGGAGATGGAGGCACCCCGTACGGTACGGATGCCCACATGGACCAAAACCAGGCCCAGTCGTGTCAGGGTCGTGATTCGAAAGCAGCGGCGGAGGCCAGGCCACTGGCCCGGCCAGCGGACGCTTGACGGAGCACCAACAAACCCAACACCTCGGGACGGGGACAGCGGCCGCTGCTGCTGGCCGTGTGCAACAATTTGGCCGCGGCCAACAGCGCCGGTAAACACCGCCCCGACCTCCCGCTAACGCCGATGAGTCTTCGGAGACCGAGAAAGGGAAGAAGTACGTTGTCTCAGTTGTTCATTTAAAAAAAAAAATGTTGTTGATTCTCCGCTGGCTGCGCGGCCTGCACATTTTCAGGGGTGGATAGGAAGGGGGTCAGTCTGGCAAGCGGGCCCGGGGGAGCAGCGCCGCGCCGCCCCGCTCCGCTCGCTGCCCTGATGAGGTGCGCGTCAGTCGGCTTGCCGACTACGGACTCCTCTGGCCCGAGGCTAGATGGGGTTTTGGTAGCCCGAGGATGATCTCTCAGTTGGGGGCCAAACGCGCGTGACTTGCAAGCATTCGCAAGCAGCAACCGCACCGCCAGCGACAGTTTTCGGCAGTTTTCCGGTTCGTCTCATTTCGCGGGTTCACATAACGGACGGCAATCAGCCAGGGGGACGTGCGAGCGGGCAGACGCAGGGGAACGAGTGAAAAATAAAAAGAGGGGGAAGGGAGGGGGCTCCACTGTTGTCCACGGGGGTCGAGACACGCGCGTGAGGCGGCAGGGGTAGGCGAGGCCAACGTCGATCCCCATGCATCTGGCGCATCAATGCCGTCGTCTCGCCTGTCAACAAATGTGACAGGAGACGAGTCGAGGAAATGAGAGTCTGGTGGGCGATGCTCGTTCCTGCTGGACAGGCAGCAGGCAGGCACCGAGACGTCATAATAATGTCCAATGGCAAGCAAGTTTGCCCGATTGACGTTGGATGCAGTTTCCTTGGATCCATTGGCAAAGGCTCAAGTGTTTCGAAGTTGTCGCCGCCGCAATGTATTGCACCTATAACGCATACTCCTATAGGTCCAAACTCCAACGGCCTCGGTCCGGGGACCCTGCGCATTGTGCCCTGCATTAAGGCGCGGGACGTCGTTGTCGTTGCTCGCTCGCTCGCTCGCTTACAGGACCATTGATGAGTGATCGACTGATGAGTGACCTGCGCCACCGGTCAACGAGTGAGGTCAATTGCTTCGCACATCGTCCCGCATTCGCTTGAGGAAGTCGGTAATTGCCGGGAAAGAAAGGGAAAGGGCCAAGGGAACGGTGAGGAATCAATTGATGAAATTGATGAGACGGCACCAAGAAGAGAAAAAGTGACAGGTAACATTGACAAGCAGCAGACTAGGGAATCATTGATAAAAACGGACAGGGGCCGAGTTTCATGCTCGCTGCTTTGCGGTGGAGTTGCTGCTGCAGGGCCCGCCGAGGCAGGCCGCGGACGCGTGATGTGATACCTAATTGTGAAGGGCGTGGGAGGGACAATCCGCTGCAATATTGCCGGCTAGATGGAGGGACCGCGGCGGTGCTGACCCTCAAGCGTTGTAGAGTTGTGGAAGAGAGAAGGGTTGGCTGGTGTCGACCATGCTCACCGCCACAACCCCCATGTGGAAAGCTGCGTGCTCTTCAGCAACTGCCAGAGGCGCACAGCTATCCCAGCAAGCATCCTCCTCCCTGTCCACTCCCGTCTCTCCGCGTTCGGGAGCTGGCTAATCACTTGCCGGCCAGGTAGGCTAGCGTCGCTTGCGCCTGCGTTATTCTTCCACACAACGCCCTCCATGTCTAGCCTCGAAGAGCAAACGGGGGACCTGCAACCTGCACCTCATCGACGATCCGGCCCTTGCCCTTCCTTTCCGTATGTACCCTGCCCTGCCTATGCTCGCTTCTGTACTGCGGTCTGCCTTGCGTCGTCGGTCGTCCCGCCGCCTTGGCGACCTGCTTTGCTGCGCTGGGCCGTTTGTGGCTGGCTGAAGGTGATCCGCTCAGCGCTGCTGCTGCTCTGCACTACTGCACAGGTGCACTGGTTGGGATGGCTCGGCTTGGTCAACCACTGGTGACACCGTAACGGGCTCGCGTATTGTTGCCCATATGCTGACTGCTCCCCGGCTGCGCCTGAAACGAGTGTACAAAACGGGAACTGGCAGCGTCCACTCAAAACGACTTCGGTCCTGGCAACGGCCGTGGGGATTGGTTTGGCGCTTGGGAGGACTGTGGTTGTTGGTGACACGGCGCCAGCAGTTGCAGGAATAGCCCTTCTGTGATGGGATGGTGGCCTGGACGCGCACTCGAATCAAAGTGCAAATAGGACTTGTCAGAGAGCAAGCTTTCATGCACATCGCCCGTCTCTGGTTGTCGAGTGATTCAATCTGAGTCACTAAGAAGCGCGAACGTTGAGCCTGCATCGCAGATGCTCCAATATGGTCGGGCAGCACGTCGGAACGAAGCGTGAGACGGGACAGAGCGGCAGGCTGACCGTTGAAATCAAAATAGGGAAGTGACCTTGCCAAAAATACGAAAAAGGACAGACAAAAAGAGACCTAGAAAAGTGAAAGACGCGTCTGCATAGGCGCCGTTTCTGCAGCCACTCACACGTTGCGACGACCCGAGACGGGAGTTGCTCAGTAGCAAAAAAGGAAACATTTAGCTATCTCACCATTCTGCATACTCTCTAGCCCACAAACATATGGTCTTCTTCATTCTCCATGGTTGAGACCTGCCTGACCTCAATGTGACGTGTCGTACGTCGTGAATGAATCGCTAGGCCGGCAAGCTTAATTGGTCTTAGGCAATTTCCTCCCGAGGGTTGTGGATGAATTCATCGCCAGGACGGGAAAATGCAACACCCAAAGGTGATTGGTCGGGGAGCTCGTGGAGCCTTCGAGTTTTCTTTCGGCAGCGCAAAGTTTGATGGTGCCTTATTCCTTCGCCGTTGTAAACGCTGTGAGGTCATGGGAAGCCAGAGCAAACTGGGTCGTCGGCAGTTCAGTTTGGTGGTCGCCGACGAGAACATCCAGACGCCTCTTCACTCCTCTCCCGGTTCGCACGTAACCGGTCAAATCTTCTACCGACAGACTTCCTGCACACCGTTGTCCCAGAGCAATCTCTCCATCATGAAATCTCTTCTCATCTGAGCCACCTCTTCATGAGAGCCACCTATCAAACATGCAGATGAAGCCCTTTCCCGACTGCTCGCCAACAGTCACCACCCACTCTCCACCGTTGCTCCACGCGCAGGCCCTTGAGACCATGCCTCCACCAGCCTTTGTAGGAACCCGTAACTTCCTGTGGGGTGCGATGGGGGTGAACTGGTCTCTGGCAACCGGAGGTTTCGACTCTTTCATGACCCTTTTCTTCGGCCATGATACCGAACCAGCGCTGGCCACGGACGGCGACCTACCGGGACTTCTACTGGATTCAGATGGGGATTTTCCAAGACCTCCCGAGAGATCCTGATCCTGACCCGCCCATTCTTCTTCAAGACGTTGGAGGTCCCAAAAGTAGATGGTGCCCTCGTTGTCTCCCCATACCAGGACTGGCCGCTTCTCGGGCATGTTGAAGAGACCGAATTTCAGCCAAATGCATCCGTTGTTTTCGATCTTGAGCGTCATGATGCGCTGGAAACGGGGACCGAACGCAGAGTAAGTGGTGCCGAAGAAGTCTGGCGCGTCTTCTTCGTCGCGAAAGATGCATGGCTGGTAGTCTGCTGTGCTGGTGCATGGCGGAGGATCAAGATAGCCATTGAAGCCGTCGATTTTCCAGATGATGATGTGCTGTTCCAAAGCAGCCTTGGAAATTACCAGGTCTCCATGGAACGTAAGACTAAAAGATTTCAGCGAATGTGGCCGATGTCTCCCAGGCACTTACCAGTCTACGGGTTCGGAGTGGACTTCATTAGAAATGAAGTGCGGGATGTAAACCGGTCTGACATCGTCTGTTCCCGTTTTTTCATTCGGCAAATCTGGCATTGCCCACTGTGCAAGGTGTGAGTACTCCAATATTAATGGCTTCTGCAACGCTTACGATTTGTACTGAGGAGTCGTTCCATCCGGATAGCAGATAGCGGCCAGAATCATGGATTGCCTGAGAAATTAGCGCAGAACCAATAAGAGCTTAGGACATCTTACCAGACATTGGCCCTTGTCAGCTCCCTGGAAAATAGCAGCAACGGGCTTCTTTTGGTACTCTGCTCCGAGGTGCCAAACACAGATTCTGTGGTCTTCCGAGATTGAGGCTAGTATTTCAGGATTCTGGAGGGAAACCTTGAGGTCGTTGATGGGCTACGATTTGTGAGATTCTGCTGGAAATGCAGAGAGATAATAGCTTACGCCTCCATGGCCAACAAGATCCTAAGTAATGTTTGCTTCACTTTCTCAAAAGCGTTGACATTTGACTTACCCTCACGTGGTCATTATCAAGAACATCCATGATCTTAATGATGGGCGGCTGGATACCGGCAATGCAAAGACGAGGATTGCCATTTTCAATGTTTTGCGTCCACGCGACGCTGTTGAGCTCTGTGGGCTGGCCCTACACACGTCTTTTCAGCGGGGAGCTTGCGGTACCCAGCGATGATTGATCTAACCTTTTCCTTGCTCGAGTCCTTCCACTCTCGAATGTATTCGATGTACTTGCCGTCCTTGCCTTTCGAAGGACGACACACGAAAATGCTTTGGTGACCTGTGGCTGCGAAAAACGGGTCTACACCTGGGGCAGTGTAGGGATAGAACTGTGCGTCATAGTAGCACTTGGATGTGGGATCCTTGATTCAAAGATCAGTGAAAGGCCCACGTTGAAGTCGTTCAACATTACCTGCATTGCCCAGGTGTAGCGAGGGAGGTCTGTAGGGTGCATGTTGTTTGACGAGAGCGAGAGAGGGTGACGGCCGGAACAATTAGGAGCAAGAGACTAGGGCGTGGGTTGCGGAGGTCGTTTGCTCCCGCACCTACCAATTTCGCCCAAGGCGATGACCGGACGTGGTGGGAGACTGCAGTTTCACTGCCGACTTTGAATTTCTGACTGTCCGCACGATTCCGTCGACATGACCATTTGACATGTAGAAGTCAAGATAGAGGTGACGTCCAATCGAATAAAGTTAGCCTCGAATCCGACCTTCGGCCGAGCGAAAGACGCGCTTTCGACGCGTCTCCCATCCTCTCCCCTCTTCAACCTCACAACACAACTACTCCATCAACTTCTCCGCAGTCACGTTACCACGCGTCGCTGTCAAGCTCGAGGATTGTGCTGTGGGCAATCTTCTTCACTTTCGGCTTGCTCCTTGCATGCTTGAGGCCCTTCGTTCCACCGCGCCACCAGCGTTGCCCTGATGGACGCTGCAAGTCGCAACAATCAGATTTCGCCCGCTATCATTCATCGATTTCATCCGCATCGAGCTGTCCGCTCTGGCTGTTCTCTTCACCTCAGTCCAAAAATGTCCATTTCAGTCTGTCCAATGCTTCGCCAGGCCACCGCACCCAAGGCATTCAAGCAAAATGCGAGCTTTGCAGGCCCTATCTCATCTCAAATCCAAGAATGCTAAGACACCCGGGTTGCGCAAGGCAAGGGTTAACAAGTGCCTCACGTCTGGCTTGCCCCAGTAGTATGTCCGTACAAAATCGCGTGTGACCCCGGTGCTGCCTCTGTTTCCCTGACATTTGTCTCTTTGGTGGTTTGACTCGCCCCCCTTGAGCCAAAATGACTTTCTTCAACGACTCTTCTTCAACCTCCCCTGGCTGCATTAGCCGCGCGTACTCCAGGGTGCCCAATGGAGACGGACCGGGCTACGAGTCGAAATACCCCCGTCGCAGCTGCCGGTGGTCGAGAAATCGCTGCCCCTTGGTGGTGATTTGCGTGTGCGCCACGCTACTCCTTCTCTACCCCATCTTCAGGTTTTCAGAAGTACCGGACATTAGGGAATACCGTGTATACCGGTACTGGCAAAAAGGACAGCTGGCAAAATCTTCAAGGATCGAGCCCATCCTCGGCAACTCTTCGAACCCCCTGCAGCTATACTACCCGCCTGTCGGAGAGGATTTCCGCCCTCATGTGGCGCCTTACAACCACGCGCCTGCAGAAAGGCCCCGGACTCCTCTCCTGATCCCCTTCACTCGCAACAATGATATGCTCAGGCAGGCGGTACTTGGATACATCGCGGCAGGATGGCCTCGCGAGGACATTGTAATTATTGACAACGGCGGCACTCTCGATGCCTCCAGCTCAAACCTCCTGTCCCGCGACAACCCATTCTTCGTCGATTACGAGCTGTACCGGAAGCGATATGGAGTTGCCATTCTCCAAACGCCCACGCTCCTCAACTTTGCACAGCTGCAGAATTACTTCCTTCGCTTGGCCATTTCACAGGGCTGGCCGTACTTTTTCTGGAGCCACATGGATGTTGGAATCATTGGTGACGAAGCAACTTCTCCTTACAAGTCCTTTTATGAAAAGGTGCTCGACGTGCTGGACGAATCCACGGCTCCCCACCCGAACAAAAACATCACATGGTCCATCCAGCTGAACGAGACCCGGGCGACCATGGGCAACTGGGCCATCAAATTCTTCCAGTTTGACAATTTGGCTCTAGTCAACGTCGACGCCTGGCGGGTCATTGGACAGTGGGATACGTTCGTTCCTTACTACAACACCGACTGCGACGCGTACGCCCGGGTTCTCTTCCACGGCTACACCAAGGACGATGTCAGCGCCGGCCACATCTTCGACGTTGCGGATCAAATATCAGCAGATCTTGACGAGCTTGAAACAAAGCTCTTCCCTGCTGCACAAATCTCGCTCAACGCAACCGCCGCAGCCGCCCAACTGGCACAGTACCGCGCCGAAGTGGCAGCCCTGCAAAACGAAACCTTCATCACGCCCGAGCAAGCCGTCTACAGCCCGGGCCAGTACATCCTCAACGACCCGGACCAGCGGCCCAACTCGGCCCGCTTCCAGCGCCTCTTCAACGACTTTGCCGCCATGCAGACCAAGAAGTACAGCACGGAACGCAACAGCTGGCAGAACCAGCAAAAGGGCGGCAAGGGCGAGCCGTGGACGTACGACCCCCGTGGCTTCCAGCGCGCGTGGTGGGAGACTGCCGGCTATGGCCGCGACCTGTACACCAAGAAATGGGGCACGCTCGACTGCCGCTTGTCAAACGTCAAGCTCACGGACGAATGGGCCAGCGAGTATCCTGAGCTCCACCCCAAGCCAGAGCCGTCGTCGTCTTCGTCTTCGTCTTCGTCCTCGTCAGTCGCCACGCCGACCGAGTCGTCGACGTCCCCCGAAGATGCGCTGCAGATGCTCGCAACAACCACCGCAACGGACGTGGCCATTGAAATGGCAACGGCGACAGCGACGGCAGCACTAGACTCACAGGACCAGCAGACAGGCGCAGCAGGACAATCCGAACAGTCGGTCGAATACGAGCGCGAGCGCTTGCGGGTGTTGGCCGAAATGGCCAAGATCAAAGCCTTTGAAAAGGAGTTGGAACTGGCGGGCGGCACGCACCACGACTGGGCGGGCATGGACGACGACGAGGTGGACGTCGGTGCTGTTGCAAAGAAGGATAAGATGAAGAGGCTGGTGAAGCACAGTGTTGTGGTTGGTGAGGATGGACACAGTGAAGTTGAGGAGCAGCAGCAGCAGCAGCAAAGGCGGCCGGCGCTGAAGAAGCGCTGGGTCCAGAGGGCGTCGAGTGGTGAGTGGTATCTCGGGTGATGATGAGAGTGAGCGAGCGCTGTTTTTGGTTCTGTCTTAGATTGCTTGAAGTGTTCCGTGTGTAAGTGTGTATGGTACTGCTGTCTGATTGCATAATTTGTATGGGCAACTCCTTTGGCCGTGTTGATACCCAAAAAGTTTTTCAAAAATTCGCTTGCCAACCTCGCTCTCACATTGAAGCCCTGTGTACATGTAGATGGGTACAATCCATCACAACACCTCCAGCGAGGTTGTACAAAGCCCGACCAAGCCACAAGGCAGGGACAGACAACAATACCATCCTACTGTCATCGTCGTTTAGTGACGCCATGATGCTAAAACAAGCACAAAATGACCGCTGGGCGCCGCGCAGCGCAGCGCCTGCCGCAGGAGGATTTTGCTTACCAGACTGAGTCGAAGCAAAAAAGAGCAAAAAACAAGTTGGACCTTGACGGACTCGAACCGGAATCTAGTCCACGCAATGGTCAAATCAATCACCTTGTTACTTCAGTGTTGCAGAGCAGAGCATTTTCCACGCGGCCAAGCGGCCCAACTTGTTGGAAGATAGGCCCGCAAAATCAATTTATAAAGTAACATTGATTGGGAGGTTGTCTGAGAGGCTTCTGCACTGTCTCTTCCATTTATCTGAGAAGCAACGCGCACACGACCGACCGAGTAGCCTGTGAGTGGGCTAGTCTACCAGAAAAGCGCAGCAGTTCAGCGTGATCCAACACAATCAAGCACTTTCCAAGTCTGGTCGGAGCACCTACACACAAACCGAACGTCGCTAAGCCGACAAGGGCAGGAAGAAGAAGCAGAAGGAGAAAGACGGGAACGGTGGGGATAAACTCGACGCGCAGGAAAAGGATGCCATTGCAGCCCTGATCAAGAGACCGTACTTCGAGCGCGTCTGGATCATACAGGAGATCGCCAAAAACGACCGCCGGCTGCTTCTATGCGGGGACCACACGGCGCAGTGGACGGGGCTGGAGAAGGCACTGGAGCAGCTGCCACAGCACGCTCGCGAACCATCCGAGTCGCTGCTGTTGATGAACGCGCTCATGTCGTTCCGCCTGGGCGAGCTTCACGGCCGTCTCGCCATGCCGCGGATGCTGCTGATGCAGGCGCTTCTCGAGAGTCGCCGGTCACGGGCGACGGAGCCGCGCGACAAGATCTACGCTCTGTTGGGCCTGACGCGCGATGGAGCAGAGGTCGTGCCCGCTCCTCATTATACTGGAGGCGACGCGCTCATCTACACGCAAGTGGCGCGGCACTTTGTCAAGAGACAGGGGCACACGGCGGCGATTCTGCTCGCGGCGCGCACTGAAGAGCGCGCAGGCCTTCCCTCGTGGGTGCCGAACTGGGGGCATTGGAGTGCTGAGGTTCCGCCGTGGGTTATGCGGGCCGTCAAGGCAGAGCGCGAGAGCTTGGAGATTTGGCGCCGATACAAGGTGAACCAGCAGCGCTTGACGGTGCCGGGGGTTCAGCTGGAGAGAATTGAGAGGTGTGCAGACGCTGCGAGCGTAGGCGACTTGCGAAAGTATCATGTGAGTCTAGGTATCGGTGAGCTTGAGTACTTCTCCATGAAGATTGCGTTGAGTGCGCATGGCCGGCCGCGGGTGGTTCACCAGAATGCCTGCCCTGGCGATTACATCTGTCGTCTGGAGAACTGCACTTTGCCCGTCGTGCTTAGACGCGTAAGCAAAGATGATTTTAAATATGTAGGAGAGGTTCTTCGAGAGGAAAAGGATGATACCGAGCGATATTGGGCAGATTTCGGTTTTGAAAAAGGAATGAAGATGGATGAGATAGTCATTGGTTGATGGTTGTACCCGATTCCAATGTCCAATTGGCCGCAGTCAGAGTTTCCAGAGGGGCTGTGTGAAATGAAATCCTGCTTCGATCATTGGTAGCTCACAGGAAAAGAGAAATGACCAAACTTTGGCACAAAAACCGCTTTTTCATTTGTAACCACCCAACCACCACCGCACCCTCAACCCACACACCTACACCCACTCCCTCGCTGACTGACTGACTTGACCAAACCAACCAACAACAGACGTTTTGACTTGTGATTTGGAGGGATTTCGCTGGCTTCGCTGTAAACACTCGACAGACACGCTCGCTCATTTCGCTCAATTGCCTGGCTTTCACAGAAAAGAAAAGAAGAGGAAAAACAGAAATATGCGCTAAAAACAACGACAAAGAGACGGGACGAAACGACAAACAATAAGTAGAGGAGATGGAGAAGGAAAAAAAGAGGGGGGAGGAGGATGGAGAAGGAGGGGAGGGAGGCTTTGTGGCAGGCGGCAGAGAGGGCCAAGGGGGAACGTAGAGGTAGAGCCCGAACCCTTTGATAGCCCTCTTCACCGTGGATTCAGCCAAAGCAGCTCCTGTGAGAATAAAGGAGGTGCGGGCGGAGCCAAGACATAGGATGTGGGACGGGGGGACAGCGGAGGAAGGAGCATCAAAACGAAAAGAGACGGAGACAGACGGGAAGCCCTGAAAAACGCATTTCTTCCTTCCGCAGCTCGACATACTAAAAATCTTGATAATGAAAAGGACAAAAGAGAAGAGGTTGACTCGTATGGACCGCCGGGTAGGAAAATCCAGCAGTGCAAGTCCGGGGACAACCAACGACAACGCCTGCAACGCCCCGCGCTTCTGTGAGATGGATAGATGAACGACTCAGATGGATGAATGCGATATTGATAGTGATTTGAATTTGAGGGACCAACGGCGTGGTGAGACCAAGAAAAAAATGTTCATCTTCGCTGCGCAATTTTGACGACGTTCGAGAGCGGCAGAGGCTAAGCGCGCGGCCGGATTGGGAAGGGAGGACTTGGGCGACGGGGAGGATGCGCTCGATTGAGGAATGCGAGAGGATGCGGTGGAGTCGGTATCAAGGGGAGGTAGGGACGAGAATTCAGTCGACGAGGAGGAAAGAAGCCAATTTCGGCACGTGGCCGACGAGACGTTCCAGAATTTGTCTGCATGGAAGATGATCGAGGAGACATGCTTTCTTGTTCGACGATCCTATGCTTCAAAAAACCGCAGCAAGGCCATTCTTCGAATGCCGTCTGCTAAATCTCTTGCGCCCCTTTACCGACTCGTTGTCACCGTGGTCCTTCCGCAAATGTCTGGAAGTGGGTATGTTGACCCCATCAAGCGCTGATTCGCCGCCTAGAGTGCTTGCTGGGCTTGAAATAGTTGAGCTCAGTTCGTTGAATGCCGAGTCACCAGAATAGGAATTTGCCATACTCTGAGAATTCGCAAAGTCTCTTGCCTGCTCCAGCGCGTCGAGCCACTCCTGGGCCATATACTTTGTACCTTCGGCGTCGCTGCCAACGATTTTGGGGTCTTCGAAGATGAGGTGTTTATCCTTCTGTCCGGGAGTCAGTTGTGAGTTCTACCGACGTAAAGGATGGCATACCGTGTCTATACACCACGAAGTCACGCCCTTGGAATCTTTAGAGCTTCTCCAATTGGTGCCTTCGACCAACAAATTCACTTCCATCTTGGCCTTTTTCTCCTCGCCGCCTGCAGCAGCGATGATGAGACGAGCAGCGGACGTGATCAGCACAAGCCGTTGCCGCTTCTTTGTCGTACTGCCTGTGAAGAATCTTGAAAACTTTTTCGGTGTTTCTGAGGCTGGTTCGCCGTGGGGACTGTGAGGGGCAGCTGTAGCGGTAACCATGAGGTTACCCAATTTCAGTATGCGTTCATTGTTGCGAGTCAGCACTGGCGACCAATCAATGTCGAGTTGACTGGGAGGTGGTAATTCTGTAATGACGCGCGCAGAGGGTCTCGGTGCACTGTTCGACGGCCCAGATGAAGGTCCAGCGCGGTTGCCACTCAATGCTTGCATGTGGGGAGGTATGGAGGGGGCGCTCCCGTTGAGCTTGATGGGCTCACGTGGGGGAGAGTAAGGCTTCAATCGTGGCGCCTTGACTTTCCACAAACCCTTGCCCCACTGGACTCCATCAAAAAATGCGTGGTTCTTGATGTGTTCGATAGGCAATCGCTTGGCCGGGTCGAGAACCAACAGCCTCTCCACCAGGTCCCTGGCCGCTTCGGGGAAAGAATCCGGGAAGGAGTACTCGAGGTTGACAATTTTTTGGAAGGTTTGGTACTCGTTGCCAGCTTTGAAAGGTGGCCGTCCAGATAAAAGCTGGTATATTATGCAGCCAAACGCCCACAAATCGCTGGCCTTGCATGCATTCTTGTCAGTCAGCAACTCTGGGCTGACGTACTCTGCAGTGCCAACGAATGATTCTGCTCTGTCTCTGCCGGTTTCTAACGGGTCGTCAGATGCAATGTCTCCATTTGGAGGCTGTTGAGGCCGCAGAATCTTGGCTGTGCCAAAGTCGGTGATTTTAACGTGCATTTGGTCGTCCAGGAGAACGTTTTCCGGTTTGAGATCGCGGTGGATGATGCCTCGTTGGTGCATGTAGTCAATGGCGTCCAGGATTTGTGCGCCATAGTACCGAGTGCACTCCTCGTCAAACGTTCCCATCTTTTTCAAGAATCCCAGCAGCTCCCCACCACTTGCGAGGTCCAAGACAAAATAGAGGGAGCGCTCGTCTTGGAATGTGTAGTAAAGTCGGACAATGCCAGGGTGTTCGGTGAGCCGGTTCAGAGTGTCCTTTTCAATGTTGACATATTTGACCTTCTTCTCCTTTATAATGTGCCGTTTGTCCAGAACCTTGATGGCGTATTCGCGCAAAGTCTGACGGTCAGTCGCTGCAAGCACCGTGCTGTATGAACCCTCTCCCAAAGTTCTGCCAAAGTTGAAATCCTTGACTCCTTTTTTCACTGCACGCAAAACAGGCTTTCCGTTAGCATCCATCTCCTGCTTCACGCCAACCGCTGCTCCCTTGTCCTTCCACTCCTCGCTGCTAGCGGGTATCGAGTCGGACGCATACGCACCTGAGGGTCCGGGTCCCGGTCCCAAGGGATTTCTTCTCGATGCGCGGCGAGGAGGCATGGGGCCATTGACGGGCATTTGTTGGTGCGGCTGGCGATAGGACCTGCTTGGCTCCCGCGTCGGGAGACCCGCGGCCTGCATGGCGGCTGCTGCCGCTCTCGAGCTGCTCCGGCTCAGGCCCGGATTTCCTGGTTGAGAGAGGCCAATGTCATTGTATCTGTATGAACCACCCACGGCGGAAATTGCGGAGCCGGACGAAGCATTTGGGTGGCTGTAGAGGATAGAGGCGGGGCGAGAGGATGACGTGTGGCCGGGGTAGTTCCGGGTCGGACCAGGACCGGGAGGCGGTTGTGAGTACGACTGAGCCTGCAGCTGAGCCTGCTGAGCGATGGGCATGGACTGGCGGTGGTTGAGACGTGACGATGGCGAGGGTTGTTGAAGGTCTTCTGCGCTTGGCGCCGTCGGGCCCAGGGTGTGTAGTGAAGTTTGACTGGTCGAAAAGAGGTTGGGATTGAAGTCGATCGAGGAGGTGGAGGACTCGGTCGCAATGGGCTGCAGGAGGTGTGTGGCATCGTGAGTGCCAGGAGGAGGCGGAGATGGGTCGTTGGAGGGCGGTTCAGGATAGTCCGGCTGGTCTGCAGCGGGTGGGCTCGTCGTCGTGGTTGTCGGCGGCGACTCCTGCTCCGGCGCGGCGGGCGGAGGAGAAGGGGTACTGTCGCTGTCCGGGTTCGCGATGCGCAGGCCCCCTAATGACTGCGACAAACTTATGTCGCCGCTCATGGCGGGCTAGGTCGGTCGGTCACGGGGAGGGAGGAGGATGGGTTGGGACGAGAGAGCGGAGAGGGAGTGGAGAGGTGGAGCGGACAGGATAGCGTAAGGTGTGGTGGAGGTAGAAGCACTGCAGGAGGTCAGGCCGAGGTGGAAGAGTGCGACATCCAGGCAGTGTCGGGGGCTGCGCAGTGGCAGCAGGGTCGCGGGAGGGCCGGACGGGACCAGCGGACAGGGTGGTGAGGATGGTGAGAGGAGATGGATGGTGTAGGTCAGGTAGAGCAGAGCAAGCAGAGCAGAGAGTGCCGGTGGGCTTGGGGACGGGATCGGGAGCGTGTGCCTGGCGGCGGGCGTCGACTGCACTGGTCAAGCCTCTTGGCGCGCAACCCTCTTGAGTGCTATTACTTGGCCTGTCCTGTACAAATGTGCCTGTTTTCGCATTGTTAGCTCCCATCACGGCCTCTTGCTATGCTCCCCCGGTAGCCCATGCTGCTGGCCGTCTCCAAGGGGTGTCCTAGTCGACAAGTCCCTCCCAAACCACACCCTGCTCACGTGTCCCACCGCCGACGACGACTTCACAGCATCAAGTTACTGACGTATCCGTATTATCCCATTGACCTCGAGTTCTCGCGGTACGAACTGTCCCATGCTTACCGATCCGGCGTCGCGGGAGGCCTCGTCGTCATCTGCTTCTCGTCTTCTATTCCTCAACACCATCACCACCCCTGACTTTTCGTCTGCCTCTGGGTGACGTCCACCCATGTACGTAAACTCTGGACGTGCGCCATCGAGCCCCAGAAATACATGCACAGCAAATACCTGCACGCGCTGCAATAAATAGCCTCGCTGCCCCCCAGTACCGCATACCGCCTCCTGCCCTGTCCGCACGGCCTCATCCTCCATCTCCATCCGTCATCCTCGTCGCCCTGTTGTGTGCCGTTACCTCGATCCAATATTGCCCTTTGAATTGCTGCATGCCTCTCCAAAAGCCCAATCCAACGGCCTGGACAATACCAACCTCCCGGATAATCTCTCCTAACCATGGCTGCCCGCGCGCCTGGGGGCCAGAATCAATGCGCCCATCTGCACGATCCACTTCTTCTGAGGGTCCACTTCTACTTGTCGTCATTTGCTGTCCGTTCCTCCCATGCCTCGGTTTCTGCTGCCTTTCGTCCCCCATCTTGATGAGGTGCTGACCTCGCTGACCTTGGTCTCCATGGCCCGTGACTGCACCGTCTCAGTCTCGAGAGCCCCCTTGTATTACGCATCCTCATGGCCGTCTGATCCGAAAGTTGACGTCTTCGGCAGTCTCGACCATTGTACTTGCTGGTTTGTAGCTCGTCGATTGAGACACTTGTACGAGCAGAAGGAAGAACTGCTCAATGCCTTACAATGCTCTTACCATGAATGCTGCATCATGCTTTCCACAAGCCTTCTGCATCTGGGGGCGGTACAACTCTCTGTCCGCCCAGCTCATTTCCTCGATCTGCATCTTCACGATTTGAGGGCCATTTGCATTTGGCGGCATTCGTGGCTATGCTGCGGTATCGAGCAACCGAAATCCAACTCACGGCTCAGGACATTGACGATGCCTCCAAGCGGCTAGCGGCAAGACGTGCTGCAGGGAACACCCGCTCTGCCCCCTGCAAAATCGCACCTCCCGAGAACCCTGGTCCACGTCTTCGTCGAGGACCCGAACGCTCACGCGACGACTCAGTCGTTCATCAGGATGCCTTCCACGGCCCTCAGGCATGTCTCCTTGAGGCACCGAATTCGTATTCACCGGCGCAGGATCCCAAGGCCAAGACCACCATCTCGGCGAAGCAAAAGCATGCTCAGAGGGATCCATCATGCTCTTCTGCCAATGATGCCAGCGGCGAAGACGAATGCACGTCTGACCTTGAAGACCTCTCTTCTCACCCGACTCGTGGTCACCGGCTGAAGAAACGGACCGCGAATCAAGCTCCGCCCCTTGACAAAGCCGCATTTGATCTTTCCAGTCTCGGAAGGTCACTGCCCCAGTACGACGGTTCAGTGGACCACCGCGGTACTCTTGCGTCTACATCTCAACTCCATGCCAAGCGGCTGTCCAAGTCGAAAAATGAAGCTGATCTCTATCAGAGGGCTCTCAAGCATGAGAACAATTCCACTTTGACGAAGCCTTCCCAAAGGCTTGTTGTCGACGAGTCGAGGACTCGCAGTACCAAGGCAGCATTGACCTGGGATGAGATCCAAGCCGCAAGAGCAAGCTCACCAAAACCAGGAAACCAGTACCGCGCCTCCAATCCACGAAACTCCATGGACTTGTTGACTCTTCAGGAGGCTCTTGATCACGCGAGCCCTGTGACAGCGGAGCCAATCCCCATCATCAGGTTTCCCTCCACTTCTTCAACCCTTCGTTCGTCCGACTCTGAAAGGAGGCGCCACTCTTTGCCCTCAGTGGCCAATGTCTCGCCTTTTGGAACCCTCTCCCACTCGCCCAGCGTGAGCCAGATCTCTGAGCACAGCACTCGCAACTCTTCAGTCAAGTCTTCCTTTCTATTCAGAAACACCTCGACGCCCGACCTGTTGCGACCACTTCTGGGAGTTCCAAGCATTGGATCCACAAGCAGCAATAATGCGAGTGCTGTCCCATCGAGAGAAAACTCGCCCACCCTCTATGCGGCCATGTTGGATCTCATTTCCCGGGAATCGTCGCCCCTTGAAAGCCTGGAAAAGGAAAGTCGATCACAAATCCCTTGCGCACCATCGTCCATGAGCAGAGTCTCACCCCGCGCATCTCAAGACAGTCGAGCACCGTTGATTGAGCTGCGCATGCCCACGTTTGAATCACCCGAGCGCATGTCTCCGCCACCCCGCAGGGTCCCTCGACACCGCCACTCTCCAAGCCCCCGACGACCCATGCCAGCGTTCGCCGAGATACCGCATTCTAATTTCAGTTCTCTTGACGTTTTACCGTCGTTCAGTTTTGATTCGTCCCCTCCGCAGCCGTCTGGTGGTTTCATTGAGAGATATCCAACCGCAGCAGGATCGCGCACACTTCGCACACTCAGTCCGCACATGTCCACCGCCTCGATGCCGTCTTTGCAGCCTCCTCCGGAACAGCACTCCCGCCGGCGTGCATCCGGCAATGCCCATGTCCAGGTTGCTCGGGTGCACGCGCAAGGCCGGACGATCCAGCAGGCGTGGTCACCGGCAGTCGACAGCGCAGCATCAACGGCCATGGCAGTTGCGACGGCCGCTGCCCACGCTGCCGCTGCGGCTACCGAGTCACGACGCAACACGTTGGATGTTCGACGGCCTCAGCGCTACCGGTCCGTATCTGCAAGGCTCCTACCGCCGTGGCAGGACGAGCAGGAGAACTCGGGCCGGGCGGAACGGCAGGCCATGATGGCGGAGATCCAGGCACGAAGACGGTACATGGAGCAGACGGACGACGGGCGCATTGACCGCACACCACCAAGCTTGGGAACTTATGAGAGGAGAGCGTTTCAGCATTGAGTATTGTTGTTGGTTAGCAAAAAGACTTGAATTGGAGACATTGGCTGTTAGGCTGCGGTTGAGAGCCGCATCGGTTGGCATGAGATTTGGACGAGCATCCCGGTTGGTTGGCTACCAATGGTGGGCGATGTGACGAGGCTGTGAAGTTTGGCTTATCCAGGTAGTTTATCAGGCATCCTAGGGCTATAGTATATCCCCGTTCCAACAGGGTTCCATTTTTGAAAAGGTGTTTGAGTGGATGAGTGCCGTGGGAAAAGCACGCGGAGCTGAAGAAGCTGGAGCCATGGTGACGTACGTGAAGTGGTGCTGAGGCAGGGCAAGGAAATCCCCCGCGTTTGAGGGCTGGCGCTGCCGACTGACGTTGCTAAGGCAGGAACCTCTGCACCCCTGTTGAAAGGCTGTTGGTCTTCTTTAAACCCTCCAGTCTCCAAAGCACATGCCCATGTCATGCACGACAAAGGAGGAGCTCTCGTCCGGTGGGTGACAAATGCGCAACAATGCCAGAAACTTCGATCCGCGGCCTGAAGCAACGCATACGGATGCGCTTCCCCTCGCACAGCCTCCGCCATCGTCTACCACACCACCACGGTCGACCCTCTGCTGCATCGCAGCCCGACTTCACCACCGAGCCCTTTGTCGCCGCCGAACCCGTCCCCGATCCTCCTCGTGTTCCGCCAGTCAGTCGCTTCCCCATGGCACATCTTTCGGAGCAGCTCAAGGAGCGGGGCAATCAGCTCTTCAAGCACGGCGACTATGTGGCGGCCGAAGCCTTGTACACGCAGGCCATTCAGAAGAATCCAAACAACCCGCTACTGTTCACCAATCGAGCGAATGCGCGCATGAAGCTGGAGAGCTGGGAGCTGGCCATCGACGACTGCCTCAAGAGCATTGAGCTGTTGCGAGACAATCTGAAAGCCTACACCTTTCTGGGTAAGTGCATCTGGGGCGGAATTAAGCTTAAGTCGTTTGGTTTCATGCCCGGTAGATACGATGCATGGTCGAGGAAAACTCGCTGACTAGGCTCGATGCAGCTCGCGCACAACTCGCTTTGAAGCATCCCAACGAAGCTCTCTCGTCCGCTCTCGTTGCCTATGACCTTTGTATCAGATCCAAGACCCTCACCAAAGACGCCCAGACCATATCAGCGCTTGTCCTGCAGTGTAAAAAGGCAAAATGGGAGGGGAGAGAGCGAGAAAGATTACGGCGCAAGAGTCCTTTGTTGGCGGAGCTCGAGGATAAGATCGAGTTGGCTTCGAATCAGGAACTCGCATCAATCAACGAAAGAGCGGACAAAGGGGAGCTGGGCGAAATCGCAGCATCAGAGGAAAGAGAAGAGGTGGCCAAGCGGACCGCTCAAAAGCTCGAAGACTTGCGCAACATTTTTGCCATTGCCGACCCGGACAACATGAGCAAGAAGGAGGTGCCAGACTACCTGATTGACAACATTACGTTTGAAATCATGCATGACCGTAGGACACTCCCATCCCTTTCGACCTCCTGGCAATCGCTTACCTCTGTGCAGCCGTTGTCACAAAGACTGGTCACTCCTACGAGCGAGCAACCCTGATAGAGCATCTCAAGCGCAGCCCGTACGACCCGCTGACCCGCGAGCCTCTCAAAATAGAGGATTTACGAACAAACATTTTGCTTCGAGACGCATGCAACGACTTTTTCGAAAAGAATTCTGGCTGGGTCTATGATTGGTAGAGGAGACGCATGGGCATACACTGGCGCTTGGCAGAACATTTGGGTTGGGAAGGGATAGGTTGGTGTTTGGCGTCTTGTTCGTGTTGGTTTGCGGATACCCCTCTGAGGTACTTTCGTGTTGCGGTGCGGCTTGAGAGCGGATCGCAAAAGGCATTCTTGGCTCGTAATGCATGGCCGCTGGAGCATGAGCTCTCTCTCCATTTGTAATCAGGTTGCAGTCTACCAGCGGTACATCTTTAGAAATAGAACTGCTGTGATGAGACCAGACAGAGACGATTCGGGCACGTGAGCATGTATACTACTTGCCCGACCAAGCACTTCATTCCCCAATGCGTGGTTCCAAAGAACCATGATAAGCACTGGCCTACTCAAGAAAGTCACAATTCAAAAAGCAAAGGCTCTCGTTCTGACAAAGGCAGTCGTACAAGTCTGGCAGGAGCAGGCCGGGGGCATCGATTTCGAGGTTGTGGCCCGAGCGCCGGATCCCTGTCTCGTTAGTCAGCGCTAAGCGAACATCGCGAACCCACAACTTCCGAAATCTTCGCAAAGCGACGACGACCGCAAGAACGACATCACGACGACCGACCTCCTCGACCAGCCAAGGTGCGTAGCCACGCCCAATCCGACGGCGACATCTCGACTCTGCGGTTTTCCAGCTTTTCAGCCAGCGTCGGTCGAGATGCCGTCGGTCGGGAGCCCATTTTTGAAGGGCCCGCCAAGCTAACCTCTGCGACAACAGATGGGTGCCCTCAAGTACGTCGAGGAACTTCAGAAGAAGAAGCAGAGCGATGTGCTCCGCTTCCTGCTCCGCGTCCGCTGCTGGGAGGTATGAAGACTTCGACTCCCCATCCCTCGCTCGGCTCCGGATGAAAATTCTGGAGACCGGGCGAGGTTGACATCTGGTGTTACTCGTTGAACTTTGCTGAGAGTGCACCAATTTGCAGCTTCGCCAACTGAACGTCATCCACCGCGCCTCCCGCCCGTCGCGTCCCGACAAGGCTCGCCGCCTCGGATACAAGGCCAAGCAGGGCTATGTCATCTACCGCGTCCGCGTCCGCCGCGGTGGCCGCAAGCGCCCCGTCCCCAAGGGTGCCACCTACGGTACGTTCTACGAGAAGCAGAAGAGAGGAAGAAGATTCTGCGTTTTGAAGGAATCGGAGACGGCAAAGAATGGCTGGCTGACGGATTTGGATCATTGCAGGCAAGCCCACCAACCAGGGTGTCAACCAGCTGAAGTACCAGCGCTCCCTCCGCGTCACCGCTGAGGAGCGTGTCGGTCGTCGTTGCGCCAACCTGCGCGTCCTCAACTCCTACTGGATCAACCAGGACTCGACCTACAAGTACTACGAGGTCATCCTCGTCGACCCCCAGCACAAGGCCATCCGCCGCGATGCCCGCATCAACTGGATCGCCAACCCCGTCCACAAGGTACGAATGACGAATATCTCGATCAGTTTGAGCGATTCTAACGCAGTCTGCAGCACCGCGAGAACCGTGGCCTTACTGGCGCCGGCAAGAAGTCCCGTGGTATCAACCGTGGCCACCGCTACAACAAGACCACCGCCGGTCGCCGCAAGACCTGGAAGCGCCACAACACCCTCTCCCTCTGGCGCTACAGGTAAACGTCTCGCCACCGTGCGTGACGTTGGAGCAAAAGGAGGTAGCGGTGGAGAAGCTGCTTCTCCATCCGATGGTCTCGGAGTGGTGGAGTTGGTTGTTGCAAAAAAGCATCGTGATGACTGCGGCAGTACTCGTCGAACAACGCGTCTGCTGCAAGGGTTTCTTCGATTACCACAACAAGGAAGGGCGCTGGAAATACGGGTGGTCCTTCATCGGCAGGTAGCAATGAATGGACAATGCCACCTTGATCACCTTTTTACGAGCATAGTTAATGATTGGACCGGCGGGGTTTTCCTCTTTTCGGGTTTTCTTCAACTCACAGCCAAACCGACGTTCGACTAATCCCCGGCGTGATGGGAGTGTGACTGACACTGCAGCTGCTGGAACGACATGGTAGGCGTGTCGGTGGAATGTGGAATTCGTCCTACCAAGTTTCAAACTGCGTCGGCCAACAGACTGTCACTGCAAGTCGTGGCACTCATTGCTCCATCCACAATCCCCATCATCCAGTCATTGTGGAGCTATTGATCCACCCTTCATCTCTCCTCTGCCCAGTCCTTCCATGACACCTGCAAATCCCCCAAGTTCATGCGTTGGCCGTAGAATCACTACGGAAAGACGTTGCTTCTCTAATCTACCCTTCCCACCTCTGCGCTCGCTACTCTGCTAGACCGGCTCCTCATGTATCGAAATGATTAATTTCTCTAATACCCTCCCATCCTTTCCCGCAAGACCAAAGCTTCTTCGACCACCTACATTAACTTGGCTGTCTGCCTCTCCGTTTTTCCCACAAAGTTACGATGGGGAAACCAAAGGGCCGCTGGCTCCACCGTGCAGACGAAGAGGAGTAAAGGAGGAGCTAGATGGGGAGGGGGGAAAGTAAAGCCTTCGGGTCTCTCGTCTCCTATTCGTGATTTACATGCGTCGCGCTCATGGATAGGAAGGTGGGGTTGTGCGGATGCTTCTTGCTACTTGGTATGTGATGTATTACTTCTGCCTCTCTTTCAATCTGACCTTGATGATGCACCATGTCTCGACAATAACGACGTGCATGCGCTTTATATATACACAAGAAGTAGCAAATAGCTAGTGCGCAACTCTTGGAGCTGGTAACACCACAACAACCGTTCTGTACACGGCGCCAACAACGCAGCTTTCGCTCATCCAGGTCCCGAAGAGAGAGCATCGACCTGGAGCTCGTCCGCCCAAGCAAGCAAGCCAGCAAGCAAGCAAGCCCGTTTAAAACGGCGTCTGCTTCGCAAAATACGCGACATGGAAATCCACCGCCTCATCGCTCACCGCCAACGTGCGATTCTCCCACGCATCACCAATCCTAAACACCTGCCTGGTCTTGCCGTCCTGGGGCGCCCAGTACGGCAGCGTCGTGTTGGCCGCGACGCCGTCGATGACGGACGGGTAGGGGGAGTACGAGCCGCCGTGGTTGGGGTTCTGCGTCTTGGCGAAGTTGGCCCAGTAGGCCGAGATGCGCGATTGGATCGAGTAGTCGTCGGTCGTGAAGGGGTAGGCGTCGACGTTGGCGTAGAGCGCGTTGAGCGCGTACATGATTTCGGACTGGTGGAATGCCCCGGCGGATTGCCCGGGCGGCGCGTGGTCCCTGAATTCAAAAGTCAGTGGGTGCTCCATCTGGGTTGGGACGTGGAAACTTGCCAGTAGTAGGTGTAGATGGGGGCGGTGGTGTTGGACTTGACCCAGTCCTTCGCGTACAGCCACTGAGACACGAGACCCTCATCACGGGTCTGGGCGTTCCACGCCTTGTTGGCAAGGACGGTCGTGTTGCCTGTAGGGTACAACTTGAAGAGCTCTTGTGCCATGTCGCCAAACTTGGCCTTCTGCCACTCGTTGACCTCGGCGACCGAATAAGTGTCGGACGGGTTGGCGCCATTCTCGTCCTTGGTGCCACCAGTGATCAGGGGAACGTTGTTAGCCGGACCCCTGACGGCCAACTCAATGTACTTGGCCGGCAGCACGTAGCCGTCGAGGACGGGCTTGAAAATGAGCGGGTAGCCGGCGTTGAGAGCGGCGGTCCAGGAGATGTCGGCGCCGTCTACGCGGTCCTGCGAGCCGACGAGGAGGTCCTCGACGGGCAGGGTGCGCAGCTCGGCGATGGATGAGGCGTTGTGGTTGGTGGTGTAGTTGACGCCGTGGACGAGGGCGCGCGACATGTTGACGTACGAGGTAGCCAGGCCAGCGACCCAGGGGTTGTAGGGCGTGTGGATGCCAGACTCAGAGATTCCTCCGACGAAAAGGCCGCTGAAGAGGGCGCTATTGACGGCGTGGTAGACCTGCGAGGAGCCGAACGACTGACCCATGATTGTGACTCTGTCCGGGTCACCGCCAAAGTTGGCAATGTTCTTCTGCACCCACTTCAAGCATTCGAGGTGGTCCAGGATGCCGTAGTTGCCCGACGAATTATGGCCATTGGCAGCGAGCGACTCGGCGTTCAGGTCCGGGTGCGCCAGGTAGCCAAAGGCGTCGTCGCGACGGTTGAAGCTCACGAGGATCACGTCGTGCTGCTGGGCCATGCCGCCTCCGTACCACCACGCATTGTCACTGGTCTCGTCGGAGCCCTGGTTCCAGACGATGACGGGGAGCTTGTCGGTGGCCGATTTGGCAGAAGTCCAGATGTTGAGGCTCAAGCAGTCCTCAGAGTAGCCAGAGTTGGACGAGCTGGGGCACGGGGGACCAAAGGAGTCGGCGATGAGCGTCTTGTTCCAAGACTCGCGCGGTTGAGGGGCCTTCCAGCGGTTCTGGTAGGCGGTGTCGGCGGCAAAAGGAATACCGAGGAAGGCGGCGACGGTGCTGGTGTTGGTATCAAAGTACGTGTTCAACTCCGTCTGGTTGAAGTACTTGAAGCCCTGGACCGGTCCGTAGGTGGTTTGGATGACCTTGTCGTACAGCTGGGCCTGGGTTGGTGCCACGAAAGCAGAACCGATACCCAGAGCCAGGCCGATGTTTCGGCCGGTCTGAGAGGAAAAGAGCATCGCAAAGATGACCGACCAGTCAATGAGGGTGTGGTAATGATTGTGGGGGAGTTGGAATGAGAGAGTGATGTCGAAACAAAGTCCTGCAGCAGGAGAACGACGTCTGTCTTATACAGATGTCGAATGCTGTGCTTGGTGCGATCCGCAGACGGTCTCTTGTACTTGCTTGATATTCCATCCCCGGCGATGAGCTCGGAGTTCCGAGCTGCGTCTGCAGGACATGGGGAGGTACAAAGCGTGTGGGGTGGAGACGACTCGTCATCCAGGGAGTCATGATGGCATTCCCAACTCCCATCGCATAGCCTCGTACTCGGCTTAATAGTGTCTTGAGTTCGTTGTTCTTGTGTTCAGAGCTTTTCCGATACAGGTGTGATGCTCTCGGCGATCTTTTGAAAGTCAGTGTGGCTCAACTGTGGCGTCACAATTTTCCCCAGCTCTTTCTCGATTGATGTCATTCCGTAGCAGCACAGTGCAAAGGCGATACTGTGTTTTCATCAACTGCATCGCCAAAGGACTGAATAAACGAGACATGAATATTGCTTGCGCCAGCGAAATTCGAACATAGAAATAGGCATAGCAGGAGACAGCGATGGATAGACGAGATGATTAGTGAAATACGAATTCCTCAAAGTAGAAAGTCGGTTCGACAAAGTCAATCGGTCAGTTCGGTGCTTTCGGTCAGGAGGCAGCACTTTTGTTGGAGGATTTGTGTGCCAATTCTGACCTTCATCTTGAGTTATATGCATAAAAAAAGATTTCCTGTTGTTCTATTGTGATCATCTGGACGATATGGATAACTGAGAGGGTATTGTAGATGCAGCAACCGTTGACTTGAGCGGTAGCGATAGCGGTGGTGGTGGGAGCACGGCGGCCAAATTCGCTTGGGCACGATTGTCGATCGAAGACACGGTGGAAAGAATAACCCATGTCGTCAGTGCATCGTTTGTATATAAAAGAGACGTTCGCTCATATTCTTCGTTCGTGATCGCGGTTGTTGTTCGCGGAGGAGTGGTGCAGCGAAAAAGCCAAGCGTCGGACGCGTGGGCCGTGACGAAGGCGGTTGGTGGTTGGCCAGAACCGGGGCAGGGCATCCCCTTGCGGCCTGAGGCCTTGTAAGCGCGTGGACCGTGGGGGATGAGATGGGCACAAGGGGGCATCTCGCTGCCCTGCAGTCTCCCCATCGGCTTTGGTTCTTGAGTGGACGCGCAACCGCCAAACAGGACGAGGGTGGCGCATGCCATGAGATGGCGTGGTGTATTTTCGTCTCCAATGTCTTTTTCTTTTTCGCGCCTCGCACCTCTCCTCTCCCTTCCTCTCTCACGTCTTTCTCTCTCTTGCTTGCCAGTCACTCCTTGAGTCTTCTCTTCTTCGCTTGTCGACCACGGCTTTCTGGCGTCCAGCACCCACCCCTCCACCCCTCCCTCTGCAGCGAGCCGCCAACCTAATCTGAACTCCTCCACACACCAGGTCCGGCCTAATCCATCTAACCGCTGCCGACCTGCTTGCCTGTCTGCTAGGCTGACATCATTGGACGCCAGCGCTGTTTATACTCCTAGCAGCCTGTCCCTTCGCCCTGGTGTTTGTCCTTGACTCGCGCGCTTGGTCGACCGGCCCCGTACCTGGCCCTGGACCACAAAACATATCTACAACACCAGTCCAATGGACTGAGAGATTCTTCCTTCCTCCTGTCCTTCCTACCTAATTCCTGTCTTTTTCGTTGTTGAAAGAAAAAAAGAAAAATCTGTCCCGCAATGCTCGAGCGTGGCGAGACGAGCGCGTCGTGCTGCAGCCCGTTGGTCCGGCACTACGCCGAGGCCCTGTGGATGGTCGTCAAGGGCAGGAAGGGTCGGCATCTTTTCCTGACCATTCTCCTCGCCTCAGTTTCTGTCGTCCTGCTCTGGTCGTATTCTGTCGAGGTGCGTTTTCCTCCATCTTTCTTTCTTTCTTGTTTGGTGGGCCCTCGCGCTGCAGAAAAAGGGGAAGGGCGGTTTCAATTCCTGTTTCGCATTGCTGTTGATCACAAGGCGATTTGTGTTGTTTTCTCCACTGTTTGTATTGTGCTAAAACGTCTCCTCCACAGAACTTGTCGCCGTCCAATATTTCGGGGCACCGGGAGGGCAACGACTTGTGGCTCGCGGACGAAGATCTACATGCCAATGGCACCGCAACGACTGCAGAGGCAACGTCACCGCCCTCTGCGACCGAAACCATCATCGAAGCCGCGCAAACGAGCAAAATAGATGATGTTGCTGCAAAACCGACACTGGAGCCGCTGCCCTTTACAGCCAAGAATGGACCAACGTTCCGCCTCTTGATTCCAGCCGCCGACTCCGACTCCAACTTTTGCAGGGGCATCTTGTCGACGATGCTGCTCGACTACCCGCCGCCTACTATTCTGGGGTACAGCAAGGACCAGACGTCGACTGTAATTGGCAGGATATACGACCATCTCGAAGATCACCACATCAGGGACGACGATCTGATCCTCATTGCCGACGGCTACCGCGCATGGTTCCAGCTGCCGTCATCGGTCCTCATCCGCCAGTACCAGCGCGTCGTCGCCGATGCGAACGACCGCTTGAAGAAGGAGTACGGCAACGAGCCGGTGAAGCGGCCAGGCGAGCAGCCCGAGCAGCGGTTTAGGCAGACGGTGCTTTTTGCCGCCGACACACACTGCTGGCACTATGCCACCGACGATGTGGCCTGCGACGCGGTGCCGGACTCGCCCATGTGGGAGAGTGCCATCAGCGCCAATGCCTCCGCGCGCAACATTTTCAACCCCAAGTTCCTGAACTCGGGCATCGTAATGGGTCCGGCGCGCGACCTGCGTGCCGTCTTTGCCGCTGCCAGCAAGAAGAGTACCGGCCAAGGAGGCGTCCACGACCTACAAAACGCCCTTCAAATCATATTCAGCGAGCAGGAGCAAGCGCGGCAGGTAGTGCGGCGCGAAAATTTGGGAACGACGGGTCGTGTGCGCGAATGGCTGTACGAAACGGTCTACGGACAGTCACGGTTCAGGGGCTACGGGTTCCAAGGGGGGAAAGAGGGGGCAAGAAAACCTCTGAATTTCACGATCCAGCCAGGACGCAACTACGAGTACGCCATCGGGCTCGACTACGGTAGCGCGCTGTTCCAGTCCATGTCGGCGCCGCATTCGTTCAATGGCGACATTGAATTCCTCGCTGCTGACGATGTCCTCGCCTTTCCCAACGCCTCTGCGCACGACTTGCCGCCTGCTCTCGCGGCGCTGCCCTCGCCTTTTCATCTCCTCGACCGCGATAGGGCGAGTGCGGATATTCCGGATAACGCGACGACGCCGCTGACCGTGACGTCTGGTCTTGACGACCTGCCGGATGACCTGCCGTGGTCGACTTTGCCCCTGGCTAGAAATCTGAGGACGGGCTCTGTGCCTGCGAGTCTGCACTTCCCGCCGCGTCTCTCCTCGAGCGGCGATGTGCGCGCAAGGTCGCTGGGAGCGTCGTACTCGTCGCCCGAAACCAACGGCAACTCCAACTCCAAATCCTCGTCATCTGCGCCTCCAAACTCCAACAAGAGCAAGCCCCACCACCGCCTCTCGCCCCTCTACCAAAACCCCAAACCGCACTCTTCCAAATCGAAACCCAAGACGTCGCCCCTCTCCCCCGGCGCCGAAACCCTCGACGGCATCGACCCCGGCACCGACACCACGACGCCGCCCTCCCTCGCGCATCTCGACCCCCGCGACAGCATCTACCGCCACCTCTGGTTCGCGCCGTACGCGCGCGCTTTATTGCGCCGCCACATGCGGCAGACGACGTACTCCTCGCTCCTCTCCAACGAAATCACCGCCGCAGAAGACGACGAGGCGCTCGCCGAATCGCGGCCCACAGCAGCCGGCGCGTGGGATCGCGCGCGCCAGCGCGAGCTGGGCGCCGACAGGAGAGGAGGTGAAGGTGGCGTTTGGACGCAGCAGGGCGAGTGGTTGGGCTGGGATGAAGTGTGTGCGGGGGTTGAAGAAGACGTGTTTGGCGGCGACGGATGGGGTGTTTGGGGGAAGGAGAGGGAGGGGAAGGGGTTAATGGAGGACGAGAGGAAGAAGGCGGCGTATGACGAGAGGGAGAATGCTGCCGTTGTCGCTGCGCTGCAAGCTGAGGATGATGAAGAGAAGGAGAAGGAGAAGACTGCCGCTGCTGCTACAGCTGCAGCACTGCAGGGCGAGACTGATGTGAAGGATGAAGCGAAGAAAGAGGAGGATCAAGATGGACAAAAGGAGGACGAAGGCGTGGACACGGTGTGGGTGGAAGTGGATCCACCCGAACAGCAACAGTAAGCATCTCCAGGGAAGTGGGACGGTGGCGTTTAACGGACGGAGGACACATGGGCATCATCTCTTCTTCACACCTCCCTTTTTTATTTCCAACCTTTCCCCTCCCTTTTTGTCACGTCACCATACCATTAGCAAGGCGCCGACGGTCCGGAAAGGCGTTGAGGTCCCTCGTCTCTTTTGTTTCAAAACTACAGCGTAAAATAGCAAGTCCTCGATAGCATGAAAAACAAACCACTTTGTTCAAACGCTGGTCATTTCGTGAGATGATGAGTCCGTGTGTACAAGACAACTCGCAGGCAATAAGGGCCAGGTCAATCGCGCCGTCACCGCACACTTCCAAAAGGCAGCCCCGAGATCATCTCTCAGAGCACGAATGATCGAACCGTAGGCCTCCTTATGTGCATGGCCATGCTTTGGAGTTGCTATTTTGTCCGGCTTAAGGAAAACTTGTCTCACGCCAATAATTTAGAACGCCTGAACCGGTCGACTGCGTCGTCTTGGAGTCGTCATTTCTTTTGGTGCCAACTGTGACTTGAGAGGAGGAAGAAGCAGAAGAAGAAGGGGGAACGGAGGAGGTAAGTTGGTTTCAGTGTGTGGTCACTGGTACCATGGCAGGAAGTCAATAGCAAGAGGAAACAAACCCCAGGTTTGAATGATTGATGAATTGATTGAGGGGGTATTCTCCACTCTCCTCGCTGTCCGACCAACTAAATCATCAACCGTCGAACAACAGACCAACTCCCGCCGCATGCCTGCTGCTTTCCTTGGCGTCCGTCTTCTTTACTTTCTCGTCGTTTCGTCAATTCCCTTTTTTGCCTTGGCTCAACTGATGGACTGGAACTGTTGCCGAAAAAGACAAACCCTAGATATCTCTTCCCTTTCGCGTTTCTCCATCCACATCGCATTTGATCAATCGTCAAGAGAGAAAGAGAGAGGAAGCGCAGTCCCCAAAGTCAAAAAGTGCCTCATTGTCCTTTCCGCTGTCGTCGCTTTCGCTCACCCGAAAGACCCGCGTGCAAAGACGAAACCGAAAGACCCCCGAATATGACCTGAAACTGACGGAAGACTGACTCTAAACAACCAAAGACGCATTGCATTGGGTCTCTCTTTGTCTTCGTGTCTGTCTCTCTCTGTGTCGCGCTCGCTGCTGTATCCCATCCACCCATGCGTGTCCGGGCGCTGGCTGGATTAAGCAAATATTCTTTCGTGTTTGTTTTTCATCCATTGGACCATGATGCAGTAGTCGTCGCTCGTATCCTGTACTCATGCGGCCACATGCGCATCGGCGAAAAAAAGGAATCGAGAAAGAAAATCGACAAGTTGGAAAAGTTGGAAAAAAAGGTCGTGTGTCGTCCATGGTCCAGTTTCAATTCCAGTCCCGTCCAATCCAATCCTTCCATCGCAGCAGGTGCCAGCAGCAGCATGTGACTGATCATCAACTCCCAACGACAACAACATCCATGCCGAATAAAAAAAGCTCGATCCACGTTTCTTCGTCTATGACGTTCAAGCAGCAGGCACGCCCTTCAGCACGCGCTTCCTCGCACCATCAAACAACTCCATGGCGACCTTGTGCTTGTCCCAAGCGACGCTCCAATGGGCGCGGGCGCGCTCGTCCTCGCGCATGCCGCGCATGTAGCTGGCGAAGCCGCCGGCCGTGGTGTCGCCCAGCGAGCCCAACCACAGGTTCGCCGAGCCCATGGCCTCGACTTCAGCCTGGCGCGCCGCGAAGTGCTGCAGCATGTGCGAGTCGAACTTCTGGAAGAGGCGCACGTACGAGCCCATCTTGGGCAGGAACTCGGTCCACGTCGTGACCGTGAGGCGCTGCGGCAGCTCGGGGGCACGTGGTGGGTCAGGAAGCCGCAGCGAGCTCGTCTCCGATGGCCGTCGGGGGTGCGTCGACGCGGGTTGTGATTGGAATGGCAGATTCTGGCCGAGATCGTTGAGGTTCTTGAGGCCCTCCTGATTGGCGCCAGAAAGAGGGGGTACAGCGTTCTTCAACTCGTCCAAGCGAATCGTGTCGCCGCCGTCCGCAGCCTTTGCACTCTCCGTCGTCTGCTTCTTCTGAGCCGGTTCAGGGCGTTGCACGTAGACGGTCTTGGGCTCCGTCGATCCATTTGCCGGTGCTGGCTGGGGCGGCGCGGGGTCAATGTCCATGGCACTACCATCTCCCTCTGCAGTATTAGCCTCCCTTGCTGGACCAGGAGCCTCTTGAACGTTTTCCGACCCATCTTCGTCCGCAACGCTAGCTTGCCGAGTCTTGGTCCTACTCCTAGGCTGCTTCGTCTTCCTCGGCGGCGGTTGATTCTTCAAAGGAGACGTCGACTTGGGTGGCTCTGTGGGCATGAAGAAACTCGGATCCTTGAACGTCTTGGCCCACTCTTCATGCGAAAACTTGACCGGTCCAAAGCCAGCCGCAGGTGGCTGTTCCGCCGTCGCAGACGTCGGTGCGCTGTTGTGGTCATGAGGTTGCTCAGCGCCACGGGCCGGACTGGGGCTAAACGTCGAGTTCGAACGGGATGCGCGAGTCGAACGGTTCTTTGACAGATTAGACTGCTTGCGGCGCACAGGGGATCTGCGACTACTTGCCGGGGGTACCGGCCCGCCAAAGTAATCCGTCGTGCCCTCAAACTTGCCATGCCAGTCACCAGGCGAAAACGTCGTGTTGATGCTCTCACTGCTCTTGCTCTTGGACTGGGTCGGTTTGGTCGGCTCGAATGCGTCGGGGTCGATCTGAAAGTTGAAGCTGTCGACAAAGTCAGCGTTTTCTTTTTGCTGGCCTCTACCGGGCCGTTGAGATTTGAATGCGACAGGAGAAGGGCCATTCGATCCCTGGCGCTTTCTATTGCTCCCTGTCGATGCTGAGATAGAAGCCAATGCCGGAAAAGAGGTTGGCGGCGTGACACTGGACGGAAGCGCCCAATACGGCCAATTCTTTCGCGGCAAAGACGCTTTTGCTTTGGGCTGAGAAATGGGGGGATTGTCGTACATTGAGGGCTGAGCCTTCGGGCCTTGACCATTGACGTTTGCATTCGTGGCATTGCCGCTAGATCCATTGACATTGGGTGCAGGTCCATCAGTTTGGGCGTGCTGAGCATTTTGGCCGTTTTGGTTCTGCTGCGGCTTTTGGTTCCATTTAGGAAGGAAGTCGTCTTCGCTGTCACTAGAACTGTACATGGTAAAAGGACGTGTGGCATTGCCTTTGCCTTTTCTTCTTCTCGGGGGACTCGCGCTGCGGGGGCGGCCCGACGGCATGTTGGGGGTCGAAGTGCCTGATGCATTAGTTGGCGTGCCTGGATACTGGGGTGAAGTTCTTTGACTCTCAGCGCGTCTCTGCGGATCTATGAAAATCTTCTCGCCGCCGGCCGAGCCATACGGTGTCCTTGTCCGGTGGCCACGAGCAAGCGGATCATCGGCGAAGCTTGCCTTGAAATTTTTGAGAGGGTCTTGGTGCGGTTGAGGTGCACTGTGGTGTTGCTGGTTCGGAGTAGGAGACGGAGGAGGACGGTGCTGGTTCGGAGTAGGGGATGGAGGAGGACGGCTCGCTGGTTGTGGATCTGGCTGCCTAGGCGGCGGTGGAGGAGGAGGAACTGGACGACTCCGTTGATATGCAGAGGTACTCGCCGCCGGAGGCTCATCAGCACCTGGTGTAGCAGGATCGAAACCACCCTTCTTGGGCATCCTCGTGCTCGTGCTACGTCCTACGCCTGGCTTGCTCGCGTTTGCCCTATTAAACTGTTCCCACGCAGATCTATTGCCCTCGGCTCTCTCAAACCGGGCCTCGAAGTCGTCGGTGGGCTGCGGTCTTGGTGGCGGACCCGCTGAGGCCCTCCCATGCTTCTGCCGCATGCTCTCCCACGCAGTGAAGACATTTGCCTTGCTCTGCGCATTGTCCTTGTTGTAGCCAGGCTTCTGGGCGGTCGGCGGGGGCTTTGGAAAATTGGCAAAGCGGCTGGCACCCTGCGACGCGGTGGGTTGTTCAGGTTTAGGCGGAGGCTGAGCGCGCTGCGGACCGGTACGACGTGGCGGCGGGGGAAAGTTGGAGTATGCCTGGTACGGGTTGGGACGTGGAGGCGCGTTCGCGGCGCCTGAGGCTCTGGACGCGCCGCCGGCGGTATTTGTTGTTGTTGATGCACCGCCGTAGAAACCTCGCTTCCTCCGCTCAGCGTCGTAGCGCGCACGCTCGCCAGTGTCGCCCAAGATTTCGTGAGCGGCCTGGATGGCCTGGAAGCGTGGCACGCATTCTTGCTCCTTGCCTGGGTTCCGGTCGGGGTGCCACTTCAGAGCGAGCTTGCGGAACTGCTTGCGAATGTCGTCGGCATCGGCGTCTTGCGCGACCTCAAGGTCGGCGTAGTAGTTTCGCTTTGGGTCTGCCTTGACCATGGCGCAAGGCTCTGGCAGCCAAACGTTCGGCGCCCTGCGTGGTCTCTATCGCGTCTGGCCCTCAGTCGTGGTGTTGGGGTTGGTTTGTTGGGTGTGTCAGGCTGTGGTTTGGGTTGTTGGCAGCTGACGCTCTGACCGGCGTAGCAGAGTACAGCAGATGCGGTTGCTTAGGAAAAAAAAGCTCAAGCAGGTTGTGTCTGCCTATATCATGGCAGGCGTGTACGATGGATGACGAGCGAGAGAGTCGACTTGAGCTTTAGCCTGAAAAACGTACGAGCAGAGTCCAAACTGGCGCAGCGGATGACGACGTAAAGAGAGGCGTAGTTTGGTTTGGTAGGGTAGTCGGAGCAGCTGATGGTACCGCACCGCCAAGTTTAGGGTGCTGGGTACATAGGGCAGGCAGGGCAGGTGGGCAGGCGCGGCTCTGGTGCCTCCGGCAGCTGGGCCACTTCACTTCAACCGTGCGGCCCGTCGAAAATAATAGCAACACCCACCCGACAATCTCGCTGCGGCTCTCGAACACGTTGTTAAAAAGCTAGCTAACTGCCTCCGGTACCTTGCCAGGCATCTACCGCAATCAATCCTTCGTCCGACCTGCCATGGCTTTTGCTCGATTTACTCTCGTCGCAACCCCTTCATCCATGCCATCTCAACGCCCATGTCAACCCGATCCTTAACCACTCCCAAATTCGGCTCCAGCCTCTGGAAGATTCCTCGTCATTTTCCTCACGCCTCTTTCAGCGTCGTCCAACGTTCTCCAGAGGCCGGCTGGCGACTTTACTCTTTCTCTGTCCGGGAAGTGTGCCTTCGCTTCCCGGTCGTCATCGCCATCGTTGTTTTCCCTGCTGCCGCCCATCACGTCCGTGATCTCGCGCTGTGTCTTTTTGTACCCGATGTCTATTATGCGCTTCAGTTCTCCCACGTCCTTCTGCCAACTCTGCCCAAGCCGTCCAGTGGGCATGTCGGAGCGCTTCGTCTGCCGCGATATTTCGTCATAGTCGCCGAGCAGCTTCTTGGACGAAGCGATCACGTTCGCGCTCGCTGCCTTCCACGGCTTGATGTCGTCTTCCGTACGCGTCGTGCCCTCGTCACTCGAATTCCGCTGCCGAGAGCCATTGTGTCGGTCCAATTCGAGGGCTGTGGTGATCGGCGCTTGCATTCTGTTGCGGTAGCTGTCGTCGGCAGAAGCCCTGCGAGCGTTGTGAGTAACATGGCCAGTAGGGCAAGTAGACGGCAGGAAGCAGCATCGGGCTCACGCTTTCTTCTCCATCTTGTCAATGGCCTCCAGGTCCTTGCGCTTGCTCTCACGAATGTAATTGGTAAGGTTGGTAAAGTACTCCGCATCGGCATTTGCGCGCGTCTCCATAATTTGGGCCATGGCAACCATGTCTCTGTCACCCAGCTTGTAAGTATCTTTCTTTGTCATAGGGAGACTGCGTCGCTCGGTGCGTTAAGAAAAGGCAAATGGACCTACTGGCTGAACGTGACGCCATCATCGCCGTCTCCGTCGTAGGTACCGTAGGACGTTGTGCTGGTCGTCCTGCCCATGCCAGCTTGCCGCGACTGTCGCGGTTGCGAGGGGGAGCCTCTATCCGCTGTAGTATCAGTGAGTCAGTAGAGCGATGCATGAGAGCGGTGCTGTGTCTGCTTACGCTCTTGTCTTCTGGCGCTCCGCATGTTGACAGCAGCGCAGAGTGACTCACAGACGCCTAAAGACTCTGGAGATGAGTGCGTCTCGTCGGTGTTTAGGTCGGCCTTGTGGTAATCTGAAGCGTAAATTGAGAGCTTCGAGGGCAGATTGGCCTCTGGGTGTTCGCTCGATGCGCAATGGTGTTGAGTTGTAGGTAGACAGATGCTGGTAGAGCGCTGGACAGCTCCCTCTCACCCGATTCAAGCTGAAGCTGAGGAAAGAAGGCAATGGGATCGATATCGTCGAGGCAGAGGTCAATCTTGAGTTGAATCGGCGAGGTGCGTGTGTGGGTGTGTGGAAGCGCGAATGGATGGAGGCGTCGCATTCGCAGACGGAGAAGTAGACGATGCAAGCGCAACATGAGGCAAGCGCATCCAAGGTCAACACCCACAACGTCTTCGAAGATATCTCACCCAAGCTAAACGCCATGTCGTCTCTTTACGCCGTCACTAGTTGTAGCAGACATGCCGAACACGCGCAACAGGCAGTCCCAATGAAAGTCTGGCCATCGCAGCTCAATCGCATTCGCATCGCATCAAATTTCTACCATCTCCCATCATGAACATCTCTCTCATGACGTACATCTGCAAATTCTACTTCCTTCGATCAGACGCACACTCGTCGAGCAGGCGGCCCTTCGCTTGAACAACGGCCAGGTATTAGCGAAAGCAGCTGGCCAGCCTCATTTGCAACCAGAAGAAAACAGGGTACATGTGGATAGGCCTTTGCAGTAGTCCGTCGTTCCGTTTCGCAATCTTCTCGGAAATCTCAAAAATGACGACGGCGGTCAACAACACAACGAAACGCATGATGGCAAGCAGTGCAACGCACGCAGCAGCGGCGGCAGCAGCAGCAGCAGCAGCAGCAGCAACAGCAATGGAAGCTCGTCTCTCTCTCAATCTTGCTGGAGGTCGCGAAGTGAAGACACACCAAAAGAACCACGTAGCCAAGAAATATGCAACACGAAGAAGCAAAACATGTACAGCGTAAGCAGATGGCAGCGGTATGACCAACAGAGCACCTGAGCAGAAAAGGAAGCGCACATGAGCACCTTTCCATTTTGATCAATCATTTTGAGAGCCTTGCAGAGGGGGAAAGCCGACTTCTTGGGTAGTCTGTGTGTGTGTGATGCAGTAGCAGTAAAAGCAAGAAGCAAAAGGGTCGAGTGTAGAACGCAAATGGGGGCAATTGAAAAGCAGAAGCCATTTTTCCGCCACCGCCAGGGACGAGCGAAAAGCAAAGGGACTATCAGGAAGTCGGGAACTGCAACCGTCAGAATCGCCAGCCAAGACCCTTCATTCTTCCATCAATCCAATCCATCTCTCGTGTCCTCCCTTTTTGTTCGCTCTTCCGATAGTCGCCGTGGTCTAATAGTCGTGGTGCAAAGTCTGGGGTAAGAAGTGAAGTGTGAGGTGCTAAGATGCAATCGTTCGTTGGTGTTGTAAAATCAGAGACACAAGGCGTGCACCCAGGGAGTGATCGAACGCGTGGTGCAGCAGGACTTAGTCGGATTCCTCGATTGACCCTCAAAGCTGTCTGCGTGCGCCGAACCCAGGTGGCCGTAAGCCTCATTTTCGCTCGTGGTGGCCGGTAGAACGTGTGTCGTGTGGGGGATTTTGGGGGGAATTGTCGGCCGATCGGGTCTTTGAAAAGCAGTCGTTTTTGCAAGCAAGGAAAATTCAATTGAGCCGAGTGGGTGTGTCGCAAAAACCAGAAGCCACTTGGAAATTTTCAAGAGCAGTCGTAAAAGCTGTAGTCTCCTTGACCGAGACGCGGGAGAATGGACCAAGCTCCTTTTGGCCAAGTTGAAAGTCGAACTTGAAGAGGACCGTTTCGATCGTGACCAAGTAGGGTGTAAGAAAAGTCTCGAGGCTCTTTCTGACTTCTCGTGTTCTTCACAAGTTGATTCTTGTCTTCGAAACCGAGAGTTCTGATGACCAGTAAGAGTCCGTCTTTTTTCTCCAAGTCCCAAAAGTCGTTATGATAGATCAGTCTTCTCTTCAAGTGAGCGCCATCGTCTACGGTCCGCGGTTGAGGGAAAGGCCCTGGAAGCTGTTGGCAAGGTCTTGGTTTTCATTCTCGTTCTGGGAGCCCTCGCCCGAGTTGCGAATGCCGAGCTGGTCTTGACCGGAGAAGCCCGGGTAGGCGCCTACTTGAGAAGGGAATCCTCCGTGAGAGGGACCGGATTGACCGTAGCCGTACTGGTAAGGCATGTAACGGTTGACGGGTGGAGCGTTCTGCATCCACGTCGGCGGGGCGTAAGGCGTGGCGACAGGGTTGAAGCCGCCGTAGGCAGGGGCATGAGCATAGTTGTATGTCTGCCGACCTTGGTTGTCGGAGTAGTCATGCTGTGCTTCAGTCGGGCTGACTTCGAGACCTCCGGGCGTGCGAGGAGCTGGTCGGTTGTAAGCATAACCTCTGTGACCTCTGAAACCCCTGTAGCCTCGGCCACGGGGGTGTTGACCATGATGATACATACTGCTGAAGGCACCACGACCGTAGCTTGGACCAACAGCCAGGCTCGAATTGCCACCAAAGGCACCACCGTTAGCAGAAGAAGTGACGCCAGGGCCAAGGTTCGAAGGGGGCGGAAGCTGCGAGAGCGCGTTGGAGGGGGTGGCAAAGGATGCGGGGTTCACCGCCGACATCCAGATGCGGGCCTTGTAAATCTTGAAGAGATCAGTGACCAGGTGGTTGAAATTGATATAGCAGTCGGCGTAGTAGAAGAACGTCAGCTTCTTGTAGTCAAGTTGGTACTCAGCATCGAGAATTTCCATGGTCAGACCGTGCTCAATCGCTTTTTGCTGGCACACACGCTTGGCCTTGGCCTCGGCACCTTCTTTGTCGCGTAAGACTTGAATCTCGTGACCCTGAGCAAGACGCTTGAGCATCTTCGGTCGAAGGTCGTCTCCCATGGAGTTCTGGAGAGGAGGACGAGGACCCATGCCACCCTCCCTGCCATACTGCTCGCCGTTACTAACAGCAAGCATTCCATTCGGGTTGGCCGCACTGTTGCGGTCCTGGACGTGGCGGGAGAACATCATGAGCCAGCGGAAATGCTGCTCGCCGGACTCCTTCATAGCGGCCTTGGCGGCCTCCAAGGAGACATCGACGGCTGCAACCTGTCCGAGGTCCTGGCCACGATCACCCTCAACGATGACCATGTCGCCGGCCTTCACTTCGAGACCCACATTCTCGGGAATGTAGTAGACGTCGGACCGAGAGCACTTGAACGTCACGATGTAGAGGTGCTTCGTAGGACGAGGGACGGTAGGTGGCGCGAACGGGTTCATCGTGTTGGAGGAGGTGGCGGTAAATCCAGTAGAGACAGTCTGAGCGCTGCGCATCGCAGGACCAACGCCCGAGAAGTAAGACTGAGCAAAGGCGCGGTCGTGAGCCTGGCCCAACTCGATAGCGGATTCTTCGTCACCGGAGTTCGTCCTGAAGTGGGCGTATTCGTTCTCTTGACTGTAGTTGGGAGCTCGAACTTGAGAGGGAGAAGGCAGAGCACCGTGGCCAAGGTCTTGAGTTGCCTGCGCGGTACCCGTAGAGGCGCGCGAGAGTGAACTCAGATCGTCATCCATGCCTGATTCACCAAAGAGAGATTGGCCGAGCGCGTTGCGCGAATGAGGTGAAGCGACGGCGAAAGAGTGGCGGCGGCTTTGAGATCCCTCGTCAATGGAATCAAATGCAAGAGCTTGGTTGTTCCACGGAGTGCGTGGGGAGTTGAGCGTGAGGTCGGTGCGAAGTGGTGACATTTCACTGAAGCGCCTGTCGGTGAGGCCCCTTCCCAAAAGGGGCGCCGCGCGCCGTCCCGAATAGTCCGCATCCTCGTTGTCGTCAGTCTCGTCCACCGCATAGTCGGACTCTGAATAAGTTTGCGAACGCTGCGGGTGCCATGCACCGGGATTGATGCTAGTGCTTGATGCACGGTGACGGACGCCCACTCCAAGCGCATGCTTGAGGAGGGCTGATGGCGCAGGGCCAGGAGCGGCTTTACTCACAGGTATTCCTCCTTGTCCGCCGTAATCCTCCTCGCGGAGGTCTCCAAGTCCACTCGGGCGTGGAGCTTGAAAGCTTGCACGAGCGCGGCCTTGACTGGGGTCAGGGAGGCCCTCGCTCTGACCAACAGAGTACGACTGGGACCTGCCCGATTTCCTGACTTGTAGAGAGTCGTCACCAAGAGACTCGACTCCTGGCGAACGCAGCTCTTCCCTCGCACCAAGAAGAGAGCCGAAATAGCTAGACGGTTGGGGGAGCTCTGTCAAGCGGGAGGGGGGCTCGCGGCGCGGAGGCTCATTGGGCCAAGACGGATTGAAGGAGACGGCACCAGAGGCAGACTTGTAGCCTGCAGGATTCCAAGGGCCGTGTTCGCCAGGCGTGGATGGCTGCGAATTGTTGGAAGTGATGGAGACTCCACCCTGTGAAGGCCTCCTTGCGGTCGGGCCAGCTTGGACCTCTTGCAACCAGGATCCACGACGGAGAGGCGGGAGAATCTGGCTGCTTTTCGCAGAGGTTGACGCGGTGCCGGGCTTTTTGGTAACAACTTCGCGCTCATCCTCGGAGGATGCAATCGCTTCGGAGTGTGGACTGCCACCGCGAGGCGCCTGTCCCAATGTCTTTTCCAAATACAATGCGGAAGCACCGTTCTTTTGGCCCAGGGGCTGTTTTGAATTGACCTGAGGCGGTCGCGTGGATGGAACGGACGTCATGTTGACTCTAGAATCAGCTTGTCAGTTTTGGGAGTCCAGAGATTTTGATTGATCGTGAATCGATGGAATCGGTGAGCAGGGAGTAATCAAGATGACCGCCAGTAAAGCGAATGCTTCTTTGGTCGTTTCTCTTGACGTGTGGAGTGGTTTGATGCAGATTGCAAGCGGGCCAGCGCAGGCTCACACGAATGCCGTGGGCAACTGTGCGACTTGAAAGGGGTTCGTGTCGATGAGAGAAGTGTTGGCAGAACACGTACAGTCAAGCTCTTGACCAAGAGCCAGTGCTTTGCTGTCGACGCTGGATGCGTTGCAGGTGCTGTCAGAAACGAAACTAGGTGTTGTCGATGCGGAGAGAGATGGTCGTGAGAGGTTGGAGGCTGATCTCAGGTTGTTGTGTTGTGCTTCTCGGCGTTGCTAATGGCGTCGTGAAGGAGGACGTGAAGGGTGTCGTTGTAATTACTACACAGCAGTGCCAGTCAACATCCCGTTCCCACCAGCAAAATGCGCGGGCTGCTGGAACGCAAAATGACTACGACGCAGTGACTGGACTTGGGGCATTTTCCCCTGGAATACTCGCAGCCTAAGCGCAGTCGCCACTTTTGCTGGAAGCATGGTATTTCCCCCTCTTGAAATCGGATCCTAGCGTCCACCCAGCAAAACGGTGCGTGACCTTGCTCGACGTGGCCTGACAGCCTCGATTCTTGATTTCTAAAAGCACAAGACACTGAACAAAGAGTTGGCAGACAAGCGACGCGCACACGGCCGGGACTAGAGTCTCCTCATAGCCTCGCGACAGGCACGCGCGCAACACGTCATATCGCAGGCAGCAAACCAAAAATCGAAAACGCGCAGAACTTGGTGGCAAAACAGCAAACGCAAAGACAAATGAGGAAAACGAGAATAGGAAAAAAGTGCTTACCTAGAGTACAAAAAAAAGACGAAACAAATACAGCCAGCGATCGGCGGACCCGGGGAATATTCTATCTCTAAATCTCAACAATCGAATCACTATGTGCCATCAGCGCCAGAGCGACCACGCCGAACGGTGATCTGCAGCTGGATTCCCGGGAGCTTACAGAGGCGAAGACGTACCGTAAAGAAGTATCTATTGCCGCGCAGTCCGAGCCGACCCCGTTTAAAGTCTTGATGGAAGGTGTATTTCTGGAACCTGCGACAGCCTTGTTCAGCAACGGCCACAACGGTCGAGGTAGCGCAACGGGGAGCGTACCTGAAGATCGCACAAGCAATGCCCAAATGCGCCGAACTTTTTCTCAAACAGTCTATCCCAAATCTTTCAGACGAGCGGCCAGCGGGCGGCGGAGGTAAGGTATGCAGGAGTAGGCAGGAAAGAGGGGTAGCATGAGAAGACGAAGTAGGACGGCGTGCGACGGTGTCGCGTAGCGGACGGGGCGTGGGGAAAAAAAGACAGCGCCACGGGTTGAGCCGCAAAGTCGGGCGATCAGTGAATGGAGTGCGGCGCAATCAGCGGATGGACATTGTCGCTTGGTCTCTGCAGCGACAGAACGGACGAGAGGGCGACTGTAGCGGCGGCGCGGTGGAGTCGCAAAGAGGAGAGAGTCGACGAAGTTGGAGGCGTGATGTGGAGCGAGGTTTCGGGATCACAGTGGTGGTTCGACTAATCCCGAGCCTCTGGGGTAAGTCGGTCCCGGACCAGGACCAGGACCAAGACGACCGGGATTTGCGCACGCGGACGGAGCGGCGAGGAATGGAGACGATGGAGTCGCGGCGGTGTGGGACGATTGTCGAGTGCGTGGACGAGGACGACGAGAGGTTTGGCTGCGACGGCAGGCTGTAGTGTTGAGGAGGGCGGATGGACGGCGGATGGCGAAGCGTGAGAGCGGAGGATTTGGATATGAGGCTTCCACCTCATCGAGCGGACATGGAGCCAACGCCAGTCCAAGAGCAAGGTCAGGGGCCGCTACAAGACGTGGGAATTGCGGGGAAAGCCCTAAGCCCCTTTTGGCATGAACTGCTGCACCGTGGAGCCCGATGGCGGGCCGACCGTGTGCAAGAGCGGATCACGACGACTTGTTCTGTGGCCTTTGATATTGCTTTTTGGCAGATTTTTCACCATCTTCGTCTTGCATCTTGGTGGTGATTGTTGAAGCAGCTCTTCCCCCCTCTTCCACCACCACCGCATTCCCCTCACTCCCCCCCAGCTCAGGGTCTGCCCTCGTACATGGATCCCCAGCCTCCTCTCCACCGGCGTCCCGGACGGATGACAAGACTCCGCCGTGCTCGTCGCAGCTGCGAGGATGGCGCCGTCAGGAGCCAGTCACGCGGCCGTTGCAATACCTGACACGCGAGATGCCAAAGACACGGCGAGTCTGCTTCTGCTCTAGCCCCGCACTGCGCCCAAGGCTCGTCAATGTCGATATTCGCAACTGGTGAGGGGACATGCTGGCCACTGGCCCTTCCCCGCAGCATCTATTCAGACTTCAGAGAAACGCCCCGCTTTTGGGGTTATTGCAAGTCCAACGCGCCACAAAGTCCCCAGAACCAGGCAGATTCGCATTGGCTGCTTTTCGTCATACCCGAGGAACATCCCTGGCCGCCTCCACATAACGTGACATACCGCATTCCACTGCTGTTACTGACGCCTCCTCCTCCCAGTTTCGTCCCGCCGCATACCTTTGCCTCTGGCTCCTCCAATCTCTACAAAGGACCGTCAGCAGAAAAACTCTAGCGGTGTAGAGTTTGCCAGGAACCACTCCTCCCGCCGCTGCTGACTATAATCCATTTCTTGGCTGCGCATCTAGCGGCTCTCGGCTGGGGGCGCCGTCCCCGAACTCTGTATTGACTTTGGTACCTCGTTTCCCTCTTCATCATTCTGCCTCACTCCAGCCTCCAAGTCCAATTCTTAATGTCCAACTTTTACAAAGGGGGACGTCATTCTGCAAGGACTATGCAGGCGGGTCGCAAGCGTCTACGGCTGGCGGGCAGCAGGGCACCAACGATGGGTACCTTGGGCGCAAGGGGCCTGGACTCCCGTGTCCGCGTCTCTGGGTCTCGAGAGCCTGCGATTCAGCGGATGCGGGGCAGAGATAAGTGATATGATCTTCTTGTTCTTCAGCCCCAAGTCTCTTCTACTTTCATCCATCTTTCTCTACTACAAGTCGCAATTCCTCTCGGCCATTGCCAATGACGCCTACTGGTTGCGCATAAACCAGGACAAGTAGTGGCACCGTGTGTTATGCAATAGCAGCAATCCCTAATTTTACAGGGCTACAGCGGCTCCAAGCCTAGTGTCAGGCGCGGCGACAACATTGGACACGAGATTACTCAATTCAGTCATGCGATCCAAACTCATGTATTCGCTCGCTTCAAAAGACCTGCCGACTGTCTGCTGTCGAGCAGCGCTTGCGTGGCCATGCATTGGGCCTGCCAATTTCAAGGACAACGAGTCTGCCGATTCCAAAGAGCAACAATGGCTACAAGGCTGGCCGAAACTACAGCAGCACCGTCGAAATGGCGAGTACGAAAAAAAAAGCTCCGTCGCTGCGGTGGTTGGCGATGGTGTGCTCGACGTCTGTAGCGGTTGCCCCCGACAGCGAATGACCCTGCAGTGTGACTTGTCAGTGAAACAGAGCGACGGCGAATCGTGGTGCAGCGTCTGGGATATTATTCGGATTTTCAGTTTGCCCGCAATTGTCGTCTAATGGTGGCACACGACCTCGATTGGTTTGTTGACGGAGCTAGAATGAATTCTCACTTGCATGGCGGCGGTCAAGCAGGGAGTGTGGCAGTGCGGGCGCGTCGTCGAGGAAGCGCGAAGGCCAGTCAAAGACGAGGCGAGCGACTAAGTCGACGTGCATGGTGTCGCGGAGGTCGACTCAGCGGCTACAACAATTGGCCCTCTGTTGCTGCTCTTCGCCAAGAGTTGCGGAGAGGTGGTTGCTGTAGCGATCCAGGACGTTGCCTGCTCTGCCCTTAAGAAGAAGGTCGCGACACAGTGTCTTGCAGAGGCTTTGACCGCATTCCTCTTTTCGAATTAATCTCGACGTCCCGCCGATTGCGCTTCTGCAGTCCAGGCTCGACGCTACGCAAAATCGCTTTGGAGGGCTGAGCACCACCATCTAGCCACAAGCGCGCCTCTTGCTTTTCCGACGTCATCCCACCACCGACGTCATTACTCGCGGCATCCCGGCTGCCTGTATAACAACACCACACCACACCTCTCTCGCCAGGCAGACACTTTGTCGCCAGCAATACCGCCATAACCGCACATTCACAAAATGGCCTCCAAAGCTCTCAATATCATCCTGCGAGGGCTCCAGGTGCGTGACGACGCTCTACATTACAGCAGCATGACGCTAATAACTACCTGCAGTTCTTCTGGACCCTCCTCATCATGGCGCTTGTCGGCAACATGATCGCCGATGCCTTTTCCGGCAACCCCAGCGTCATCAACTACTCCATGTTCGTCGCCGTCTTCGCCATGCTGTCGCTCTTCTACCTGATCCCGGCAACCGTCAAGGACGGCCTCGGCGCGCCGCTGGCCATGCTGGGCTTGGATGTTGCAAACACGCTCTTCTTCCTTTGCGGCGGCATCGCCTTGGCAGCCTATCTTGGCGTCCACTCGTGCAGCAACGACGTACGTCTATCCTCAAGACCATCCAACAAACGTTCCGACCCTCATGGCTTGACTCCTTATCAATATGACGGTCCTGTCACTAACTACCTTGAATCCAGGGCTACACCAAAAGTAACTCCATCACCAACGGTGCCCCCGACACGGCGAAGCGCTGCCGCGAGGCTCAGGCCTCGACGGCGTTTCTGTGGTTCGGCTTCGCTGCCTTTGCCGCCTCGGCCGTCTTTTCGTTCCTGCAGCGCGGCAGCGGCATGATGGGCAGCAGCGGCGCCAGCAGCGTGCGCGGCCCGGCTCCATCCATGAGCCAGGTCTAAACGTCTGAACCTACGTGGAAAGAGAAGATGATGAGACGAAGATGATTAAGATGGTATGGGCGGCCGACTGTGTATGATGACTTCACGAGACTTATAGGATAGAACGCCGGACGTTTAGGAATAGCGGAATACGGTATATGGCGGCTGGTCGGTATCTATCTGTATTGGACCTGATTGGGTTGACTGGGTACAGCGGGATTGGCGTTTGCTTGTAACTGACAGCGGGCTTGTTCGAAAAGTATGTAGGAATATTGGACAGACAGGACGAGAGCGAGAATGCTGACGGCTTTTGAATCATGAATCTTATGCTTACGCGCACAGATACGAGGAGCTTGTATTATCTTGCAGGGGCTTCAGTGATGAAGTCTCCTCTACGCGCAGTGCACAGAGATCATCCGTATGCGCGTCTTCTGACACGAAGTTTTCTTTACTCAGTCTTTATCTTTTGTTTCTCTTTCGAGTTTTGAGTCATCTTAACTTCTTACTTTTCGATTCAATTCGTCCATTCCCGTCCGTGTCTTTCGCTTGTGGTGACGGGGAGTAATCGAGCACTTTCGCGAAAGTACATCGAATCATTCATACCCTTTCTTTTTCTTGTTTATATCTAAGGAGCGCCCAAGGCCTCGCGCGAATAAGTATACGTACCTCTTGGTTACTAAGATACTGGACGAAATGCAGCTCTTTTCTCTTGTATGCGTTCGAAATATTCAATCTCTTCTTATCTTTTGCCCACGAAAGACTCAATTCTCCTCTCATGCCAGTCTTCTTCTTGTTCCAGTCTTTTAATTTCTATCTGAGGGCTGCATCTACCATCCATCACATACTTCGCACCTATGTGTGAAAATTTGGTGGGGCAAGTGCGGCTGTGCGCAGCCGCATTCTGTATAGCAAAAGATGCGGCCTTTATCACACCCCTTTGCAGCTGTGGTATAGGCCGCCATATAAACCACTATGTACATTCAAGCCGCATCCACGAGCCGCAGCAGCACAGACCGCATGCCCATGTTAAAACATTTTGCCATGGTGTTGACCTTCGATCCCTCGTCGCGATCCTCCAGCATTCGGTAAGCCAAAGCTTTGCCCATTGAGAGCCCTGCCAATCAGCTGACCCCTTTCGACTGGACAGACAAGATGACCTCTCGCCGCTCGACTCTCTCCGGCGAGGCCTACGTGCCTCCAACTCTCGCCGGCTCGGTCTCACGTCGAGCGTCCATGTCGGACCTCGACACTCCTTCTGGTGGTGCCGCTCGCCGCCACATCTACACGTCCCAGGGCGTGATGGAGTACGAGAGCGTCCCCCAGGAGGAGGAGGACGAGCTGGAGGAGGAGGAGAACGTTGGCCTCGCCGAGGTCAACAGCCAAGCTCCTCTGGTCGTGGGTGGTGGCACGCTCCATCACATCTACTTTCGCTCAGGGGAGATCATCCCATTCATGAGCGAGGATGCGTCGCCTGCCATCCCGCCGGAGGAGATGGCCGAGGAGCTGGCAGCTCTCCGCGCCCTGCCGCCAGTCTCTGCTGTTCCGGCTGGTTCTGTTGGCGGCCACGCGCGCCGCAACAGCAGCAACTCCTTCTCCGCTCCGCCGCCTCGCCGCCGGGTGCCTCGCCGCGCCAGCTTCGCGCACATCGGGCAGCGGCTGATGCCAACAATCCTCGAGGAGGGAGCCTTCTCGGTTCCGCGCCCGATCGTGTCGCCTCCCCGCCGCCGCCGCTCGACTCTCGCGCCGATAGGTACACCAAGGGCCTCCTCAAGCCCCAACCCTCCACCTCACCCTCTCCCTCCCTCTCTCCAACCTCCTCGCGCTCGAACCATGTCGGCTCCTGGCAGTGGCAGCGCTCAGCTGCTTCCTGACTCTGAGGCTATCCACGACGACGGCTTTGCTCTGCCTCCTGGTCACCCGCACGTCAACGAGAATCCGACCATGGCGCAGTCCTCTCGCGTCATTGCTCCTCCCGTCAGCGCCTCTGTTGAGCGTCAGGGCCAGCTTCAGTCTCTTCCGCCTCCTCAGCAGGGCCAGCAGCAGGGCACGCCTCAGTCTCTTCCACTCCTTCAGCAGGCCTACCAGCACGGCCAGCGGGTCAATGGCAGCGGCAACACCGACAACGGCGTCCCCAACTCTCAGAGCTTCCCTCCTGCCGGCCCTCCCATCGTGTCGAGCACCGCCAACGGCCTTCCACCTGGCACGCTCAATGGCCCTCCGCGCAGCAACTCCAGCGGCTCTCGCAGCACGCATACGCCCATCACGGCCCCGCCTCGCGCCTACACGCTCACGCCGACTCAGATCATGACCGAGTCCATCACGCCCAACCCGTACGGCGGCTCCCTCACCACTCCTCCCAACCCCAACCCCTTCACCAACCCTCCAGCCAACGGTGAGCGCAACACGCCCTCGCCCATCACGGTCCCGCCCCGCGCCCGCACCGTCGCCCCGACCCGTGGCTTCGACCCCGACGGCCCCCTTCCGCCCGGCATGATCGGCAACCCGGCTGTGCTCTACCCTCACTTCCCGTGCTACTCGCAGCACGAGGAAGTCTCCCGCGCCTACCAGCGCCTGGAGCGCGACGCCAGGAACAAGCAGGAGGGCAGGCTGGTGGACGTCAAGGACCCGGAGTTGTGGTAGAGTGAGCCGGTGCTGCTGCTGCCGACTACCCGACTGCCGACTACCGACTACTGGTACATGGCACTGCTACGACTGACGCACGGCACTGCTGGCTCTGGCAGACTTTCACTTCACTTCAACTTTTTCCTTTTGTTTTTTCCTTTTTCTGCGAGTTTTCGACTCGATGCGATACGATACCCCCTTCCCGTTCACACTCGACTTCCGCTTCTGCTTCGACTCTGCTACCTTCTCATCCGGCCGGCGTTTCCCTTCCTTTCGTTTCTCGTCCACGCAACTGCTTGCCTCTCGCAAGTTTCTCCCGCGCGCACGCACGCACGACTACTCCTCGGGCGCTGGGCGTTTACTGGTTACGGGTTACGGTTTCGACTTCACGGCACTCTTTCGGCGCAAGGAATCACGGCGTTGAAGGCATGCGTGCATGCATGGGGAGCGATCATGAACGGACTGGGCTATGAATTCAAGGCGTCAAGGACACGCGTGCAAAGGCATCATGCATGCGGTATGGATATGGATATCGACACGGCTGGACTGGACTGGTTGCGTCCTGGGTGAGCAGGCAGTACGACTGGCCTCTTCCTCCATTAGTCTGACAATCCACTTCCGTGATGACGATTGCATGTGTCCTGAGTGATTTTACTACTTGATGCGGCTCACTTGAATGCTGACGGCTGAGTTGCAATCGCATGACGCCTATAGTCTGAGTTCTGATGATTGGATACCTGATGCTATTGACTGTGGTCTAAGTTTTGATGATTGAATACCTGATGCTATATGCGATGTACTTCTAATGATGCTGTTTTACAGGCTTAATGAAATCTTTGATGAAATTCCAGTCTTTTTGAAGCCTCCTTTCCGCTACGTAAAGGACTCTTTTTGTCCGAACTTTTCTCTGTCCATAGAATATGCAAGGGTAGTGATGCTGCGTGTCCTCGTATCAATCTTCAGTCCACCAGTTTTGCCGCCATCATTTGCAAAAATCACCATGTCCCCAAATCATGAGCACCTCGTCGTTAGTGCAGTCCTCAAGCGCTCTTCTTCTCCGGCTTGCGATCACTGGCCCAGAACGCCGCAACCATGTCCTTGGCCCAGCCCGTCCAGCCCTTGGCAGACTCAAGGTAGCCCAACAGGCCGACCCAGCGTCTCGTCCACGTGTCGACAGCTTGAAAGTCGTCGGCGTAGCACTCCCAGATGCCGGTCTCTTCGCCTTCACCCTCGCCCGTTAGCGACGGGACTAGCTGGCCGTCGTCGGCCATGATGGCCTTTGCCGGCGGGCCAATGACTAGCGCACGACCGCAGATGCTCGAGTCGGCCGTGAAGCGCGTTCCGGCGTCAATCACGTCGTTGACCCTGGCGAGTTCAGCTCCAGCCAGAATGATTTTGGCTGCGCGGATCAGGATAGGCGTGGCGACAAAGTAGGGGCAGATCATGTTGACGCGGATGCCCTGCACAAAGGAGGAGCATCGAAGAGAGCGGAAGAGACCAAGGACGCCATGCTTTGCTGCTCCGTACTGCGGTTGCGCGGTGATGGGGGCGAGCGAGGCGACAGAGCCCAGGAGCAGCAGATGGCGGTCGCGCACCGTCTTCGCGGGGTCCGTCTGCGGCGAACATGGGCTTGAGCCAGGGTTGCGCGGCAGATAGTAGCACGCCAGGTGCGTCGTATACAGCACTCCGTACAGGTTGACATTGACGACCTTGAAGTTGGGCTCCGGTGGTTCGTCGGCGCTGAGGTCTCCAGGGGTTTGAAGGATGTCGTTACCAGCGACGCCCGCGTTGGCGACGACACAGTCGATGCCGCCGTGAGGACTGTAGCGGACGGCCTCCTTGAACAGCTTGACCTGGTCCTGCCATTTGGTCACGTCGCAGCGGACGAACCAGATGTTGGGGTTGCCCAGCTCTTGCCGCAGCTCTTGGACGAGCTGCTCGCCCGCCTCGGTGTTGATGTCGCCAATGACGATCGATGCCCCCTGCAAAGCCCACCGCTGTACGAAAGCGGCACCGAAGCCGCTGGCGCCGCCCGTGATGACAATGTGTTTTCCCTTTACCCAAGCGGCATTGTAGGGCTTGGTCAAGTCCACCGGAGGCGACTGTCGGACGGTTTTTTGAACGGTTTGGGCCTGGGCGTCCATGGTGGTAAGGGGGGCGTTTTTGGTGCGCGTCAATGGGTCACAGAGAGCACAAGAAGTGGTGAATGATGTCGTGCGGTTGTCCGTCCGATGTCGTCTGTGGTTGAGCGGACCCTGTACGACGGAACCCTTGGCGGCTGGCGGGGCGTTTGTGTTGGGTTCCTGATCCTCCCTTCGTTCCTCCCCGCTCCGCTGCCCCTCGTTGCTTTGGCGTCCCAAGAATTTAATTGCTACCAACCTGCCACGGCACGAAACAAAAATGGCCTCATCCACTCCCGCTGTCCGTCGCGTCGTTTCAACCCTCTTCGCTAGATCCAATGCCGCGTCAAACGGCGCGTCTGCCAACGGCAATGCGGCCTACCTCTCGCAACAATGCATCGCCGACTTTTTCAACACCTTGAGCACCGTGCTGCCCGGATTCGACCAAACGACTGCGATCCAACGGTCGCTTGACTCGGAAACCTCGCCCCGCGTCCTCGAAGTTTCCATTGCCCTCCCCGCCGAATCAAAGCTAGAATCGCTGCGGAAAAATGCCGATGTCGCGGCGTTCGAGCAAAAATGGACCGTCGAGGCTGTCTTCCAAAATGACGACGTCTACAGGCGGCACAAGCGCCTCGCCGTCTTCGACATGGACTCGACGCTCATCCAACAAGAAGTCATTGACGAGGTTGCGCGCCACATCGGTGTGGAGGACAAGGTGTCGGCCATCACGGAGGCGGCCATGAACGGCGAGCTCGACTTCAAGCAGTCGCTGGAGAAGCGCTGCGAGCTGCTGAAGGGCGTGCCCGTCTCCGTGTGGGAAAACATCAGGAAGCTGATTACGCCGACACCGGGCGCGGTCGAGCTGATCAAGGCGCTCAAGAGGCTGGGATACAAGACGGCGGTGCTCAGCGGAGGCTTCACGCCCGTGACGGGCTGGTTCGCCGAGCAGCTGGGTCTCGACTATGCTCACGCCAACCACCTGGTCGTCGAGAACGAGACGCTGACCGGCGTGTTGACGGGAGAAATTGTCGACGCCCAGTGCAAGGCCAAGCACGTCAAGAGGATTGCCGAGAAGGAGGGCATTAAGCTTGAGCAAGCCTTCTGCGTCGGCGACGGCGCCAACGACCTGCCCATGATGGGCGTCGCTGGTCTCGGCGTCGCGTTCCGCGCAAAGCCCAAGGTGCAGCTGCAGGCCCCCGCGAGGATCAACTCGGAAACTCTCCTGGATGTCTTGTACCTTCTGGGTATCTCAAAGGCGGAGCGCGAACAACTCCTTCAGTAATTCCAAAAGCAAAAAATGGGTAGACGTAGAGTCGGAGTGGCGCAAGTCAGGCACCTATAGACGGACGACATTATGAGAAAAATACAACATCGGGCTGTTTCTGTTTCGCAGCATCTTTCCAAACCTCTTTGTCTTTCTTATTCGACTTTTATGGGGCTTTTGTACAACCCGTCATTCCTCTACTGGATCTGGAACCGTATAGGTGTCGCCTATCACTCCACGTCGTCCAGCCGTCTCTGACATGATTCCCTGGACTATCGTGGCTATTTTCGCTCTCGGCTACAGGAACCTGGCCCCCAATCTGCTGAACTCGAAGGCAAGGCAGACTGACTGGGATTTAAGCTTAATCCTAAGCCTATCATTGCTAATTGTCAAGGATCGCCGCTCAAAGGTCGTCAGTCTTGTCGAAAGGTCGGAGGTAGCACCGGGCGACTCGCGAGGCTGATCACGGCGTTGAAGCATTCAGTCATTGGAATCATGCAACACAATTCTTACCTGAGGTCTTTGTCGTTTGCCTAGTACCACAGCTGCCTAGACGCTGGGGAATGTTGTACAAGGCTACCGAAAAGCCTATGAGTTATCTACGAAACGTACTGATCTCTTTCGCATTGGCGTGGGGGCCAAAATCAGCGTGGGCCCAAGAAAGATCTGTCGAGTGTCACGCATGTTTCCACATGCAGTTACTCCATCAGCTGTGCTCTGGAGCTGAGCTCAAAGAGTTCCTCGTGCTCTCGGTAAGTCCTCCAAATTTTGATTCATTGTCATCATAGCATTACTGGTCGCCATTATCGCCGCGCAGTGGGAACACGAGCAACGGCGTGTAAATAGCGACCTGCTTCCTCTTTGGATGTACCAGCTTTGCTCCTCCACAAACTTCTCGCCATGAACACCAAGAAATACGATGCTATTCCCAATGGCAAACCCTGGCAACCTGGCTGGATTCGAAGACTACCCGTCGGACTCTTGTCTCTCTTCTTTGGCATCGCGTCCATGGCCATGAGCGCTGTAGTGCTATGGGCTTCTGATGGAAAGGAAATCGAAACTTGGCCATCATCAGCATTACATCGCGCGCAACCATCGGTCTTTCTCTCAGTACTGGCCGCTTGCGCGAATACGTTCCTGCGATTCGCCCTTGCAAAAGCAGTATCCGTTACATGGTGGCAACGGGCATTAGAAGGAACCACACTGAACGACCTCCACCAAGCGTGGGCTTTTGGGTCGAGTTTGCAGGCCTCTTTATTCGCAGGACGAAATTTCAATCTAGTGGCACTGGCGTCCATCATCTCCTCCATTATCATCATTGACGGCCCGCTTCTGCAGCAAGCGTCCTCTGTCGTTACCAGGAATCACACTCAAACGACGCTGGCAACGGCTGCCCTATCGACTGATTACATCCCAAGCGGGTTCTCCACCTCTTGGGGCTATTCATACGGATCTAGCAAAATCGATTTTACGGGCCTCTACCAAAGAAATTTCTCCCAGGTCCTCCAGGCCTACACGGCAAGAGACGACATCAAGCTCAGCTACACTGGATGCCGTGGGACTTGCAGCATGAATGTCGAAGCGGAAGGCTTTGATGTTGATTGCGAGCGCGGAACTATTCCGTACAACTTCTCTATCCCCGACGACGGGTCTAAGTGGTCCGTCCCTTCAACTGTGATTGGATATGTCAACTTTGCCATTCCAGTTTGGACCGATAACCGATTTCCGATCGCCATCTACGCAATGTACAAAGAGGACGAAGCGTCTCTTGGCCAGCTCAGCCAAGTCAATTGTACACTTCGGCCGGCAAGAGTGACGTATCCTATTATGCTTTCAAATGGAACCGTTAGGCTGCTACCAGCAGGCGACGACGATACAGTTGAGATCAAGGAGGAGACTGATTTGACCGAGATTGGTGGCATATACGACGCCATCCGACAGCTCTTCAATAGCACCGTCACGATACTCGGCAACAGTGATCCAGGCCACCCCAAAGTTGCCAACTGGTACATCGCCAACGAGGGCATATTTGGAAACTCTTACCTCACCTCCAGCGTGAACAACGGGCCCCAAACCAGTTGGTCAGATCCCACGCCAGACATCATCAGCGTCGCGCGAGAACTCATGTTCCGTACCGCTGTCGCAGCCAGCAACGCCAGCACAACGCAGACCGGCAATGCTACCGAAACCTTCGACCGCGTCGTCTATCAGTCACACTACAACTTCTTTGCCGGCGCCATGGCCGTCATCGTCGCCAACGCCATCGTCATCTGCCCGCTCTTCATCGGCGCTCACCAGATGGGCAGAAACGCCTCCATGAGCCCGCTCGAACTGGCGCGAGCGTTTCAATCACCCCTCACTGCCGCCGGAGGCAGCAACGACGAAATCCCGCGTCTTCTGGGGATACTCGGAAAGAAGCGCGTCCGCTATGGCGAGATTAAGCAGCATGAGATGGACGTTGTGCCTGTGGATGACCTGTTGGCGCCGCGCATTGCTGAAAGTGGTGATGAAGTTACGCTCAATAGCAGCACTGCAACGCCAAAGCTTGGCTCCAGAGTTCGAGAAGAGGAGAGATTCGGGACAGATGATATGTTCAATTCGAGGACGGATCTTGTGCCTGAGGACGCGGAGTCTGAGAGTGGTCGCGGTGGTGGTGTCAGGAGGTTGGGCTTCGCGGATGCTGAAAATGTCGTGCCGCCGAAGACGGGTGCAATGTATTACTGAGGGCTCCAGGGAGCAAGAAAGGAGATGAAGCAAAATCCAAACCAGAAAGACCAATCCATCCGGTATTCAAAGGCTCGACATCCTGAGTCGCCATTCAAGCTGTTGTTGCTTCCACCACGGGCATTTTGCGAAAGGGCCCATGTTTGCGTACAAATCTTGACATCAGCATCGAAGGCACCAGAGACCACGGCTCTATCGCTCCTCGAATCGGACATGCATCCTGAGAAAGGCAACCATGACGGTACGGTCTGCAAGAACCTCAAATGTTTTCCAAACCCCGTGCCACAAATCTCCACACCTCCCTCCCCACCATCTTCAATTCCAACGCAACACACCATTGCTTCAAGGCGCGCAAGCCGGGCAGAAATCCGTTGTAAACCTCGACGGATGACGAGATGTCTATTTCTGCTGTTTGTCGCGGAGTTCGCCAAAGCCTCGCGGAAGCCTGAAGCAGGTGTGAAACGACAGGGCTGTTTATGTGGTGCGTGGGTGGGCTCTGCGTCCTCGAGCCGAGCCGAGTGAAGTGCTTCGAGTCGAGCCGAGTCGGTCGGCACGGCGTCCTCCTCCACACTTCTGTAGTGCTCACGGTGGACAGGCGATGTTGAGGCAACGACAAAGGATCGAAGAGAAGAAAGCTTTCTCATTCAGCTTTCGGCCAAATTTTGTCTTCGTGCTTATCGCGGATGCTTCTCAATACCGCATCGTTGAATGTGGGGCTGTGGATCCTTGCCCCATCACCATCGCGGCATTGATGCATCACCAATCTGACTTCTCAAACGCTTATGCAGAAGCTGGATGCCACGTTTGTCGTCTGCTGACTATGGCATTGAGGTTGTCCGACTTCGCAATAGAAATTCCATCTGTTCTACCACTCGAGCATTTCCACACGCCATGAAGTCCCGACGCTTTTCGTGGGGGCCACTGATGTCTTCTGGCTCCACCGCATAGCTGTCACGTGCCCTCTAGCTCGTGGTTCGCTGTGTGGTGCGGAGCCAAATTCGCAATTGGACCCCAATGGCCTCGACTTCAACACCCGCGCCTGGGCAAGGCTGTGCGGAATCCAACCTTCGGATCGTGCGGAGTGCCAAAGAAAAGAGTCAGTGCTGGTGTTGTTGCCAGAATTGTCTCTAAGTCCTCCGTCTCATCATACCTTCTCTTCTCTCCAACAACTGTCGTTGGTTGAAAACTGGTCCAGTGTGCTTCTGGAGATGTCTTGGTCGGAAAACAGCCCGTCATCTCCAGGGTCCCTGCCAGCTGCGGAAGATCTCTCAAGGCGCAAACGATTACCATCAACTCCGCAAAGCTCACCAAACCTGGAAAGCTCATCAAACTCAGAAACTCCGCATGGGCCGACACCTATTCCACTTCCGCGATCAATCGATTGGTGGGGCATTACCTGGCATCTAGCGCTCAGTCCCTCAGTCCCATCATTAGATCCAGTCCCGCCAGGATTCCGCCTTATCGACGTGAAAAAGAAGTCAGTCATTCAAGCCCCCGAATATGGATACTTTGAATACGTGTGCTTGAGCTACGTCTGGGGTCAGCCAAGTGAACAAGATCTGTTCGCAACAAGGGAAAACATTGAGGCTCTTGAAAAGGATGGAAGTCTCACAAGCGCAAAATTACCGGCAACTATCCTGGACGCAATGGACGTGTGCAATCGTCTACACCAAAGATATCTTTGGGTTGATAGACTTTGTATCATCCAGGACGATAAAGGCCCTCGTGGACATAAGCAGTTGCAGATTGAACACATGGGTGATATCTACAACCATGCCTCTCTTACTATCGCAGCAACAGCCGGTGAGGATCCAAACTCTGGTCTACATGGGGTGTCTGTTCCCTTAGCATCGAGCTCAGATTCATGGAGAGAACGCAAATGGGCAACCCGAGGTTGGACCTACCAGGAAGCCATACTCTCCCGCCGACTGATTCTTTTCCATATGTCTTCGACTATTCTGGAGCTTGAAGAGAGAAGTGAGGAGATAGACTGCATTCTGCTGGCCCCCAGCTTGCGTCTTAGGCCGCCGGCGGCTTTCCATGGCAGCAGCATAAATTACAAGACGGCTGTTGAGGGCTACTCTCGACGAAATCTGAGTTATCAGAGCGACGCTATGGACGCATTTTCTGGCGCCTGCGATTATCTATTTGGAGCTCACCGATTCTGTTTACCAGAGACGGGCTTTGGAGAGGCTCTTTCCTGGATCGTGAGCGATCCTCTAAGAGAGAGGCGGCTGCCTCCAGGCAACTCCATGTATCCAAGTTGGTCCTGGCTCTCAATAAAAGGTCGATGCGATCTTCCGGAGAATTATGAATGCGTCTTTCCAGTCGCAATCTGGGCTTTTGTCGACACCAATGCTCATGGGGAACAGACTTTGGTACCATGCAGACCCTTACCGATGGATTCTGAGGACGAAATGCCCACACCCAGCATGTTTTGCACAACGTCTGAGTCTGACCACTTGGAAGAGGAATGGTCGAAGATTTGGATAGAAAATTTCGGAAGAGGAATCCGTCAAACACGAACAGCAAGGCACGAATACAGAGAGTATTGGAGATTCTGCCAAGGGACCACTACATCTCGAAAGCGGCCACGCTTTTTTGGACTCTTTTCCAAAAACCAGCGAATGCTTGCTGCTAAATCTCCTGGACGAGTTCTAGGCCTCTCTCGAGCTGTGTCATGCAAAATTGGAGATCAGATTCTCGACGAAGGTCTAGAACAAGAAAGAGCCTATACCATCAAGCACGGTAGCAGGTGCATTGGGATTGTCTGGTTTGATGATTTGGAAGACATGCAAAGTATTCCAGACACAAAGGTCATGTTACTGGCCGTCTCTATCGCTTCATTGACATATCGTTTGAAGAACACGGAGGCTCGTACAAACAATCTTTACGCAAAACTTTTTCTAGATCCAAAGAAACTTTTGGAGATTCAAGAAAGCGCTAGCTCAGATGGTTTAAGTTTATTGCTCGAGAAAAATCCGGACTACCAGAAGAAAGAGGACGTCCTGAACGTCATTGCTGTTGGAGAAACCGAAGAAGCCGGAGTGTTTCGGCGTATAGGCTCGGGCATCGTTGATCGTTGGTTTTGGAGTTCGATGGATCAAAAGTGGCTCAGCATGGTCCTTGAGTAAGACCCTGTCCGGCGGATGTGGCGCGACGGAAGCGAAGCTTTGGAAAAGCTGGTTCTCCTGCAAGGCTGGACTTTGAAGTTTGAAGTGGGTTTCTTCCCACAGATGCAGCAATTTTTGGTCGCACCTACTATCCGCATTCGAGGAGGAGGCCTTGCCGGAGCTTTCCCATGTGCACTGAACTTTTTCCGTTGTGGGACTGGTCGCACCTGCTGGCTCCACTGTATGTACAGCTGTCATGTCCGTCTTGCTTTCTGGTTGGCTGTGAAATTCCCCGTGCACAGCGTAGAGAATTTAAAGAAACGACCATCGCCAGCGTCGCGCCAGACGCAGACTTGCACCCTCGCTCTCCTTATCACTGTTTGCCTTATCACTGCCCGGAGACTCCTTCAACTTGCCACTACCGAAGACGATATCTACAATCATCGGGGCTCGGAGGCATACCAGACCTCAAATCATCTTTTACGCCGCAACTAGGGGAAAGAGCAAGGCCTCATCGGAATGTCAATTGACGTAACCTCGCCGCCATCAATCGATTGGGACAACATCAGATCTTGGTTAAATGAGAGCTCCGCCGCCCAACCATTAGATACAATCCCTCCAGGTTTTCGCCTTGTTGATGTGGTGAAGCAGGCGGTAGTTCGAGCTCCACAAGAACTCCTCGAGTATGTGTGTTTGAGCTACGTCTGGGGGAAGCCGACTAAAGACGACATTTTTGCTACTTCAAAAACTATCGCGGGCCTTGAAGAGGATGGGAGTCTGACAAAATACAAGATTCCAGCAACGATTCGAGACGCCATGACGGTGTGTCAACACCTCGGCCAAAAATACCTGTGGGTGGATAGGCTCTGTATCCTCCAGGACGACGATGACGCAAGCGGACAAAAGAAGGTGCAAATTGAACATATGGGTGACATCTACCACCACGTATTTGCTACTCTTGTGGCAGTAACAGGCATAGATGCAAGATCTGGCCTGTGTGGTGTGTCATCTCCTTTAAAGGAACCCAGACTTAAGTCCGGTCCTACCGCGCTTCAGGAATCAAAATGGGCAACACGGGGCTGGACCTACCAGGAATTCAGACTTTCTAGTCGCCTCATCTTCTTTTTTAGCTTCGCCGCGCGGTTTAGCCACCGACAATCAAGGCCATTTTCATTGCAGTGGACTATGAGAAACGTGGGTTCGGGATTCAACCCTGATATCTACTCGGAGGAAACAACGATAGAGACCTACGAGAGCAGCGTCGAGGAGTATTCTTCCCGAGACTTAGGTTGCCAAAGTGACGCCATGATCGCGTTCTCAGGCGTGTGTGCTCAATTTCACGGGCCTCACCGATTCTGTTTACCTAGGACTGGTTTTGACGATGCCATAACCTGGACAGTCAGGCAGCGTCCAAGACAGAGGAGGTACTCCCGGGGCAGCCCTTTATTTCCAAGCTGGTCCTGGGTCTCAATAAGAGGTCAAGTCACCTTCCCGGAGGGTTTCTTCGCCTACCACTTTCCCGTCGCTTCCTGGGCCTTTGTCGACAGCAATTTTCCACACAGGTTCTCCATTGCTCTCCCAAAAGCCAAGGAGGCCCACAGCTTTTCCCCCCCTCCTACTTTAGACGCTGAATGTGCCTATCTTGCACATCAAGCCCACACGTCTGGTTTGATACTTTCAGCGCCAGCTGAGATCCTATCTCTTCAAGACAAGGACTGGGACAGATTGTGGAAATCTGGCCGAGACAAGAGGAAATTCAAGGAAGAGTGGCCGACATATTTCGAGCTTTGGGAAGCCTGCCGTGGAATCAACCGCTTGGACTCTCAGGGGCAGCCTCCATACTTTGGAGAGTTTTCCGGAGCACAAAAAAGGCTTGCTATGAGAGACGGGCGCATTTTGGGTCTGTCTCGGGCCGTTTACTCGAATGTTGGACCCGTAAGTGGAGAGAGATCAGAGCTCGCCGACTACATCATATATCATGGTCAAAAGCCCGTTGGTGTTGGTTGGTCCGATGATGTGAGCGACACGCAGGGGCTGCTGGAAAAAAAGAAAGTCACCCTTTTTGCTCTCTCTATTGCGTCTTCAGAGTGGGACTCGGAGAAGTTCAGTCCCAGTCGGGACCCGAAACTCGCTCAGTTTCGAGACATATTGCACCCAAGAAGGGAAGCTTTTCCAGAAAGCCAACGAGACCCTCAATATGGCGATCACATTGGGGATGTCCTGGAAGCCATCGCCATCGAGGAAACAGGAGAGACTGGTGTGTTTCGGCGGATAGGCTCTGGAATGATCCGTCGTCAAGAATGGACCGAAATGGGTCATGAGTGGAAGAGCATAGTTCTTGAGTAAGACTGTCCCATACAATGGGGGTGACAAGAGTCGTAGTTTCAATTCATCCAGTTCTCCTGCACGTGTCCTCTCATGGACACGGTAATCATTTACCGGAACTTCCAAGTGCTCTAGAAAAGAGCAGGCTGAAAGTCAGCGGCGCCATACAGATTTCCAAGTTTCAAATAACCATTCTAACACTCTACCAGGCAGCTATTTCGCCAAAGAAATCGAAACGCCACGTCGATGGCTTGCGACTGCTGACCCGGAATCTCCCATCTCTTTGCCCTGCGTCTTCCGGTCAGAACCTTCTGTATGGTGACGTCTTGGGAGACTGACAGCAACATAAACCTGGAGGGAAGGTGCACCAACTTCGTGTTGAATCACTTCATTCGAACACTTCGAGTGAATTTCCTGGCCGAGAACAGCGAGGACTTCAAAGCTGATAACTGCAGCCAAAATTCTTGCGTGCGAAAATGAAAAGAAGCAAGAGAAATATGAGAAATTGCCTTTGTCCATTGAGGCTCTCCATCATTACCATGGAGGCAAGAGCAGAGCTGATATGTTGTTGTCGAGCCAAGCTTGCGAAGGCATCTCCACGGTCGGCGCTTTCTCAGCACGCAAGCCTTCTGTCTTTGACTGTTTACTTAAGCGCCGCAGCCCCACTGTACAGCTGTCACTTTGCATCCCATTGGCCAGACCAGCTCTTTTCAAAGCAAGTGGGGTCTCGACATTGTTGCACGCATTCACCTTTACTAACCTCACTCTGGCCACATGGATGAAATGTAATTCTCGGTCTCGATCATCTTCACGTCCAAACGACGACACGCAGCACTGTCAGTCATGTCCAAATAGTTCGACAAGTCCATCATCTTCCAATTTCAGAGCATTCTCCTCCAACAACCATGCCCAGCCGGTACGACTTGGAGCCGCACATTTTCAGATTTCAGGATCCACTATCTTCTCGAGACCATTCTTGGATGATCAATTGGGACAGAGTTAACTCCTGGTTAAGGAAGTCACCCTCTGTTCCACCACTGGATCCAATACCTTCAAACTTCCGCCTTGTCGACGTGGAAGACAGATGTGTGGTCCAGGCGCCACCGGCACCCTTCAGTTACGTTTGCTTGAGCTACACCTGGGGCGACACTGGCAAAGAATATCTGGCCACGACCAAAACTATTGATTCATTCAAAGTGGTTGGTTGCCTCTCAGACCCAGCAGTCCCAAAAACAATTCAGGATGCTATCGTTGCATGTCAGCGTCTCGGCGAGAAATACCTCTGGGTGGATAGGCTTTGTATTCTTCAGGACGACGACGGCCCAAACGGAGAGAAACAGGAACACATTGAAAGAATGGGCCAGGTGTATAGCCACGCATTTGTCACCCTTGCAGCAGTAGATGGAACAGACGCAGGGCATGGCTTGCATGGTGTATCCAGGCTAAAACTGAGAGGCGACGAGTACGGAGAGTTCTACTTTTTGCAAACCTCGACATGGGTAAAGCGAGCGTGGACCTACCAAGAAGCCATTCTGTCTCCTCGGCTCATTCTGTTTCTGGCACAAGACGCCCTTCTCGAGGACGAACAGAGCCTACAAACAACAAACTCCCGCTACTTGACCAAAAACTTTCCCCTGTTCCATGGAATGATCACCTACAAGGAGGCTGTCCAGTCGTACACGAAGCGGCATCTTGGCGACCAACACGATGCGATCAATGCCTTTTCGGGCGCTTGCCACCACCTCTTCGGAGACCACCAATTCGGTCTCTCAATGGCCGGCTTCGATGATGCCATGGCCTGGGTGGCAATCCGTCCCAGAGAGAGGAGACCTTCTCAATCTTTCCACATTTTTCCAAGCTGGTCATGGGTCTCGATCAAAGCTCCAGTTTCGTATCCCTTCAATGATCCAGTCGTCTCTGTCGCATCATGGGCCTTTGTGAAGTGCGATGCAAACGGGACTTCCTCCATGGTGTACCCGATACCGAGAAAAGTCGATGGTTTCCGCAACCGTAAGCCTCATGTGTACATATATCAACTGTACCTTGCGACTGTTGCTTGCAAGTCTGGCTTGATGCCAATGACTCCCTCCGACGTGTGGTCTTTGGAGGGAGATTTTGAGAGCTTCATGACCAAATTCGACACAAAAGATGGTTTTGCAAGAAAATGGCCGTCGTATGAAGATTTCTGGGCAGCTTGTCGTGGAGTGAATCCCGGCAACTCTTTGAATCCTCAGACCGAGCCCCTTTACTTCCAAGAGTTTTCTGAAGAACAGCGAAGCTTTGCTGCCCAACCCGGACGCGTCCTTGCCCTATCACACTCCGTGACTTTGAACGTCACGCTACGAGATGGAAAACAGCCTGGTGCACATGGCGCCGACTACATCATGCACCAGGGAACAACACCTGTTGGAATCGGTACCTTTGATGATCCAGGGAGGATGCAAGAATTGTCGAAACACAAGATCCGATACTTTGCTTTGTCGATTTCGACTTCTCGATTCGACGTGCGCGACAAGACGAACTTTTTCCAAAGCTTCGGTGGAGACTTGGAAGTATTCGGTGCAGCATTTGGGGAGGAATGGAGTTCTTATCATCGCGGAAACCGCGCGTGTTTGCGCGCCGATGTCATGAACGTCATTGCGATTGAAGAGACACCAGACCAGCCAGGCGTATTCCGTCGAATTGGCTTTGGAATCATCATGCTCGAAGAATGGGACAAGCTGGAGCGGGAGAAGTGCAGTATCGTTCTTGAATAATGGTAGAGATTGAGGAACAATGTGACGACGGACCAAAGTCGCCAGGATCACATATCAGATTCTCGCAACCCAACTCTCCACACGCAAGCCTGCACAAATCACTATGGCATCATCCCCAACCCAGTCCCCGTGGAGACGCAACCAAGTCTTCGGCACGGCCACCGACACGGCCACCACCGTCGGAGCCACGCGGCGCCTCGCTTCGACCACTTCGAGCCGAGCAAGTCTCAGTAGTCTCACATCGGGCTCCCTTGCCGATTCCGTGTGGCCAGCCGCGTGGACCGGAAGGGGAAGGTCAGTTGCCGAGAAGAGGAAGCCGAGAAGCAGAAGCGAAATGCCCTGTCTGTTTCAAGTCAAGGTATTTGCCGACGACTAACGACTGGCGAATGGTTTGAGAGGCGCGCAAAATTTTACGGAGGGTATGAAGATTGTTGACGGAGGGTAGAGCTATTGGAAGTTGCCTTGGCGTCATTTGACATCCCGAGAGCGGTGTGAGAATTAAATGTGCCTGCCGTCCGATGGACTAGAAAACGATCGAAAATTGGGATGGACGCGCGCTCAGACTATGCACAGTAGTGTTGTCGATCTATCGACCTCAGGGCACAGATAATGGCACAGGCAGAGCGAAGGAAGGAGGGGGCGGAGTAGTGGAGTGCGAGCAAGTAGATCGGGATGAGTAGGTCGAGGAAGACCGACTGGCAAAGGAAAAGAGGGAGGAAAGGGAGGATGGAGATTAGAGCTCGTGATGATTGAGCATCCGACGACTGGGATAGGGGAGGGAGTATAGACTATAGGGAGAGTACAATAGAGCAGGACCCCTGCCAAGCAGAGCTTTGTAGGTAGTTGTTGCTTGGCTGCCGTCTAGACCATACGACTCCACGGGGAGAGGCAAAGGAATGGAGGGATGAAAACGAGCAGGAAGCGGGGAAAGAAGACGAGAAAGCGCTCATCACAGACTCCCACCCACTAGTGTCTGTCTGCTTGTTGATCACGCTCAGCGCGAACAGGGCCAGTCGTGAGTTGCATAGCAAAAACGCCACCACTGGCTGTCTGCCAGCCAACCAAGCAGCCAGCCAGTGCCAGCGGCCGAAAATAGCACGGCGCCACAGGGTAGGCCAAGCAGCACTACGGGATTGGATTGCTGTTGTCCCAAAGCTCTTGTTCAAAACACCTCGTGCCCATGCTGAGCGGTTGGGTGGCTCACAGACTCCAGCTCTCCAGAAGGGGGAGGGGAGATGTGATGATGTGATGGTGCCTGAGCGCCAAAAAGCACAGAGACAAGACGCAGGCATCGATTCCAGGGGTGTGTGCGGCGTTCCTAGGACATGGACACGGTTCTTCTGTTGAAGAAGACTCCAGTCGATAGCGCAGAGATTCGGCAAGTGATGATCTGAGTGACAGGCTCAAAGTGGCAGGAGCACCATCGCTCTCAACACTTCAACAACACCCCACCACAAAATAGACAACTGGTAGTCAACCTGTGCGCCGGATCCGTGCTAGGCAGGCAGGTAATGTCCGGTAGCGTCCATAGTGTACCTATCTTAAGGCACTCGACACACTACTCTCAAACGGCGCGCATGATGCCAAGCGTGCCTGGATTCAACCAACCGCGACACATCTGCCCCATGGAAAGGAATAGGTAGGACATCCAGACGACGTTCAGGGTCCAGCAAATCCCAGCGGCAACTCAGGGGCCGCGCCGAGGGTTGGCAGCTTGGCGGGCGATATTGGAAAAGACGACGAACACCAGAAGAAGGCAGAGCCAAGACGATAACGACGAACCGAAAGACAGCAAGCAGCAGATGTGTTGGAGCTTGTGTGTTGGAGGGATGGACGAGCCAAGCCAAATATAGACGATCAGAATACGGTGCGGAGATTGGTGGTGGGTCGGTCGCCCGGGCAGGCAGCGAGCGGCGCGCGGGAGTGGCAGAGGCAAAGACGCGCAGAGGTCGTCGGGTGGGTTGAGAGCAGAGCGACACATGCGCGCGCGCGTGCGCGAAAAACAGAGCGAAAAAACCGTTGTCGTTGTCGTCGTCGTCGGTGGTGGTCGATTGGGCACGCAATGTGCGATGCGCTGTCATCAAATTTAAGGTTAATGTTCTGCATAGCGCAGCCGCCGCGGCGGGTTATCGTACCAAGGGCGGGAGAAAGGTGCTGTTTTTCCCCCTTCCTCGTTCCCTTCCCTCTGCCTCGGCCCGCCCGCCCCTGGGTGTGCCCGCTTCCCAGGTCCATGTTTCCTCAGGCACACCATACACGTCGTCATCCCATCATCGACCTCGTGGCCGCCGAAGCAAGGGCGAGCAATCCAACGACGACAGATGTTGGCTCCGCCGGTCACGAGCGCACGTACTACCTCGTCATCACTGCTGCGCGCTGGTGTGGAGAATGAATTGTGGGCGATCAGCGCAAGCTTTATTTACGAAATACTAGGTGGTTAGCCAGCCAGTCGTCCAACAAATCCTTTCCTTTCACGACAACAGAAGGACAGTTCGCCGTGTGTTCAATTCCACCAAGCCAATAGTAATAAACTTCCCCATGGATATGCGCTGTGTAGGATATATTGCGAAAACAAAAGAAAAGAAAGCAGACAAAAACAAGAAAATTGTCATGTCATCGTGAAAAGAAGAACCAAAAAAGGAAACAAGATTGGGCAGCTGAAATGGATCCCATTTTTCCTCAAGCAGAAAGTGCTCTCTACAGGGGCGCAATGAACAAAAAAGGCCTCTTCTATCCACAAGGAACAAAAACGAACCGAGCTGCCGCAGCAGAGATCTTTGAAGGACTTGAAACGACGGCTCGGGGACAAGAAGTTGAGAAACAGAAGAAAAGATGGTGTTTTCCAACTCCCCACCCCCCACCTGATATGTAACATGCTCGTGGTATCTTGCCGCGCCCTGCACCCAAACACCCGCCGAGTGGGGGGAGTATGCCAATATGTAATCCTCGAAATGACTGTACGGAAATGGGGGAATCCTGCGCTCAACGACCTGAAGATGCAACGACTACTACGCTACTACTGCCTCGTCCACCTCTGGCTACGCGGCCATTTACTTGCGCCAGTGGGGGTGGCCGTGGTGGTGCTCACGCGCGTGGTGCATGTGAGGCTCGGGGGCCGGCGAGCGCTTGGCCCACACAGTGGCGTAGGCAGTTGCGTACTCGGTTTCGATTTGAGTGACGACAATGTTGACCGAGCTTGGGGGAGCGCTCGACACGGGCTCGACATTGGCGACCTGGATGTTGGCAGACAGGTCAATGGCAGGGGTAGGCGTGGGAGTCGCGCTCGAGGTTAGGACGGCGAAAGAAGTAGCAGGAGTCGAGACACTCGAGGAAACGGCGTAGTAGGTCGACGAGGGGGCGGCCGAGGAGGTCGTGTCGTAGTTGGTCGAGTTGGAAGTCTTGCCATCCTCACCGCAGAGGTACAGAGTCAGGTCCTTGGAGGAGGTGGTTCCGTGTGTGGCAGTGTCGTCGTTCCACTCGTTGTAGACGGCGTCACAGACGGCAGTCAGGGGGCCACAGTTGACGGTGGTGGGGGCGTCGAGGTAGAAGCCGTCCAGGTAAAAGGGGCAGGCGTCGCCCTTGCAGTTGACGTTGGAGATATCGTACCAGAGGTCGGGGGATCCATCAGAGCTGTAGGTGTATTCGAATTGCGTGATGGAACCTTCGCAGCTGTCGGACGTGGAGAGCTTGATAGAAACACCACCGTTGGTCGAGCTGCCGCTGCCGACCATGTAGTACTCCTCGCTCCATGAGCCGCCGGCAGACAGGGAGTGGGGACCCTTTTGGCCGCGCTCGGTGTCGGCAGTCCAAAGGTTGACATCGTAGTCGCAGTTGTTGATGACACCAGCAGAGCCGGCGCTGGCAATGGGAGCCGCGGCGAGCAGCGCCGCGGCGACGGTGGAAGTTCTGAGCATTTTGATAGAGAGTGTGTGGTTGAACGGATAGGAGGTTCAAGAGAAGGCTAGTCAGGTACGTTGTATAAAGCTTGCAAGAGAGAGTGTGCTGGGGGCCTTGGAGGGATGAGCTAAACAGCCAAAGGAGTGTGTGGACAAGGCCCAGCTTGGTATGCGAGTGAACAACGACGCGAAGACGACAAGGAGGGAGAGATGAAGGAGCGGGCGGAGAGAGGTTTATGAAATAACAAGGAAGCGCATGGTCAGAGGCGGCGACGCCGGCTGGGTTTAGGGGGGGACCAGGCGGCACCGGCGAATAACGAGGGCGAGCGGACAGACTCGAAAAGTGAACATCGCCGGCCGACATGGGTGGAGCAGTGGTGGCTTGGATGGCCAATGGGGAGCACGGCGTACCTGGACCGCCGCTCGGTCTTGCTGGCCCAGGATGCATGTCGACCGGGGCCCCTGACCAGCGCCCGGGCGGTAATAACTGCTCATTTCACCAGTCGACGACTCTGCCTGCGCGGCCAGACGACGACTCTGCAACTTTTTGCCCATCACAGACGCGTCCATCATAGCGTCGTTGCTTCCTCGCCGTCGTGGCTCCGGTTGGCCGCCGGTCCCATTCGATTGGACTGCAGATTGATCATCAGGCACAACTCCCGAGCCCTCGTCTACGCGGGCGTCTGCTCGTCAGCTGTGGCGGCGCGACAAAACGGCGCGCTGAAACAAGGTGTCGACGACGTCGACGGGAAACACAGCGCGTGCGCTGCGACACCCACCGCGCCTGTTGTCAGACGATCCATGACAGCGCCCACCTGGCCCCGTGTGCCCGCGTCTGCATGAGCCGTCGCGCTGTGCTGTCGCTGTGACGCTGTGTCAAAGACGAGGTTCTGGAGACTGCCGTGGAAAAAGTTTGGTACGGCTATGCTGATGGCATCTTGGTCGACCAACCGAATGCCGTACCAGCATTCAAGACGTCGTCATCCTCCACCTCCATCGTTATCGTCTGCCAGGCCAGCTCTGTGTTCCTTTGCCACAACGTCCAACATGGCCGAAGAAGTCGCGCAAAAGCCTGCAAGCAGTGGGGCAGCTGTCGACCTTCACGAAGGATCCCCAGCCCTAGCACCAGCCCAGTTGTAGTCGTCTGTCCTATGGGGGAAAAGGCCCCTCGAGAGTGCCCCAATCGTCGACGTCGTCGCAGGATTCTCCGGCCGTCTGCCTCCACCGTTGTTTGAAGATTTTTCCTTGCCGCTGCGGGCTTCCTGGTCGAGACCTTGCCACGAACAAGACGTAGTTGATGTCTTGGTGCCGTCGACCGAGGCCAAGATCCTGGAGGGTTGCCAACGCCGCGCCAGGAACGCCAGAAGCAAGCATATGCGGTGCTGAGTAGAGGGCCAGACCTGTTGTCTGCTGCGTGGCAGATGCGGGTTGGCGAAGACGCTGCCAATCAGGGCGGGGTTGCAAAGGTGGGAGGTCGCGGTGCTGGCGAGACTGGTGGTGTGCCTTGTTTGTCGAGGTGTTGAGGTTTGTCAGGCGAATCACCTCAACGACGCCATTATGCGGCAACATTCCAGCTGCTGACCAGTGACAAGACGACGATTTCTTTTGCGCAGCATTTTCCGCCCCTCGGACTCGCGTGCAGAAGTCCGACAAAGAAAACATCACCGTCGTCGGTCGTCGCTCGGTTCTATGGTCCATCTCAGCCTGACTCCACCTCCATGTTGGCCTGCACGTTGATGACTTCACAGCCGGATAGGTATCGATAGACACTGAACCAAGTCATGGCGATGTCTGCTTATAGAGACAAGGTTTAACTTTTCGCGCCAATCATCCCATCTGCCTCTTGCGGAAGACACGGGACAGTGCCTACTCTTGGCTACACTCTCCCTTTCCATATCTTCTTCCTATGTTGCATTGCAAAGTCTCTCCACTCTAGTCGCCTAGATCTTGTTGGACCTGGGGCAAACCTTGGCCATCCATCTAGCCTTACCTCGCCGCAAAACTTTACGGAGGAGGAGCCTTTCTCGAAACACTACCCACTTTCAGTATACTTTGCACGAGTACAGGTTACCCCTCAGTGACGACGCAGTATAGACACCGATATGCGCTTCCGGCCGCCTCAACGTTGAGGCCTTCAGCCAGATGGGGAAGCGCGCATATCCTCGAGCAACACCACCGCTGCTTGTCCTCAACAAGCACATTTTCAATAATGCACATGATTGGCCGAGTTTTTTGTCGTCAGTCACATCTAGGTGTTTCGTTTGTTTCGTCGCGTCTCACCTTTGCTTTTGCTACACCAATCTCCTTTGAAAATGGACCTGTCATGTTTCCTTCGCCTTTTAGCCACCACATGTGGGCGGGATCTTGCCTCTTCATTCTCTTTGCAATTTCGCAACGGACTACATGTCGTCAAACTCTGTGCGCGCAGCCTACGGATGCCGGCAACGAGCAGCAGCATATCCAACGTCGTCGCCTGCCTCGTTCAACTCGACTCGACTCGACGCGGTCCGTCGTCACACCGCCCTCACACAATCTGCACGTCCAGCATGTGACGGATGTCGAGGACTTGTCCTCCCACTCGGTGCGACACTGACGCGCTCCAGGCACACGGCCAGCTCCCGCGTTGCAAGCGTCGAGTCAAAGTCTAGATAGACGTATGTTCAACCAACAACGTCCAGCCTGACTTTGGGATAACTGCGTCGTAGTACGTAACCGCGCACCTACATGCAGGATGTGGGCGCGGGGAGACGGATGACGGGTCCCCAGCCTCCATCAATCTCTCCACGCGCGCGCGCGCGCGCTCGCGCACAAATCTGGTTGGCAAGTCGGGACATCTGACACGGCTGCCCTGCCGCAGCTGCAGTGTCGTGTCGTCGTCGACGCACGCCTGTCTGTCGGTCGATAAGCCCTGCTGCAGGGCCAGAGCTGATCGCTATTAGCAGACGTCGGCTGGCGGGCGGCCTTCGTGCCACTACGCCCATCCACCAACAGACGGACCCCATCAGAGAAAAGCGAATGGTATGTCAATGTGCCTGCCTTGTGCGACCAGCTCGCGTGGACGCCTTATCGATGGACTGCGGTGGAGAGATGTTGTCAGCGGCCAGCAGCTCGGCGGGCGTTTTTCCTTCTCATCATTCCTGCTTGGCTGAGTACGTTGGCGACTGTCATTGGTGTTCCTGCGAGCCATGCCAGACAAGTGATATCCACCATTAACCCCTGTATTTCAAGACTCGACTCGAACGCGCTGTCTCGTCTATAGGTGCCAGTAAGCAAGCGCTCCCGGCCAGACCAATCTCAGGCCGGCAGGTCAGGAGGAAGACACAAAGGCAAGCAAGCAGGAACGCCGCATGAGTTGAGCAAGATGGCAGGGAGCATCTCGATTGTCCAACTCTAGCACATCGAACCGCCTACCTTTCGCTGGTTACGTAGACACCAGCAGGATGGTACAACGTCGAGTCCTGCAGCCCGGCCCCGTCTTTCGCTGTGCCTACCCCTGGCCCTGGTCCTGGCTCCTTTGCACTATTCCGACCCCCAGATTCCTGTACACCCCTCTCCATGACCAACACCATCATGAAGGAAAAAACTTAGTGCTGGCTTACTACATATCCGCACGCTGCAGCGCATCAGGCCCTGGGCCGAACGGGGCCGGTAAAGCCAAGGTCATCACTCAGACTCGCATGTTTCCTTGCGCTGAGGAAGGCGCAACAAATCAAGGGGGTGTCGAAACGAAGAAAATGATGCCTGGCAAACCCACCCCCAAAGACACTCAAAACCAAAAAGGCGATCTGCAGCCCAATCCTGCATCGTGCCACCACCCCTCTGCCCCTCCACCCGTTGGTCTACCCGTCTGTCCAACCCTCCATCTCTCTCACTCTCACACCGCACCACTCACTGCTTGCCTTGTCGACCCCACTCACCCCTCCACCCATCCACACACTACCACGTCTGTCTGCACCCGTCGCGCTTGCTACACAGCCTTACCCGCCGTGTACTGTGCGTACCGCAGCAGCGGTCGCGCAGTCCCGCACCCGCAAGCGTGAAATCCAACGACCTGTAGGTAGGCATCTGTCTAAAATCAAGATTGGATGTCAGAGATTGTCAGATTGTCAGATGGGCAACGGCGGCGCGGTGCAGTGCGGCCCATCGCCTCGTCCATTCATCTGTCTATCCCGTTCCAGCGCAGCGGATGAGACAGGAGACGGACAGGACAACATGCTTGAAGCTGTCTGTCTCAGCTTTGCTCTCTGCCTGTCTGTCTTTTCGATTGTTCCAATGACTGGCTGCCTTCGTTGCTGGCTGTTGGCAACACCGCACCGCACCGCATCGCGCTACTAAGCGATGGTGGTGAAGACTGACAAGTCAAAGACGCGACACATGAAGCGGCAGATGTCCGAACGAAGATGCTTGCTTGCATCGCCGACTTCGGCGGCAGGCTGGTTGACTGGGTTGGTTGACTGGCCTCTTGACATGTTGGGCGGTTTACGGCAGATGCCACGGTCAGACAGACCGGTATCCAGCAAAGGCGAGCAGTGAGCACGTTGTCAGACGGAGGGCCGAACGGATTCAGCCTACAGAGGCAATTGAAGTGCTGGACTCGACTGCGCCTTCTCGTCTGAGTGGCTGCATACATCACCCATGTAGTTGACTCCACTGACTGTGCCGTACAGGACTCGGACTCAACTCAGCCTTGCTCACAGTACGACGCAGCATCAGAATGACACAGGAGACAAGAGAAATAGCAACCCCAAAGCGGTGCTGGTGTGCTTGAATGCTCCCTATAGCTACCCTTTCACGAGCTCGAATGCCTAAGTATTTAGGTAGCAAGGTGTTTGAATGCTCCCTGTATACACATCCTGACTTCAAAATTTAAACACTTGAGGTCTTCGCAAAAACGACCAAGTCCGAGAGCATGACCACAGGGAGCATTCGAGCACCTCGCGTGCAAACTGCAAATCCCGCTTCAAAAAGTAAAGTGCAAGGGAGAACGATGCGTTTGATACCTCCCTATACCTACTGCAGTCCTCATCACAATCACATCCCTACCTCGCCCTCCCCCTCCCCCCTTCCCCTTCCATTTCCATACCTCCCCACCCCTATATAACCACCCAACCCGACCAACCCACCACCCGCAGCCGCCAACAATCCCCCTATGGCCTATCGGACGCTCAGGCCGAGGACACAATCTTTTTGCCTAATCAGGTAATTTAGCCAACAGACCGGCGTTCGAACCGGTGTTGGCGCACGTTCTTTTCGTGCTTGATGCGTTCAAAAAGGGGGAGAATTGTGCTTTGGGGTTAAGGGCAGGCGGAGGGTGGTATGGGTACAGAGGGTGGTCAGAACGAGGTGTAATGATAAGCTTTTGAGGAGCAAACAGGGAGTCATCGTGGTGCTGCTGCACAGCTTGAGAAAGGGCTAGTATAGTCTCCTGGAAGGTACGGAGCTAGACAAACCCAAGTTTCGAGTCACCACATCACGATAGCAGCCCAAAAGACATGTGCAAGTATTTCTTCTTGATTGATTCAGGGGTGTCTGGGTACCCCTTGAGGCATAGCGCCTCTCTGCTCTCAACAAAAAAAGGGAAATCTCTCAATGATTTTTTCTTTCAAAATAACCCGAAATCAGTGCAGCAGCAAATCAAAGCAAGCACAGAGGACGGCTAGATTGCAGAGGAGTCGGCCTCGGGCAGACTCGTGGTTCTAGCGACAATCCGTTGTGGATTCCTGCCGCGCAAGGTGTTAGATGTTGGGTTGATGTGGGGATTGGGATGGGGAGAGCACACCTCTGCTGGCTGTTTAAGCCTTCTTGATGCCCTTGAGCTCGACGTCGAAGATGAGGGTCGAGTTGGGGGGAATGACGCCGGGGAAACCGCTGTGATGATGTGTCAGCACCGAATGGACCGAATTTGACCTTGACGCTGCATCGCCATCTTTGGTCTGGTTGTAGGTGTAGGTAGGGAGTCTTACGAGGCGCCGTATCCGTAGTCGGCCGAGATGGTGAGGGTAGCCTTCTCTCCAAGGGTCATGCCCTCCTTTCCGTTGGCGCCGACGATGCCCTCGTCCCAGCCTGTTGTTGTGCGTCAGCACGCATGTTCGATTCGCTCTCGATAGCTATCTAAGCTGCGAGCCGGCGCTTGCGGGGTGTACGGTACCTTTGATGACGCGACCAACGCCAATCTGGGTCTCAAAGTCGCCGCGGCCGACAGACGAGTCGAACCTGGGGAGGCAATTGGGTTAGCGGGAGATCGCTGTGAGGCGAGAGGCGAAGAGGGATGATGTGTGTGGATCGACGGCAACTTACTGCTTGCCCTTGCTGCCATCGGCAGTCTGGAGGTAGCCAGTGTACTCCATGGTGACCTTGTCGCCGTTCTGGGGCTTGGTGACGCCGTCGCCGGCCTTGATGGTTTGCTTCTCAACGCCCATGATTGCTAAATGAAGGTGGGGTGGTGGATTGGTGAGATGGAAGATGGAGTGAAGTGGAGATGACGGACGATGGAGGGGAAGGGAAAAGTGGCGCGGGGTTGAGGTCAAGTCGGAGAGTAAGCACAGACGAGGCCCGAGCGGAATGGAGGGTTGATATAGGGACGGTAGGGTATTGGAAGGTCTTAGGGCGTGCAGGTCGGGAGTTTGTACCTGGCAGCCTCTTGGTCTATTACTAGCACAGCTCTCAGGCGTCATTGCCCATTGCGCACCTCCCAATTGCTACCCCGCCGGCGCCGCTTCCGCACGTGGCGGGGTCTCGAAACTCTATATGCGCACCAGGCACCACATCCGACCGAGATCAGCCTTTCGCATAAAATCCCATGGCCTCTCTGTCCTCGCAATTGGACCTGCGCCCGCTGCCGTCATGCAAGCTGCGCCCCTTTTGATTTCCAGGCCATCCCAGCACTTCATTGTCTAGAGAGCCATCGGGTATCCGTCTTCCGTCTAGTGCCCAAACCGCTCTACCTCTTGCCTTTGCGCCATCTCACGTGGAGTCCGTAGCCATCCTCCGCCGCTTCATTGGCCGCTTCAGTCCATCATCCCTTGCTGCTTGATATCTGTTGGGAGTCGAGGTCATGGCGTAGCTGGTCAAGGGGCTCCGCTACTTTGTGCAGTATCCGAGACCGACAAATGCGTAGCAACACCATCCTTGATACTGACGGATTCGACATTGATGCCCGGAAACCGCTCATCTCGACTCTCCGCAGCACGCACAAAACGGTAGACCTCCTCAATGTCCACGCGTTGCAGAAACTCGGGGAGTCTGTGGTAGTTTGTGCCCACATGGCCAACCTGGTGGCTATCATCCGACAGGGTAAACCGGCCGCCGAGTCGAAGGAATTCCTGTGCCCATCAGCATTCATTGCCGCGCCGCAAGCGCGCGTGTACCCACCTGACAGATTGGAACCGCCGGGTACGGATCATCCATGCCCTTGCGCAGGCCAGCCGTGTTGATCTCCAGCAGCCCGCCATATGAAGCAATGCATTCCAAGTTCCGCAGCATTTTGGCCCAAACCGTCGGCCACGACCGCGGATCGCGATTCGGCTCGTCGCTCAGCAGCCGGACGAGATCAAAATGGCCGACGATTGGCGGCCGTAGCGCTTGTAGCATTTCCAATTGTGTGTCATAGTAGTCCTCGAACAGGCGCTCGTCTGTGCCGCCTGATTGTCTCCGCGCCTCTATGTACATGGGTGCGTCAAAGTCGATAGGCACGGTGTGCATGTGGTGGACGGAGCCGATAAAGAGGTCGAAGCGGTACTGCTCGAGCAGAGCTTTGGTTCGCGCGAGCGATGACGGTCGTATCCATTCTGCCTCCAGGCCAATGAGTATGTGGATTTGCGATTGGTACTTAGCGCGCAGACGCTGCGCTTCACAGTAGTAGTTGTCGAAGAGCTGGGTCAGGCCTTGCGCCGATGTGTTGCCTTGCTAATCAGAGTCAGTAGAGTGTCTAGTATCGCGGACCTGGACAAACTCACGCACTTCTTCTGGGTATAGGTCCTCGTCGTCTCGCGGCATATGCTCCGTCAGCGCAAAGGTGTCGAAGCCTTTGGCGATGGCTGCTTGGATCATTTCTTCCAGCGTGCCCTTGGCATGGGCGCAGAATTGGCCGGAATGGCTGTGGTGAGAGAAAGGCATGATCGGTCTGCTTCGTTTGCTGTGTCTTGCAGGGAGCTGGAGATGTTTTGGAGGAGCTTCCAGCTTGGATTCAGCAGCGAACCAGCTGTCGGTGCCATTCCCGAGCGGCCCGAACTAGTGGAGAGCCTCGTCGAAAACTTGATTTTTCATTCGCCAATGAGATACCACAAACATTCATGTACGCTTTTTGCGACTGCAGGTTTTTAACTTCGGCTGGTTGGCGCAATGGTAGCGCGTGCCCCTCCTAAGCCATTTGGTATAGGGCAAGGTTGCGGGTTCGGTTAGTACTCCCATCTTCTGCGATACTTTGAACATAATACTAATATACAACAGAGCCCCGTGCTGGTCGATAACAATATCTTCGGATATTTTTTTGCCTTTTCGAATTTTTGATTCTCCTAAACAGTAAGTGAGGGCGTGCTTTTTGATCAAACTGGTGTTTGATTTGTCGTTCGTCCTGTAAACATTTTCGGCGAATTATGCATCCAACACCGTGCCTATCAGAATCCCGACGGCTGACCACGCCGTGTGCGTTGGAGTCATTGCTGCTTTTTGGGTGCTCGCCGGCTAATCAAATATGTACAGGCCTCTCCAACACGCGCTTCACGAGGCACAGGCTGCTTAGCTCGGCGCAGCAGTATAGAAGGCGCAGTCCACAAGGCTGAATTGGCTTGTTGTATACCTCACCTCTATACCCCGCCAAGCTCAAGGTACAAATTGGAGCACTGCCGTGGCCATCACTCGAACAATCCATCCTTCCAAATCCTAATCCAAAATCCTTGACACATTCGAAATGTCGACCGCACCTCAGAGACCAAAGATTGGCGTGGGAGTCTTCGTTCTGAACAAGAGCGGGGAGTTCATTGTGGGACTGCGCAAAGGAAGCCACGGCTCCGGTATGCTCAAAAGACACGACCATCGCCCGTTCAAACTTCGATTGCCAAACCTAACGTCAGACAGGCACGTGGGCGCTGCCAGGCGGGCATCTCGAATTCGGCGAGAAACTCGAGGAGTGCGCAGCTCGGGAAGTGCTTGAAGAGACGGACCTGGACATCAGCCAGTCGGACATCCGCTTCTTGACTGCTACCAACAGCGTTTGGAAAGATGAGGGTCTCCATTACGTCACTGTCTTCATGACGGCGGTTGTGTCGGGGGACAAGATTGAGCCCAAGGTTAGCATTTCAGTTTTGAATAATCCTGTCGTCAGCTAATAGCCGCAGATCATGGAGCCTGAGAAGTGTGATGCCTGGAAATGGATCAAGTACGAGGAGCTCAAGTCGTGGGCGGACGATCCTCAGCGCAAGCTCTTCTTGCCAATGCTGGATCTCTTTGCAACTCGGCCTGATATCAGCCCAGCGCAGAATCTTGCCTGATCTTCCAAATTGTCATAAGAAAGTCGCAACCAGGGCGCATTAGGGCCGCTGAATAGATCCCTTCAACTTTTGAACAGCCGTGGTATTTTGAATCTAATGCAGTGCTAACAAGACGCTCCACCAAACCTACGATGTCGGCGCACTGTTCGCCTTGTCCTTCTCGAGCATCTTCCTCCGAGCAGCCAATATCATCTCCTCGCGACGCTTCTGCAGAATCTTTTGCCTTTCCGACTTGTTCTGCGACCATGTAGCTTTTGAGGTGCTCTCTTCCGCAGCTTCTGACTCGTCCTTGATTTTGTTTTCCAGGTGGTATCTCGTGATCAGGTCAGGGTTCTGAGGCTTTGGCGGAGTAGGGGTCGACGAAGATGCGCGATTGACATTCGGTGGCATCGGTGGCTGGTAAGATGGTGGAGGCTAAACAATCGCCGGTCAGTGGACTCCAAAGCAGCAGCGGGAGGGTGGAACGCATACGACTTCCAGGCCTCGGCCACCCAAAATCCTCTCGGTGGTCGCCGCGACATTGTTGCCATTTCTAGACAGGTCCCACATGATTTCCCTCCGGTTGAGCTGCGGAAACATGAGAGCTATCTGCTCGACGGCAGCCGGGTTGACGCGCGGGGCGCCATTGCGCGACTGCGACCTGTTGTTGCCGGCCGGAGAGGCGGAGCTGTACCAGCGGAAGATCAAGAAGCTGACGACAACAATGACGACCAGCTGCGGGATGTTGAGGGTGCTCGAGGCGTCAGACATGAGCCCGTGGAAAGGGTTGGCCGGCTAAGGGCTGGGACTGCAGCGTGGGAGGGACGCGAGGGCGCGGACGACGTCGGAGACGGCGAATGGGATAGCTTCGAAGGGAATGTGACAGCGACGAGCTGGACTTTGACGAGGGAAATGGTCGCGTGCGAGAGGTGGATGTATCGTTTGTTCAGTGCAGACTGATAGATAGCAGACCGGCGCAGATGGAGGGCCCAACGGTCGTGTGTTCGGTCCCCTACGACCAGTCAGTGTCAGTGACCAGCAGTAGCCGGACCGGGAATCGGTTCGCCGCGGGGATGACAGCAGCAGTACCTAGGTAGCGCCCAGACCACACCAAAGGAATACCTTACGTTCTTTCGACCATCTGCCAGCTGCTTCCGGTTTGGTCCACCGCTTCCGGTTCCTGTCTTTGGTCGCAACTGGGCTGAAGGGGCGGAACCAAGCAAGTCGGTTGCTTTCACATCTGCCACCGCCTCCCACAACCGCTTCGACATGAGACAGCTGCATCACCACCATGATGATTCGACGATAATGCGGCCGCATATGCCTCAAATATTCACGCCAGAGATGCCAGTAAATACTCGCTCCCATGTTCGAGCCGGGACTTGAAAATGGCGGCCAAGTTTCTCCACGAATCAGCCTCGGTCGCCCCGCCAAACCTACACGAGGGGCAATCGTGGGGTCAACCTCCAACGCCGTTAAATATCCTCGCCCACGCCAGTCATTAGCCGCTTCTTGTGCTTGGCAATTTTATTTTTCATGCTCTTGCGGTTTTAGTTGACTCTACTCACGTCAATCATGGTGACCATTACTAGCTGGGAGACACGCGATGTCCGCTTTCCAGTACGTCATCCTTGCAAGGTACAATTCATAGGGCTAACCCTTGTAGACCTCTTTGGACAAGACTGGCTCCGATGCCATGAATGCTGCTGGTGACTACTCGTCTGCTTATTGTATTCTCAAGACGGACTCGGACTACTCAGGCCATGGCATGGTAATTCACTACCGCTTTTCCACCAACAGCCACTTACCCATGCTATCAGACCTTTACCATTGGACGTGGCAACGAAATCGTTTGCCAGGCCATCAACCAATTAGCCCAACGGCTTCAGGGAAAGTCACTTGACAGCCTTGTCGCTGACTGGGGAAAGACGTGGAGGTATCTCGTCTCGGACAGCCAGCTCCGCTGGATCGGCCCCGAAAAGGGCGTTATCCACCTGGCCCTTGGAGCAGTCGTCAATGCTATCTGGGACCTGTGGGCTAAGGTCCTGAAGAAGCCAGTGTGGCGCATCGTATCTGAAATGACACCCGAGGAGTTTGTCCGTTGCATCGACTTTCGATACATCACTGACGCTATCACCCCCGAGGAGGCAATCCAGATCCTCAAGGCCGCCGAGTCGGGCAAGGAGCAGAGAATCAAGGACGCAGAGGCCAACAAAGCCGTGCCGGCGTACACGACCAGCGCCGGATGGCTGGGCTACGGCCAGGAAAAGATGAAGATGCTCCTCCAAGAAACCCTTGAAAAGGGATACAAGCACTTCAAGCTCAAGGTCGGCACGTCGATTGAGCAAGACAAGGAGCGCCTTTCGATTGCCCGCTCTATCATTGGCTTCGACAAGGGCAACATCCTCATGGTCGACGCCAATCAGATCTGGTCTGTCCCCGAGGCCATCGAGTACATGAAGCAGCTCGCCGAATTCAAGCCTTGGTTCATCGAGGAGCCCACATCGCCAGACGACGTGTTTGGCCACAAGGCCATTCGTGAGGCTCTCAAGCCTCTGGGCATTGGCGTTGCAACGGGCGAAATGTGCCAGAACCGGGTCATCTTCAAGCAGCTGTTGCAGCAAGGCGCCATCGACATCTGCCAGATCGACGCGTGCCGCATGGGCGGTGTCAACGAGGTGCTTGCCGTGCTGCTGATGGCGAAGAAGTTCAACGTCCCCATCGTCCCGCACTCAGGAGGCGTGGGCCTGCCCGAATACACCCAGCACTTGAGCACCATCGACTACGTCGCCGTCAGTGGCAAGCTCAGTGTGCTGGAGTATGTGGATCATCTCCACGAGCACTTCCTCCACCCCAGCGTCATCAAGGATGGCTACTACGTCACTCCGACTGAGCCTGGGTACAGCGTCGAGATGAAGGCGGATAGCATGGACAGGTTTGAGTTTCCGGGCAAGGAGGGCGTGAGCTGGTGGAGGAGCGAAGAGGCGCGTCCGATCCTTGAGGGCGAGAAGATATAGGAGCCTCATTTTTCTTCTCATAGAGATCTTTCACGCGACAAATCGTAATACATCAGAACGAGTCAATCCAAAAGTCGTTGCCAGTATTCAGTAACGCACAGACCATTTTTGCGAGTGACCTCACCATCCAAATTCGATGCTTTTAAAAGCTACGAGCCAAAGCATCTCGACACCATGCCCACTTCCAAACCGCAACGGCAAAAGCGCCTTTTCCAATCCCTCGGTCAACCGCCCCTCATCTTCACCACCGCCTCCCATAACAGCGGCGATGCCTCATCTCATGTTGCCTTTGTTGCCAACGCGTTAAAAGCTGGCTTCTCGGCCATCGACGCATCAAATAATGATGAATTTCCCCATCGCGAGGACTGGGTTGGAAATGGTATCAGAGAAGCCATTCAGTCTCAGGGAGTGAAGCGGGAGCAGATCGTCGTACGTACGGCTTAAGATCTAAATAATTTTTCTCTTTCCAATTCATGTGAGAAAGTGCTTATGAGGTCCGCAGGTGCAAACGACTTGCCGCTGGCCCGCTTTCCCTGGAAACTCCTATCAAGACCTCCCCAAGGCAGAAAAGGCCATTGAAGAGCATGTGCACGCTGCCATAAAAAACTCCCTGCGTAACCTCCGACATGAAGAAACTGAAAAGTCTTCCAACATCGACCTCGTCCTCCTAGACGCTCCTTCTCCCGCCTACGTTAGCACCCACACACCCAACTCTCTCGATGCTCTCACCCTCGCCGCCTGGCGCGTCCTCGAATCTTACGTTCCCACGCAAATCCGACATCTCGGCGTGCGCAATTTTTCCAATCTCAAGCGCCTGAGCGAACTCCATCGCAATGCTTTAGTCAAGCCAGCCGTTGCTTTGCGCGCCTTTGCGCCGGCGGGGCAGTGGGACTTGCCGATGCGAGCGTTTTGTGGGCGCGAGGGTATCATGTACGCGGCTTCGGGGGTGAGTAATGGAGTCAACGAGGGATTGATGCGCGCAACGCCCGTTGCGCTGTTGGCGCAGTTTGCGGGCGTGGAGGGGGCGGGCGCGGTGACGGCCTTGTTGGTGGCGATGGGGGTGCCTGTTGTGCTTGATGAGGAGTCAGTTGAGGTGGGAAGTGTTGCGAAGAGGAGGGAGGAAGTGAAGCGGGTGCAGGCGTGGGCAGCAGAGAAGGAGGATACTTGGACCACGCTGTTTGATGATTTCGTGCATCTTATTAGGATGTAAGTGGACATGAGGGGAGGAGGTAGAAGAGAGCGAAGGTTGGAAGATTGAAGAGAAACTTCTTGCCAATTTCTTGCCAACACCATCTCACTGGACACCTCGGGCATCCCTCTCTTCAACTTTTCGTCCGTGCCCCCGGTCAAAATGCCCTTTGGTAGACGTTTGAAGTTATAAGAACCCATCTGAATTGCCCTTTTTGGACATCTCCTTGTTGGAGTCCGTCTTTATACACGTTTGAAGTTATAAAATCCCATCTTCATTGCCCTCTTTGGACTTCCTCTATTTACCGTCCGTGCCCTGCCCAAAATTCAGATTTATAGACGTTTGAAGTTGTCAAGATCTTACACTTACCCTTTTGGGACTTCTCCAACTTGCCGTCCGTGCCCTGCTCAAAATTCAGGTTTGTAGACGTTCGAAGTTACAAAAGCCTATTTGAATTGCCCTTTTTGGACATCGTCCATTTTCCGTCCGTGTCCTGCTCAGAATTGAGATTCATAGGCGTTTGAAGTTGTCAAAACCTGGCTTACCTGCCGTTTTCGGCCATCTCTTCGACTTTCTGTCCGTGCCCCAGCCAAACTGCCCTTCGATAGACGTTCGAAGTTACAAAGACCTCACGTCAGGTGCCCTCATTGGATGTCTCCTCGTCTTGCCGTCCGTGCACCAGCCAAAATCCGTTTTTGTAGACGTTTGAAGTTACGAAAAACCAGACTGACCCGTTTCGGCCATGTTGCCCACATGCCCGTTCGTGTGTCTTGCCTCCATCTTACCAGCATCTGCGATCCAAGTTCCATAAACGTTTGAAGTCACAAAAGGCCCTGAGTCCTGTTGAGTATCCCTGCTGCATCCGACGCACAATATCGGTGATTCTGAAAATCGACTTGTGGGAGCATATTTAATTGAGTCTAGCGTAGATAGAATACAAATCGGGAGACAAAAATGACGACATCATGGTAGGGGTGCAAAGCTTGCTCCCAGGCTTGTCTATTCCACTTTTCCATGAGTCTCCTATTCACCTCTGTCTTCCATCCTGTTCGATGTCTGCGGTGCTCACGCTCCACTATCCCATGCTGCATGGATAAGCTTTAGGTTAGGTGGAAAAAACAAGTGAATTGGGTACATCTGGTATGTCCCCTATCCGCAATTCGTCGGAGACGGTTCTCATCCTGCGCCGGCCATCGACGTCCACTGGCTCCCAAGCAGAAGTGTTTCAAGTTGTGCCTTTTACGACCACGAGCCGCATTGCAACACCCATATGCCCCAGGATCTCGCCTAGACTTCTAATAGTTTGGTGGTATTTTTGGGGTAGATCGTCGTTGCTGACGAGCTGAATTGAGCGGAAATGCCGGAATCCATCATCCTTGGCCTTAACGACTGAGCCGAGGATATTGAGAGCGAGCCCCCAATCCAAGCTACCGATGCCGTTGATGGAGAGCGTTTGCAAACAGGAAGGAAACAAGTCGTTAGGGTTCCTCAACGCCGGCGAAGGTTCGTGGTCGTTATTTATGGGCATGTCCCAGGTATGAGTGAGTATGGTGCTCAAGGGAATGTTGACGTGCTTGAGGACTGTATACGGGGCCAGGGAGAATAGCTCAATCGAGGCCACTTGTGCAGTCTGCATTGGCTGCGAAATGTAGATGCTAAGCGTCTCGAGAGTAGCGCGGTGGCCTCTAAGGCCATGTTCCAGCAATTCTAAAACCCTATTTGGATCCTCAGGTGGGTCAGAAGATCCAGCCGGTGACTGTACTTCGTACGTAAAGCTCTTGAGCGCTTTACAAGCACGGACGACGTTGATAACATCATTCATGGATTGGTCTCCGCCACGTTCATGTTTGAAGGCAAGCACCTCTACGTCGTTTGATCGAGGTTGCCAGAGGGGTTCACCCAACAGTGTGCACGTGCGAAGGGCGACCCTTTCCACCTCGAACCGCCGCACTGTGCCAGGAGGGAACGACGAGATTTTTTGAATGGGCACATCTTTGCCCAAATTTTTCATGACGAGGGTTCGGAGACGAGGAAGGAAACTTCGATCATGAGGAGCGCCGTCTATGACCGTGGAGCAGGGCTGACCAAGTTGGCGGGTAAAGTTCAAGCTGTAATTGAATCCCTCCGAGCGCCGCCCTATGTGCATCGTAAGGGACTCAACGTTGGGAGTTTGGACCAACAAGGCCGCAATTTCAATCTCATGTGCGTATTGGAGAGAAAAACCATCACGGCCCGCGTCGAGACAAACCTCCTGCCACTTGGGCAGTCCAGACGCCTGCCTGCGTGATAATTCTTTCACGGCACGCTCAATCATAACACCAGTGATACCCGGACAGTATCCGTGATCTGCAACTTCGATTTCGCGAACCTGTGATCCCAGAGATGGATCGCACTCGAGCCAATGGGTGAATTGCTGGAGGAGCTCGTGGTTGTGGGCGTTTCTGAAATACGGAACCAATTGCCGTCGTACAACGCCGTTGAATCTCTTGCAAACAAACAGCAAAGGATATTTTTCGCGTTTGGTGGTCTCCGGCTGTGGTGGTAAGCCATCTTTTCGTTCTTCTTGGACCCTTTGATCAAGATGCGAGAAGATCATGTCCAGCAGTTCGGTCGGGAGGTTTTCGATTGGAGATTTTCCGTGTTCTGGTGCGGTTGACAAAGCTCCTCCATTCTTTCTTCGTGATGGGCGGGAAAGAATTTGACTCTGAGCCGTGGGTCCATCGTTCTCTTGATCAAGCTGGCGGAGGCAGTAGGGAAACGGTAGTCCGGGTACGGGATCAAGGGTAAAGAGAACCGTTTGAGCGCTTCGGCAAGGCGCCCTTCCGCCCCAGAGTAGGCCGATTCCAGTCATGATTCACCCTTCCTATTTGGGTGAGGGAGAGGAGTTGAAATCATGAAGATTTTTGGGAGCAAGAAGAGGGCGATGAAGACTCCATGTGCAACAGGAACATGAGAAAAAAGCAACTCCCTAGCGTGCTTTGTGCGACTCTAGCTCATCTCGTCAACGCTGTGACACCGATTTTAATACGCATTGGGACCGCATGATGTTGGATGCTCTGGTGCATTTTCACGCAGGCTGCTGTCGAGTCAAGGAACATGAGCTTACCGTTGACTGTTTCTTTGGTGACTGGAGTTGTTTAGATTGGGTTTGGTTGCGCCCACCATAAGGGCTATGAGTGACTATGACGCATGCGAATCGGGCCTGCCGCCTTGGCGCGCCTCTCTCGGTCTATCGCTCCCCCACGTTGTTCAATTGTCCTCCGACTCCAACACTCTTCTACATTCACTTCTCTCGACCTCTACATCGTCCTAGTGCTGCATCTCTCTTTTGGCAGCGTCTGTATCGGCCGCTTAACTTTACCATCTTTTCCCATCCCGACCGACCGGCGCGTCATTCTGCCACTTGTCGCGAACATGGCTATCTACCGTGAAGTACCCGACATTTACAGAACAGCGGACAATGTCGAAGCCCCCATCGATGTCGAGGCTTGGACGGAAGAAGCGACGCTTGCCCTGGCCTCGGTCAACATCTCTGCGGCGCCCCCTCAACCAACAATTCGGGGTACTTCGGTGACTCTGGACATTCCGCTCGACGACCACGTCGTTCCCCAGCCAGAGACAACCCAAAATACCGCTGCCAAGCTTGTGCGCTCGGGCTATCCTCGTCGCAAAGAGCCGCTCCGTCGTGACAGCTTGAAGCGCCGCGAGGCACTTCTCAAGGGAAAGGAGGGCAGTCGTCAAAGGCGTCGCTGGGAGAACGGTGCGCGCTGATGAAGCCCCGAATAGTCTTGGCTTGACTGATAACATGAGCAGATCGTCTCTTGAACAACCCACACGCGCAACCTCCCCTCCCGAGCGACTGGGAAATTCGTCCCACGTATCCTGTCCACTCCGTCCCCTACTATCTGGCTCCTTTGTGGGATGCGCAGCTCGCACCAAAGGCTGCGAACAAGAACCGAAAGGCGAACAAACCGACCGTGAGCAAGGAAGAAGAGGATGCTGCCAAGGCTCTCAAGGAGCTGCGGGAGCGGCTCAGGCAGAAGCGCGCGGCCAAGAATCTTCTCGAGGACATTGAAAAGGAAGTGCGCAAGTTTATCGAGAACTGGGAGGAGCAGGAACAACGCGATGACCAGGACAGCTTGGACGAGCTCGATTCCGATGACGAGGAGATTGTGTTTGTTGGGCGGAACGGCCAAATGAATGACATGCGAGCAGCCGAGCAGGAGCTGCGGCGCGACAAGATGGTGTTTGACAGTCTTGTTGGCGACCGCAGCGGCGCTTTTGGGTGAGTTTGCAGGTTGAATGCTGGGTATGCCCCCACGGCTAACATCGTGCCAGGCGATGGTTGGTTCACTCGATTGCGACCTATTACAATTTGGACACCTGGTCCATCACGACCGGCACTCCAGCCAAACGACAGGCGTACATTTCCATCAAAGGGGGCAAGCTGAAATCAGGTCACCCAGCAAAAACGCGTCCTCTGCCGCAGCCTTTGTGGAGCATGGTTTGAAACAAAATAGAGTTATAGATGCTTGTAGCAACAGGTTTGGTTTGGCAGTGATTTGCTCACGGGTTTTGTCTTGATAGGACCGCTTAGAGGATCGTCGGCTTGCTGGATGTAGCCGCAGGCGGTTTGGCTAGACTGTTGGGCGTTCAAGCAGCTTAAGGCAGCAGCACAGAGCCTCAGGTACATGGGGTGTTACACTCCTGCATATGCTTACATTTTTTGCATGTGGCGTCCAGTGAGTGCACGACATTGTCTGCCATCGCTCCGACTATAAACGTCAGCATCCACGAGCCTGGACAGCCACTACCCTCTCCACGTCTTGCACAGAGCCGTCGTCGGCACGTGTTTCGATCTCTGTGAAGCAAAGCATCCGCAAGTCACCCTTTGCTCGCAACATGTGCCAGTTGTGTGGTGTGTTGGCCATAGTGGATCGGGACCGCTGGGTAGGTTCTGCAATATGCAACCCCACCACGCACTGTGGAGATGTGACGAGCATCAGCTGACACGAGCAGCCCAAACCGCTCGAACATCATGTTTCGGAGCTCAAGACGTCAATCCACCAGGCCCATCGTGATGTCGAGCTGTTCAACGAGCAGCAATCCGGAGATGACGGGTGCCTCCAGGAACGGCGCAAGTCGTCGATACGCGTCGCGCCCGAGACGCTGGCCAAGATGACGGCGGAAATCATCCTCAGCCTGCGGACGATTGTGACGCAGCTGGAGCTTCTGGAGTCCGACCGCGACGAGTGGTGGAAGAGCAAGGCACAGCAGCGACGGGAATGGGACGAAGGCGGGCAGGTTCAAAAGAATACGCAACTGCAGCTCATCAACAACAAGGCCAAGGACATGATACGAGACATGCAGACCAAGGTCGGCCTGTTTGCACGGTGGACCCTCGGAGTGCGGGATTTGGACGCGCTGGAGTGACGGCGGCCACCGACGACGGCACATCGCCTCGACGACCTTCACCACGAAACAACACCACCCACGTACACGATGGCGGAGCTTATTCCATTCAAGGCGGCGGGCGGGCGGGTAGATCTACTCTTGCGGCATCGGGAGCGGCCTTGATCTTGGCCTGCTTTCTTCTCTCCATACGTCTACCCCGCGGGGCCCCTCGCTCCGACGACTCTCGATTCCACCCTGGCAGCGCACTGTCGGCATCTCTCGCGTTGGGCTTACCCGTTTGAAGACGGCTCTCCGACAGAGGTTGCGTCGCCCGGTCCAATTCGCAGCCGAGCAACGATCATTCTCGGCCCAGTCAGGCGACCCGGCATATCATGCGCGCAGCTGGAAGCAAGATGGACCAAGGGCTCAGCAGCACACTGGCACAGGAGAACTCCAAGAGACTACTGCACCAACTCGGGGCCGCTTACTATCCCCTGTCCAATACTCCAGTTTTCTCCCTTCTCACTGGCCCGGTTCCTGGTGCTAAAAGCTTTGCCTAAAGGTCCCCCTCAATGTCTAATCTTTTTTCTTTGCTAGTCCACCGAAATACCAGGGCTGTCTACTTCTCTATTCCAGTTCCGTCTCTTGGTGTCCCCACAGTTCTTTGCGTCGTACACCACCCTCTACATGTACCCGAGTGCTGCCCCGCAAAACCCATACAACATTCCCTCTTTGGTGGATGCACGCTTCCATTCAGGCGGCTTCAATTCCCCACCAATCGTGCTTTGCTGACCATCCTTGTCCCACTTTTTCCCCGTGTTTCTGCGCTCGCCATGTTGCTGGAGACGATTGACCCTCTCAAGTACTTATTCAAGTCACCATGCCTGCGCTAGCGGTCGTTCGATCACTGCCCTTCTTTGTCGCAGCTACCTCTTCTGTTGGAAGATTGTCTTCCAGCCCTGCCCTGCCTACCCCATGAAGGTCCCTCGTTTGTCGGCCGCTGTGCCTTTTCTTTCGCTAATCAGCCATGCTGCGTCCATCAATCTGACTGTTGCCACGTCTGGTGGCAACAGCTCGACCTCGACGCCGATTGGCATCATGTTTGAAGTGCGCCTCTCAAAACTCCTCCTCGAGACTCCCCGACCCATGACCCTGTTTCATGCATTGTGCCAGCAATTGATCCCTGCTCACCTATACCACAGGACATCAACCATTCAGGTGACGGCGGCATCCATGGCCAACTTCTCCGCAACAACGGCTTCCAAGGCGACGACCAAAACCTGACGGCCTATGCTGCCATTGGCGGCGCCAGCCTCGCCGTCGATTCGTCCACCCCGCTCAACAGCGCCATCACGCACTCGCTTGCCGTTACCATCGCGTCCGACGCGACGGGCGAGGCGGGCTTCTCAAACGAAGGATACTGGGGCATTCCCGTCACGGCATCAACATACAACACCAGCTTCTGGATCAAGGGAGACTACAGCGGTTCGCTGACGCTCCGCCTCGTCGGCGCCAGCAGCGGCACCGTGTTTGGCAGCGCGAGCGTCGACGTGACCGCCACCAGCGACGATTGGACCTATGTCCAGACCACGGCGCTGTCGAGCGACGAGACGGCTCCCGATGCTAACAATGTGTGGGAAGTTGTGTGGGACGATGCGAGCGCCGTTGCTGGCCAGACGATCTATTTTGACCTTGTCGCGTTGTATGGTCCGACGTTCAAGAACAGGCCCAATGGTCTTTCGCAGAGGATTGCGGAGGTCATGAATGAGCTGGGAGGCACATTCTTGCGGTTCCCGGGCGGCAACAACTTGTAGGTTTTGCTTTTCCTCTACCCCTGATACGGCGCTGACGTTGTGGCAGGGAGGGCGCGAGCGAGGATAACCGGTGGAAGTGGAACGAGACGATCGGACCCGTTGAGGAGAGACCTGGACGGCAGGGTGAGTCGTGTTGCTTGCTTCTTGGAGAGGGATTCGAGGCTGACTCACAACAGGCGACTGGGGCTACGCCAACACTGATTGGCTGGGTAAGTCGATCTTTTGGCTGAGAAGCCACGCTTTTCGGATAGAGTGCTGATGCTTCCAAGGTCTGATTGAGTACCTAGAGTGGAGTGAAGACATGGGACTGGAGAACATTCTGGGAGTTTGGGCTGGTCTTTCTCTCGACTCGGGAGGAAACACCCCGCTTACCGGAGATGCTCTGCAGCCGTACATTGACGATGTGCTCAATGAGCTCGAGGTAAGGACCCCCTCGGCGTCTCATCGTCCTCCCCCTGACCATTTTGTAGTTCCTCTTGGGCGACAGCTCCACGACGTACGGCGCGCAACGTGCCGCTCTTGGATACTCTGAACCCTTCTCAATTCCTTATGTCGAGATTGGCAACGAGGACCACCTCTCCGGTGGTTGCGAGACGTATGCTTCGGAGCGCTTCACTCGCTTCCATGACGCCATTGCCGCTGTCTACCCCGATATCATCATCATTGCGTCCACCAATGAAGCCGACTGCGTGCCGTCGCCATTCCCCGATGGCGCGTGGCAGGACTACCACACGTACTCTGCTCGTGACGACCTGGTGGGACAATTCAATCTCTTCGACAACTGGAACCGGTCCATCCCAATCTTCGTCGGCGAGTACGCCAACCGCGATAGTGACGAGCAGCAGTGGCCGTACATGGCTGGTGGCGTGTCCGAGGCCGTCTTCCTGATTGGAATCGAGAGAAACTCCGATGTCGTCCGTATGTCAGCGTATGCGCCGACGCTTCAGCACGTCAACGGCACGCAGTGGGTGCCTGACATGGTCAGCTACGACGCATCGCCCTCGGCGCCAGTCAAGAGCACCAGCTACTATGTCGAGCAGATGTTTGCGGCCAACTTTGGCGACACCACGCGTGAGATTACCAGCGACACGGCCTTTGGTCCTGTGTACTGGAGTGCCACGGCTGGCTCGAGCTCCGGCGCGTACTATGTCAAGCTGGCGAACTATGGCGCGGATGAGCAGAGTGTGAGTATCAGCATTGATGGCGCGACGGGCTCGGCTTCGACGACGACGTTGAGCGGCGAAGAGACGGACGCGAATACGCTGGAGGCGCCGGACACGGTCGTTCCGGTGACGGGCAGTGTGGATGCGGTTGATGGTGTCTTTACAGTGACGATGCCTGCGTGGAGTGTGGTTGTTCTGAGCACAGCTTGAGGTTGCAATGATCTGAGTAGGATTGATAGAGGCATCCATTCTCAATAGGTAGTATCAATTGTCGAAATTTCCAGAGGGCTTAGCACCCGCCTCATACAAGCAGCAGTTCCACCCTCCCCTTCCGTTTCTGGCAACTTCCTTCCTCGAGTCGCCCGCCCAGGTCACGCTGGAGGGTGCTCCTTCCCTCTCTGCCTGCCACCTGCCCATCTGTTCGCCAGCTGCCTAGCGCCGCTAGTGGCTGCCCACGAGTACTTAAACCTCCCACCCTTCATCCTCCCTCCCTTCTTCTTCATCCTCCTCCAACTCTTGGTTCGATCCAAGCTGGTGGCCACGCCACCAGAAGCCCTTCAACAGGGCGGAGCACCCTCTTTACTCATCGACTTCGGGTTGCTCACAAGCTTCCGCTCGCGCTGGAGCTTGTGGGCTCTACCGTACTCTGGCGACGCAGTCCATCGCTGTTTGACGACACAGTTCAACACTGTTGAGTCACGCCCCGGCGACGCGGTCCAAAGCTTCACTCACGCCTCTGTCGACGCAGTCCAAAACTCTGTTGGCTCTTCAGGCGATGCAGTCCAAAGACTTGGTCCGCGGCCGTCCTCCAATTTTTGGACCCTTTTGGCCACCGAACAGGTGCCTTTGTTCACTTCGGTGTTCGCTTCCCTTTGCCTTCCCAGATCACGCGGTGGTGGTGGCAGGCGGCAGTGCAGGCCGACGGGTCATCCGGGCCTCTGGCGACGCAGTCCAAGACTTCTTTCGCGGCTTTGGCGACGTAGTCCACTTTCTTAGTCCGCAGCTGTCCTCTCAATTTTTGGAAACCCATCACCGCAGCACAAGCGTGTGCTGTCGCGTCATTCGAATGCTCCTCGGACACGCGATTGTGCTGACAGTCGTTTCCAGGTCTCAGGTCATGGCGGGCCCACAGTTCTTCGCTCTTCACTGCTTTCGCATTTGCATCCTCTGCCATGCTAACACTCGCTCCTTGTAGTCGATCAACGACCACGTACCTCGGTGTCATACTTGTTCAGCGCTCAAAGGCTCTGGTTATCGGCAAACCGGTAACACGCCAGAAATGCGCACCCTTTCTCCCTCTTTCTTTTCAACTCTGCCTTGGACATCAGCTTCGATGTTTGACACTACTCTGGTACGCCCCAAGTCTCCACTCTACTTTTTTCTGGAGCATTACTAACCTGTCAACAGTCAAGACCTGTTCAGCGCTCAGCCACGAGCCTTCGGCCCATTGACAAAATGCGCACTCGACTCCCAATGCTCGGCGATTTCTGCCACGCAAAGCCTCGGAAACAACAACAACACTCGGAGTGGTGCCGTGAGGCGCCCTCAATCAAACAACTCAGACCGTTTCTCACTGCAATATCGTTCTTCGGTCTACCGACAGCCGTCCTCCAGTCAATCATAACGCCTTCCCAGGGTCGCCCAAACGCGCCCTGCAATCAAAAATTTTAGTTCAGCGCTCTGAGCCTCTAGCCGTGGCCGTAAAATGCGTACTTGACTCTCACTGCTCGCTGAGCTTTTCGCAAGCACACCCTCGGAGCTTGTCTCTTGACAGGTTCTTACGACCACCTCTTCTTCGCAGAAACCCCAAGGCGACATCTCCCTGCGGGCGGTCGTTGACCCCCTTACTCGGAGTTTGTCTTCGTCAGTCTCCCACGGTAACACGCCCTGAGAGTGGTCGTTGGCCCTCTCCTAAACCCAAAACTCCAAACGTCAGTTCAGCGTCTCTGAATTCCAAAATACGCGCGCACGACGCGCACGCACTTGACTTCCTGCTCTCGATTCACCATCTTCGGCACACAATGCTTGGATGCTTCTTCACACGACAACAACAACTTGCGGCCATCGAAGCGGGCCTTGTTCTGCTTGCGGACGCCGGGTGTTCAGCGCTTACTTCCCACATGCCTTTGGCTTGGGACAAACGCGCGCTTGATTCCCTCGCACCAAAAAGCCCGTTCTCTAAAACAGGTGTTCAGCGCTCTACCCCAGCGGTCAAATGGCCTGCTCCCAAATGCGCATTCGATCTCCTGCACGTCTTCAATCGCACTCCAGCGAGATTCACCGCATTGGCAAGGCGACACTTCTTTCTGGGGAGGCGCAAAATCTCCAGTCGCTGCTTTGCCGCCGACCCCATTTCCCTTCAGCATGGGTTCAACGCTCCCATGATTGTTGGTCCTTGGGAGGACCAGCAGCAAAAAATGCGCACTTTCTCCCTCTACGCCCGAACGACAACTCCCGATACGTCGAAGCGATTTCTTCTCACGAAGAAAGGGCGGCGGTACGGCCTCTTCATGGCCCTGTGGAATCCTCAGGTGGCTTACACAGAGCTACCGCCTCCGCGGCATGATTCGACGTTTCGCACACCTGGTACTCTGGTGTTCAGCGCTCACCTAGGAGTTGGTATGCCTTTAGCGCCTATATACGAGGCTGTGTGCTACTACGCCTGAACTAATGCGTCCTTTTCCCCTTCTCAACTCTCCCTTTCAACGTGTTCAGCGCTCACGTCTACGGTGATGGTCAGCACCCCCGCCGTAAAAATGCGCACTCGATTCCCTCCAGCTCTCTCAATTCTCCCGTCAACATCTTGTCAAGGTGTCCGGAGCCGACGTCCACGGCCTGCGCCAAAAGGCTCTGGTCGTCACCGCGCAACTCGCCTCCTGACAAGACCTCGCCTTGTGTTTGCCGAATTCGACGGTCGACTCTTTCCCGGGACATGGACAATAGCGGCGGCAAGGCTTCTCGATGGCCCAGTGGGACTCCTCACCTGCATGGCTTCGATAGAGCTATCGCCCCCGTCACCATGTTTAGCGCTCACACTCGTGGTCGAGTGGTAGTATCGGCGACTATTGTCGTCGGGCAAAAAATGCGCCTCTTTCTCTCCTCAATACTTCCCTTCAACGTGTTCAGCGCTCACGTCCACGGCCTGCGTCAAAAGACCCGCATTTACCTCTCCATTCTCGACATTGAATCTGTCTGGTCAGCGGCGAAGCATCACTTCTTTCGAAGCAGAACAGCTTCCAATCTCAACCACCACAATCAGTGTTCAGCGCTCACGGCTTTCCCGGCGCCAGTCGTCGCCGCAGAATGACGATGCGCACTCTTGAAATCCCTCTCGAGTTTTCCAAATCTCCCATCATGCTCAACGCTCATGAATCTTAACGGCTACCGTCCCTTAGGAGTACCAATGCGTACCACTTTCCCCCTCCCTACTTCTCCAATCCTCTCAACAGTTTCGAAGTCGACCCTGTCAAGCCAGCGGCGGAACACCACTGCTGCGGTGGTACGACAGCGTCCGACGTCGACTCCGGCCGCCTCCGACGGATGTGCTCGCCTTCTGCTGTGTGTTGGCGGGCGCGTCAAGGGCGGTTTCTTTCCACGTCACGCAGCACCCCTCTGGCCCGGGCGAAATGGTTGGTAAGTTTCTTCCTCTCTTTTCTTTATGTTTGCACTACCCCTTGCACTTCGATACCATCCTGATGGCCCGCCATGACCTATGCACTGCGACGACCTGAGGCATTCGGAGGGTCAATGAGGAGATCGAGGCGGAGAAAAGGGTGGCGGATCACGGCATGCGATTGTTGTTGCGGGCGGAGTCGGAGCTGGATGGTCATTAGACTGCGGATGGAAGCGGTGGTTTCACGTGGACTTTGAGGTTGCAAGGTTTATGGAGAGAAACATTTGGTCAAGTCAAGGCGAATACGAATCATGTGTTCCAAAAATCTCTCAAAAATCTCTTGCTATAAACGCTGAAACTGATTGTCTGAAAGCTCCCAGGCAGCCAACTTGCTAATGAAGTCAATCGCTTCCATGCGCTCGCCCGAAAATACAGCCCCATCAATGCCTACCGAATTGATACCAGAGTAGTGGACTTGACTCGAAAGTCTTCATGTAGGAAAGCCGCCGCGGAGAAGTAGGATCAGTCACTGCGTCTCTAAGGCGCGTACTGCAAGATCAAAGCAGCAATGGGTGTCCCGTTCGATGAATCGCCGCCCATCTAAAGGCTCCCTATCGCTCGTGGCAAGCTTATCTAACAACTTCAGGGGACATCTGGCACTCAAAGTGTCCATAGCGACCAAGGAGGACTAAATAACAGGAAGTTTCTCGAGATTCTGATGGCTAAGTGCTCTAGCTGTAAACGCGGTACCCGAACGCTCTCCGTAGCTACGGCTCTCGGAAGCTCCTAGACGACTGCACTTGGAAGACTAGACTTGCAGGAAAAGAAGGGGATTGTCTTTCTCAGAACAAAGCACAACAGAACGGATCACATGGAGAAGAAAGTTGAGACTTAAGAGCCCTTTTTTGGAAAACACCAACACCGCTGCGCAATGCATTGATATATATACAAGGAATACAAAACAATCAAGTCCCACACCGTCAGTTCGACGCGTGTAGGCGCGGTTCCCTGTCTCCGAAGAGACGAGAGACAGAATCAAAGGAGTCAACCTCTTGGCGTCGTGACCCGTCACTCGGCAGTGTACAAACAGTCATACTGTAGCAACAAGCCTAGTCCTTCTGACGTTAAAGCTGTTTAAGCAGCAGTGACGGTGACGGTCGTGGTCTCAACGTTGGTCACGTAGACAACCTCGGTGGTGGTCGAGATGTAGTTGCCACCCGCAGCAGCAGCTGAGGAGGGAGTGACAGCGGCGGGGGTGGTAGCGGGAGAAGTAGCAGCAACGGCAACAGCGCTGGAGGTGGTCTCCTCCTCGTCGTCATCGCAGTCGTACTCGTCCTCGTCATCAGCGGTAGCCGACGCGCTGGGCGAAGCGGCAGCGGCAACGGGGGTCGAGGACTGAACAACGGCAACGCTGGAGGACTGGACGGCCGCGGCAGCAGAGCTGGCGGCAACGGGGGTAGAGACCGCGGCAGCAGCGCTGGTGGCGGCGACGGACGAGGCGGCCTGCGTGGCGGAGGCTCCGCTGCTGGCGCCGTCCCAGACGGTGGGGCCGGGGATGGGGTAGGTGGAGAAGTCGCCGTAGATGTTGAACTCGATGCCAGCGTCAGTGGCGCTGTAGGCACCGGGGAGGGAGACACCCGAGGGGAGGCTGGTCGAGCCGCTGCCGGTGACCTTGACCTCTGTTATTCGTTAGACTAAAACTCTTTCTTGGACTTAGTTTGCTCGGATCAACACTTACGGACACACTCCATGTAGAACTGAGCACCACCAACATTTGAAGCTTCGTGGAGAGCAATGATCTCGGGGCGGAGGAGGTAGTTTCCAGCGGCAATGTCGGGGATGGTGACGTTGTGCTTGCCGTCGTTGGCAATCAGGTTGTCAACGGCCCAGGTGTCGTCGCTGGCGTTGTAGCCCTCCTCTGCGAGCTTGACCCAGTTGGTTCCGTTGCCGCCCTTGTCCTCGGGGGCGATGTACTACAAACGCGTCAGTCAAGCAGCATACGGCAAACGCAGCCAGGAAACCTACGGTCATCACCGGTCCCTTGTGGCTGGAGGCGATGATGTCGTCCGAGGCATCGCGGGAGTTGTGGTGCCACTCGAAGGTAACGACATCTCCGGCGGCGACCTCGAGGGTCTTTGCGACCTGGACGTTGTTGACGTTGCAGGTGATGTCGGTGGAGCTGTCAAGTCAGTTAGTAGGTTGTCAAAATATACTTGATGTATGCGCTCGAATGACTCTTGAAAAGCACAGCAGAATCCGCACCCGATCACTCCTTGAGATCCCAGAGGACAACAAAAAAGCACAAATGAAGGGGCTATGAGACATACGTGACATCCTTGACGGGGTCGTTGTTGGGAGGGCTGCGAATGTATCCGCTGTCCGAGTTGCCCAGACCTTGGTCAACGCCGTTGATCCAAACCGCGTAAACAGTGGTGTGGGCATAAGCCACCTTGGCCGCAGCTGCCAGAGCGAGGGCACCGTAGGTAGTCTTCATTTTGAAATGTGAAAGAGTGTCGGTTGAAAGAACGAATGTAGACGCAAATGCGCAGCAGCGTCGAAAAGGAACGATAAAGCAGGACTAGCCGGGCTTGTTGTTGGAAATGTACAACGACCAAAGATTCTCCATGCTCTTATATACAAGGCATCGCGCCCGCTCCCGTCGGAAATTGCCAGTCTGGAGCCGGGTGGAGTGAGCCCAGCGCACTCAAAGTCGAGGCTTTTGCCAAGAGTTGTATAGCATTCGCTAACGCTTTTCTGCGCTGATGCGGCGCGTGCTTTTGGCAATGGGCGAGTTGAAAGAGTGTCGAGTTTCATATATTTGCAACGTGCAACTCCACATCGCGGTACAAATGGCCGAGATAGGACAAGGCTGAGGGTGTTGACCAATCGCTTCGCTGTTGAAACGCAAGTGCCCATGCGCGTGGTCTTTGCGTGCTACTCCTTTCGCCGCTTAACGAGATGATGGAACAACACTTTGCTCCTGCTCAACCGCAGAATGGGCGGTAAACCAGCAAAAAGGAGTGGTCACGGTCGCCAAGGTAAACGCCTGCTGTGCCGTTCTCTTCAAAAGATCGTGGCTTGTTTTCAGAATGGTTCGGTTCGACGGTCCGCCATTTCCGCAAAAATATATTTTTCTTTCAATCAACGGCCTTGTTCGATTTCTTTGCTTCGTCCAAGCTTTTAAGTCTTCTCAACGGTCTTTTATTGAGAGGGGCTTGATGAAGAAGCGGTCCAGCAGTCTCCATGATCTACGGCAAGGGGTCGAGCAAAGATCCGGAGGACGGTCGGTGCGGCATGGATGAGACATGATGTTGAACATGGATTAGATGGTTGCCTTTAATGGGAGCAGTTTTTCCGCCCATGCTATCGGTGAAGGTTGGCCTCGTTGTTGGCTGCACATCGTCAGCGCCGAGGAAGCCCGATAGTCTTGAAATAGATATGTGGGACGAGGACATCAAATATGCTTGGCAGAAAAAAGAGTCAGCTCCTCTGCGTGCCATCTGCCTTGGTTTTCTTTGGCCAAGTGATCTTGTTGAAGGCTTGATCGAATCTTTTTAAGCTTAACCAGAAGGATGAGAGCCGTGGCCATGTGCTGCGCGTCGGCAGATCTTTTTGAAGATTGGGCGGCAGCTTCTAGGGCCAACTTCGGAACATTATTCATCCTCCAACAACATCCATCTCTCTTCCAGGACCAGTTTTCGCAATATCATCAACACCATGTCCTCTCCTCTGGAATCATCGTTGAACTATTTCCTCACTCACCGTGCATATCCCAAGACATTCTGCCCTTCGGAAGTCGTGCGCGCTCTGTCCAGCCAAGAACTTACGGCCGAAGGCGCGAAAGAGTGGCGTGAACTCATGCCGAGGATCCGTCAGGTGGTTTGGGAGATGCGAGATCGAGGAGAGGTTGAGATACTGCAGCGTGGAGAGGTTCTTGGTAACCACGTGGGCGTGGATGACGTAAAAGGTCCAATCAGAGTCAGAAGAGTGTCTGGACCGGATTGAAGCTGGGGAGTGATCAGAGGCCCCTGATCGATTGAAAGACCATTGGCAAAAAGAAAGAAGGGTTCTTTACGCAGTACCTGAGCCACATTCTCTGTGTTAGTCGACAAGTAATCGCTTCGAGAATGCAAGCGTGGCGGATCTCCGAATCGCCTCACCACACGACAAGCACAAGATCGATGAGCTTTACGCCGCCGAGATACTCAGATCGTGGGCTTTCCAGCAGCTGGAGGGTGTCTGCAATCGGTCGATGTCTGGATTGCTCGCTACAGTCGCCCTCCGATCAAGATGACCGAGTTGCAAAACCTCTCCTCAAAATACCAAAACCAGAGGAGCTCTGAAACCTGGCTGCATTGGCTGTTGGAAGTGGTTATCCTTCGTCGGAACGGTTTCCCTCTATCCAGTCATCTTGACTCGAACCTGGGGATGTGCTATCGAGCGCCAAGAACCGTCGGGAGTCGTTGACGTTTCAAGCAAGCAAAAACTGTATGTGTCGTACGGCGTAGCTGTTGTGATGGGTTCCGTGATGTTTCATGGAAGTTTCAATGTCCTGATTTTGTACCTAGAAGCCGGCTGCGTCTCAGGTATTGGCGTCCAAGTAAAACATCCTATCTCGATGAAAATTGCATCAATGAGGCGTTTTGAAGATTTGCATGCGATGGCGATGTATGAACAATATTGAAGGAGAATTGTATGCAGAGGAAGAGTCGGCGAAGGACAGAAGGTAAAGTCGGGGCAGTGACGAGTCGTAAACTTAAACCCGGCCTATTGCCGGCGCTAGCGGGTCTCTTCCGCTCAAGCTTCCTGCCACTGCCATCATGAACCAACATCACTCAACATCAATTCCCATACCGCTCCAATCCACTACCCGCCGTCATCAAACACGCACTCCTTCTCTTCAATCTTGAGTCCGAAGTCATCATGTCCGACAACAAAAAGGCCGGGGCCTACGGCTCCAACTCCGCGTCCGACACGTCCTTCCGCAAGACCTGGGATCGCGCCGAATACGCCCAGCGCGCCGCTGACCACGACTCCAAGATCAAGGAAGAGGGCAAAGCGCGATATGAGGCAGCGCTGGCGGGCAAGAAGTACGTGCGGCGCGCGTCGACGCCGCCCGACGCGAAAGAGACGGAGGCGCGAAAGACCAGACTGGATGTTGGGTCGATGGTGGGCAAGACAATGCTGGTGCCGGCAGGCAGCGCCGTGGGCAAGCGCGGAAAAGGAGCTGGATTCTACTGCGAGGCTTGCGACTTGACTTTCAAGGACAACTTGCAGTTTGTGGAGCACTTGAACAGCAAGCAGCACTTGGTGGCGACGGGCCAAACAGGCGAGGTGAAGCGCGCGACTGTGCAAGAGGTACGGGATCGCCTTGCATGGTTGAAGAGGAAGAGGGAAGAGGCCAAGCAGGAAGAGGTGGTCGATTTGCAGGCACGCTTGGAGAGTGCCAAGGAGAAGGAGGACCGCGAGCGCGAGGAGAAGAGAAGGAAGAGGAATGAAAAGAGGAGGAAGACCAAGGATGGTAAAGGACACCAGCAAGACTATGACCCGAGGTCTGGCATCATCGCATGAGGCTGTGAGGCTGCAAAAGAACCGGAAAGTCAATGAACAACATGATCTGGAGAACCTAGGCTTGCGCCGTCGCCCCCGAGGTCTATGGTGTTAGCAATCCCATTTACTACCGAGCGTTGTCACAACTTCATCGGCGGGGCCCTCACATCGATTGGAGCCAGCCAGCAAAGACGCATGCAATACACCACGTCCAAACCTACGCGTCCTTGGATGGCCTCACACAATGCCTCTCCCCCATCAGCGGCTATAGCTTCCGAAATGGCTTCCTCATGCCAATGGACCCAGCATGTTAAAATCAGGCGACCCGCCAAAACGCCATCTACGAAGCTTTCACTCCACCTCCGCCTTCAAAATCAGCCACCAATCGCTCCTCTACGATCCCACAGCAGTGGCTCCAGGGACACCGACACGATGTTGCCAACCTCGACGCAAGTGGCTTTGCATAGACCTCTCAAAGTCATGGCTGTACGGGACGCCGCATCGGCCGGTGGCGTCGCCGAGATGAAGCAGCGTAGTTTGACCGACGCGATCAATAATCCAGACCAAGAGAGATGATCAAGTCCTTTTTTGCAAAATACCAAGTATTTGTCGACGTGCGCTTCCTGGAAGAGCTGTATTCGGGCAAGCCTTCGCTTGCGCGTCGTGAGTGGAGCAAAGGGCTGGAGTGTCAACCTCGTCTCGTGTCTACACCCCTTTCAAGGTGCGGTCAAAGATGAGCGCCCCCTGCACAACATGGAGAACAACACTGGCAGGTATTCCGAGACGTCACAGAGACACAATTGATGAGCAACAAACAAATCAATACATGTCTTCAAGAACACTAGCTCTCCCACCCCTCACTTCGCGTCCCTCTCATCCCGCATCTACGAGACAGAAACAGTGAACTCCGACACGGTCAGCACAGCATCGCTGCCGGTGAAGGGCTCAGTACCAGCCTGCACAGTCGTGAGGTACTGGCTGGTGCTAAAGCCCTGGTTCTGCTCGAGGTAGCTGAAGAAGTCCATCAGGTCGGCATCGAAGCTGGTCGTCTCGCTGTCGGCAACAAACGAGTAGACGGTCGTGCTGCCGTTGGGGCCGCTGTACAGCTTGAAGCTGACACCGCCGATGGTGGTGGTGGCGACGGCAGAGCCGCTCGACGAGATGGGACCGGCGCCGCCCAGGGCTGCCAGCCAGATCATGATTTCGTACTCGGAGTCGCCCGAGGCGGACGACGAGGTGAAGAGGTCGTATGCGACGTCGGCCACGGGCGTGCCGCTGTACGTGTAGCTGTACTTCATGGTGGTCGGGATGGAGCTGATGCTGCTAAGCTGCTTGGCGGTGAAGGTCAGGGCGGCGTTGGCGTAGGACTTGACCGAGGAAGAGCTACATGTCGTCGTCCATCAGCTTCGTATCCCTCAAAATCGTACATGATGCGAGGCAAATCATCACTTACCCGCCCGACCAGCTCCAGTTGGTGTGCCAGGCGATGGTCTCGCCGTCGAGGCTGTCGACGCCGGTGCACTGCGAGCCGCTGTCGGCGTTGCCCTGGCCCCACAGGTTGTTGTAGACGGTGTAGCTGCCCGTCTGGATGGTGCCGTACTGCTCGCACGTGTCGGCGCGCTTGACGAGCGTCTTGGAGGGCGCGGCGGCGGCCAGAGAGGCGGCGCCCGCGAAGATGGCGGCGGTGGTGAACTTCATTTTGTTTTTGTTTGAGTGAAAGGAGGGTTGGTCGATGCAGAAGGAGTGGAAGAAGGACTGTGTGCCTCTAGTAATTGGGGTATATGCGTGGGCGAAGAGAGGGAGAATCCGGCTACCTAGCCACCAACACAAGCAGACGACGACAAGTATATAAAGCAGCAGACGAAAAGCAGAAAACTGGAGACCACTCTCCAACGAGCTCCCAAAATAAAAGACGGTCCTACCTCTTACGGAGTAGACTTCTCCATTGATGGACCTTCGGCAGTCCGGTTGACGTGCCTACGTTTCCTTCCCCCTGTACCGACATGCCACCCTAAAACAATGACCGCCGTCCATCAGCAAGATGGAGATCCGCCACGCGCATATCTGCCGCGTGCCCCTGTAGGGGTAGTTTCAACTGACCTACAGCAGCTACGCGGGCGACATCTGTGCGTACAGCGTGTGTCCAGGTCCGTCCATCGCGAATGCTGGACTCAAGCGGCCTTCCTCATTGAGCTCGCGTCCCCTCTCGAAAAACTCAAAGCGGTAGCCAAGCGCGGCGTGAATCGCTCTTTGCGATGCTCCTCCTCCCCCCCCGTCCTTCATCACAGCGCATGGGAGCGGCGCTGGCTGACAGGTGGGCGCACTCCGGATCGGCGTGCCGACGGACGGCTACGCGTGCGGCCGGTGGCCGGACTCACGGACAAATCTCCACCGCGCTGTTTCATCGGTTGCTTGCGCTCGTTTCAAGTCGTCGAGTGTTGACGCTGGCTGGCCGGCTCGCTTTCTTCTTGCTGGAAGAAAGAGGTGGTGCAAGGAGTGGTGGGGGACGTGTGGCGCGCTTCCAGAACCTCCGCGTTGCGCGGTTGAAGGCCTCACGTTTGTACGCTCTCCGCTCTCGCTTCTGGTTGCTGGCCTGAGGGGTTGCTGTGCTCGCTTGCTGCGCGCCGTCAACCTTGCCGAGATTACCACAGCTCCCAGAGCTGCTGAGACTGGAAGAAACGGCACGACTCGCGATGCCAAAACGGTGTTGTCGACCGACAAAGGCGTGGATGCGTGCTGCTATAGCATTGGCTGCATCTCCGCGTTATAGCTGGGGTGCACGGTCAAATAGAAGCCGCCGCGCCTCCTGGAAGACCCCCCTCGAAGAACGACACCTCGTCTGCCTCTCTGGCCCTTCGCTACGACCGATGAGTAGCAGGCATGCCGTCCTCGGAGTCTGACGACCATGGCGGCCATAACAAGCGACAAGTCCGGGGGGTGGTGGGAGACCTGATAAATGGTTTAGCGAGCAAGGCCCAAGACAGCTGCGTCGACTGCTTCTTCGACATGCCAATCTTCTCTCGTCCGGACAAGATTTCTGGGCTCGCTGCGTCTTTTGTCGCGACATCGACTTGCCTGAAGTAGTAGGAAATCTCTGTTTGCATTGTGATTGAGCGATGGGGAAAGACGTGCGAACATTCCAGAGAGTCAGAGACCTGATGGACAGTTTAGCGAGCGCGGCTATCAAGACTGGTTTCGCCATCTCAACGCGCTGTCCAGACGACGAGACGAAACGTCCCAGTACATCAAAATCATCGACCTGCCCAAAAGAGATGATCCCGCACGAGACGCGATGAAGATGGGAGACAGATTGACAAGGAAACACCTGCTGCCCATTTCGACCGTTGGACCAACTGACAAAAAAAGAGAGGTTGAACCCAATGCCGTGGCAGATTGCGGCGTTCCTGTTCGCAGACGCAGCAAAAGAGAACGGCTGATAATCAGTTGGTGGCATTTCATGCTGATGCTCTGCTCAGGTCGCTTCTACATCGCTTTCTTGCTTCCTGCTTCTGGTCCTTGTCGCTGTGCTTGGTCTCTTGTTCTCTGCCGTCCCCTGTCCAGCCATCCTCCCTTTCTCCCCTCCATTTCCGTTTCATCAAGTCGTCGACGTGGTGGCAAGATAGGAAGCGCAAACAAGGGCGGGATGACAGTTGACACTTGACACTTGACAGGGTCGCAGGGAGGCAAGGTCCAGATAAGCTTTCAGGTAGGTTGGTGCCGCCCGCGCGCTAGCTCGGTACCCTGGCCGCGCCGACGCCGTGGGTTGCTCCTTCGTTCGAGATATCATGCCGTGCGTCCCCTTCCGATCCATTGAATCGGTAGGTGTGATAGAGCATGTCTTGGTGTCGAAAACGGACAGTCTTCAGCGAGTATGTTGGGGGCCAATTGGAGTCTGTGGCTGGCTGGCACACTGTGACGATGTGGGGGATGCATGAGAAGCAGAAGTGCTCGAAACATTGAATTGGCGGTCAAAACAGACTTTCCTCGCCACGCCAACGCACTCGCTCGCTGGCTGGGGTATCTCGCTATTACTATATGAATATGTGCTGCCGACGCTGCGGCTGGCCAACAATGCTCCCAATCGACCAGTTCATGGCCCAAGCAAAACGCCATCTCCTTCTAATGTGATGCTGATGCGTCTATCGATGCTGTTCGTCGCTCGTATTTTTACTCGCTCGTCCAACGGTTCGTTACATGTGCTCGTCGTGATGTGAAGCGCAGTAGAGTGTGCTGCAATGTCTCGAGTGTAGCTGGCGACGGCAAGGAGCGCTCGAGGGGGCGCGACGGTGGCGCAAAGTCCCCTCGCAACCCCAAGGACGGATGCGTCGATGTTGCTTGAGTGCAGGATGACCAAATCCCAGAGCTCCATGTCGCAATCCACTCCAGGGCGGATCGACGACCTCGAGATAGACGTCGCTGTGCCATGCCATCATTCGCATTGCTCCTGCGTCCCTTGCTTCGGCCATGTCCAACTCTTGTGGCAGCCAAGTCTGCGCCGGCAACCGACGGCGAGACAAGCAGTTGCCGGCGAGACAAGCCTTTCAACAAAATCTTGAGAGTAAGGATGCTCTTGGCGGTGTTCACGCCGCCCACCACCACTGCGGCGCGGCAGTCTTGCCATTTGGTGCGTCCTTCGTTGTGTCCTTCGCCGCCTCCGATGGCGTAGGGGTAACGGGAGTCTCAACAGCCGGCGTCGGCGTCTGTGGCTCAGTCTTGAGCTCCTGCGTCTTTGGCGATTCCTTCTTCGCATCCAAATCCTTGCTCGACGTGTCCTTGTCATCGTCAGAGGAGCCCCACAAGAGATGGCTCAGCCCCGAGGTCAAGCCCAACCCGCTGCTCTTGCTCTCCTCCTCTTCCTTCTTCGGAGCCTTGCATTCGTCGGCGCCGCCCTCAATGAACCCGTGCTCGTTTGAATGGCCGGTGCGAAACGCGTAGCGCTCCCAGCTCATGCCGCGGCGGCGGCGGCCGTCGCCCTTGCGCACCGTTTCGCCCTGCACAACTTCGACGTCGACCTCGCCGTCATAGTCGTACAGGCGTGGTTCGAAGGCCTGGACCGAGGCCCATGCGTGGATGAGGCGGCGCCAGTAACAGGCCTCGGCGGCGGGCGTGAGGTAGCGGTCGCGGAAGGTAGAGACGGATTCTGCGGCGATGGCGCGGGCGAAATCGGGGCGCGCCTCGAGGTCTTCCATGGCGGAAGACAGGTCGGAAAAGTCGCGTTCGACGTGGATGTAGTTCTAAGGTAGGGCGGGTTAGTGAGGCGCTTGGCTGGTAGGGGATGGTGTTTGGAAACGCACTTGACGCGCGCCTTCGCGGCGGAGCAGCGGGTAGTAGTGGGCGACCCAATCGAGCTCGTGGATTACAGGGACGCTGTTGCAGTTGTGGAGGTAGCGCAGGCGGCCGCTCCAGGTGTTGCCTGTCACTGTTAGTTTTGAGAAGTTCGACACCAGGCACTACACCTACCCTCTGTGTGCGCCACGTATTTGTACTTGCAAAAGTCCTGCATGGGGATCACGTTGTTCCTCGTGCGCCAATCAATGCTCTTGACATCAGACCAAGTCTGATTCTCCGAGGCCTCGACCAGCGCCTTGCGCAAACCGCCGTTGACTCCCAAGCTGCCGCGCCATGCCAGCTGGGGAATCTTGTCGTCTAATGGGACTTCTGCTTCCATGACTTCATCGCGGAACTGGGGGTACGAGCCAACGGCATCATCCTGATTCAATGGGTAAGTTGGTGGAAACAGCATCAGGGGTTGGAAACTCACGGGATATGACCATCCGTCAAAGTCGGGGACGACCCACATGTTTTGGTTTGTCTTGTGCCGGGCCCAAGTCCAACGGACCTTGTCTGGGGATCCCGCCTCGCCGCGGTCATGCAGGTCTAGCACAAACTCAATGTTTGGCAGCTCGCGCGGATTGGGAATGGCGTTCATGGCGCGGTGTAGAGACGCCAGAGCAGCAAGGCCGCGAGACCGGTCAGGCTCGCCTTTGGTCTCATTGACGACAATCAGCTGCAGGACGTCAGTTTGCGTCTACACTTGGAGCGTTTGCACGCACCTGTCCGTTGTAGATCATGGCATGGAATTCGCTGCGGGAGTTTGTGATTTCCTCCTCCCCTGCTCCGATCCGCACATCCTTCTCTTGAATCTTGTTTTCCTTGAAATGCTCTCTTGCTCTGTCGATTTCCTGAAAGAGACCCGGAAATGCCGCCTGCATGTGTTAGGACAAGTCATGACGCATCAACTTAAGACATACATCGCACTGGTCGTCCGTGAGGCCGTAGTTGAGGGCATCTTTTTCCGAGTCGAAGCGCCACCAACTGACATGGGGCAATTTAATCTTTCGAAAACCAGCGCGTTCGAGGTGCGGTTTTGCCTCGTATGAAGCCAGGCCAATCAGGAAGACAGCAAAAGCAACGGCGGTGGCAGCAAAAAGCATTCGGCGAGGCGGAGCTCGTGGCCGCGGGGCGTGGGTGGTGGGCGAGCCGAGCGGCGCGTAGCGCGCTGCGGTTGGAGAGAGCAAACTTTTCCAACCCATTGTGCAACGGCGACGAGGATAGAGTGTGGGGAGAGAAGGAAAGAGATGGAGAGAAGGCTGGGGGCGACTTTTAGGTGCAGAAGGGAGGGCTTGCAACGGGCCAGATCGAGGTGATATCAGCGCAAAAACGATAGGGCCACGGCGCGGCGATCATATGGTGGCGCAGGACAGGACATGGACACGGCGAAGGCGAGTGAGACTGACGGACAGGGCTCGTTCACAACTGACTGGCATGGTGGAGCGGAACAAAGGGAGCCATGGTTGCGTTGGACAGCCAAGAGATAGTCCTCAGTAGTAGGATACCCATGCGAAAAGAAGTCTCATTTGCGCGATACGGGTCGCGCCTTTCAGCCCTGTCATGGCAGCAGCGGTCTTGATCCGGACAAAGACTGGAAAATGGACGCACGGAGCGAGACAAAGCTTAGCAGGGTGGAGCAACACGACGGCCGTCATTCAATGGGTCCGGGACTGGTCGGCAACCGCACGGCAGGCAGGCAGTAGCGGTAGGCGTAGGCGGTGACACGCAGGGAGCATGTCAGCAACCACCAACCGTCCAGCTCGTATCCAGCTGCAGCAAAGTGAGGGGTACAGCGACATGTACGCCGGTCGTGATGCCAGAAAGGGTCGTGGTTGTGGTGTTGAAGAGACGCGGACGGCGAGAGGTCAGGTCGAAACAGGCTCTAGCAGTGCCTGCCAATTTGGACGCCGAGTTTGCCAAGCCCACGCATCCGGGCACCCCGGGGTCTGCCAGACCGTTGACAGCAGTCAGAACCCAACCTCTCTCTCTCTCTACAACACCATCATGTCCTCCGCCGTCTGCCTTCACCCCCGCCCTTCATCGCCTTCCCACCTCCTCCCTCCGCCCCCATCATCTTCCTTGTCCTCCTTGCCCTGATCCCCTGACGTCACGAGGCTGACTGACACCGACACTGCCCCAGACTTCGCATTCCTCACCACCAGCCACACGCACCCTCCATGTTTAGAACTGCTACCATCCGCAGCCTCGAATCCAACAAGCAAAAATACATCACCTGTCAAATCTTGAATGAAAATAGTCTTTTCTGCTGCGCATCTCTCTTCCTTTTTATTCTCCAAATTCCGCCCCAGCTGACACCCAGGCACCCATCCATTCCTACACCCTTCGCATGATTCTGGTACCTTGCATGCTCCACAAGGCGACAGCCACTCCTACATCCACCACCTGAGACCTCGAGCCTACACTCTCCACCAAGACACAATCACATCGACTCAGTTCAGTCAGCATGCCACAGACCCTCACGGCCCCTTCATATTCGCCGTCTGGCGGCCGCTCACCGTCGCCCTCTTCGCGCAACCGGAGCACACCAAACGCCACTGCTACCCAGGCTCCAGCTCCAACTCCAACTCCAACTCCACAAATCCACGTTGCATCCTGGACGCCAACGCCGCCCTTGCCTTCTCCCGCCGCTCCGACCTCGCAGGCCTCGTCGCGGGCGCCCTCTCCTCGCGTCGCCTCGCAGCACACCCGGCGGCCCTCGACGTCGCCTTCAGGCTCTACCACTTCGCGGAATCGCCAGCCCGACGATGCCGACCACCTCCGCGCCGTCAATGCCGGCTTCGAGCGCGCCATGGCCGGCACCTCGACCGTCCGCGCCCGCGCCAAGAGCGACACGGGGCCCAGCAGCGACAACAGCCCCAAGGCGTCGTCGCCGTCCATATGGGAGCGGGCGGGCAGCGCGCGGCGCAGCGGCGAGGTCGACGACGAGCTGGAGCGGCGCTGGGGCGCGTGGGAGCGCGGCGAAGACCTGCCTCTGGAGCACCGCGCCAAGCCCAAAAGCACCAAGAGCAACGAGTCGGGCAAGCGCGGCGGCGGTGGCACCATTCGCGACGAAGAAGAGGGCCCGCGGCCCCCGCCGCAGCCCGCGCCCGGCTTGCTCAAGAGGCTGCGCAGCAAGATTGTCAAGGATAAGGACCGCGTCAAGGAAAAGGCCGAGAAGGCGAATGATCCCAGCCCGGATCACAAGTATGGGCCGTATTGATTTGATGAGATGAGACGATATGAAAAACGTGGCAACGGGGAATGTCAAAAGACGGTGTAATTGGACCGGCGTAAAAGGTGCTGCTTGTAAGAGAACCGGGAAACGGGTGAGATGAAAACGAGGAAAACGAAATTACGATGTCATGCCCCAAAAAATATCATGTTGCTACGCTTTGCAAAGACACATGCACATCTACTACCTGTGGAGCTCCATGCACCAAGAGCGCGTGTTGAACATCTGTTCGAAGCTCTGTTGGTACCCCGTATTCCAAGCGCCGGGCCCAAGCCTACCTCCCGTCGTACTGTTTTCGCCCCCATCCCGCCCAGCTCGCGTCTTTCTCTCTTGCGCATGATATCAGCCCACGGAAAAGAATGCGCAGTGAGGTCTGGCCCGGCCGGCTCCTCGTTTACGCCCACCACTCGCAACGGAATCGCAATTCTCTTTGCTTCGGCTGGTCCCGTCCCGCTCTCCCAATCCCCGCTCTATTTCGCTCTTCTCACTAGGATTATTTCCAAGAAAGCCAGGCGCAATTGGAGTTGCTTCCTACCCCACGCGGTGTACCAAGCGGTAGAGATGGTCTGGTCTGTGTGCGTACTTGCAGTCATCGTGCCCATCAGCGTGGGCTGCATAGACGCTTGTATCCTGGACATCCATCGCTTGACTCATGATGCAGGAAGAGAGGGGTTGGAGGTTGGTAGGTCACGCACAGAACTGAGGAGATGCGGAAAGGTCATTCCAGGTTTTTCGAGCACGATGCGGACGCTGCGTTTGTCGTGTTGTGCTCCTCTATGTTCAACCGAAACGCAGATGAATGGCGCTGGGCTGTGTCTATACCTTGGACTTTGATTTGCACTCTTGGTCTTTCAGGTTCGGTGGATGAGTGGCATGTTATGGATGAGTAAGTCACAAGCGCATTGCCACAGATGTCTCTGATCATGCCTCACTCAGATTTGTAGGGTAGATTGACCCTCGAAAGTTTCCATTGCTTGATGTCCATAGAGAAGAGGGAAGAGAATGTTTCCTTGCAAACCATTCCCGCGACTGACCCTCATGAAGTCTCAGGAATTATTCCTCCGCATTGGCATCGGCTTCGACCTTGTCTCCATCCTTGTCTCCATTCTTGATTCCATCCTGGACTTCATCCTGGCCTTCGGTCAAGAGCGTTATCTTCTCGCGAGTCGACTTCTCAAGCCTGACCAAGCGAAGCGCCAAGTCGACAACCTCGGACATCGTCTGCGCAGGATTGTCGGAGTCGTAGTCGTAGTTGTCGTCGCCCATCCTCCTAACACAAGTCGCGGTGGATGCCAAAGCCTGACCCGAGGACAAGTGATGTTCGTCGACATGGTCCTTCAGGATTGCGAGTATGGACTTGTCGGAAGACGCCTTGATCGTTACATGTTTGGCGCCCTGAATGATGGCCTCCATCATCTCCTCGAGTACGGTGTTCTACGACGCGTCGAAGTCAGTCGTTGTATTCCAGCCTGCAGGCTTCGTAATTGGAGCTTACCATCTCCTCAAGCTTTGCGAGCTCGGAATTGACCTTGGCGACGCGACGCGCTTTCTTCTGCTCCGAGGAAAGTTCCTTGTTGGCCTGCATGGTGTGTTAGTGTCCAGGTTTTGGAGCGGCAATTGTAAAGAGGCAACCTGATTGCTCACATTGTCAGTCTTCGCGAGCTCCATTGTGCCGCTTCCGCCTGGAAGATTCTGCCGAAGATGCGGAGAGGGCAAGGTCATGGTGGAAGCTACCTGAAGGTTTGGTATGGTTGGAGGTTTCGACCTTGCCCTTTGGTTTGCACTCGATCTTTCAAGACCGGCGATCGAGGACTGTCGAACGACACGGAGTCATCAATGCACGATGTTCTGATCATAGCTTGCAATTCGTATTGAACCGTCAACCCTCTAGAATCCCATTGCTGACCTTTGGCACAGGAGAGAGGAAGCTCCTGTAGACCAACCCTTGCCAACGAAACCAACGCAAGTCCAGCTAGCCCACTACCACTTATTTTCGGCATTGACTGCAGCACGGACATCAGCCTTCAGCTTCTTGCGCGTCTTGGTCTCCACCTCGACCAAGCGAAGCGCCACCTCAACATCCTCCAAAATGCGCTGGATGTTGCCGCGCTCTCTAGGAGCATCGGACTCCATGCCCTCTTCAGCGGTCAAGTGAAGAGTGTATCCGGTAATTCTCATTGGTGCTCCCGAAAAGCGTCCATGGTAGGGGTTGTCCAAGTCCTTCCTCATGTCGTTGTGAAGCGCCGTCTTGCAGGCCATCTTCGTCTTGGCCGTCAAGGCGCTGCTGATGATTTGGTCCAAGAGCTGCGAGACATCGGCGGTCTGACTGTATGGTAAGTCGTGTGCTTTACGGGCTTCCAATGCGACGGGAGGCTTACGATGTGGTCCATCTTTGCAAGCTCAGCCTTGATCTCGGCGACTTGGCAAGCTTGCTCCTGGCTCTTAGAGAGCTTCTGAGAGGGCGTCTCCGTAACCTGTGCGGAGCATGAGCGTTCAAGTCCAGAGTTCAGCCCAGAGTCACGGTGAGCTGGACCTACCGGGTCATAAACTCTGATGGCCTTTGCGAGCTCCATGGTGCCGCTTCCCTCTGGAAGGTTCTGCTGAGGGTGTTGAGAGGGCGAGGTCATGGTGGCAGACACCTGAGAGGTCTTGTGGGTGGTTGGGTTGGTGAGTGAAAGGTTTTGGTCGTGCACCGCTGGAAGATTTGTTTTGTGGGCAGGTCGGCTCGAGTGTCACTGGGAAGGTGAGTGAATTGGGGACGCAGGTGGACTCAATCAATCACGTAGTCATAGGTTGTGTGTTTTGATCTGAGGCTTTGGTTCCATTCATTTCGGTGTTTCCTCTGCTAAGTCTTTTCTACATCCAGTTTATCCCTTACTCTATCTTTGAGGTTTGTTGTTGTCCACCACCATGGAGGCGGGGAAAGAAGAGGCTGCGACCACATCAATCCTCATCCTCAAGTCCAGCCAGCAGTACCATCCTCTCGCGCGTCTTCTTCTCGATCTTGATCAAGCGTAGAGCCATCTCCAGGCTCTCCGAAGCTAAGTCCAGGGCGATCTCTGCTTCAAAGTCGGCAAGTTTTCCGCCGGTACTCGTGCGGAAGAGAGACCCTTCAACGGCGCCCAACTGCTCGATTGAGGAACACTTGTCTTCATCCAGGAGCTTCTTCAGGCTCTCAAACTCTTTGTTGTTTTCCTCCATGTCTTCCTGAATAAACTTGGCGTGGTCCATGATCTCCTCGATCATTTTCATGAGTTTGGCGTTCTGAGCGATAGGTTAGCCATTTGTCTTTCAGTACATGAGGTGGAGACTGTAGCTTACGATTTGTTCACGCTTGGCGAGCTCCGCCTTGATCATTGTGATGCGTAAGGCTTCGTCTTGCTCGTAGGAGAGCTTTTTCTTGGCCTGCGCGAAGCGCAAACGTCAGGTTCAAAGTGAATTCCAGAGTCAGGATGATCAGGAATCTACCTGGCCGTTCTCGTTGTCGGATTCCGCCAGCTCCATGGTGCGAATTCCCACTGAAAGCTTCGGTTGAGCGCGTGGAGAGAGTGACAATAGAGCAGAAGAGCTGCCTGAGCGGGTCGGTCGATGAGAAGGTTGGAGGGTTGGGTGGTGAAAGGTTTTGGGATAGGACCGCCAGGTAGGTTTTTTGTTTCGTGGGCACGAGGAGGCGCCAAGGTCACCTGGAAAGCGGATTGATTGGAGACGCGGACAGATTCGATCAACTCCAGAAAAAGCTACATGTACCCATGAGACCCGGAGTGAGGATAATCCCTCATGAAGTAAACCCCGCCATTGACCCCATTGCATACATTCCCAGCCCATCACTTTGCATCTTGAAGCAGCTGCCTCAACTTCTTGCGCGTCTCCATCTTGAGGTCGACTAAATGAAGCGCCACCCCAATATCTTCAGATATGTCGTCCAGCAGATAGCGCTCATCAGGAACAATAGGATCATCAAGCTCTTCTGTCATCCCGAGAGCGTTCTTGACGACTCCCAGGTCGTCCTTCTCGGGAACAAGACTTTCCAAAGTCTTTCTCAATCTCTCGATGAGAAATATTTTAGCAGCGTTCTGGGCCGCAGCAAATTCCGCGCTCTTCGCAATGTTGGCAATCTTCTTCGAGACCTCTTTAGTCTGGGCGTTGGGGATCAGCAGAAAGATTTGGATTTGTGCGCTCCGGATGTGAAGCTCACCATTTGGTCCAATTTTGCAACCTCAGCATTCACCTCAGCGAAGTGGTAAGCTTTCTTCTGCTCCCCGGAAAGCGCCTTCTTAGCCTTCATGAAGTATTAGCATTCAAGTCCTGTAGTCTGGAGTGGTGATGATCACTCCCCTGGTCGTTCTTATCGGCAAATCTTGAAAGCTCCATGGTTCGGGCTCCCTCTGGAAGATTTGGTTGGGGTCGTGGAGTGAGCGAAGATACCATAGAAGAGCTGCCCGAGAGGACTTGTGGCTTTAAAAGTTGGGAAACTGGGGTATTGGAAAGTCAGAGGTTAGGAGGTCGGAGTGTTGAAGGTTTTATCGGTCTAAGACCACGGTCTAAGACTACTGTCTAGGACCACTGAAACGGATTGTTTTGTAGGCGCGCGTAGGCGCGAGGAGGTGTCAGGTGACAGCGCCATATGAATAGCGAATGCGTGGGAATCGAAGAGGTCAAGCACACATTAAAGTTGATGTGGAATTCTGGCAAGACCACGCATGATCTAAAGCGCGTCTTGCCCATGAAGAAGAGATGTCCTGAGTAAATCAACCCCCAAGCAATCAATCATCCAAACTCTCGTGCTCTTGTGAACTGCTTGAAACTCCAACCCATCATTCTTCAGCCAACTGCTTCATCTTCTCGCGCGTCTTCATGACGACGTTGCTCAAGTGAATGGCCACCTCCATATCATCAGCCATGTTCTCCAAGTCGTAGCGTCCGTAATGGGCGATGGGGTTCTCTGAGCATTCAATAGTCGACCAGAGAGTGCTTTCGACGGCAGCCAAGTCCGCCTGCTCCTCGTACTCGTCCAGATACTCCTTCAAGCCTTTGAACTTCCGTTTTTCGAAAGTCATCTTGTCCTGAACAGTTTCGGCAATCGAAGCGATCTGTTTGATCGTCTTGAGAAGCTGTTTGTTCTGGGAGTAGTCAGTATTACTGTGCTTTTGCATTATGTGATTGCCAGGCTTACCATCATTTCCATCTTTGCAATCTCAGCCTTCACCTCGGCGACGCGGCAAGCCTGCTTCTGCTCCCAAGAAAGCGTCTTCTTAGACTTTAGCGATGTGTCAGCAGTAAAACATCGGTACATTGTCTAGATTGGGCTGAAGAGCTTACCGTGTCATTCTCGTTGACGATCGCAAGATCCATGGCTTGAGAACCCGCCTGAATGTTCTGCTGCTGAGGCTGCTGAGAGGAAGAGGACATGGTTGAAGCCACCTGAGTAGGTCTCAGGGTGATGAGTTGTTGTGTTGGTTGGTTGCAGAAGTTTGATCTAGGGCCATCGAGAGATTTGGTTTTGCATGTGCAAGATTCACACCGAAAGTGATTGCGTGGGAAACTTCACGCGCCAACCACGCGCAAAAATAGACGTGACCCCAAGATTCACATTGCTGACCTAAGGCAGACGAGAGAAGAAGCTGCTGTAGACCAACCCTTGCCAAAGAACCCAATGCAAGCCCAGCCCCCTGTTACTTGCCTTCGGCCTTGACTTCAGCCTCGACATCAGCCAACAGCTTCATCTTTTCGCGAGTCTCCCTCTCCACCTCAACCAAGCGAAGCGCCACCTCCACGTCCTCCAATATCTTCTGCACATCGCGGCGACCGGCAGGGTCGCCGATCTGATGACTCCTCTGGGCCGTCAAGTGCAGAATTCCATCAACCTCCTTTAACGCCTCTTCCGGGTCCTCATGTCTGCCTAAGAAGACCTTGAAGTCTTTGAGGTGTTCGTTGTTGAACTGTAGCCTCCTTGTAGCCATGTCGGCGCTCTGCTTGATTTGATGCAGTATGCCCAGGAGTTCAGCGTTCTAAGTGTTGGGTTATTCCTTAGCTTGGAATCTATGAGCCTTCGGATTAAGACTCACGATCTGGTCGTGCTTTGAAATTTCCGCCTTGATCTCGGCGACGCGACAGGCCTGCTTCTGCTCCAAAGAGAGAGGCTTCTTTGCCTAAGGTGGCGTGTGAGCGCTCAAGAGTCCGGCGCTGTTATGATGAGGATCTTACCACGTTGTTCTCGTTAACGGCTTGCATGTGTGCGAGATCCATGGGGTGATCCTCCTCTGGGTCTGGGCCATAGTACATTGGAGAGGATGGTGGCATGGTGGAAGAAGCCGCCTGAGAGTGGTTTGTGGAGGATGGAAAGGTTTGGTCAGGGGTCGATGGCAGATTTCGTCATGAAGGTTCGAGGGTCACGCGGAAGGTGAATGCACGGGGAGTCGACATGAAATTTCGACCACGCCACGCGCGACTCAAAGATGCATTCTCATAAATCAAGAGAAAAGAACCCCTCAGTATCCCAATCCATAAGCAATCAGTCGTCCAAACTTTTCGCCCTTCCCTTCTGAAGAATTTCGCCCATTATCCCACCAATCAGCCCAATTCATCAATACTCCTCCTCCACTTTGTAGTTGATCTTGGCCACCTTCTGCATCTTTGCGCGGGCGCAAGCCAGAACAGCAACAAGGTGAAGCGCCACAGCCGCCTGCTTCGAAAGCTCGCGCACGTTGCCGTATCCGACGGGACTGTCGAGCTGGAAGGGGTCGTCGCAGGTGCGCGAGAGGTAGTTCTGGACGCCGTCGTCCAGTAGCTCCGCCGAGTGCTCCTCTGCGTTCGTCAGAGTCTGCTCGAAGCTAGCGAACGTCTCTCCGTTTGAGTTCATCTGAGCCAGGACGATTCCGGCCTTCTGAACGATCTGCTGGAGCATCGTCTTGACCTGTGTGTTCTGAGTGGTTGAATTAGCTTTCGATCAGTGAGTGAGGTGAAGGTGGACTTACGACTTGCTTAACCTTCGCTGCCTCCGCTTTCAACTCAGCGATCTGGCAGGCGCGCTCTTGCTCCGACGCAAGCTTGTACTTCTGAGCGATCGATCAGCGTTTGATGGGAGGAGTACTGGCCATGGTGGACTTACCGCGTCGTCTTCGACGGAGGAGCTGGGGGAAGACATCGTATGAGCCGAGTGTGATTTGTTGAAAGGTCAGAGGCGTTGGAGAGGATGTGATGTGAGAATGAGGCCAGGCGCTGATGAGTGCCGCCGGTATGTAGTTGGAGAGGTGGTGAAAGAGTGAAAAGATTTGGCTTCGAGCTTTCGTGGATTTGGTCTCGTCTGCGCGACGCCCAAGTGTGAACGGGGAGTGAAAGTGAACGATATGTGCAAAACAAATGAAATTGCTGTCAATCTTCTCAGTCTGAAGCCAAACTTTGTATGATTTATAATGACCTTGCTTAAGAGTAGAGAAGAGATACTCCAAGCAAATCAATTTCCAAGCACTCAGTCATCCAAACTTTTCCCATTCCTAAGATTCAGAGCCCGTCATCCAATACCCATATGTTGAATCCAATGCCTCCTTCCAGCAATTTCGATCAACCATGCTTCTCAGCCAGCTTTTCAATCTTCGCGCGAGTAGAGGTCTGCACTTCGACCAAGTGGAAAGCTACAGAAGCCTCTTTCAAAAGCTCACGCACTTCTTCATATCCACGAGGCTTGTCGTTCTCGCCGGAGTAATAGTCAGCCGTGGTCCAGAGGAAGTTTTGAACCCCAGCTTTGAGCGGCTTCTTCGCACCCAAATAGCCCGTTGTGCAAGTGAGATCAATCGTGTTGCGTTGAATGAGGTCCTCAGCCTCTTCGGCCTTCTGCTTCATCTGCTGAAGCAGGGTCAAGACTTCAGAGTCCTGGGCACCAATTTAGTCTTTGTTCGCGGACTCATGGAGGAATGGATGATAGGCTTACCATGTGTTCAAGCCTGATCATCTCCATTTTCAAATCGACCGCCTGGCAAGCTCGCTCTTGCTCCAATGCCAGCTTGTTCTTGTTTTTGTTCTAGACAAGGGCTCAGCTATCAAAGATCTAAACATTGAGGGTGGAGGACTTACCAGGCCATCAAAATCAGCAGATCCAGAAGATTCCATGTCTGAGGTAAGTCGGAAGAGCTTCGTCTTAGATGTGAAGGAGGTGAAGTGCCGATGAGTACCACTAAGACGTGGTGGATGGGCGGAGTGGAAAGATTTGGTTCCGAGCAGTTGGTAGCGATGGCTTTTATAGGCCCGAAAAGCGTGGATTCAAAGTGTTGGAGGCATCAATTACGCATGACTGCCGTTGGATTCGGCCAGGCGACAAAAGTTTGATGGTGATCTCTTGTGGTTAGATGGACAGTCTTCTGAGCAGATCACTCCCTAAGCAGCCAATTGCCCAGATTCTCCTCCATTCAAGCAAGTCGTTGTCGGTCATGTATCAGTAGATGGATTGTTTTCAGCCCTTCACCACGTCCAGCATCTTTGCGCGAGTCGAAGTCTGGACTTCGACCAGGTGAACGGCGACTGCAACCTGCTTCGAAAGCTCGCCCACGTCCTCGTGTCCAACAGGATTGTTGTGAATCTCGTACTCGCTCTTATATTGAGCCGTGGCATCGAAAAACTCCCTGGTCACATCTTCGGGGTCCTCGTCGGGGTACGTGTATAGGACTGATTTCAATTCTGCAAGTCGGCCCCTGTTGGTACTCAGGAGGGCCTCAGCCTTTTCAGCCTGCCGCTTGATCTGCTGAAGCACGTGGGAAATCTGCTCATCCTACGCACCAATTCAATGATTTGGATCCAAATGATTAAGGAGTAATGGTGAACTTACAACTTGCTCGAGCTTGGCCACTTCCGCCTGCAAGTCTGCATTCTTGATGGCTTGTGCTTGCTCCAAGGCAAGCCTGTTCTTGTTCTTGATCTAGACTGTAGCTTAGCTTTTGATGATCTAAGTATTGATAGTAGAAAACTTACCGGGCCATATTCGTCCGAGCAGCTGGAAGAAGCCATGATGTCGAGGTCCGTCCGAGAGAATTTCGCTGAAGAGAGGAAGAGTGTGAGGCTTAGATTTGTGCCACCTTGGTGTGGTGGATGGGTGGAGTGAAAAGATTCGGTTTCAAGTGGTCGGTCGATCTGGGTTTCTAGGCCTGGCGCTCACGGCAGGGGCGAGTCTTGCAGCTCGTGGCTCGAATTGGCAAGTGCAGGTGACTGACGAGGAGGTGCCAGGCACATGCATCCACTTCGCCGGACTCTCGACAGCCGCCCACAGGCACTTCCCACACGAGATCATGAAGTGAAAGGCAGGCGTCAAAACAAATTCAGCCAGCGGGCTGCCGCCAAAACTTTTCCACTCCACACACCAACACCTCGAAGCTGCGTTCGTCCCCAAAACTCTCCCACAACCATCGCCCATGCTAATACCCACCAGAACAATCCAGCAGCAGCCATGGAAGTGGACGAGAACGGACTCGTCATCGCACTTCAGCCTGACGCAGCGGCCGTGTACGCGCTCGGAAGGCTCATGGCAGAAGTCCCACTCCCACATCGACCTTCGATCCTGCGGGAAATCATCAGGATGGCGACTCGGATCTTGGTCGTAAACGTCGCCAACGGCACGCAACAGCCATCCGAAATCTCCCCGCTCCGCGAGCTCTCCTTCATCGAACAAAGTCCTCCGGCGATCAAAACAATGTGCCACATGCGCGGCGGCATTTCCTTCCACTTCTACTCGCAAATCAAAGCCGAGTTCGAGCACGCTTGGGGCCGTCACATCACCATAGACGTTATCCGCGACCTCTGCTGGGAGATGAGGGAGTTCAATTTGGCCAATTACGTCAAGACCCAGATTTTTATGCTTTGGATCGACGGTCTCTTTCTTGACTGTCCCATGATTGAGGGCCAGCGCTTGGAGAGGGAGCTGGTCCCCGGCTCTGATGAAGGCGAAATGGATGAGTGACCAGCAGGCCAACGGGGCGCATGATGCCTCCTCGAGTTTTGGTAGCACTTTCGGCCTCGCGAAAACAGCTGTTTTGGAGAATCACTATTGGAGCGCAAATGGAAGCTGGTGAACACGGTTTTGAAAGCTCAAATCAATGCGCCTGGAAATTCCCAATGATCACATATCCCCGTGACGCTTCTGTGATGCACAATGGTCGTTCGTAGAGCCAAAACCAATCACCCCTCGCAGGCTGTTGGTCTAGGATGCGAGGAAAATGATAGCGATAGAGGACCAGTCCGTGGTGGTCATTCCGTGTGACATTTGTACTTGGCGAGGTGGATCTTGAAGTCGCGGACTGTTGCGAGTGGTCTGCCACAAAAACATGTGTCTGTGTAATCAATCTGATCGGCATAGTCCCTGTCCTCGGTTTCGTCATGCTCGCTGTCGAGAACGAACGCTCCATTCACTGCCTGGCGCCAGGGGTGAGAAAGAAAGGGGTGATCGGGTTCGTCATCAGTCTCGTGGCCAGAATCGGCGACCTTGGCCTTCTTGAACACAAGCTCCTCGTCCGAATGATCCGAGGCATTGAACGATTCGTGTGAGCCGCTGGTGCTTGGTGATCCCTTTCTTCTTGGGGACTTTGTCATGCTGGCGAGCTGACCATCATCGTGCTGATTATCGGCTACCGTAGGTGTTGTGACAAGCCCTTTGCGGCGCAGCGCCATTTCCACCAAACGAGCCCCGAGAATTGCACATTCCCTAGTGTAACCTTGCGGGGCCACGCTGGATTGAATGGTCTTGTTGCTCATAGTGATTCGAGCAAGTCCATTGACTGAGATGGTTGCGCGTGTAGCTGTAGTAGCTGTGGCGGTGGGATTCGTTGGAGTGGTGGCCGTTGTGGTCCCCGCTTGATGGCCAGGAGCTGTTCGACAACGATCAATTTTTGTCAAGCCGTCCCTGGACATTCTGCGAAATAAGTTGAACGTGAAGTCTTTGACGGTCTTTGCCTGGGTTCCTGGCATGCGGGGGTATTCGAAGTTGTCCCCTAACTGTCGCTCAAGGTCCCTGCGAGCCTTTTTCATGGTTGGGTACGTGGCGGCCGGCGAAACGAGCATTCTTGCTTGCGTGATTGATGCCTCGTAAATGGCCCCTACATAGGGATGCTTGTCAGCGAAAGAGCGTCGCAAGAATTGTGGAGTTGAGCAACTTACCATCGGCGAACGGGTCCGAAACGGAGTTCTGGTTGCGCTGACTTGCGGACATGATGGTGAAGATACTGCGACAGACGATAGAGATGGAGATGTTGGAGATGAGGAGCATCCACGACGGGTCTTGCAGATTCAAGGCCGGTAGAAGTGGAAGTTCGAAGGGCAGGCGCACTCACGCGCTTGCCAACATAGGCGCGCCGTGTCCCTTCTTAGAACTTTCCAACACGACCAATCTTCGAGGTCATTATTTTGCTGAAATTGTGCTCAGCTGCATGTATCCCGGTGTCCAAAATTCCATTGCCATAGAGACTGTGAGCTGTTGTAGGAGGCTAGCACGCGAGCAACGTGGTGATGCCGAAGTTGGTCAGAGAGTCTCTGACAGAAGGCGACCTTTTGCTGCACAAAGGACCGGTAGTAGGCGTGAATCGAGAATTCATAGCTCACGCAACTATGTCTTGCGGGCAGATTGCTCCATCTCTTTGACCTTGGGGAAATGTATTCTCCTCACTCTTCGGCCTGTGTGTCGCCAAAGAAGTCAATCTTGGCCCGCATGGACATCACGAAGCGGCTGTCCTAAAGACTGACCTTTGTGAAGACACGCAAGACATGCTGAGCTCCAGCGGCTTCGCAAACTTCCAGCGCCGCTTCATCAAGAGCTCCAGAAAGATGGCCCTCTACCAGTAGAAGCAGTATCATCTTTATATTTTGCAAATGCGACTTCAATACCATCAACCCCCGGGAGCCTGGCTCAGTGGTGATGCTCCCCCGCCTACGCCTTGCAGGTGATCCACAGTCCGGTAATATTTCCCGGGGGTTGTGAGTTCGATTCCCCTCTGGGGGAGTCGGATTCCGGTAGAGATGTACGGGAGGCTTCCGCCCCCTCCCCGAACTCTTTTGTCTTTCTTTTGCCCTTTCTGCTGTCCCCTCACTGAGCCCCTTCGCCTCGCTTTTGCTCTCTTGTTGCTGTTGCTTTTGCTGCAGACCGAGAGGGGAGCTAGACTGTCTTGTCTCTTTTTGCTGCTGCTACTGCCGCCGCCGCCGCCGCCGCCAATGACTGCAAGCCAACGAGAACGCTCCCTGCGGACGTTTACCTTAGATCTTTTGTCTCTTCGAGCTTGTGCGCCACTCGACCCTCAGCATCTCCGGCACATTTCCGCCGCTTCATCAGCTGCCTTTGAGCTCTAGGCCAAAGGCCTCGTCACCCATCCTCGAACATGTCACTTGCCGGCCGCTCCGACGTTGATTCCGAAGGGTCTAGTCGTCTAGAATGTCTCACGAGCTTTCTTCTAGACGCGCAAGTTCCCCTCCAGCTCGACAAAGGAGAGCCTCCGGTGCTTTGTCCACCGGTTGAAACATTGCCAACGACGTGTGGGTTTGGAGTTCAGCATATCAGGACACTGTGATCTGCTGGGTTCGAGATCTTCCGAGTGGTCGACGATGAGGCGTGCGTGCTTCGTCACTGTTGTTGTTGCCGTTGAGATTGGCATGTATGCCGAGGGCGAAGACGTTTCTTGCGAAGGCAGGAGTCGGTGCTGGGCCCAGCTCGTCCATGAGGAGGCCGTCTTCTTTTCCTTGCCGGCAAAGCTGCCTGTCCTCAGACCATTTCCCCCTCGAATGTGGATTTTGATGGCAGTTATGAATTTCCAGTGTGTGTGGACTACACCAAGCGGATGTTTCCAAGTCCTTAAGACATTAGGGAGGTCTGGACGTTGCGTGTTTGAGACAGTGGACCCTGAAGAACAACGGCGCGCCAGACTGTCGTCACTGGGCCTTGTCATCACCACCAAACTCCCCAGACACACAGTCATGCCAAGCGCTCCTCTTCAAGTCTTCGTCGGGGTCCACGACGACGGCGACCTTCGTCTAGAACGACGTGACACAACAGAGCCGTCCAGATCGCATCTTCGCCGTCACTCCCCCGCAATCTGCACCGCCGGATGCTGATGAGATGCCGACGCTCTTTCGCAGATGCGTCGCAAACGACAAGCGTGATGCACCACTTGATTACTGCTCTTTGGTTTCGCGTAGGGCGTGTTTAGATTGGCAGATACCGGCTTTGACCACAGTGATCGAAAGCAATGCCGCAGGCTCTTGCCGTCCCTTAAAGTGAGGGATTTTGGCGTCTCCTGCTTTGACAGCACTTCTCTCGTCGTCCTTTCACTACTTTCTTCCACCCCCGAGTCGTTGAGAGCAGAAAAAATTGAAAAGAAGCATTGCAACAAAGATCAAGAATGATTCCAGAGAAGAAGCTGCATTGGACCCAGCGCGTGGCCCTCATTCGGCACAATCTCCACTGCGCCAGTCGCACGGGCGACTTTACGTTTTTCAAGACGCTGCAGGCGCATCGGCTGTTGGAGGGGACCGACCATCTCGCGGCGTTGACGGCGGCTATTGGCGATGCGGCGGACCAGGTGCTTGCCTCGCTGGACAACTACAACTCGGTCATGGCCTACGTGCACGAAGACGCGTTCAAGAACGTCTACGAGAGCGTCAAGACGGGCATCCGGGAGCAGAGCGGCAACTACGAGGACCGCCGCGCGATCTACTATGTCGACTCGGCGCAGCAAAAGGAAAAGGCGGAAAAGGCAATCGACAAGATGATCAACTCGGCCATCACCATGATCAACGCCCAGCCAACCCACAGCCAGGAGGAAGCGGCTAATGTGTGGATTTGGGGAACGACGTTTGTTGCTGATGCCATGGAGGTCTGCCTTGCGCAGATTGATCAGATCGAAGTATACCTCGATGACTTTATCCGGCTCGAAAACTCGTGGTCGACGGTCCAGGCGGCGGTTGGTGCCTCCATTGGCGCCATCAAGGGCATCTTCAACCTCATGGCGCCGACGGAAGCACCAGGCGAGGCCCAGCAGCGCTCCGAACAGACTGAAGGCACGGTGCGGTCGATGTTGAGGAGGATGAGTACCGCCATGACGTCTGGAATGAATTCTGCCCCTGGTCGTAGACAGTCCGTCATGTCTGTGGCCAACAATCACAACCTCAACAACAACCCCATCCACCAGCCCATCCACCAGCCCGTCCACCAGCCCGTCCCCAATGTGGTACCTCCATCTCTTCCGCACGGTTCAATCCAGCCGCCGCACCTCCCCAAGAATTTGTTCAAACCGAGCTCGCTGCGACACAGCGGCGGCTCTTTCGAGCCCATGGCGACCATCCCCCCAACCCCAGCGGCCGCCATGCTCAACACCAACCTCTTTGAGACGTCTCTGAGCAGGTACGCCGAGCCTCAGTGGGACATGGAGGTGATCTATGATTCGCAGCTAACAGGCATCAGGCCTGCTCCCAGCGTTGATCAAAACTTTTCGGTTGGCGAAGACGTCCCGCCCATCCCCGCAAACTTTCGCAGCAACAACACCAGCTCGACGTCCATCGCGCCGCCGACGGGCCCGATAACTGGGTCTTCAGTCCAAGCTTCGAATGTCCCGCGCACCTTTTCACCAACGACGGACCAGGCAGGTGGTTCGCCCGTCGTCTCTGGCTCTCCCAACAGTGGGAACCGCCCCCGTAGCACCAACGTCAGCGACCCTCGGCCGCCTTTCGACGACATGCTCTTCATGTAAGGTCTTTCTTCCACACTCCTCCGCTACTGGTGGGTTCGGCTGACGCGAAGACGGAATGTACAGGACTCAGGACGACCCCCTTGCGCCGCAGGAGCATGACGGGGACACGTCAATGACTGATTCGCCTGCGAGCAGTGGCGGTGGAATCGGATTGAACAACGGACTGTTCAGGCGGCTGTCGACGGTCTCGGGCTTCTCAGGGAGGACAGCCGTTGCACACTAACAGGATGAGATACGCATAGAGAATTGTGGCCAGGCTGTATGGATACGCAGGTCGTTCATTTGTGTCTTGTCCATCTTTTGGATTGTAGGCTTGGCTGTAGCAGAAGGCTGTACCACTACCGGGAGTTGTAATGTCTGTCTTTTTCAGTCGGTCGGATCAGAGCATTTCTATGCGCTGTCAGTCAGTTTCCTCAAGTAACAAACCTTTTCGATTGACAGGTGTTCTCTGCAGAAAACAATAACCGCCACAATGTCTGTCTCTTTGACTCTTCCGCCTGACACTTCGTCCCGATTGATAACGAAGGCGGGAGTCTCATGGCTCTTTTTCTCGATTTACTGTTTGGTCGTGTAGACCTGAGGTCGCGAAGACATCATAATCGAATCTTCTCAACAATCACATCTTGCTCAAGGCCGCTCGGAAGGCGAAAGCGAATTATCAAAGGAGACAGAGTAGACTCGGGAGAAGAGAGAGATTCGACGAATACGAGTAGGTAGGAAAGAACACTGTTGATGCTTTGCTCAAGCAGACCAGAGACACGACAAAGAGTTTTTCATCAGCACCATTGCTGGCGAGGTCGACGGCGGCTGAGCTGGACGGCGTCCATGTATGGTACAGTCAACAATCATACGAATTGCGAATCGGCCAGCATAGGCATAATCGGCTGAGGCAGTTCGTCGAAAGCAAAGAGTGAAAGATGGTGAGGTGTTGCGCTAGGAGACGCCAAATTCGGCCCGCTGCAACGTCGCCGACCGGCATGGCCTGACCCGGAAACAGAGCTCCCGCGGGCCGCCAACCGCTGCCGACCATCAGGGTTCTTTTGGCCACTACTCCGACAGCGCGGCACCAACTGAGGTCACCTTATACCTCTCAGCAAAACCTCAACACCACACCAAATCAGCCAGCCAGCCGTTAAGATGGTAGCATGGCATGAGCCCGACAGCTGGGTGACCAAGCTGTTTGGCGCCCACTTGAGCACCTTTCTCATCACCCTCGTCGTCGCTTTGGGTTTCCCCGTCTTGCTCCATCTGTACCTGTATCGCCAACGGACGCCGGCCAGCCCGCCAGCTTTCTTGCTGGTTGGACCAAGTGGTGCTGGCAAGACGGCACTGGTTACTTCGGTATGCTACATCTCTCTGCCACGTTCAGGCAATTGGCACCCCAAATCAACTCAACACCAAAAGCCGTCATGACGATCAAAGCAAGAAGCCCACAACTAACACCTCACAACAGCTCGAAACCGGACGTGCGCGCGAAACGCACCCCACACAGACAACGCACAAGACGGCGCTGGCGCTCCACCCCGACTTCACGCCGTTCAGCGCGCGCTTCCGCAGCGTCAACGACCCGACCAACGACCGCAACCGGCGGCTGGCGCTGCACGACACGCCGGGGCACGGCAAGCTGCGCGCGCGCACGCTCCAGCCGTCTGCCATCGCCGCCGTGCCCAACCTCGCCGGCGTCGTCTACATGGTCGACGCGGCCGCCATGGCCGACAGCGGCGGCGCGGGCTCCGCCCTCAGCGACGCCGCCGAGTACCTGCATGACTTGTTGCTGGTTCTGCAGAAGCGCTATACCGGGAATAAGACGAGTCGCCCACCCAAGCCCACGCCGGTTCTTGTCGCTGCGAATAAGATGGATCTGTTTACGGCGCTGCCGGCCCAGCTGGTGCGCGCGCAGCTCGAGACGGAGATTGAAAAGGTCCGCACGGCGAGGGCGAAGGGCGTCATGGATGTGGCGTACAACGAGGAGGAGGGCACGGGTGGTGATGAAAAGGAATGGCTGGGCTTCGGAGGAGAAGGCAAGTTCGACTTCAAGCAGATGGAAGAGCTGAATGTGCCAGTCGAGGTGGTTGGGGGTAGTGTGAGCGGGGAAGAGGGCCCAGGGGTCGATGGTTGGTGGGAGTGGATCGCGCAACAAATGTAAAAAGGGGGCATGAAAAATGCACAGGGTAAGGGGTCGTGCGTGGAGGTCTAATAACATCTGTACAAACGATTGATGAGAATCACCCAGTCCATGAGAAGGGAATGAATAACCAAAAACACTTGCATTGGCTTGCCTACTATAATGCGGCAAGCTTGGAAATCTCAAGTAGGAAAAAACAGAAAAAAGCTTCCTTGCTCCGTGGCCATCCCAATGCCTTTCTATCCGAACCTTCATTTCTCAACTTCGAGGCACTTTTACTCTTCCGCGACCAGCTTCTGCTCGTCCCTGAGACCCTCAACCTTGAGCTCCTGGCCCTCTGCGCGCTGGTAAATGTCCTTGATGTCATCTGATAAAAGTCAGCAGGTAATTCATGATTGCGGTTGAGATATACTGACCTGTCGTTGTCTCAAAGTGGCTAGTTGCGTCGTAGCTCTTCGAGATGAAAATGTTGTCCTTCGTGCCGTCCTCAATGGGCTCGTACAGGGGGATGGGGGGACCCATGAACTTCTCCTCGATCTTGCCGAGGCGCTCGAAACCGGGCTCGAGCTCCAGGTGGTGGTTGCTGTCACCCTCAGCGATTGTGCTGACGATGGCAATGTAGTAGCCCTTGGGGCAGACGTTGTGTGCCGAAGAGACAACGGCAATGTAAATGTCTGGAAAGGTCAGAAATGAATGCTGTCAACCACACATCAAAACTCACCGTTCTTGCGGCCGACCTGGCTCTGGGGAATGATGAGCTGGAGCGAGTCCGAGTTGTCGGTACCCGGGATGGGGTGGTTGAGAATGCAGATAGCCTTCAGCAGGTGACCAGTGGGCTTGACCTTGTCGGCAAAGTAGCTGGGGTCCGCCAAGATCTTCTTGCACTTGGTGGTGAACTTCATAGCCTCGCCAGGCGCATCCCTCTCCTTCATGGTGGCCTTGATTCCAGAGACCTTGCCGCCCTCGTACAGAATCTCATCAACATCGGCGTTGAGCATGTAGGTACCTCCGTAGATGGCCGACAGGCGGGCGAAACCCTGGGGAAGCTCGCCAAGACCGTACAGAGGGTAGATGTAGGGCGACTTTCCGTAGCGGGCAACAGAGTTGACGTACAACCGGATGCGCTCAATGGTCTCGATGGCCCTTCCGGAGGCGCCAAGGTACTCGTCGTTCTGGTAGAGGGCCATCGAGTGGCCAATGAAGTCCATGGTCGACGGCTCCAGGCCGAACTTCTCATAGACCTCCTTCATCGTGGCAACGTTGAGGTTCAATCCTAAAGCTTGTCTCAGATTCTGGTCAATGCGCCGTATAGGAGGTGAAACTGACCCTTGTGCGTAGCCGGGTCGCTCTCCTTGAACGAGCCAACCCACTCGAGGAAGCTCCTCGCCCGCCTCTTCTCGAAAAGACCCATAAGAGGAGACCTCAGAGCCTCGCCGGCATCCGAAGGAACCCTGGCGACAGTTGCCTTGGCACCCTTGCCCTGCTGCACGAAACTGCCAGCAATCTGCTTGAACTCGAGGTATCTGGTGACGTCGGTCGAGACGAGAATGTTGGTGAGCTCCCCGCTGGACATGAGGAGCTTGGGGACGAGGTCGATGTTCCAGTCGTTCGCGCGGCCGTACTTCTTCCACGGCTCCTCGCCTTGGTTGTAGTTGCCATACTTCTTGAACATCTATCCATGTGTGAGCTTATGCCGGAACGGGTGGAAACAGGCAACATACAGCCTCAATGTTCAGAGAAGCAGCCTCACTACTGTGGATTAGCAAAAGCCATAAGTGTCCAATTCAGGGATGCCGCATACCCGCCATAGTGGTCATTCCTGTCCATGTGCAGGACCTTCTTGCCCTTGACGGACAAGACTCTGGGCAAAATGTTAGCTCGCGGAGAAAGACTGTATGCTCCGTATCATCGTACCCAGAAAGAACGCATTCGGTCAGGCCTGTGTGCTCGAATTAGCTCTCGATGGCTGGCGGAGAGGTCGTAGCGGGGTAGTTACCGGTGCCAAGGACAACGACATCGTACTCGGGGGCGACTTCTTCCATGATGGCGGCAGTTGTGAATGTGTGGTAGATTTGGGATCTGGTTCGAGGAGACGAGGGAATCGCAGGGGAATTATAGGAGACGAGACGGAGAGGACGGTGCTCAGATGGTCGTTTTGAGGAGGGGGTCGCGCGGTGAAGCTTGAGCCACCGCCTTAAGATTGTGCCACGAGTCGCCGCTCCGCCAAGACTCCCTAGCATCAACGTCTCCCGCTCCGGGAGGGGCCGTCTTGGTCTCCATACGCAACTCGCCTGCTCGACTCACAATCAACTGTTCCCTCGTCTGGATATATTTACTATACTACACGTCATGCTCACCGCGCCCCGTATTGAAGAGCTCCAATCCCTGAGCCCAGAAGCTTTCCTATTTGGGCCATCTCAGAAGATCACTTCATTAGGCCTCCGCACGGGCAACCATCATTTGTGACCCTTATTTACCTCCTCATGCCGACTGTTGCGGGGGCTTTGAATCTGCAGATGCTGCCAGCTTTGGACTTTCAGCTTCTGGCTTGTCCGATTTGGCAGATTCAATCTCCTTCTTGCCCGGGGTCGCTTCTTCTATCACCTCGTCTTCGAATTCAGCCTCCTGTTGCCAGTTAGTGCAAGGCCATAGGAGAGGGACCATCGTGCTCACGTCAATGACTTGAGGATTGTATGCGTCTGCTCGGCCAGACAAATCGACCTCGGGATCATCCAATGCTACTTGTCTGGCATTCTCCCATGAATACCAGCGTTCGATCAGCGTATGTCGGACTGCTTTCATGGTTTCTTTGACCTGCGCAACACGAGAACCATTAGCGCATTGATCATCGTGGTGTGTTGACTTGACCAGAACAAGCTGCCAATCAAAGATGCAGCCAATTCCACGCCTCTTCAGTGACAACCGCAATTGCGCCGTAGTATGGCTTACCGTCTTGTCTCTCTCATCTGCTTCGTAGTCACCGTAACCAGCTTCGATGCGCCTTCTCTCATATGCCTCGGTTGCTAAGCGGTTGCGCTCTTTGACACATGTCCACCATAACCGGTGCAGGTCTTCCCAGGACTTGTGTCGCAGTTCAGCCATTGTCCACGAACGTCCTGTACGCACCAAATTAATTCACGGTCTCTCATGAAAGATCTTAGCCCTCACCATGCGATGCATCTTCTTCTGGTGTTGACAACAGCTTCTTATCCGCGGGAAAGAATTGCCAAAGGCCGTGTTCTTCGTCGACATCCTGCGACTGGCGAGGAATCTTCCACTTGGGGACAGGCAAGTCCTTCAACTTGACTGATAATCTTTGGCGACGTCGCAGACCCGTACTTCTCAGAGCAGACACTCCTCTATCCTTGTTTGCATCTCCTCTCCATCGTTGTTGTGTAATCGAGCTTGGTGTGACGGCGCTAGGAATTCGGGCAAAGGTTGGTTCGTGGGCGACATGCCGGGCATGCAGAGATGCTCGCGAGAGAGCGCGGGCATTCATGGCGACGGTGGCACGTCGTTCGGCGTGCGTGGAGCGTCAATGGGCAACGGTGCGTGAAGAAGGTAGGTGCTGCTGGTGATGATGTTGAAGTCCGACTTGCAGCGGCGGATTTTCGCGGCCGTGACCTAGCAGCTGCAAGGGTCCCCATTCGTAATGTCTTGGCCGCTCCTGCAGCGTCAAATCACACGCGCAGCGGCCACGACTCGTTTCACGCCGAAGCCCAAGACCACCGACCCAAGCCATCATCGCGCAACAGCATTAAGCAAACAATATCCACCCCCACACACCCTCGCGCACGTCTCCCGGTGTTTGTTCCAAGACTTCCAGACCGCTTTGCCGTCCTCGACGCAGTCGCACCTCCACCAGCTATCATGAATCGGCCAGGTCGGTACCCTTCGTCCACCACAATCTCCCTCCTCGACGCTGGACCGCCTTGCGAGCTCTGTTTCCACCATACGCTCTCACGAAGCTTGCGGAGGGTCATCTCTCGGCGCGCGCTTGGTCTAGACTACGGAAGGGCGCCGATGGACATTGTTGGGCACTGGCTGTGACCCCAGTTGCGACGGCGTACCCCGATGTCCCAGACCGAGCTCGTGAACACGGCCGCCCTCGCCCAAGCAATTTCGAACAACGATTGGAAACGAACATTTGCTGATCATTTACACAGGAGCAGGGCCGCAGCAACTACGCAACATGCCCGGGACCATGTTCCAAGCGCAACAAACAGGAGCAGGCCGTGGGACCCCAATGCAATCCTCTCGACTCCAAGGCGCCAAGCTCGGTACTTGTCCTCGCATCCTCCGCTCGGGTCGAATGGGCCAGCTGATATATACTTGACAGGCAATGGGTCAGGATGGAGCTTCAACGGACCCATGGGCGGCGCGCCAGGTCTCTCGGCTGTGCAGACGAGGACGCCCAACGCAGCAGGAATATCCAGCTTTGCGCAGACGATAGGCGGCGGCTCCCAGACAAACACCCCATTGGACCCCTCGTAAGACTCGTGCAATCATCATCGGATTAGGGTGCTAATATGCTTGCGTAGCGAGTTTCCTTCGCTGTCCGGAAACCCCCAAACCCAACACCAAAACAACCAGTCCCAAGCTTTGTGGTCGAATCCAAGCATACGCAGCGCGCAACACACTCCTGTCCAGAGGCCGCATGGACAAGGCGCAACTCCTGCTCCACCATCCGCTCAAGCAACCAGGTCTCAGCAGGATCATCAGCAACAGCCCCAGGACGACGCATCTTCGGCACATTCCCAATTTGGCGGAGGGCTGGACGACTATCGCTATGGAGGTCAAGGTGGCGTGGGTCAGCTTTCAGGAGCCCCGCAACAGCAGCAAGTGAACATCGAGGAGTTCCCTCCTTTGGGTGGCAATGGTGCCGGCGAGGTCGGTCAAGATCGACGGACGGGCATGATTCAAAACGCTGCGTTTGGCGGAGCTGCCAACGCGAGTGGGTTCGGCGGCAGCGTGCAACCAGGACGCAATGGAGTTTCTAGTCCTGCGGACGGTCAGCACGAGACTGTCCGCGACGGGCTGGGAAGTGCGGTCCTGCGTGATGAGAGAGCTGCGGCAGAGAGGAGAGCACGAGAAGCCAGTACTGCATCGTACGGGAGTCAACAACCTGTACAACCACCTGCTAAGGGCGGTGCTGTTCAGCATCCTGATCAACCCCGACTTTCGCAGATGAACGAACTCGACCGCTTTGGTCTTCCCGGCTTACTGGCAATGATACCTCCGGATAGCCAAGATCACTCGGCTCTTGCTGTTGGTCAGGACCTCACCGTCTTGGGCCTCGACCTGAACCGTCCCGACAACTCTCCTTTGTATCCCACCTTCGGCTCCCCTTTCGCAGATGCTACTTCGCGACCAGTCGTACCGGATTTCACTCTGCCTGGGGCATACACTGTGACCAATGTGCCGCCACTACACACCAAAATCGCTAGCTTTTCGGACGAGACTCTGTTCGCCATCTTCTACCAAAATCCGAGGGACATCATCCAAGAAGTCGCGGCTCAGGAGCTGTAAGTAGTAGATGCGGTTCTACGGACCCCTTAAGTAGGACCTTGTACTGACATTCTCAAGGTGGAATCGCGATTGGCGCTGGCACAAAGAGTTGCGCCAGTGGATGATGAAAGATGCAAGTTTCCCTCAGCCTCAGCGACTTAGCGACAAGCAGGAACGAGGATGTTACATCTTCTTCGACGTTAACAACTGGAGAAGAGAAAGGGTAAGATGAAGTCTTCTTCATTTGAACACAGGGAATTTGGGTGGTATTGACTGTTTTCCCTTGCCAGCGAGAGCTACTGCTCGACTACGAACACCTTGACCAGAGATTCGGTGCGATGCAATCTACAACTGCGCTATGAGCGATCCAGTATCGCTTTGGTCCAGCGAAAAACCTCATAGGCAAAATCCTGGATCCGAGCACCATACAGAACGTCTGGTGCGAAATGACAGAAGGAAACACTGGCGTCAGCTTCATTTAGACGCCTCTGTGGGACAACATCCGGCAGTGGACTTGCGACTCGATTTGGGGGGCGGACTCGACGAATGTATGATGGATTGCTTTGCGGTGGTGGGAGTGGTTAATTACACGCTCTCTGAATAAGAGCAAACCTGCCATTGCTACGCACTGTTTCACGTTTTGAGTGACTACAGTGTTGATCGAGCAGCCCGAATGGGCTTCGAAGCGAAATGCTAAGGTTCAAACAGGAATCTTCAAGGAAACGGGTCCCCATGTCCCGTCATGGACATGGTCACGGTTCTTGATCTGGGCGAAAAGCCTGCCGTCGCCCTCATGCACACAAAGCGGCCCGTGCCAGAGCGGGAGTGCTCCGATCTTGATCAACCTTGCATGCGGCTACTACATCGGACCCAGCTCCGCGAGCCTTCTCAGTGGTGGTGATCTCACCACGATACAAAAACTTATCCCTTGTACCTTCAGAGCCTCCAAACCTCACCACTCATTGTACCTTCAGTACTTCCACCACCACATCGCTTCCTGCAAACCTGCTGGCCACCAGCCCACATCACTCGGAGCAAGGATCGGTGCCGTGAGCTTGAACCAGTCTATGCGCCAAGCTTGCTCGTCTCCACTGCTGCAACCAGATGAAGAACATGTTGTGTCTATTCCCCACGAGAGCCAAGAGATTCTCTACAATCGACCGCCCGAACCATGCCTTGGCATTGCCTCGGTTGAACTTCATCGACGTCAGTCTGCAGACGAGCTCGAAGGATTCAAAGCAAACGCGGACGAGATGCGAGCTTTGTCCTTCTTTCTCTTCTGCTGCTTCTGGTCTTTTGGAAGACTCGACTCCTTCAGGAATGGACGACCGTCGACCTTGACGATCCGCGAGCTGCTGGAGAACCACCCTCTCGGCAGAAAGAAGTGGGCTTGCGGAAGGCGAAGGCTTTTGGCTCGACTTCGATTCAATTTGCCTTGGAGTTTGTGGCTTGGCGCCAAAGTTCGCGGTACACGCGGTGCTTGAAACGTCGACTTGAAAGAGTATCGGAACAACCAGCCACGCGGTATCAACGCTGATCGAGGAGATCCGGTTTCCAAGGCCCAATGGTTTGGTTTGTGTACCGCGAACTATGGCACCAAGCATCGGTGGCTTATAAAGGTGGATCCCAAGCTCATCTGCTCTTTTCAACTGAAAAACCCCGTCCGAGTCGACCAAGGTCAAGGAGAGACCTTCATTGGAACTAAGGGTTGACAACCGACCTTATTTGCATCAACCTAGCGCTGCTACCCGGATTCCCAGCCCCGGTGCTGCTTTGTTGCCGTCTATTCTTATTGTCCAAACCCCCGACGACTTGCCTCCATTGTTGCGTGAAGTCGTCTCCAAATCCTCTTTCCATCCGTCCGACTAATGTGTTACGAGGCTGTACACACGTAATCCTCTCGCAAGTATCCAACAACTCTTCTGGTCCGTACTCGGGAAGGTTGCTCATCAGAGTCTTAAGAGCGTCCGGCGCAGTCAGATTGAGCTCGGTAATTGCCTTACAGAATAAGAACTCGAGAGGACCTGCATATGCAAAACCGGGTAACGCCTCCTCCATGGCCTCCAATCCAAATCTGATGGTGAGGTATGCGTCCTGAGCAGTCGACTTTCTTCCTTGAGGGACCGCAACGCAGATGTGCACGACACAAAACGCTAGGAGCGGCGCCTGGTATCTCAGCGTGTAGAGATGACGGTACTGCTCCAGGAGTTTGATTCCCTCGACCGCGCTTTGTTCCATGATACTCTTAAGGTATTCTCGCATCGTCGGCGAGAGCTCGTCCACTTCAAGGAGGGGTTGGAGGAATTGACAAAGGACGACGTTGTACAGAATGCTGCTTGAACTTAGCATTCATCCCGCAATTCGCAAATCCAAGGGTCATACTGAACAAACAGGACATGGGGCAGATGGCAATGGCCCCTCGGTCTGTCACTTTCCATGCTTAATGGAGTCGGCAAGTTCTGCTTCCACTCGCGCAGTCGCCGATAGATGTTTACGATCGACCGAGCTTCCACGCGGCTTCCTGGAGTGAAAAAGAGTATCCCGACATCGTTCATGATTGCGCTGAGCTTTGCCAGTTGTTTCGACACGATCATCGCATGGCTCGTTACGTGACTGGCAGCCTCGTCCTGGGGAAATCGATAGGGGGTCCAAAGCGAATCCGTCTTCGCCTCTACGTTCTCGTCGCACCATGCTAAAGCTGGGCCAGTAAAAGGAAATCTTTGAAAGGTGAGTGTCGACCAGATCCTGTGCAGATGTCAGAGACGATTCAAGCTTAGCGTGTTCTTCGAAACTTACGCGCTTAAGGTATGTATCCCGCACAGCGTTATATTGACAGCCTCTGACGAGTACTCCCATCTCGCCAAGTGACTCAAACTTTCCAATGCAAGACGAAGATGCGACGAAGCCTTCCGAGCCTTGTTCACACCAACCTCGACGAGGAAAAGGACAGCATAAGTCGCCGCGTACGTCAAACTTCGGGGACTTTCTCTACGAACGTCCTCTAGCGCCTGCGCTAGGAAACGTTTCAAGAGTCGCCTTGATTGACCTTCGTTGCCTTCAGGATCGACAAGGTAGAGGCACCCGGTTGCACAAATGACATTGACCAGCGCCGGGGAACAGTATTTTGTGTCGCCTTTGGAACAGCTTTCTCGGAATCGACGTTCATCAAAGAGCATGTGGACCGGATGTACCCAGGAAAAGAATAGGGATGCAAGGTGTTGAAGGAGCCTGGGGTCGCTGGTAACCGACGTCCATTGCACGACACTGCCGCCAAAAGACGGCAGACAAGGCGAATCGAGGCGCATCGATGATTCGTAGTTCTCGACAATGTCCGACATCTTGGCCTCCGAGCCTGGTGATGATCCTCCGTCTCGCAATGGGAAAGCACCCAGCCAGGAGGCGATTTCTTCGCACGACTGGCCAGATCGCAACCGGTCCAAGGCTTCTGGTCCTCGTTCGTTGTTTCTCAGGGCGTCGAATATCGCTTCGATCTGGACCTCCTTCTCCCTCATCGAGCCCTGAAAGTCAGCGTTCTGCTGCTCCAGACTCTTGATCTTCCGGACCATGTCCTCCTTCACCTGCTTGACATGCATTTCGTAACGGCATTGATCCTTCATGTCACGAGCGACACACCTTCCACAAGGATCCGGGTCTTGTCCATCGCACTGTGGACAGTCAAGAGATGAAACGTCAGTGATGCTCTGGCCCATTGCTTTGGCAGACACCCTACCTTTGCACGAGCACTTTTGCAGTTGGTGCATGCATTTCGGGAGACATGAGCTGGAGCACGACGCTTGCGGGCTCTGTGGACACTGCTTGGTTCTTGGTCATCGGTGCTTCCATCTCGTTGGGCGTGGCGGTCCGAGTAAGAAGAATCGTGTCCTGCGGAAGGCTGCGACAACGGGGAGTTGGATGAAGGGCGTATGGGACGGAAAGCGCTCATGGCCGTGTAAGAGTCTAATATTTCCAGCTGACTCAGAAGCTGTGTCCAGCTAAGGGGCAGTTCAAACTTGGGCCAAGGTCCACAGGGAGGTAAAATTTGAAGAGTCTACAAACGAGTAGTGGCGGGTAGATCGGACAGTGGCCGTCGATATCTCAAATACTCGGGCTTGGGCAACGTGACGGACACAGTGGGCGCGCGGCTGATGCAAGATTGGAAATAGAAGCCACTTTTGCCTTACAGAAAATGCGCACAGGACCGAGCTTAGCCGCTCAAGGGTTTTTCTGTAAGCTCGCCGTGACGCAAGATCGGGGAGGTGGATGAGGCTCCGGTCACATGACTGGGGTGTCTTTGAGTTCAATCTCCAGGCAAGGCGAGGAGTAAAGGTAGCTGTGAGCATGGGAGCAGTCTCTGGCCATCTCTCGCGAGTGCCTGGTGTAGTTTGCTAATTGTTTCAGCAGAGTCCTGAGAAGTTCCGAGAAACCGCAGGAAACGCCATAACCGTCCTGATGAATAAAGCCCCTCAGATTCCCATCTGCTTGTATGCAGCCACTGCATAACAGACGTTGCACCGGGAGGCCCGAGGGCTGTGCAGAAGACTGTATAGCTCGGATAGCCTGGCATCGATTCTCGGCGGACTACAGCCAATCGTGACCCTTCCGGAGTGCAACTCTCGAGGCCGGTAGCGTCTGAGAGGTGCATCCACACGGCACAGCGGCTGAAAAGATGTCCAGTCTAACCAATTTCAACACATGCGGGCGCCCCTGCTGTGTCTTCGCGCTCATGATCCATGCCAGGGTTTTCACAGCGCTCATTCTCATTGGGGGGCCCATCTCTGTGCGGATCCTACTGGAGGAGTCATGCAGCCATCAATCTGTAGCCACATCTCGATCTGCGGTCTCTACTGGGTGTTTCCAGCTCCGTGGGAAAAATTAGGTGCTCTGCCACAACCAGAGAAAGTCCACCAATTCTGGAGAGCTACAACAAATGAATGGTCCGGTTGTCGCTGTTACCCTTGGGTTGGACAGATAATGCGGCTACTGTGTATCGCATCTTGTGGTCTTTGACCAGGATTGCTGCGGTCATGGGCCTCTTCAATGTAGGGGCCATCGACGTCGGCCACGTACCCCTGTGGGCATGCCCCCTAGCCATAAGGCAACCGTGGGACAAGGAACCAGAAGCATAGTCGGCGGACTGTATACAACCAACGCAGTGTATCTTACCACTTACCAGTGGTAGTTGCCAGCGGTGACCGCGCTTCGTCGCCATGTCGGGAAAAAGTACGGGGCCAAGCGCAACGACCATCGGGCCTTTAAGACATGTTTGTTCGCAGCGTCGAGGAATCGTCGATTTGACCAAATTATTCTCCTCAAAGCTCATCGAGGGCCCACATATCCAGGCGCCTATTTGTCACCTTGCGCTGCACTTACCGCTTTTCAAAACGCGATAACAGCCTTATCCGCCTGCCAAAAAGACCATCTCGCGTCAAGTTGCTTCACTGTGGCGTGTGGTAGTTGTTGCGCGGAGAAGGACGTGCGGAGGTGAGCGGCTGTAGAATCAGCCTCAACTCCGAGTTGGACTCCCAACTGCTTCGCGTTTAAGCTTAAATTCCGAAAATCACACCCATTCCCAGATATTACAGAGCGAACCTGCCTGCAAGAACCACATTGAAAACTGTACCGGATGAAAGTCCGAGGTTTTTGTTTTCAATTCCGAGCTACTGGACTTCGTGATAACGGAGCTGTCTCCAGATGCCACAGCCACAATTGTTGCGGTGTCAGTCTGTAAGTGATTAGTCGCTTTCAGTCACAAAATGTAAACGACATTGAAAAAGCGCAAGTCGATGGTCACTGAAACATAGACAAGGAATTGGTTTCAACTGCAGCACGCGACGTCTTTTCCAAACTCACCTTTGGATGTGGTACATGATAGTCGTCCAGAGAAAGAGCCAATCGATGGGACGCCGACCACTTTCCGTGACCTCCTCCTAATTCCACACTCCTGCATCTCTTTCAAAGTGACAGATCCAAAGCTTTGAGGACTCAAGATTTCGGGTGAGTAGCAGATGAGGCTTACTAACATGCTGTGCGTGGTCTGTAACATCACCCTACCTTGCCAGTGTGGCTGCATCTCTGCACACGCCGTTGCGGCGCAAAAGGGCTGGTAGTTGTCCTACATGGTCAAAATTAGCAGCTGTGACGGGTCCACTTGGGTCGGCAAACACGAACACATCTCATGACGTTTCGCTCCAACATTTGATCGAGTCTTCTCAAGTCGTGCGTCCCATGGTGAAGCCGACGCCTGACGTCGCTCCTTGTGCAAATCAGACTGCGCTCGCTTCCCTACCCCACCAACAGATGCACCTTCTCATGGCCTGCATTTGCTCCTGCCCACCTCGTCTTTCAGTGTGACGGACCATTCTCTTCGACAGCTCCGGCTTGGCCGCATGAGGCACAAGCGTGAAGATTGCATTATGCAGTCCTCCAGCCCCTGAACAAACGAACAATTCCCAATCCAGAGCGAGATGTGAAAGGCTGCAGCCAAGCCGTTTCACTGGAGTGAAACTGTCGTCAGCATTACTGAGATGCAGACGTGGACGTCAACAGCAAGGTAAGCATCTCGCAACACCTCAGAGCTGGTAATGGTGGCGCTACACAACCACCTTGCAACCGCGCTCTTGTCGACATATGTCGAGACTGACCGGCGCAATATTTAGCCAGGTCGAAATGGTTCAACCTCCTGCATCTCGTGCGTCGTGTAATTCGACAACAACGGTACTGAACCATGTGCAGACCGCCAGTCTCCCTCATACTCGACCATTCAGGGCCTCTCGTACTACACAATCGCGGGATGCTGTCCACCGCAGGCCCTCAGCAGACCCTCATCCGGCCCCACGGAGACATGGAGTAGTCATACTGCACGTCAGCCACTATTACACCGATCACTTCGACTACGTAACGCAGACCTCGGCATCGTGAAGACCTCATTCGACCCCAAAAACCACAGAAGTCGGTGTCTTTCCCACCCGCAGCAGCCATGTCCCTTTTCTCTCCGGACCCGCAAATCCGCTTCGGAAATAGACGCATCTTACCCTCCGAGGTACACATGGAGCGTGGAAATGGGCCTCCTGTACGAATCAGTACAGCCTTCGCAAAAACACCGCCGAAGCTACGTGGGTCGAAACGGACAGGCACATGAGCCGGAAATAACGCTGTGCCCACCGCAGCTCAGCCGCGACCGACACAAACGAGCGGTTTCAGCACTCCAACAGGCACGGTGATGGCTGTCCGTGACGGGATTTGGATCCTAGGGACGCGAGGCTGCAGATGGCCAACCTCAGCGCTCTTCAGTCCACCATGGGACTACCAACAGAGCGGACAAAGCACGACAAATACCACGAGAGAATGTAACAATTGAGACATGTGATATCTTCAATTTTGCTCGGACGAAAAACACGGCCATTGGAAAGTGGATCCGGAGATGCGACCAGAAACCAGCCACGAACCGCAATGCGCGCAGATCTCTACTCTTTAGGACATAAAAGCCACAGGGAGTCGCTTCGACTTGTCGCTCTTGAGATAAAGCTACAGATCCAACGTCTGCACGATGATCCAACGGCAGCTTCCACCACTTTCCCCGACCCAGCACGCTCCTGCGCCGTAGCAGTCAGACCTGACAGCTGGTACGCAGATCTACGCGCACGTCTCGTCAGGGCACCTTAGCCGCTTCCCTTGTGTCGGTTTGTCCCATAGCTGTTGTCCCCCAACCGCCGGGCTTCTGGACGGCACAACACTTGCTCGCTTCACCTTACTCTTCTGGTCCGCGGCGGAGACCCAGTCGGAGCGGCGCCTCCTCTGCTTTCGGTCACAACTTGTGCTTCAGCGGGATCTATCGCATGATGTCTGTCGTCTGGCGGAAACATTACCGGCGGGGACGTTGGTCGAGGGACGTTTGGAGAAGAGAAAGACCTGGAGCTCTACCGTGTCTGACCGCTCTGTTGCCACGGAGATCGAAAGATCTGGCATGGCGTAAGCGAAATAGCCGCGGTAATTTGCGTTGCGTTACGTACCTCTTAAAGATCCCCATCGCCATTTTTTTCTGCAACTTCATCGGTGGTGTTGGCGCCATCTCCAATAAAATTTGGAGCTTACCTTTCTCTTTTAGTAGACCATGCTCCCTACAGCGAAGGGTAGGCGATTCCCAGCGGTCTCCACACCGATTTTATGGCCGGATAGGACGTCCATATACAATTGGAAGTTCACGGAGACGCCGGTGTTGAGATTGACTGGAAAGTCATTTTCCACAGTCGGGAGCGGAGCATTTCTTCGCAGTGGGGAGGTACGCCGACGACTGCAGCTCAACCCCGACGATCAATCCAATCCCGGTTCTGGTCCAACATCCTTTCCATTTGGACTTCTTTCCGCTGGCATTTTGAGCCCTTGTGGACAGCGCGTCTCGAGTTTTGTTTCGCGTAGACGACGCAGAGGGCACAGTCGCCAATAAGATAGCCGCTTCAGTCTGTACGGATTCCTGTGCCTCGCGGACGGCTACAGGTCAGCTTATGGTCATTAGTACGCCGCTGTTGCTCATCTAGGCTCCTCTTTCACCGTGTGGGCGGCCAAATGCTGAAGTGTGCAGACTTTGCAGGTCGATGCGTTAACACGTCTGCCGTGATTTTTCCAAAGGGACAGAATCGATCTTCTGCATATTGAAAGATGAGGAAAGCAATGGGCAATGTCAAACCGAAGGCAGCCAGATGCATGTTGACGGTGTTTCTGTCAAAGTCATGTACCCCGGCATGTTGACCCGCTGACTAACCCTCCGCCAAACTGGACCGGGCCAAAGTAAGGCCAATACGTGGTGGGGCATAACATTTCAAATCTAAGATCTACCCGCTTTAACTTGGGTCGCTTGAGTACAGGCGGCAGCCTCGTTTCAACCACCAGGTTTGAGGTAGGGTTCCAACTGTCCGCTAAATCGTAAAGTCGCCGACCACTTGAAGGAATCACAGTCCGGCCAGGACAAATCATTGATGAGACTCGAGCTCAAAGCCTTGAATTTGGCGGACGGACACCTCCGGATTCCATAGGGGAAAAAATTCCCCTCCATGGAAAAGGAACTCTTCTGGCCCAAAAACCCTCCATTCACAGACATATCCGGTGGAGCAAAAGTAGCCACCGGAGCAACGCCACAAAGCCACAAAGCCACAACTTCCACAGGCTCAGCTCAAAATTGAGAATCCAACAAGACCGTGAGCCGTCGAAAAGCACACTAATTGTTGACCTAATCCTTGGTCAGAATGCTCGAGTTCTACAAATGGTCGCTAGCTGAATTTAGGATTCAGGGTTCAACGTTAGGTGTAGGACCTGGCTCCAGCAGCTAAGCGCCCAATCAAAGTCACTCGGCATCCTTGCACCACATGCTCGAGCTTGACGAATTTGGAAGACGCCGCAAGGAAGCGCCTATAAGCAGCTGCGCGTAAAAGTTGTCGGCAAGCACCGATGGTCGGGTCATTGTTTAGCCTCCCGGTGCGCCCTGTTTCCCAGATCTGCCCCCAGAAATTCGATGGTCGACGAGAAGCTTTGCCCTGCGCCTGGCATGCAATTTGCATGCGATTTTTGAAGATGCCATGTCTCACTGACCACCTTGCTTAACTTTGCGCATAAACTGGTCCCTGTTCTTGACCATTCCCTTGCAACAGTCTTGACTGATGATTGTCGTTTCCGTTCCTACGCACATTGTTTCTCGCTTTAAGGGCATGGGTCAACCAGGTAACGAAGCGCTCTACTCAATATACTCATCTCAATCGCAGCTCCATGACAGCGCACGCCCTCCTAAATGACCCCTCTCCAACACCTTCTCGAGCGGCAACTCCACAACCCCCGAAGAGTTTGGCATCCCGGATCGGAGTCGGTTCCGATCCGTCTGCAACAAGCCAGCGGCTGCCGCCAAATTTTTATTTTTTCTCAGCTGCTGCTGGTTCCCCATCCCCTTGCTGTTTAGTTGCCTGCACGCACGCGTCCGGCAGTCGCTGCTGTGCTGCGGTGTGGCGCGGCGCGACGGCAGACGACATCCCACAAGGGGCTCTTCGTATAACATTATCCACGCGGTGGTTTTGTGGCACAGTACACCGGGTCCTGGTCGTGTCAGGTGTGTGGGTAAAGCTGAATGCAAGTGTTCGGGACGTGGCACGAGACAGCCAACGACAAACAATGACGACCAGCAACCGTACATACGAATTGTGAGACACGACACAAAATCCTAGGAGAGGGTTTTGAAACTCGACTCTCGAAACAGACGCGTTTGGCGACGCGCAGGTAAACCCCCGGCCAAGACGACGCTCGTCAATCGTGCAGCATTCTGCTGCTGCAGCTCAACTGCAGGTCCATCGATCGCGCTGTCGGAGGACAAAAAAATTAAAGAAAAGGCCGCAATGCATCTTCACCAATGCGGTCGTCTACTTTCACCAAAAGGAGGAAAATTAGAGCGAACTGGAGGTGAGGAGTCGCGACACCAAGTTGACTATTCCAAGGGCTTTGGAAGGCTTGTTTCTGGAGTACTGTATGCAGTGTGCGTGCTCTCCCGCATCTTGTCCAGCCACGGTACCAGGGGTCTCCATGCTCTCTTTCTCAACACCGGCGAAACCAACTGCCGTTGCTGTGATGTGCATCCTATTCCCGCTGTGGCTTTGAACTCTCTCCTCTATCTCTCCCTCTCCAAATAGATCCTTGATTTCCCTGGACGTTTCGCCTTTTCCGTTCGTTGCTCTCCAATATCCATCATGTCTGCATTTCTCCCCACCCTTTTCCGAGTTTTTACTTCTGTCCACCTCCCGACTTGCCACAAAAGCATAATAGCACTACAAATCCCCTCCTCTCCCCATCAATCACACATGCAGATCATTTTCGGCGTGCAGCCACAGTATCTAGAGACATCAGTACAACAAAGTATAACCACTTTCCAAATCACCGTTCTCTCCCCTATCATTCACACACGCAGACCAGACCTATCTTCAGCATCCAGCCACAGAATCTAGACAAATCCACCCTCGCTCTCCACCATTAATACACGCAGACCAATTCTAGCATTCAGCCACTCATCTATACAGCCACAAAATCAGTCACGAGTACGCCGCACTTGAGTTCAATACCATACCATATCATTGAGCCCTCCATCTACTCCCATCTCATCTCACCCCACTCCATCCTACCCAAGCAACCATCCACCGTCTCCACTCCTCAATCGCAGCGGGCTCGGCGCCCGCGTCCCCGCCCCGCCGCGCCAGATGGATCAGGAGTGGATGGGGGCGGCGATGGCGGGTCGATCGATTCGGGGGCCAAGCGGCTGGAAGGCCGCCGCGCCGCACCGCACCGCATCATTCGCATCCTATGACGGTCACGGTCCCGGACGGCCAGCGGCGGGTGCGGGTGCGGGTGCGGTGCGGAGCCAGCGGACCACGGATATGTACTCGTTCGCGGAAACGTTCGCCAGATAGATCCACCATGCCAAGCCACATGCCACTGCTGCTCCACACTCTAACCATATGTGCCGTCGTACTTCGAAGCCCTCGCGGGATGTTGGTTCAAGACTGTTTACTCACCAGCCGAGGGAGGCGCTGGGAGGCTACCGGCCATGCCGACGATGCCTTTATGCGACATGTCGAATTGAATCGCCAATTGCCATGGAGGACAGATCAAGACACCGCCGGCCTGGGCCTGACTTGGTCTGGTCTGGTCCCCTCCCCATATTCCGTTGCCTCGTACCGGCGTACCGCCGTAGCCACGGATTCGTTCGCATGTCCGCCGGACCCGGGCGGTGAATACGATATACGACAACAATTCGCGGGGCGCGGCCAGGGGGAGTAGGGCTGGGGCAGAAGGTCGGCAGTATGTTGTGTGCATAATGAATGCAGAGGAGCAGACGCGGCGGCGTCGGCGAGTCCGTTTGTTGTGCAGATGTCACCCCTGCTGTGTTGTGTATATGTGTTGTTGTTTATGTAGGGCGCGGCTACCTGCGGCAGAGTATTGCTTGGCGGTAGCGAATGTATTCGTGTTGAGTTACTGAGTAGCGGTCTGATGAGAAAACTGCGGTATCTGTAGACGTTCAGTATCAAGCCCTTGTATATCGATCAGAGTCTCATTCATGCGTCTCAAAGCGTCACCGCGACCATTGAAAAGACTTTATAGAAATTCAGACTTGCAATAGCACGTGTGGAAGGTTTATTCTTTTTTGCCGTTGCTCATCAGCTCTACAGAAAGACTCAAGGAGATCTTAAGAAGAAAGACCCAACTCCCTATAGAACGCCTCGGTGCTGGGCTTGCGACCCAAAAAGTCGACGAGCGTGTCCATCTCGTCCTGGGAGCCACCGCGCTCGAGAACCGTGTGCCGGTAGCGACGGCCCTCCTTGCCGTTCATGGGGTCCTTGGCGAAGACAGTGTAGAACATGTCGGCAGAGTAGACCTGGGAACTGTTGCAAGAGAAGACAGGTCAGAATTACAGAAAAGGAACTGGATTCGAGAAGAGTGCAAACATACCTCAGGTAGCCGTAGTATCCGGCATCATAGCCGCCGATCAGATGGCCAAAGGTGGCCTGGCCGTGACCCCAGGTCCAGTTCTTCTTGCCATCTCCACTCGACGGCACCTCGGGACCATCCAGCTTGGAGATATCCTTGCGGAGCTGGTTGTAAGTCTCGGAGATGGGCAGAGCCTTGATTTCCTCGTGGCTTGCAGGCGTGTGCACGGTCATGTCAAAGATACCGAAGTGCAACTGGCGGAGGTTGAACAAGGCGTCGTTGACGTGCTTGGTGCTGATCAAGCTCTTAATGAGGTCGTCCGGGATAGTCTCAGGCGGTTGGCTTCCGTCCTTGGAGCTCTCCTCGAAGGCAGCCTTGTACTCCGGTGACAGATAAGAGTAGTGCTTGGACAGAGACTTGAGCTGCGACGGGGTCCAGCACCAGTTCTCGAGCATCTGGGAGGGCGCTTCAACAAAGTCACGGACGGTGTTGGTACCGTGAAATTGGGAGTAAGTAGTCCGTGAGACGAGGTCGTGGATACCGTGGCCCAATTCGTGGAAGAGGGTGACGACTTCTTCGTGCTTGAGCAAACTGGGCTTCTTAGGAGTCGGCTTTGAGAAGTTGCAGACAAGCGCAGTCGCTGGGTAACGACGGCTACCATTCGGCTGGATGAAGCCCTAAGATGAGGTTAGTATAAGCAATTTGGTCATTCTCAAAGTGAGCTTACAGGCTGCAAGTTGAAGTTGGCAGCGTGGCCATACTTGCCCTCGCGAGGGTGCAGGTCAAGGTACAAGTATCCGACAAAACCGCTGCCCTCGCCTTCGTCGTCCCAGACACTGAAAACCTGGACATCTTTGTGCCAGACAATGTCGGAACCCTTGCCAGTCTCCGAAATGGCGTCCCGGTCTTCTCCAGTGATCTCGACAAAGACCAAGCCGAAGATTTCTTCAAAGATGCCGAGCATACCGCGGATGGTGGTTCCAAGGGGGAAGTACTCGGCAATCTTGGTCTGGTCCAGCTTGTAATCCCTCTCCAACATCAGGCGGTCGTAATACCGGTTGTCCCAGAGGTAGTAATGCTCATCAAACTTCTCGCCACGGCTCTCAACATCCTCCTTCTTCAACGCGAGGAGCTTCTTGATTTCCTCCAATCCGCCAGGGGCGAGACGAGTGCGGAGGTCGCCCAAAAAGTCCGTAACGGTCTTGGGAGTTTTGGCCATCTTGTCCTCAATCCTGAACTCGGCGTGGTTGTTGTAACCCAAAAGACGAGCGGCCTCGTCGCGCAAGATGACTGCCTCCTTGAAGAGAGCAACGTTGTCGTTGCATTTGTTCTCGTTTGCCATAAAGACCTTCTTGCGAACATCCTCATCCTTGGCATACTTGAGCGTGGGGAAGAGGTCAGGGTACTTGAAAGTGAGCCTGAGCTTGCCCTCGTTCTCGCCCTCACCCTTCTTCAAGCCGTTGACTACGTCGTCTGGCACACCACTTAGCTCCTCCTCTGTGAACCACAAGCCGCCATTCTCCTCGTTGAGGTTCTTTTGGAACGCGATGCTGATTTCGCTCAAACGGTCCTTGATCTCCTTGAAGCGGTCCCGCTTCGGACCCGCCGGAATTCCCAGACCGTTGCGGATGTAGCTCTTGTGGTTCTTGTCGAGCAAACGCTGCGACTCGGGGTCAAGCTTCTCGGTCTTCTTCTTGGCAGCGTCCACGAGGTTGAAGAAGTCCTCGCGCATGTTCATCTCGATCCCAAATTTGTCCATCAAAGATTCGGCTTCGTTCGAGGCATCGCGCAGGGCCTTTTCAGTGGAGACGGCAGAGTAGAAGCCGAGGATGTGCGACTCAAGGCCCATTTGGTCGTCGTCTTGGGCAACGGGGAGCATGACATTGGAAAAGGTGGCCTTTTCGGGAGTGATTTGCTTGACAATGTCATCTTGGATTTTGCGGGATTGATCGATCTACGGTGTATCAGCTGTTGTCGCTCTTTCGTGAGTTAGCGTATCGTACCAGTCTCTTTGTGTCGTCGAGGAGCGACTGCGGGGTCGCGGTGAACTTGGGAGGGGCCTGAGGCGGCTTCTTGTACTTGGAGGGAGCCATGGTGACGTTGGTCAAGGGTCTCGAGGGTTGGTATCCAAAGCGCGAGGGCTGTAGGTTGCCCAGGATAGCTTGGAGGCGGGAACCGAAGCGCGAGGAAGCCAGAACGAAGACGGTGAGGGCGAAGAGGATGAGGTAGAGGAGAGCTAGCCTAAGAGATCGTAAGCCCGCCAGCTTGAAGGATTCGCGGCCCGAACGGGCGATTCTATGCGGGGATGAGAATGGAGTACTGGAAGATGATCAAATGCAGACGCAATGTAGCAGGTGACGGTTGAGCGAACCTGGTGAGTGTGAATGATCTGGAGATGCGGCGCTGTTGGCGGAGCTCAGGTCGCACCCGCCGCTGAAGCTCGGGCCATTGTACCTGGCAGGGGTCCCGGTCGTCGTCCATCACCAGGGCAAATCAGGGCATGCGTTGGTTGTCTCCATTAGGAACAGGCAAAGTCCGTTAGTCTATATGTAAACGGTGTACCCCAAAGTCATCATCGTACTACGTGATTGCCGCTTTCGATGCTCAATAAGGGTTCCATGTAGCTGCACACCTGCGTCACGCGCGGCAGTCAGCAAAGAGCTGCTTCTATGGGCACTTTTGCTGGCATCTCAAGCCCTTTTTTCTATGCGGTTCCCGACTGATTAAATACTGTATACCTTCCAAAGCAGTTGAATATCGATCCGCCTAGTCCGACTAGGCACATGTAGTCAAACCCCAGTATGCCAAGGGACTGTCCCAGACAACTAAATGGCGCGGCAACGGTCCACTACAACTTGAGCCTCTTTGTGCTGAGCTCTGGATCCCATGCTAGACTATCACAGGAACAGAAAGCGTGCACATATGGTGTTTCTTTTGATCTTCAGTAGTATCCTAATCCTGTTTCTCACCTCGCTCTCTCACCTCGCAAGTGACGTGTAGTAAGGGGGTGGTACTTTCTACCATCAAGATACCGCATGAAATCCAGGCACGACTGTCAGATGATGATCACAACTGTATGTTGGGCGAACAATAGTCGGCGTCAAGAAGTCATCATGCTCTAGAAGGGAAGCTGCTCCGGAAGTGATAGCGATAAGCGAAGCGCGTGGTTGCCCGGTTGGACCAAACGACCGGGATGCGTCATCCACGATCCGACGCCCGATCACGTCCATGACCTCAGCGCACATCGTCGCGCTTCTCCCAACCTCCTGCACCACAGTTCCATCATGAAGACCGCTCTCTTGTCGACCTTTGTCGCTGCTGCGACTGCGCTGGCGGTGGTGCGCGAAGGACAGGCCCCGCTCCAGCTACCGAGTCAAGCTGATGCCGAGCTGTACCTGGTCGAGACGGCCCCGGGGGAAACCAAATGGGTGACGGAGGACGAGAAGTGGGAGCTGAGAAGAGCACGTCTATTGCATATCTGTGTCCTCTCTCAAGCTAACACTTAACTAGAACGGAGTCAACTTTTTTGACATTACCAACCACCAGGACTTCTCAACCCTGTCGCGTGCCACGGTCGACTTTCCCTCCAAGACGGCCTATGGTGATAAGATTAAACCTCTCTTGGAAAAATTGGACAAGAAGCAGATGCGCACTCACCTGGAAAAATTCACGTCTTTCCACACCCGCTATTACCGTTCGCAATACGGGCAGCAGTCATCGGCATGGCTGCTGGGACAGGTCAACCAGACCTTGGCCGACGCCGGCGCTCTTGACCATGGTGCCAGCGCAAGACACTTTGAGCATCCCTGGGGCCAAAATAGCATCATTGCCACTATTCCTGGGAAAACAAATAAGACAGTCGTCATTGGCGCTCACCAGGACAGCATCAACCTTTTCCTTCCGTCCATTCTCGGTGCGCCGGGAGCCGACGACGATGGTTCTGGCACTGTGACGATTCTTGAAGCCTTGCGGGTGCTGTTGAGCTCTGAAGACATCGCAACCGGCAAGGGTGAGAACACCGTCGAGTTCCACTGGTACTCTGCCGAAGAAGGCGGACTCTTGGGATCATCAGCCATTTTCCAGTCGTACCAAAAGGATGGTCGGGACGTCAAAGCCATGCTCCAACAGGACATGACGGGTTACGTCCAAGGAACACTTGACGCGGGAGAGCCCGAGTCCGTGGGCGTCATCACAGATTTGTTAGTGAATCATCACAACTTGCAAGCGGACACTAACAGCTCTCAGTGTTGACCCCCGCCTCACTGAATTCATCAAGGAGGTCATCACATCCTACTGTGACATTCCCTATGTCCTGACAAAATGCGGGTATGCCTGCTCGGACCATGCTAGCGCAAGCAAGGCGGGGTACCCGTCCGCCTTTGTCATTGAGAGCGACTTTCAATACTCCGACAAAAAGATCCACACCACCGAAGACAAGATCGAGTATCTCAGCTTTGATCACATGCTCCAGCATGCAAAGCTCACACTGGCACTGGCGTATGAGCTGGCTTTCGCCAAGCTCGACTAAGCCTTTCGGGCAGAGTCCCGTCCCGCAGAGTCAACTTCTCCACGAGCCGATGACTCGCATCCCTGAGCCGTGAGGAGTACTCTCGGGAGCGTTGCGAGGGACTTGAACGCCCACAACGGCCCATGAGTTACCATAACAGGAATAGAGTTGTTTTCAGTCTTTACATGTGCACTGATGTTGCAACCGAGATATTGTCAAGCTTCCCCGCGTTTAACTACCCCAGACGCCACATTGGATCTGCAGGCACGCAACGCGGCCGCGATGGACCATTCCCGTTTTGTCGCTAGTGTCCTTCTGCTTCTGCTCGCAATGTGATGGTGTTTCCCTTTTTCGTTTTCAAAAGGCACAAGCTCCATGTGCGCCTCAGGAGCGGGGCCGAGGATTGTATATGCAGGAGATCGTGATGCAACGTCATAGCTGCATTGGGCAGGAACAAATCAGGCAGTTCCTGAATATGCCCGAATCCCCAGGCTGGGTGTGTAGTCGAACGTGCTGACCCTCGTTACCGAGCCTAGGAATCAGGTGGGAGATGTGGAGAGTGGAGACGCGGAGAGGGAGTGTTGAGCGTTGGGTACTGAGCTTTGGACGCCCTCGACATGTGCCTTGGAGATCCTCGTCAATTGAAATATAAGATGGAAGCAGTACTCTTCCGAGACTAGCCACGGCTTCTCGCAATTCTCCAAGTCGGCCAAAGAGCACCATCTTTTCGGTGGACAGTTCCTCAAGAATTACCTCTTATTACCGTCATGCGTACCTTCACTTTGATCTCCGGTCTTTTGGCGGCCTTTGCTGCTCAGACCTACGCTCAAAAGGCCTGTGTCTCGTCGGCCTTGTCCCTCATTCCCCAGTGCGGTCAAGAGTGTTTGCTCTCCGCTCAGAAGGATGCTGGCTGCAAAGACGTGGCCATGACCGACTTTCGTTGCGGCTGCTCCAACTCGGAGAAGGTCCAGAAGAACCCTACCATTACGCAGTGCGTCTTGAAGGCCTGCAACCAGGACGTCAATCAGGCCTTGAAGGTGTCATCTGGAGCCATTGAGCTTTGCAAGTGCGTTGCAACAGCTCCCCCCGACACCGGAGCTGGTCCTACTACTCCAGCTGCTCCTCCAGGCGGCCAAATGCCTCCGATGGAGACTCCACCCCCTGGTGCTCAGCCTCCACCCGCCCCGGCTCCAGCACCTGCACCGAGCGAGCCACAGGCACCTCCTCCGCCTGCTGCATCTCCTCCCGCTGCCTCGCCGCCGACGCCAGAGCAACCTCCCCCAGCACCTCAGGGCCCACCAGCTCAGGCCCCACAGCCAATTGTACCCCCTGGCTGTCCACCCCCTGCCGTCACCAAGACGGTGTACCAGGCTCCTCAGGGCGCTCCACCCTCTTGATCGTAAGTCTCTTTGCCATCGTCAATCGATGAATCTGCTGCTGACTTTTCAGTGTACATATCAATGTCTAAGAAAGGTGGTCATGGCAAATCTCTACGCCATGGCTCCGTCCGGTATCTACTTGTAAAAAGGTTAACGAGGTGATGTGGCGGCGAATGAGGCAATGACTTTTCTAATTCAACATCGTACAAAAATCAAGGCTCCTGGGAGCACTGTACATACTCTGTCGATAGTACCTACTCTTTGCATATGCATTCCTTTCACGAGCAACAAGGTCGAGCATCACGACGTGACACCATGACATCTGCTAGCGGCAGACAGGCCTGGCCAGTGCGGAGAATGTTTCAAACATGTATGTGGCTTGAGGCCGGTTGAGACTGGTGTAGTAGACCGCGGGAGGCGCCCTTGCCAAGAGGTACATGTGAAGCGGGGATTGACGGTGGAGATGTTGACAGCGGTCCCTGACATCGGGCCAGGCAACATCTGATTCTCGGAGGAGATCTTCTCGGGAGTTTTTACGAGTCGTCGTCTGCTCGTGAGCTCGACCCAGAAGAGCTAGCAGCCGTCACGGTTTTGCTCGGCTCAAGTCATGACATGGTCAGAGGTCAACGGCTGACGCAGGAAGAGGGATGCGTAGTCCCAAAGGTTGAACAGCGGGGTCGAGTCAGCAATGACGGCAAGCGTGCTGAGAGAGAAGTGTTGTTTTGATGTTGTGCGACCAAGCTTTCGGTCGCAAAAAGCTACCAGTTTTGAGGTTGTGGGCAACGACACACCCCGGGCGACGATCTCCCGCAGACATCCCCGGAGCCGAAAGTCGGTCAACAACTCTCCTCTCTCCACGACAACCGCCTACCATTCCTCTGCTACCTTTGCAACGGATCATGCGCCCTCGACCTCTTCCTCAACCGTCTCGACTGCCTCCGCGACTTCCGATGTACGTCGTCCGCCATGCTTGCCGGAATCCCAAGTCCGTTTAAACACGGCTTGCTGCTGTCGCGGTCCGGTACTTCTGGCGACTCCTCGAAGCGCTCTGCGAACAATGGCGCCAGTATCCTCCCTTGGCTCGCGGCAGACTCGCCTCCGATCTTTGATCCCAACGTGGCCGCAGACGATGAGGAAGAACCCGACTTGAAAGAGTTGAATACCCAACTCGACATTTTGACCTCCGTCTTTCCAAACGTGCAGCCAGAAGTCTTTCGCGAGATGCTCGTCAGCTTCTCCGAGGAAAGCCGCCTCCATGTCGTTACCGAAGCTCTGTTGAAGAAACCGGACAAATGGGTGCGGGGTCGGCGTCGTGCGCCCCCACCCGAAGCTGGAAAGCCAAACACGGACACAGACAACAAGAACGAGACATGCAAGAGACTGCCCGACACAGAAAGGTTTCGGGGCGAACTATACAAGACTGCGGCAAAAGAGGCTCTGTATGCCGAGTTCAAGGGTCTGAGTCACTCCACGATCAAGGCCGTCTTGGCCGAGAGCAACTATTCGTACTCTCGCGCGCGCCCCGCGCTGCTGGCCGTGTCGTCCAAGTCGTGGAGGTTCTCAGTCACCAGCTTCTTCACTCGGAGACGTCTACCTTCCGAAGAGGAACACCCCCTGATCCAATGGAACAAACCAGACCCAATCGTTGGGGGACCATTGTTTCCTCAGTTAATAGCCACCAACAGCACCGAGCTCAACAAGGAATTGTACGACAGTTTGATTGCCCCGCTCATTGTCAAGCAAACAAAAGAGCAGGTCCAGAAGGATCACGAAATCGCAAACCAAATGAACGACAAGGAAGCCGAGGAAGCCGGAGAAATGTACGATTGCGAGTGCTGCTTCACGCCAAGCTCCTTTGAGCAAATGACTGTCTGCAGCTCCAGCGGACACTGGATTTGCACCCGCTGCGTTCGATTATCAATCAACGAAGCTCTCTACGGCCAGGGCTGGGCGCGTAGCATCAACTTGGAGCGGCTTGCTCTCAACTGCATTGCTCCTGTCACAGATGGCAATTGCAAGGGTTGTATATCGCAGGATTCGATCCAGCGCGCTCTTCTAGAGGACCCGGACGGCCAAGCAACCTTTTCGAAGCTTCAACAACGAGCCACCACTGACGCACTTCTCAAGAGTCGACTTCCGTTGACCCACTGTCCTTTTTGCTACTACGCCGAAGTGGACGACACATCTCTAAAGCTCCGGTTTACTCCATCGTGGCTACCAATCGACGCCGTATTCTGGATTTTCTGTTGCATCGCAACAATATTGTCGACTTTCCTCTTCTGTGTCTTTCCGCCAATTATCTTCCCCTCGTTCGTCGTCTTTGTTATTACTCCAGTCGTCGCCGATTTCGATTACACATCCATTTTCGCTCCGCTACAGCTTTCCAAAGCACGCGTCCGCCGCCGCCGTATGGGGCTCCGGTTCCGCTGCCGCAACCCTGCCTGTGGGCGTGACTCGTGCATCTCTTGCGCCGCCCGGTGGCGTGACCCTCACACCTGCCACGCCAAAGCCCTCGTCTCCCTCCGTCAGCACGTCGAAAACGCCATCTCCAATGCGGTGAAGCGGACATGTCCGCGCTGTCACACATCCTTCATCAAGAGCACTGGCTGCAACAAGCTCGTCTGCGTCTGCGGCTTTGCCATGTGCTACATTTGCCGGGCAGAAATCGGCGACGGCGAGGGCTACGCTCACTTTTGTCCACACTTCCGGGAGCGTCCGGGAGAACGCTGCTCGTCGTGCGACAAGTGTGATCTGTATCAGGTGGACGAAGAGGATGTTGTCAGGCAAAGGGCTGCGGAGAGGGCGGAGCGCGAATGGCGAGAGGTCAACAAGATGAGCGGGAAGGAGGGCGTGACGATCCGAAAGGACGTGTTGAAACGGGGCGCTCAGGGCAAAGGAAAGGGCGAGGACTTTGTGCGCATCTTTGGGATGAGGAAGTGGGAGGTTGCGCTGGACAGGATTGTGGATTTGGTTTATGTTTGAGATGGTCCGGATCTGCATTTCATGGTGTTTTGGGAGCGTTTTTTTCGAGGTCAAACGCATGCGCATAGATGGACCTATCCCTGTCTAGTAGACATCAATATCCAAACATAATGTTTTTCTACTCTGTAACTATACGTTCCTGGAATCTGCCCTACAACAGGTCTCAAGGATGGTGATGAGTGACGTCGTCCGACCGCTAAGACCCCCGCCCCTAGTAGAAGCGATCTACTCCTCCATCGTACGCGCAAGCGCGACTACGCCACTTTGCCCAGTCAACCTCGACAACACCCTTCCTTGCAACCAGTCGGATGCTCTCGCAACATTTCGAGTGCGCTGCACCATCACTCGCAGCTTCATCCGTATGAGATAGCCGACAATCCCGCTCGTTTTATTCTTTCGCTCAGGAAACGGTCATCTGCTATTAGCGCTCGTGTCACCTTGAAAAGTCATCGTTCTCACCTCCACAATTTTCCAACATCCCATCCCTTTTCCATTTGCAGTATTGTCAGGAACAGAACATAAAAAGAAAAGAGCATGGCAACCATGGAAAGCCACAACGCGGCCGTCAACGCCATCGCGGCGCAAGTCGGCGACTTCTTCAAACGCAAAGAGACGTTCCGCATCTATCACGGGTCGACCAACAGCACGCGGATCGTGCAATTCGATCCGGAGAGAATGATTGACATGAGCGACTTCAATCACGTACTGCGGGTAGACCGCGAGCGGCAGGTCGCCGTCGTCCAGGCCAACGTGCCCATGGACATGCTGGTCGAGGAGACGCTCAAGCACGGCCTCATCCCGCCCGTCGTCATGGAGTTTCCGGGCATCACCACGGGCGGCGGGTATGCGGGCGTAGCGGGCGAGAGCTCGTCGTGGAAGCACGGCTTCTTTGACCGCACGGTCAATTGGGTCGACGTGGTGTTGCTGAATGGCGAGATCATGCGCGCCTCGCCCTGGCAGAATAAGGACCTGTTTGACGGCGCGCCGGGCACGTATGGCACGCTCTGCGTGACGACGCTGTTCGAGATCCAACTTATCCCCGCGAAGGAGTATGTCGAGCTGGAGTATGTGACGGTGGACAGCGTGCCGGCGGCCATCAGCACGGTGCAAGAGGCCGTTCACTCGGCGACGGTCGACTACATCGACGGCATACTCTTCTCGCCGACGAGCGGCACCGTCATGCTCGGACGGCTGACGGACACGCCGTCGTCCCCTTCGACGCCCGTCAAGCGCTTCACCAGGCGCTGGGACAAGTGGTTCTACGTGCACGCCGAAAAGATCACCAAAACCACCAACGTACACACCCTGGATAGCAACCGCCGCAACCACGTCGAGCTCATCCCCCTCGTCGACTACCTCTTCCGCTACGACCGCGGCGCCTTCTGGACGGGCCGCTACGCATTCAGTCGGTTCTACACGCCTTTCAACCGCGTGACGCGCGCGCTGCTGGACCCGCTCATGCATACGCGCCCCATGTACGCCGCTCTCAACGCCAGCCGCTACTCGACGCAGTACGTGATTCAAGACCTGGCGCTGCCGTTCGACGGCGCCGAGGAGTTTATCAAGTGGAATGAGCAAGAGGCCAAGATATGGCCGCTCTGGCTGTGTCCACTACGCCTTAATGATGAAAACGCGGTGCCTCTGCGCGCCAAAGTCGGCCGTCAGGTCTTGCTGGATGCGCCGGAAGAGCAGAGCAAGACGGCAGAGGAAGGCGAGACAAACAAGACAGGTGCAGAAGCAGAAGCGAAGACGGGTGCGGACAACAGCTCCCCACAACAGCAGCCAAACGCCCCATCCCCCACATCCTCCTCAGCGGCCACGCCACCAGGGCCGACCTACATGCTCAACATCGGCGTGTGGGGCCCCGGCCCCCGCCAACGCGCACCATTCATAGAGATCAACCGCTCGCTTGAGCGCGCCGTCGCGCGGCTCGGCGGCTTCAAGTGGCTCTACGCCAACACGTACTACACGCAGTCGGAGTTCTGGCGCATCTACGACCGGGCGTGGTACGACGGGCTGCGGGCAAAGTACCGCGCGGGCGAGCCATGGATGGTGGAGAAGGGCAACGACGTCTGGGAGAAGACGCGGTCGCAGCAGGAGGGTGAAATCAAGGTGAGCGGCATAAGGGGGATCAGGGTTGCGTTGAAGATGGTGGTCAAGGAGAAGTTTGGGGGCGGCAGGGGCACTGCGAAGGGCACGCATTTGGTCGAGGTGAAGCCAAAGGGCGAGAAGCTGAAGAAGCGCTCGTAGCGCGAGGCTTCTTGTGTGTGGCCTATTGTTTTGGTCCTCAGGACGGAATTCCCGGGCATCATTGCTGTTCTTTGATCATTCTCATGATTCTTGTTTAATTTACTTTTTCCTCTTAACAGAGCGATCTTTCCAAGTCCCGTCTTGAAGCGCCTCATGTCTCTACACTCAATGATGAAATGCCTTGTACCCTGAAATAATCAACGTCATGAAGAAAATCAGACTGTCGCCCGTGGATAGCCAGTTCCCGACTCCTCAAACCAGACTTGGGCTCCACGGCGGGCGAAGGCACCCTATGCGATTCCTAGGATGCAATAACGACTTCGGGGCGGCCGGAAATGCGTCTTTCTATCACGCTCGGCTTTCTAACAGGTCTCTCCCTTCGATCCGTTTTTGAAATGCCACGTTGAGCACTCGAGCCTGGATCTAATGCACCAATTCTGGCGCGCAACGGTCAGTCAAACTACTGCATCTCCAAACACCAGAGACGCACCAAACGCTCATCCACAGCAGCTCAATCGACCTCCTTCTCCATCTCGGCCGCCAAAAACTCGGCCTCCTCCCTCATCTCCTCCTCACTCCGCGGGTGCCTCTCAGCATCCGGCTTGACCCAATCCCGCTCCTTCTGCCTCTGCTTCTCCCTCTGCCTCAATGCGCCCCCCACATCGCCCTCCTCGCCCTCCATCATCTCATAAATCCGATCCCCACCACCCCTCGTCTCAAGATCCCTCACTTTCCGCGGAATGACGTGCGCATGCACATGCGGCACGCTCTGACCAGCCGCCTCGCCATCTTGAATCGCGACGTTGAGCGCATCGGCGGCGTACACGCGCTCCACCATGCGCGACACGCGCTGCACCGTCAGGAAGAGGTCGCTGACTTCGGCGGGCGAGAGTTGCGAGAGCCGCGGCACGACGCGGCGCGGGCAGACGAGGACGTGGCCGGGAAGCAAAGGTTTGAGGTTCACGAGTGCGAAGGAGAGAGGTGTCAGGTGGAAGATTTGCGGCGTGATGGGGAAGGGCCCGAAGTGGAGGGTTGCGGTTGTGAGGGGGTGTGGTGGCATTTTTTTGGTGCGAGATGTTTGGGACTGGTGGGTGAGTTGGCGGAATCGAGGATTGATCGAGGTTTCTGAGTCTTTGCCGTTGGTTTTCGAGGAGGGTTGCTATTGGAGAAGGAGGAGAAGAACTTGTTGTGGTGTTGAAAGTTTGGAGCAGCTAGGTAGGTATCCTCGAGCTTGCTTGGGCGACGCGACTCGCGTCCTAGCTCCGCGCTACCTTCGTCATAGTAATTTCTTCCATCTCCATCTCTCGAGTCCACTTTCTATACAACCACCAACGCCCGCCAAACCTCTCCCACACGCCAATCCTCCACCTCTCCCTCTGACCAAGAATCCTCTTCCACCGCCGACATGGCCACCGCCTCTCCACAATCACCAACCAAGCTCTCCACAGTGCCCGTGCCCGCGCCAGCTACCTCCTCCTCCTCCTCCTCCTCGCCTTCAAACCCAAGCGACCACATCCACACCTACCACTGCCTCTGCACGCAGCTCCTCCTCGCAAGCACCACGCCGCTACCCTCCCTCCCACGCCGCGGCGGCGACGCCGACGACAACGCCACCGACCGCGCATACATCCTACCGCTGCCTGCGCCGCCCTCCTCCTCCTCGTCCACGTCCACCGATACCGCAACCGCAACAACGACAGACGCAGAGCAGACCGGAGACGAGGCCAAGTCACCACACTACGCGCTCACGCTCTCCCTCTCGTCGGACCGCACGCCGCTGATCATCCAGCGCGACGACGGGCTCGAGAAGCGCTACCTGGCGCGCTGCGGGCGGTGTCGCGTCGTGGTCGGGTATTGGCTGGACTGGAGTCAGTTTGCTTCGTCGGTGTCCGGAGCGGCCGGCAAGACGAGTGGGCGCAGAGAGGATGTCGTCTATTTGCTGCCCGGTGGTCTGTTGAACACGCAGGATATGGCGGCGGGCAAGAAGAGCGGCGAGGGTAAGGGGGTGTGAGGGAGTGGATGTAGGATGGAATTTTACGCTGCTTCAAGGCATTGAGGCAGTGGGCACGGGTTAGACTTCGGGGCTTGGGAGGGACAGCTCGATGTCGTTGGCGGGTGCTGCCAGCCCGAGCGGCGGCGGCTGGAATTGAGGTTCACAAGGACGCTGGCGGCTATACCCACGACAGATTGGATGCACCCGTAGTCCAATGGACGATGAGGCCGCGCCTAGTGCTGGCAAGATGTGGGCAACATGGCCAAAACGGTCAAGTCTGGCTCTTCGCAACTTCAAAAGTCTATGAAAACGGATTTTGGCTGGTGCACGGACGACAGACGAGGAGACGTCCAATGAGGGCAAGTCAGACGGGGTCTTGCAACTTCAAACGTCTACCAAAGAGCGTTTTGGCCGGGGCACGGACGGCAAGTCGAGGAGATTGCAGAACTTCAAAGGCCTGACTTGCCCCCCAAGGCTATGGATCCAGGAAAAGCACGGCAGTTCCAAAAGCTCAGTGCAACCAATGCTAGCATTCGGGAGTATCTCAACGCTATCCTATCCGCGTCCATCACGTCTGCACGAATCCGCCGCTTTCACCATCGAATATCATGTCCGCCCCCTGGCCGAAGGTATGTAGCTGCATGGCCAAGGGGGGCTCTGAGTGTTGCCCATTCCGCATAAACGCCCAATGAAAACACTGAAGCCCAAGTATTGCCTCCCGTTCCGCACGCGCCGTATCGTTCCAATCGGGTGGAGGGAGGGAGGTAGCCGTCGTCACGGAGAGGTAGAGAAGAGGATATTGGGAGTGGTAGTTGGTAGGTGCCAGGGAGGTAAGAGTAGGGGCGGGCCTAGTTTGCGAGGATGGTGGAAACGAGATCTGGCGTCGCGCAATGTTAGAAAATCAAATCCTAGGAACGTCGTCGTCCGACTGGTGTGTGACCGGTCAGCGGGAATGTAGGCTCAGCCTCACCTCTGTACGCAATCTCGCCGCTGCTGGTGTCGACGGCCTTGAGCAGCTCGTCGACCTCGTCGTCGCTCATCTTCTCGCCCAGATTCGTCAGGATGTAGCGCAGCTGCCCGACGCCGATGAAGCCCGTCCGGTTCTGGTCAAACACCTCGAAGCCGCGGCAGTACTCGTCAATGTCGCCCGGGTCGCGGAAGCCGCCGGGGCGGTTGAGGATCTTGCTGAAAGTGTCGAAGTCGACTGTCGCGCGAGATTTGTGTTAGTCTGGCAGTTTCTTTCGGCGTGGGCGCGGCCCGCAGTCGTGGAGGATGAGGTGGGCTAAGGGGCCCCGTCGGGCGGGCTTCAACTCACAGTCGCCGCCAGCCGTCTTCTCGAGGTCCTTGATCTCGGAGAGGGTGGGATTTTGGCCGCAGGCGCGCAGTAGGTCGCCCAGCGAGTCGAGCGAGACACGGCCGCTGCCGCGCTTGTCGAAGAGCTGGAACGCTTCTTTGTAGTTGGTCGAGGCCTGAGCTTGTGAGTTGTCGTACGCCATGGCTAAGAGAGAGTATGTGGTAGAGTGGTGGAAGTGGTAGCAGTGAGAGAGGACGCAGACAGGATAGAAAGGCAAGGAAAGTGCTAGGAGAGCGAGAAAAAAGCAAGGCGCTTGTTGATTGTTGTTGTGCAACGCGGCGCGGAGAGTGACTCTGAAGTTGAGTGGTGGACGAGGGGCTGGGTTCCGTTGCTGGGGGCGGCATGCAGTTCAGGGCGGGGACCGAGAGCGGAAGCCTACCATTCTTGAAGATGTTGCCGGCGCAGGGAGGGAGAGCGACAATTCGCCTGAGATATGCAAAAAACCTGGGGAAAGCTGGAGTCGCGAGGAAGCTGGAGATGGTTTGGGGAGATGGAGAGAAGGTGTAGGGACAATCCTCGGACAATGGATGGTCTAGCAGTCCAACTGGCGCTGAGTCCATTATGCGACCAAGGGCCGTTGCTATGGCCACCGCGACAAGCCGTCGACACGGACGTCATGCTACTGCTACACCACAATTGCACTACTTCCGACGCGCCATCACCAATCCTGTCCCCCACTCCAGCTCGAGCTGTTCGTCCGCCTTCAAGTCCTCGGCTTCCACTATCTCGTCGTAAATCAAATCCATCACATCGCCAGTGCCGCCAGCGCATCTCTTCTTTTGCTCAGGATGTGCCTCATCCCATGCATGGCACGCGCTCCACGTCCGCATATACTCTTTCCACTCCTCCACCGTTGCCCTTTGGCTCAACATCAGCTCTCCCTTGCCACTGCGCGGGCCTGACGTGCCGGGCCGATACTCTTTCCTCTGCACATCCGCAAAATACCGCTCGTCAGGCACAATGTCGCGGTACAAATTTTGGACAATATCACGCCCAGGCAGGGTCCAATACGGACCCAAAGCATCCTTGTCTCCAGAATAGGCCCACCGCTTGAGAATCGAAGTCGCGCGCGGATAGTCGACAAATTGCGGATCGGCATATCCCCAAAACGCGACGGTTCCGTCGCGCCGCAGCACGCGATGTAGCTCTGGCCACAGGCGCTCGTAGTCGAACCAGTGCGCCGCTTCCCCAGACACGACGGCGTCGATGCTACCGTCGGCCGCAAAGTCGAGAGTCTCGGCTGCCCCGTGCCGGTAGTGCACGTTGGGGAACTTGTCTGGAGGCGAGAGCTGTTCTGCCTGCGAAATCATGCCCGGTGATGGGTCGACGCCGGTGACGTTGAGGAAGCTCGAGGCCACATCGCGCGTCACGATGCCGGGACCGCAGCCTAGATCAAGAGCTGTGGTGCGCGGGCCTTGGTGATAGCTGAGGATTTTGTCGTAGAGGTGCTTCGGGTAGGTTGGGCGGAGCGCAGCGTAAGTGCTGTGTGCGTAGGAGTCCTTTCTGCATGAAAGTCAAAACTCTGGCATGAATCCAACCCTCATAGACGGTCAAGGTAGGTCATACGAGAATGTCGCCATGGCTTCAGTCGTTTGTGCAGCAAGTCTGCCAAGTCAGGTTTGCTCGTCTCCAGGGCAGTAAGAGAGACTACGAAATCAGTATGACCTCTATTATCAACCAGCTTCGTCAATACAACAAGATGACAATATACCCATTTCGCACGTAAGAGGTGACGTTGGCAATGACCCCGCCAGCCGTCTCCAGACTGTCCCGGATCGAGCAAAACCGGACCCGCTTCCGCCGTCTCGCAATGAGCACGCCATCTCCGGGATCTAAAGCACCAACGCAGGCTTACGAAAGTGTGCCCTACACTCGCAGAGAATGTTTGGTAAGACAGAACTCATCTTACGAAGAAATCCAACACGAGAATCGAGGCTTTGAAAGAAAGTGAGTGATGTAAGGTTGAAGATTAAAAAGAGCTTGGATTAGGGAGGATGGTGCAAGAAGTCCAATTCGGACCTTTCTTTGCCGCTCAATTTGCACAAAATAAGTAGACCGCAGTCGTCGACACTTGCAGGCCTTGGCCAAAAATGAGTGGCAGTCATGTCCGGCTTTCCATTTGGAAGTCCGCGCAGTGCCTTTCCTCTTTCGGGTAATGTCTTTACCCTGTCCCTATGCACATCCCAGTCGGTTACAAAAAAGTGTCAACTCCTCAGCAAAGCATGGGTACTCGGATGCTCCCTGTTGCTATCCATGTGAAGGCGAAAATACCCAAGTCCTCCAATCGCGAGGCGCTCCGGCGTCTGCGACATCAGCGAGGTCAACAGTATGGCCGTTGGTGTTCCCCAGGAGCTCAGCTTCACGGGCTCTGCTACCCACGGCGGTGGTTCGTGCCAGATCTCGGTCACCCTAGACCAGAAGCCCACCAAGGACAGCGAGTGGAAGTGCTTGAGCGCCCCCTATGCACACATCAACGCCTTTGGCAATCTCAAGGCTTGCTTGGATGCTCCCTCCCATCAATTTTATCACCGGTCTGAAGTTCTCCGTCTTGCTCTTTTTTGTTGCTCGATAGGCCGCGATTATCATCCTCAGCTAGCGACGGCAACATGAACGGGCTTATGAGTCGCCCTCCAGATGCCTATCATCCACGGCAAAAGTCATCTTTGAGGATTGGTATGATGTGTCACGTCGACGAAGGCAGTCAGCGGATACTTCCACGACACTCATGACTCCCATCAATGCGTGTCAAGCAATGTTTGATCAATCTAACCATTTCAGGAGGCAGAAATGGAGAGAGTCTGAACAGAGTCGTCGGCTGATTGTCAGACAAAGGCAGAATCAACAGAGGTCCTCACCGCTGGTGGAGGTTTCCCCTTTCAGAGGCCTCACGGAAGCACCTGCCCGCTCATCAAGTCCATCCCTACCTACGGTCCCTACCTACGGAGTCTACAGACGCCATCATTTGCACGCTCCCGCAGACGAGCCACGCGCCCAACTCCAAAGCCTTCCAGCACCACGATGACTTCGAAGGGCTACGGTCACATGGCCCCACATGATTCTGGACCAAAGACGCAAGCAGAGTGGTCCAAATGGGGTATGCAAGGAGTCCTCAAGCACGTTTGCAACCGACGTGCTCACAAGACTTAGCCATCATCGAAACGTCCGTAGCCGAGGCGCGCGCCATCTTCCAACCCGCGCCTTTCTACTGCACAGCCAAGGCAGCGCGCCGTGATATTCGCAGCCAGCTGGATAGGGAGCCGTCGTTTACCTTTCCGAGAGTGTCAAAGTTGCACCATGATTCCGTGCAGTTCCTCGTCAAAAGGTTGGAGGAGAGGATGGTGGCAGAGGGAGTCATCAAGGTCCTGGGTAAGTGCTATCGCAACGACAACCACGACGTTTTGGCTGACTGGTCGGAGAGTACAAGGACTCCTTGGAGTTCGTGCATACGCAGCTGGACAATCTACTAAGTCCGTACTGCCGCTGCTCGCGATGACTCCCTGGCTGACGCGCATATCAAATAGAGTCTTCCGGTCCGGAGGGCCCCGACCTGGATGACGTGGCCAGCATCCAGAAACAGTTGAACAAAATCTACGGTCAGTTGTGTCGCTCTTGCGCACGACGACAACCCCCTGCTAACACGCCGCGCAGAACACCACTTGGGCGTGGCGAACACTTTCGGCCCCAGGAAGGCTCAGTCCTCGCGGTCGCTACGGGCTGAGGCCGCTCCCTTCGAGTTGCCCAAATCTGACGACGCCAAAGGCCCTGCACCAGCCAACAATGACACTCAAGCTCAACCCCTCGCATGAGTGGTCATGGTCGGCGGAATCCCAGTGATTGAACCCGGCTTTTGGCGGTCAAACACGTAAAGGCGGAGGGAGGCTCGATATCGGTATGCAAGTCAAATGGCGTTTTGGCAGGGACAAGGCAGAGCAGACCCCCTGATTACGGTTGGCATCTCAGTCGTTTGAATCGCTGAATTGCATCTTAGTTGTTTAAATCCCTGGCAACCTCCGTCGGTGATTCAATGTTCCCACAAACTCACAAATCCATCTTCCCATCCCCATCCTCTCCCTCCCGCGGTTGTTGATCGACCATTGTGACCCTCTCCAGCCTCAAGTCCTTCACAAGCGGGCAACCAGGCATCCTGCCATCCAACCAATCCTTAAAAAGCGGGATATTTTCAAGCTCCGGCTCAGCGGGCCAGTCGGCTGTCCCCATCATCATCACGTTAATCACGGGCCTCCTCCGCATCCCGACCCTCTGCATCAAGTCCACCATCTTCTCCACCCTTTCGAGCGTCATGACGCGTCCATGCTTTTCCTCCAGGGCTTCGGCGATGGCCGGGTACAGAGATGTGTTGACGAAGCCGCGCCGCCGGCGCAGCGTGGCGACGGAGTGCTCCTCGCCGCTGGGAGGTGGTGGGCGGATGGAGGGCTGGAGCCAGGAAGGCATGATGTGCTCGAGGTCTGGGCCTGTGGTTGGGAAGGCGGTCATGGGTCTGTAGCCCGAGAGGGACACTGATGCGTCGGGGCTTGGGCAGCGCCTGGGGATGCCGAGGTGCGCGGGGATTTCGGAGTTTAGCAGAGCGACCAGCTCGTTGGCGTTTTGGAGGTCGTCGGGTGCGGCCGGTGCTGTCGTGGTGGTGGTGGTGGTGGCGGTTGGTGAGGCCATGGTGATGAGAGATGTGTGTCGAGGGACCGAGGTGCGGTCGTAAGTCCAGCTTAGCATGCGCGCGGATGTAATGGGTGGAAGATGCAGGTGGTTTTCTTTAAGCGCGTGGAATTGTTGAGGCTGTTGAGTGAAAGATTCCATGGGTCGATACCATCTCCTGGACCAGCGATCATCCTGTGTGGTCTCTTCTCAAGTCCCGATAGCCGTGTGTCGAGCAGTATGCATGCTCTCTTTGCTTCCAATACTCTTTGCTAGTCTTTGACTTCGGACGGCTGAATCAGTCTTGATAGGTCAGTGAGTAATCCGACTTTCTCTTTCCATAGGCGTGATGCCGCAGACAGGCACACTGCAACTTCAAAGTCCACTAAATCAGGGGAAATGCACAAATGATGGAAAGTAAGTGCGTAATGCATAGATGATGCCTGCTTACTATTGATCATTCGTCCCCAGCCCAGTACGACCTGATATCGTTCACCTTTTTTGGATGCCCTATGTCGTAAATGCATCTTGACCTGCCCATTAGACCAATCCTTTACCTAAACAGCCCCAGAACCGCAAACGAACGCCACGCCCATGGAAGACAACCACCGGAATACCCACCTACTCCAGTTTCTTCATCAAGCCCCTTCTGACCTTCGTGTTGACAACACCGCCCAGACCAAATGCCGGCACGATGCGGCCGATTCTCGCCAGAAAGCTTGGTCCCCATTCACGCACAACCTTTGTAGAACGCTCCGACCACCGGACCGAACCCGCAGGTCTGTTATACAAGTCCAATCCAAGCAGGTGTAGCGGCGTACTGAGGATCTGAACAGCAGCAGGCGCAGCGAACTGCGCCGCGCTGGCCGCGTCAACATGACGACGGAGCGCCAAGCCTAGAGACCCTGTTGCCTTGTCCAAGCTTTCTCTGATGTGTGGCGCAAGCAAGGGCGGAACGTTGAAGCTTGCGAAGATGGTGAGCGAGTCGCGGAGGGTGAAGAGGGCGTAAGTGGCGGCAGGGATTTTGGCGACGGGGGCGCCGGGGCGGCCGAAGAGACGTGTGAACTGGCTGTCTTTGTACAGACAGAGGGCGAGGTTGCAGCTGCTTGTTGCGGCGAACTTGGAAGGGCCTGCGGTAATGGTTGACGCGGGAGCATTGGTCGTGGTGCTGACTACGGTGTCGAGCGTGTTGGCGGAGAAATAAGTACCAGTGTACAGTGTGAAGATGAGAAAGAAGGGCCGGGAGATGATGAACTGGTGTGGTCGGAGGAGAAGCGTAGTCAATGATGTTCGGAGCGACGTCAAAAGAGGACTCCGGCCAGAGGCATTTTCTATAATCGCACTGGAGACGTCAGCAAGTTTGTAGAGGGGTGTCGTGTGATGTCGATAAACAGCCTACCGATCAATCATGGTAATGACCGGCGCAACCAGCCCGCCAGCACTCGCGGCAGACAGCAGATCTGAGCCCGTCCGTAGACCCAAGTTGCGGGTGTTCCATCTGGAGTCGCCATGAATTGCGCCACTCTGCGGGCCTTGCGCAGCGCCAGCAGAGGTTGTTTCCAACGACTGTTGCGGCGATGCGCGCGAAAAAGGCGTCTCTGCCTCCTTCATGGCTCTCACCAGTCTGCCTCCTCTCTCTCCGGGTCGAAGCAAAAGAATGAGGGCCGCACGTCGAGGCGTGGGCGGAGTGACGCAAGTTTAGTAAAAGGTGAGCGCTCAGCAGCAGTTGGTTGTCGGGTGCGCGACTCATGAGTTGGGGCCCCACGCTGCCGATGTCGGCCTCTTGTCCGACCTCTGTCGATACGCGAACCACCGGTTGAGCCCAGGCAAGGTCCACTCCAGATTCCAGATTCCTACTCATACTCCGGTTGAGGAAAGTGGATAGTCAGCGCATCTGTACCCTCGACGGGCGGTAGCTTGACCAGCCAATTCTCCCAGAACCGCAGCCCGTCGAGTCCCTGGTCTCGGCACAGTGCTCCCCTTTCTTCGGCCATTTCGAGCTCCTCTGTGGCGACTCCAACACTCCAGCCAAACCGCTCGGCCACTTCCTGTGCAGTGACGCCTTGGCCATATTGATACCAATCCCAAGGGACCTCTGTCTTGGGTGGAATCGAGTGCAGCTCCTGTAGCCAACCGAGCAGGCTGGCAACCGTCTTGTCGTCTGTGCGATCCCGTCCCTGTACAACCAGGAGCCCGCTCTTGAACCGTCGCAGGCGGATGGGCAGCTTGAGCTTGTCCCACATCTGTGCCGCCCTCTCAAAGTCTGTGGGACTGACGAGCTCCACTCCACCGCGGGCTCGGTTGAAGACGGCCCAAAGATCAACAAGACTCATGATGCCTCCCTCGCGTTTCAGTATGCCCGTTGTGTCATCTGTGAGAAACTCTGCAATGTTCCTTGCCAGCTCCGAAATGTACAGCGAGTCTGACCCGGATCCCAGCATGTCTTTTGTAGTGACCAGACCTAGAGCGTTGGCCGACTGCGAGAGAACCGCGCTGGCTTCAGAATTTCCGTTGCCAGTAATGTTTGCCTGACCAGCGAATTGCTCGGCGAGCGCAATGATTTCCTTGGCCGAGGTCATCAACGCCTCCAGGTCCTCAAAGGCATTTCCAATCATGACCTCGTTGTTCTTGCGCTGCTCAATTCCACGCCTTTCTAGACCCGCGATGCCAACCACTTTATTCCGCATGGGAAGTCCGTTCGAGGAAGCCGCTCCATCGTCAGCAGGCTTGGGGATTGGGGGAGCGCTTTGTAGTAGCCATTTGCGTTGCACAAGGGCACTTTTCAACCGCTCGTAAAATATCTTTTCGCCTCCAGCTCGAAATGAAAACTTGATGCATTCAGGTCCGTCCTCGCTGGGAGGTGCTCCGCTGAGAACTGGCGCTGGCGACTCGGTCCGCCTAGGCCTGGAAAATTCAAGACCTGGATCCGTAGACGTCACCAGGGAGGCTCCGCACATTTCGCAGCTCAAAAGGGAGGGGTGGTTTTGAAATGTGCACCTTGGGCATTGAAAAGCAGACGACCTCGGAGAGCTGCCACTGTTTGATCCACGAGCGTACGGGTCTTGGTCAACTACGGGCGAGGGGATAGTCTCCGCCTGCGCCTGTCTGTTGGCAGCGATGGCGGCCTTGATCAGATGGACCAACGGCGGCTTCAGCCCACAAGCCAAACATGGTGGAAGCGGCGTATTGGCGTTGGCCACGGCAGGATCAAAATTGGAGGGAACCGGGTTGGAAAAGGAGCATATTGGACATATCCACGTTGCCGCAGTAGTTGGTGGGGGTGGAGGAGCTGGGCGCAGCGGACTTCCACGACGTGGAGGTGTGGACGTCGGGCTGAAGGTTGGTGAAGGTGCTGCACCTCGTAAGGAAAGATTGGGACGCTTGTTCGGCTTGGGATACAGAGTGATTTTGGGGGAGGACTTCAGAAAGCCAGCCTGCATGATGCTTATTAGCCTGGCAGTGACAAGGTTGCGGCAGCCATACATAGAATTCAGGTCTCTCGACATCTTTTAGATTCAGCGCTACAGAGTGCTTTCGGGGCTCCTTGTTGTTGACATAACAGGCCCGGTGCGAGGTCAAATAGGCGTGACCGTCCTGGTAGTTGGGGAGCTTGTACTTTCTGCATGACGACAGCAGTTAGCCAAGCTCGTGTCGCGTCGCGTGCACAGCTAGCTCACCCTTCATACAAGCCGACGGCATCCTGGACAAACAGCAGCGTCTCGTCGGGCAACAGCTCAGGACGCAGGGCTGTCGTCAGGTCCAGCTGGTGTAGCAACATTTGCGAGGAAGAGATAAGATGCGGGCTGCAGATTGAGCTCCGTACGTCGTGCCATCGACAGGCTGGGCGCGTGCCGTCAGCGCCAAGACACGCCCGTTTGGTTCGCTAAGCCCGAGTCCTTGGGCACTTGAAGACTCCACAGACCACGCCCACACCGCACTCTCCTTCTTCAACCTCTCACCCACTCAACACCCTTTCTACTACCCATATCCTGCCGGCTTGTCACCTTCTTTCAGCTCCTGCGCTTTCACCTCTCTCGTCTGCATCATGTCCGCCTCGGTTCCGTGGCGACCGGCCGGCGCTCAACCCACCATCAATCGTAAGGGCTCCTCCGTCGCCTTCTCTCGACCTCGTGCTGACCCTCCAGCCACCCCCGCGCCCGCCTACAACACCGTCTCTGCTCGTCGTTCGTTTGACAAACCCGACTCTGCCCCTACACCCCCCGCTCCAGCTCCCCCAAAGTGGCCTCCGTCTGTTCGCCAATACGTGCAACGGTCCTTCACCCCCGAGGCTTTGGATGCCAGCATTCCCCGTGACGAGCTAGAAAAGATGCTCAAGAAGATCATCACCGAGGCTACCGAAGCAAATGCGTTGTACACGACCGACTGGGATAACCACCCGCTGCCGCAACAGCTCATTTTAGCACAGCGGGCCAAGAACGCCAACCTTGACAAAGCACCCTGGAGGAACCACAGCGCGACGCCCGAGAAGACCATGAAGGACGTTTGTGACGGCCCACTCGCCAAGAAGCGCAAATCACCAGAGGGAATGACCAATGCTGATGATGAGTCGTTGCCACCATGGCGGAGAACTAACAAACGAAGGATTGAAGATCGCATTGAACCCACCTCACCAGTAGTACGCAGCCTCTCCGACCGCATGGAGAAGCGTCACCACATCAGCCCACCCAACGGCTCAAGTAAGTACACGTCGGACCTGGAGAGACGCCGGCAACGATTCGAGAATGACAAGGCCGGGGGTCAATCGCCACGTCCTTGGAACACCTCGTCGCGGAGCGACTCGCCAAGCGACGCCAACGACGGCCCGGTCGTTGGCACATGCCAGAACCTGGAAAAAAGATATCTTCGTCTGACGGCCCCGCCCAAGCCGGAAACGGTGCGCCCGCTGCAAGTGTTGGAGAAGACGTTGGAGCTCCTCAAGTCCAAGTGGAAAAAGGAAGGAAACTACACGTACATTTGCGACCAGTTCAAGTCACTGCGCCAGGACCTGACGGTTCAACACATCAAGAATGACTTCACCGTGACGGTCTACGAGATTCACGCGCGCATTGCGCTGGAAAAGGGCGATCTTGGTGAGTATAACCAGTGCCAGACGCAGCTGCGTGCACTGTACGCCTTGAATCTCGGCGGCCACCCAGCGGAATTTCTGGCGTATCGTATTCTCTATTTCATCTACACGCAAAACCGAACCGACATGAACGAGGTTCTGGCCGATTTAACCTCTGCAGACAAGTCTCAGCCCGCAGTCAAGCACGCACTGGACGTGCGATCTGCTCTTGCGCTGGGCAACTACCACAAGTTTTTCAGACTCTACCTCGACACGCCCAACATGGGCGCTTACCTCATGGACATGTTCATTGAGCGTGAGCGCCTGGCTGCTTTGGCTAACTTGTGCAAAGCGTGAGTGCACCTTGTTGATTATAGAGATGAAGCTGACGAAGGCAGGTACAAACCCCACCTCAACATCAGATTCCTCACGGACGAGCTTGGATTCGACAGCTTCCAAGACTGTCTTCAGTTTATTTGTGACAGGGGAGCGCAAGAGCATTTGGAGCAAAAGAGCGACGACGTGGTCATTTTCCACACCAACCCAGTTTCGGCACAGCTATTTGCACAAGCCAAGGCGGTGGCCTTTCGACGCGTCGATCTCAAGGGTCAGATGTGAGGGGATGGATTTTAATAGAATGACGACGGGTCGAGCGGCTCTGCAGCTCGGACCGTAGCGTGCGGAAGTGGGTCGAGCTGGGGAGATGGGCGTCAGCGCTAGCAGGCCATGGCGGTCCCCTGTTGGCTGGGACCATGGGGATGGGATCAACGACAGCGGCCATGGAGCGTGAGGCTTCTATCGGCTGGCTGGGCTGTATGCTGGATGGGCCAACTTGGCACGTCTCGAGATTTGGAGTAAGCCGAGGAATCATGACGATGTAGAGTAGAAGGCATTATGAAGTTCGCTTTGTCCGAAACGGGAGGCTTGAGTACCCCTCAACCGCCGCAGCCGAGCATCATATTCATGCGCAGTTGACAAATGCCTAGAGGAGGGGTAGACTACATGTTCTCACGAGTAGAGGATCCCCAGACATGACGTCGACGGCAGGGCATGTGCGGTGGCTGCTGATGGCTGACGGGCGGTTGGGCTCTGCTGGTGGTGGGTGCAGCGGAGGTGCAGGTACAGAGAAGATGAAAGACAACGGCGGCCAGTGAAGGCGATACAGGCCGGATCCAGGCCGGATGCTTTGATGGTTCTCATTGTTGCGTGTCGCTGTGGCTTGGAGCACGAGGCGTAGTAGAGTAGGTACCTAAGACTAAGAGAGAGAGTGTGCCGCTTTCTTTTTGCCGCGCCCACCATTGAGTCTGCTGCAAGTCTTCGAGCCCAAGACGAGGACATAGACATTCTCTTTTCATCAACGGCTTGTTCGTCTGCAACTCCAGTCGTGTGCTCATCACAACCACTACGCGCTTGTTGCAGTGGACCCCCCGCCTCCATTCCTCAGCGCGCCTGCGACGCCGCCCGCGCCCAAAACCTTGCACTGGCACCGAGAGCCCCAAGGCCGCTGAGCCAGTCCGCGTCGGGTCCAGTCCAGTTCCATTCATCGTCCTGCTGCTCCTCCTCGCCCTCTTCACCACCCGGACACCAACCTCGCCCTCGACCGCTCGACTACTCGACCCGCCCGACCGCCGATATACTTCTCGCCGTTACACGCCCGTCAGCCCGTTGGCCCCATCGCTGCTTCAACTTGCTGCTGGAGCGCTCCTCCCACCCGACGAGTCGCCATGGTGAAGGTCAGTTCGCTTTGCGCGCCCACCCACGACGGAGGGGTCGTCTGTGGACCCTGTGCGCGAGCTGACACGAGTCTTAGTTCCGGAGATCCATCAAGAGCAGCGACAGCAAGGCGGACGTCAAGCCGCAACACATTTCCATTCCTCCAAAAGATGCCATAGCCATCGTGCCACCGAAAAAGGTACAGATACCCAAGTCGCAAATGCCTGCACACATTTCTGCCCGCCGCCTTTTGCCTGCAACGCCCGCGACGCAATCCCCAGCCCAGCCTTAGCACCATCCCATCCCTGGGATTTGCACCGTAATCCCGAAATTATTGCCACTCTCGCTAATCCATCGCGACCCAGGTTATTAAAGCTCTCTACGATTACCAGGCCCCCGAACAAGACCATTACCTCAGCTTCAATCAAGGCGACTTTTTGCACGTCGTCGGCCGCGAAAACGATCCTGACTGGTACGAGGCATGCAACCCGCTGCACGGCTCGCGCGGTCTCGTTCCAGTAAAGTACTTTGACATTGTCGGCAAAACCGTCAGGGACAGCGGCGGCTCCGTCGCTGACATTGGCAACCTTCCGAGCGCTGGTCACGACTCCGGCTACGCAGAAAAGACTTCGGCTGAGCACGACGCGAAACCACTGCGCATCTCAAAGTCTATGAAAGGGACAGGCGCCATGGTTTACGGAGTTGTAATGTACGATTTCAAGGCCGAGCGCCCAGACGAGCTCGAAGCCAAGGAGGGAGAGGCCATCATCGTCATCGCCCAATCCAACCCAGAATGGTTCGTCGCAAAGCCCATTACGCGCCTGGGCGGTCCCGGCCTCATTCCCGTCTCCTTTATCGAGATTCGCGACATGGCTACCGGCCAGCCGGTCCCCGATCCGCATGAAGCTGTGCGCGCGGCTGGCGTGCCCCGCGTCGAGGAGTGGAAGAAGATGGCGGCTGAATACAAGAATGGGAGCATCCCGCTGGGCAAGTTGGACACGAATACGCCGCAGGCGCAACAAGGCGCCGACAGGACAAGTACTCGCAGCAATGGCGCCAACGGTTACAACGGCAATGTAGGTTCGATGCGAGGGTTGCGCCATCACACTGCTGACCACCTCCAGTCTCACTCCCGCGCCGGAAGCGCCGCGCAAAACTACGGATACCGCAAGTCGCACGAGCCTGAGCCCCAACCCAAGCCTGTCGCGCCTGTCACCGCAAGTGTACCAAGGTACTGCTTCGCTAACGATATTTTCTGGTTCATTGTCGAATGCCAAATGGAAGACGGCACTTGCTGGGAGCTCTCGCGACTTTACCAAGACTTTTACGATCTTCAAATTAAACTCATCAATGCCTTCCCGCTCGAGGCTGGCCAGGTCGAAGGAGTGGAGCGAACACTGCCATACATGCCAGGACCTGTCACATACGTCACCGATAACATTACCAACGGTCGCCGCGCAAACTTGGACGACTACATCAAGAATCTGCTCAAGCTAGGGCCTCACGTCACTCGCTCCGACTTGGTGTGCCAATTTTTCAAACCGCGAGCCGACGACTATGAAATCGACCCAACCGTGAGCGCCGACGGCTACAGACTCTCTGGTGCGTCCCAGCAGTCGGCGACTGACCACTCGGCCGGCGCTTCGCGGCAATCATCAACCGGAAACCTGCGGGGAAACCATCACACGCGCCAGGTATCAAAAGCTCAATCCCTCCACCCACACCAATCGCACTCGTCGCACTCGTCGCATCCCTCGCACCAATCCCAACCGCCCATGAAGCGAAACAACAGCGCCATTACCCAATCCTCTATGGGCTCCAACCAAGGAGGCACCGGCGTCGGAGCACACAAGATCAAGGTGTGGCTCGAAGAGGACAATTGCGTGGTAATCCGCATGCCAGCATATTTCCGATATGCCGACTTGTACAAGAAACTGCAAGAGCGGCGAGCACTGGAAAATGGAGGCAAAGGTGCGTTAACAGAGGAGTTGCTCATCGAGTACCGCGACGAGGCCGACGGCATCTACTATCCGATTGAAAGTGACGCCACCTTGGAGGACGCCATTGCACGCTGTCCGAAGCTGGTGCTGTGGGTGTCGCCCGTGCAGTAATGCAACGTACAGATTCTTGGGCGCCTGGGCGGATTTCTCTGATTCTCAAAAAAGTCAAAACTTCTCTGCATGCAAGCAATCAAGCAACCAAGCAAGTACGCATCGTCATCCAACAACACACGCACCACAGGCGCCACGGGAGGGATATCGAATCAAGAAAGCAAGCATATCGTTTGGAGATGAGGTTCGTAAAGAGTCACGGTCAGTCTGATACATCTGTCAGCGCGGGCTGATGGATGGATCGATGGAGATGGACCGATTCAATCACGCAACAACCACGGCCGGCAACGGAATAGTTGTTTTGCGGTCGGCAGGACAGAAATCAGGCGAGCAAAAATCGTCCTCTTGGTTTAGTTCACTCAGGAAGGAAACGGAGGCAGGTTAGCTGGGGCGGCATCAAGTCAAGGTGTGGGGGGTCAGCGGCATGTTTTGTCGTTCAGTTATTCTTTTGTCGTTCGTCGTTTGTCGTCGGGTTTTGCTCTTGTTTTTTTCCATGAGGGGTTTTCTGCTCTTGCTTCTGTTTCGTTCCTTCCATTCTTCTCTTCTCTCCCAACTTTCTTTTCCTTTTGCTCAACTCACGAACGGAATGATCGGATGGTTGTCTTCGGCCAAGTCTCTTTTACCTCTTTTCTTTACTCTTCTTCTCCTTACCAACCTTTTTCTTACCCTTCTCGACTACCACTATTTTTCTCCTTCTTCTTTACCCCTTTACCGGAGAGGTGTGCGCGTTTTCTGTTTGGCGAGTGGGTGGTCGTTCTGTCTGTCAGTCGGTCAGTCGGATGATGGAGTGGGATGGTCGGTCTACCGGATGGACGGACGGCGTCGATCCAGTCGCATGTGGCGTTGGAAGCGGACGGCGGAGGAGAGCATAACGGACTGAAGGAATGCTCGGAGGTTGGTCTGGTCGCGTCGCGTCAGACCTTGCCAACAGGCAAAGAAAGAAAAATCGATTTCGAACTGAACCATGCTGTCCAACCTTCTTCCTTGTCAATCCGTCGTTCCCAAATATCCTCTGCTCTGCCGACTCCTTTGGACCGAATCCGTCCTCGTTATGAATTCATCGCACCGTGTGCTTTGCTTGACGAGTTTGGCGGCTACACTCTGCGAATTCGTGCGCGTCGTTTTTTTTGAGGCATATTTGCTCTTTTGCAGGTACTAGCTGGTGGATGCGTGGACACTTGCTTGATTGCGGGACTGTTGTACAAAACCTCCGAGCGTGTTTGAGCGAGTGTGGTTGTCTTGTCTAGGTAGGTAGGCAGTAGGTAGGTAGCTAGGTAAACTAAAGTAGGTAGGTACTAATACTGCTTCGACTCGCTTCTTCTCTCGTCTATTCTTCCTTCCGTCTCGTTCCTTTTGTGAAGGCCCACACTTACCTCTTGGACACAACAAAAGAACAATAGCAGCAGCGCAAACAGCGACTCGAACGCCGGTCAACTGGCCGTAACGCCCGATTGGGTAATTAAGGGGCGGTTGGATGCTTCTTTCTTATTGGTGCAGGGGGAGGGGGTGAGTGGTGAGGGGTTAGGTGGGGAGGCGCTTGAGGACTCCCTGTGGTCATGCTTCGAAGATAGTGCAAATCTCCAAGCCTTTGGGTGGTTGAATGCTTTAATGCTCCCTGTATGCGCGCAAGAGGAACGTCAATAGTCCGAGCAGAGGCGAGTGAAGGCTCCCTGTAGTCACGCGTTAAAGAAAGAGTTGTCCAAGTTTCCTAAGGATGATGCGCTTGGCTGCTCCCGGTGTACGCGCACCTGCCTCACCTGCCTTGGTGGCTTTAAGGCGGCTTGCACCATCAACCCCTGAAACAACTTCATGTCCTTATGCTCTTCAACACCATCATCCCCAAGTTCCACCTCCATCTCCATCACCATCACCGTATTCTCCTCAACAAAAGCAAACCTCAAAACGAGACCAAAAACTCAACAAAAGAAAGCCGCTGCCTTACCACCGTCGAGAATCGAACTCGCGTCTCCAGCCAGTCTCCCGTCACACCGCACTCACGCTATAACCGAGGGACTTGGCCCTGGACGTGGCATGCTCGTAAGTCATGCGACGGTGGCTACCTGCGAGGGCTGGCGTGCTACCACTGCACCACGGTGGCTTTTGGGGTTGGGGTTTGCGTTGGTTGTTGGGGAGGAGGAGAGGTGAGGGGTTATGTATACAGGGGGCTTGCCCCTGATGGAGTTTTCGCTCACTAAGTGTGACAGGCAGATTTCAGCTCTGGCCTCTGGCGCCACTTTCGAGAATGAAGCATTTCAATTCAAAGCCAAACTATCGAACAGCCTGTAGACTGAAGGAGTGATGAAGCAACAATCATGGAAGGATACAGCCGAAGACGTAATGAGCGCGTGTAGGGGACCAATCAGAAAGACGAAGCATTTTCCCCCGAACAGATCAGAGTCCACAAGAAACAAAGCGAATGACTCGAACAATAGCGGTCTTTGTGTTCTTGCCAATCTTGACGGCCTACGCGTTGCGTGGTCGCTGAACTGGTGGTCCGTCAGTGGCGGGCGATGCCTTCCTCTTCTTATCCGCCGACTTCTTGATTCGACCTTCGTTTTGTCTCTTTTTGTATGCCGTGGCGAGTTTGTGGAGCGCTTTGAGCTTGACTGCGTATAGATATTTCACATGGAACCAGTCGTGCTTCATCATGGTAACAGCGTGTCTCGACCAGAAAGAACAGCTTTGAGAGTTCCGCAGCAACTCGCTCCATGGTTTTCGTGGCCGTTCCTCTTCTCACTTCACACTCAAAGATCCATTCCGCATCTTGGAATAGCGCAACAATCTCCATGCCCGTCCGATCGCTGATCCGGCTCCTCAACGAATGTGCCAGGTCGTCGAGTTTGGGATCATCGGCCGCCAGGAAGAGATGCCGCGCAATGAGCCAGTGGGCGTCTTCCTTGAATTCGTTTACCGTGTAGTAGAGCTCATATAACTCTTCTTCGACCTTTTCCATCTTTTCCCCCTTAAGATCTTCATCGAAATTGTCATCGAAAATGTCGCTTCCCAAGTCTTCATCGGGCTCTTCATCAGGATCTTCATCGGGCTCTCCATCAGGATCTTCATCGGGCTCTTCATCAAGCTCCTCTTCGGACTCTTCGTCAAGCTCCTCATCGGACTCGCCTTCACCGGAGTCGCCGTTGGGCTCGTCGCTGGTCTCAGGAGCCACTGAGCAAGAGTTGGCAACGGCGGTTTGTGAATGCAGCTCGGGTAGAGCTGTTGCTGCGGATACGATGTCGCAACGTTGCTCCGCCTCGGTCTGCGTGGCGGCTGTTTTGTTGCTTGGTTCCATGATCTTAGAGCACTCGAAGGCCTTCTGTTCTGAGCTGCAGTGCTTTCGACAGTGTTCTTCTCGCTGTGCACAGAATTGATCAGCAGAGGTTCCAAAACCGTCATCGTCGTAAGTGGACTCACCGGGTCACACAAATTTTGTGGCTCAACTCTAGTGCATGGAGAGCGCCTGTCTCTGGCGTGGGTTTCTGTTAGTGGCGAGCAGCAGAAAAATGGGCCGGCAAGATGTCTGTAGATGTATCCGTTTCATCCACAAAGTAATCCGCAAATTCTTATCAGGGGAGAGCGCGGGAATTTTGAGTTTGGTCAAGGCTCAATCAAAATGCAAGCACTCTCTCCGCCTCAGCCGCTGACCCCACTATCGCGTCCATTTGGCTCTCGACGCGCCATTCACGCGTTGCACCTCCATCTGCGTGCAGGCCGAACCCTACAGTCGACATGAACCTCAAGCAAATTTGCTGGGAAGAGTGAGAGACAATGCGACAGCTGTCTAAATGACCAGTGGATTGATCCAAGCTATGGAAACGGTAATCAGAGCAAAAGTACGTGAATCCTCGGTGTATTAGGGAGAAAGTGTTAACAAGGGGGTCTTTAGGGGGTCGGTGTTTTGTACATCATCACAGTCATGGTAAGAAGAGTAAGATATGATGGAGCAGTCGCCGGGATTATGATCAGTTCAATTCCAGCTGTTTCAGAAGTGACTGTAGAAAATACCCAAATTCTCGGTTCAGTCGAAATTTTAGGGACAAAGGAGATTTTCAGGGGGTTGGAGTCGTGACCGGCCGGGGCTGTAGTGGCATGCTCTCGCGAGTCTTGCAGGTCTACGTGATGCGTCTTCGCTGCATTTGACGTGGCAGAAGACGCGAGCCTCTTCTCAATTAGTTTTTGCTCTATCCAACCGATCCAACCAACCCTCTCCATTCTCTTGAATTCTTTCGTCAATCTGTCGCGCCACTCTTTTGACATCTCTCCAAAACGCTGGAATTTCTTGCCGGATTGTCCTCCGTCTTCGCCCAAAATTCCGTTCTCGTTGTATTTTAGGTCAAGCTGTGACACCATTGAGTCGCTCGGCCTCTCAATCACTATCGTTTTATGGCGCTTCACCATCGCCGCCACCCTCTTCATGTCCTCGCGGCAAATCCTCAACAACCCGGTGTGGCCGGCTTTGCAGCCAATGGCCAACAGGAGGACCCGGCTGTAGAAGCTGTGGTTCAGCAGCGCCTTTGCCTGGTCCCAGTCTAGTGTCTTTTGGGCCAGATCTCTCAGGTTGGTCATCATACGATGTCAATCTTCGAACACAAGCATGTGTTTGACAAGTCCTCTCAGCCCCTTTTTTTGATACCGCTTCCCCGAAATGCCGAATTGTCGGCCTCTTGTCACAAAATATATTGATGCCGTGATAATTCAGGGTGTGCAACAGCGTTGAGGCGACAGTAGCTTGAAATTGCGGCAATCATGTTGGAAATGATTGCTGCAAGAAGCAGCAGGCGCGCTTGCCGTAGAAGGGACAGCAGGGCCGCCGTCAACAGTCACCGACCGGGCAATCACTCCCCAAAGCCAATGACGACGTCATTTGGTTGTGAGCTGGGAAAGAGATGACAAGGGGTATTTGCGGATGGGAGTTGGGCCCTGGCGTAGTCGATCATGAATGTCTTAAAAGCTCTCAATCATTCACTTTGCTGCGACTGCTCAAGTGTTTTCCTGTGCCTGCGTGTCCTCGCGTCACTGGTGCGTAGTCGCTTCGCCGTTGGCAACTCGGAGTCGGACGCTGCCCTCCTCTTGCCGTTGAGCTCCCACCTCTTGGCCCAGCCCTCCTTCTCCATCTCGGCGTAATCCTCGTTCAGCTTGTCGCACATTTCCTGGGACGTGTCATCCAAAATACGCCAGGGGAGGCCATCTTGCTCCTCGTCTTTCCGAAAAAGCACGCCGTGCTCGTTGTATCGCAGGAATAGCTGAGACAACAACGGATCCTTCAGTTCTGGTAACCGCATCGAGCGCTGACTTCTGGCCATTTGCGCCGCTTTCTTGACGTCTCCGAGGCACACGCGCAATTTCCGGTTGACCCACGTGGGGAGCTTTCCGAGGGCGAGCAGGTTCAAGCGGCTGTAGAGGCTGAAGTTCAGCAGCGCTCTGGCTTGGTCCCAGTCAGGTACCGCGACTGCCAAGTTTTTGCAGTAGCAGGCGAGAGAGTAAAGACACTTGATGGGTTGGGGCGGCATGGTGTCCAGGCGCAGCTTCTCCCTCCACCCGTCGCCCCATTTCTCACTGACTGCGGAATTCATCTCGATTTCGCCCAACCTGTGCTTGTACGCGGTGGCGAATTTGTTGATTTTTTTGAGCTTGTCCGCGTATATCCGTTTCGGGTCGTACCAGGCCTGTTTGACCTTGGCAACGATGTCTTCAGACCACCAGAGGTCGGCCAGGATGGCGCCAATCCGCTCGGCCGTTTCGGTGTTGACGGTCCTCAAGATTGATTCGCCTTCTTGGAAGAGCGCAACAATCTCCACGCCACACTTGAGCCGAATCATCCACCGCAAGAACTGCGGCAGGGCATCGAGCATGGGATCGTTGGCCGCTTCCGACAATCTTTCCCTCAATATTGAGGCTACTTGGTCCTGGAACGCGTCCAGTTGCGACTGCAGGCTGTCGTCTTCTTCTTCTTCTCCTTCTTCTTCTTCTTCTTCGTCGAGCTCGTTCTGGAGATTTGCTTCTTGCATCTCCTCGAGTCTTTTTGACTCCTCGAACGCCACTTGGTTCCAATAGTCTTGTTCCGTGACTTCGTACTCTTGCGGGGTAGTGCCCCTCGAGATAGGTTCATCCGCGTAGTCATTTTCTTCAGCTCGCGAGACAGGCTCGTCCACGAAGTCGTTTTCTTCAGCTCGTGAGACAGGCTCGTCCACGTAGTCATTTTCTTCAGCTCGTGAGACAGGTTCATCCACATCGTCACTTCCTTCAACTCGCAAGATCGGTCCAGCGCCCCGCTCGACATGCTTTCCCGCATAGTCATTTTCCTTCGCTCCAGAACCCGGCAGCCCCTTTGCGCACAAGGGGCAAGAACAGGCCGGCGGACGCGGCCAGGGATTCCAGTCGAATTCTGCAGATGCAGAATCCGAGTCCGAATCCGGCAGATCCTCCTCTGCGCACAGGTGGCACGAGGTCGGCGAGTGGAGCGACGGGTACTTTGACAGGACGAGGGAGTGCAGCTCTGGGTACCGCGACCGGACGGTGTCGTGGAGCTCGGTTGGACTGCTTGTTGCCATGCTAGGTGCCATGCTTGCTGCCATGATAAAGAGGAAGAGGAGGGTTCTGTTGAGGGTGTATGCGGCGGCGGCGCCCGAGCTGCTGCGCTTTAGTAGTGTTTCTTTGGTTGTATGCATGATTGGAGGGCGTACCCAGCGGGCGGCCACGGACTGTAGTAGTTGGACACACCGTCTTACCGAATGACAGCGACTTTGTATCTCACATTAAGCGGGTGGACAGCGCTCGTAGATAGCCCAGATCTTTGTCGGCGGCAAGAGTAGAGAGCGTATCTGGTGGAAATGGCTTCTCCGAAACCAAAAAGTCACTCACGAAGTCAAGTTGTCAGTCCAGTCCAGGGTTTGTGTCGACATCAACTCTGATCCCAGCTCACCCGCCTCCGGCTGCTTTGATTGAACGAAACTGCCAGCACTCCCGCCGCAGCCGGCGCTCCCGCCGTCGCGTCCATTTTGGCTTTCTCGGCGTGCTTTTCACGCATTCACGTGTTGAAAAAACTCTATTTGGACGGATGCGGAACGCCTCCTCCTGTGGTTTGAATAGACATTGGAAGCATATGGAAAAGAATGGGAAAGGATGGTAATTGTCTGGAAGATGATGATGGACCTGAGGACATGAAGGGGCTGGAAAGCCGGAGAGAAGTGGCGAGATGACTGCAATTGTGAGTAGACGCGAGTAGTGCCGGCGCGCAACACCAACAGCAGCATGAATCCAATAAAGGACCACTCACCACATCGCTCACGCCCGGCCTCAAATTCGCGCTCGCGCTGCGCTCGCCAGTCAATTCAGCCTCGAACCCATTGACCGGGCGTGCATTTGGTCGGGCCAACACATCGTCGGCTTCTGCCCAGGTCTTCTATTGGGAGTTGGGCAAAGGGGGTTATATATTGATTTGGGGGGGAGGGAGATGGGGTTGTGTGTCTGAGTACTGATGAATAATACCTCTTCTATCTACTTTTGTGCTTCTTTCTCCATATCCTTCGCCTCGGCCGCGCCGACTCCTCCAGCGCCATTGCCACTCTCCTGGACGTTGACGCCATCCTCCCGCGCGCCCTTGACCACGCTCCCCGCCTTCTCGACATCGACGGCGCCCTCGTCGTCCTCGACGACCTGGCTCTCAACAGGTACCACAACCTCCTCATCCTCCTCCTCTTCTTCCTCGGGAATGATCAAATTCAGTATCAAGGTCGCAAACGCCGTGACCGCAAAGCCCGTCTCGAGCACCAGGACAATGGCGTCAAAGAAGCCCTGCAGGCCCTGGTTGTCCGACTCGTCGGGGAAGACGCGCGAGAACCATGAGGGCACGAGCGTGGCGCCGAAGCCGAGCGCGAGGCCGCAGGCCAGGATGAAGCGGTTGCGGCGCGTGAAGGGGACGGTGGCGACGATGCGGGCGCCGGATACCGCGACGCTGGCGAAGAGGAACGTCGTCATGCCGCCGAGGACGGGCGAGGGAATGGCGACGAGCGCGGCGGCGAATTTGGCAAAGACGCCCATGATGATGAGCCAGGCGCAGGCGGCGTAGCCGGCGGCGCGGTTGGCGCAGCGAGTCAATGCGATGACGCCGTTGTTTTGGGCAAAGACGGACATGGGGGTGATGGTTGCGAGGGCGGCGATGATGCTGTTCAGCCCGTCGGCCAGCACGCCGCCTTGGATGCGGCTGTCGAAGGTGGCGCCGTGGACGGGGAGGCGCGAGACGTCGCAGGTGGCCGTGATGTCGCCGATAGCCTCCATGGCGCACACGATGTAGACGGCGAGGAGCGGTAGCACGAGGGGCCCATGGATCTTGAGCGGGAACGTGTGAACCCAGATGAAGGAGGCGGCGGGAGAAGCGTCGATGCTGGAGCGGTCAAAGTAGCCGCAAGCCCCGGCGACGATGCAGCCCGTTAAGAGGCCGATGACGACAGCCGTCGATTTCATGATGGGGGACCCGAAGCGCTCGCATAGGATGATTGTTACAAAGACGAGGAAACCGAGGCCTATGAATTCCGGAGATCCCCACGGCAAGGGGCGCGGTGCTGAAGTGTCTGGACACAGCGCGTACGATCCTGTGGGGTTGCTGAAGCAGTCACCGCTGCCGCCGGCCCAGTCCTCGAATCCGGTTTGGATTAGGGATACGCCAATGAGCAGGACTGTCGGGCCTGTCACGATGGGCGGGAAGAGTCGCTTCAGGGTCTTCGGGGGCAGGAAAGATAGAAAGACTTCGAGGAGGCCGCAAAGCGCTGCTGTGCCAATGATGGCGCCGTAACCCTCGGGACAGGGGAGCTTGTTGCCGCTGGCGTCTGTTGGGCAAAAGCCAGAATTGTACATTTGGGTGAGGGCGCCCGTGGCAACGGTGATGGTGGAGAAAGACGTTCCCACAACGGAGAGGAGACCAGTGCCGAGGTAGTACTGCGTCTTGAAAATGTGGAAGCGCGTTATTTGAATTGCCGACAGGATACCAGACACAATGAGAGACGTCGAGACGAGGTAGCGCTGTTGCTCAGTCGTAAAGTTTGCCGACGAAGCGAGGATGATAGGCGGTGTTATGACGCCTGCCAACATTGCCAGAGAGTGCTGAAAGCCGAGCAGAATGGCGAGAAAAACGGGCATGCTGTCGTTGAGACCAAAGAAGGGGGCAGCTCGGCGCACTTTTCGCATGAATGGTAGGTTTGGTCTGAAGAGAAAGCCATAGTCGTAGTTGCCGAGGAGTCCTTCTCTGCTGATTGTCAGACTGAGGTCCAAACTAAAGAAGGCGTATTTCCCAAAGCTTGGAATGCTTAATGACATACCTTGTCAAAAAAGTCTTTTTTACACCCGCAACCACACCTTCGAACCCCTTCCCGCTAGAGCCAAAGACACCCATCTTAGCAAACGGCTGACTTTCTTCCTAGCTCTTGTTTGACTTTTGATACGGGGTTATGTCGAACCCGTGACCTTTCAACGCCTGAACTAGCCAACGTGAAGTCGAAATTCTTGATCTCTCGACACAGACGTTCAGTCTGACGACAGTCAACGAATTCGTCCCTTCCGCCGTTGCGTCGAGAAGAGGTCGATTGTCGATGAATAACTCGCTGGCGGGGGATGACCGTGGGTCAGACGCGGTTGTGCAAATATCTCGTGGCGCGTGGCGTTGTAGCGCGCTTCCTTTACCAATGTCGGCTAGCTCGAGATGCAGCTTCAAAAACCTCAAGCCCTGGTTTTCTGTCAACGACGCCAAATAATGCCAAAAATCAATGACTTTGAAAGTTGAGCATGAAAGCTGAAGATTCGCTTGCCAGTCGATGTTTTTTTCTGCTGACCCATGTCCGTGGCCCCGGTCCCATATATCATATCTGGGATGCGTGAATGCTATCGATATGGCCGCGGAAATGATTGGATTGCCGAGTCAGACATTGATATCAGCACCAGCGCCGCCCCAAATTGTCGCGTACCGGCAGACGACGCGGTTCGGACGCGGCCGACTGCGTGCTCTGCTGCTTGGTGGCTTGCGATTACGACGAGAGCTGAGTGATGGAGTAATTCGTGGGTGCCAGCATCGCTTTGTTCGACGATTGACATGCACGCGGCGGAGTAAACAAGTGGCAGTCCTGCTTACGTACTCAATGTGCCCTCCCAGTCTTTTCTCACAACTCACACGCAAATTTTAAGGATTGAAGTAGATTTACAGAGTAACCATCAAGGACTGTAAATCTTCTTTTTTCTCCTAAAAAGTTCGTTGCGTGGTGGTTGAAATCAGGTGTAGGTTCACTTCGAGGACTGCCACTTTTTTGTTTCACCGCGTGACATGTTGCGGAAGAGCTCCGGCCTGCATGAACCCTCCTCGCAAGTCGTCTTCTCAAGGCCATGGGTAGCGGTTAGCAGAAGTCGAGGCTGCAGACAGGAGGCAAAGGCGCAGAATATTTGGTAAAAAGTGCTGTGTACGGCAGTGGTGGTGGTGGGATCGCTGATAAGAGGAGCGACGCGCCATTGGTCAGAATAGTAGCCGGGGTCGGGACTGCAGCTCCCTCGCCGTGGGGCCAGAGCCGGAGTGCGGGTTGTAAACTGCGGACAGAAAAGGGTGCAGCTGCAACGGAGGCTCCTCCTTTGAAGTTGTGCGTCGATGCTTGTTGCAACTCCTGGCGGCTTGCAATTCTCCCGACCATCATCAGTCTGGGGACACTCGATGTCAATGGCGGCGCGGCATTTCCACTGGACCCGTGAAGCATTCCAGATCCTCAGTCTCTCTCTTTCATCACGCCATCGACTTACCGTACGTCCGTATTGTGCGTTTCTTGCGAGCGATGAAGAAGAAAGCCTGGCGCGCCATGTATTTTGCAGCTTAGCTCGAGCTTGACGACCCAAGCAAGCGGCTTCTCCTCACGGACCTCGGCGGTGCGGCTCTGCGCTCGATTCCTCGCCGACCGGCAGTCAAGCCACGCGTGGCTGGTGGTTGTCTTTCGAGGGGTGCTGATTCTTCTACCTTGGGACTAGATTAGAGCGCTACCACCAAGTAGTCTGAGGGGTCAGTCAATCCTTGCGCCGCGTGGCGAGGGGTGCAAGAGGCGGCAGTTTTTGAAATGGCATAATTTTGACCTTGAACGTAAAAGGCAGCACTTGATAGCGCATGTTGTCAAATAGGTAGTCATTTCCGTGAAGGAATAGTCCATGGTAGAAAAAAGATGAGCAGGTATCGAAATGTATGAGTCTGAGTCTGCCCGCTGCCTGAAGAGCGTCACACTTTGAATGGATCATGCTTTGAGCTGAAAAGGGAGTATTAGCCATGTCGCCGGTTGAAATGTGTCTTGCTTTTGTTCAAGATGTCGGCGTCATGAAGAAGAGAGTGGTTTCGAATGGTCTCATCAAAGGTTGGAATAAAGTGGTCAACGCTACGTTTCTCATGGCCGTTAGCCCGTCCTTCGCCTTCGGTCGAAAGGGTGCCAGCGTGACGGACCGCAGGCTGGCTGGGGCGTCCCGTGCCGTTGCCGCCGCCGTGACCTTTGCCACCTACTGTCGCGCGACGGTAGTAGCTCAGCGCAAGGGCAGCGAGCACGAGCAATGCGAGAGGTTGACGCTGACGTTTCTTTTGCTGGAATGCCCTGCCAGCGTGTACATCCAGCGCAGACGTGTTCCAGCCAACGCACGTAGTAGATGTAGATGGGCGCGTGACACGTTCAAAAGGCGGTGGTCATGTATAGAGAGGTGTCCATGTGGGTGCACGAGAGGTTCAACGGTTTCGGGGTCGGGAGGCTTCGGGCTCTGACCTCTCAGCCCTCAGGGACGGGACAGCAGCCAATGGTGGATTGCGCAATGGTGTAGGCTCTGCAGTCGCAAAGTACCACTTGGTGTTCCAGATGGAATCATACATGTATCTGATCATGGGGAGGCTTGCATGTGGTTGAGAGCAGGTGCGGCGAAATGTTGGCCCGGAGAATAACAACAAAGAAGAATACGGCCGTTGTCAGGATTGCGGACCAGTCGGAAGGGTCGTTTAGCAAGCCATGTGAAGGGATTGTATTTCAAGATGTGGGCGCCCAGTGCTACGGCCTACGGATCTCTAGAAAGAAGGTCTCAACAGGCCAGAGCTGTGGCGGCTTGCCGAGGTCGGGTACAAGTGACAAGGACATGTGCATGCATGGACGGCATAGGGCTGACGGCGACGGACGACGGGGACTGCGAGTGGTGCCGGGCGGCGGGGCGGAATGAGAGGCGTCTGGGAATGTCGGGGAGACATGGCTGTCGGCCGAAGAAAAGAATGGAGATTTTTTCTGGAAAATAATTGTTGTTGTGCGTGGCAAGGCCTGCGAGGCGTGAGAGGCGCTGTTTAGGTCCCGGAGTGACCTGCAAACGAAAGAGGCCAGTGTGGTCCGTGCGCCAATTCCGTTGAGGGCTCCAGCAGCTTGTATCCCGGCTTCGTCTCGGCGGTTGGGGCAAACCGGGGAACTGCGAACACACCACTCTCTCTTTTTCCTTGCTCCAGAATGCCGCTCAAAAGCAGTTGCCCTCCCTCTTCCCCTCCTCTTCTCTCATTCCCTCCTTGACAATCCCTCCCCCAGACGCCCGCCTCGAAACCTCACCTGGGCCCGTCCTCAAAAATCTTCGCTACCGCAGCTCAGCTCGACAGCTGTCTGTCCGCCCGCCCCCAACAACATGCCTTCTCACCAGGCCGTCGCCGGCGAGCAGGCCGTCAAGCCTGAGTTTTCCTCCAACCAGCCCTCGTCCATGGCCAAGCCCTCGGAGCCAAACCGCAACCCCAAGTACGATCCTTCCAAGAAGCACATCACCGAGTATCCCATCACCTGGGAAAACTGGTACCAGCACGTCAACTGGCTCAATGTCATCTTCATCGGTGGCGTCCCGCTTTCCGGCTGCGTCCTCGCTCTCTGGACTCCCCTGTGCTTCAAGACGCTCATTTGGTCCGTCATCTACTACTACTGGACTGGTCTCGGCATCACCGCTGGCTACCATCGTCTCTGGGCCCACAGCTCCTACAAGGCCTCTCTCCCTCTGAAGCTCTTCCTGGCTGCCGTCGGCGGAGGTGCCGTTGAAGGTTCCATCAGATGGTGGTCTAGGGACCACCGCGCCCACCACCGTTACACCGACACTGACAAGGACCCCTACTCGGTCCGCAAGTACGTTTTCCCCAACACCATTGTTGCAGGATTCAGGCTAACGTCGCCAGGGGTCTCTTGTACTCTCACCTTGGATGGATGGTCATGAAGCAAAACCCCAAGCGCATTGGCCGCACCGATATTTCCGACCTGAACGATGACCCCGTTGTTGTCTGGCAGCACCGCCACTACATCAAGGTCGTCGTCTTCATGAGTCTCATCTTCCCCACCTTGGTTACTGGTCTTGGCTGGGGCGACTGGTGGGGCGGCTTCATCTACGCCGGTATCCTCCGCACCTTTTTCGTCCAGCAGGCCACCTTCTGTGTCAACTCTCTGGCCCACTGGCTCGGTGACCAGCCTTTCGACGACCGCAACTCTCCCCGTGACCACGTCCTCACCGCTCTCGTCACCCTCGGTGAGGGATACCACAACTTCCACCACGAGTTCCCCAGCGACTACCGCAACGCCATCGAGTGGTTCCAGTACGACCCCACCAAGTGGTGCATCTGGACCTGGAAGCAGCTCGGCCTCGCCTACGACCTCAAGCAGTTCCGTGCCAACGAAATCGAAAAGGGTCGCATCCAGCAGGCTCAGAAGAAGCTCGACCAGAAGCGCACCAAGCTCGACTGGGGTGTTCCCCTCGACCAGCTCCCCGTCATGGAGTGGGACGACTACGTCGATCAGTCCAAGAACGGCCGCGGCCTCATTGCTGTCGCTGGTGTTGTCCACGACATTACCGACTTCATTGCGGATCACCCTGGTGGCAAGGCAATGATCCGCTCCGGTCTCGGCAAGGACGCCACCGCCATGTTCAACGGCGGTGTCTACGACCACTCCAACGCGGCCCACAACCTGCTCTCGACGATGCGCGTCGGCGTCATCCGTGGCGGTTGCGAGGTCGAGATCTGGAAGCGGGTCAACCGCGAGAACAAGGAGGGCGCCTTCGTCAAGGACGACTTTGGCAACCGCATTGTCCGCGCAGGCGAGCAGCCTACTCGGATTTCGCGGCCCATGGTCAGCGCTGGCGCGGCATGAAATTCGAACGTAAAATAAAATGAGGTTTGGTATTCATAGATTGTTCTCTCTCAACACAAGGTGCGGGGTATGAGGTTCTTGTTTTTTCGAGCGATGGCGGGAATTCGACTATAGCAGTCAACTAGGCGTTACAACGGGAGGGAGAAGAAGCCTCTGCTTTTTTCATCTTTTATTCCCTTTTTTCGAACCAGCAGCCGCAGCTTCATGACAGTCTGATGTTTGTTGCTAGCAACGGGCGCAAAGATGTGCCTTTTTTTTGGGTGGATACTCATGACATGACATATTGCAGAGACAGTCGTTCCCGCGAGCGATATGGATTCCGAATTGTTGTTGTCGGTATTAAGCTAGAATTATTGGATTCGCTTCACCCAAGAACTGTGTCGTTTCGGAAGACTACATGTAGACGTGAGGACGTGAGGACATGAGGTTCGATTTGACTCTGAGCAACGTGACAGCGGTGGGAAGAGTAGTAATCGGTGCGACTGCTTTTAGCCCGTCCGTGGTACTGCAGCGACTTGGCTTGGGGGTCTTGGGTGGTGGATTGATGCCTGCATGCCTGACGGCGGCAGCGGCAGTACGTAGTGCGGCAGGCGGAGCGGCATCATCTTGGTGCTTGTCGCACTGCCGGCCCCCAACCAAACCCATCCATCACTGCACAAACTGCCTGGCAACTTTTTCGAGCTCCAGCTCTAGCTCTATTAAGTGTCACAGCTCTACATAGCTTCAGAGCTCTACTCTGGGTCACAGCTGTCATCGGCTACCACACCTAGCAAGACAGACCGTTCCCCAACCGATTCGATTGGTACGCAAACGGGGGCGTGGGTGCGTGGCGTGGCGCCCGACAGACGCCTCTTTCTCAACTCTTTTCTGACCCGGTTGTGGTGCGTGGCGGCGCCTAGTTGGACTGGACTGGATTGGAGTGATTGATAGGCAGGCACTGGCGAGAGTAGGTAGGGCAATTGGTGTGTGTGTGGTTGGGCTGGCTGCACGTGGTGCTGGTGGTTGTGGTGGTGGCAAAACGGGCAGTCAGAGGCGGAAGGCACCCTGCAGAGTGGCCGGTGTCGTACGTATGAGGAGGTGTCTTGATTACATACCTATCCTACCAGATGGTCACATGGTGACTTTGGTTACGGAGAGACTACATTTACAATAGGTACGTATTGAAGGGAGGTTTGCTGGCATGTGTTGGTGAGGCGGCTTCCTACATATCTATAGAGAGCACTCTCAAGTCAAGGATCACGAAGAGAGACTAAGTCTTCTTTTTTTTTTTTTTTTTTTTTTTGGGCTCTCTTTTGAAGCTTTACTCTAATTCGCATCCCAATTGGCGCAACAGCATCGTCGCGTGCGTACAAAGGGTCTGGTCTGCTTCTAGAGGACGAATTGCGAGTTTAAACTGGCGACAAGACCGAGACTTGATTCAAGTAGAGAAGAAGTGAGAGAGGAGGAGGAGGGAAGTGGGTTGCATTGTGCGATTGAAGTCGTGCGGCCTCGTCATTTCAAGAGGTGCATGTGCTTTCTTGGGTTGGTCTAGCTGTCGTCATTGTCCTAATTGTTCCATCACCCAGACACCTTCCTTCGTCGACTTTTTCATCTTTCCTCTACCTCGCCCATCTACCCGTTTCTGTCAGCTCAGTTTCCCCGTTCAGTCAGCCTTCTTTCCTCTAGTCTTTCTTGGCTCGTCACCCATCTGCTTCTACAAACGCCTTCGCTAGCCCGCTGTGCAGCTGGCCGCACACAACATCTCGACTGAAGTTGACAACATCGACACGCATCACAGACAAGATGCCCCCCGAAGACGCACCTGCACCCAAGAGGCGTCGGGTCGATGAACCAACATCAGCAAATGCCGAAGCGCGCCTGCTGCGACGCGGCATCGCGAGTCTCCATCGCAGCGTCAGCCCGCCGGCGAGACGGCAAACTGCATTGCGTGCAGAGCCAAAATCAGAGGCGCATGCGACAGAAGAGCTCAGTAGCACGACCGTTGCCCCAGAAAAAGAGAGTGGACAGCAAACGCGGTCTACACAAGAGATTGTTCCATCGCCATTCCAACTCACACGCATCCGTGACCTGCCTTCGTCCGCCAATGTCGATACGGTCAACATTGACGATGTGCTGCAGGACCCACTGATCACGGAGACGTGGGTGTTTAACTACATGTTTGATGTGGATTGGCTAATGTACGCCTTCTCTCCATTTTTGGCGGCCACTTTTCCTTGAATTAAATGCTGACTTTGCAGGTCTTGCCTCGACGACGACACACGTGCCCTGACAAAAGTCAAAGTCATCCACGGCAACTGGAAGCGCGAAGACCCACAGAAACTGAGGATGGAAGCGTGGACCCAGCAATATCCGAACCTCGAAGTCATTACCGCGTACATGCCCGAGCCGTACGGCACGCACCACTCCAAGATGCTAATCAACTTTCGCGCCGATGAGACCGCGCAGGTCATCATCCACACGGCAAACATGATTCCTCAGGATTGGGCCAATATGAGCCAGGCGGTTTGGCGATCGCCGTTGCTGCCCCTCCTCCCGGGCTCGACGAGTGCCTCTTCTCAGAATCACCCCATTGGGTCTGGTGAACGCTTTGGATCCGATCTCTACGCTTATCTCTCTGCATATGGTGCCAAGCTGCGTCCACTGGCTACGAGAATTGCTCTTCATGACTTCAGCAGCGTGCGCGCCGCACTTGTGGCTAGTGTACCGGGGCGCATGAAGCTGAACGAGTGCGACCCGGCGAAAAAGACGGCCTGGGGATGGGTTGGCCTGCAGCAAGTGCTAGCCGCTCGGTCTGGGGACGTTGTTCAAGGAAAAGGAAAGGGCAAAACAGAAGGCATGGTTGTGGCACAAGTCTCATCCATTGCCAGTCTCGGCGCGACAGACCGATGGCTGCAGCACTTCCACACCGTCTTGTCTACTCCAGTTTCTGCCATGGAAGAATCAAGGCCACATCTCCGCATCATCTTCCCCACGCCCCACGAGATCCGCCGCTCACTTGATGGCTACGCTTCAGGGGGTTCCATACATACCAAGACGCAGGCCAATGCCACGCAAAAGAAACAGGCTGAATACCTCCGTCCCTATCTGTGTCGCTGGGATAGCACAACAACCGCAAGTGCCGCAGAACGACGTGTCTGGGGCGACGCAAAGCGCGGCACCGCAGCGCCGCACGTCAAGACGTATGTCCGCTTTTCACGGCGCGTCGACGAGCCCAATTCAGAGGACGCCACCGTCGACTGGGCACTGCTGACTTCAGCGAATCTGTCGACGCAGGCCTGGGGGGCGATGGCGACGGAGCCGAGCGGCAGCATGTCGAAGAAAAAGAAGGCGAGCCAGAGGGATGATGATGCTGACGGGGCTTCGAGCGGCGGCGAGGTCCGCATCTGCAGCTGGGAGGTCGGCGTGTGCGTTTGGCCCGTGATGTTTGCTGCGCCTGCCTCTGCTCTTGGAATCTCAGCTCCCTCTACATCTACCACCACACCCGCTCCTGGATCCTCACCGGGAGCCGTCATGACGCCCGTCTTTGGCAGCGACCGCCCCGTCGTGGAAAGGAAGTTGGGCGACGGTCAATCCAAAGTACCTGAGCCGGTAAAGGTTGGGCTGCGTCTTCCGTATTCTCTTCCTCTGAAGCCGTATGAGAGGGACGACGAGATGTGGTGTGCCACTCAGCCGTACCAGGAAGTTGACCGCTTCGGCAGGGTGTGGGGTGGGTTTTGAGAGAATGATGGACGGGCATGGGCATGGGGATGGTGGGGTTCTGCTCGATTTGCTTCCGTGTCAAACTGCATGTCTTGTGCCGTGTGTGCTCTTGCTCAAACACAAGGAACGGTGGAGAAGAAGTAGTAGCGACATGAGTATGAAAGGACTGACTTTGCTGGTGAAGTGAGCTCACAGTTGATGGAGTGATCAAATCACGATGGTGTCAAGAAGCAGAGCTACTAGCGCCGTGCAAAAGAGAGCAAAAACTTCACCGGCGGCGCGTAGTCCTACCTGGTGGTGTGCAGGACCTCTCGAGAATCAACCACCACGAAAGAATCATGTTGCCTTTACCTTATGCTGGCAAGGAGTGTGGGCCGCTGTTGTGACCACCAAGTCTCTGATTCGCCGCGCTCGTATGTAGCCATCATGGATGGTGGATGGCCCGCCGTATGCTCTCCTCTCCTCTCTCTCTCTGCGACGAAATATCAAGCAGGTGGGCGGGCCTGTCTATGTTCTATTATCCAGAGAGCCAAATTTATCAATGTTACTCTGCCCCTCCGCGGACTTGACTTGCCCTCAACGCATTCATTCGCCTTTCGTTATCCCATCTTTCTCGCGTTACGCTGCAGCGATGTGACGTCTCTCTCCCTCTCTCTCCCTCATCGGCCGTCCAAGACGCACGGGAGATAATGAGGGGGGTGGACTTTGAATGGACCTCACGTTTACTTCCAGGCTCGGACTTCTGCCATCTCATCAGACGGGCATTTGGATGTTGGCCGCAAGGAACGAACAGACCAGTCGATTTCCTATCTGGGCGGCGATTGGATAGACGATTGCAACGACGAAGGAGGAGAGAAGGGGTGAGAGAGAGGACGAAGAGAATTTGCTTCACTGTGCGTGCGCCATCACCGCTTGGCTGCTCTCAACGCAACCAACCTCCTACCTAACCTCCCAATTTGAGATACGGGCAACGTTCTGCGGTGTAGGTACTGCCAACGAGCAGATGCGCTTGGCTGGCTGGCTGGCTGCGTATGCAGGCAAGTGATGGATACAAGTCTATAGATTTCAATTGTTGGACCCACGGTGGCTGTAGCGTGCGTGCGTGCGTGCGTGGCGTGGCGTGGTTGGGTCGAAGAAAGACAGGCGGTAAAGGTGGTAGGGAGCAGGAAGGACCAGACGCTTGCCATGATACAATGAACAAGAATCTGAACAAGTCCATCATGGACAGACGGGCAAGAAACCACCACCACCACCACCTTCTCCCTTTTCCTCCTCCCTTCTTTTCCTGCCCTTGCGCCGAGCCCGCCGAGCCATCTCTCGCAGTCTCAGCACCTCAGTCCAGCGCCACCCAACCTCCGCCCTCCAAACGGCATCGCATCTCAGAAATAGATACAGCAGCCGAACAACAGCAATCGGATTCGTACTACCGCAGGACACGCGTACAACAACGCGTAACGGCTTCTTGTACGCAGCGCAGACCGGTTGTTTGCGTTGTTGTTGTGAGCTTAATCCGGGCTTGGCTGGCTGGGCCCAGAGTCTTGTCTCTGACGCGGTGAGTGAGTGGGTTGGACTGCGGCTGCGACGAGCCTGAGCCGCGCTGCCGAGGAGAAATTCGGGAGAGGGTGGAGTTTTTGGAAGTGTTGGATTGAGGTGTCAATGGTGCATAGACAAGACAGGAAGAGTGCATGCAGCGTCGTCGATGCGTGGGTCTTGTTGAGACAAAGGACGGATGGGACAAAGCGACACAGAAACGCGTCGGATGTGGTTGGTGTTTGTCTTTCTTCCGCGAGCACAACGGACCGGAGCAACAGAAACCGCAAGCGGAGGCATTATGTGATTGATTGCGCGACGCAAAAAAAGTGCCGCGCGGTCCGCTGCGTGCAGACCAGGAACAAACGCTCAATTTCTCATCTCTCGTGTCTTCCGTCTCGTAAATGATGTGATGTTTCGAATCTTTGCGTCGCGGGCAGCAAACCAGTACCGAAAAGTAAAAAAGAATAAAAATAAAAGTGTAGCCGCAAACGATTGCACTTCTTCTCCACGCGACAACAATCAATCCGAGACGCGTCTCAAAGACGCAATCGCGTCAACAAATCACGACGGCGCAAAAATGAATGCAAGCAGTGCATCAACAACCGCGCTCTAGACGACAATCTGACTTACCTAGACAATCGTGTAGCCGCCATCAACGACCATGGGGTGACCAGTGACCCAACGCGCATCGTTGCTGGCCAGAAAGACGGCGACGCGCGCGACGTCTTCGACGTGGCCCATGCCGCCGAGGGGGTGAGCGGCATCAACGGCCGCCTGTGCGGGGCCGGCGTCTTGATGGTTGAGCGTCATGGGCGTGTTGACAACTACGGGACACTGAGCTTAGTCGAGATTGGAAGGGGCTGCGAGGAGTGTGTTTGGAAAAGCCAAGTAGATGAGTAGTGGCATCACCACATACCCCCCAGGACATGGGTATGTGGTGTATATGTGGAAAAGGAAAGGCGTCCGCCTCGCCAGCTCGCCAACTCAGCCTTGGTTCCTGGGCTGATCAAGGCGCCGGGCGCGGGGCGGCACCGCACTCGGTGGGTGGGGTGGGGTACCGTGAGTGATGCCAGGGGTAGGCGGGAAACGAGGGGGAAGGGGGGACCTGGGGTGTAGCGTGGGCGGCCAGGGATCAGAGCTGGGATAGACTTACAGCCCGGACACAACGCATTGCAGTGGATGCGGTCCTTTGCATAATCGAGCGCAATCTGTTTGGTCAGCTGGACGACGGCGCCTTTGGACGCGCAGTATGCGGCTGCGAGATTTGGTTTGATGTCAGTGTTGTTTTGTTTCGCTGCTGCGGCTTACCTCGCCTAGATGTGGTGATGATTTGGTCGCGGGTGCCCAGATTGGGAGAGTAGTGGTTTACTCACGCGTCCCATAGTACGCCACCAAGCCTTGAATGCTCGCCGTGTTGACAATGAAGCCCCGGTCCGGCGGTCCTGCCGTCGCCGCGTGGCCGTTGTCCAACGGCTGCTGCTTTAGCATCTGGGCGATGCCGTACTTGCAGCCCAGAAAGACGCCCTTGGTATTGATTGCCAATGTCTTGTCCCAGTCGGCTTCGGTCGTCTCGTGGCAGCGCATGACGCGTTCGTGAGAGCTTTCGACGCTGATGCCGGCATTGTTGACCAGCACGTCGAGCCGGCCGAATTGGTCGACGACGCGAGCTATGGCGGCCTCGACGTCGGCGGGCTTGGTCAGGTCGGCTTTGACGAAGATGGCGTCGCTGCTGGGGTGCCGCTCGCGCAGTAGCTCGTGAGTATGCATACCGGCGGCCCGCTGGTCAAAGTTTAGAGCCTTGCCCGTGGCGGCATTCAAGGTGGCATCGCGAGGGTTTGGAAACAGATCAACGCAGGCGACGCGGGCACCCTCGGCGGCATAGGCAAGGGCAATGGCACGGCCGAGGCCGGACGAAGCGCCGGTAATGAGGGCGGCCTTGTCTTGGAGTCGGTTGGAGGTCATGATGGAAAAGATGGGGTGGTGATTCACAGTGTGATGGCGGGGAATGGATGGGCGGTAGTCGCGATTAGCAGCGGATATGGCGTAAGTTTACGCTTACGGTTAAACTGATGGTGGAGCCGTGCAACGCATGGCTCGAGCGGCGTCAAGAATGCAAAAGGAATCGATTCTTCTCACGACGTCTCTTCAACAGGTTGTATTGTTTCAGCAGCCTTGGAGGCGTCTTACCATGTTTGAAGTGGTTTCGGGTGCGAGGGACGGCCCTTGGTTTCGCCATTGGCTGCGTCTACCAAAAATATGTGTGCTGTCCTATCGTCGACTGCCCTGGCGGCCGGATCACGTCCATTTCAGGGGCCCTTTGCAGAGACAACAGCCAACCACAATCGGGCTCCGTGGCGCAATGAGGGCGCGGTGATGGCGAGCTCGATGTGGAATTTCAACAATCAGCAGTCCGCACTTTTATCCAATTTAGCAGTGCGGGCGACGAAGATCAGAAGTGGGTCGTCCGGGCATCGTCCATGATCTAGGCGAGGTCGACTTGTGATGGGATTCGGCATTCGGCCCCCTGGACGATACGAAAAGGGGCGTCAGATAGGGGTGAGTATCTCCCAAGCATCGATTGGGGCCAAGCTGTATTTCTTGGATTGTATACGAGGAGCCGGGACCGGGACGTGCATCAGGCGCGGTAGTCGACGGCGAGGGGGCAGTTTGAATGTTGCGTCATAGCTGTTGTGCATACGGCGGTGAATCCAAGCCAAGATGGAAGACGAAAGGAAGGCTGCGGACCCCCGTCGAGCCGAATCGACATGGGTCACTTCAGCTTGTCTTCGTTGGTGCGGCGAGACGAAGCGCCGGCCGCTAAGGGACGCATTAGCCTGGTCAGTACATTGCGTGTTTGTTCGAAGAAATGGTACTGGTACTGATGAAATGTACAGATACTGATGAATGGCGGCGGGAATGGCGCGCATGGCTTGAAAAAGGCTTGTGTACGCCCGTCTTGCGTGCCCTTGAGCTCCCCCAGCGCCCTTCAACGTCGACGCCCGCCAAGATTTCGCCAAGAGGTCAAGGGCCAAGGCCTGTGACGCCCTCCCCGGTCTCTCTACCTTCCCTTCGTTAGCCGTCTCCGTCCAACCTGCACCTGAACCTGCACATCGTTGCCTTCTTAACTCTTCTTTTGTTCCGCTGCTCCCCCCAGCTCGACCTGCTACTTCTATCACACCCCCTCCTCCCCAGAGTCGGGTCCTTTGCTGCGCTGCTTCCTCTTTCGGACCCCAGGACCATCCGACCAGCCTCTCACTGATTGGCCCATCAAGGCCCCACGCCGCTCCTTGACCATCGCACTCCCGCCGCTTTTTACCACCACGACTTGCATCCAATATTCCTCGCTGGATGAGGCTTCATAATTAGCCATGGGCAATGAGAAGAACGTCAAATGGGTCGAGGTACTATTTTCTTCTCTCCCGTTTCGCGACAAACAATCTGACCACTCCCCAGGGTCTGCGCGGAATCGCATCCTTCAGCGTCATCATCACCCATCTTTGCCGAGCATGGTACTTTGAGGCCTTTCTCGCCGCCGATGTCGAGGGCGCGCCTCCGCGACTGCTACAAATGCCGTTTTTCCGCGTGTTGCCTCAAGGTCGCATCGGTGTCACCATTTTCGGATTCCTGACCGGATTCGTCTGCGCCCTGAAACCTCTACGCCTCGCACGCGGCGGCCAGTATGACGAGGCCCTCAGCTCCATTGCAAAGTCGGCCTTTCGACGTCTGCCTAGGCTCATTCTTCCCTCCACCATAGCCATGACAATCGCCTGGTTTTTGGCCCAAATCGGTGCCTTCAATGTCGCACACCGCACCGACCAGGTCTGGATCAGAGAGGCTAGCCCTCGCCCTGCAGAAACCATGTGGGGTGCCATTTACGATCTGTGGGAAGCATTCCGCTCTGTTTGGACAAACGGCTTCATGCCCTACGACGATCACCAGTGGGCCATGCTGCCTCTGCTCAAGGAGTCGATGCTGGCATACGTTGGGCTGAGCGCAACCATTTTCCTCAAGTACAAGTACCGCACCATTGCCTATGTCGCCATGTTCTGCTATTTCTTCCAGGACAGCCATGAGCTAGTTGGTAAGTTGAACACGTCTGGTTCGAGGCCCGTCTAACATTTCCAGAAACCTTTTACCAGCAGCTCTACTTTGCCATTATCCTCTGCGACTTTTCCCTCTCTCCCGGTGGCCAGGCCTTCTTGACCAAACACAGGACACCGCTCAATATCATGGCTCCATTCCTCGTCGTTCTCGGCCTCTACTTTGCATCGTACCCCGTCGACGGCCCCGAGTGGCTGACCTGGTCTCGCCAACTCCTCGAACTCTCCCACGCCCTTTTCCCCGAAGGCAGTGACGTGCCGCGCCGCTACACCGCTCTGGGTCTCAACATTACAGTCCTCGGACTTTTCCTCTCCTCGGGCGCCAAAGACATCCTCAGCAACAAGTATTTCATGTGGTTGGGCAAGAACAGTTTCGCCGTGTACCTGACTCACGGCACCTTGCTCCGCACGATACTTGTGTGGATGCTTTATGGTATTTCCGGCGAACCTTTTGAGGAAGTGCGCAACGAGGAGGGTGAAATCATCGGAAACTGGCTTCCTGGCCCCAGCACCCTCACCTTTTGCATTGCCATTCCCATCTGGCTGGTCGTCGTCTATACCGTGGCGCACCTGTGGACAACTTACGTCGACAGCTACTGCGCCAAGCTGACGCAGCGCCTGGAGAAGAAGGTCTTCGAAGACGGAGAAGAAAAGGGCCTGCCTCTCGTATGACTAGATGGGCAAGGCAGACCACACCCGAGTTCTGGACACCGCAGACGGTCCAGCGCACGCAATGCTATTGCAGACCCGCATGGACCACGGACCACGACCGCTCCCATACCCAACTAAACCACACGAATCCTTTGAGCGACACTGTTGATCGATCCACCTTTGCATACGACTGGCGTTTTGGGGCGTTTCGCCGCGGAACTTTCCGGGCTGATATGTTTTTCCAACCGCACTGCATGGATACAGCAAGCGAGCATCCCCGGCTGGAAGAGAAACAGCGTGGGGCGTTTTTCCAAATTTTTTGTTTTGATTTGCTGCACCAAGGGCAAAAAGACAGCTAATGTCCACTACTCCTATGGCCAAGGCTCCTTGAGATGCGCCCTAATTCTTTTAGCTGGCTTTTTACGAAGCACGCGTACCTAACCCACGCGGGAAGCGGAAACCTGCCCATTTGCACAAGGCGGGACGCGTAAGGAGCGGCACACGACGGCACAGGCACCTCGCGAGCATAAAAGGCAAAAAAAGGCACCAAGGCACCATACTCACGCAAGAAACAAGAAACGGAATGCCACGAGAGAAGTAACGACCCGAATCCCCGGAATCCGCGTTCACAGATGCAAGATGACGGGCCGGCCGTTTTTGCTCCAAGTGGTGCTTGGGTTTTTTAGACTTTTTGCTTTTGCGCTTGCGCTACTTCTGCCCTGTCGACTCCTTACTCATCCCGATACACACATGTCCTTATACCTACTTCCGCAGCCTTATTCCCCTCGGTCTCCGAGTATTGACTTCGGAGTTGGCTGTCTGGTCGCGGGTAGGGCGGCGTTCTGCGCTACCCTGGCTTTGCAGGCTTGCAGCTGCTTTTTCGCGACACTCGACCGCAATGGAACCCGACCAGCAAGCACTCTACGTCGTCCACAGACTTCTCGATTGACCACTTGGTCGAATTTGGATTTGGATTTGGCTATCCGCGAGGGTTTTGGGCAAACGTTCAATCCAAGCTCCTTTGGCGTACAGAGCGCGCGCAAAACGTTCTTGTTTTTTTGTCGATACGTCGAAAAAAAGATACCCCCCACTACTACCCCTTTACTGCCGCTCTTCCCCTCCACCCTTTCCGGCGACCGCATGATGGATTGACTGTCGGTTGCTTGGTCGTTGTACTTGTACATATTGATAGGTAGTCAGACCCGCCTGCCTGCGTTCCTCTTGCGTGTAGAAGTGCAAGGTAGCGAGGCGGCGAACGTTGGAATACTACATATGATGAGTAAATATACACTTGCATGTCGTGCCTTTGCTCTGGTGTCTCCATTAATGTCTTATTGCTTCACTTCCTTCGGCTCGTCACTTTCTAACCTAACGTACTAGGCAGCACAGGGGAATAGATGGGAACAGCTCAACTTTCTAGCTGTCCGGGTATGGAACCAAAGTGCCTGCCTGTCCACTGACAAACGTCAGATGATGACGTTACGGGAGGACAGGAACACGGAAAGGGGTAAGTAGGTGAGCACGCGACCACCTACCTCCTGAGCACGCAAGTCAACGATCAGACGTCAGTAAGATGGGACCAGGTGTGCTGTGGCTAGAGTGAGGGCTGTGCTTTGCTTACGGAAAATCTGGGGCGTTTTCTGGGGGTGGGTGGGTAGGTGGCCACAAACAAGCAGGGCGGGCGGAGCCAGCACCGGCGCTTTGCTTTGTGGTGCAGTCAGAAAGGTGGGCAGAAGGGAGCGGGTTCGGCTGACAGGGCTGGACGGGCTGGTGAAATGTGGAAACATCAAGGCTGAAGGCTGAGAGAGAAAGATGGTGGACGTGGGGGGGCAAGACAAATAGCCGGGCTAGCAATCAAGAATCATCGAAGTTGCCTCCCAGTCGATCTACGTCGCAGCTTGTTCTCCTACCTGGTGGTATGTATGCATGTATGCAAGAAAAGAAACAGGCAAACAAGTGAACAATTGACAGGAGGATTGACCGACGTACGAGCAGGGCAGTCAACACAAACGCCCGCCGCCCTGCCCAGAGCTGTCTGTCGTCCTTCCGCCACCCCGTTCGTTGCAAGACACGGTACAAGACAGGCTCGCTGTAGACTTCTCCTCCTGCCTTCCTAGAGTGGCCCAGCGCTTACCTACCTGCGCACCGGAACCTCGTTGCCTTGCCGCCCGCCCCATCCCATCCACCTACCCGCTGCAACCAACCTGCATGCAAGTCAGCGAGCGCATGCCGAGCTTCGTTCCCCTTGCCTCCGCCGAAAAGCGGCCAAGAAAAAACAAACCTCCATCTCACTCAGAGTCCCCGTCCCTCCCTTGGTCGCTCGTCATTCCTCCTCGTAGTCGCCTTCCTTGCTCCGCAGCGAGCTTCTTGGCGTCCATGTGTGTGCTTGGTTGGGGTCGGTCACGTTCGGATCCACTGTAGGTAGCTTTGGTGCCCGGCTGCAGTACGGACGGCGCGCGGCGGCCAATGGTTTCTTCACACCCACGCCGCGCCGCAGCCATCCAACAGGATTCTAGAAGGTGTTGATGGCCGGAGACGCTGGGCTTGGCTCCTCCGAATCGCTGGTTGTGCGTGGTGCACGCGGTACGACGTATCCGTATGTGGGTTTTATGCGAGCCACATCTTGGCTCCGCGTCCGTCCGTCGGTTCGTCTCTTTTGTCCACGAGTCCGTTCCCTTTCTCGCATCTCGGCAGTTGAGTGCGAGCCAGGAGCGAGCAAGGAGCGAGTAAGCCGGAGACTGAAGGTAGAAGCATGACGTCATTCTGTGCTGTTGTGAAGGGGGTTGATTTTTGGCCCCCTGATTACGGACGGATACGGGATCCCGATGGCCTGCCTATGCGGGGTTGCTGGTGACTACTGTCAGATCCTGTGGGCGAGGGAGTGAGATGAGATGAGATGCTGATACTTTGTACATCAGCGGGAGACTGGAGAGGGGAGAGGAGAGGCCCGGCCCTCAAGGGCGAAACATGAGGTAGGACGAAAACAGAAAAGGATGGATGCAACAACAATGACAAGCAAATGATTAGAGAGCAAAGACGACCAGCTGAGCGACGGTAGCCTCAACCAGAGCAAGCATTCTCCCCCAGCTCTTTCCAACACCTTTACGGAATTCCTTGACCCACCCATTTGCTCGCTCCACCATCACACACGAACGGAAGTGGCTGTCAGCCTGCCCCAGCCTTGCAGCCACTCGCACCCGTTGTGCCGTTCAATCTGAGCCCATGGCTCACACACCCGCCGGGCGATGCAACCCACGGAAGCGCGCATGGAGGTGGCTGATGTGGCACTGTGGCACAGTGTGTGGGCGCACGCATTGCATGCATGACCGAAGATGAGAAAGCGAGCAGGCACCGGAACCACTCGACTGGTGGAACGGGCAAGGTGGTATGTCGGAGCGACGGCTTCCCGGCGGCAGTTGGGTGGATTAGAAAATGTGGTGGTTTTATTGGTGGTGATGATTTGGCCGTCAATGGTGTTGCTGGTACTGTGCTTCGCGCTTTGCAGTCATCGGGCAATGCTGCCGCGACGTGACACAATCAATGCTCGGCCGAGAAGGCAGGCTCCCTGCGACAGATGCGTGACTTGTCGTGGCTTGCGGCGACGGAGCTGAAAGTCTAAACAGTCGTGGTGATGTAGTGGCTTGCTGGCGGAGACGGAGCGGAGAGGGAGTATCAGTGGGAGGTAGGGGGTGGTGCCAAGGGCGGATCAGAAATCTCCTCCCCTTGGCAGCCCGCTCCTCCGTGAAGCGTTTGGGGTTGACGACGCGTGGAGATGACGGCTTCTGGAGATAGATGAAGGCGAAAAAGTTTGGTTCTTTGAGACGCGGCAACTTTATCCAACAAACACCTCGCCTGTTCTCTCACCACCTACCGAGGAGAGCGACTTCCCCACGTGATACTCTCACTTCAAAATTATGCGGCTCTTTTCACGATGAAACCTTGTCTCTTCTTCCCATATCGAAGCGTCTGATGTTGGTTGACGATGTCAACTACCCCGTGTACTCTACCCCCGCCAGCTCCGCTAAAGTTCTCCAACCTCAACTACGGCTTCCCTCCATCATCAGATCGGCAGCCAGCAAACGCAGCAGAGAAAGGTTAAACCCGTCTCGAGACGCAGCCCATCATCCATGGCCCTGAACCGAGCCCGAGCGAGCTACCCCGCAGCGAGGGGAGAGCTGTTGAGCTGCTGCCCCACCTGGTCCCTTTCGCCGTGCCGCGGCTGTGCTGAGCCCTGCCCACCAGACAATGGTCAACCTCGTGAGGAGAAGCAGACGAGTTCGTCCATTCGGATCACGTCAGCTTGGAACGGTTGGACGCGGAAGCTTCAGTGATTGATCGATTGATTTGGCCGATTGAGTGACTGCCTGCGCACTGGACACGACTGGACTGCTTTGAAATCTTTCCATAACCCCTCCTCCCTCACGACCCACTTTCCGCGCTATCCAGACACCACCACATCACAACATCGTCACCGCGACCAAGACGACTCCGGCGCAAAAACAACACATCTGCGAGCCCCAATTCCATTTGCAGAACATCGAGCAAAGGCCCTCTGTCAGCCCTCAAACAACAACACCATGGCGCCCATCACCATCACTGTCCTGTACCCCAACGTCGAAGACGCAACCTTCAACCTCGAGTACTACCTCCAGACGCACATGCCGCTGGCCATGCAGCACTTTGGTCCGCACGGCTTGATCGGCTACCGCGTGCAAAAGTAAAATACTCTCTCCGTCCCCTGCCTCCGACACATACCCTGCTCCCCATCTCAACCCCCCTCCCCGTCCCAAAACTACATACTAGCACAAACACCCTCGCAGACTCAACCTGACCTCCTCCCACAGGCTCCTCTCCACCGCCACCGGCGACCCCGCGCCGTACAGCATCCTGTGCCTGCTCGAGTTTCCCGACCGCGCCGCCTGGGACGCTGCCGTCACGCAGTCCGCCGGCCCCGTCATGGCCGACGTGCCCAACTTCTCCAACAAGGAGCCGACCTTCTTGATTGGCGAGGGCGTTGGTGGAAACGTTGGCGTTTCCAAGATCTAATGAGTCTTCGGTTGCTTAAATGTTTGATGTGTATGCGCGGAAAGGCAAGGAAGGCAAGTAATGAGAGGTCGGATCTTGTGTATTGAGAATGGTATATACGGGTGGTTTGATTTGTGTTTGAGAAATTGACATGTTTCTGACTCTCTTGTGCGGTTCTAATATGCTTGATGCCTGCTGGATATCTAATGCTGCTGCAATGCTTCCAACGCTCCCAATGCTGAGACCATGCCAAAATATGTGCAAGTCCGTCCGGGGACCAACCGTTTAAATTCCCTACTCAGCATCCAACGCTCGTCAATTCTCTTCCAAGCCCCTAAATGTGCCGGCACCATCTCTCCATGACCCTCTCCAGCCCCGGGACACTCGGCGCAATCTCCTCCATGGCGACATCACATCTCACCATCGCCGTATCTCCCACACCACCGCCCCGAGCCGCTGCTCCGCCGCCCACAACGTTGGCGACGACAGGAATCAGCAGCTCCCACTGGACGAGACGCTCCCACTCGGCGCGCGCCACCTCACGGCCCCACACCTTCGTGCTGGAGCCACTGGCGAGCGCACCGCCAGCCGCCGACGCGATCTTGGCCGACGACGCTAGCCCTGCATACTCGGCGTAGGCCATATTGAAGTTGCACGTGTCCGTGTCGTGGATGACGTCCAGGCGCGCGGCCGCGATCAGCAACGCAAGTTGCAGGTCTGAGAGTGAAGGGAGCAGCGAGAGCTTCGAGTCGGGCGGGTGAAGAAGCAGTGTGTTGGTCAGGTTGGTGTTGGGCGCAAAGTGTGTAGGCTGCAGGGGGAATGTCGATGGCGTGAGGGATGCCGTTGGCAGGTGGAAAGTGGAGAGAGCCGAGGGGACTGACTTGTTGAGGTGGTAGTGTGGGAGTAGCTGGGAGGTCAGGAAGGTGGGTGTGGAGAAGAGCGTCTGCGAAGTGTTAGCTGCTTTACTCAACAACATTGAAAGGATGTAATCACCTCGATAGATTCGTTCCAGCGGCCAACGATTGCCTTGCCAGACGCCTCGAGCTCTCCATCGTCGACCAGCAAGGCTGACTTGCAAATCTCTTGGAAGAATGTAAAGCTCTTGGCCAGTGACAGATGCACGTATCGGTGGCTGAATCTGCTCTTGACACGCTTCTCGAGACTCTCAGATACGCCGATCCTGGTGGTCAGGCCGAGGACGGCAATGGGCGCCTTCCTCGACTGCGCAATGTCAAACAAGTTGTACAGGAGCGTCTGCCTTGGATGTGAAGCAAACAGATCAAACTCGTCCATGACAAAGACGACCGCCTTGGCTATCTCGTTGGACTCTTCGCCTGCCAATTCCGAAGGATGAGATAGTAACGCAAGCAAAGTGGCTAGCGTGTCGGCGTAGTTTTTGCCCATGCTGTCGTCTTCCATGTCCATCTCTTTGCCCAGCTGCCTCCAAATTTCCCGGAGTGCAAGTTTGTCGTCCGTGTGGATAAAGCCGCTAAGTCGGATAACGTGAAAGTCTTGCCTCTGCTCTTTTGAAATCTCCGCCAGCACCTTATTTACCAGTGCTGTCTTGCCACTTCCTCGCGCACCAATCAGGAGCATTGAGTTTCCCTCGCCGGCATTAATGGTTTGCTCTACGAGCGAATGCACCTTTTTGTACTCTTCATCAAGTCCAACCAACGGAACAGGGCGTCTGCCTGCTATCTTTTCCAAAACGAGACATTTCAACGCCGTCAAGTCTTCCAAACTAGGTTCTTTTCCTGAGTCGCGTGCAGAGGCCTTCTTTGTCGAACTCTTTCTTTTCGCGCTGGCCGATATTCCATTTTGCCGAGCTGTAACAGCCTCCACTTCCTTATCCGATTCTTCGACGAGCCCAAGAAGAGTCGATTCCTTTCTGGTTGATCCTTTCCTGGTGGATGCGGTTCGAGAGGGACTTGGCTTCACCCTTGGAGTTTGCTTTTTCGGTGTCGTTGTTGGACTTGTGACAGGTCCGTCCAACTCGTCTGAAGACCCCAAGCTGATTCCATTTGTATGCGGTTCCTCCTTGGTCGATCGCGTAGATCTGATCGAAGCATCGCCTTTGGAGGGAGTCTTTTGCGATTTCGTAGTGGGCGTTTCTTTGCCAACTTTACGCGCCGAGGACCTTTGCGCCACGCGACGTCCACTTCTAGGTGCGGATTTGGGCTCCACGTTATCCGCTTCAGGCTCATCTTCGGAGAGCAACCGTATCTTGGATGAAGTTTTTCGATCCGTCCCTCCAACATCATGACTCAGAATGTCGCCATTCGGAGAGCCATGCGATGCCTTCGACTTTGTGCCATAGGTCTTGGTTTTTGCCTTGGAGGACGCCGGGGTCTTTTTCGAAGCAGAGCTCCTGGCTTCACTCAGCAATTGCTGATTTGGAGACTCTCCAAATGCGCCATCAATATCGTCGTAAACGTCCGGGTCGTTCAAATGCCTGCCAGATCTTCTCCTTCCGCTAGGCGTCGAGGCGCTGGCTGGTCTGCCGTCGTCCTCCCTGGCGAACAAGCCACTGCGCCTTGTCGGTCGCTTCAATTGTCCAGTCCCGGATGTATCCGTAGTTGGAGAGGCTCCATTCTCGGCGACTGGGCCATTTTCTTCGGGTGGACTCAGTCTCCTCCGCTTCGAGGACCGGGAGTTGACCATGGTTGCGTGCGTCGCGGCGGGAGCGAAAGGGGGGAGGCGGCCGGGAGTAAAACAGGCGTTGACTTATGCTATCATCTTCAAGGCGCGTGGATGGCGGAAGGTGGAATTGGAAAAAGACACTCTGTCGCTCGTGAGATGTTTTGGACGCGGTTGCGGTGAAAGCTCGAGGCACAGCTCCGCGGCAGATCTGCAACAGACGCGAATCCTTGCATTCCTTCCACGTGAGAGCGTGCAACCGCGACCGGCCGCTTTACAGATTTGCCTTTCATCACTCGATGTTGACTTGTGTTAAATTTCTAGTTCAACTTTGATGAAGAACGAGTCCATGCGAAAGTTAGAAGTTGCCACCAATTGGGAACCCTTGTTAGCTCGAAAGCTACATCATCCGAGCCGACACCCCGTCACTCTCCTACACCGCGACATGCCCTGATCATGGTAAGGCTACAAGCTGCAAGTCTCACCAACAGAGTCATCACTCCGAGGAAGCGCAAAAGAAAGGAGAAGCAAGACTCCAGTGCCGAGGACCAAGCACAAACCGGAGAAGCAACCGCACCCGATGAAGCCTCGAGCTCCACCACGACAACGGTCCCTACAAAGACAGACGACGGTGGCAAGAAACCACGACGGTCCAAGAAGAACGACGGAAATGCGTCGAATCCGAACCTCCGAACTGAGCCTTCGAGCTACGTCGAATCGACGGTACCATGGCCAGAGCACTTTACAAAGCTGCAACAAGTCTACCGCGCCCTGAACCTCGTCTACACCTTTTGCTGCACACGCAAGCAATTTGCCACCACCTTGGACAACATCAAGAGCACGGTCGAGGGACATATAAAGCGGGAGCTACTCATCGATGATGTCGCACAAATCAAGGCTTTGGTGCCGCGCGCAATCAACTTTGACTATGTCGACGAAGCCATGCTGCAGGTCAACTTGATGGGGTCGGAGGACAACATGATTGGACGCAGGGCAAATGAATTCCGGATTGAAGATCCATCGGAACGAGAAAAGAAGGAAGAAGGCCGAGAGGTGCTGCTTTTCGAGTTTGTGGATGGAGACATGAAGCGGCAGGTCCAGAGCAAGAAGACAGGTGAGCCGACAAAGGTCACCAGGACTCTTAGAGGGGAGGACTTGAAGATGCCCGTCTTCAGCCAGAAACAGATGATGAATTGGATTGAAAAGCGGAATACAAAGTTCAAGTCGGCCGTCAACCAGTTCCTCAACGATTGCGCAGAGCAAGAGGTCGAACCCGTGGCCAAGCTTTTGGATGAATACATGTCCTATATCCCGATACCATCAAAAAGTCGAAGTGCCACACCAGGCCCCAGTGACAAAGCAAAATTACCAGGAAGCATACCATCGGAGCGCAAGTCAATACCGGAGATTGTAGGGGAGATCAAGTCATTGGAGTGGTACACCGGCCAGATCGTGCCGGACGGCCACCGTGTCTTTGATCCCCAGCCTCCAATCCATGGAGACTTGAAGTTTGAACTCTCGCAGAATCTCGTGAACGCAATGTACAATACGCGGAATATCACCCAGTTGTACGCTCATCAAGCGGAAGCAATCAACAACCTTTACGATGGACACAACGTCATTGTATCCACTTCGACCAGTTCCGGAAAATCCCTCATCTACCAAATTCCGGTATTGCATGAATTGGAAAAGGAACCAGACACGCGAGCGATGTACATATTCCCCACCAAAGCCTTGGCTCAGGACCAGCGACGAAGCCTCAAGGAGATGCTCCGGTATATGCCTGGTCTTCAGGATGTTCTCGTCGAGACTTTCGACGGCGACACTGCTTTTGCGGATCGAAACTACATTCGTGATGCTGCCCGCATTATCTTTACGAACCCCGACATGTTGCACATTACCATTCTTCCTCAGGAGGAAGCTTGGAGGACGTTTCTAAAGAATCTCAAGTATGTCGTGGTGGATGAGCTGCACGTCTACAACGGTCTGTTCGGATCACATGTGGCTTTCATCATGAGGAGACTTCGGAGGATATGTGCCGCAGTGGGCAACCGACATGTCAAGTTCATATCCTGCTCGGCCACGGTATCCAATCCCGAGGAGCACATGAAGACAATCTTCGGCGTGGACCAAGTCAAGCTCACCGACTTTGACGGATCACCCTCTGGAAGGAAAGAATTCCTGTGCTGGAACACGCCATTCAAAGATCCAGGAGATCCAACGTCTGGTCGAGGAGACACATTTGCTGAAGCAGCGAAGCTATTTTGCCAACTCATCCTTAGAGGCGTCCGGGTCATTGCATTCTGTCGAGTACGAAAACAGTGCGAGGCCTTGATCAGCTCTGTGAAGACGGAGCTCAACAAGCTGGAAAAGCCCGAAGTCATGAACAGAGTCATGGCATACCGAGGAGGTTACACGCCACAAGACCGTCGACAGATTGAAAAAGAGATGTTTGACGGAAAACTCGTTGGCATCGTGGCGACAAACGCTCTCGAGCTTGGTGTTGACATTGGGTCCCTCGACGCCGTTCTCACCGTTGGTTTCCCTTATACCATTGCCAATCTGCGGCAACAGAGCGGTCGTGCCGGACGCCGGAACAAGGACTCGTTGTCCGTATTGGTGGGCGACAGCTTTCCAACCGACCAGTACTTCATGCAGAACCCAGACGAGATATTTACCAAGCCGAACGCCGAGCTTCAGGTCGACCTCGACAATATGCTGTGCCTGGAAGGCCATGTCCAATGCGCTGCATATGAAATGCCAATTCGCCCTGAAGATGACGCCGTGTATTTCGGAGCGCGTCTTGCTAGCATTGCCGCCGAACGCTTGCGCAAAGACGCCCTTGGCTTCTACCACACCAACGAGCGCTTCCTTCCACGACCGTCTCAACACGTCACAATCCGAGATACGGAAGAGGAGCACTTTGCCATCATCGACACAACCAACAATCGCAACGTGGTCCTCGAAGACCTCGAAGCGTCGCGCGCGTTCTTCACCATCTATGAAGGCGGCATCTTCTTGCATCAGGGCAACACGTACCTCGTCAAGGAATTCTCGCAGGAGCAAATGATTGCCAAGGTCGAACTCGTCAAGGTAGACTGGACGACGCAACAACGCGACTACACGGACGTCGATCCCATCGAGACGGAGGTCATCCGCCGCATCCCCGGGTCTCTCTCGCGCGCCTTTTACGGGCCCATCCGCATCAAGCAAGTCGTGTTCGGCTTCTTCAAGGTGGACAAGCGGCGGCGCGTCTTGGACGCCGTGTCGGTGGACAATCCGCCCATCGTGCTGCACTCGCGCGGCATGTGGCTGGACGTGCCCAAATCGGCGCTCGGGATACTCAAGGCGCGGCGGCTCAACGTGGCCGCGGGAATTCACGCCGCAGAGCATGCGGTGCTATCTCTCATGCCCAATTTCGTCATCAGTATGCCCGACGATGTGCGCACCGAGTGCAAGAACGCCCTCAAGGAGTTCGCAGCCAAGGAGAGTTCGCGCAAACGGCCGGCGCGGCTGACGTTCTACGACGCCAAGGGCGGCAGCACCGGTGCTGGCATCAGTACCAAGGCGTTCGAGTTTGTCGATTTGCTGCTGCGCCAGGCGGCTGAGCGTCTGGCTGCGTGCCACTGCGCCGAGGGATGCCTCGAGTGCTGCTGCAGCGAGCGCTGCAAGGAGGCCAATGCCGTCATGAGCAAGGCCGGTGCCGAGGTCATTCTGCGCTGTCTGCTCAACTGGGAGATTGATGTCGAGGCGCTGCCAATGGGCCCGGAGGAGGGCGCGCCAATGGGAATAGAGACGGTCGTGCCTGCTGTAGAAGTACGGCCTGCGAAGGGTAAGAGGGTTGAGGTGGTCGAGGTCAAGAGGGAGGGTGGTAGAAAGGAGCGGGTCGTTGTTGAGACGGCAGTTGGTGAGAATGAGAGTGACGACGCGGGCGATGGCGATGCTGAGGTTGTGGTCATTAAGGATGAATCCCCTGATTGACCCATACGTACCTTGAAGACTCTCTCCCCTTTCTCTGGCGCCTGGCGTTGATGTACAGTATAGATAGAACATGAGTATTCCTGCGGTAAACGACTGGTCGTTGCGGCAGTAGAATCCACAGAATCCAGTCCTGTGCAGCTTCTCGATCTCTACAGGTTCAATGCTATTGGAGCTCTCACTCATCGCAAGTCTCTCCGCGCACACGGCGCGCTCATTACCTCAAATTGCATACGAGCCTTATTCCTGGACATCGCAGCTGCGCGGACGTCCACTGCGTATCATGCTGGAAGTGCGTCAGCGATCACGAAGTTGACGTCGTGCGCCCGCACTTGAAGAGGAAGAATGGAGGTGCTGCATACCAGCATGCAAGATATAATCCCAAAACCCCACAACACCTCCAATGCCCCTTCCCCACCCGGCCTTAAGCTGGGATAACCTAAGCCCGCTGGCGTAGTGGGAAGGGGCCGGTCGCAGTTGCCAAAAGAAAAAAAAAAGAAAAAAAAAAAAACGAACGTGAGTTCGATTCCGGCCTGCACCACTGGACGTAGTTGTATTTATACTGTACTCTATAAATCCTTCGGGATTTTGATATATCCTGCGGACTACGCGCCGCGGGTGAAGTTTTGCTCTTTTGATCTTTGGGGCAGGATGCTCCTCATGCTCTTCTGATTCTTTTGTAGCTGCTGGTGGTGGTGTTGGTATGATGGTGGTGCTCCTTGTGCTTTGTGCTTGAGCCGACGCTGAGGAACTGTGTGTGGATTAGTTTCGACATTACCGCTCAACTGGCCATCTCAAGGTAGAACGCAGCGACCGATCACTCCCTGTGCACCTCCACCACACCTTCCATTTCTACACTTGACTTGTGGTCAAGCTCACATGGAGCCCTCATAGTCGTTTCTCTTCATTTCACGTCATCTGTCGCTCTATTCACGAATTCGCAGGGAACCATCATCAAACCAAAGCGTCATTACAAACATCAAAATGGTCACCCACCGCCGACGGCCGCTCATCAAGACTTCATTCAAGACTCGGACCCTCCTGTCGAGCCAGATGTCTTCCTCGACAAGTTCTAAGGGTGAGAAGATAATGTCGTCGAGTGTGCGCGCGGGGACCCTGAATGGCCGTTGTTGAGGGATGTCACGCCCCAACAACCACAATCTGCTTTATAAAGGCAAAAGACTCCGCTCAACTTCATCTGCCTTCTCTACAGCGGTCCTCTCCTTCCTTCTAACAGACCAGCCAGAATGTTCGACTTCCCTTTCAAAAGGGTGAGCGCACCTATCCTCCCCATGACCAATACGTACTGTCGTATTCCTTCGTTCGACGAGTTCAAACACGATCTTCCGCTCTATCACCATCCCGCTGGCGCCGAGATGTCCGATGGCATTGCTGCCAGCAACAGAGAAGCACACAATGACAAGTGTGTCATTGCACGTTGGGCAGTCACATTAGCCAATCTTGCAGTCTTTGCGACACTCACATTCTTATACGTCTCCAATACAAAGCCAGCCTGGGCTGGGTACCTCACATGGTCCATCAACATCTATCTCATCATCATTCTCTTCATCAAAGACACTTTTCCGAACGACTCGCACGTCCTTCTTAAGGCCGCTGTAAACTGGTCCATCAGGCTCATTCTTTTCATGAACGGAGCCGCAGCTGTCTGGTAAGTGTTACTAGTATTTTTTATGTACTTTCTACCCAGCTAATCCCCTCTAATCAGGATCGAAGAAGAGCCGTGCCTCAGAATACCGGCCGCACTTTGACGCATGTGGACCAGTTTGACGTATGTACGTGGAGCATTCAAAACACCGAGAGGTTTTGCATGTAGATAAGGAGCATCCACTGTCGTAGTTGTAATTATAAATAATGTGCTCTATAAATCCTTCGGGATTTTGATACATCCTGCGGACTACGCGCCGCGGGTGAAGTTTTGCTCTTTTGCCCTCTGCCCTCTTCTTCCCCTGCCCCTCTTCTGATTCTTTTGTGGCTGCTGGTGCTGGTGGTGGTGGTGATGTTCCTTTTGCTTTGCGCTTATGTCCATGGCCATCAGGATGCGAGTGCGGGTAAGGAGATTCCGGACATTTCCTGCGGGAGACGTTCAGGAGCTGTACGGATATGTGTACTGACTTGGGACAAAATCCGAATCCACCTTCGAATCTTGAAAATTTTCAAATTCCACCCTGTACTTCAGAATCCACCTCATTTAAAGAAAGACCCCAAGAATTCAGGTCCAAATATCATCCTACGAAGCATTAAGCCCAAAAGCTTTCATGGGTCTATTTGGGCGATGAAGAAGTATGGCTAGTAGAAATAGGGACCTGGAGACTCTCTGAAGCACTGCCTCTCCTCAGCGGTTTTGGGTGAGAGGTGGGTCTTGAAGCCTGAATGTGGATTTTGAGAACTTGCCAGATTTGAAGACGGGGTTTGGTTTTATCCCGACTGGTTTTGGGAGACAGCTTATGGCGGCTTGCGGGCAGGGTGTAGGCTGAATCGGCGGCATCGAAATCCTATGCCGAATGCCCTTTACGGCCCAAGCTCGTTGGCTAGGTAGGGAAATAGAAAAACAGCCCAGACGGTAGCGACATTGCCACTTGACTGGCCACCTCAACATGTAAGTACGCGGAAGTCAGACCGCAGCGACCGCTCCTTCCTCGTGGCTTGAATGCTCCCTACATGCGCACATCTCAACTTAGTCCAAGGCGAGTTCTCGAATCACCGAATCCAGTTTCATCGTCCAAGTGCTCCCTAGTCCTCCGCCAACCGCAAACTTGGTCAACACCGCAACGTTGGGGAGAAGATCAAAGCACAACAACGCAAGTGTACGCTAGGCTACCAGATGTTGCCGTGTGCTTCTGGTATAAGACGGCTGCTTCTCTTTTCTGCTCTCGCTCGATTCACAAGTCACAATCATCATCATACCAAAGCATTGCTCCCGACATCAAAATGGTCACCCGTCGACGCCCGCTCATCAAAGCTTCCGTTCATGACCCGGACACTCCCGTCAAACCAGATATCCCCCTCGACAAACCCGCCCAAGCCTCGCACACCCGCGTCAAGCCAGCTGCCTTACTCGACAAACGAGACCAACTGAGGCTCGCCCTCGCCATGCTCAACTTGCTCCTGTTTTCCCTCGATCTGGCCACCACGGCAGAATGGATCCATTTTGGCTGCGCAGTCTCGAGTCTGATTTTGCAACAACTCGACGAGCGCTTCGAAGCCGGCGAGCATGGAGGTGTCAGGCTTGCGTACACCGTCACGCGGGACCTCCTTTTCCTTTCGCTCGTTTTTAAGCCGACGAGGTAAGCAATTCAGTGCACAAACTGGACGACATGCCCTTGCTGACCTGTCTTACCAACTGAACAGTAGCGGTCAACCACAGCTCGAGCATACTACTACCTCCCAAACGCCAGCCCCGACGTCTCCAAAAGTGGCTAAGATTAGTCACCTTGCGCAAGTCCTTGAGAAACTCGCAAACAAAGTTGTGGCAAATCAGAGCATGCCGCTGCCGCACTCTACTCATACCACTTCTCAACTTCTTTCATCCCCAACTTCTCCAAAGGTGGCTGAGGCCAGTCACCTCGCGCAATTCCTTGAGCAACTCGCAAAAAATATTGTGGCGAAACAGAGCATCCGGCTGCCGCACTCTGCTCATACCACTTCTCAAGTTCTTTCGTCACCGACTTCGACGCCGATACCGTTTGCAGACCGCCCCGTTGCTCTCTGTCGACACGACTGGTATGGCCAAAGGTTTCGGCAGCTCTGTTCGTCGGCCGACCCCGTCGCGTGCATGAAGCTTTTGAAAGACCTCTGCCGCGTAAAACCCGCCATGAATGGCTACAGGACGGAGACGGGGGGATAGATGCTTTGAAGAGACAGGTGGGAGGTGTGTGCAAGAGGCGAGACTGGTTTTGGCTTGAGTTGTTGGCAATGATGACGACATTCGCTCACTCCCCCCCTTTTGTCCACTGGTGGTAGTGTTGGCGGTTAGGCAGGAGTACAGATTGGTTCGAATTTTCCTCTGTTTGGGTAGTCTGGTTCCATTCATTACAATGCATTCAGTAATGAGCAATTGCAAACTGACCGGGTCGTGTGATGCAACGGACAGCAACACTGCGGACTGACCACTGGCGCTTGCGTTACCTTTGACATGGTCATTTCAGCATCTGGTCAGAGGCAGAACCGGACTTACTGATTGTCTGATGAGCATTAAAATCACCGAGAGGTTACGCGTGTAGTCTGGGAGCATTCAAGAGCGCGTCATCTCCGCCGTCTCCCTCAGCACCCTCTCTGTCATCTCGACACTCAACCCCAAGTAATTCTCCGGATCACACAGCCTCTCCGCCTCTTCCTTGCTCAAACCCACCCTCCCATCCTCAACCAACACCTCCGCCAACGGCCGGGCCTCCTCGCGCGCCTTTGCACACAGCTCGTACACCAAATCATGCGCAACCTGCCTCCCCATCCTCTCCGCAACGCCCATCATGACGGCCTCGCTGACCACGCCGCCAGCCGTGATCTCCAAATTGTGCGCCATGGCATCTGGTCTTACCTCGAGGCCCGCCAACATGTCGGCCGTATGCCGCAGCGCAGCGTGCGCCAGACAGCACAGCTGGGGCAGGACGATCCACTCGACCTCCCAGGGGCCAGTGCTGCGCTCATGATCCGCAACGACGGCGCCCAGCAGCGCGGAGCTCAGCTGGCGCGCCGTCGCCGCGCACGCGGCCACGTACGCGCTGCCGATCGGGTTGCGCTTCTGCGGCATGGTGCTGCTGGAGCCGCGCTCGGGGCCGTACGGCTCGCGCACCTCGTCGATTTCCGTCTGCATGAGCAGCGAGACGTCGGTGGCGAATTTGGCGCATGTGCTGCTCAGCAGCGCGAGGAACGACCCGGCTTCGGCGATGTTGTCGCGCTCGGTGTGCCATGCGATTTGCGGGACGGTGAGGGAGAGGGCGGCTGCGAGACGTGATTGGCAGTTGAGTGCGAGAGCTGATGGGAGCGTCGCCAGCGTGCCGGCTGCGCCGCTGAATTCGAGGAGGAAGATGCGGGATTGGAGGGAGCAGAGGCGTGTACGGTGGCGTGCGAAGGTGGAGAGGAGCCGTGCCAGTTTGAAGCCGAGGGTTTGCGGGACGGCTTGCTGGAGGTTTGAGCGTGCGGCCATGGGCGTGTGTTTGTGTTTTTCGGCCAGTGTCCGTAGGTGGTTGACGATGGTGTCGAGGGATGAAGAGACCAGTGCAAATGTATCGCGGAGCTGGAGTGATGTTGCTGTATCTGTGACGTCTTGCGTAGTTGCGCCCCAATGCGCCCATCCTCCTAGATTCTTCCCCGGTGCCGACTCATTCGCCATCTTCACGAGCTGCTTGACGACTGGTAGGACTGGGTACCCAATGCGCTCCGTCTGCGTTCTCAGCTCATCCCAATCATAAAGCTCCAAGCGGCAGTGGGCGCATATAGCAGCCGCCGCTTCCTCGGGGATCTGAAGTGGCTTAGTGACTGAATTTGGAGAGTAAAGATCGGACTCACTATTCCCAGATCCGCCTGCACTTTGGCGAGGCTGGCTTCGAAGTCGAGGTAGTATTTTGTTCGTGTCTTGTCGGACCATATGGCGGCGCATTCAGGGGTTGAGAGGATGTTGCCGAAGATGACGGAGTCGGTCACTGAAGTCATTATGGGTAAATTTTGTGATTGACACAGGCGGTTCTTTGAAGGTTGAGGGCGAAGGTCGAAAACTAGTTGAATCTCTGATCAAAAAATGGACGGGTGTATGGCGGACTTGAAGTTGCAAGATTGCTTCAAGTCTTCTTCAAGGGCAAAAAGCTTTTTGGGGAAGTGTCTTCAGACATCAAGGCCTGACTCAGAGGTTCAAGTTACCGGGATCTAATTTCGTGGATTTGCTGCTGTTTGTCTATTTAGAAAAGGCGGTGATGTGATGTTGTCGGATGCGGGGAAGCTCTAGTGTGATGCATGACGTAACGCCCCAAGACCAACGATCCAGGAGGCAGGAGCATTCAGACTTACCAGGTGAATGACCGCAAGGGGAACTACCCATGAGCGAAGAATCAGAGTCGAGTTGATATGGCTTTGAGAATATCTAAGAATCTCAAATTAGCAGCCTGCTCGACAAAGTATTAGTACCGTATAAAAGGAACAATGGCACCAGACTGTGTTTGTTGGAGATCATTCATGAATTGAGGGGAGAATCTGTATTACCGCCTACAGACACAGGCGACAACGGCCAGTTGTACATCTTCCGCCCAGCTGGCGCATCCAGTCTGGCGAGCGGTTCTTCTATCCACGCATCGGCCGTTCATCTCCCCAGAGCCAAAGCAACAAAGTCAAAAGGAAAACAGACATGATACAAGATTAAGCCAAACATATCCCGGACAGACATTTCCCATCCCGTTACTCCACCGCCGCCCGAGAAGGTAAAAGTCAAGTAGAATTCCCTCCTTTTGCAGTCCTCCGCAGTTCGAAAACTGGCGGATGAGTTGAGTGAAGAGAAATTTTCATTGCTGAAGCATGAGCAGGATCGCTTGTACAGAAAAGAGGAGGCTAAGAGGAGGAGGGGGAGAGGCGGGGAAAAGAGGTGGAGGGGGTGGATATTCTACATGACGACACCGGCCTGTTGCGAAATCGCCAAAAGCCCTGTCCCAATATGCATGAGCAACATCGCTTTTTTCTCGACACACAAAAACAAAGAAGATGAGAGAAGGTGGAAAAGAGCAAATCTAAATCAAAGAAGCGTTTACTGCTTCTTCTCACCCTCCTCGCCCTCAGGCTTCTGCTCGCCCTGCTGCTGCTGCTCGCTGCGGGCCTTGTGCATCTGGTCGAACAGGGTCAGGGAGGCAGCCTGGAGCTCGTCGGTCTTCTCCTTGAGCTCCTGAGCGGTGGCGGTGCCCTCCCCGGCCTGGGACTTGCTGACGAACTCACGGAGAGAGTCAATCTTCTCGCGGATCTTGCCAGCCTCGGTCTTGTCAAGACGGTCCTCAAACTCCTTGAGGGCCTTCTCGGTGTCATTCACGACGGAGTCGGCGCGGTTGGCAGCCTCGATGGCGGCCTTGCGCTCCTTGTCCTGCTCACCGTAGCGCTCGGCGTCAGAGACCATGTTGTTGATCTCCTCGTCGGAGAGACCGGAGCCAGAGGCAATGGTGATGGACTGGTCCTTGTTGGTGGACTTGTCCTTGGCGTGGACGTGGACGATCGAGTCCGCGTCAATGTCGAAGGTGACCTCGATCTGGGGGACACCACGGTGCGCCGGGGGGATACCAACGAGCTGGAAGTTGCCGAGGAGCTTGTTGTCACGGACAAGCTCACGCTCACCCTGGTAGACCTTGATCTCAACAGCAGACTGGAAGTCGGCAGCGGTGGAGAAGATCTGGGACTTCTTGGTGGGGATGGTGGTGTTGCGGTTGATCAGACGGGTGAAGACACCACCAAGGGTCTCGATACCGAGGGACAGAGGAGTAACGTCGAGCAGCAGAACGTCGGTGACCTCACCGGAGAGGACGGCACCCTGGATGGCAGCACCAATGGCAACAGCCTCGTCAGGGTTGACGGACTTGGCGGGGTCGCGGCCGAATATGCTCTTGACGGACTCGGTGACCTTGGGCATACGGGTCATACCACCAACGAGGATGACATCCTGGATGGCCTTGGCCTCGAGACCGGCGTCCTTGAGGGCCTTGCGGACGGGCTCAACGGTGCGGCTGATCAGGGGGTCGACGAGACCCTCGAGCTGAGCGCGGGTGAGCTTGGAGTTGATGTGCTTGGGGCCAGAGGCGTCGGCAGTGATGAAGGGCAGGTTAATCTCGGTGGAGAGCGACGAGGAAAGTTCAATCTTGGCCTTTTCGGCGGCCTCACGGATACGCTGGATGGCCATGCGGTCACCGGAGAGCTCGATACCCTGCTCCTTCTTGAACTGCTGGACGAGGTGGCGGACGAGGGTAATGTCAAAGTCCTCACCACCAAGGTGGGTGTCACCGTTGGTGGACTTGACCTCGAAAACACCGTTCTGGATCTCGAGGATGGAGATATCGAAAGTACCTCCACCAAGATCGTAGACAGCAATGACCTTGTCCTGCTCCTTCTCAAGACCGTAGGCAAGAGCGGCAGCGGTGGGCTCGTTGACAACACGAAGGACGTTAAGACCGGCAATCTGACCGGCATCCTTGGTGGCCTGGCGCTGAGAGTCGTTGAAGTAGGCGGGGACGGTGACAACGGCGTTCTTGACGTTCTTTCCCATGTAGGACTCGGCAGTCTCCTTCATCTTGCCCAGAACGAAACCACCGACCTGCGAGGGAGAGTACTTTTGACCCTGAGCCTCGAGCCATGCGTCGCCGTTGGTGTGCTGAACAATCTTGTAGGGAACCTGGGCAATGTCACGCTGGACCTCAGGGTCGGTGAACTTGCGGCCGATGAGACGCTTGGTAGCGAAGAGGGTGTTCTCGGGGTTGACGACAGCCTGGCGCTTGGCGGCGATACCAACCAGACGCTCGCCGTCCTTGGTGAAACCAACGACGGAGGGAGTGGTGCGGGTACCTGGCGGAGAGTGTGAGCGACTTTCAATTGAAGAGTTGAGGAGTAGTCATGATCACCTTCAGCGTTCTCGATGATGCGCGGCTGCTTGCCCTCCATGACGGCGACGGCGGAGTTGGTGGTTCCCAGGTCAATACCAATGACCTGGCCCTTCACCTTCTCGGTCGACTCCTCGGCATACCGTCTCACGAACGAAGAACCGAAGGGGGCCTTTGCGATGGGAGAGGCGCGGCTGAGGGCAGAGGCCCTGGGGAGGAACTGCGGCCAAAGTCAGCATGGTGGTTTGTCGCGTGGCGAGCGCAAAGACTCTAACTTACTGATCTGGACAGCCTCTGGGACAACATCTTGTGGAAATTCGCCTCAACAATTGGATAGTCGCAGCGAAGCGATTCTAATCGAAGACGAAGCGCGGGTGGAGAGGGATTGAGCGGGTGGGATGGGGTATAAAGTGATGATGAAACGGGATGGAAGGCGTCGAAAGGAAAAAGTTGATCGGTAGAAGAGCTTCGAATGACGGCGGAGCACGGGCCACGTCGTCGGCAAGCCGGAGCGCACTGGCGCCACTCGCTGTGTCCGCTGCTCCCTCACTGTGCCACAACCATCGAGAAGACAGCCAGAGGGGGACACAATTTAGAAAAAATAAAAAAATCACACTCTCGCAGGTTCGCATACACTCCAGCACCATCTACGTGAATTCCCCCAGAGCCCCCACGCCCACGTGAGTGTCGACAGTAGCTCCATCCAACTGCTCGATCGCGCCGATGAGAGAGAGCCAGAGCTTCCAGTCTCACTCACCTCCGGCTTCAACCCATCCATCTTCCTCCTACACTACACTTTCTCGACACTTTCCTCCCCTCTTGTCCTAAATCCTCCTCCTTTTCTCCACACTCCAACTTCTTTTGTCTTACCCCCTCTCCCTCACCCCTCGATCCCCCCGATTTCACTCGACGCTGCCGTCCCGTCCCTCTACTTGCCCCAGGTGACGTATGAGGTGCGCTGCTGGTCGCCGCCGCTCCAGGCCAGTCGCGCCAGTTGGACATGACAGTCTGCAAATGTTACACGGCCCTCTCTGAGCCATCCACTTCGCATCATGGCCGTTGACGCCTTCCTGTAAGCTCTTGCTCCTCCACATTCGTCCTCGCAGCCTTCTGTTTGCTGATCCCGCCCTCTCCGCAGCTTTCGCGACGCAGACTCCCTTGTCCTCCCGCAAAAGTCCTTCTACCCCGTCTCTATACCTGTCGCCCACTACCAGCTGCGTCACTACACTAGCTGCAGCACCCTCAACGGCAACGACGTACTGTTTTACGCCAGCGGTCCCGATGTCTACGCCCTGAATACTGCCACTCGTAAACGAACCCACATTGCGATGCTCCCATTCGAGACAAGATGCACTGCCTCCGGCCATGGTTGGCTTTGCCTCGGCGGCGAGGATGAAGGCCACTTTGCCGCCATCAAGCTCGAAGGAGCCAACTCTACCGCCGCCGATGTAGACACCCTGTTGCCCATCCACTTTGGCAGTCGCCGCTCCGCCCGCCCCCAGGGCCCGTTCCTTGAAACAATAGGGGGAGAGATTGTAAACTCCATATCAATACACAAACTGCCTGGTGAACGTGGCGCCGAGGACGAAGCGGTCGCTGTGCTCACCAACAACGACAAGACGGTCCGCGTGTACAGTTTAACCCGTGGAAAGGAGGATGCTGTGTTGGATCTTCCGTTTGCAATGAACCACGCATCGATATCTCCCGATGGAAATTACATGGTTGCTGTAGGGGACTACCATCAGGCCTACTTCTTTCAGCGCACCAAGCAACGGCAAGCGTTGCCAGGCAAATTGAATCCCCGGGTGGTCTCGACGCCGCCAGGTTGGACCAACATTTGCGTCGCCCAGCTCCATGTGCCGCCGTCTTTGAGTACCACTGGTTACTTCACGACAGCGTGGTCTCCTTCGGGGCACTTGTGCGCTGTCGGCTCAGAGTGTGGCTACATCACCGTCTTTGACGTCGACTTGGTCAAGAAGTGTTCCTACGGAGAAGATGCAATCGTCCAAGTCATCCGCTCAACCAGGCCTGACACTTCGTCTGGTCCAGGTGCCGTCCGCACCATGTGCTTTGCGCCTCAGCCATGGGACCTTCTCATATGGAGTGAGGATCAAGGTATCGTCTGTGTTTCCGACCTTAGGACTGGTCTCTTGACGAGGCAGGCCTTGAAACTGGAGCCAAAAGAAGAAGGGCTTGATAAGATCGAGGCTCCCCTGACCGATTTCGAGTCGGCCATGGCGAGCGACAATGATTCCAGTGGATACTCCTCAAACCCACAGGAAATGTTGGAAGAGATTGAAAGAAGAATCCAGCAGCGACTGGCTTCCTGGGACGACGATGCGGCCGGCATTTGGACAGCGCTTGAGGGGAGCGGGACTGACCGCTCGAGACTGTACGAGTCGGATGAGCAGCAGCGCCGAACTCGCCGGCCTCTGCCTCGCGGGGCAGCAAGACGAGCTCCTGTCCCTCGCGCGGAAGATGACATTACTTCTTCTACAGAAGAGAATAACAATTCCTCGGCAGAAGACAGCCGTACATCTTCTGCGGAGCCTAGCTCTCCAGCTGCCGAGCGAGGAGCACCAGGCCAGGGGAGATCTTCTTCTGGCGGACGCACCGTCAACGACTACCACGTCCAGCTTCAAGAGCTAGAAAGAGCCAATCGGCTTCGGCTACGTCTGGCGCGGGCAGAAGCTAATGGCGAAGTAGATCCTGAGCACGAGGCGATTGTGCGAATAATAGAGGAGCTTACGCGCCGCAGCACAGGGCGCCCCTCAGGAATCGGATCAGATTCTCCACGGTCTATCGACACAGCTAGAGACCATCAGACACAGCGCGTGTCAGGTACTCGGACCACCGATCAGAGTCTTTTGTTTCTTGAGGATGCTGGAATATACGCTGGACCCTCTGCACGACAAAACCGAGCCGCTGGCTCGAGCGACAGACTTGAAAGCGACTTCACAGCACAAGAAAGCAGCATCCTGGATGCGTTGACCCGTCGCAATCGGGAGTTGCAGCGCATTGCCTCCATCCCGCGCAGCATAAATTACCCCTACACCTCGGACTCGGCAAATCGAAACGATCCCTCTAGCGAAGACTTCCCGGCTTTAGGAAGCAGCAGCAGTGGGCTGATCAGGTCTACCAACCGCCACGAAAACATCATCAACGAATTACACCGAGAGCTTCTCCGTGACAGTGACCCAGACACGCAAGGAAATCACACACGACAGAGTTCGGCGGAAACACGCAACAATGGAAGAACCGGCAGCAACAGTAGGCTCAGCGCACTAGCCAACAACTCCGGCAGTGGTAGCGGCAATGGCAGCAGCAACCCCTCTTCAACCGATGCATGGCGCACGATTGAAGCGGCCATGTCACGCAGCCCGGCCCCTCCAAGTTCTCGTCCTTCAGCCACTGGACAATCGGCGCTGCGGCAGCCAGATTTGTTGCTCGAGATGAGTCGACTCCGCCAGCTGGCGCGGGCACGCGAGCGCATACGTAGCATGCAAAACAACATGCAAGTCGACGAGTACGGAATTCGGGTTGGATTACTGAGGCGCGGCGGTACGGGTGGACGGTACAATCCTACGTTCGGCGTCCGCACCGCGGGCTTGGCTATGAGCTCTGACGGAAGGAAACTCTTTGCGGGGACGGAGGAGGGCATATTCGAGTTCGAGATTGATGTCAGGAATCGCAAGGCCTGGGGGGCTATACAGCCCAGGTAAATGGCCGATGGTGGGCGATCATGGATGGTACGGGCGACAAGTTCCTTTTCTCCGCCGCCTTTATCTCTTCTCTTCTCTTTCGCTGGCGTCCTTTTTCAAAACTGCGTGTTATATCCCTCCCAGCATTTTCCTTCGAGTCGTTGCAAGTACACCGCGTTTTTCACGTCGGATGGGCCGGGTTGGCTTTTGTTTTCTTCGAGCGGTATATAAACAGCTACCAGCGTCTTTTCTACATTTATGGCTTTGTCTCTTGTATGGTACGAAAATTGCAACCGTCTAAAATTTGTTCTCTCCCAGGCAATTCTAAAAACCTCGACTTGAATTCGCTGTGGCTCTACCTGTCTTGACATTTTTCCGGTCTCCTGTTCTGAGAGCAAATGGATCTAGGCGTTCTGGGGGAAGAGTTTGCATATGTGAGAAAGAAGGGCTTAACATGCAAATCCATCTACTGCCCTCCTTCCACTTGCCACCACACACAGATGGCAGTGTTTTGCCTTGCTAAGAAGAAGGCGGTGATTCCAGCTAGACACCCACCAGGACTTGTGGCAGCTGGACCCTGAGACACAGGTGGCTGAATGAACAAGTGACATTTCAGTAGTACCACGTTGCGACTTTGTGACAGCCAAGGAAATGGAAATTGAAAACAACAGGAATAGTTGATTGAATTCGAGGAATTGTAGGGAGGTGTAGACGTCGGGTACCTGTAGCGTTGTAGTCGGAACAGGTCATGCCCAATAGTAATGCCGGTGTTATCGCTGAGTTTTGCGGCGCGATAGGGCCAGCACTTTTTGGCGGGCGAGCAGCGAGCGACTTCGGAGACAGGCCATCTGACGCCATCGCAGACAAATGAGTCGCGCGAACCAGAACCCCACGATTTGCTCCACCGCTCAGACGACTGGAGCCAATTGCCGCCTTCTGCGTACCTGCAGCGTCCTCTTCTCCCCCGACAAGATCCTCGATTCTTTCTTCCAAATTCACGACACGAACACCTCCTTTCCAGCATCCCCTCCGCCCCTCCCTACGACACGCCTTACGACAACACCCTGCGGACTCCGCCCTCGTCCGCTGTTCAACCTCGCTCTTTGACCTGTCCGCTGGCCTTCGCCCTTGCCTCGATTGGTTTTGAACCTCGACCGTCCATCTCCGTTGGAAAAATATACAAAATGGCGTCTCCACCAAACAGCGAGAAAAAGGGCCCTGCCTCCAAGCTCGCCCAGAGCGTAGACTTGGACGGACACAACTTGCCGCCTAGCCCTGCCCCGAGCAGCCCTCACAATGGCAAGAAATATGCGCTGGCGACGGAGTTGGTATACACAGAGGGAAACGACCAGTACAACTCGAGTAGCATGCCCATTTACCAGGTATATATTCAACGCCACCAGAGTATCCCGAGAGGACTCTGGGGATAGGACAGCGTGTTGATGACTCAAACAGACCGCAACCTTCAAGCAAGACTCTGGCAGCGGCGGCGGCGAGTATGACTACACGCGCTCCGGAAACCCGACACGCTCGCACCTCGAGCGCCACCTCGCCAAGATTATGAGCGCCCGCCGCGCCCTCGTCGTCTCCTCGGGCATGGGCGCCTTGGACGTGATAACGCGCATTCTTCGGCCCGGCGACGAGGTGGTGACTGGCGACGACCTGTACGGCGGCACCAACCGCCTGCTCAAGTACCTGTCGACCAACGGCGGCATCATAGTACACCATGTCGACACCACGAACCCCGAGGCCGTTAATGCCGTGCTGGGTCCCAAGACCACCATGGTCCTGCTCGAGACGCCCACGAACCCTCTCATCAAGGTTGTCGATATTCCCACAATTGCCTCTGCTGCGCATGCGGCCAACCCGGCTACCATTGTAGCCGTAGACAACACCATGCTGTCCCCCATGCTGCTGAACCCGCTCGACCTGGGCGCCGACATTGTCTATGAATCTGGCACCAAGTACCTGTCCGGACACCACGACGTGATGGCAGGCGTGTTGGCCGTCAACGACACAGCGCTGGGCGACAAGCTCTTCTTCACAATCAACGCGTCCGGATGCGGCCTCTCGCCCTTCGACTCATGGCTGCTGATGCGCGGCATCAAGACGCTGGGCGTGCGCATGGAAAAGCAGCAATCCAACGCCCAGCGCGTCGCCGACTTTTTGCAGAACGAGGCCGGCTTCCGCGTCCGCTACCCGGGCCTCAAGTCGCACCCGCAGTACGACCTGCACTGGAGCATGGCGCGCGGCGCGGGCGCAGTGCTCTCTTTCGAGACGGGCGATGTGGCCGTGTCGGAGCGCATTGTCGAGAGCGCCCGGTTGTGGGCCATCAGTGTCAGCTTTGGCTGCGTCAACTCGCTCATTTCCATGCCCTGCCGTATGAGCCACGCCAGCATCGACGCGAAGACAAGAGCGGAGCGCAACATGCCCGAAGACTTGATTCGGCTGTGCGTCGGCATCGAGGACCCGGATGATCTGATTGACGACCTCAAAAGAGCGGTACGCCCCATCATTCCTTAAATCTACCTGTGGAAGCATTGCTGACGCATCATCCAGCTCGTGCAAGCCGGCGCTGTCAAGGTCACGCTCAACGGCATCCGCGCCCTTGACTCCAACGAGGCCGCCGTCGAGAGCGACGTTGGGTCCGGCCAGCAGATTGCTGCCGACGGCTTCAAGGAGCCCGAGGCGGCGGGTACTTCGTCGTCGGGCGCAGCGCAATAGATGCTGAAAACTGCAGTCTTTGATTTCATTCAAATGCGACGCCTGTCACCGTGGGGATTTTGCAGAGCCCCTGGGATAATGTCCCCTTTGGCCGTCAACCATCGACGTGAAACCCGTCGATGGTAGCGACATCCCGAGTAGGCAGACCGCCAGCCAGCCAGTCTTCGGCAGGTGTTGGCTCCGACCGTCGCGTCATCTTCCAGACGCGTCGGTATCGCTCTGCTTCACTCATCTAGACGTGGGTAGACGGACGGCGCATGCACAAAAAGAAAAAACCCTTTCCATATTTTCCATGGGGCTGAAAAGGAAGAAAGCATTTGGGACCATGACGGTATCCTACCCACGTCTCCGTGGTGGTGGTGGGTACGATGTGCGATGGGGTGGGATTATTGGCGAATGGCGCATATATTCACTCGACAACTTTTTGAGATTTTTTTTTTTTTTTTCGCATTTTCCTTGACTAGGTACTCGACTCGTACCCCACCATACCATACCATTACCATCAATGCCACCAAAATTCAGACTTTTGGAGTAATGCACAGACGAAGGGATCAACAAGACGCTTTGGTATATCTATGTATGGTGCGAACAGCGGATCGGCACCTGTCTAGTAATCAGTAGGTACCTCATGTAGGAAGGAAGGGTGGATTCAGTCTCCTGAAATCGAAATCATTTGTTGACTTTTTGACCACATGTTGATATGAAAACCACCGCATGGGGCGGCGGCGTAAAAATGGCAATGCCAATCATTCACCAACATCTCCCGCCGTTCTTTGCATGCTCGCAGGTATCTATCCAGATGCCACGATTGCAACGGAGTGCGCGAGAAAATCGGTCTATCAAACCCGCCAAAAACTACGGCGGAGATTGACTGGTTGGCGAGAACATACCTACCTGCGGTATCGCGCGGCTACAAATTTGGCGCCGGCTCCAGCAGCGGCCAAGGTATACGGTTGTGGCTGTGGCTGCGGTTGCGGCTCTCGGTGTTCGGCTTTGCTTCTTTTCTCTCCTGCTGCTGCGAAATGCCAAAAGTCTTGTGTCTGCTGTGCGTCCGGCAGCGGGAGGGCTGGGCTTTCGATAGGAAGACGGATCGGATGCTACTGGGGAAGTGGAGCGATTGAAGGTTGTAAAGTTGTTGTTTGTAATACTTGTCAGAGGAGAGCGGCGTCGTCTAGCATCTACCCTAGGAGGAGCAACGAGGAGGATGACGAGAGGGACGAGCGAAAAAACAGAGGTACGGTGGATTGATTGAAGGAAGTCGCATTTCCAGATCGAGACTACAAAGACTACGGCAAACGTCAAAAGCCAAATGACCCTGTCCAACCCAATCCAATCCAACTGGTGCAAAACTGATTCCAACCACCCTGCGTTTTCCAACACTCGGCTACGCGCGTGCGTCTCTTCTCCTCTTTGTCTCCGTCATCTCATCAACACTTACAACTTCGCCTTACCCGCATCCAACAGTTCCGCGCCCGCACCCGCAATCGCGAGCCTCCCCGTCTCCTTGACCTTGACCTGGAACACGACGCCCTTGCCGACCTTCCACATCTCGGTGACGAGCGTCTCGCCGGGAATAACGGTGCCGGCGAAGCGCACCTTGATGTTCTTGTACGGGCCATACGTGTTCAAGATGTGCTTGCCAGCGATGCCAAAGCTGCACAGGCCGTGCAGGATGGGCGTCTTGAAGCCGCCCACCTTGCTGAACTCGGGGTCGATGTGCAGCGGGTTGCGGTCGCCGCTGAGGCGGTAGAGCGCGGCCTGCTCGTCCGTCGTCTTCTCCTCGACGACCTTGTCGGGCGAGTTTTCTTTGCCCTTGGGCGGTGCGTGCACGGCTGTGGCGGCGCCGCGGTTGGTGCCCTTCTTGGGGCCGCCGAAGCCGCCGCTGCCGCGGATGACGACCGCCGATTCGTTGTAGAAGACTTCTTCGCCCGTTTCCTTGATCGTCGTGAGCGAGCCGTATGTCACGACGGCCGACTTGCCCTTGTCGACGACTTCGACGAGGAAGGGGGTGGAGACGAGAGTGGCGGCCGTGGGGATCGGGTATTTGCGGATTTCGAGGAATTGCTCGCCGTGAAGCAGCATCATGGGCGAGAAGTTGGGAACAATGTCGTCCCAGCCGAATGGGAGTACGGCATTGAAAGGAGGGATGACGCCAAAGGTCGGGACGGGGCCGAAGGAGTCGTGGTTTTCGTAGACCAGGTGGAGGTCCGTACGCTTGGCGCCGATTCCGAGGTCTTTCGTAGTTAGATGGGGAACTGAGGGATTCGCGAACGGACTTACTGTAGAGGATAACGTCCCGGTCGTCATAGGGGAACTCGGTTCCTTGACCCTTGGTCTTCTTCGCCGCCTCGATATTCTGCAGAATCTCGTTGCCCTCGCCTCCCGATTCTGAAGCTGCGTAGTGTCATTAGATGTTCAGAGATGGGTCTTGGACGACTTTGGTGGATGGAGATAAAACGGGTATAGATTAAAGCTATTCACAAGACGTGCATATGAGGAAAGATTTGAAAGATATGCCGGGATCGCCAATCTAAAGTTTCGACTTACCCGCCGCTCCGCCAGAACGGTTGTTCATGTTGGCCATGATGCTCTTGAGACCGTCGTTTCCGTCTTCTGGGTGGTCGGCACGACCATCGTCAAAGTTGATAATCTTCTGCCACACGCCCTTGACAGCCTCAGGGGTCAGTGGGACGTCGACCGGGAAGCCGTGGCCTCCGCTACGCTGCCACCTGGTGCGCGCTTGCCAGCCAGAACCGACCTCAAAGAGGCCGCCGGTTGGTGGGTCGGGCACCTTGTCGGAGCAGAGAGCGACAACGAGGGGAGCAACGTAGTCGGGCTTGAAGGCTTGCACGAGCTCCTCTGGCAGAATTGAGCGGGTCATGTTGGTACCAGCGTTGGGTGCAATGGTGTTGACATAGATGTTGTACTTGGCACCCTCGCGCGCAAGGGCTCTGGAGAATCCGAGGATACCGCACTTGGCCGCCGCGTAGTTGGCTTGGCCAAAGTTACCGTAGATTCCGGAAGTCGAAGTCGTGTTCACGATGCGGCCGTACTTTTGCTTGAGCATGAAAGGCCAAGCGGCTTTGGTGACCTTGTAAGTTCCGCGGAGATGGACTGCCATGACCGAATCCCACTGGGCGTCGTCCATATTGGCAAAAGCCTTGTCCCTGAGGATACCTGCGTTGTTGATGATGATATCGATGCGGCCGAAGGCGTCAATGGCAGACTTGACAACAACTTCACCCTCCTCGGCAGAAGCCTTGTTGCCAACTGCGATTCCACCGGCACTCTTGATTTCATTGACAACGTTGTCCGGGTTGACAAGGTCGTTGACAACCACCTTAGCACCGTGCTTGGCAAACAAGAGGGCGTATGATCGTCCCAGTCCACCGCCAGCGCCAGTGATCAAGACAACCTTGTCCTTGAATTCAAGCTTCTCAGCTGGTGGGTTGGGCGGAAGCTTTTGAGCCTCCTCCAACAACTCCATAAAGTTGGCGGGGCCGGTCGGGTACTCAGGCTGCGAGAAGTCATTGACGTCCTTCCACTTGGCCAGGACGCCGCCAGGGGTCATGGAGCTGTCCGCCTTGAGCAGACCACCCTTGGCGCGCTCCCACCGCAGCTTCGCGACGTGTCCTCCGCCAACCTCGAAGATGGAGCCAGTCTCCTCAGTATTCGACGGGTGTACGAGAACAGCCACAAGAGGAACTACCCACTCGGGCTTGAGGTTCTCAAGCATGTCCGGGGGCATAACGGTTTGGGTCATGCGGCTAGCGGCGATGGGCGCGATGACGTTGGCGAGAATGTTGTACTTGAGGCCTTCCTTGGCGAGGGTTTCGGTGAAGCCAACTTGGGCGAGTTTGGCAGCTATACAGGGTTAGCATCGCATCGTGGCACATGTGTCGATCAACATACCCGAATAGTTACATTGGCCAAAGCTTCCAAACAGTCCAGCAGAAGATGCCGTGTTAATGACCCGGCCGTACTTTTGCTTCCGGAAGTGTGGCCAAGCCGCCCTCGCGCACTGCCAAAGTCAATCCGAGTTCTTCCATTCCCTTCTGCGATCCGTACCTTGTATGCGCCCTTGACGTGCACCGTGTTGATCAAGTCCCAGTCTTGGTCGGACATGTTCTTGAAGCTGACGTCCCGGAGAATACCAGCATTATTCAGGAGGATATCGACGCGGCCAAAGGCCTTGATGGCGGTATCGATAATCTTGTCGCCATTCTCGACGCTGTCGTAATTCGCTACGGCCTTGCCGCCAGCCTTTTTGATTTCATCGACGACGACATCTGCGGCCTGGGAGTTTCACATGTCAGTCTTGGGATCCAAGTAGCTGTAGTAGGTATGGAGATGTCAACCCACCTTTGTTGATGTGCCCTCGCCCTTGAACGAACCGCCCAAGTCGTTGACGACGACACTTGCGCCCCGGCTGCCGAAGAACGTGGCATACGCCTTACCCAGACCACCGCCAGCACCAGTGACGACAACGACCTGGCCGTCGAACCGCAGTTGATCAGCCATGCTGTGGAGAGAAAAGTGGGAGATAAAGAGACTCGAACGACGCTAGCTTGCGCTCAGATGCAGGAGATGGGTCGGTAAGGAGAGGAAGAGCGTGTCGAAGAAGTAGAGGAATGGTAGATGGTCGATTGAATAGCCGTATAAGATGCGTCAGCCATGTTCCTGGGGGATGCCAAAGCCGAGCTCGACGGCTAACGTCGTCAGAGAGCCTCGGTAGACGGCCGGCCCGCCCACTCATTGGCCAAAACGCGGGGCGCCCGGATTCTGCGGGGTGCACGTGCCATCTTGGGGTCGTCAGGCTGGGCACACTTGGCACTTCACATGCCGTGGGGAACTTCATCACAAATTCCATCATGATTGTCGACGATAAGTCTGAGCACGTTGTTCCTTTTCTTCTTCGTCTGCTCGAGCAGCACCGCAATGCTCCGCGCTCAAATGGAGAACCTGTCCGGCCCTTCATCGTGGGTTTGAACGGTGTCCAAGGCGCGGGGAAGACAACTTTGGTACGCTACCCCATTTTTACCAGTCATCACTTAGTTTCAATCGAGTTTTTCACTCACCATGTCACTCCTTCCAGGTCTCGGCTCTCCAAAAGACTCTCCGCTCTCCGCCCTACTCTCTGCCCACTGCAGTCATCTCCATTGACGACTTCTATCTCACCCACGCCGACCAAGAGCGCCTGGCCGCCTCGGACCCTGCCAACCCCCTCATCCAGCATCGAGGGCAGCCTTCGACGCATGACTTGCCTCTGGCTCGGGAAACGCTTGCCGCTTTGCGTGACCGCCGTCCTGATGTTCCCATCCCAGTCTATGACAAGTCCGCCTTCAACGGTGCTGGGGACCGTGCGCCCCAGGCGCAATGGGAGAAGGTGAACGAGGGCGAAGAGAGGGTCGACTTCGTCTTGCTCGAAGGCTGGTGTGTTGGCTTCCGCGCGTTGGAAGACGCCGACTTGGAGAAGAAGTGGGCCACGGCCAAGGAGAAGGCGGAGCGCGACGGTGAAGCATGCAAGGGCCGTCTGGGGAGGGAGCGGTTGGAGCATGTGAGGTTTGTCAATGAAAAATTGAGAGACTACGATGAAGTGACCAAGTAAGTCCATCTCGTAACACGTATTGCGTAACGATCGGAGGGGTAGTGGATCGGCGGTTGTGATACAGCTCCATGTCGCACCGACATTCGAGGTGGTTGTGCAATGCTAATGCAGCCATCAAAGCATGCTCGATGCCTTTGTGTTCATCGACGCCGAGGACACGCAGTATGTCTACGACTGGCGTATGCAGCAGGAGAGAGCCCTGCGTGCCGACAAGGGCACAGGCATGACAGATGACCAAGTCATCAACTTTGTCAATGGCTGTAAGTGTCGTGCAACCATGTCCACCATGCATCTCCAATGCTGAATCCCCGCAAAGATTATCCCGCATACGAGCTTTACTCCGAAATTCTTCGTCAAGGAGCTCTCCCGGGCAAAAAGGGGGTCCAGCTGAACTTGACCGTGGGTAAGGATCGCCGCGTCAAGCATGTCGAGATTCAATAGCTTTCATGATTCCGAGTCGGTCCAGTCAGCTGTGTCTCTGATCAGCTACTGTATATACATGTAAGTAAGCGGTAGATGTGGATTTCGGCTACCTACCAAGTAGATATTAGAATGGCACTAGACCAACTTCGAACTTTCGCATCATGACAGTGGAATAGCAAAGCCATGTTGTGGATGTCATCTTTCCTCCCTGTAGATCAGGCGGTATGGATCGAAGTGATTCATGAAGTTGGACAAGAAAATGTCGAAACTCCACGGTACAAGGAATCAAACCAATGGAGAGATCCAAGGTTTCTGGGCCATGATCACGAGATCCTAATTCGTCTTGAATGCCTGAGGTTCATAACGTTGCTTCCCGATGTGAGAACCGCGAAGTATCGAACTGACACGATGAGTTCGATGTTGAAAACACGGACTAATATGACACAGGCCAGCCCAACTGACCATCCCAGCCGACCACAGCTTTGGGTTACTTGCGTCCGTCTCACATCCCGACATCCCATCTGCTGATCAGACGCTCGAACTCAAGACCTGGCCAGCAATAACTACCCATCCTGGTAGACACCAAAAACTGGCGCCACTTCTCCAACAGCCACAGCAACATCATGCCACATCTTATCACTTTTGGTCGGACATTTAGTCAACTCCTAGCACGTGCAAATAATGACCGCCGGGGTAGAGCGAGAGACTTCATCCACACCGTTGCGGCGCAAGCCACCTCTGCATGAAGAGACTTAGGCTGCAGACGCCAAAACACCGCCTCTCCACTGTACCAGCCAGCCACTTAACAAATCGGTCGCATGAAGAAGTCAACATTGCGAGTTTGAAGCAGAGCAACGACTGCCACCCTACCCACTTACCTGGCACATCAGCAAGCAAGAAAAAAGTAAACACCAACCACCAACCATCACTGCAGTCCAGACCGCATCCAACACACTGCAACTCTCCTAGCTCTCAGCAACGCAGCACGACGGAACTCCCCGCCCCGCCGTTGGAAGCAACCCTGAGCCTACTCCTACTTACCCTACCCTAACTTCAACCCAATACAACACAGACCTTGCCCCAAACGCCCTTCCCTGCCCATCCCTGGCCCCAAGAAAGTGGCAAGCATCATCCCTAGCAGAGGGCAAAATATTCGTCCCGGCGCGCCTCCCCATTGGCCCGCGGCCGCGCCTTTTTGTCAAAATGGAGCGAAATTTTGGAACCACGCTCTCGTCTATTCTCGACGCTGGCAGTGCCGAGGCAGGCACGCATGCGCGCGTATGACGTCGCGTCTTTTGTTCTCGTTCCCTCTCGTTCTCGGTGTTGTTGTGTCTGTCAATCTGTCGCATATTCGCTGTCGCTGGTCGTGCTTTTCTTGCGACTCTCGTACTGTGCGACGCTCGCCTTCCTGATGTGAGTGCTGGGCATTGCTTCCGCCGACCGCAATCTGGGAATAAAGCTATCGACGATGAGTAAACAAGCAGAGTTGGTGGATGACGCAAAAGAGAGCAGAGAGAGCAGAGGAAGGCCGCCTTCGCTTTCCGCATCTGCGCGGGGCGCTTGCTCGCGCGGTCTGAGGCCGAGTCCGAGGGGCAAGTAAGTCGGCGAGCTCGGTCTCGGGGCATGTGAGCTACGTGCGAGGAGTGAGTGGTGTTGCACTCGTCGTGCTCGTGTCCGAGTGGTACGAGTATAAACGACGAGTACCTGTCGGAGAAGGCGATGGGAACAAGAAGAAGATGGAGATAGTTCCTCACAAGGTCAAAAACGGCCATCAGCACGACTGCCAACCCGCTCCACCGTTCTTAACAAACAGCTTTGGTTTGGCAAGCACTTGTCGTGTCAAATGAGGGAAACCTCGCGGTGGCAAGCAGATGGTTGGATAGGTAAGTTGATGGGAAGCGGATAGAGTCAGTCAGTGCCATGAGTGGCGGCGGGACGATGCGTCCACCACTTTTGCTCACCACCCCCGCCGTCCGAAATGATGATTTGGTTCAGGTGCGACTACCTTTCCATGGCGTGCATGTCGACGCACACTGAAGGAAAATTCCGATTGTGCCATATGCAGCGCGTGGGTACCAGGAGAGTGCTGGGGGTGCGTGTATGGGCTGGCGTGAGGGACAAGAGATGGCCAGCTCGGTTCACCGAAGTCATATTACATTCAGCAGACCGATTGGGGCGTGGAGAAGCGCTTTTGGCGTCTCGGTGGCGGTTGGCGAACGAAAAGAAGCGGAGGACAAGGAGTGTTTGTGCGGGCGGGCGCGTCACAGACGACATGGACAGGGTCGTCCACCAAACTAACGAATACCTGGTGGGCGCATCAACGCTTCCCTGAGCCTGGCTGAGTGACTTGGTTGTCAACATTCGAACTTGTATTCGACGACTTCCCAAACTGTACAGTGGCGAACTTCTTGGGGAAGAAGACAACAGAGACACTGACATCAGCTGCATGTGTCGTACCTTTTCGCAGATGGTCCCGACTCTAAGAGTGGTCGCCGAAGGTGTGGCTGCCCTGTCAGCTGGTCGGTTTCTCCAACATCGAACTCTAAGTGTCGTGTCAGGTCGATGCCTTGGGCTACTCTCCTCAGAAAACTCAAGGTGAGACAAACGTGCACACGAGCAAGAAGTGGCAATCTGAAGGGAGAATTCGCATTGTCGCTTTGGAGAGCAAGCGGGTTGGGCATGGTGATGGTCAAGCAGAGAACGAGCAATGGTGTTTCGGGGGGCAGGCTGGGAAATTGCGAGTCCTCAAGCGTTCCAACCGCCTTCAGCCATCAACAAGCCGACAACACTGACAACAGATGCTTGTCCCAAAGTTGTTCGCACTACGCCATCCAGTGACAAAATCTCTCTTCTTCATACCGATCGACATCACCAAAGAGCTGGTCGCACCGCCATCAGCATGGGTGCCTCGCTCTCGAGTACCGGTCGGCTGGGTAGTGTGGAAGGCTAGCTCACGGGAGGAAGCTCAATGCGTTGCAGACGAAATCAAAACGGAGCTTGCCTGGTTGACTTGCTGGATTGCCGACATGCATCCCGACCGGGTGCTGATACTGAGGCGGACAAGTCCGTGTCGGGTGTGGTCGGCTTGTCGGCGGGTCGGGCGTGCCGATTTGGGTGTGTGTGGTGTTTTGATGGACTGGATGAGGGGCAGGAAGGACGCCAAACACATGGGTGGGTTAAGAAGTATTGTCCTGCTGTACCAGAAGCTGATGCATGCACATGTTGACCTACTGTGCGACTCGATTCTTCTCTCGCTGTCATTGTTGCCATGCAGTCGTGCCATGCGTGTGATGGCTGCTGTGTTCCGACTCAAAGATCCCTTGCATTTGCCAGAGTCTAGCTTCAAGCTGTGCTCGGCCTCGTCAATCTACCTTCCTGCTGTATGTATGTCTTTGCATCGCCAGCTCATCAAGATTCAGGTCTTTCGTCTAGTGTCCTTATCCTTCCGTAAACGCCGGGTTGTCTGGTGTGCCGCGCGTCCTGTCCTGACCGCTCTTATGTGGTGTTCAATGTTGGTATCAGAGTGGCACACTCTGTTGAGTATTCTGCAAGCACTACATGTGCTTCCGAGACCAAGGTCCAATGCCCCTTTCTAAATTGTACTATCCCAATCGGCACGCAGGGGGGCGAGGAGGTGGGTGGAGGTGGTGCCGCCGACATGGCTTGAATGGCGTACGGATGCGAACCGAGGACACAAGCGAACATTTCCGAGAATCTGGATATGTGAAGCGTGGAAAGAGATCTGTGAAGGGCTGAATCAAGGGAGTAAGTGCGCATGGTAAGGCCGCGGCGTCAGAGAGTGCTTCCACAGTGGTCCGTTCTGGAGGCTAAGGCCATTCAAAACCATTTGGCCACTGTGAGCTGTGCATAGACTCTTACCTCCTAACGTGGTGTGAGGCGCTTTCGGATGCAATGAGTCTTGTTGCGGTAACTCAGAACAGGCCTCAAAATGGAGTTCCATTGTCCAAGGGGTTGAAGACTGGATTGGAAGTCGTGACTGTTAGGTAGTGTGGGAGTCTTCAAACTTCACTACAGTGTATACGAGCGTTGTCTCGCCCACAAACCGCTTCCGAGAGATTGCTGCACTTGTTGGGCCGATCGTGAGCGGCACAGAGAGTTGGAGGGTCTGTTGTCGCAAGTCTTCGCGTTGATTGAAGTCCCGATTCATGGCATGGTGGTAACAAGTCCCTCAGAAATGTCTTGTGCCATCAAAAGGAATGTATCAATGGCGTTGACTTCGCTCTGGTGGACTGGCTTTGTCGTGAAGCCGTCGGGGCGGCGGGAGAGCGTGGAGTCTGCTCCACTTTCTCAGTCCTCCTTTACTTTGTATCGCAGTTGGATGATGCATAGGAAGCGGCGGTCGAACGGACTTGTCCGAGCTGACGAAGCTCGTCGGGCTACGATCGAAGATGATGGTCCAGTAGGTTGAGGGTGATTAGTCTTTCTGGTGGAGCGGCGAATGGACTTAAAGTGGAAGAATTTGCGGTGTTGATGCAGAGGAAGCGAGCTTGCATCGTGTTTGATGGGTAATTTCGTTCAAAAGAACCTCAGACGGAGCGGTGGGAGGTGGTTCTTCGCTTCGCAGCAGGATTCCACTGAGGGAGCCACTTGGTTTGGTGCGGAGAGTCCGGGATCAGCAGTGGTTAGCGAAAGGGGTCGGGGACCCAGAGCGCCATGACTGCCTTGCTAGGCGTTGGTTCCATTCATCCCCTTGAAAATACGCGTAGTATGCGTGTGATAAGACACTGGTCACATTAAACGAGTCGAAATTCTTCTCATCCATCTTTTTGACGGACTCGCGTGCCAGAAAGTCATCTTGGATGCTCCACTGTGGCGAGAAGTGGACAACATTGCCGAGTTGCAGATGCACTCATGATTAGTGAATTCCGGCTGCTTTTTCCTGTGACCTGCAGACATGCAATGCTCACATCGGGGGAAAAAGATATGAGTGAGTCGAGATCAGTGCGTCAGGATAGACGCCCTCCATAATTGAGAGTTGATGCGACGGCTCTCGTGTGTCTCACTGATATTGGACGTTGGACAGTCAACCAGACCAACGAGATTTCTGGCTCTATGAAGAGCTGCAACGTGGTCTTGAAACCCAGCGATCCTTGAAGGCAAAGCATCCTTCCGGAAGACCATGTCCTACCATGCCCAGCCTTTCGTATTTTCGTGCTCGCTTCTCTTGCAGCTCCTGCTGCAGAGATGGGGCGTGGGGCGCATGCAATGTATAGTACTGAGCCGCCTACGATTACGAATATGAGAGCAATCTTTTCCAGCTCCCCAAAATGCTTGCTTTTGCGTACGTTCTGAGGGTCGACTTACACATTTGAATTCGAGTCCAAGCCTGGTCCCAACGGACACGTTCGTGAGGCCAGTAATCTACCACGCACTGCTCCAGACCGGCCTACCAGGAGGCCAGGGGAAGTCGGTCCGCATCCGAACCTAGGTACCATTCGGTCGGGCAGCGCTTGTGACTTCGCTCATGGCCATTTGGTACGAGTTGCTTTTCCTGGTGATTTGAAAGTAAAATCCGTTCCTTGATCCCAATCAAGAAATGTAGCCGGACTAGGATGTAGAAGCCTGCAGATACAGGCCAAAAGAACTGCACATCAAATATGATCTGCTCTCCAAGCCCATTGAGGTGTAATGGAGTTGCTTTGAGCTAGGGTATGTTTGGAACCTCGGCTGCTTCTTGTTTGGCAGTGCAAGAAGCAATGATCTCTGTCCCATGTTCTAAAAGCAGGAGTCTGGGAATCTCCGCGTGACATAAGAGTCTACGATTCAATGATGTCGAAACGTTTGCATGCTCGGTTGTTTCTTTCTTTCCTGTTGACTGTATAGTCAGAATTTAATGGCTAACCCCCTGAGCTCTTATGGAGGATGTCGTCAATATCTGCCAGTATGACATCAGGTTCGTGAAAGGTCGTCAATTGCAGCTTCGAGAAAATTTCAACGGGCTTTTGGTGTGGACACCAGCCTCGTCCATGGATCGCCAAACCAAGGCTTCCTGCTGCTTCTCTTGTCTTCCATGAAGGCCAGAGGTATGTCGAAAAGGTTGAGAACTTCAAAGCAAGTGTTGGAAGTCATCCAAAAGCGCCACTAATAGCATCGTCTAAACAGAAGTAGAGTGGAGGACGGATGCGGAAGTCAGGCCTTATCGTTACGAGGCTACTAGGCATCAAAAAGTTGCCGAAGATAGTAACCGTTCTACGGCTCCACCCTGCAACTTTTCGAAGCGTCGCGATGCCAGTAAGCAACACCAACATTGTCTGCGTCAAGCTGTGAGGCTCGGGGGAGACGCATAAATTGTGAAAGCGTCCCGAGCCCGCGTCTTCGGGATCCTACCGTTGAGAAGCCCTATCGGATTGCGGAGACCACTACCTAGCCCTGTCTCGCATGCAGTAAGGGCAATATGTAAGGCCAGTCGTGTCATTCTAGCATCGTTGCCACAGCCCCAGGTCCGCGGCTTATGTGTGATTGGTGAGCAATGATCGACGTGATTGCCGTTGAAAATCTCCCAAATTCTTCCAAGCGGACAGAGCCTCCTACTAACCCTTTGCGACCATGCAGCCGAATCAAAGATTGGTTTACCATTAGTGGCGGACAAAGGGTCGGGCTTCCCCGTTGCCGAAACCTTGTAACGGCCCACGAGCAGCCCCTGCTCAAGCAATTACCCGATGACGTCCGTCAGCTGTTGAAACTTCTCGCAACGGCTTGAGAAAGATGATTATGTCCGTGATCCCGGTTGCATGTGGATACATGGTTCTGTCGGTTGTGCGGAAATTCAGCTGTAAGGAATGGCCATTTTCCTCCCGCGTCTGCTGGACACAGTGGCTTCGTCCAATGGAGCTGCATCCACATATGTCGACTCCTCCAGTCAGCTTTGTGATAGATGCGGAGCCTGCAGGTTGGGTCAGAGATCGGCGTACTCTGCTGTCCATGTTCGATTAATTGGCGTTAATTTTCCAGGTGTGTGCGACCTAAGACGCGAAAACGAGGAGCCCGTGTCCAATTTGGTTCCGATTCCAGTCCACTTACTCCTCTCCAAAGCATCATCGTTTGGACATTCCTCGCGACTCTCTCGTCTTCTCATTGGTCTGATGCCATCAGAACATGTCTCATTTGATGAGCTCGCGTCGAAAGGCAGCCGCTGTGGGTAGTCTTCCACTAGCAGTTGCAAGGGTCGACATTATATGGGTCCTCCTAGGCCCCATGGCAGATGAAAATGCTGGTTAGTATGTTCGGGAGTGCCTTGTACTGTATGTACAGCAGAGTAAGTGGTCTCCCCAGCATCAACGACTGTGCAACCCTCTGAGTTGACGGCTTTGTTCCCAGCGCGCGCGTCGCTAGCTCCCAGTTCTTTGTGTAACACGGCGCACATGATCCTTATAGTCCCGTTTGTTTGGTCGAAGAATTCGGAGTACTTGTGTTCTTGCGGGGCTGTCCGGCGTCCGCTGCGTTGGGGAATCGTGTCCGCTCTCAAGCCCACCCACGCTATCCCGAGCAAATGGTAAAGCCCTGGATCTTCGAACCTGGTTCTGGGAATTTCAAGACAGTTGCGTCGTACAAAGGGTCGCCGCGATAGCTCTGTATACACACTGGAGAAGCTGCTGGAGGCGAGAGGCAGAATGTCAGACTCGGCCTCGAGCGAGTACTACGAGATTCTCGAGCTGCACGACCGAGAATTCCAGAAACTTTCCGTCGAAAGTCAAATATACTGTGTGCCAGTAGATACGGTATGTTGTCGACTATTCCAAGCCCATTGAAAAGGTTAAACCGCGGTGGAATGGGCTGGGTCAATCCACAGCGAGGGGCTAAAACGGTGGCAGTGCTGCTCTGTGGTCAAGTCAAGCTAATGATTCAACAGCAAGAGGAGCAGAGACTCGAGAACCAGCACCAGCTCTTGCGCTACCTTTTCGACGACCGACTCTTTTTTCCTCCCGTCAAATGTCCTAGGAGGATTCTGGAATGTGGATATGGTCGTGGTCATTGGGCGTTGGACATGGCTCTGAACTACCCGCACAGCGAAGTAAGTTCCATGACGGTGAACGGATGACGATTTCAACACCGCAGGGTCTGCGGACATTGCGAAGAGCTGCGGCAGTCGAAATCGCAAAGGCGCTTGGTCAAATCTTCTCCCTCCACGTCTCCCAAACTGGGACTAATTCAGAGCTTCGGCAGGTGACGGCGATTGACCTCTACCCAACTCCTGAGCTCCCAGACGACCAACCAGACAACCTCGAATGCGAAGTATGGGATCTCAACGAAGCACTCGTACCGAGCTACAAGCCAAACACGTACGACTTGGTCCACTCCCGATTCGTAGCGCCCGGAATCAAGAAGCACCGGTGGCCTGGATATGTCCGGGACATTTGTCGTCTCCTCAGGCCTGGCGGATGGGTCCAAATGGTCGAGTTTTACTACATCATCCAGTCAGACAGTGGGCTATTGACAGACGACCATGCACTGACGCACTGGTCCAACGGTTACCGGTACAGCATGGACGGCGATCGGGATCCTCGGGCCGGACGCAACCTGGGACAGTTGATGCGAAACGCGGGACTCGCAGACATAGAGGAAGTGACCTATCGTTTGCCCATTGGAGGATGGTCGACTGGTGGGTATTGCTTTTGGTCCTTCTCTTCTCTTCCGAATGTTTGGTCATTCCAGGCTGATTATGCTTGGCTGCTGATTCTTCCGGGATTTTCTGGGCGTTTCCTGACATACAACCATTGTTTCTTTTGCTGACGTGATACAGACCCCAAGATGCGATATGTTGGCGAGTTGAATATGGAGAACTTTGGCGCAATGCTTGACTCTCTCGCCACATGGCCTTTCATCGAACGCATGAAATGGTCGAAAGAGCAAGTTGCGGCTTTGACTTGCAAAGCCCGGGAAGAGGCGCAAGACTCCCGCTTGAAGCTATACATGCCACTGTGAGTTGAGAGATTCACTGAAATGAATGGAACTGTCGCTAATACCCATTGAAAGGACGGTTGCGTGGGGCAGGAGGCGTTGCTGACGCCCATAACCTTTTCGGCATTTTGTAACTCTTTCAGCAGGGCGAATCCGGAACGGCATCTGGTTCTTTCTGTGGTTTTCTTCCCACCACCAGGCATCTGTTTGGCTGACGCTATTTTCAAAAGCAAAGTTGTAATGCAAATGACATTCGCCGCATGCGCGCAACAAGCGTTGCTTGTCACAGCAAAGCCTACAGCATGTGTCGTGACCTGCGGCCCGACTCGGATCGACGATGAAACTCGGAGGACTGTCAAAGACGATGGGTATCAAAAGAATTCAAGATGGTGTCTGAGTCGAGGTTGAGGGCCTGCGAAGCGGTGAGTAGAGGCCAGAGGAACGGATGGAGTGCGGATAAGGTTTAGGAATGTCGTGATAGTGTACCAAGCCACCGGCGGAGGCGCTATGAAAGAATGTTCTGAAAGGGGCATGCGCCGCAGCGGCAGTTGATCCTTCCCTATGCGCTCCGTACGACTGCGCAACCGAGTCCCAGAAGACTGGTGTGAAGGATGCAAAACTTTCTCTCATTCGACGCTATTCCGCAACCACCATCATGGTCTGGACTCTACATCACCAACTCACCTTGCAGCCATGAGTATCCAAAAGCATCGGTCCACGCGTTGCCTGCATCAGTCCTGCAGCAGTCTCGCATTACTTGCATACCGCCATGGCCACGTGATGGCTTGCTTGCCATGCTCTTTGACTGACTATCCGCCCTAGGAAATGCCATTCAGAACGCGTGCATCATGCATCCAAAACAGACCGCCTGTCACACAGCGTCCCTTTCGATGTCGCTGATCATTCACAGCGACCTTGGGTTTCACAGGCTCCCGTATTATCCGTCCAGCCCACCAGAGCGGCGCCTTGTCGTCAGAAACACCTCGAAAGAAGCTTGATCGACCCTTAGCCACCCGAGCCTTCTATCCCTTGAAGCTTCTGACAGAAGCTTAACACAGAAAGCCTCCTGCGGAAGCGAAACCCCTGTCACGTGATGGTCCTTGGACGCCAAACACGGCCCTGCATTGGAGACGGCTAGCCAGGAAGAAACAATCGCGTCGAGAGGCCCCGCTCCAGCTCCTGTCTCTGCTTTGGGCACAATTGGCTGCCACGTTAGGACCAAACACGCGCCCAAGGTGGTCTACTAAAGCTGTAGAACATTCCCTGCAGGTTTCCTTCTCCAGCAGTTCGGCAGACGAATCAAGCTTTCTTAATCTGTTAGCCGTATCGGGTGAGCCGAGCCAGCGCCACAACAGTCGTTGCTGGCCGGGGATCTGGCGCAGCCGCCTCGTCACGGACAGTGCTCTTCGGACAAGGCCATCTTCTCCGCTTTGACATGGGAGACAAGCCTTTCGGGCTGCTGCTGTAGAGACGCTAACACGCCTGCTCCGCACCTCTTTAGCCTGTCTTGGGAACATGGCGAATGGCATGCGAAGCTCCCCACCAAGCCTTCTCGTGTCCAATTACCAACACCGCCCCGCCTAAACACCTGCCTACCGCAGCATACCTACACCATCACCGGTTCAATAGTTCGTTCACCGCAGATGCGTATGATCAGAAGGTGGTATTTCGCTGCAGACTCGCAAGTCTCGGATGCAAGTCAGGTAGGTCAGCATTGCGGGGGCCTTCCCAGCCATAAACACGGCAGGACGCGGGAAGCCATGATGCTTTTTAAAGTTCTTTGAGAGGAAACTCGATGCTGTCAAGAACAGCTAGCCACCCAGATTTCTTGTTGCAGCCAGTATTTGAGCCCCTCTACCCCTTTTGTCCTGCCTTTAAAGAGGAGGGCAACCTGTCAAGCACCTCTCCCCTCTTACCCATCTCTCAAAATGCTGGTGCCTCTGATTGGCTCGTTGGTCGGCACCTTGCTGGTCTCATCCGCTCAGGCACAGACTTTCCCTTCTCCTGCATTGCCGGGAACTACGTCATGGGACCTGAAGAACTTCAAGTCTCTGGTTTCCTTTGGCAACAGCTACACAGATGAAGGCCGTCTGAAGTACATGGAAGAACATGACGGACAACTGCCCCCAACCGGATGGATTGGACCAGTGGTACTGTATTCCCAACAAAATCATCAACCACGGACTCAAACTGATGCCAATCCAGAGAAGCGACACCAACTCAGGGGGTCAGACTTGGCCGCGCTATGTGAATTACTACACTGGCGCCATCTCTTACAACTACGCGGTCAGTGGTGCTGTCTGCTCCAATAAGCAGGTCACGCGCTACTACGACAAAATCAATGGATCTTACCCGGATGTCGAAGGCTATGAGATTCCAGCATTCATTGCCGACAAGAACTTCAAAGGCCCCAATGGCGCTCCAATTCTGGACATTCCTGCCGAGGAAACTGTCTACTCCATGTGGATCGGAACCAATGATGTTGGCGCAAATGCGTACCTCACGGACTCCCAAGCACCCAACTTGACTCTCGTCGACTACCTCCAATGCGTGTACGACCAATTCGACAGGTTGTATGCCGAGGGTGGGCGCTACTTTGTTCTCATGAATCTGATTCCGCTGCAACTTTCGCCGTTGTATGCGCCGCCAGACAAGGGCGGTATCGGCAAGTCTGTGAACATGACGGAGACCAGCTACCGCATGAAGGAGCAAGTCAACTTGTTGAACAATAACGCCAAGTTCCAAACGCCGTATGAGTCGCTGCTTGCAAGGAGGTATCCAGGAGCCAAGTGGGCCTTGTTCGACATGTACAGCCTGGTAAGTCTTGCGAAGCTCTCCTATTCTCTCCCTCCTTTTCTCTCCCAAGCATTTTGATACTGCGTCAGTTGTGTTTCAAGTCTCACTCTTCGCACTCTTTCATACTTTTCGTCGTGCCCAACTCCTGCCAAGCTTTGCACTTTCCTATCGTGTTCGGGCATTTCGTCATTCAGCCGCCATCCCGGCTTCTATCCCTCTCAACCTTACCCCTCTCCCAAACTTACCCATCGGCAGATCACCGATATATACGTTAACCCGGGAGCCTACCTCAACGGCACCGCGCCCTTGAACGTCGACAGCTTCGTCACGGCCAATATATCCATGTCACCTTCAGACCGCGACTCTTACCTCTGGTACGACAGCCTGCACCCGTCCGAGCAAACTGACAGGGTCATTGCACGTGAGTTTGTTGGTGTCGTGCGGGGTGGCAGCAAGTGGGCAACGTACTGGTAATCCAGCATGAAGAGATGGGAAGGTGGAGGAGCAGGCCGGTCAGCGTCCTCTGACTAACGACGCTTACGAAAGTCCGGGGAAGGAAAAAGGAACCAGTGGTGAAAAACAATCAAGAGGACGTTGTGACGCCTTGCCTTACGAAAAAGAGGCCACTGCCGGCCACGCCCAAAAGGGCAGGTACTAAGCCATACCGTCGGCAGCTGCAAACAAAAATAATATCTACCATCATCCACCTACCGGCATAGTGCAGAAGAAGGCTAGCTAAGCCGCCTTGTTCTCCGGCATCTTCTTAGACACAGGACCAAGACAAGACAACAACGGCGAGCGCCACGGCTGGCTGGAGCATGTAATCTTAATCACCCACATATCGCTATACACCGCACCCTGCCCTACCCTCTACTTCGTTTCTCACCGCCATCACAGCCTCTCTTACTCTCTCTCTCTCTCTTTCTCTATCATTCCCTCACGAAGCCCGCATGCACGCGCTCACGCATTCACTCGTCACGACTTGCATGCATAGCTTGAATAGACCGGTCTGGCCTTTACAGCCTACCGAAAATTACTTTCAAGACTTTAGTCACTGCTGCTAGTGTGCTTTGCCTCCTCGCTGTCCGCAACTATCTCTTTGATCAAGCAGGCACGAAACTCCCACCGACATGCTCTCTACGTGACACCAAACAGTGCGCCAGTCAGCCAACACTCCGACTTGCTGGCTGGCTGGCTGGCTGGCTAGCGCAATCATCACCCTGACGGGACGTCCGCTCAGTCGGGCTGCGGGGCTGGCTGGCACCGCCGCTGCTGGCAGGTAGAACCCACCGAGCAAGAAGGGGCGTGGTTTGGATTGGCTTGAACAGTCGGCTGGCTGGCAGGCAGGCAGGCTGGACAAGCGGGACGAAAAGGGACGGACGACGCGGGTGACTGCATCATCAGGTCCACCTGCACCCCGCCTGCTCCCACGCACACGGCTCGTTCGTCTTTTTGGCTGTGTTTGTGGCTGACTGCGCTGTCTGCCTTGCGTACGGTTCTGCTTGCCATGCTCTCCGTTCAGTCGAGCACTTCGTGAGGCGTGGCTCGCGGAGAGATGTGCCCAGCGAACACCAACCAGCAAACCACACAGCCGTCAAGTAACACTGAGTAAACCGATCGCCGACCACAGCGTCATCGCAAAGCCAAACAGCCAGAAAACCCATCACCGAACGGCCACTTTCCACCCCGAGCACCGAGAGGCAGGCACCACCACCACAGCAACGACAACAACGGCAAACACACAAACATGGACCGCCTTGTCTGAATTAGACGACTAGAGCGACGGGCGGGCCGCGTCCAGCCGGCTGCTAGTCTGATGTTTTTTTCCTACCCGACGGACAGATTGATTGGGCGGTGCCCGGTGAGGTTGCGGGATTCTTCCTGGTCCGATGACTTCATGGTGCGACGGGTACGGCTGATGGCTGACGGCGAGGACGGGGATGAGGGGCTTGGGAATTGGTAGGAATGGAGGGGTGGGAAGATCCTTGCCAGAGCGGACAGTGCGTTCGCATGTCGGGTATGTGGGTTGGAGGTGGTTGAGGGGCGTGGCAGAGCAAGTCGATCTCGTCTACACGTAAGAAATGAACAGCATCGCATCTGTTGCATCGAACCTTGAGCAGTGCTGCTGTGGATGCCGCATCGTCGGCTGATTTCCTCTTTCGTGGTCCCGGTGGTGAGGACAAGGTTTGCAGAGGTTGGTGGGGCGATGGGGCTCGAGGGGATGAGGAGGCTGCTGAGCTTATTTCCAATCTTGCTGTATTGCCTATAGCAGCGTGTGTCAGTGTGGAGGGGCCATTCTTGGAGACAACTGCAATACGTTGGCTGAATCTCGAATCCAAAGAATATTCGGTGTGTTGCCGTGATATGGTTAGCTGAGGTATGACAGCGCAGCCTAAACTAAAGCTGCATTCGCCAGTCTACATCATTACCTTGGTGCTGTTGTTGGCTTCTCAAACGCGGGTAGCCGCCAGCAGAGCGGGAGCCCGAAACAAAAATTCCTGTTTCGTCGTCAACTAGCGGACGGACTTCCACAATAGCATAGATCAGGCAGGTTTAAGCCTATTTACTCCAGCACCACACTCCTCACCACGACCCATGGCTGGTACAAGGATGCTGCTCTGCGCAGCCAACGTCCTGCGGTACCCGAAGAGAGCGCATCGCATCGCATCGACTCAAGATAAGCTTCGTCGATCATGTTGATGGAGGCTTGGGGTGCAAAGTTTGTCCGCCCGCCACGATGCTTGTTGTGCATCAAGCAACGTCCAGCAAAACCTGCAGCATCTTCGTCCTTTTTTGGGCCTCTGGTTCTTTTTCCATCATCACGACGGGCTGAGACTACAACGTAGCGGCGCGTAGCGTGCGTGTAGCGGGTCATCCGCGTCGCAGGTGTTTTTGGTAGCAGTGGTCGGGATGGCCCAGCTGGATGGAGGTTCTTGCATGGAGACGAGGGTTCCGATTAGCAGGAAGAAGAGCAAGGATGTGGGCGCTGGAGTGGCCGATCACCCGCCGCTGGGATGAGCTTGTTTGTGCGGTGGCTGGTGGATGGCGCAGCGGCTTCAACCTCCAGTTTCTCGACTCCTTCGGCATTTGATGGTCTTCTCGGCTCATGACGGAGACTGATTTCGAAATCGGTAGCAAACGAAGGCAGGTACTGTGATGTTGTCAGTGCAGATGCTGAGTTGCCGACTTTTGCGTCGGAAAAGTCAAATAGAGCTGTTAAGCCGCGATGGTAGTGCCCAACCGATGCCAACTCGTATGCGTGACGGACCGCTACCCGACCGCCCGTCCCATGATGAAGGAAACTGGTCGATGGCTTCAGCTTTGGGGAAATGCCAACTGTACCGGGTAGCCGGTGTGGATGCAGGCGGGTTTGGTCAGTAGAGTTAGAGCACTAGTTGCTTGTATCGTAATAGGGTTCATTATAATGGTCCAAATGGGGACCATGAGGTTCTATACCAACATAGACAGGAAGCACGGACAACAATATTTTTGCTGGCCACATGAGTCCATGCTCGTAGAAGAAGAGAATGTTAGAAGATGCCTGAGCAAACATCGTACTCGGGCTCCAATGCTCCATTGTGCTCTTGGAGAAGAAATCTGAAATGCAACGCTGTCTCATCTGTCCAGGGCTCCAGCTGGTATGGTGTCGAGCCATGCCCAAGTGACGTCGACACGGCCGTCGCCAGCAGATGCAATCTCGTCAAACGCGCCGGGACTCATGTCAAGATCGGTCTTTTCGCATCCGACGCCTGTGGGCAAGGGGATCAAACCGTCAGCGTGAAATGCCCGGGGTCATGACTTGGTGATAGGAAGAAACGGCAGGAGGTTTGATTGCTGGGTAGTGAAATAGATTTCGCCCCATATGCGGCACATGCAGACCAGGATTGAAATGACCAAGGGGTTGAACTTACATCTATCAACCACCTTTACATCTACGCTCCGCTCCTCGCCCTTTTGCGTGTAGAAACGCTGCGCGCGCAGCTTCAGACCACAAAGCGGGTTCGCGTTTGGGTTCGTGATTCCAGAGGCTTTCGAGACCTGATCCCACAGCTTGTGCGAGACAGCCACGACCTTGTCACTATCGCTGCTTTGTATTCCGCACGATCCCATCGAGGGGTTGTAAAAGGTGAGTTCGCCAGACCAAGTCTTGGAGTTTGTTGGAAGGGGTAGGTTCTTTGATCCGCCACCACTAGATTGTATCAAGTCAGCTAATGGTTCATTCAGACGTCGGAGAAGCCTTCGGATGTAAAGTTCCATCCGTTCGCATGTTTGTTTTGGACGTTTCACATACCTCGCGCCAGCTGTCAAACCCACGCTCAAGCCCACAATCAGGGCAATGAGGGCCAAAAGAGCCCCAGCTACAACCAAGAGAAACACGCGACGTCGCATACCAAGGTACTTGCGGTTCGGCGACATCACGGTATCCAGCTTGTTGCGCAGTATTTCGCCGATGGGCCGCTTGACAGCGCCATTTGCGCCGGCCGCGGCGGGCTCCCAGTCCGGAACCTGGTGACGCGTAGTCGGTAGGACGGGCTCGTCCTGCTTCTCGTTCATGTTTGCGTTTTGCGGAGAGGATGGGGGTGGAAAGTGGATCGATTGAGCGCGTCGAGACGAGTTGGAGCGCGGAGACCAGAGCGCAACGTGCTCAAGACCTGGCGCATGAAGGGCGAGGCTCGGCGACGGTTTAAGAGTTCAATTGGGACCACCAGGCCATGAAAGAGGGGTCGAGTAGGAGTAGGAGCGCATAGGTAGCGTATGTCGACGAAAGGCATCGTCGAGCGCTACCTCTTGGTAGTTCGTAGGCGCCCGAGCGGACCGAAAAGGATCGCCAACTTTAATGAATAGACTTATCCTGAAACGGTTAGAGACCGTTCCCCGCCCGCACGGTCTCTCCCGTCAATCCTGGCCGGCTGCTGGCTGACGTCTGTCAAGAACTCTATATTCACAATGTACAAGTTGCGGCAAAGTGAAGAGAACATACGACGACTACTGCAAGTTGAATTTGAAAACAATCAAAAGACAAACTAGGAAAATGGAGCAACCCAATTCTCTTCGAACTCCCAGGCAACAAAGGGATATCGAAAGGAAACAAACACACCAGACATTAGCTCTGCTTGATGTAACAGTGTTCACCGACCTCCTCGACAATGACTTCATCACCGACTTTGATCTCGTCCAACTCGTTGCTGAAAGGCACCATCTGCATACCTAGGCAGGCATGGGGATTGGCTCCCTCGTCAATTACCCTGTACTTCTTCATTGTCTTTGCAGGCTCAGCGGGATGCCGCTCTGCCGTCTCAGGGTTGACGTTGGGGAGCATACACCGCGCGGTGCGACAGCTGACATGGAACCTCGCCTTGCCGATGCGAATGACCTTCCAGTGGTCTTCGGCGAATGCTGGGATGCCCGTGACATAAATGTTGGCGCGGAAGCGGCGTGCGTCTAGTTTGTTGATAGCGCTTCCGACGTTTCTGGCGACATCATGAACTGAAGCAAAGTTCATAATATGCAGGGGATAGGCATCCTGCATCCCGACAATGGGTTGGTAGTCGACATGCTCGCCCTTTCGTGGAGCACACCTAAAGACTTCACGGTAGCCGTTGGGGTCGATTCGCATCAGGGTGACGGGATTGGACATGCCGAGGGCGTAGCGCAGCTTTTCGAGAACTTCCGGATCAATTTCGATACCCATGTTGAGTGCGATAGGACAGTCGGTCCAGATTTTGACGCTTTCAAAAGTGTGCCCTTTCTCCTTGATTCTTTCCAAAGAAGGGTTGTATGGGACGCGGAAGTAGACGCGCGGTCCGTGGTTGTCCAGGCCACGCTGACGAAGAAAAGATCTACGGATGAAGTTGCCCATTTGCTCCAGCTTATAAATGAGCGAAGACTTGTCATCCTCAATGTACGGGAATGAGACGACTATGCAACCCTCGCTCTTGACCCACTCCCCGTCTGGAGAGTATGTAGGTGAAGACGGATCTGGCACCCACATCTCCGTCTTGATTTTCGTCATGTTGCGGTTGGCGCGCTGAGTCATGAAGTTCCATTGATGTGTGACTTGAGGGTCATCCGCCTTGGGAATTGAGCTGATCAATTGTGCAAAGGTGAGCTGGCGGTCATATTTCATGCCCTCTCCAACGATTTCGCCATGGGTGAGCTCCACCGGGTAGCAGCTCTTGATGGGATGGATCGTAAGAGCCTTGACTCTGCCAATTGCCTTGTCGCCTTTTTGTGTGAGGTCTTTTCCATATTTTGACTTGTACTGGTCTCGAAAGTTTGACTGGGCTGGATCCAGGCCTAACCGGCGACAGCCTTCAGGTGGAGGCGGTCGGTCATCTTCCCGGCGAATGTCCAGAACTACAGCGGTGATGGCAATAGCAAGGAGTGTCGTCACGATACTGAGCAGTATGGATCCCCAGTTGGCTTGACGCAGTGCTGGGTGAGAAGAGAGTTTGGCGATAAAGTGGTCGACCTGATGAGAAGACATTGTGACGACTGGAAAGAGGGATTGAGGCGATGGTTGGAACAGGGAATGTCAATGTCTTTAGGCAGTCATTGCAATCGGGCTGCCGTCACAATTCTGATAGAAAATATTTAGCAATTGATCAATTAAGGCTGATACATGTGATGGTCGTAAGGCAGACTGACCTGTGCGTTGACGTTGGGCTCAATGTTTCAAGCCCTCACTCGGTGCGCACCAGTTGATGGATGAAATGGACCAGACGGGAATTGAAGAAGATGAAGAGAAAACAGTTGAGGAGCAGTCAGCATGGAATGAAGAAAGGAAGACGGCGTCGAGTCATAGCCGGCGTCGGCCCCAACGAACGGATGGCGAGGGTCCAGGCAGGGTGCACCCAAATTTCGGCGGTCGACGTCACTCCCGACGCGCTCCCCTCCTCCCCGCGACTCCTCTTCACGCGTTTCTTGCAATGCGCCAACAGCCCCGCGCTTGCAATTCCACAGTCTCGGCCATGGCTGTCTGATCATGTCTACGTCGCGTCCTTCGTCGCAGTCGCGTGAGCCGCTTCTTGTCTCTTGTCCTTCTATCACTAATAAGCCGCAGATAGACTGCCCACCGTTCCTGCGTCCCAAGCCCTTCAAGCGCTCAGGAGCAAAGCCCCTCGTTTGCTCTCGACTGGCCTGTCTCAACTCGACGCCCTCCTTATCGCTCGATCTCTCGGCCCTCAGCAAAATGGCCCGGCCCAAACAGGAGGTTTGCCACGAGGGCAGGTGACAGAAATATACGGTCCTCCGGGTGCTGGAAAGACTGCATTTGGGTATGTTGGCGAGGGCAATGGATGTAGCTGTCGGAAGAGCACATGCTGAGGGCTGGGACTAGTCTGCAGGTATCAAAGTCTGCATTGGCGTCGGGGGGATCCGTCGTCTGGATAGGCAAGTTGGACACCGCCACAGCAATTGCAACGGCTTTTACGGCTCCTCTAACGTCCATTGTAGATGCTGCCACGCAGTTGCCAAAACCCCGTGTCGAGGAAATACTCTGTGCGCCTGTCGCTGCGCCCAAGAATGGCTTGAGCTCGTCTGCAGACAGCGAGCGCGCACCCCCGGCTGACCTTGCAGACCGCTTCCACCACCTATTTGCCCCCACGCTCGCCCACCTGCTTGCGCTGTTCGTGCGCCCCGCCCCCTCCTTTCCCCCTGACGACACTGCCTTGGTCGTTATAGATTCCGTGTCGACCCTCTTCGATCATGCGTACCCGCGCACTGGCTCGGGGACGGGCAACAAGAACGACGACGCCAAATGGGCCGCTGGCCGCAGATACGCCGTGATGAACAGCCTCGTGTCGTCGCTCGGAAAGACGGCAGCTTTGAAAGACATTCCTGTGCTGTTGACCAACCAGACGGTGACCAAGGTGAGGCCCGGTGCGGGGGCGCTTTTGATGCCCGCCATGGCGGGCACGGAGTGGGACAGTGGCGTTGCAACCCGGCTGGTGCTGTTCAGAGACTGGCCGCCGGAGCTGGGGAAAATGGCGAACCTCGATGAAAATCGAAGGAATCAGGTGCGGTTTCTCGGCGTCGTCAAGATGAATGGGACTACGCTTGGGGAAGCCGACAGCCTTGGAGCCGTTTTGCCCTTTACAATAGAGAAGGTCAGTATGATTCACTTGTCTTCGGGACCAAATACTGACGAACCAGTCTGGACTGCTCGACGTGGACCTCAAGTCAGCAGAAGTGTCAATGCAGTCCTTTACCTCACCAGCCCGCCCGGCAAAGCGCACATATACCGAAGTGGCAGACTCGGAAGATGATCTCAGTTCAGATGAGCTGTACGGCTGGGGAGACGACATTGCCGCGGAAGGATTGATAGACGAATCCGACCTCATCATTGGCCTCGCCCGGGAATCGTCGAAGAACCCTCCTCAAAAGCGACATGCCCCTGATCAGGATGTAGAAGCCTCCGACCAGGATGAAGAAGATGGTGAGAGCCGGAAGGACTGAAAGCCATATAGCAATCCGCCGAGACTCCATGCCATGTGGAAACCCCATTAGACAGTTGAGAGACTGCCCATGGCAAATCCAGTCGCGGAGAGAATCTCTCCCAAAACATGGCAAAGTTCGGACGTCGCTGCACGTATCCAACAAGACGTCAACCCACTGGCATCGAACCAGACTCGAAAACATTCAAAGGTTGGGATGTTTTCTGAACTCGCAAACCATGTCTCCCACGCCCGGAGAGCGAATGCTCTCGATGAAAACGGGAGCTCACGCTGGATCCAGAAAGACCAAGGAAACAGATCGGGCGCCAAAGAGCCATGACCTCCAGTAGACTCGGTGTCTGCGCCGCACAGTCACCATAGATAGACCCAGAGACAATTGGCTTACGCCTCATCCGCATTGGTTAGCAGAGCAACAGGTGTAGAAGGGCGCTAGAATAGTTGTTTAGCATCAACGCTGCTTATCAAATGCAAACAAAACCTGGATCGAGTCGTTTTCGTATGCCGTGGTGCCTACCGTGTCCGCCGTCGATCGGTGACACCATTGCCCTCTGTAAGTACAAAGCCACTTTCTCTTCCTCTGAGCGCCTTGGGATTATCCCCTTCTTGCTGTTATGATGAGAGTGGAGTTGGCTTTGGCAGTTCGTCGAAGACGATCAAATTCATTGTGACTTCCAACATGCTGTCTGGATTATGGGAGGTTTGACTTTGCTTCAGAATCATCTTGAACAGGTTCCCGACCTGTAGATTTCGCAGTCACTTGTACCGCATCCGTGGAGTGATTGTTCTTCGCTGTCAAGGAGAGAAAGAAATGAGCAGCTCTTAGTCGTCTCTCAATCGGATCTGAAAATGTCGAGTTCAGTTCTAGAGATACATTTGTCTTTGCGATTATCAATAGAGAATAGAGATGATGGACATGGAGGGATAATGGCAGACTGAAAAATTATGGCAGCTGGACTTTCCTGATGGTTTTCACCTGGATGGGTCAGATAAATGGACGTATCATTGTACTCGTATCTGTCGCTATCAAATCGTTAGATAATCTCACAAGGCTTCATTACAGACTTTGCAAGAAAATTGGCCGCCTGGGTATCTCTTCATTGGGCCATACTATGTCTCCATATAGGGAATCCATTCAAATGTACCTCGGTTTTAGGAGATTGCGTCAGCTCAAAATAGTTCTCACTTTTCATGATATCTTGGTTGCTGGTAGGAATTTGGAACGAGCGCAGTTTTCAAGAGAGATAACGTTTAAAAAGAATGGAATGACTAGGACAAGGATGAATGCCCGGTTTTGCACTGAATTGTCGCTCACCCGTCCGACAACTTGCGGTCGAAGACCCAGCTCTTGTCCACCAAGCTGGATCTCCAAGTTTTGCCAATTCGCTCGTCATGCCAAACGCCCGCGTCAGGCTTGGAACAACGTCACGCCGTAAAGTACATCATACCCAATAGCCCTGTGCAACGGGGGCGTTGAGCAAGTGGACAGACGGCGTGCTGGACCATAGCACAGTGGCGCGAGTAGACCTTCACATGCCGCTGACGGATGACGCTGGGCCGCCCAAAACCGGACTGGCAAGCTGCCAGGGCTGACGTGTAATGGGACAGTTGGAGGTTTCTTTGCAGCGAGTCGAGGCTCTAGAACATGCGGAGGTGATGGATGCGGAAAGGTGCGGGAGGTCAAGGTGCAGGAATTCGAGTTTGTTGGGGCGCCGGGTAGGTGCGAGGGTCGGTTGCTCATGACGCCAGAGCTTGTGTGCCCCGCTAACCCCACACCTCTGCCCACCAACAGATCTTACCATCATCGTCGACTCTCTCTCTTCTTCTTCTTCTCTTACAACTCACAACAACCAAACTCCACACCTCGCTCTATACAACAACTCATCATCACCATGGCCGACCAATTCAACGATGACCCCCGCCAGACCGGCACCGAGTTCCGCAACGCTTTCCAGACTGCCGGCAAGCTCAAGGACGCTTCGCAGGACGAGCAGCTCCAGGTGCGTCTACCCCAACATCGCAGCGGCCCCTTCTCAGCATGGCTTGACTGACATTCTTGTGAACCCTTTGCAGCTCTACGCCTACGCCAAGATTGCCCGCGGCTTCAACGTCAAGGACGCGCCCAACCCTGGCTTCACCGAGTTTGCCGTACGTCGTTCGATCTGCGTCGTTTGACTCGACGACGCATTTTCTTTTGCTTATATCCCCCGATCTTTCACGCCTTTTTCAACAACATTTGAGCTTTGCTTTCTGGAGACCACCCGACGGGCCTCTCCATTCACCTTTCCCTCCCTCTCACATTGCCATTCATTCCTGGCATACGCAAAAGAAGCACACCGCTAACACACCATCTACAGAAGAAGGCCATGAAGCGGAAGTGGCAGGAGGAGACGGACAAGGGCACGACGCCCGAGGAGGCCGAGAAGAAGTACGTCGAGCTCTTCACCGAGCTCAAGAACAAGAACGGCCTGAAGCCCTAGATCCATGCTTGACCAGCAAGCAGGCCGGAAGAACGAAAGAATGGGAGTGTATTCCATGAAGGCATGGTCACAAATCGTTGCACTCGATGCAGACAGACTGTCCAGAAATTCTCATTGTGGGAAGTGGTCCTGTAACGGCTGTGCCTGGCCTTCTCGTGGATGCTTCCTCAGATAAATCAAATCTTTGAATACATATACATCAGTTGCCGGACATGTGTAGGTGCTCTCATGACATCCTTTGTCAATCAAACCAGAATCGCAAACGTCGTTCCTCCAACGGTGACTTGATCGTGCCTCGTCCTCCGCCATCCGTACTCCCTTGGGAAAATCCAATCCGGTTAGACCACTTCGTCAAGCGCATCCCTCGTTGCGCACACCAGCGCTTCTCTGCATCCCACAACGCCAACCACAATCTCTGAAAATTCGATGTTCATGTTCAAAGCTTGAGCGTTTGCGCGGCTGGTTTGAATGACCGTTGCGATGATACACTTCCGCTAACTCTTCCTTGCCCCCTAATCCACTCACTCACTCACCTCCTGGGTTATGGTACCTTCTCTACATGATACTCCCTCACCCCTAACAATGCAAATATATCGCTGCCCCTCCACGAACAAATCAACAGCGCCAGCAGCGATTCGAACGCCGGTCCACTGGCCTTAACCCCAATTAGGAAATAGTGACGGCTTCAAAAGAAAATGCATCGAGTTCATCAACTTCTCTCGGCCCAAGTTGGCCAGTGAGGTGGGAGTGAGTTGGATGTTGGGGTTGGTTACTGAATGTGCTGGGGAAATGGGGGTTATATACTTGCGATGGGTGGTAGGGTGAGGTGTAGAAGGGGATGCTGTGGTGATGCTAAGGTGAAGGAGAGGGAGGGGTGATTGAATGCTCCCAGTAAGTATGATTTTGGGAGTGCAAGTTTTAAAATCTTCGGGTGGTGAGGCGTTTGAAGACTCGCTGTAGCCACGCTTCAACGAGTTGGAAAATTTCCAAGTCTTTCAGTGGCGAGGCGCTCGATGACTCCCTGTAGCCACGTACGTCTCTACAAGCAAGCACATAGTCTCAAGCGTAGTACTGGCGTCGAGGCGGTTTGGAGACGCGCTGTAGTCACGCTTCCACAATCGCAATATCTATAGTGTACTCGCAACGAACGCGTCAAGGCTCCCTGTAGTTATGCTGCTTCTACAAGTGCGAATTCTCAAGTGGAAAGAAATTGGCGACGAGGCGCTTAAAGACTCCCCAACCCACCCATCTACGCGCACAAATCTCAAGTGCCCCGCAGCCGCAGAGCGCTTGCAGACTCCCTCCGTGTACGCACGCTTCTGCCTTTGACATGCAGGCCACGAAAGAAATCTCAACTCTACGGCCGAGGTGAGGCGAGGGTACATGGGTAGAAAGGAGGGAAAGAGGTCACTCACTTGCTTTTGTGCAGGCGGGTTTGCTGTTTGATTGCCTAGACTGCTAATAAGGAGAAGCAAGCAGTACTATACATGATGTGGCCTCGCTCGTTCGTTGGTTCGCGATCTATATCTCTCCTGTTGAACTAGGTGGCGCCTCTACCACAATGACAGCCGCCGCGTATATTTTCTTGTTGTTCGGGTAGGGTTGGTTGACACCACCGCCACGGACAAGACAATATAGGATCAGATCGGATAGTGTAGCCGTGGCTCCGTCCGTTCGCTCTCCGCATCATCTCATCTCCACCGTGCCAACGCGACGTGACCATCGGGAACAATCCGTCCCCTCCGGACGATGGACTGCCTGCGGACGGATGAGGTGCGATGTCGGCGGATGATGGATTGCGTGACTACGCTTCTCCGCCTCCGCCCCCCACAGTTTCCATCCAGTCTGCTTCTTTGCGTGCTAGTGCTGGCTCACCAATGGGCAGTTGACGGGGAGAGACAGCTGAAGGGGAAGAAGGGAAAGGGGGAGAGAGGGAAAAAGGTGCTCACGCCTTCTCTTGCCCGAAGTGCCAGCGGTGGGTAGATGTAATACCTACCTGCTTGTGGGCACGCGACCAACCTACGCGGTGGCTCCACCACCATCAACAAGATTGATGGCTGCTGGCTGCGATGGCACAGGACAATCGAGTTTTTCGCGTGGCAAGTCGGAGAGAGCCACACCATGTGCGTGTGGACGCATGCGCAGGAGCGGTGCCAGGCTCGGGACTGTGGGGGAGGGGGAAAGGAAGGGGGAGGGGGGCAAGCGCTGGAGTACGTACTGTACGTCGAGGGCAAGGCATACAATAGCGTGGCGTCACGGCGAATAATGCCATGACAGCTCCCGCCTGGATTCATCAAGTGGCAATGCCAGTCTCAATGCCGTCATCAGTACTAGCAACAGAGGGTAGGACTACCTGCTGCTTCACTCTCCCTCTGCCTGTCCTGCTCCCCACAAAGCGCCAGCGCAGCGGCGATGAGGCGGCCCGTTTGCTCGCCAACTTGTGGCTGTGCTGTGTATATGTCGTCATCGCCACAGCACCACTCGCTGCCTTGTCGGAGCGGATGCGGAGAGAATGGAAAGCGGAGGCCGTCGCTGCCGTCAACCCGCCCGCCCGGCGTCCACTGCGGGTCCGGCGGCAGGAGAGAGCACCAAGCCGTGTGAGACGAAACGAGACGTCGCAAGTCCAAATAGCTGGGCAGGGCAGGGACGTGCGGGTAGGGCACGCGACGGACGTCAGCACTCAGGACTCAGCAGCCATAGCAGCAGCCGGGTTCAAGAGGCGGCATGTCCAGCTAGCTAGCTGGCTGGCTGCGGGATGTAGAAGCGGTAGAAGCGGCAGAAGCAGGAAGGAAGCAGAGTGCAAGGGCGAGAGAAGGGAGGGAAGGGAAGAGAGGGAAGGTAGCACGATTGGTGGATATCTGGTAGGTATCCGGCAAAATCCAAAACGCCAAAGAGAAAAAAAAGAAAAAAAAAAAAAAAAAACAAGCAACGCGAGAAAGGACGTCGTTTCTCGAAGGGTCATGGAAGCAAGTGCCCGTGGGGTGGTGTAGCTGGGGACCAGAGGGCGTTGGCGCAGGGATTCTGGAACCGCCCCGGAGACGATGCAAAGGGCGCGGGGCTTGCTCCTGCTTGCTGCAACTCGCTGCTGGTTGCATGTGGAGGTTGAGGTGGAGGTTGAAGGGTCAGGGCGAGGTACGTAAGCGTTTTGACATTTCTTGGGCTGGCTGTTTCTGTTGGCGCAACCAGCAGCCTCTGTTTATGCCGAGTGATGTGACCAAGTGATGCAGTAGCACCGGTGCATGCCAAGTATATGTACGAGCGGCTAGGGCTTTTCTCTGCTCTGCGCTGCTCGAGGGAGGTGGTGCTCTGCTCGCCGGACGGAGGGCCTGACGTGACGGACCTGAGTAGGCGGCATGGCTCCATGGCATCAATGCGGAAAGTTGGTCTGTCGGGCGCGGAGCAGGATATATCTAGAAAGTGCATTAGTGGCGGAGACGGCGGGCAGTCTCTGTCCGTCCGTTGCAAGTTGCAAGGACAGGCAGCCAGACGCATCGATCAGGCAGGGTGTGCGCATGTATCACGTCGCGAGAAGAGGGGAGGAGAAACTGCGGGGGAGAGAGACAAAAAGAGGAGAAGAACGAAAAAAGAGAGCAGGTGTAGCGGCAGTCCCGGCAGTAGCAGAAGCCGCAGGGAAGAAGAGCACGGATGGCATGGGCATGGGCATGGAGTGCATGGCCGGCTTGCTGGAGCATATTGCCTGGTTGGAGCCCGTGTTTTGGAGCAAGAAGCGCTGAAACGACGCTGACGAGCCTGGGCAGCGACGCTCGCGCAGGCCAAGACGGTAGGCGGGCACAGTGGCTTGTCGGCTCCGTTGGACTGGAGAAAGCGGGCAAGCCACGGCGTCGATGGAAAAGGAGGTGGTGATGGCGATATGTTGAGGAGGGTGTGCCTCCCAAGGGAGAGGGCACCGTATACTGTAGGAGAGCTGCAAGCCATGCAGGCGGGCGGCCGGGCCGAGCCTTTTTCTGCTAGCCCTGAGATGGAAGAGCGTCCGGGTCTTTGGCCATCGATGGGCGAGGGCTGACGTGTCTTGGCTTCCAGTCGACGAAAAGGGTCATGGGCGTGCAACCATCTCTGGCGTTGGACATGCGACTTTGCGGGGAAGGTAGGTTCCATGGTCTCATCGACTGATGTCTCTCTCCCCGCAGCCAGCCAGCCAGCCATGCAGTGAGTTTGGGGTTTCACTTTCAGGCCTGGAGAGGACTTTTGATGTGTAATGGGCTCGCTCACGTCACGGTGGTGTGACGGGCCCTTTCTCTCCTTCTGGCTCGTCAACATGGCAAAATTGCAAACCACCACCCACACATGGGAATGCGCATGCCGGCGCTGCGCCAAGATCAGCCACGGCTTTTCCCCAGATCATCTTCTCCACCAAAAGCCAGTCGCGGCAGATCTTGCCAAGGCTGGTGGTCGTGGAAATGGAAGGGGAAAGTGAAGAGCGAAGCGGCGCAGCAGATGCGTCTTCGGCCGACGGAAAAGATTTTTCTGCATATGCAGGCGTCCGCCTCATTTTTTTCAGTTGTTTGCCATTTCGGCCGCGGCCGGTCGGCGGCGGTGCGGTGCGGGTGTGAGGCGGAGAGCGAGGCAGATTGTGGTGCGAACAGAGTGGAGGAGGGAGGGAGGGAGGGTGGAGGCCCGCAAAATGCCAAATCCGAGGGCAACGCAACGAAGGCCGGCGCACGTCGACTGGTCGGGGCAAATGCCGGCACAAAAAAAAGGATGAGATGATGAGAAGGAAAAAAATTGTTTCGGACATGGCTCGGCCAGGGCTCAATTCGGCCGTTGGGACTGATGACTGTGGACTGTGGGCGAGACAACCAACAGCTGCAACGGGGCTATGGTCGCTAGAGGTTGGTCGCTCCGGCATGGTACGATGGGTATGGCGCTGTCCGGGCCGGCCGGCGCCTTTCCTTCTGACTTGTACCTCGATGGCCCTGCTCTCCGTCGGTCGCTCAACGGCTGCCCGGTGCGGTGTGCCCCTTGCAGCCAGACATGCCTAACGTGGACAATTTGACAGACCTTGTGGTGTTGAGACGCTTCCTCGTTGTCATCGTCAGCTGGCCCGGCGACACTGCGGACCTCGGCCTCCCCGACAGAATCGCAGTGCTCAACCTAAGTGTCTGGGAGGAGCCGTCAGAAGATTAAAGCGGGGGCAGCACGAGCGAATGCGGCACTGGCACTGTGGAGATAACACTCGCAGCAAGTTGCGACAATAATAATAATGCGCCGGATCGAGAGGTGGCCGTCTCTCCTTTGCCTGTGCGACGACGACTGGGGATTAAAAGGAGACGGCAATGAAGCCTGTGTAACGGATGACGGGGGCCCTGTCTTTATCTTTCTCCTTTTTCTTCGTCGCGATGCAAGGTCTGCCAGCTAACAGTGCCCCCACGCCTGGATTGTGCTGGTGAGATGGGATTCATGGCTTTTTCGAGGCCGAAGCCGTCTGCGCCATGTATTGCGCCAGCTCCGGGTCTGCATGGACGTGATACGCAGGGACGGTCGATCAAAATTCCATCGTCTTCTTTTGAGCATGGTCGTCGGCAAACGAGGAGAAGTTGGACAGCGATGAAGAAGTGTTGGGCTCACCGACATTTGACAGGTACAGGTCAGCGGGTGGTTTGGTGTTGTAGTGCAGCACCGTAGGCCAGTATTGCTCAGCCCATGGGTGATGTGAGATGAGATGTGAGTGATGTATATTTGGGGGTTCGTATTTGGCTGCTACCCCAGATGTGGGGACTCGGATTGGGGGAGATATTGGGGGACAGAGGGGATAGATTGGGGATGACAGATTGGGGTGTTGTGATACGGGGTTCGTCATGAGGGTGCCGTGTGATGTGGTGTTGAAATAATGGTGGTTTGTTTGCCAGCAGCCCAGACTCTCCTGGCATTTGTCAACGTCGAGACTGGGCATGGTGTTGAGTGCCCTCGGACGAGTGTGGCTGTGGGGAATGGCGGTGCGGGCAGTCCGTCAAAGTTCCGTGTCGCCCCCAGTCTTATCAGGCGTCTGTACTCTTTTACCCTTGGCGCAGAAAAAATCGTCCCGACGTCTCCTTCGGGCTTGGCGCCGTCTCTCAGTGCTTCCGGCTGATCCTCGTCTGGCTCCCGGCTCCTCGTTCCCCACGTTTCCAAGCGTCTGCGTCACCCCGAAGCCTCTCGCTATAAGATTTTCGCCCACCCTCCCCCTTCCTTCTCCGGCTTTCGCTCGCCACACCTGCCCAACATCACCACTTCCCCCAAACCAAATGCAACAGTCAACTTCCGCCGTGGATTTCAAAAATCTACTCAATCCCCAGGCTGACTCCTCGACAACTTCCAACTCCCCCTCCTCCGCGCCTTCGACTCCCATGGCCGCCGCTTCACCAGTCCGTCCCGTCGGTCTCATGGGCTCCATGCTGCAAAACGCACAACCTCACCAGGACGACCACAGGTCCGACCTGCCTCGCCCTTACAAGTGTCCCCTGTGCGACAAGGCCTTCCACCGTCTCGAACACCAAACGAGACACATTCGCACTCACACGGGCGAAAAACCCCACGCCTGCCAGTTTCCCGGCTGCACCAAACGCTTTTCGCGCTCCGACGAGCTCACCCGCCACTCGAGGATACACAACAACCCCAACTCCAGGAGAGGAAACAAACAAAATGCTGCCGCCGTCGCCGCTGCACAGGCCGTCGCCAGCGCTGGCGTGCTCGAGTGCGGTCAAATTACCCACATGATGCCCCCACCATCAAAACCTATTGGCTCTCGCTCTGCTCCCAGCTCAAACCTCGCCTCGCCAAACGTCTCTCCTCCCCACTCCTACTCGACCTACAATGCCCTGAGCAACATTGGAGCCTACCACCGCCCGACCCCCAACACCTCCATGGGCATCCTGGCCACCGCTGCCTCGCAGATTGAGCAGCAGCAGCAGCAGCAGCAGCAGCCTCAGTTCCCCCCGAGGCACCACATGCCCTCGCACCAACACTTTGGCCCCAACGGTCGATTGCCTGGTGTCCACGGTCTGGCTGCCTACGCCTACTCGTCGCAGCCCATGTCGCGGTCGCACTCGCACGAGGACGACGACCCGTACGCACACCGCATGACAAAGAAGTCGAGACCAGGATCTCCCCTCTCGACCGCGCCGCCTTCGCCCACCTTTTCTCACGACTCGTACTCGCCGACGCCGGACCACACTCCCCTCGCCACGCCCGCACATTCGCCGCGTCTTCGTCCTCACGGCCTGAGTGATGTGCAGCTTCCTCACATCCGCCACCTGTCCCTTCAGCATGTCCCGGCGTTGGCCCCGATGGAGCCTTCGGCCAACGGGGAGACGCCCTACGTCCCGCAGCAGCCCACCGGTCTGCGGATAGGCGACATCATTTCGAGACAGGACGGCGCACAAAGAAAACTTCCAGTGCCGCCGGCTCCCAAGGTCGCGGTCCAGGACCTCCTCAACGTTGGCAGTGGCTTCTCCTCCGGCAACTCGTCGGCCAACGCCTCGGTGGCCGGCAATGACCTCCACGAGCGTTTCTAAATCTCGGTTTGATCGTCAACTCGACAAACCAATTGCATGATGGTGGGCGTTTCGGGTTCATGTGTACGACACGGTGTTTTTTCTCTCTCGGGACTGCGTCATGAGCGAACTTGTTCTCCACTTTGGGCTACCAACAAACTATAGACGGGGCAAATGGGCTGTTTTTCTCTGGAACAAGTAATGCCAACAAAAGCTGGATGTGCTCCACTTTCCTTCTCTCCAGGATGGCACCGCCATCATCATTTCTTCTACCCTTGGAACCAAACAGGTGTTTCGTTTGGGGTTCTCGATCTCGTCGTTGGTCGCTCTCCCCTTTTCTGTAATGCTTGGACCGCGCGGGTTTTCACGATCCAATCTTCCAACGGGGGGCAGGTTCCACCACCTTTTTCTTCAACACACTCTTCACTCCAGCCAAAAAGGGCCGACGCTTTGTTCACTACCGAATGGGACACTCTTGAGAGTACACGAAACGGGGCAAAATTAGAGACTAGGATGGAGTACTTTGGGTCTTGTGTGTTTGGGCAGAAACTGTTCTTCTTCCATCCCTCGACACTATTTCTTTTTTTGTGCTTTTGTTCTGAATTGCTACGCTATCGCTAGTACTATAGACTTTGGACGGTTTTTCGATTGTTATTCAACAGCCGATGTTTGACCTTTTTGCCTGCCTCTCTTTTTCTTCCATCAAGACGTCGTTGAGCTACGCAAGCAAGCAACCAAACGAGCGAGCGATCAGTACAAGCAGGCGAATCGACATACCCCTTCCCATTTTTCTCTCTTCCTCCCTTCCCGTTGTACCTCGTTGCCCTGAGCAGTACACCAACGAGACGTTGTCTACTCTTCGCGTTCTTCTCTTCCTCCCCGAGTACGCCGGTGTTGGGTATTCCGAGAGTCTGCTTTTTGCGTTGGATTACAAAAGATGAAATGACGGTGTTTTACAGATGGTTCTTCTTTTCCATAGACGGATGGACGGCGTTATGGACTTCGATTCAACTGAGCTGTACCGGCCTGGCACGGCCTGGCGAAATAAACACTCCCAAACTTTGAAACACTTATGTACTGCTTGCCGTCTACTTGATTCGAGACAGAGCGCCATGGTGACAAAGCCACCCGCATCCTACACTCAATTTGGCAGTTGCTCGAGATATCGTGCAAGCGATTGTGTTGTGTCGAATGCATGGCGACATCGGCCCTCCCCGGACCCGCCCGCCCAAGTCCAACGCCCCCGTCGCGGAACGCACCGGCAATTCGCGGCCAACCAACCAAGCAACCCACGCAGCTCCAAAAAGTCTCCACGCCCACGCCCACACCTCTGCTCGCTAGTCAGCTAGTCAAAAAGTCTCCTGCATGCCCCCTTGTTGCTCACTGTTGAGGTAGCGTCCGGCAGACGGCACTTCTCCAACCCACACACACACACTCTCTCTCTCTCTCTATGGTCCAACTCTGTGGAAACTGTGCGCTTACCTCCGCAAGCTCCGCATAACCTCCGCCTCCGCCTCCGTCTCCATGGAGGAGGAGAAGCCGCGGAGGGAGCCTTTTGTTGGAGGCTGACAGATAAGGCATTTAATAGACGGGCAGGCGATGGACGCGAGCCAATGGTTGCGTAGTGCGAGTGCACGCGGAGGTTCCATCCTCCCTCTTGCGAGCGCCTCTCATCAAACAATCATAATAAGCGAGCAAAAGCCAACCCACCACCCCTCGAAATTGGTGAGTGAGCGCGTACCTATCATGGTATGCACATGTTTCGCGCAAGAAATTTTTTTTTTTTTTTTTTTTTTGTCATGGGCGAGGCTGGTGGTGGTCTGGACTCCAGCAGATGAGATGAGATGGAGTGGAGCACCTGCTTGCTGGTGGGATTAAGGGAAAGTAAGATGAGTGTGTGGAGAAGTAATTGGAGAGGTGTGGGGGCTGCGCGAGTGCGCGCGCGCGCGCTTTTCGGGCATTGTGGCATGGGACTGCGCCATCTTTGTCTACAACATCTACACATGTACAGATTGAACACAGCGAAAACAAGAAGTCATATGCCTGTCGATGACTTGACGACTTTTTTGTAGACAACAGCCTGGCTTCGGATCTGACCGAGAGAGAGAGAGAGCAGAGGCTCGGGAACGCAACCATGGTCGCAGGCAAGGGCAGAAAACCATCACATCCATACGCGCGTATCTGTACAGATCTTGATAGCCAGCCAGATATAGCTTTGTTGGTGGTGTTGTTGACTACTGTACACAGGTATCTTATATCCGCAAAGAGTACATTACCTACCTACCCCCTACGCCCTTATCTCTGCCAACACCAACAACACTCCCCAAGGCTGACAAGAAGCTGGGCTGGCTCTTCTTTTCTTTTCTCTGCTTGTCTACGCCTGACTCCTGCCCTACTCTTTCTTCGATGCTCTGGTCTAATACCGACGTCACTGAGCCCATCAGTCGCCAGCGCCTTGGGTCTCCTTGGTGTCCTCTCTACCCCATCTCCACATTCTTTCTTTTTGCGGCGGCAGTTTGCATCTATATGTGGGGAAGCGGCCGGTAGGTAGGCAGCAAAAGTCTTGTTGCTCATGCGTGCGCCTTGGGACTGCGGCGGCGCAAGGGATACCTACAGGCTCTGAGGCTACCTACAGAAGGCACAAGATTGGCGCGTGCATGCGAGAGTAACACGAAAGACTTTTGCTACTCCCGCTGCCGTAGCCCGCTCACTGCCGTGGAGGTGCCGCCGCCGCCGTTGTGGAGAGGAGCTGCTGGTGGTGGTGGTGGAGTGATGGTCAGGTCACGATACATGCTCATCTACATCTGAGAGTAGGTCTGCGGTGCCTATCTATGGGCATCTACCGATCTCGCGCAGAAGAAAGTTTGTGGGCAGTAATGCTGCAGACTTGTCACAAACGAGGCAGCGCACACCATCGCTCCTAGGTGCTTTCCCTGGCCGCCGTAATCGGCGCTGCGTTGTGTTGGTGATGATGAGCGCAGCAGCGGCGGCGGATGCTATGCACTCCGTCCTCCGCCGCCCAACATGGGCAACCAACAACAACAACAACAACAACAACAACAACAACAACAACAACAACAACAACAACAACGCCATCTGCCAGCCTGTTGTTGGCGGTGCGGAGTCGGATTTTCACCGCTCGTTCGGACGAGAGCAGGGCATACGAAGAAGGACAATTCGATTGGTGACGAGACGAGAAACGCGAAATGAGGTGTGAGGGCCACCGCCGCCAGGGGGAGGAGGGGAAGCGGAGACGCTGCAACGACGATCTGCGCGTCTCGCGCCTCACGGCGCTACTGTTGCCGCTGCATTTGCTGGTCTGGACTATTGGATCAGGTGTGTGAATGTGGAGACTGGAGAAGAAAATGCATTGGATGCGGAGGGGAGGCAGAGCAACAAGAGGCTGAAGCTGAAGCAGACTGCAGAAGCGCCGTGGCGGATTCTCAACGACGATCTTTGAAAGAAATTTTTTTCTTCGTTCTCGCCTATTCTTCTCCCTCTTTCCTTCTCGTCAATCATGCAACACCAGGTGATTAGGCAGGCAGCGGCATGGCGGGTCGGCGCGTGTCGTCGTGTCGAGGTGGTGGAGTACATGGCTGGAGAGCCACCAGTGATGGACGGCGACGTTTGTCTGGGCGAGGCTGGACTGGACACCTTGTTGGCGCGCGCACCCAACGCACGCACATCACACTGATCACTATACATCCGAATGCATTTGTTAGGGATTGGAATATCCTCGGCGCCTAGCAACAGCAAATCCGTGCAGTGCTGGTGCTGGAGGCGAGCAGCAGGCAGAGAAAAAGGCGGATTGACGTAGGTGGATCAGGGGGCAGCGGAGCGCCTGAACGCGGAGACGAGCCGCCAGCCAGGTCAACATGTCGCGTAGACGGCGAATGAAGGTTGCGGGGTGCCTTGTTGCGTGCTGCCTGCCTTTTCTTGGGTTCTCTCATCACGGTCATGATGGTCAACAGTACAACACACAACTACGGTGGCCCTTTGTGATGAGCATAAGATGAGCACTAAACCTACTCCATGGGGAGAGCAGCTGACTGGGGTGCTGTCGTTCCCCACACTCGCAACGCACCCCGACCCAGCGCATGGACAATCCATCAGGTGCTGTGCAGACGGTGCACGGGGCGTCGAGGAGCTGTGTCTGTCGGTGGGCGGCAGATGCGAAATCCGATAAGGGAGTTGTGGTGCGGTCATGTATATTTCCGTCCGCATGACGATGGAGCAAGATGGTGGTGTCGTCGTGACGAGGAATAACGGGCTGGTAATCGGGACGTTGGCCGCCAACCAACAACGAGAACGTTGCCAAGCCACAGTTGATGCTGGCATGGTGGCGTTGTTGATTCTCGTCGTGGAGCCGGACTGGAGAAAGGGAGTTGGATGATGTACATGAATTTGCCCCTGTGGAGAAGGGACTGCTGGAAGGGAAACCGAAAACGCGGAGAGCATATGGAGTGGGCCATGGCGTCATGCAAAAAAGTCGGGGTCTCCGCCTGGAGAAAGCTCGGGGACTGGATTCCACCACTGCACACCAACAACCTCGATTCGACCATTTCCGCCGGAAAAACTTTTTGTTCATCTGGATACGATACGAATCTGATGGTGTGGAGCCCCGGTTTCCGGCTCCAGAGTTGCAGTCGAGTGCAGCCCCCAGCTTCTGTGCTTCCTGTGCTGTGTGTATCCACGCGGGATTGCCGAAATGCGAGTTCCGTCTGGTCAGGTCGTGGAGAGAGGGTCGAATGATCGTGTTGCGACCTGTCCGGTTGTGCCCCTTGATCCAGCACGGAGCCCACTACTCCACACCAGCCTCACTCTTTCAACACCTAGTCTACACAATCAGTGCTCAGGCAACCCCCACAGATGACGGGCAGGGGCGGCCTTCTTCCCACCACACACATCCATCATCTCACTGTCCACCATCTCAGCCTCCCCTTATCGCTGCGTCAGCTCCTTCGCCCCTGGCATTTCCGATGGCCCGCTGCGAATCACCTCCAAATAGCTGACAGTGACGCTCAGCGCCCCCTTTGTCGTCTCTGACGTGTGCCCCCCGTCTGACGCAGCCGCAGCAAGCAAGTAGGAACAAGTCGCAGAGCCCAGGCATCAACAATATTTCGATACATGTACATGCCGGCCAGCTCCCGCACCGGGCAGCTCAAACGCTCAATCTGGAATCTTGAATCCGGATCACCGCATGGAAGCTTCCACCACGATCGAAGCCCGGGGTGAATTTTTGGAAAAATTTCCCCACGTCCCTCGTCCGCTCTCTCGCTGCCCTTTGCTCCACCTCTTCCGCTGCCTCTGGCCCTGACAGCTGTGGCGCAGCAGAGGGCGGCGGAAAGCTGTCGCATTTAGCCTGAAGTGGGGAGGATCCCGCGGGCATCAAAATCCCACTCAAAAATCCGTTTGTGGCGCAACCGCGTTCCCTTCTCTTTTTTCTCTTTGACTCTGGGGAAGTCTTGTCGTCCGCCGGCTCCCGCTAGGTCGACGCCCGCCGGATTCTGGGGAAACCCAAGCCTCCTCAAGTCTCGACACGCTCGTGGCTTTCACATGCCAGATCAGATGCAAGCACTGTCTCCGTTCTTTGTTTACTTCTCGCTCTGCCTTCGTACGTGGTTGCTCTCCACCACTGACTCGACCCAGACCCGTCGCCTTCGACTCGCGCAACTCGTCGCGGTTCGTCAGTGATGGTTCTGCCACTTTGCGCAGACGTAATTGCGAGCAAGGGCCAGCAAACTGCATCATAGGTTTGCGTCACTGGCTTGTGTTCAAGGATCCAGCGCCGCCAACGACTAATGCGCCTGCGGCCAGCCAGCACGACGACGTCAGGCAAAGTAGGCCCTTTTTGCAAGGGAAAGTTCCGCGACGCTAGGCCAGACTCTTGGACTCGCAAAAGCAATTCAGAAGCCGACATCATCATCGGCGGCGGCCAGGGAGACACGCAAGCGGGCAGTGCAATGCTGGCGGGCTGCTGCCACAACAATGCAAACCCAGTTCCGGCGTCTGATTAGCGGCAATCAGGCATTGCGTGATGGAATCGAACATTTGGCAAGACATCCAATTGCTTTTGCCGGCCACGCCTGCGACCACCTACTTGCGGTACCCGCTTCACCGGCGGCGGCAGATGGCATGGCGCATCAGTTCAGTTAGTAACATGCTTTCGATCGGTCTCATGCAAGCCCGCGCGACCATCCCTCGCAGATTCACGACAGCATAACGTCGGATCGACGAGGGGATGCGCCTCCCGCGAACCTTGATTCGAAAAGAAACCCCATCCCGCCATGACCCGGCCCAGCGGCGACGAGCGTCGGCACCTGCTGTCGCGAGATGCAGCCAGCCTCAGCAATAGTCGACGCGCAGACATGGCGGCTTGTCCTCTTGGTGTGTTACTGAAGTGTTTTCTAGCCTACGTCAATCAGATGCAAGGCGCGTCCACTTGGATTGTTGATTGTGGGGCCCCACATTCCACTAGCGGCTTCCCCTGCGCCGAGCCGACAGCGTCGCAACAACACCAAGAAACCACTACTGTACGTCCATCCGGATGTGTGTGATAAGGAATCGAGTCAGTGGTGATTCCCCAAGATTACCGGCGCCATTCCTCTCGTCCTCTTTTCTGGCTGCCATCGGGCGATACCGGTACCTGCGTTATCATCACTCTTACTCTACTCCACACTAGACTAGCTGGCTAGCTTGCCCGCCGCCTGCCATTGTTGCTTGGTCGCCGATGCCGACACGTACGAGAAAAAAAACGCTTTTGCTGCCCCAGCCCTCTGCCCTACCCGCCGCGCCGTCGCTCTCCTGACACCGATCCTTCAGGGCGAACGGGACGAACGCGTGCGTCCAAAGCGTCGAGCATGTGAAGGACGCTATTTTCCATGCACCTTGCTCTCCTCCCTTCCCAAGCCCAACCGTCGCATGTGAAGATGGCGCCAAACGCAAAAAAAGATGCTTGACCTCCCCAACAAGGGAAAATGGAAACAATGCAACCTCGCCCAGTCATCCAGGGCCCCGACAGGCAAGGGAATAAGGTTCCAGCCAGCAAACAAGCAGCCAGCCAGCCTCTGATTCATCCTTTTGTCCGTCCGCTCGTCCTCTCTCAACTGCCGGGCCCAGCCAGCCACCACAGGATTGATACTGGTCCTCTGGGATAGCTACTGTGCGAGTACGACAGAAGAACACTTGTCCGCAAATGGCCTCCACAGCATCCCAGGGGCTGACTGGTGAGGCTGGCGTGGCTGCCTAGGCTGCAGATAAGATTCAAGCATGCCTCGCGGGACGACACCATCGTCACTGGCGGCGGCTTGCTTAGTGCCTCGTCTCGCGGCCAGTGGTGGCATCCAACTCATGTCAATCAGCAAGAAGCGAGAAGAAGGCCTGCATGTCTCCGACTCCTACCATGCGACCTTCAAGACGAGACAATAGTTAGAATTGCTCGATTCGTCGACCCGTCCGCCAGCCCTCCTGCCCCTTCAGGCAGTTCCGAAGCGTTTGGGTTATCTGATTGCATTGACGACCGTAGCCCTGGGCCGAAACGTCGCTCGCTTTGCTGCGACTGGACGGAGCAGCTGGGTACGAGGGCGCTGCGTACCTATTTCGCATCGTTATCGGTATTCGGTACATGCGACGTGCAGCAAAGCAAATAATGTGAGAAGAGCACCGATGTCGCGATCAATGATGCGAGCACTTCATCCGTCGGCGACTGGAATGCGCCAACAGCATGTGAAGAGACGCAAGTAAACAGTCTTTATCGTCTTGTTGTGTTTCAGGTCGAAAGCCGATGTTCATGACACACGACATCGACGCAGAGACAGACGCGATGGGACGGTTGGGACGAGGTACTCTGGTGTCAGTACTACGCCCAACTGCCGCTTCCGGTACACCGAACGCCCAAAACTGTATCACATCGGATTTGCTCCATCCATCCTGCCAAGTTGCTACATCCGAACTGCTTTCCTTCTTCCGCTCACCAATGATCGAGCGCAATCGAGCGCGTCAATCACACCACAATGTCTCTCTTCCTGCCTTTTTCTCCTTGCTCTTTCGCTATCCGTTCCCAAAGCACAACAACAAAAAATTCAAAGTAGGGAAAAAGACATACCCCGCCCCCGCCCCCGCTTCCGCTCCCGCCTCCAGCTCTACCAGCTAGTTCCCCATTCCCCATTTCCGATAGCCCCCCCCGACCACCCCCACATCCCTCGAGTCTTTTCCCCCACGTACGTACCGACCGAGCAAAGGTATCCCGCGGGGGCAATGCGTTTGACCCCTGATCCCGACCCCCTTTTCTCAACTTCTCTACCCGCCATGTTCTGGCTGTCTGGCTGGCTGAGGCTGTCTGCTTGGCTTGCAGAGCCGATGAGCGCGATACACCGCATCTCAGAGCACGTTGGTGCGTTGCAACGCTTACCCCCTTATCTGTGAATTCCGCTCTTCCCATGCTTGCTACGGATTTGCTTTGCCATCATTCTGCTGCTCGCTGCCCAGTATCTACCAACACCGTCGATGTCGACCGACCTACTTTTAGGTCCCGTGTCTTGCAGCGCGTCGCGCCGTCTGGCCCGCTTCCCCGGCCGCGCTGACAGGGGTACTTCCCAGTACGACTTGGAGAAGGTACCGAGGTCTTTTACCTAGGTGTCTGCTATCTGCTTTACGTGCGGTAGGGAGATGAGTGTTTACTGCACCTACTTAGGCGGGAGGTTTAAGGGGGAACTGGCTGGGTTTTTGTTTGTTCGGGCCGGGTGGTGAGTAGAGTGGTTCGGGGGTGGACGGGCAGGAAGTGTGCGACGCAGCAGTCAGTGTATCTGTGGTCGTTGCTGTGGCGGTGCGGGTGCCGTCGCCGTTGCATTTTTCAGAGCGCATCATCGTCGTTGGACAACTTTCACTGGGTATATGCTACCTACCTACGCTGAGCAAGCCCACAAAATAGCCCTTGAGCAACGCGTGCAGCCAGAGTGCATCTTTGTCGTGCGAAGCAAGTCAAAGAAGCACTCTTCTAAACGCCCATCTCCATCCAGCTTGACCTCGACGGATTAATTGATGGCGAAAGTCAACACTGGGGAGACACACGACTAGAGTTCAAGACTCGTCATTGATTTGTCCCGTCACTCTCTTCCTGCACAATCATAACCCCCATCCATCTTCCTGGCCTAGCATGTTCAGCAGCACAACTAAGTAGCCATCTATCTCACCTGAGTCCTTACCTCACCTTACACCTACCGACCTCCTCTGTGCATCGACCCCTCGGACTCACTCTCACTCGGTTCAGTCCCGCTTTTTCCTTCGTTTTTGCGGTGGTCCTGTCCTGTATATAGATGGGCGGGGGCTCTTCTCTCCTCGTCATGAGATGCTGCGTCAACGCCGTCTTCTATTCCTCTTGGTCCCTCCTTTTCCTCTATTTTCTTTTCTTTTGTTCCCTTCCCTTCCCTTCCCTTCCTTGACCCGTCTACTCTATCTCACATATCTCTCTCTCTCTCTCTCTCTCTCTCTCCTTCTCCATCCCGCGGGCTTCTCATTCTTCCCCTACGACTCTTTCGCACTTGGACACTGGACTGGCATTCACTTTCTCGTCACAAGCTCAGCGGTAGCGGGAGGAAATAGCAGAATCGACGAAGCTAGGTACTGTCAACCAAAGGGCGAAAGGGAGAAGAGGAGGCTGGCGAAGAAGAGCAGAAAAGAAGGCGGCGTGAACGGTCCCAAAGACAGCAAAACCACGGCACTATTTAAAAAAAAAAAAAAATTCCAACCAGCCTCCGAAGCCTACGACCCCAAATCTCTACCTAAATGCACACCAGTCAAAACCCCCCCTAGCAGCCTGCCTCCACAGTCCAACGAACGCAAAGACTGGCGAATTGTCTCTTTTCCAGTCTCGTGTGTGCTGTGAGAGACCAGCGTCCCAGCAAGCTTAAACCAGCTAGGGTCGCACACACATGTCTCGTTCGGAACAAATGACCAAATTATTGCCATTGTACGTACTTGCGGATTTTTGTTAGACCTATGCGAGGCTATTCCCGCTGCCGGGATGGCCTCGCGGAATGCCTTCATGATCACGAAGAAGCTCTTCGGGTGGTCGGTTGATGTCCTGGACTTTACACCTGGCTTGAGCAATTGTGTTAAGAGACAACGACGGAGGAGTCTACGTCTGCGTCTCTGGTGACGAGGTTGCGCTGACACCTAGGTATGTGCAAGGCGACTGATGACTGACCAGTCACTGACCACAGTGCCTGCCTGCCTGCCTGCCCACAGCCACCTACCTAACTACCTCGCACCTCCCTCCCTCCTACCTCATCCACCGTCCACACCCCCAAAAAAAAAAAAAAAAAAAAGCCACTCCACTTCCTCGCTCGGCAAAAGCCACACAACCCCAAAATCGCAAAATGACAGCTGTGGTCCTCAAATAAATGTCCGCACCTTAACCCAAAGGCAGTAAACATCACCAACCTCCAAACCAGTTGGGACTTTCACTACTCAGCTGCCGTGAAAGCACAGCCGATTTCAGGAAATACAAAGATTACAATCTTTGGGCGAAGCTCGCTTTTGCCGCCCTTTTTGTTGCGGTCCATGGTGATTTTCTTTTGTTGGGGGGAAGAAGGTGCAGGACAGTCAGCAACTGGCGCACGCAATTGCGCCACGTCTGCTGGAAAAGACGCGCGCCGCTGAGTTAGGGGTGGAGGCTGTAATGGCAGTCGACGCGAGACGAGCGGTTGCATGCGTATGTTTCGCTTGCCCAAAGTGGAAGGAAAAGCTATGTTACTGTACCACACGGACACATGACGTTGGAAGGGGAGGGAGAGTAGGTATTCCCAAGAAGAGAGAGAGGGTGAAACCTCGTGCCCATCAGTAGATGTAGTGCGTAAGAGCACAAGTGGCTAGCGCTGGAAGCTACCCAAGTAAGCAAGTGATCAAAGAAAAGCTGGAAAATATGGAGGGTTGCGTGTTTTCGATTCTCAAGCGAATATCATCGGGCTCCGAAGAAAATCGAGAGGTCCATGCCAAGCTGCTGCACTGTTGCAAGAGCAAAGGGCGTCACGACTTGTGCTTTAATAGCCAAAAGTCAACACGGCGACCTTCCTGTTATTGCCAGTGTAAATCTTGCGTATACTGGATAATTTATTTCCAATGTGTTGTGCGCTGCCACTCTTGTTTGCAGCTGGGAGACTGGACAACCACACGTGCAAAGGCGAAGATTCAGGAGCAGGGAATGACATCAATAGCAAGGCAGAGAGAGCCATCTCTAGGGAGAAAGAAGATCCGATCAGTCATGACATAGAAACCGACACAAAGGGAGCACCGCCGGCGCCCGGAACCCAGAGCCAAACACACCACCATATCCTACCCTACCCAAACAACTCCGATCCACTCAACCATCACACACTTGAAGCAGCAGCCCTACTACCTCCACGGGCTACTAGCACCAGCCCCCGCCTCGGCACTCACGCTCTCAAACTCCATCTCCCACTTGTCAATCTCGGCAAACTTCTGCGCAACCTTGGCGAGATCCTCCTTGACACTGCCGCCTTCTCCTTCCTCGCCATCAGTGTTGCGCCCCTCCGCATCCACGTCCTCGCCGTCTGCATTCTGGTTCTCCTTGTCCGACGACACGCGCGCACGCCCGTACGTCTTGCTCGGGCGACCACCGGCGCCGCGCTTCTTCGTCGCCGTCGCTGCGTCGCCTCCGCCCGCCGCTTTGCCTTTCCGCCGAGTCGAGTCGGCCGGCCGCTTGCTCTTTGTCGTTGCGGTAGCGGACTTGGATTTGCCGCGCTGCCGCGGAGGCGGGTCGTGCGCGAGCTCGTCTTCATCCGAGCTCAACTCTTGCGCTTCGATGTTGCGGCTGGCGGCGTCGTCGTTGTCGTCGCCGGACGTGGAGCTCGGAATGTCGAAGGGGTCGGCGGCATTGCCGCGCTGGCGCTGGGGTCTGCGGCGCCGGGGGAGGAGGGATGCGAGAGCGGAGGTGGTGATAGGGCGTTGTTTCTTGGGGGGTTTGGATTTGGCATTTGGTTTGGAGGCGGGAGCTTTGCTTTTGCTTCTTGTTGAGCGTTTGTGCGTGCGGGCGGGGGTTTCGGTGTCGTCGTTGCTGTCGGAGGCTGGTGATGAGTCTGGCTCGTCTTGTGTGGCTTTGATGGGCTGTGGTTGGCGGCGAGAGCGACGATTTTTTGGGGCCTCTGGTGTAGCTTCTGGTTGATCGTCAAGCTCGTCCAGAGGAGGAGAAGAGCTGGAAGATCTGGGCGGTGCTTGGGTTTCGCTGTAGATATTTGGAGTATCGTGTCCAACAGGCTCGCCCGCGTCCTCTGGCAGAGGATCCTCCTCCTCACCGGGCAGTGGGTCCTGGGTATCAGGCACATGCTGCGGCAAATCGCTAGCATCGCTGTACAAATGTTCCGAGCTTGGTTCTCGCACCACCATATGGTTTTGCGGCAGCACCGGCGGAGAGGACGCCGGCACCTGAATCTCCGACTCTTCATTCTGCTCAAACGCCAGCTCTTGAAACTTGCGTTTTCTCGAGCTGCTCGTCCTCGCCTCGCTCTCGCCTCCCATGCTCTTGCGACCCTTTCGCAGATGCAGCGGCGTCGACTCGTGGTCCGGCTCAAAGTCTCCCAGGCTGTAGTTGAGCGTCAAGTCCTCCGTGTCATCGTTGTCATTGTCATTATTCTCGACATCGCTTGTTGCCCCAACCATTCGCAGGATGCTGGGCTGGCGTGGCCGGCGCTTGAACTTGGAGAGCGCGAGCACAGAGTTCTCGGCCATCGGCGTACCTTGGGCCTTGACTGCCGACGATGGCATCACCTGGCGTTGCCTGCCACGCGGAGGAGAGACTGGCGCGACTGCTGGTGATGACTCTTCTGCTCGGTGAACAGATCTGGGAGCTGGAGACTCGACAGCAACCGATCCGTCCGCTGACGCGCCACTTGTCCGCCTCTTCTTCCTTTCCGCAAGAGCAGCGGCGGCGCTGATTGGCGCAGTCGCATCATTGCCTGTCTTCTTTCCTTGTTCCTCTTCCATTCGTCGCTTCAATGCCTCCAGCGCCTGCGACTGTGCATCATTGCGAACGACTTTCCTCCCAAGCCGCCCTCTCGGCCTCGCCGGTCCCGGAGTCTTTTGTGCTGGTGCTGGTGCCTCGTCTGAGGAGTCCGCCGGCAGCGCGCCCGTCATCATGTAGTCCTCCTCTGGTTCTTCCCTCTGGCCGCGCCCTGTGCGCGCGCCTCTGCCGTTGCGTGCGGGAGCTTGGACGCGTCGCGCATCGCCATTGTTGGTGCTGTCGTCGTGGAAATTCTGATCGCGCGTGGAGACGCCAGAGCGCTTGCCAGATATTGAAGTCGCGTCTGATGCGGTGGTGGCGCGCGTGTTGCGGGATTGTGTTGCGCGGGTGCGTTTAGGTGGCATTTTTGCGACTGTCGCAAGCGCGTTGCTTGGATTTAATTGCAATGGAATGCGACAATTTGATGGCTGGTCGATTGGCAGGTGAGGAGGTGGTTGCGCGAAATGTCGATGGTGCTGAATGCGGTTGACTTTGACAGGGTTGGGATGTTGTGTTGGTTGACGCGACGAGAGCTTGGCAACGATTCGCCAATCGTCCACCAGTCACGTGGCTTACCTAGATCAGAAAAGACAACCATCGAGACATCCAATTTTGACGTGTATGGGCCTTCAAGTAACGCGATGATTCAGTCAGAATACCCTGCAATTGTGGAGGCCCGAATATCGGTAAATCAACCCAGATTCTCCGAGAACGCTTCATCCATGAGATTCCAATGCTGTATTATAATATGCTTTTTCCTACCGCGCTCCCACTACCTAGAGAACTTTACCCTTCCTACTTCTCACCAAACAAGTCCTTCTCGACCATGGCCCTACAAATCGGGTGGTAAAAGTCCTTGTGCTCCTCAAAAGTCTTAACCGCCAACTCCCTATCCGCCTCATTCAAGCCCCTGTACAGAGGCCTGACAAACTTCATGCGACCCACGCGTCCCAGCAGCTCCGAAGTGGGTTGGTACACGCTCTTCGCGCGGGCCTTGAGGCCAATGACGAAGAAGCGGCTGACAAGCTCGACGTTCTGGCTGCGGGCAAAGTTGTACTTTTCGCCCATGAGGTCGACCAGGTTGGCGGGCAGCGGCTTCTCCCACGTCTGCATCTTCTCGAGGAACACGACGCACTGGTTGCCGGTCCAGGGGGCAATGTCGTCGGCGCTGGGCGTGAAGTCGGGGCTGGAGCCGGTGGCGAGCGCGTGCCAGCGGTCTGCCAGATCGTAGCAGACGCGGACTAGGGAGTCGTCAAAGTCCGGCTTGGGCGGATAGCCGGGTGCGTAGAACCACTTGTCCCAGTCGAGACCGGCGAGCTTCTTGCTGGCTTCGGCGTCTGAGGAGAAGAAGGCGAGGAGCGTGGACTTGAATTCGTAAGAGTCAAGCGACTTGAATTTGAAGGTTTTGAAGTACTGTAGGGGTTAGTGTCAAATGCTTCGTGGGGGCTAATGGAACTTACGTGAGGCACGAACTGGTCCCATTTCTCCTTGCCCACAAGCTTCTCGAGGTAGTAAAGGAAGACGAAGCCCTTCTCGTACGGAACCGAGGAGAAAGCGTCATCAGGATCCTTGCCTTCAAGACCAACAACCAGTTTCGTGAACTCGTGCTCGGTGCCCATACGCTCGACAGAGTCCTGCAACGCCTTCCAGCCAATGATGGCAGAAAAGTCGCGGTACGGCTCTCCATGGATAGCAGCCTGGATTCGACGCTCGAGGTAGACCGTCCATCCTTCATTCAACCAAAAGTGTTCCCACGAGGCGTTGCTCACGAGGTTGCCACTCCAGCTGTGCGCCAGCTCGTGTGCAATGACGTCGATGTTTTGCTTGTCACCGCTAATAATGGTGGGAGTAGCGAACGTGTAGATGGGGTTCTCCATGCCACCGTAGGGGAAGGAGCCTGGCAAAACAAGGACGTTGTAGGTCGTCCAGGCGTACTCGTAGACAATCTTCTCAGCGGCCACGAGAAACTTTTCCATGTCATTTTCCAGCTCCCACTTGCATCCGCCGAGCTCTTCAGGGCCGGTCCAGACGGTGCTGCGAGGGCCGATGGAGGCGCTGGCAAGATCTCCTGCGGCGACTGCGAAGAGATAGCTGGGGATGGGGATTTGCTGCTTGAAGGTGTACAAGAGCGTGGCTGGCGACTCCTTGTCGGCGTGCTGGAAGTCCGAACTACCCGTGGGCAATCCGCTAGCAAGAACAGGGAGAGGAGAGCGAATGTTGAAGTCTACCGTCGACTTGACGTCTGGAGTGTCCTGGCACGGGAAGATGGACCTGGCGTGGATGGCCTGGCACTGGGAGAACATGTAGGGGTGCTTTTTGTTCGACGTTTGCTCCGGAGTCATCCACTGCAAAGCAGTGCATTTGTCGGTCGTGCTGAGAGCAATGTCGACTTCGACCTGCTTGTTCTTCTCGACACCCTTGTTGAGCTTGATAGACAGAGGACTACCAAATGGCTCGGAGCGGGCTGCGAGATTCCACTTGGCCTTTTGGCCATCAACTTTGACGTCTTGCACGTCAACGAAGCTGGAATCCAAGACAATCTCTTGCGACTCTCCATTCGTCAGACTCTTCAGATGCAGAACCACATTGCCAAACAGCTGCTTCTTGGTGAAATCAATCTCCAGATTCGCAATAGTATGTGTGGTGATGAAGCTACTCCAATCAGCGCTTGCTTCATCTCTTCAAACTGAAGACTGGAAATGAAAGGAAGGAAAGTTGTGTTTAAGAAACTTACTGGTTGTAGTTTGACAGCGTGTTCGGATCCCTCTTCGCCTTCCCCACCGCGCTGCTTTCCTTGCTTCCAGAAGCCATCGCGGCCGCAGTCCTCTGCGTATTCTGCAAGCTATTCGAAGAAGACGACGAAAAGGACTTGAGAGACGCAGAAGTGCTTTGCGGCTGTTGGATAGTGGCAGGACTAGATGGTCGTGATGACGGCTTGAGGAAGCGGAGACGAGGAAGGATGGAGGTGCGAAGTCGGTTCATTGACAGAGGAGCACCGACCTCGCCTGATCCAGATGAGGAAGCTGGAAACGCAAGGGGATCTAGTTAGCGAAGAGGAAGAAGCCTAGAGGTGCTTCGAAGTGGCTCGTCGGTCGTTGCACCTCCAGTCGTGAGTGGAGGTGGACGGTGCCGGCCGTCGCGTTCTGATTGGTCGGTGGAGTGCTCCTCACGTGGGGGCCAATGACCACCATTCGTTGCAAGAAGACGAAATGGCTGGCTCAAATGATGATTCACAAATGATAAGGTCACGAAGTTCCGCAGTTTCGACCAAGAGTTTGAATTACTATTTACATCCACCGTCTTCATCATCTGCATCAACCACGGGGCGACACCAAGTTCTATTCCTCTCAAAGGCGGTGTCCCTGAACAATGCTTCGGCCCATGCAAAAGGCGTCTACGGTGCTTGGAAACCAACGATTCGCGTTGCCTGTCGCAAAAGCACTTTTTGTCCAAGATGAAGCCAAGAAGCAAGCTGCAGTAATGATGTTCACATCTCCTGCTGAAGTTCGCTGACGTGGTCCCACAAGGCTTCGGCGTTGGCCTGCTTCATCTGCGAGATTGTCAGCATTTTGTAAACATAATCTGAGAATGGGAGTGGTACCTTCAACTGGAGAAGCTCGATGCCATTTCCCTCCATGGTGCCCATGAAGAAGACGTAGCCATTGGTAGGCTTGGTGCCATTGGGGACGCCGCCAAACTTGAGTTCTTTCTGGATCGGGGAGTTGAGCACAACACGATGGGATCCATCCGCACGCATGACGAAGCGGGCCTTCTTGGGGACCTTTGCCTCCTGGTCGGCTCGGGAAAGCTTCCAGACGTTGAGCTTCAAGTTTCCAGTTCCGCGCTCCTTCCACTCCTTTTTGTCGTCGGTCACGGTGACAAAATTGTAAAGCTTGGCGCGGCAGTTGAAGACGGTCTCCTCGTTCTCCTCTCCGGTTTCGACTTGATGTGGGTGTGAGATTGCTGTTCCGCGGTCGTTCGCTTGTCGTGACGACTTACCGTCTTGCTCGAAAAACCTTTCGTCCTTGGGCTCTTCCTCGGCAACGTTGAGAGCCTTGTCCTTGTCTCCAGAGCCTTCATCCTCTGAGCCGGCGTCGTCATCTCCCTCACCAGGGGCGCCAAAAGCCTTGGGTTTCTCACTCAGACCAACAATCTTGGAACCGTTGCCACCGCCAAAGCTGGTCAACTTTGGTCCACTGCCTCCACCGAAGCCGCTCAGCTTTGGTCCACCACCGAGCGCACCGAATGCTGAAGCAGGAGGAGCGGTAGAACCAAAAGATGATTTGCCGTCAGAAGACACGCCACCAAAGGAAGACGTTGCGCCACCTGACAGTCCAGTAATAGAGGGTTTGGCGGGCGAGGCAACACCACCAAACACGCTGGCAGTGGGCTTGGCAGTAGATCCGAGGGCACCAAATCCTGATGTAGAAGAGGTGGCCAAGGCACCGAATCCAGACGCCTTGAAGGCACTATCCGAGGTCTGTGGCTGCGGAGAAGACGATGAAGACTTGCTTGCGGCCAGCGCGGCAAAGGGAGACGTAGTGGAAGTATTGGAGAAGCCACTCGTTTTGGGGATCTGCACATGTCAGCATCAACTTTGCAATGTCTAGAACGGACCAGCCCAAGACTACATACCTTGGTATCGGTCTTCTGAGGCTCAGACTCCTTTGAAGGCTCGGCTTCAGGACTGTTGCTCTCACGGTGCTTCTTCAGCTTAGGCTGCTCATCTTTCGTAACCTTGGCCTTGATCTCCTCTTCCGGAGGAATGACGGAAACCTTGGAATCCTCGTCCTCGAATTCCTCACGATTACGCTTTCCCTTGGGGCTCATGAGAGGCTTCCTGTCCGAGTTTCCAGACGAACTTGGGGTTCTGGACTTCTTGTCGGCTCCATTTGATTCCGCCGTGGCCTCGTCCTTTTCGCCAGACGTCTTCCTGCGCTGAATTCCGGGCTTGTCAACAACGTTCGAGTCGCGTGAGCGTTTCCGGCTTGGCTTGTCGACCTTTAAGTCCTTATTTTCCTCACCAATGTCATCGAAGCTTCTCTTCCTGCGGTTGCGGCCTCTGCGCTCTCCGTCGGAATCATTTGGCGACTCGGATTGAGCGTCCTTGGTCGGTGCCTGGGGTTCTGTCATGGGCTGATCGGCGTCGGTAGTTTGTGCTGGAGGTGCGGTGATGGTGGTGTTTTTCAGTTTCTCTCGCACGGGGCGCTCGGAGCCTTCGTTGTCGCTATTTCCTGCGGGCGTGTCGCCTTGTTTGACTGAAGTTGGCCTACCCTCAACACTTGGCGAAGTGCCCTCGTCTCCAGACGGACGCGCCATCTCGGGCTTGGTCACCATGATGTCGATCGTTCCCCAGTAGATGAACGAATGGATTGTGCGTCCAGAGTTGGTCTATGTAGTGTGGATGCTTTTCGAACGCTTTCCGTGGGTGCGGTGGCGGCGCAAACGGGGAGGCGGTGGAGGATGGCGCAAATCTGGCGTCGACGCGTTAGACAATGATTTTTTGGCACAACAAGACTGTTGGAGTCTCAAACCGTCGCGGGGGTGTAGCCACGAAGGCGGAAGAGAGGCTCACTTAGAGAAGCAGGTGACGAAGCCGCGGGAAGCCCATGCGATAAGATCTGCAATCAATAATGTGGGGATCGGGTGCGTCTGTCCGAGAGCTTGGGACGACCAAAAGAAATCCGGAGGGCGCTCAGGGTCTGACGCCGGGCGGCCTTTTCAAAAGCGCAGTCGGCTTTGCGGTTGAGTGAGGCGCAGGGAGAGTGAACGGCAGTGGTGTTTGGTTCGACTTGACGCAGCAGCAGCGGCGACGATGGCGGCGGTGGTCAATTTCAAGACGCGCACAGTCGAGTCGGTAAGGTCAAGTCACACAGGACCGAGAAAGACGTGTCGGAGAGGCGCCAACTCAGAGATCAAAGCCGTGGCGGCAGTGGAGGATGAGAGTGTGTTGTTTCACAGAGTAGAGCTGGCCGGTGGGGTCGATACTCGACCGGGGACCGCCTCTTGAGCGAGCCGCCGTACCATACACCCTGTGCCTACCATTCTGTCATCACACACACGTACATTCCAGTCAAGGCCTGCATATCGGATTCACATCTGTTGATTCATTTTCCGCACCATCTGGAGCCAGCGCAATACCTTATGCCTGCAGCCCTACCTAGCTCAGTCCAGACTACATGTACTCTCCTCGCCTACGCCTACCATTTCCCAATGCACCCTCCCAGCCAGTAAACCCCCAATCCTCAGCTCAAGAGTCCTGCTCCTCAAACAATGTTGGGTATTTATAGTACAGCTCGCATAAAAAAATCTTAGCACCCCAAGTTCTTCAACTGATAAAACACAAGCAGCCAAGGCTGACGTAGAAGACGAAAAGCGGGTACACGGCTATTCCAACGCGGTTGCGCACGACGCCGGAACCTCCCAGGATGCTGATTCCAGCTGCCATTGACCACACCACCAGGGCAATGTAAACGGGTATGCGAATGATGACGGGTGCGTGGAAAGCGCTCAAGATGGAGGCAATGACGAGCGGGAAGAGTGTGTAGCCGATGATACAGACAGACTGCAAGAAGGAGCTGGAGAATGTCAGACGCGCCACCAATACCAGAGTCGGTGTACTCACATGCTACCGCCCAGTAGCTTAATCTGCAGAGTCACAGCAGCCTCGCCGATCCAGACCATGGCGAAGACGCCAGAGAAGACCAGAGACTTTTGCTCGTCGCGCGCTGGGCGAGAGAGGAAGAAGCTGAGGAGGAGACAAAAGACCAGCGGGCCCCAGAGATCCCAGTCACGGAGACCTTCGCTCATGCTGCCATGAAGCACAGCATCTGCATCTGGCCAACGTCCCAGGACGTTTCGTATACCGCCGGACGTGGCTCCAGCCTCCCCATGCTCCATAGCGCCCATACCACTGCCTTGGGACAACATGCCACCCAAAAGGTATTTTGGCCACAGAACCTGCTTCATCTTGTCCCATACTGCAAGCAAATCTCTTGACAGCGTTTGCCATACTGTCTCGTCGATGGTGTTGGTAGGGGCGCGGCGGTCTTCGCCAGGGATGCTCGAAGTCAGGTAGGATTGTGTGTTTTGGGCGCTCGATTGGGATTGGATGTTGCCCGTCAGAGGTGCGCGGTCAGAGGTGGACTGAAGAGGATCGTCGAGGTCGTCGAGAGTAGCTGTAGAGTAGTTGAGCTAGCTTTCGACCAGATTCCGAATGCGGACATGCCTACCATCGTCAGGGTCTATCATGTGGTCGCGCTCGACGGCATCGTTGTCATAGTTTTCATAGGGGTTAGAAGAGGTGTGAGGAGCCGCCATGGTGGCCTTTTTTGGGAGAGTCAAGGAGAATTATGATGGATGAAATGGAAACGCGCAACTGGAGCTTCAGTCCACGTAACGCTCCGCGGAAACTGCCAAGGCCGGTGGTCGTGGCGGAGCGGAGCGGAAGCTGGGGAACTCCAGGCGGACGGGAGCTGCCCCTCGCACGACGTCATAAGGTAGCCGTTTCGAAGCTCTAACTGTTTTTGCTGCCCGGTGTCCTTCGTATTTTCACCCTAGGTACCTGCAATGGAACTTTTCCAAGAGGCACAGCTCAATGCATAGAACATCAATTGACCAAGTGCCTTCTTCTTTCGTCTGATTATCCGCTCTGGTCGTCGGCCATCCAATCAACCCCGCACCCCGTCCGAGGCCCGCCGATCACGCGGTGCTAGTGGCTTTTCGATGCAACTCAACCGTGTTCCTACGCCCCATCCCATTGTTGTCTGACTTCCTTGTCCATATAAAGCCCAAGGCTATCGTCACTCCTTGTTCCCACGCGGACACCTCTCTCCCTCCATCACCACTTGCGCGATGCCCGAGGAAATTCTCAACGACATATCCCACCGCAGGTACAATCCTCTGCGCGGGAGCTGGATTCTCGTCTCTCCCCACCGAACGAAGCGTCCATGGCAGGGCCAGCAAGAGGCAGCAAAAGGCACCACGCTGCCCAACTACGATCCCTCTTGCTACCTCTGCCCAGGAAACAAGCGCGCTCAAGGCGACACCAACCCGCAGTACGAGTCGACATTCGTCTTCGTCAATGACTACTCTGCAGTCAAGGAGGAACAAGCCGACTACGCCCCTACGACTGACGATGGAAGCCTCGAGAACCGCTTCCTCAAGGTCAAGCCCGTTACCGGCAAATGCTACGTCATCACCTTTTCCCCGGCGCACAACCAGACCCTTGCCGACCTTGAGCCCAAGGAGATTCTCCCCGTCATTGAGACTTGGACCAAGATTTACACCGCACACCTGTCGCCCTCGAATCCTCTCTCCAAGGTCGCTGGCGCAACAACGATACCGCCGACCGGCCACGGCGAAGATGCTACATCGCCAAAGGAGCAGCTGCGCTACATGCAAATCTTCGAGAACAAGGGCGCCGCCATGGGCTGCAGCAACCCCCATCCTCACGGACAAGTCTGGACAACCACGGGGCTGCCCGAAGAGCCAGCGCTGGAATTGGCGCAATTGCAAAAGTACCGACAAGAGCATGATGGCAAGCACATGTTGGAGGACTATGCGCAGGTCGAAGCGAGCAAGAAGGAGCGCATCGTGTTCGAAAATGATGCATTCTTGGCGTTGTGCCCCTGGTGGGCTGTTTGGCCATACGAAGTCATGATTGTGAGCAAGGCGCATAAGCGGGCGTTGGTGGACTTGTCGGCAGAAGAGCGTTTGCAGCTGGCAGAGGCGATTGCAGAGGTCACGAGGAGATATGACAACCTTTTTGAGACGCAATTCCCATACAGTAAGTTCACAAGTCTCGGCACATGGTGACAAGCGCTAACTTTCAAAGGCATGGGACTCCACCAAGCACCATTGGACGGCACCGAGGAGGAAATCGAAGCCAGCCACTTCCACATTCACTTCTATCCCCCTCTTCTGCGCAGCGCAAGCGTCCGCAAGTTCTTGGTCGGATACGAGATGATGGCCGAGCCACAGCGCGACATCACCCCCGAACAAGCGGCGGCCAAGCTCCGCGAGTGTGGAGGAGTGCTCTACAGGAAGCTCATGAAGCAGTGAACCACGGCTTGTAAATATTTGGCTACACCTCACCACATTGGCATAGATCTCCGCAAAGCTTGGTGTTTGGAGCATATGTACTCGCAAGAGCCCTGGATTGTATAAATCGGCAGCGATTTAAGTATTTGCGAAACAAATTTCTTCAGCCCTTCTCTCTGGCCCCTCACGCCTTGACATACTCGCTGTACTGCAACAGCATCCACGCCGTCGTCAGCACACTGACAGTCACCGGCGCCGCCAGTCCCTTGTTCCACTTGACACTGCCAAACAACAGCCACTCGCTCCCAAAATGCCACATGGCCACCACGTTCGTGATCAACGCCAGCTGATACCAGCCCGCCTCATGGACATGGTAGCTAGCATACAGCCGCACCAGCCCCTGCAGAAGCGTCCATGTGCCGAACGTGCGCGAGTGGAGCGGGCTGGTGAGCGACGGGTGCGATGCGCCGGGGGGCGGCTTGACGCGCTCGTCGGGCGACATGTAGACTTGCGCGGTGAATTGGAGCGTCTTGTAGGCTTGGACGAGGTTGCCGACGGCGGTGATGCCGATCTGGTTGCGTGTTAGCGGGGCCTGGGTGCGAGGGAGAGCGGTGCGTCGTACCAGGAAAAGCCATTTTGGGAGCAAGCCTTCAGCTTGCGGGAGGTAGGAGAGGAGAGACGACATTGTTGTTTGCCGGGAGACAATCGGTGGCTGTGATGGAGATGCTGGCGAGCGATGTCGAGGGACCTAGGATTATGGAAGGTCGGAGAGGCGGTCGATGAGGAGCAGCATGGCCGGAGCAGGACCGCTGGTGTGAGGCGGATGGTCGTCCGTCCGGTGAGGTGAGTCGTGAGAGCTTGCGGATGGTCAAAGCTTCATGGAGGACTCGGGCAATTGGCACCAATTGTAGGTGGAATTCGATTCTATTGATACGATTTCCATCGTAGAAACTCAGAAAATAATCCAAGAGCTATGCGAGGAGTAATCGAGGAATTGTAGCTTGTATCAATCGCTAAGAGGTTTTTTCTAGGCAAGTCATGCTCGGAGCTAGACCCCTGTCCGAAAAGTTGCCCAACATCCTGGAGCTGCCGGCCACCTCCCAACACCATCACCACTAGCAACCCGCCCGTCATGGCCGCTCTCGACAACGTCCCGCAGCCCGCAGTCCTTGGTCTGGCTGCCATTGGCGCTGGATATGCCTTCTTCAAGATTGGCAGCTTCGTGCGGCTTCTGTTTAGCTTGTTCATCCTGCCTGGCGCCTCTGTAAGTTGCCCAAACCGACACGCGAGCAATCCATCTAACATTTTCTCAAAAGCTCTCCAAGTTTGGCGACAAGGGCTCTTGGGCCGTCGTTACCGGTGCCTCCGATGGCATTGGCAAAGAATACGCCCTCCAATTAGCCCGCAAAGGCTTCAACATCGTCCTCGTCTCACGCACCGAGAGCAAGCTGCGCGCCCTAGCTGCCGAAATCGAGGCCACGCACAAGGTCCAGACGCGCATCCTCGCTATGGACTTTGCCGCCAACAATGACGCCGACTTTGCCGCCCTCTCCCAGCTCATCTCGGACCTCGACGTCGCCATCCTCATCAACAATGTCGGTCTCTCACACAGCAACCCCGTGCCTTTCCTGCAGACCCCAGAGGAGGAAATGCGCGACATCATCACCATCAACTGCTTCGGCACGCTCAAGGCCACTCGCGCCGTCGCCCCCAAGCTCGTCGCCCGCCGCCGCGGCCTCGTCCTCACCATGGCTTCCTTCGGCGGCGTCATGCCCACCCCGCTGCTGGCCACCTACTCGGGCAGCAAGGCCTTCCTGCAGCACTGGTCCACGGCTCTGGGCGCCGAGCTGGCTCCTTCCGGCGTCACCGTCCAGCTCGTCCAGTCGTACCTCGTCACTTCGGCCATGTCCAAGATTCGCCGTGCCAGCGCCATGATCCCGACCCCCAAGGCGTTCGTCAAGGCTGCGTTGGGCAAGATTGGTCGCTCTGGTGGCGCGCAGGGTGTCGCTTACACCAGCACGCCGTTTTGGAGCCACGGTATCATGTATTGGGCCATTGCCAGCTTGGTGGGTATTATGAATGGCGTCACGCTCAAGTTCAACAAGGACATGCATGAGTCCATTAGGAAGAGGGCGCTGAGGAAGGCCGAGAGGGAAGGAAAGAAGGTCGCGTAAGAGGGTGTATTTTGAGATCTTTGGACACGGGGCGTGGTCTTTGTATCTCTATCCACAGATATAGTGCTGATATTAGCAAAGCTGCAAGAAAATAAATCTGGCTCGAACTCCCAGGCGAGCTCCAAATTCGAATACGCAAAGCTCGAATGGACCCGGAGACTGTCACATGCAAAGCACAGGCGTCCGGGTGATTTTCATTATTGATCTGCCAGCAACAAAGTGCAGTTGCTCGAGCGGGAGCAATGAAACATCACAGGTTTCGTAAAGTGCTCGCATATCACGGTCGGCAAATTGAATTTGAGAGAAGAGGCTGATGTGGCCGCGTGGCATTCACCTAGACAACAGTCAGAGCATTTGTCGTGATAAAACGGTCGAGGGTTGTAATGGGAAGCTCATGGCTGGAGGCGGAGCAGCTTCCAACCTGGAGACTAGCCGAAATGGGAACGTCCCGGGTGACCCTGTACAGCCGTCCGGCACGGGCAACCTGCTTGCGTGCCTGCTTCGCACATGCTGAACGTCAACACCACATCACCGTCAACAAGATACCCCTCGTGCTCTTAAATCCACTTCAAAAATGGACAAATTCCAGTCTTTCGGCAAGAACTTTTCGTACGTCGCCCACCTGCATGCGCCCGCATCTGCCGATCTCTCCGACTCCAACCACCTCTGCCATGACATCGAGGGCTGACCGACTGATGCCTACAGTGCCTCGTTCTCCCCCTTCGCCGCGCGCACCCAACAGTATGTTAGGGAGCAGCTGGGACAGGCCGATGACAAGGTAGGGCGCCGCTGCGCTGGAGTAATAGCGCTGCAGGGTCGGAGCTAGCTGACGCGACGTCAGACCCAGCTTCCTCCCGACTACATTGAGTTGGAGAAGCGCGTCGATGCTCTGAAGCAGGTCCACCAGAAGATGCTTCAGGTCACGTAGGTAGCCCGGGTCTTATTACTGGCCGCCGCGTCCCGCTCACGTCCCCGCAGTTCGCAGTTCACGAATGAGGGCTACGACTACCCCACGAATATCCGCGAATCCTTCAACGACCTCGGCCGCACAGTCTCTGAGAAGGTCACCCTCCTCTCGTCCGCCAACTCGCCAGCGGAGGCCCAGGCGGCCCTTACCGCTCCTCCCTCGGCGAAGCCGCAGCCCAAGACCTTCAACCACGCAATCGCCCGCGCTGCCCTCAACAGCTCGACAGTTCTGACCCAGGACCACGGCAGCAGCGGCGAGGACCCGCTGGCTACGGCCCTCGAGAAGTATGCGCTGTCCATGGAGAAGGTCGGCGAGGCGCGCCTGGCCCAGGACATGCAGATCCAGAGCCGCTTCCTGGCCGGCTGGAGCACCACCCTCAACACGAACCTCATGTTTGCGAGCCGTGCCCGCAAGGCGGTCGAGAACGCCAGGCTGAACCTGGACGCCACCAAGGCGCGCGCGAAGAGCGGCGGCTTTAGCCTCTCCGGCCAGAAGAAGCAGGATGGTGGAGAGGAGCACATCAGCGAGGAGGCGCGGGCACAAATCGAGCAGGCCGAGGACGAGTTTGTCGGCCAGACCGAGGAGGCTGTCGGCGTCATGAAGAACGTAAGACGCGATTTGGACTGACCGCCCGTCGACTACGCGCTAACTCGACATCTGCAGGTACTCGACACCCCCGAGCCCCTCCGCAACCTGGCGGACCTGATTGCCGCCCAACTCGAGTACCACAAGAAGGCATATGAGATTCTGAGCGAGCTGGCTCCCGCCGTTGATCAGTTGCAGGTTGAGCAGGAGGTGCGTCGCCATGGCACATACGAGGCGTGAAATTCCCGCGCGCACTTTTATCCTGTACCGTCGAGTCGATACTGATTCATTGCTTTTCCCAACAGGCGAGCTACCGCAAGAGCCGCGAGGGTGCTTGAGCGCGCGGCGCGACTTGATCAATCCAATCCATTCAGATTGAGAGAGACTGGACTCGGATGGAGCGGCAGTGAAATGCGAATTTGTTGTTTGAAACGGTGCTCTTTGAACCTCTTCTTCTTTTGGGAGCACGTGGATTAGTGGTGGATGGATGGCCGAGAATAAATCTGCCTAGCTATGGGCACCAACGATAACAATCCCCTTTTTGTACCAACCCCCCTTTTGTTTAGATTCCGCGTGTGCAGTGGCAGTTGGCGGGATGGGTGCTTAGTCTGGTTTGGGCTAATGAACTGCATTTTGGAATTTCCGAGTTGAAAGGCTTCTTGACTTTGTACGAAGCACATGCTTCTCCGCAAATCTGTTGTTTCCTGGGTACAGCTACAGATGGATTCGGCCGCTCGGATTGTTGGAACCGCTCTGCCTGCCCGAGGGAACTGATGCAAAGCCTTTCCAAGGAGTTGAATCAAACGCAGTAAATTGATGTCTCTCGTCTGACGCCGCTTTTTGAGGTCCTGTTCAAGATCGTACTGACAGCCCAAAGAACTTAAGAATGATGCCATGCATACTCCCTACACCTCACGCCGAACCAAATAAAACCCTGTCAAATGCTTTTTGTGCTTCCCCTGTCCTGCTCTCCGGTCACGACTCGAGACGGCTTGAATATCTGTTGACTGTGGCCCTGCCACGTCGAGCTTCATGAACAGCAAAGACGGGGTTTCCAGAAGAGGATATTATTTCAGCTCCACAGCTCAGTCTTTGCTCTTCTTTTTCTTCTCACCCGCGCCGTCTTCGTCGTCCTTGCGTTTCCGCTTCTTGTCCTTCTTCTTCTTTTCCGAGCCCAGGTCCTCCTTTGGCGCGACAAACTCCTTCTCGCGCTCCTTCCGCTTCTCGTCCATCTTGGCCTTCATGGCATCCTCCCTCTTCTCCTTCTGCTGGCGCTCCTTGGCCTGCTTGCTGAGGAAGTACTCGCCGCTCTCGATCTGCAGATCGACCTTGCTCTTCTCCTGGGGCGGCGGGAAGGGCGTGTAGACCTTCTTGGTCTTGTCGGTGACCTTGAAGGGGGTGCGGCGCTTGGAGGTGTGGCGTTTCTTAAACTGCGGCAAGAAGCGGTCCCAGCTCTGGCCGGCCAGCTCCGGGTCCTTTGCCAGCTCGCGCTTGATCATGAGCTCCTTGATGTGGTAGATGGGGTGGATGTTGGCCATGCAGTCGTCGACGATGCGCCGCACCTCCTTGAGGCCCTTGTAGGGCCCCATGGCCGCGACTGTGCTTCCCTGCACCAGGATGTAGCACCCCGTCAGCAGCTCCAGCGCCTTGAGCGTGCTCCCCTCGGGCCCCAGGATGCGCTGCCGCCGCTTGACGAACCGCTCCTTGTTGCGCACCTGGTTGCGGATCTTGATGATGTCGCACGCCGTCCCGTCGTCCAGGATCTTGACTGCCTGCGGCGCCGGCACGCTACGCGCCAGCAGCTTGATCAGGTCGCGCGCCTTGAGGATCGCCGCCGGGTCGAACGTTTTGCGCGTCGTCTTGACCGTCATCGAGCCCTCCACCAGGTCCAGCGTGCACGCGATGCCGTGCTTCTCCAGCGACCGCGTGATCAGCGGCCATGCTTCGCGCAGGTACACTTCGCGGTATTTGGGGAAGAGCGTGGCGAAGGACGATTCCTCGGCGAAGTTGCCGCCGGCGTTGTCCTCGGGCTTGAAGTCTTCGATCTGTGTTGACAGTCAGAAAAAAGATGTTTGCGTAGAGTTTTTTGCAAATCAGGTGCGGACCTTCCACTTGTCAATGTCGTCTGTGTCCCACGGCTTGTCCACATTGTGTGTTGAGGGCATTTTGGCGTTTGCGCGGCGTGCGTTGCTGAGTGGTGATCGCAGCTTCCGCTCTCAGGAAACTTTTGGAGGCGCTGGTAGGCGCATCGAGCGGTGGCGGCTGGCAGAAAAGCGCCTCGCGTAAACCTGCCCGTTGCGTTGACCTGCCCCCCGGACTTAGCGGCCATTGGCCGACGCGCCCTGACTTGCTCTCGACGCGCCGACACGACTTTCGCGTTGAGCTGAGCTACTATCCATACATCACACTCTTGTCTGGACCTATCTGCCCTCCAAACTCCACCCAATTCTCTCCATGTCATTTTGAAAATATCAAATTACCCATACGTCCAGGCGAGCATCGAGCAGCCGTCCTCCGCCAAAATGTCTGCCACCTCGACTCCCAATCGCTCGCGCGCCTCCTCCGCGTCTTCCTCGCCCGCTTCACGCGTCGCCAAATCGCCCATGGAGCTCACCCCGCGCAGCAAAGTCAAGGCCATGCTTGCCGCCGCTGGCATGAGCGACGACTCCGAAGACGATGTCGTTCCTGCAAAAACTGCGAAAAAGCCAACCACGGATGCCCCCGCGAAGACCGCGTCTCTGGATTCCGCGTCCAGTGACGATGATGACGAGGACGATGTTGTTACTATGAGGAAGCCGGCGGGCAAGATGGCGGCGAGGATGCTTGCTAGGCGACAAGAGGAGTCTCGGGATGACGATGGAGAAGAGGAGGAGAATTCGTACGCCAGGGTTAGGCGTATGCTCATGTCGGGCAAGGACAAGCGGAAGGAGACTCAGTCGTCACCCGCGGCAGAGAATGCAAACGACGCAGCGAGCTCGGAGGAGGACGAGCCGGTATCCAAAACGACAAGGAGAAGAAGTCCCAAGTCTGCTACTCCTGCTTCACGCGCTTCTTCCCCTGGCCTTTTTGTTTCGCCCGCTCGTCCCGCCGCATTTGAACCGGAATCGGACGAGGAGGATATCAATTCGACTTCGAATTCAAACGCCAAATCTAAACTGGAGGAGCTGGTCGCCCGGAAACGAGCGGAACGCAAGGAGCGTGAAGCAGCCAACAAAACTGCCCGAGAAGAGAGCCGCCGCAAGGCCAAGGCCAACCGTCGCGCAGAACGCGACCTGGCAGGCTCCGAGAGCGACAGCGATGACGACGAGGAGATCGGGAAGAAGCTCACTCAACAGAGCCGGCCAACGAGAAAGGCGAGCAAGAAGGCCATCGAGGAGATGAATAGGGAGACGCAAAGGATGAGCCGGTCCATGCAACTGACACACCGCGCCAAAACGAAGAAGAAGTACACGACCAAGGACCTCTTTGCGAGATTTAATTACGGCCAGCCCAGGCCGATTGCAGAGGAGACGCAGCAGTCCAACGAGACGCCGAATACGTCTTCCGATGCGGATCAGAGAGAGAAAGAAACGCCGCCGACTAGTCCTCCGAGTTTCCAGGATGTGCAGCCGAAAGACCCAAAGCCCACCGCGGAGATTGACCAGAATGGATTCCGTCTCGACACCGTTGTAGACATTGGCCAAGATGCCGGTGACGATGATTTGCCAGACCTGGGCAAGCTCTTGACGCAATCCAAGAAGATCGACAAGGGGAAGGGCAGGGCCGTCTCTGAACAACCGTCCGACGCCGTGTCTGCACCCAAGCCTGCAGTGCAAAAGTCACTCCCTGAAGCTGTCGTTCCGCAAACGGAGCAGAGACTGAAAGCCTTCCGCGTCATTCCCCAGAAGCCCACGCAACCTGCCGCCGACGACGATGACGACGACGACCTGGAAATCATCCCCACCCGATTCGCCGTTTTCGATACCTTGCCCATCCGCAAGTCTAAAGAACCTTCCGCTCTACTTGCCCTCCGCCATCTCGCCCACCTCAACCACGACGACAACATTGACTCCAAAGGCCGCAGATCCATGACCGCCGGCGAGCTGCAAGCCTCACTGAAAGCAAAGGCTCGCGAGCAGGCAATGAGAGAGAAGGCGGAAAAGATTGAGCTGTTGAAAGCAAAGGGCATCTTTGTCCAGACGGAGGAGGAGCGCGAGATGGATCAGCTGGAACTCGAAAACTTGCTTGAGAAGGCAAGGAGAGAGGACGAGGAGCTCGCAAAGAAAGAAAAGGCCGAAAAGAAGGCTGAAGGTGGCGGTGATGACTTTCTGGATAGCAGCGATGATGAGAGCTACGTCGAAGATGGCGAGGGCGCAGATGAGGAAGAGCAAGACATAGAGATGTCTGGGTCTGAAGAGGAGGGCGAGGAGGACGAAGAGGACGAGGAGGCGGCTGACGCTGGTGATGGTCTGATTGACAACGAAGCAGGGGAGGAGGACGACGAGGAGATGGCTGATGATGAGGCCAATGTCAGCGAGGCACCCGTTGAGGCTGAGGTCGATCATATGGAGGAGGGATCCGATGGCGAAGAGACGGCTCGCCGTACCTTAGCACCCCGAGGCCGAAGACGCGTCGTCGACGAGGACGACGACGACACAACCGAACCACAGCCTTCCGCACCTCAATCCCAACCCCCAACGACGCAGGACCAGGCCATGGCCGCATTCGGCTTTGCTCCAGCCGCCCCGCCCATGGGACTCTCGCAGATGTTCGCTGGCACGATGGCGGATCCCGAGTCCCAGGTGCCTCCCACCGCGGTTGGAGACTCTCAACAGGACTCTTTGGACTTCTTGCGAAGCATGCCCTCGTCCTCGATTCCGGGCTTTGACATGGGCATGACGCAGGCATCCCAGCAGAGCGTTGTCAGGGACAGCATGCCCCCTCCATCCCAAACGGCGGAGGAACATGGACAAATCAGCCTTGGCCTGTCTCAATTCCCGACTGGAACGGCTGAGGATGGGAGAGTCCCAAGCACCCAGATGTCCGAGATGCCCGACCCGACTCAAGACGGTGGCTTTGATGTCTCTCGCTCGCCGCTCAAGTTTGCGCAGAGGACACCTGTGCCATCGTCTGCTGGCGCGAATGGCTCGGGCGTCACGGTTGACACGGTCATTTTGCCGCAGCCAGAATCTCCGCAGGTTCAAAAGAAGAAGGGCCGTCTGCAACGGGGCAAGAAAGCAGACATGGAGCTTTCCGACGTGGATCAGGATGAAGACATGTCGGATGCGGATTCCGAGTCAGCTGCCCCTGAACCCGAAGGAGAAGATGCGGACGAAGACTTCCACATCGACCGCTCGGCCTTTGACGTTCTCCGCAAGGGCGCGAAGAAGCAGAAAAAGCGCCAGGAGGCCTTTGACAAGAAGAACAGTGCCGCAAAGGACATGGTTTACGAACAAGCCGAGGAATCGGAAGACGAGTATGCTGGTCTTGGTGGTGCAAGTGATGACGACAGCAACGACGAGCTCGACGAGGACCTCAAGCAAATGGTTGAAGAAGGCAGAGTTGATGTGGATGAGCGCCAAATGGCTGCTTTCTACGCCGAGAGGGAGCGAGCTGAGGACGAGAAGCGCATTGACAAGCTCTACAAAGACATTGCGAATGGCGGTCTGCGCAAGAGACGCGGCGGCAACTTTGATCTGAGCGATTCGGAAGACGATGGCGCTGAGATGAGGCGGAGGAAGCAGCGCGAATTTGCTCGCATGCGCAAGGCGTTGCTGGAGGACGAGAGGGTTGGCAAGATTGGTAAGTTCCCACTCATATTGGTATTCAACCTTCGTCCTTACTGACTTTTTCATAGCCGAGAACCCAAAGAAACTCGCCTTCCTCCGTGCCATCGAAGACCACGACGACGACGATGACATTGACTTCCTCGAGGCCCCCACCGACGACTCGCAGCAGATGCCAATTGCGGATTCGCAGGAGCAGGCCGAGAACGGCGAGCAGCAACCCGCTGCTCCAGCGCAAGCCGGCCCATCGAACCCTCTCAAACGCAAGTCGCCATCTGCACCAGACAGCGCCGATCAGCAGCGTCCGCCTGCGCGTCTTCGCCGTACCGCTCCCACGACCTCGATGCCGCCGCCCATGCGCAAGCCAACCACGCTCGCCGAAATCCGCGAATCCGTCTCCTCCCTCCTCGAAAACCCCTCCATCCAAGAAGAAGTCACCCTATCCGACTCCGACTCGGACGCCGACGACAACGACGGGCCCTCCACCTCCGCCAGCGCCACCATGGCCTCGCGCCGCAGTGCCCGCCCCGTCGTCGACCGCCTCTCGCTATCGCGCTCCTCCACCGCCGCCTCCTCTGACGCAAACTCTGGGCCCCTCGCCTTCCACGCGCCGGCCGGCTCGACGCACCGGCCCGGCTTCCGCGTGCCCACGCTCCTGCGCCGCGCCACGAACAACCTCTCGACCACGTCGACCACGTCGACCACGTCGGACGGCAGCAATGGCAGTGGCGGCGGCGATGCTGGTGGTGCGGCGGCTGCAGAGGTCCGCCGCGGTGGCAGCAAGAAGAGCAATATCCATTACCAGGCGCGCGAGGCGGAGCGCAAGAAGGTCGTTGAGGCGGCCGAGAGGAAGAGGAAGGAGGGGTTGAAGAGGAAGGTTGGGGTTGGCAGGAGGAGCGGCCTTGCTGGGTACCTGGGGACGGGTGGGGGCTTTGAGTAGAGTAGGGTGCTACTGGTTTGTTCTATCGTCGGTTTGTTCGTGACTTCTTGGATTTCTTTGTGGGAGTCTTGTGTTTGTTGGATCGGCATGGTGGAAGGCGTTTGCTTTGGGGTAATGGAGTAAGTAAGTTACAGATACCATTGTTATGCACACTTTTCAGCCATCCTCTTCCACCTCATTCGCATCTTCTACATGTAAGTCATAGTAGGTAAGCAAAAAAACCAATCCAACTGAGGCTTACTTGGCAGCTTCACGTCGTCGCACACTCAGACGCAAGCGCTCGAATGCTCCCTGTGCCAACCCATCAGGAGCAAAATTTTCTCTATGTCGAAGGCGTCAAGCACTTGAATGCTCCTTGTGCCTGTCCATTAAGAGCAAAATTCTCTATGTTGTAAAGCATCAAGCGCTTGAGCACTCCTCGTCTCGACGCGTTCTAACTTGGCGACAGAGGTTCTCGAATTGGCAGTTTCTTCCGTCACGCACGGTGGAGTGGAGCTGGTTGATTCTGAGGAGCTATCTAAGTACAAGTGTGTGTCTGCTAAGATATTGGTACGGGGGAAGGAGGGAAGTGCAAGCAAGAGCTCTCTTGTTCGTATGGCCGATGACTCCATGTCTTGTCGTGCTCATGAACAAGTGAGGCTCGTATTAGTGGCGCTGGAAAGCTGACGGATGTCCAGGCCTTGTAGGGCTCGTCGGAATGGCTATTGGTACAGTCGTGTCGTGTATAAGGGAGGCTCGCACTTGTGGCGCTGGGAAGCTGTCGGAAGCCCAGGCCTTGCTAAGCTCGTCGGAAGGTCTATTGGTACAGTCGTGTCGTGAACAAGTAAGGCTCGTGTTCGTGGCGCTGGGAAGCTGTCGGAAGCCCAAGCCTTGCTGAGCTCGTCGGAATGTCTATTGGCACAGTCGTAGGTTACAAGATGGCAGTTCAACGAGGAGGACCGTAGAAGCTGGATTCGAAGAAGCTGGCATCGAACGTGTTCTGCTCGCGCAAAGAGTCTCCGAAAGACGACGTCGAGGGGTTGGGAGGGACAGTTGGAGCTTCCGCGTGGTCGTCGGCGCTCTGGTTGCGCAGGGAGTCTTCGAGCGATGGCGTTGAGGGGTTGTGAGGGATGTTAGGAGCCTCTGAGAGGTCGTCGGCGCTCGCCACGAAGTAGGGGTCGTAGCTACCGGCGTTGAAGTCTTCCTCTCGCTTTATGGTAGGCGGTGGAGATGAGATGGAGCTGTCTTTGGCAAGGTCGTCGGCGCTCGCCACGAAGTAGGGGTCAAAGGCACCAGCGTTGAAGTGTTCTTCACGCTTAATGATGTCGTCGGCTCGGGTGTAGCTACAGGCTGGCGTCTCGTTGGTGAATGACGATTGGAATGGGTCATTCGCGGTGCGAGGCGGTTCTTCGACTGTCTTGGGAGGAATCTCGTTGCTCGGCAGCCCGCAATCAAAGCCATGGTCAGGGTCGTTTTGTCTAATCGCGAGCGGTGGGGCGGGCCTGGAGTTGTCGTCTGACGCGTCTTGACCCAACGTCTGCAGCTCAGGCTCTTTCTGCTTGATCTTGAGCAGTTCGAGATATGGCTGGAGCTCGTCTCTGGCCTTCTTCCTCTTCTCTGAGCTCTTGGCGCCGAAACGGTGGTCCAGTTTCCAGTGTCTGCGCATCTGTTCCTCATTGCGCCTCCTCGTGCCACATATCCCGCACTGTGACCAAGTCACCCATACTTCCCAATCAACTCTGTCTTCACCTCTGGCTGTCTGGCCTTTCTTGAACTTGGTCCATTGAGAGAGGTCGACTTTGTCCGGGAAGTGAGTTGGGGGGTCCTCCTTGCGGATCAAAGCATTGTACAGCTGGTTCTGTTCCTCGATGTCCTCGATACGACTACGTTCAGCGGCTTCAGCTTTGCGAGCCTGGGTTGCTTGCTTACGGGCAGCTCTGCGCTCTGCTACCCCAGCCTTGAGTTGTGCTGTTGTACCATTTTCCGCGTTCGATGTCTCCTGGCGACTCGCTTTGCGCTTCTCTGCTGTCTTCTCCCGGAGCTCGGCGTTGATGATGTCTTGCCTCGCTTTCTTGGTCATATCCCATGCCTTTCGGATGGCCATCTCATCGCCCTCATCCTGGGCCTTTTTCAAGGCTTCGTCGGCTGCTTTATTGGCAAGCCGAATTGCGTGCCAATGGCCGTCTTCGTCGTCCTCCATGCTCTTCATGACGGCTTCTGTGTTGCATGCAGCTTCGTCATCATCTTTACTCTTCACGGCCGTGTCCGGTTTGCCTGCGGCCTTGTCAAAAGCCCGCAAAGCTTCCTTGACTCTTTTTATTTTAGCGTCGATGGAATTGTCTTGGATCGTTGCATCCGCTTCGGGGGTACGCTTGCGCTTAGTCGGCATCTTGCTCGGTGAAACGTGACTGCACACGAGTGCTGAGCGATGAGAAGCTTGAAATGGGTGCGGGACCAGAGAGTTGCAGAGGAGAGCCGGGGAGTTGCAGAGGGAAGCCAGAGAGTGGTAGGAGAGAGCCTGGAGAGTTTCAAAAGAGAGCCCGAAGAGTTACAGAAGAGAGCGTGGTTTCGAAATGTGTATGTCGTGTGCGGCGACCCGATTGGGAAGGCACTTGCCCGCAAAGCAGGTGCGCCTTCCCCCATCCAACGCTGCCACCACTTGAGCTTGAAAAATAACAAGTACGCTCGAAGTTGGACAGAGCCACCAATTGCGCACAAGGAGTGCTCGGGCGGCGCGTGCGCAACGACTTAGTCATTTGAGCACAAGTGTTGCATGCTTACGAGGAGTGCTCGGGCGACACGCACGAAATGACTTAGGCATCTAAGCACGGTGATACCTCTTTTTGCCTTCTCCTTCGTTCTTCTTCATCAGATGGAATTTCGCCCAATTGGGCGGGCTTTATCAATAGTTGCTACGTCTGAAGTTGCAGAGAGGTCGCCGGGTGTAGAAGCAGCAATCACAGTGAGCGGAAATAACACTTCCCGGCACGAAAAACATTACGAAACAGACATCAAAGCTTCAGAGAAGGTGCTTGTTTATAAGTGAAAAGAGAGTAGTGTTAATTTAGTTGGCCCTGAATGTTGCTGCCACTCACCCCGAAATATCCACAACGTACTACCAACTTCCCTTTCATCGGTGACTTTTCCCTTCGACCAGAAGCCATTCACTTCTACTGTAATTTTACAATGCTCACTTCAATTGGGGGTGGCTGCAAGTCCGCTGTTTTGCTTTCCTCCTTTTACTCCAAGCAGCAACAAATGTCTCGGTCATCAATCCTGATGGGCTCGTCATACGTGTCGTCGCTTCTCTGCATTGTGCGAGTCTCCTTCGCGGGGAAAATTGGCAGCACGTGGACTCGAGACAACCAACATATTGCTGTGGGCTTTCCACTCAACAATATTCTGTATGTTGTCTTGAGATACACGTATCGCAGTCTTTCATCCTATGATCGGCGCGCGACAGGCGTCTCGAGCTTTAGTAGATAGCAAATCTTAGGCTGCGAGACAAAGTCGTTTGCGCGGCCATATTAGTGTGGCGTTGTAGCAGGAGCGGCGTTAGAGACAAAGAAACGTGTTTGTGTCATCGATTGGGCGTCGAAGACGGCATACTGCACTGGTAGCAATCACAATTTTAGTATGCTTATAAGATCAAATTGTCACTCAAATACCACGGCCTGGGAGAAGCCCGGTGATGTGTCATCAACGACCAGTTGTACCCGGGCAACTGGTTCAGGCGCTGAGCGCGGATTCCAGGTCGACATTTCCTTTTGCTTTTTGGTGGGCGCCCAAATAGGTAACTCTGCGAGCACCAGTTCAAGTCCCAGCGTGAGCAGCCTTCTTTTTGTAAAGCAATCACCATTTTGGTCGGTGGATACAATGTCGAAGCAGTCACCCAAGCCCAACGCAGTCGCCTGAGCCTAGCGCATCATTCAGCGCCCCGTACATCATCTTTCAACGCGTACTAATCTAGGGGTCAACCTTCAGATAGCTGCACTGTCGCGCAGCTAGTGTGTATTTTTAACCAGCAAGCTGTCTTCCATCACATTACTTTCTAGCCCATCCTATAGCCCGCCGTGTAGCCAGTCGCGCGGCTAGCAAGGAGCTGGATTAGCTGTGAATGGACAAGATCTTAGTGAAACACAAAGGCAGTAGGACGCGAAGGCGAGGCGTTGAACACAGAGTCAGGTAAACTAGCTTCAAATGTCGCAGGCACCAGCTGTAATCAGACTTTTGCGGTTCGCCCCAGGTGAACGGGGTGGGTTGAAAACTGAAAAGGGAGGTCGGTAATCCCGGGTTTTGGTCTGTTCATAACATCCAATTGTCGTTTGGATTACCAAGACCTGGATGAAGCGCCAATGACCTACTATGAACGACCAATTGCACCCCACTGGACAAGGGTACGAGGTACTGATTCCATCAAAGGTCAGGATTTCTTTTTGTCTTTTAGGCGGCGCCCAAATAGGCAACTCTGCGAGCACCAGTTCAAATCCCAGCGTGAGCAGCTTTCTTTTTGTAAAACATTCACCCTTTTGGTCGGCGGATGCGTGCCGGAGTGCCGAAGCAGTCACTCACGCCCAACACAGTCACCTGAGCCTGGCGCATCATTCATTCAGCGCCCCTGAAGTCACCTTCCAACGCATTCAAATCTAGGCTTCAACCTCCAGACAGTTGCACAGCCAATTGCGCAGTCAGTGTGTGTCCTAGCTCAGCGAGCCACCGTCCAGCACGTTACTTTCCAGCCCATCTCATAGCCTGTCTCTCCCTGTCTCGCCCCCTGAGGCTCAATACTGTACATTTCTACTTTGTTTTCTCCCCCTGATTGTTCCTGCTGTGTCAATTGTACCAGCGTGGTGTTGGTTGGAATAAGTAACGGGTGCTAATTCTTAGAACGTAGCGTAGTCGAGTTCCGAGGCGGACGGGTGTCTGTAGACGTTTTTGTGGACGGGTTTTTGCAGATGGCTTTTCAAAGACGGGTTCTTGTAGACGGGTTTCGCACATTCTTAGAGGGGTATCTAGGAATAGGAAAGGTCGTAGGGTTTTGCACCACTTGATCACCAAGCTGGTGCTTAGGAACGGACGTAGACAGCGAGCTTTTCGCTCGGCTTCGCACCTTAGCAGAGTGTTTCCAGGGACAGAAACAGACGTAGACGTAGACAGTACCAGATGCCTTTCAAGGCCAGATCATGTATGGTCGCGAAGGGTCAGATTGCGAAGCGGGTCGGGTTTCGTCGAAGAAGGTAGAAGTGTCAAGTCGAATGTAGGGTGTGGCGCGCTGCGTGCCAAGGACCACAAGAGGTTCTAGTGATGAAAAGGTTTCGGTGACTGTAATGATGACGAGGAATTCCGGTGACAAGAGGATCAGTGACGAGGAATCGGTGACGAGAAATTGTTGACGAGGAATTGGTGACAACGACAGGGTTTGGTGACGAGAGGATTCCGTGACGAGAAGATTTGCTGGCGTCAAATGTAGAGTTAAGGCTCAGATCATGGGTTGTCGGTCGCGAAAAAATCGGAATTTTTTTTGACGGAATCGAAGTGAGTGCGCGTCGGCGACGACGACGCGTCCCGGGCACGGTTCTGGTGAACGGAATTGATTCAGGAACGTTGACTTGCTTAGATCAAGCGCAAAGGCAGCGGTTAGGACAAGGGCTCATAACCTGAAGCAGGTCTTTTAGGTTCTTGTTCTGCTATGGAGGACGCGCGCCAGAAGACAGACGCCTAGCTGGTACTACTCTCAGGTGACGTCACAGGTGACTGCGCCGGGACGCCCAGACCTCAGGTCCCCCTTCATCAGAAATCCAGCGGCTTTTTGGTCTGTTTATAAAGTCAAAATGTCACTCAGGTTACCATGGCCAGATGAAGCCCAATGAAATGCCGACGACGACCAATTGCAACCGATTGGACAAGGGTAAAAGAGGGTAGATGGTCGACACTCCTTTTTGCTTTTTAGTGGGCGCCCAAATAGGTAACTCTGCGAGCACCAGTTCGATTCCCAGCGTGGGCAACAACCGCCTTTATTTTGCAAGTACTTCACTGCCCATCCTTTTCTTTCTTTTTGTGCTTCCGGGGCTAAGGACGCTCCTGCAAATTCTGAGCTAATGAGCACTGTCTCGCTGCTGTTCTGGTCTTTGACCACGGTGTACTCTTATGAGACCTGTCCACCCTTCTACGAGTGCTTGATGTCGAGTCGTTGGTATCAAAGGCTGACGAAGCTCATCTTGCCAGCAAGCGCAGCCCGTCTTAATAGCTCCAAAGACGGATGTTCGCAACCTCCGGGGTGGTAAGTACGGATTTGACCCTCTGCGTGGATTTCAGTCATGTCATGGGCAATCAGCGCAACTTGAGGACAACAAGCAGCTCGGTAAATGATCACAATCAGCATACATCTATGATTTGTGAGGGCTAGCCAGGCAGAAATCATCCAAGCATCTTTTTACTGTCCACAAAAACCCTGAGGTACATTCCTCGGAGCACCCACGCCCGATAGTATGATGTAAATGTGGGAGAGAGCCAAAATTCCTACTGTCAATACATTGTAACGTCCTCCCGGCCTCTGTCGCCGTGCAATGCTCCGTAATGTGATCTGTTCAAGCCATTCCCTTCTCTTTGCTGCTGCTGCTTGCGCCCTTGCCAGAGTTTCTTGCAGCCGCTCGAGCTAGAAGAGCGTCAAGGATTGATCTGGCTGAATTCGTCTTCCTCTTTGTGTCCGTCCGAAGTTTGCGAAGTCCGTAAGCAACCTGATGTATGCGAGGAGCACTGACTCGGTCTCGCCGTTGAAGCGCTCTGGCTCAGGAAGCTTCTTCCGCTTTTGGCGTCTTCTTTGTGGCCAGAAGAGCGCTTGAGACTGCCCAATGCCAGCCACAGCAGATGCTCTCAGCTGATTACCGGAAACGAGAGGTGCAAGCGTCGAAAGCTCTTTCGACAACCTCTCCGCGACTTCGTGCTTCAGCCAATCGGCGCTCGTGAGACTGGCCAATGCCGGCCACGGATGTAGCTCTCAGACTTTTACCGGAAGTGAGAGGTGCAAGCATTGAGAGCTCCAAGATAATACCGGCGATCCATTCATTTGGCAATCCTGAGGGCTGTGCACCCTGCGGAAGCCACTGCTCGTGGTCTTTGCCAGAATTCCAGCATGGCTGACGGCAGGGATTGGTAGCGATGCAGCGTCGATTGTCCATCAAGTCGTTAAGCGTACCTGAATACTTGGCTGTCGTCCTTTCGTAGGCTTGCGCGTGATGTTAGGGAGGAGATTGGTTTGTTTGACGCCCGTAGCGATGGTAGGTATCTTGAGGACGTCTTAGAACGTTCAGCCTTATAGCAAAGTGCCTCAGCAGCCCGCTCAGCCCAGCTGCCGACCGACAGCCTCTTCGCACAATCATTATTCTGACGACGGGGTTGGTAGCTAAAGCCAAATCCTGTACGAGACTGCGCCCTCGCCAGGATGCCCGGAACGATCTCAGAATACCAGGGCCAATGGATGGGCGTAGTAATCGGACCAAGTCCATCTGGAAGCCATTGTAGATAGTCCGAACCCCAGTACTTGACGATTTATTTCGTGATACTTTCAGTCTCTTTGCGAGAAAGACGCGTGTGGGGAATTTGGACAAGCAGCAACGGTAGGTGACAAATTGCCTGATGCTGTACCCGGGCAGGTAGCGCGTGCGAACCGCCTTCGCCGAATTCATCAGCAAGTTCGAGGCGCAGTGGGCCTTGTGCGAGCTCAGCCTTGTCTTGGCCTGGATCGTGTAGATGTCGTGGAGAGGTGCGCAAATGAGGTCTTCGGTGCGATTGCTGTTTCGATCGGCGTTCGTGATAAGAAGCGACGGGTCGTTGTTGTCCAAAATGCTTCGAGGCCCGACAAATGGTAGAGCAGGTGTGCCTGAAGTGTCGTGGGTGAGCTGTTTCAACAGCTTCGACTCCCTTCGCAGCAGATGAGAGAGAAATGTGCTCCGCATGGAAAATGGAGGTCTGTATGGCTTTCTGGTTCCTTGGTGGTGTGTTGAGGCATCCACTCCCGGTGATCGGATCCCCAGTAGACAGCAATTTCAGCTGGAAACTACATCTTTGTGCAGTACTTTGCAATGTAATTGAGTACAGCCTGCGAGACAGTACATGGAGTGACGCCCGTATTCGCTACCCAAGCCATGGTGATGAGGCGCGAGTAGTTGTTGAGATCTTTACTCTCTGTATCAAATATCCAGGACTTGGGGTTGAAGCTCCTTGTAAGTATTTGGCAATTGTGGCGCGGGCGCCTGAAGTAGAACCTGTAGATGTATGGGGCATCCAGACTAGCCACGTTCTTTTGCTGCATATAGTACTCGTTGTGTTTGCAGGATAAGCATTGATTGATGATAGATATTAGGGACTGAAAGGTATTCTCCTGCCTTGAGGGAGAGCTGTAAGGCTGATTGCTCATAAACAGGTGCGGCATTATGGTCTGGTTCTGGGTTCAGAGCAGAGAAGTGGATGCCCCCGTGCCTCGGATGCCCACAATGTCGCTGGGCAGTATGGGCTCAGCACCGCTTGTCTTTTAACGCCTCGACAACAGTCTCTTTGATCGAGCCAGATCAATCGGCTCGACGCCCTGCCCACGACTTTAGCACATGACGGGTATGGTGGAGATGGAGATGGAGATGGAGATGGAACTTACAGTCGTTCTGGTGGAGGATGCTCCAGTAGACCATGGCTGAGGATGTGGTTTCCAAGCCCTCGCTGATAATTTGTAGAAGAGAATATTCCAGAGCCACATCTAGAAAAAGACAGCAGCTCCTTGACCACGCTGCATTCAAGCGGCTTCTCTGAGAAGCAGAGGTCCCAATTCGTTTAGCCGGCATTGGTGCAAGACGAGAATGCGACCTCCGGATCGTGAGGAGCTAATGCCAGGGCTGGAGGCAGTCGGAAGATGCGACATTGGGTCGACGCCACAACTGAACTTGTTGGATAATATGGCGGGGGAAGACAGCGTATATACAGAAGTGGGAAGCCGGGGAGAACCTGTTGGGAGGCTTAGCTGAGGCGGCACCGATGGAGCTGTATCTTGTGCTTTCGGAAGCGCACTCGGAGGAGTATAATGCGGCTTGTATACCAAGTATATCAGCAGTGCTGTTGCTGAGATAGGCGGGAGAGGCAGGGACGCTGAGGGCTTTTATGCGCAGGACATGACCTCTTGTTAATTTTCATTTGCGCACCAGGAAGGACCTAGAAGTACGACCTGTAGATTAGTGTGCTTTGAACACAGTTTGGGGGCAATCCATTGCCCTCATGAACCGAAGGATTATGGATAGGAGGTCTGGGCTGGTATCCTGGACACAGCTGTATCTGCTCGTTCCCGCGCCCGTCAACAGACATTGTGCAATGTTCTCCAAACCATTTGGATTGTTCGTGTAAAGACAAGGCACCAACATCAAAGAAAAGGTCAATGTTCTCCCAAAAGCTTTCGTCAAGGCAATTTCACAACGCCAGTCATTCCCAAAGATCGAAATCAAGCAAGAGCACTACGACAAGTTAGTCAGATGTCGACAAGAAAGAAGAATGTCTTGGCGTGGTAGCACACTTACCCCATGGGGTCCCACAGATCCAAGACCTTGGGCTCCTGCTTCAAAACATCACGCACCTCCTTACTAACCACGCTTGGGTCGACAACGGCTTGGTAAACAAACTCGTCCATCCACCTATCGCTCATGACAAAGTAGCCCTTGTCTCCCGCAGTCTCACTCCAGCTGTTCTCAACGCGCCAGCGGACCGGCTTGCCTGTGGTCTCGTCGAGGTGCACGCCGGTCAGCATCATAGCATGAGTCATGGCGCTCTCGCCGGTCATGAGACGCTCTGCCTTGCTCAGAGCCAGCTTCGTGTTGAAGGCCAACTCATAGTCAAAGAGCGCGGTGTCCATGATTCCCTTTGAGGAGTCCGAATACTTCCCGACGTCAGAGCCAAAGAAGACAGGGATGCCACGCTTAAGCGTCTCGATGACGGCGTTCTTGATGGTCACGTTGTCCACATTCACGTAGGTCACGGGGCGTCCGCCCCAAACATTCCCGAGGCGGTTCACGGTCAACAGCGTGTTGTAAGAGTTTCTTGGGTCGTTGACGAGGCTGAAGAGACGATGCACGTCAGTGCCGCCGCACGCCTTGACGACGCGAGATTCTGAAAGCTGCTTGGCGAACTCAGTGGGTCGCTGCTTGACACTGTGGAAAGCGCCATCTTTGTCATAGAACTGCCAGTCAAACTGATCCTTGGGAGATGGGGGAGGTCCCAGCATGAGGGTGAGAATGAGGTGGATCTCTTGCATCATCTTTTCTTTCACCGTTCCAAGAGACGCGCGAGAACTGAGAGAAGGAGAGGAGGCAAGCTTTCGGAGGCGCAGGGCATGCTCACGGAGCTTTGTCGTAATGAGGCGGTTCATAAGGGAGGAGCTCATGGCATTGTAGGCATCGGGGTAGAGCGTTTGCGGGACCTGGGAGTTGGATCAACTTATTGCTCCTCGAAAGATCCAAACAAGGTGTAATCTGGACTGGGGACAACATCAGGCCTTCATGTCGCTTTCATCTCCTGGAGACACGTTTCTCTTTCGACCTCGTTTGCCATCCCAATATGAAAAGACTTACCAGGCCGTATTTCTCCACAAGGTTGGCTACCATGTCCCACTGCCCGCCATCCCCAACGGGACTTGCGAGGAGTGTTTGCAGCATCCTGCCATCCAGAGGCTCTTCGACCGTCTGCAAAATGTTCTCCAAGAAGTAATTTGCCTTCTCGATTTTATCCCAGTAAAACAGATACGCCTGGCTCAACTCGAACTTTTCCAGATTGTATTTCTTCATGAGCGCGACTCGAAAGACGTTTGTGGATGCGAAAAGCCAGCAACGACCGGAGGAACGCTGGTTCGTGACAGGGCTGCCCTCGAATGGAATCTTGACGTTGAAGACCTGCGTATCCGCGACAACAGTTGACCGCCGCTCGAGGATCGAGTTCGTGTTGTTTGCCGTGAAGGCATTCAAGGCCATCAAGTTCTGTCCACCCGATCAGCTTTATTCGGTCCAGGTGGGAGCGATGGTCGAGTACCTTGTCATCCTTCAGGACCTCCCTCTCCCACTGCTGGGTCTTGTCGACGGAGAGGGTCTGCTGGTGTTCCGACAGCTTGTAGGTCGGAGCTAGCGGGTTCCCTGTCAGCGTCGTGGTTTGCCTTGCTGCAGCTCCCACGAAACTTACGAGGCCCATTCTCGATGTATATGTAGTCTTTCTCGGCGATTTCGCGCTCGCTGCGAAGCTCCAAAGCACGAAGGGCCTCGGTCAGCTTCTCTTGAGCGCCCCCCTCAGGCTGCTGCTTCGATTGCGCGATACCCATGTCGAGAGCGATGGAGTGGAGTGGTGGTCGAGTCGATGAAAAATGCAAAGGGGAGATGGATGATTATGAGCTCAGCTGTGTCTAGGTCAAGACACCGGTGGAGGTGGAGAGTGGGCTCGTGATGGAGTTGGGCTACCACCTGCCACCTGCCCGTCTACCTTGATGGCTCGAGATAAGCTTATCACGGCGATCCCTGCCCCACCAATCGACCCGTCACACAGCTGCCCGTCTTGCGAATCCCTTTCCCCTCCGCGTCGTTTCTTTGTCCTCTCTACTCACCACCATTGCCACTGTCAACCGCGCTCCAAGATACAAACGACTCATTATCGGACGCTGCTGAGACAATCACGAAGTCTATTACAGGTCGAGATGAGAAAGGACCCAGCGACAAACAACGCCCACTCTTTGCTTCTCCGGATACCGAACGCATGCTCCAGCTCTTGCCGCCAGTCTCAACGGCAAAGCGGTCGTCGACTGAATTTGGCCTGATTCTGGACACGCAGCTATCAATTGTGATGGTTCCACTTTGATGAAAGTCGCGCGAGTCCGTCTGTCACGACCTTGATTTGCGGCAGATAGAATACAGTTTTTCCCAGCCACTCAATTTCTCAGTCGTTCTGCGTACTTTCGACAGCTTTCCATTTCCGCAGAGGTCTCACATGGGAGATGCCCTTCATCAAAGTTCGCTTTACCGCCCCAGCAGGTTCGGCTTTTGTTTCCTCAAAGCAAGAGCGCAGCCATACCGATGGCCATGAAGAGACCACCACTGACCGCAACACCATTGGAAGCTGATCCCTCAAACGACGAGGGTATAGGTGTTGCTGTAGAAGCAACGTAGCCGGAGCTGGCTGCACTACCTGTGCCAGCGCCGGATGCCCCCGGCTTTGGTCCCATTCCTCCAGGAGTCAATGTTACGGTGCCGTTCGACTTGACGACGTAGAGAGTGGCGCAAGGCGTTGTTGGGCCTGCAGGGTCGGTGCGAGAAACAATGTCGTTTTCCGAGCTTGTGCTGGACGGAGGAGGTGAAACGGTCAGAGTTGTGGAGACGCTGGTCCTTCGAAAAGTAAGTATTTCCTTCAATCTACCAAGTCCATTTACAAAAAGCCGGGGAATACTCACTGTGCAAGCGCCGGTGTAACGGCAGCCACGATTGCCGCCAATGCGAAAAGGAACTTCATGATGGGAGTATTGTTTGGACTTTTTGGTTTGAAAAGAGGTCACAGCTTTTGAAAGATTTGTCTTGTTCCTGAAGGCAAGACCTCCATATATCAAAGTCTCACTAGCGATCCGTTAGATCTTCAACGGCTGAAAGAATCCAGGCAGATCACTTGGAAAAGGATAGGCGCACACCACTAGCCTCCTTCACACCTGTTTCCAGCTTCTCAAATTTCTACAGGCAAATCCGCGAAGGCCAAAGACGGCGGGTGACGCTCTCGTCTCTTGGCAGTGAGGAATGTAGACGTTCGCGCCGTGGCATTCCTAAGTCCCCTTGTGGTTTAGTCAAACCCCACAGAGCCTACTCCAGAGCGAAGACGCACGCAACGGTCGCTAAATCGACCTTGATGAAGATCTTAGATAAGATTTCCAGAATTACAGGCAAGGTCAAGGTGCTTGATTGCATGCGTCTATTCAATTGCTTTTTCCACTTGCCTTACTACAGCAGAAAACAACACGAGATCGACGGACATTCCCCGCTCGCTCCAAATTAGACTGCGAGCCGTCTGTTTTCAACGAAACAAGGAGATTGACTTTGTCTTTCACCATATGCTACCATGGCACTGCGGTGACCTCCTGACAATTGTTTGTGTGGTAGCGACTTTGCGCTATCGACATGGAGACCAATGTCACAGCTTCCCCTGTATACATGGGCTGCAAGCAGTCGCTTGTGACAACAAGGCAAGCAAATGGTTCTCGTGTGTCCCATATTCAAAAGTAATCCCATTCCTTGAACTTGGGAGCTATCCAACACAAGCACTGCTCTATTCAACGCAAAAAGCATTACGAATCCTGAACATCTTCCCTTCTCCAGACACGCAAAATGAAATTCTCAACCGTCGCCGCGGTCGCCTCCGCCAGTCTTGCATTCGCCAACCCCATCTCCAGACGCCAGGAGAGGGGGCCCACGGACGCAGACATTCTCAACTACGCGCTCACGCTTGAGCACATCGAGGCTGCCTTTTACAAGCAGGGTCTTGCCAACTTCACCGTAGAGCAGTTCGCAGCCGCTGGTTACGACTCTGCTTTTTACAGCAACTTGGCCACCATTGCTGCCGACGAGGCCGAACATGTCGAGTTCCTCACAGCGGCACTCAGCGCTGCTGGCGCTACTCCTGTCAAGGAGTGCACTTATGCATTTGGCGTGACAGACGTCAAGAGCTTCCTCGCTACCGCTTCTTTGCTTGAAGGTCAGTCTAGCAATATTTTAGTCATGTCGGCAAGTGCTAAGTTTCTTCAGGCGTCGGCGTGTCGGCGTACCTTGGTGTGGCCGCCGACATCATGTCCAAAACCTACCTCACGGCCGCCGGCTCCATCCTAACCGTCGAAGCGCGCCACTCGGCCTACTTGCGCGCTGCCCAGAGACCGGCTCAAGTCCCCTTCGCCCAGCCCTTCGACAACCCTCTCGAGGTCCGCTCGGTCTACACGCTCGCCTCGCCCTTTGTCGTCTCCTGTCCCGCGGAGAACCACAAGCCTCCTTTCGCGCCGTTCCCCACTCTCAAGGCTACGTCGATCGACGGCGCCGCCTTGACCACTGGCTCTGTCCTCGAACTGACGACGCCAGGTGCGGACGTGGTGGCAGTCGGCAACGCGACCGTCTACGCGGCGTTCATCACGGTGGACGGACCCGTTTCCGTTGTCGCGCAGAAGTCCAAGACGGGCTTTACGGCGACGGTGCCGGAGGATGTCAAGGGCCAGAGTTACTTGGTGTTGACTGGGTGCCCTGACGATGCCAGCGACGACACCATTGTGGCTGGACCTGCCGTCTTGGAGATTGCGTAGTCGCAGACTTGGAGGATTCGCATGTTGCATCGCCTCGGTGTGGTTGAATTGAAGGACAGCCGGTGGGGTCGTAATTATGTTTAGCGTGCTGGTATACGGCAGGCAGGCCCCCAAAGCACATTGTCGTCCTCATAAGTGTAGATAGAAGAAAAGTCGCAAATCAATCGTGGACCCAGACGGACGCGCCCGCCTCAAAACGTTCGAAACCATCAAAAGTCAAGTTGAGCCAACCGTTCAATGCTACGTTTGAAATTGGCTATCGCGTCATGCCTCAGTCTGGTTTTCGCCTAGCTTCATCGCTCTGATTGGTGACGTTTGGCCCGCTGGCTGGTGCGGCTGCCAAAAGCACGCATAGGTGGAATCCTGTCGCTTGCAAACGAGGACGTTTCATGCGCGTGGCTGGGACAGCCGCTCCGTTTATTCCTGGATTTTTTGTTTGCTCGTATGGCCTGAGATAGTCATGCCAATTGTGAAGAGGGAAGAAATGGTCCAATCTTGGACCTGGTAGACCTAATTCGGGCCGCGCACACATGAAGCACAAGCGACTTGCCATTTCAGGGGGTCGTCCAGCAAGGGCTTCCTGACGACGTTTGCCTGTCCAGCAAAACCGAGAATCCCAAAAGTTCAAAACTTTGCGATGAATTTGTCGAGCCCCTCGAAAAAAAAAATCCCTCGTCTCGTGCTCTGGCCTTTGCAAGAGGCCTCTTTTGTTGGTCCCAAAGAACGGGCCAGAAGCGAGCCCCTCATCGCTTATCCCCCCGGCTCCGCAAACCTTATTCGCACCTCAATTTCTTCCCTCTTTCTGAACCCACCGCAGAATCGACGAGCGTTCATCACAAATATGGTGTCCGAAATGTATTTGGCCATGGAAACGTGTTGAGAAGTCCAGATGCGCCGGAACAGATGGCGCAGAGACTAGCGCGGGCCCCTGGGCCGCGGTGGTGACGACATCGTCGTCATCGCTGCCCGCTGCTTACTGCCGCTTCAACCTGCTTGCTGTCAGCTATGGAAGACTTGTGTGTACCTGCAGTCGTTTCTTCTGGAAGCTAGAGCGGCCAAAGAAGCGAAACGGTCGATCGGCAAGATTTCTCGCTGCTGCACAGGCTGTTGACAAACGCTTCAGGACAGGGCTGAAAGATCGAGGACAGCCAGCGAGGACGGGTCTAGAGAAGAGAAAGAAGTCCTTTTCTGTGGAAAAGTCAGTCGCCAAGATGGTTTGGAAACAACTCGAGCCGACGGCTTCGCATCTCACGTACATAGTGCTCTCCTCGTTTCTCATCATCTACGCGCTCTTCTCCCTCTTTATCCGGAATAGGCTGCACCTGTCGGAGCCACCTCTCGCGACTCTTTTCGGTATAATCTTTGGCCCCCGTGGTGTTGGCGTCCTACGCCCCGAAGTATGGGGCCTCGACGACATCTTCATGCAGGAGTTTACCAGAATCATCCTCGGGATCCAGGTCTTTGCCGTTGGAATCGAGCTGCCGGCTCACTACCTCGCCGGGCATTGGAAGAATGTTCTCATGATGCTTGGCCCGGTCATGACATTTGGATGGCTCGTCTGCGCTGGCTTGATCTACGGTCTCCTGCGCATCGACTTTGCGACGTCGTTGGTCATTGCTGCGTGCTTGACGCCCACGGATCCGGTGCTTGCAGCCTCGGTGCTTTCAAACTCGCAGTTCTCGACTCGGGTACCAAGGCGCATCCGACATTTGCTGTCCGCTGAGAGTGGCTGCAACGATGGTGTGTCGTTCCCCTTCATCTACATCGGGTTGTTCGTCATGACGGAGAAGACGGTCGGCAGCATCCTCGAAAAATGGTTTCTCATAACCATCCTCTGGCAATGCGTCTTGGGCACCGTCATCGGGCTCGTACTCGGCGGCAGTGCCAACGCCGTCCTGCGCTTCGTACACGGCCGACGTATGATCGGGCGCTCGTCGTACCTAGTCTTCTACATTCTCCTCGCCGTCTTCTGCATCGGCGTGGCCAGCACTCTCGGCGTCGACGACTTTCTTGTCGCTTTTGCAGCCGGCATCGGCTTCGCTCACGACGGCTGGTTCCGCAGCAAGATAGCCGAGACACGCTTGCCCATGATCATCGACCTGCTGCTGAACAGCACCATGTTCGTGTACTTTGGCGCGTCCATACCGTGGCATCTGTTCAACAAGACGGCTTCCACCTATTCGCTGAATCCGGGCGTCCTTCTCGGCCTGCTGGCTTGCATCCTACTCCTCCGGCGCATTCCCATCGTCGCCATCCTTAGCCCATTCATCTCTGACATCCGCACCTACCGGGAGGCTCTATTTGCCGGCCACTTCGGTCCAATGGGCGTCGCCGCGCTCTTCCTGGCCATCGTAGCGCGCGCGCATTTGGAGACGGGCGCGGAGGTGCCGCTGCCGCATCCGCCTGGACATGGCGAAGAGCCGCACCCGGTTCCTCCAGAGTCCAAGAGGGCGATTGAGGTCATTTGGCCTGTCGTCTGCTTTATCGTTCTGGGGAGCGTTATGGTGCATGGGCTGAGTACTCTGGCGATAAGTGTTGGCAGCCATTTTGCGAGGAAGGAGGGCGAGCGGGCGCCTTTGATTGGTGCGGAGACGGGCCGCTTTGAGGGCCTTGTGAGTGATGAGAGCGAGGATGATTTGGAAGAGGCGGAGAGGTGACGTTGAAATGTGATGGGTTGGTGGTTGCTGTGGCAGCGTTGTCGTCGGTTCGGCGACTTGATCTTTTGCACAAGTCAGGGGCTTTGCTTTTGCGACCAGAACAACAATCTCGCGGCTGCCGCGATGACACAGTGGAGTGTGCAGGGCTTCTTGTTTTGCGGCTCAATCTGGAGAGCGCAAGCAAAGCTTTCTCAATTCTTTCTTCGATGAGCATGCAATGCGGTTTGTCTTTCGAGACCACCTAGACCTATTGAACTCTGGTAAGTTCCCACAGCTTCTTCAAAATTGCGAATCTGTCTCACAAACAGTGTTAATAGCCTGTTGTCGACCACTCGAACTTTCCGGTTCGCGCACCATGGGCCTGGCGAATCTCGTTGTGGCACCTGCCAGAATGATCAGTCTAAAGATTGCTACGCAAGAATCTGGGAGGCTCCGAAATCCAAAAGAACGAAACGATGGAAGCTCAACAAGCGCAGAATTGCGATACGCTGTAGAGTGACCTGGTCTTGTGGCCAGACGCAGTCATTTCGCACGTCAGATCCCAAGATGGCCTGCAGTATCAATGTGAAGGTGGCAGCGCTCGGACCAAGCAACGTGGAAGATGAACTGGACCTCGAAGGCGCAGACTCTCAGCATGCTCAGGATACCTACAACCATTCGACGCAGCGTTTCTTTGTCGCTTGTGAAGCACGCTGTCGAGGATACAAAGATCAAGCATCTGACTTTGTATTCGGCGACGGTCATTGGCTGACTGCCTCCATCAGGCAGTGACCAGCTCGCGCGGAATCGGAGCGTGTTGGGCACATGAGCGGCATGGTGACTGGAGCAGGCCCAGATGAGGGTCATTCGGTATTGCTATCGCAGTCGAATGTCATCTACAAAAGCTTCTCTCAAGACCCGTCGCTCGACCTTTCCTCTCCATCGGGTTCCAAGAGCAAACGTTTGTCTACAATGTCTTCTCCCAACCAGCGTACCAACCCCACACTTCGGACTTTCCATCTTCTCCCAACTCCAAGCATCTCACCTTCTTCCACTTTTGCGCTTCATCAGTCTCCTCCCGAGGGCTTTACTGGCTTAGCACCTATGTCTGCGTCGGAATCTCGTGACATTCGGGATCGCATGAGCGTCAACCGCATCATCATGGACGACCAAGACCAATCCACCCACTCTGCTACCCACGAGGCCAACCCACAACTTACCAAGCCGCAGTCCAGCGCTCAACGCACTTTCGTCGGCAGCGAATTATCTCGACCAGACGCGCTTCGGGAGGCAGCACAGGCGCTCCTCTTCCTCGCCCAAGATCCACGCAACGGCGGGGAGGACCGCGAGGTGAAATCACCTACGGCCGCACCCGCTCAGGTACTTGCACCACCTGCGGCTCTGCCACCCACAAGTCACACCCGTGCGCAAGGCATCAGCACCAGCTCCGGTTTCGTTGCAATCCAGGGAAATGTCAGCAGAGGAAAGAGCAAGGTCAAGTCCAAGGGCATTAGCAAGAAGAAGGTCAAAGCCAAGAAGCAGAGGCCCATGGCCGACATCACGGCCGGCAGCTCGCAGCATCGCGAGTTCACTTGCGTCTTCGGCAACCCCTGCATGCTGGGCCAGTACACCTGGGAGCTGTCGCGCAAGATGGTGTCGGACTACTTCGGGCGCAACAAGAAGGCGACGGCACTGATCGAAGGCCGCTGGATCATGTCGTGCCGCAAGCACTACCAGCGCCACTCGTACCAGGAGAGCTGGCCCTACAACAAAGCCGACATCATCCGTCAGCAGCTCGAGCGCATCGAGGACATCGAGCCGGGCATGCACTGGCAGATCAAGCTCAAGAACAGCGAGGAGAAGCGCCTCACCCAGTACCTCAAGAGCTGCTCCAACAGCGGCGCCGCGCCCGACTGGACCTCGCCGGCCACCACGAGCATTCCTGACGACAAGAAGCAGTCGTCGCTTGCGGTCTTGCACGGGCTCTCAGGCTTTTGCGGCTCGAACAGGAGCAAGCAAGACTGCGACAACATCATCACGGCGGCCAAGGCAGCGCTCGACTCTGGCCGCGCTACGCACTTCCCGCTCTTCGAGATGGTTCCGCAGTTCAGTGGTCTGTCGAAGAGGAAGACTCCCAGCTCTCCCACCGGCAGTGAGTCTGCCTTTGGCAATGAAGTCTCGCACGAGGTCAGGCCGCGCAAGAAGTCCAAGTCGTCGGACGAGGGCGACGACTACGAGGCGATGGATGATGTTGACGATGACGTTGAGGACGAAGACTTTGTCATGGAGGATGTAGAGGATGACTCTGAGGGCTCCTGATTCAGATTCACGGTCTGTTTGTGTGTTGAAATTGTTCTTGCTGATTGTAAGGAGTATGCGGCATGTATGACTTGAGGTTGATTTTGAGGTTGCAAATTGTGGTCGCACACCCCATTCTCACTGTCGGCTCTGAGATGCTCATCTTGGAGGTCTTTTTGTACTCATGATTCGGGCGATACTTGCAAATTGTCTAGGCGAATGGATATGTCGAAATTGAGTTCTGTCATCGACGAGGTGTTATTTCTGCGGTACGATTGACGAGGCGCCGCATCTCCAACACCATACAATACCATCGTCAACTTGGAAGACAGGCTGTCAAGGACGAAGTGACGTTGGAGCATTCAGGCCCTGATCCCTGTCTTCCCACGTGCGCTGACCCCGGATCTGTCGATCGCCTCGGCAAGGCGGGACCCCCGGACGTCAGTGGGGTTACTCCTCCGCATTATTGCTCGCATGCCCGCCTCCTCGTTTCCCTCGCCTCTCTTTGGACCCTCGCCCAATTGCTGAGATGCCCGCACACCACTTCATATGCTACTATCACTACCTTGGTCAGCGCCCGTCAGATTCAGAGCCGCCGCCGCCGCAGGAGCAGCACCACAACCGCAAACGAATGCCTCGTCAACTCCTCCGCAAACCCCACCATCCATCGACGCTCCCCTCTCCCCCGCCGCAACCATGTACATCCCGACGGATCCTGTGCTCATAACGCTGGTGGCGACGCTGCTGCCGCTCCTCGGGATTCTCATCTACCTCACCCACACGCTGACGGCTAACCAACGCGCCCACCTCGAGCGCCTGTCGGCGGCGACGGCGGCCCTCAACAACGTCCGCGATACGCTGGCTCAGCAGACGTCACCGGCCGCCAGCGCCCTCGCCGAAGCCGTCAAGGACCTGCACGCCTCCCTCGCCGACCACGCGTCCAGCTTGACACACGCGGCGGTGCTGCAGCGCGAGGTCGCGGACGAGCTCAAACGGTACCGGCAGAGCGGCCCTCCAGGCACAACAGCGACACAACCCGGCCATTCGCTACTCCACCACGCGCAGTATCCGTCGTTGACGCGCAGCTTCGCCCCCTCGGCGCGCGGCGCAGACGACGACGCCGACACGGATATCGACCTCTACCGGCGCAAAGTCGAGGCGCTGGAGGGCTTGCGCAAGGTGCTGGAGAGCAACCAGAATCTGCACGACATGCGGCCGGGCGAGGACGAGGCGCTGTACCGCAAGCGGGTTGACGCGCTGGAGGGCCTGTGGAAGGTGTTGGACAGCCAGGCGGGCATATCTGGCGGCGGCGGAGGCGGCGGCGGAGGCGCGGTCGCACCGCCGACGGTGAAGAGGCGCGGCATCAAGAGGGTGACGAGGGCGAGGGGCTCGGTGAGCGAGGTCGGCAGTCGCCGGAGCGAGGAGACGTTGGCCGAGAGTTTGATGGATGTATAGTTTGGGACCGAAGTTGAGTCATGAGAGCAATGAGTCAATGGCCAAGGGTTTGAGGAATTTGTGCATGGAGCTTGAATTCGGAGGGAGGACTATGGGAGTGAAGAGGAGCTGGCAAAACGCCTGACAGACGTGTATGATGACAGTGCAGGCGCGGCGGAAAAAGGTGATTGCGTGCAAGCCAAAAGTTGGTACAGGTGTTTGGGGAGTTGGGCACGCTTGTCGGAAGTAAACCAGTTGCAAAAGAAAGGCGGTTGTTGCTCACGCTGGGACTTGAACTGGCGCTCGCAGAATTGGCTATTGGGGCGCCCACCAAAAATCAAAAAGACAGGGGAGGCAACCTCTTGCGGAATTCACCCTCCATTCCCATTGACCAGTGGGGTGCAATTGGTCGGGCCGTAACATCCTCGAGCTTCATCCAGGTCTTTGGATATTCAAAAACAGTTTGACCTTATAAACAGACCAAAAAGACACTGGGCTTTTGGTCCCCCTTTTTCACTTGGGGAAAAAGTCTGCTTGCTTGTACCTGATGCCCACGGCGTTTGAAGCCGGTGGCCACATACCGATGTAGATTGTTCCATCACCTGCCTAATGTCTCGCCTTCGCATCCCACTGCTTCTACGTCCTACTTGCTGATACTCAGATCTTGTCAATTCACAGGTGAGCCAATTTCTTGCTAACCGCAAGTTTGGCTGTGCAGGTGGTTGCACAACTGGCTACGCGACGGGCTGGATGGTGATGTGTGGACAGCGACACGTCGGGTTGGACGGCGACGCGGCAGGGTGAATGACGCGCCGGGCTCAGGTGACTACGTGAGCCTTGGTTGGCTGCTTCGGCAAGCCGACGCGCACCGCCGAACACAAAGATGATAATTTCACAAAAGAAACGCTGCTCACACTGGGACTTGAACTGGCACTTGCAGAATTGCCTGTTTGGGCGTCCACCAAAAAGTAAAAAGAAGGGGGCTCAACCTCTGCGGGATTCCACCTCGTTCCCATTGACCAGTTGTGCAATTAGTCGGAACAACATATCATCAGCTTCCTCCCAGGTCTTTGGAAAATCAGCGAGATTTTGCATTATAAACAGACGTAGGAGCCGCTGGATTGTGGGTCCCCCTATTTAGTTCTCAAACCACCCTCTTTACTTGGGCAAAAAGCGTGCTTGAAGCTGGTGGGCACACGCTAATGTTGATTGAGCTATCACCTGCCTAATGCCTCGCCTTTGTGTCCCACTGCTTCCGCGTCCCACTGCCTCTGCGTCCTAATTGCTGATACTCATATCTTGTCAATTTACAGGTGAGCCAGTTCCTGCTAGCCGCACGTTTAGTTCTGCAACTAGTTGCACGACTAGCTACGTGATGCCCTGCATGACGGGCTGTGCGACTGGCTGGATGGTGATATGCTGAAGGACGACGCGTTGGACGACGATGCGGCAGGGTGAATGACGCGCCGGGCTCAATGGAAGGGACTGTGTTGGCATTGGGTGACTGCTTCAGCACCCCGACGCAGCCGCCAACCGAAAAGGTGATTGCATCCAAATTTCAAAAAGAAGGCTGCTCACACCAGGAGTTGAACTGGCGCTCAAAGATTTACCTTATCTTTTTGGACGTCCATCAAAAAGTAGGGGGTCGATCTCTGGTGGAATTCACCCTCCGCTCCCATTGACCAGTGGCGTGCAATTGGTCCGGGCCCTAACGATATCCTCGGGTTTCATCCAGATCCTTTTGAAAATTGAGCGACATTTTGACCTTATCAACGAACCAAAAGGAGCCAGGCTACAGATCTCGGGTGCCACTGCAATCGCGTCCTACCCTACTGCTATCGCGTAGTATTAAGTCGAAAGGCGGAATGGCGACGCGCTGGACGACGACATGAACTGGCTGCGCAACTCAGGCTTTCTGAGGGTTGATACACTAGATGGCGACGCGTTGGAAGGCGGTAGGTAGGCGCTGAATGACGCGCCGGGCAGGCTCAGGTGACTATGTCAACCATGGGTGATTGCTTCGGCACACCGGTGCGCAGCTGCCGACCAAAAAAATGATTGTTTTACAAAAAGAAGGCTGCTCACACTGGGAGTTGAACTGGGGCTCATGAAGTTGCCTATTTGGGCGTCCACTAAAAAAGCAAAAGGAAGGGGGTGCAACCTCTAGTGGGATTCCGCCTCGTTCCCATTGACCAGTCGTGCAATTGGTCGAGTAACATATCATCGGTTTCCTCCCAGGTCTTTACTCGTCTTCGAAGTTTCAAAAATATATACCCCAAAAAGTTTACTTTGCCCCAAATTAGACAGGAAGAAGCAAGATGCACAGTGACTGCTGTCTTGCAGCAATTTGAGCGCGTACTAAGCACATGCTCTCAACACGCCTTACCCGCCTTCTCTCTTCCAAGTCAGGGTAACGGTCAGGTTTCAAGGACACACTAAGCTTTACACCTCAGGCAGATGATCGCGCCTCTTGTCGCAACAATGCCCTTTCCCGGGGTCACCTGTACCATGCCACGTGTGTATCGTACAACAAAAGGATTCCGCTCGTGATAATCACTGTATTGAGTCAGATTGCGAGGCTTTGTGGTGTTGCAATAGCCTACTGCCTCCCCACAGGCGCTGCGGCGGGGGCGACAAGCTGGGAGTTTGATGATGCATCAGTAGAACAGTACGACAGACATAGCAAGATAGCATTAGGCGGAGTTTTGGGCGAGCGGTGCGAAACCAGAGACAGATTCACTTTGGCTCTATCAGGCAGTCGTGACCCAGTTTTGAGAGCAACATGTGCAAAAGCCACAATCAGTCTTTTGATAACGTGGTGGCAAGAGACGAGATGAACACCGCAAAGTGACAGGAGGGACATAATAAGCTCCGATCTTGAAATGCGCACGTAAAGAGGCTATTCAAGCGACTTCGGCACGTTGGACCAGATGACGAGTTGCAGTAATCGTCCTGGGTGCCACGACTTGAGATCAAGCGCCATTCGTTCCGGGCGCACTTTCCCGCTATCACCATACCGCAAGACCTACTTACTGCCTTCTGCCTCCGACGACGCGTCCGAGTCGCGTTTTTCTTCTCACACGCCGACCCGGACACGCGCACACTTGACCAGCGCATTTCCTACCTAGGCATCTACCCTTCGCCGTCACCGTTTCTTCCTGCCGCTCGCATCTACGCCCGTACCTCATCGATTCGTCGTGCCCAAGCGTTGGAAGCCTCCCCGGTCACACGATCTTCAAGTCGCTTCCTCGAGCCTAGCCAGCACGCCTCTTCAGCACGCGTCTCCACCTCGCCTCTTCAGCACGCGTCTCCACCTCGCCTCTTCAGCACGCGTCTCCACCTCGCCCCTTCAGCACGCCTCTCCAGCAATTGTAAGACTCCAATCATCCCCACGCGGACTAGCGCAGATTCAATCAAGGTTTGCAGCCAGATCCTCACCGACTCACTCTACTGACATGTCAAAGCGCTTCGCAACCTGGGATCGTCAGCGCCCGCGGCCGCGCAAGCCACACTGTGCGATGCAGCGCAGCGACAACAGTCCTCAGCGGACCGCAGAGGGTCAACCTGCCACGTTGAGCGGCATGCCGGTTGACAACACTCGTTCCGCGCCCCCAGCTCCCGGTACTCGACAGGCTTCCGCTACTCCACAGTCTTCCGCTGCTCCACAGGCTTCCGCTGTCAGCCTCAAGCAGCAAAAGGTTCGCCTACTTGGCAATATCGTCAAGAGCCTTGGTCGTGTCCATCAGTGGCAAGAGTGGCTGCCAGCGAGCATCGTTGACACCCCGAGCGACATTGAAGGATGGACTATGATCCAGCTTCAGAGACTTGAGGAGATTGCGCGATTTGTGAAGACACCCGAAGGCCGCCGGCATTTGGCTGAGCTATTGCAATACGTTGGAGATGATGGCGTCCACATTTCACTTCGGCAAGACGATCTGGATCGCGCTCACGATAAGCTCTCTCAAAAGTATGCCGAGATCGCACACATTGAGACCCATTGGGGCCGCGACACGCGTATTTGGATTGGACCGGCATTCGAAAATTTCGACAGAGACCCTATCACTTGGAGGTTGACCGTGCTGACGGCGCTCGCCCAGCTTTCACGAGAAGCCTATTCTCCTGGCCGCCGGCAGAGGGCTATGAAGCTGGCCAAAATGTCAGCCGAGGATGATTCCGATGACTCGACACCCGGGGCCTCAAGAGCTTTGGAACTGAAGGCTCATCATGTTCACCATGCCCGTCAGCACTTTCTTCGGCTTTGGCCTGATCATGCCAACAGGACCCTTGACGGCACTCTGAGGCATATCACGGAGTCGCATATTCCGGATGCTATCGAAGATTTCGGGGCGTACGAGCAGGCTGACCCAACGAGCCAAGCGAACGCAGACAAGGCCGTCCTGAATGCATACCAAAATGCGCTCAACGGCAGGGGAGCTGGATTCGGCACTCCTGAACATGGACCCACGATCTGCACCAGAGATTTCGCACTGACGCCAGGCTTGGGACGCTACACGGTGACGGCCGGTCCTCTATGGAAGGGACCAGATGTGTTTGGCGAGAAAAGAAGCTATGGGAGCATTCCGCAGAAGCTGACGTACATGAGGATTCTGGAATCTCACTACGGTTGTACTTTCGCGGAGTACCTGGACATGAAGAGACTGCGCCCAGAGGAGGCGCTTTATTTCCCTCAGCAGCTTCTCAAGAAACTAGTGCAGCTCGCACAAGAGTTTCCGCACCTTCCTCTGCAGACAGTTAGGGATGCCATGGTGCATCAAAATGTTACTGCGAACAACGAGAGAGTTGCACATGGTGGCAGACGCTACCACAATATCACACCGGCCGTCGTTGATGACACCCGCACCGCGTTGAGGGCTCAGGAGGAACAAGATGAGCCTGGATCCGACTCTGACTCCGACGATTCGTTGTTTTCCCTCTTCAACGAGAGAGTCGTGGAAAGACACGACACTCCAGTGGGCGGGGAAGACTGGGCGTCAAAGTAAATGAAGCGGTACAACATAGCGGTACAAGCCTTCGGGATGTGAAGGAAGTGGATTCAAGAGAAAATGCCGTTTTTCAAAAAGGGTTTGTCCTCGGCGGGGCTACTCGAAGGCTCCCTGTGGTGAAGATTTGGAAGGCTTCTGGCAGTCGCACATTGGACGGAAATGCGTGCCGCAAGAGCATACAAGACCGGATTTCCGGGCATCTGGTTGTATTTTAGGCCTGTGGCTTCATCGGCAAACGAGGCACGGGATCCAAGGTTGTTGCCCGACATGAATCGGCGGACATTGGTGGAAGCGGGCAGCATAACCAAAGGAGCCTCACAAGGATAGAGCAAGAAAAGATGTCAGAACAGTTCGCAACGATGAAAACCCAGTCTGATGGCAGTTTGTCGTGATTGCGCTGCAGTGGTCTGGAAACGAGATGAAGTGAGGTGAAAATTGAGTTGGTGGTCGGCCCGCCGATCGCAAGGCCCCACCAATTATCGGCAACGCCACGCGGACAGTCTAGCCTGGAGGGGCAGGATGCTGGCAGGGTTTCACCAGCAAACATTAGCATAAAGAATCGAGCATGCTTTGAGACCTCGCTTTGCTAACGACAGCAGCTGGAGCTTGTGAGTCACTCTTGTGGCTGGATTTCTCTTTTCGGTAGGCGTTTGGCGAAAATCGACCTGCAATCAAGATCGTAGCACACTGCAGTCAAAGGCTGTTGTAGAACAAATGTGAGGTTCGCTTGGTCTCAGGGAAGCTGATTGTAGACGTAGAAGCCCAAAGCTACCTGGATGCAGCCGATTACGTTTTACAAATGCACTGCTCGCTTGCTTTTAGGGAAGCGGATTGCGACAGCGCAAGATACGTACTACCTACTGTTTCAGCACACGCATTGACAGCATGGCAAGCAGGTGCTCCGGCATCTTTTGACACGTGCTTGGATTGTCCCTTCGAGTGCGTGTTTCATTCGACACCAAGATCAAATTTGCACCTTGGATGTCGTGTCGCGTAAGTGCGCAGCTTGCCATTCGTCAGCGTGGTGCGCGCGGTGTTTTGGCCGCCTAACATGTGGCCGTTGACAAGAAAGCTGACCATGCGACAAACAGAGTTTCTGACCAGCAGGCAGACTGTTCAGGCGGAAGTAAAAGGCGACGACAAACGAAGTCATGTAGACAGAGCTACGCATCCAGAAGCGCACGCAACGAGCTGATACACAACAGCGGTGACCTTATAGAGCGAAGCGCAAGACCAAATATACAAAAAGAAAGAAGCGCGACGTCGGGGTCGCTGAGCAAAGGGCAAAAGGTCAAAAAGTGACACCTGCGCACCATGCTGCGCTATACCCACTTGGTATGAGCCCATTGCCACCTACGTAGCTCGAACCGTTGACCTACTGCGACACGCCGGCGTCTCGCGCTAGTAGTAGATCTTAAGTTCTTGATAATATGTCAAGTGGAGCGTTGACACATACGCTAACGGGGGCAACTAGTTCGTGCTTTTTACTCTCGCAGAATCAGAACATAAGGTGCTGAATCCGTAGCTCTTCGCGTGCCCCGATCCAGTCGTGATGGACTTTGGGGAGCGCTACCTGTTTTGCTCCACGGCTTAGCCGTCGCCCGCATTCACCACGCACTAATGGCCTTCATGAGCGCCGTGCTCGTACCATTTTATTGCACACTCAGCTATGACGTTCTCTCTACAGCTAGAAAAAGTGCTCTAGACGCGAGCAACGATGCATTTCAAGCTTGGTCTGATGCAACAGGCGAATGTGGGCGGAGCGCCGAGGTGTTTGGGCAAACAGGGCGGACGGCGGGGGACAGCACGAGGCAGGCGTGACCGAATAGTGCGCCCTTTCTGAAGTCATTGTTTGCCACTGCTTTAAAAAGCCTGAAAATTGGTGCCAGGAAGCAGGGGAGGTGGAGTCCGCAATGTAGCAGTCCAAGAGGGAGACTGTTGCTTGAAGACCAAGGTGAGAGATTTGACCAAAAACGACATGTGTTGACGAGCTCTGTCTGGGGGACGCTAGAAACTGTTCGGCGCAAAGATTGAAATGGCGTCCTAGCAAGAGTGGGGCGGGCGAAATGGCCGCGGTTGGCAGGGGTCGGAAGGACAAAAATGCAAAAAGTTGTACCTGCACACCCTGCTGTGCTAAGCATGGTAGAGCCCATTGCAACCTACGCGGCTCGAACCGTGAACCTGCCACCTACACGCCGGTACAGAACGCTAGGTGCAGATATAAGTTCTTGATAATATGGCAAGTAAACCATTGCCACATACGCCACGGGAGCAACATGTGTATTACTTCTGAAGCTCGATAATTCAACTATTATTTGTGTCGCCCAGTGTTTTCAGTCATCTTCGCTCTCACTAGGTTTCTGATGACGGGCATGATGTTGAGGGCTTCTCTTTGGAAAGTCTGCGCAGACGACACGCTTGTCTATTGATCCGATGACGTCGCAGGGATTTTATTAGAGCACCCAGCCCTCTGCACTCCACCAGTTTCTCAGGCTTTGGAAATTTCTTCCGTCGTCGTTAATCACTTAAGTTCAGCTATTGCGATTTGATGCTCGTAGCTCCTTGTCTAAATTTGCTTCCAAGGGATAGCTACTTCGCCCACGATTGGGCTGCTAACGTGGACAATCATCGTGGCTTTTCGCAAATTTGCAGAGGCACAGCGAGACTCGATCTGGTAGTCAAAACTATTGGTCGCCACGTTACCTTGAGCACTTCTACCACTGACACTGTCGCTGGGGCACTGTTGCATTAATTGTGGGGTGGTCGGCGCGGGCGATCGCTTGAATTACAAGCCCGACATGACCGACTATTCACTACACATTTGAAGTGGAAATTGGAGCGAGCGATTGACAGTATTCCTATCCGTAGGCTTGAGTCCTGGCAAGGAGCGTGGGAGCATGTTGAATTTCCGCTGGAGGGTGTTAATTTTGGAGTGCGTGCTTTGAGCTGAACGCACGACTGCCACGGACTTCCAGTCACCTCTGCAGGTACGCCGGACGAAGGACGCTCGCACTCGACTTTGCCAGTGTCTTGCGATCGATTGGGCGTGACTTGCACTATCCACCTTTGAGCCAAAGCTCTTCCGCCATCCACCAACAGCACAACACTCCGCGCTGTCGCTCACAGGCGACGTTTGCAATCATCACCTCCCGCTTCAACCGCCCAAAAACCACAGCCGAATCTCGTCAAACTATCGTTCGCAATCTCATCTGGCAGCTTCGGCTCGGACCCTCCACTCGGCTTTGCTGGACCTGCTGCGCTCTGTCCAGCGTCAGCGCCAAAGCCCGGAGCAAAGACCAGGCACAATTCCACCATCCTCTCCCATCAGCACCATCGAAGGACTTTCTCTGACCTTCTCAACACCAAGCTTCAGCCTTGAGTAAGACTCTTGTATGTCTAAATCTACCCAAATTCGACGCAAGACTTCGCTAACCGGTGGCCTTCGAAGTCACGCTTCAGCACCATCGCACCATTGCACATTCTTGAAACCATCCGCACACCAGCCAAGATGCCGCCCGGGAACCCAGCAAAAGACAAAGTGCGCGACTATCTGAACAGTCAGCTTGTCCAAATTCCGCACACGCGCCTGTCTCACAAAGAGACTGAAAGAGTCACAAAAGAAATTGCCAAGTACTGGGGGTCGGACTATTTGCAATGGCTCCCACATGGACTTCGTCCAACTACCATGCCCATCCACTGGCCCACTGGCTTGATCTCTGCGTTGTCTCAACTCGTGACCCTTCTTACAACAGAGAGGCAAAAGGACATGGGCGTCAAGGCAATAGAAGATGCCTTGAACAAGAGGCTTGACAAGTCAAGAACCTCGAATGGACCCGACCAAGTCACTCCAAGCGATGTGATGGCCGTCCGAGTCAAAGCACAACTCATCCATGACATTCAAATGTATTGGCCAGAGAACCCAGGCCGCTGGTTTCCCGACGGACAAGAGCAATCCGCCAACCCTTTCGACATGAGTGCAGAAATGCTTGCCTGCCTTGCGCTACTGGCGCAAGTTAGCTCTGTCGGATCCTGCGAACGTCGAGTTGAAGCGCTCAACATCATGAACTTTGTCCGCCGTGGAGGCGCAATTGACGCCACGACCGTCTACAGCTCGGCAAACGTCTTCAAAAATGAGTTTCTGGCGAACAAGTTCGTGGATTCGTCGTTCTATCTAACTCTACCGCATAAGCGAAGTGCGTTGGGCAACCGCATCCAGGCCATTCTGGACAACGCCGTCCTGAGGCGTGGATCAGCGTTCGGGACATCACAATTTGGCATTACAGTGCAGACAGCGACCGTGGCACGTAAGGGAGCGTCGATAGAAGTCTCGAAAGGACCCTATTGGAGGCTCGAGTCGCCTCGGGCGTCCATGACGCCAGTATGGGCTGAAAAGAAGGTGGCAGCCAACTTGGAAGCTATTGGACGGCTTGAAATGTTCTTCCGTGCACCTCTCGCACATATCTTCAAGAACCCCAGCCTGAGTGCTCGGGAGGCACTTGCCATGCCGACCGATCTTCTCGACAAGGTCTTTCTTTTCGCCAAAGACTTTCTACTGGACCTGCTTCAATTGCACACCCACCTGGACCGCAAATGGGCCGAGAAGGAAAAGCTGAGATGTGAAGCCGTGAACCCGTACTTTAGAAATTTGCAGGCGAGCGACATCGACGAGTTGGTGAAGGAGACGCCGAGCCCCAGAATTTCACTGAGCCCAAAGCTGGAAGCATTGTTTGAAGACACCAGCGATGACACTGGGGGCCAGTCCCGGACTCCAGACGACATACCTCGACCAGGGCAGACACAAGGTCAGGTGGAAGAAGGCGACAACTCTGAACGAGCGCGAAAACGGCAAAGGCTTCGCGACGGTGAAGAATCAATCAAGATGGCAGAGAGCAGCCCTAGTCGCGATGTTCAAGTCGACAATGAGGCGCTGTGCAAGGGAACACCTCAGCCGTCCAAGTCCACACAAAAGCCATCGGTGGCAAAAGAGCAGCGGCCGACTGTTGCGAACGAGGGAAACTTGACGGAGCCGTCAGACGGTCAAGACCAGGTGAAAGAAGAGCAGCAGAAGACGCAGAGTTCCTTGGAGGCCCTTGTAAGCGACCTTCAACGCCGCGTCAAATCTGAGACAGAGAAAAGATTGGAATCTGAACAGCAAGCCCGCGACCTTGAAGCTCAGCTCATGTCATACCAGCAAAGATTCGGCTAACCGACGGCATCATGGCACTAAAGACATCCCCCTCAGCTTTGTTTGCGTTCAAGAGTGAAGGGCGCAGCATGGAGGATTTTGATTGTGTCATGGCAATTGTTTTATGAAAAATTCGGGCAAGGTGACGGGAGGAAAGACGGGAGCACGGATTCTGTGTTGTTTTGTTTGTAGATACCCACTTACTGCCAATCAGAAGATCTGTATTTTTGTAAAGTCCTGCGGAACGATGGATGACCTCGTTGGCCCCTGGTGACCAACAAACGCGAATTTGTGGGATTCGACTATACCGACGGGAAAGCGTCTCAAAACCCGTGACATCTACAACGAGGAAAAGCCGGTAATACGCCCCAGGGAACGGTTTCATTTTCCTACACCAGGTTCAGGCGACCGTTGCCCACTAGTCACCTACGAAACACGCCGAGCAGAGGGCTGCACCTGAACCCCATTCGGATGTCACCTTGAGGATGAAGTTTTCCAGCAAGCTTGATAGACCTCCGAGTATTGATTGCTGCGGATTGCTGCAGCTGACGCCGTTGCGGCCGCCGCTCTTAGTATTGTGTTTGTTGATTGATGAAAATGCTCGCAAACAGCAAAGATTATCTAGTAGTTGCAACGTCGGTATTTAATGGTGGCAAGTAGACGATCAGCACTTAATTCCATTTGTACTTGATTTGGGCCAATTTGAATGAAAGAAGTGCAAAGCCTGTCGAGCAGTGACGAGGCCTGCAAAATATCATGAACATGAATTTTTTTGGCCACCATGGCACTTTTGAAAAGGTTTGCTGTGGGCATCCCCAGGTCGCAGCCTGTAAGCTGGCGAAGAAATTGTGTTTGAATGAGGAGTGTTAACTTTTTGACGTGCACCCTCAAGGTGACAGCAACGAATTCCAAGGAAGCTTGCCACACCCGCCAGCGGCAAAGCTCCAGCTCGATCGATGATGGACCACTGACTGAACGCATTTCAGTCATCGTAAAGGACCGAGGTCCACTAGACCAGACTTGACCGCTGAAGCCACTGCACCTTCGACGATACCTCTTCAAGTCGGCGCCCTCAACTTCCGCACCGAAGCCCGCTACACCTTCACCAACCTCAGACCGCGCATAGAAATTTCACGCGTCTGCGGCGTCCACTGAGATTTCCTTCTTTCTAAACAAGCTCCGATAATCCTCTCCGTCCTTTCTGCTGAAGCGCCTCTGTCGACAGTCGAACATCTGCACCCACACAAGCCCGATCGACCTCCACAACGACTTATATTTCGTCCCACAAAGGCCAGAGTCTGTCCTGGTATTCGACTCGACAAGTTCCTGGGCAGTTGGCAAGTTGGTCAACGATATATCCTGAGATTCGGCCCCAAACCCATCACCAGACCGGACGTTGCCGTTGTTCGCCGAGTCATTCGCCGGTGCTTCGACGTCGCGTGCTCTTTTTGGTTCCAATTGTCGCCTTCACTCAGCGCACTATTCGCAATTTGCCTTCCAATCCAGACGTATCCTGGGTCCTTCCTCAACTCCACACGTAACTCGGCGATTTCCTGATCTCCTGTTGCTCATCGCAAACCACACTTGCAAGCAACTCCTGCTCTCTCGACAGCTTGCACACGCCTGCGCAATTTTCGAGCCATGCCACCGTACCCTATCCAGCAGCGCGTGGATGCGCAGATCGCGACAGAGGATTACAACAAGGTCACTCCGAAGGAACTGTCATGTCTTGTTGATAGAATAAAGTCGCATTGGGGCGAGGATCACCGGCAGTGGCTCCCGACAGGTGCACAGCCCGAACGACCACCAATCAAATGGAAAGCCGGGATTATTGTCGAGCTTTCGACACTCGCATCTCTGATGTCAGATAGCCGGCAGAGAGCTACTGTCGTGGCTGAGATTGGCCGGGCCCATGCACGCCGATTGGCTGGAGAGCATGCCTACAGAAAGTTCGCAGACAGCAGTATAACAGCGAAAGACGTTTCCGAAGTTTGTGTTAAGGCACATTTCATTGCCTGCATCAAGATGTACTGGGTGGGAGATGCTGATCAGTGGTTTCCAGAAGGGGCAATTGACAACTCCAGCGCCTTCGACCTCGACTCCAAGATCTTGTACGGTATGGCATTCCTCGCACAGATGAGCTCGTTCGGGTCTCACAACCGTATGGAAGACGTGCGAGCCTTGATTGCCCGCAAGATCGAGGAGAGGACTGGATCCGGAGGACTCGTCAACGAGGAAGACATTTTCGCCACCCTCGATGAGAACCGGAGAACTTGGCTGTCCACTAGCCAAGTGAATGCACGTTTTTATGGCAGGCTTCCGTATAAGAGAACAGAGACTGAGAAGCAAGCTCAGATCGCTTTAGACAATGCTGCAAACGCCCGAGGATCCGCATATGGGACGCCGAGTTACGGCGTCACAATCTCCACCGCGACGGAAGCTCGCAAGGGCATCTCCCTCAAGATCACCCAAGGCTCTTACTGGCGCATGGGATTCCGGCGGGCCTCAATGGTACCGTTGCACACTGATGAAAAGACAAAAGCCAATATTAGAATCATCGGCGACTTGGAAACTCTCTACCAAGAGCCGTTGGCTATCATCATCAAATCCCACGAACTTGGAACCATGGAAGCTCTGGCTATCCCCACAAATTTGTTGCAGAAGATTAAAACGCTCGCAGAGCAGTTTGCCCTCCCCCTGGACAAGCTCCATCGCTCCTTGAGTCGCAAGTGGCAGGAGAAGGCGAGTCAGATGTGTCCTGCCATGGATAACAACTTCCGCTCGCTCAAGGCTTCCGACATTGAAGAGCTGATCCAAGAGACATTGAAAGCGAGCCCTTCACCTCCACCGTCTCCCACTCTTGATCACCTCTTCGAAGAACCAGCTGAGAATTCGCTAGTATGCACGCCACTCCGTCAAGAGAGACCTTCACAAACAATCAGCTCCAGCACGCTGTTCGAGCCATGGAATGAGAGCCAAGAAAAATATGACGAAAGCACATTCAACCATGAGAGAATCAGGAAGCCGGAAGGGCCAGAATCCGATGAGAAGAACTCGCCAGTCAAAGGGCGTACCGGAGCTAGTGAGGGAAGCCTGGGCAGCCAGCGGCCGCGAAAACGAGTACGTCATGGTGATAGCAGCAAAGAAGTGACTGGCGGCATGCAGAATCCGGACACCGCTGCCCCGGCTCTTGGTAATGATTCCAAGGAGCGAAGACCGAGTCCAAGGGTCCAGGTCGACGAAAAAAGGCCAGGTGAAGACAACGGCACCATGAGCCGCCACAACGACTCACGCGAAACTCAGCCCATAGACGGCATTCTCCCTACACAACACCCCAGAGCAGTGGAAGACCACGACAAGATCCACCGCGACCTGCAGAGCCAGGTAGAGAACGAGAGACAAGCCGGCATTTCCTCTGAGAAGCGCTGCGAGGAGCTCGAGGCCCTTTTGGACCGATACCGACGTCGCTTTGGCGAGCTTGAGTGAGATGGGGATGGAAGAAGGCACGCAGTCTCTCCGGTGTGTAGGCCTTCCGTGTGCCTTAAAAGTACAGCGGACCAGTCTTGCCGTCATGAGATGTCTGTCACTATAATGTATAGACTACAGGGCCAATCACTGCGGCTCTAGAGGAAGGACTCACACGGCTCCCAACTCTGCTCAACTTTTTTGCGACTGGCGTTGGTGTTTCTTGCGTGGGAGGGGATATTCTGGGGTGCCGATGGGACTACTGACTCATGGTTGCCTTTCTCTTTTGTAAAGTAGATACCCCCTGCCAATTCTATCAATCTGTATTAAATTGGCGGTTTGAAAGAAGAAGGAGCCATGACAAGGGACTCTCAAGCCAGAGAGCTTGGGCAAGCAAAAGAGCGTAGCCCGGGCAGCGAGCGGCCTTACAAACGTGCTCGTCAGGGTGAGGGCAGTAGTGAGGCTAGTCGCAGCTCACAGGAGCCAAAGAGAACTGTCCCGGCCTCAGACGATGCTTCGGGAGCGCGAGCAGCCAATGCAAGGATCCAGGCCAAGGAAAGAAACTCGGGCGATCAGAACCGTGCTAAAAGCCACCACAACACCAGTCAATCGTACCAAGGTCTTGACTCCCGTCCACCTGAGCGACAAAGGAAGCACCCGAAGAACTCCGAAGGCAAAGAGGGCATGACTGAGCCTAGAGACAACCTCGCTCCCGTACAGCATCGTGCGCCAGAGGATCGCAACAAAGTCCACCGCGACCGACAGAGCGAGGCGGAGAAGGGGAGACAGATTCGAATCGCCTACGAAAAGCGGGTTGAAGAGCTTGAAAATCTTCTTGCTCGTTACAAACGGCGCTTTGGCGACCTTGATTGAGTTGGGAATTTTGGAGGGCGAAAGATCCGTCCAGGCCAGAGTACATGGGTCCCACACTCACACTGAGGGGGCATATCTTCGATTGAATATCTGTCGCGTTACTGTGTCAAAGACAAGGCTGACCACCCGAATTCTTGGAGGAGGACTCACAAGTGGATTGCAAGCCTCCTCAACTTTCTTTCCGCAGGATTTGGGTCTGGGGGTTGGATAGGAATTCTGGATCGTTGAAGGGACTATGGAAGGTGTTGTGTTTTTTTCTCTTGTAAAGTAGATACCCCTGCCAATTCTATAAATCTGTATTTTTGTAAAGTCCTCGCAACATGCTTGGTGACCACTCGTCCGCACCGACCGCCGGATCAATCCTCAGCTTTTTAAGTGGCTCTTCGACTCTTAGGTATTGCCGATACGCGACGCTGCCGAACCTTGCCTTTCCGACTGCAAACTTGTCAGAGTCGAAGCCTCATCGGGCTGCAAGAGGAGATTGCAGAATGGGAATCGCGATTCCATGTCAACGGCGGGGCGAAAGCAAGGATTTGTGCCGACTACGATTCAATCGGGTGCAAGCGGTGTCGAAGATTTACGTTCGGGAGGTGCGACTAGTAAAAGCATGGCATTGTTCACACAAAGCCGAGTCTTGTTGAGTGGAGCACTGTTCAAGTACAACGCAGCGGTACCCCGCTTTCCCGGATCGCATGCCGAATCGCGGCTTTATGAGGTGGATCACTGTCTAATCTGAAGTTTCAGCGGACGGCGTGGTTGCGATTTGGGGGCCAAACTCAACCGATCACATCGGTCGGGTAAAGGAACAGGCAGCCGTCCTCACCAACCACAACTAAAAGACCGTCTCGAGAAGATGCTGTGCGACTCGAGCTGAGTCTGATTAAGCCAGAAGATTGTCGTGTGGAGCCCGCCGAAAACCGAGCGCTTTCCTTGAAGGGCAAGATGGAAATATCGCAGATCCGAGGACGCCAGCTCATTGGCCCCAGCTGATGTCAGCTGCAACGATTGCATTGCAGAATAGCCCTAGATACCTATAAGAGACAGTCAGTGCCCCCGGCTGTCTTACTGTGATGCAAAAACAAGCGAGAAAAGGCTGCAGAGGTTGTAGATCTGTCATACAGCTGTAGCTAATAAATGGAGACGTTCTTACCCCCCTCTGGAACAATGTTCGCTCATTTCTCTCTCCTGTCGCTCCCCTCTTTGCAAGCTGAACAGGTGGTCTACGCACCACTCGAAACTCCCGGAACTTCGAATTTGGCTGTTGGAAAGCAGGGATCCAGAGTTGCGGCTCCAGCGCTCATCTTGACATGTCGCGTGTCGAATTGGGGCCATTGACAACGACCTTCACACCGCCAGCAGATTGCGCGACTGCGCTCATAGGACCCGCTTGTTCAAGCTGGCAGCATGGGTGCGTAGCCCATTTGGCCCAATCCTGCGTCTTCACAGGCTCAGGAACTGGCCCAGCAACGGGCGACATTCAGTCTTGCTGGCCGACCGCGACAACCACCGAGAAAGAAACGCTGCTCAATGGAAGGGGCCTCTACTCCCCGGGGACGATATGTCCAGTTGGATACACGACGGCCTGCGCGTCGAGGTCAAGACCGGCGAGTTTGGCCAGCCGTGCACACGTGTGTCACTATCCGACCTTTGACTTTCAATTCGAGGAAGAGGAAGGAGAAACGATGGTCGGTTGCTGTCCAACGTGCGTAGATCCGGCGAAATCGAGCCCCGTCTAGTGCAGTGTCTCCAATTGCTGACGCCGCTCCAGCGGCTACAATTGCATTAGGGACATGTTCGGACGCCAGTCGTGTTTGGGAGTCGTCAGCTCGACCAGTGTCAACGTGGTGACATGTCAATCGGATGGATCAACTGCAAATGCCACCCAAGTTGCTGTGCCCTGGTCATCAAGTGGGACTTTTCGATCAGGAATCTCTCTATCGGCGCCTCTGATCCAATTGGCCTGGAAAAGCAGCGACGTGACAGGAGAGATAGAAGCGACCGCGGGCTGCGCAAGCAACGACTCAAACACCGACACCGACGACGGTTTGAGCAAAAGCGCTTCGGTTGCTGTCGCGGTGATCATACCAATCGTGGTCCTGGGCTCCGTCATCGCCTTTCTTGTCTGGGCCCTGCACAAGCGAAAAATGCAGCTGGCGAGGGCTGTGAACCAGCCGATGATGTTGATGGAGCAAAGAAGCGGACCACAAGTGCAGCAACTTGACGCGCACGAGGTTCTGGAGCTGGAAGGTACACCAAGGCCTGCCGAAAAGCCTGCCAATGCTGGCTACAGAGGGGATTGATTCAACCTGCGGAGGTCGTTGCAGGTTTGGACGGGCAGGTCGTGTTTGGCTCTGGGCTCTTATGGAGCCGGATCAGGGGACGGCTTCCGGCGGAAGATGTGGACGGGTTGACAAGAAGCGAATGCTCGATCCAGCGCAGCGCTTAGAATAGCAAGCTGCAAATGCTGTCTTGGAAGACATCATACATCAGCAAACCAGAAGCGTCAGCCGGAAGAGTGGTGACCACTTACCTCACATCTGGCCGCATCGACTTTGAGACACGAACCACTCGACACAAACCCCAAGAGAAGATTCCAGGCCCAACAAAGGAATGGAAACCTGTCGATAAAAAAGCTGCGGCTGAAGTTTCGGAATGCTTCTATCAACGGGAAAGTTTCCGGTAGTCTTCAAGGCTCGTTTGGCAACCACCTTCCGCGGTTTTTCTGGTATTCGATCAATTTCATGCGAGTGTGCGACGGGAACATTAGGTGTTTCGACAGGCGTGATACCCAAGTGTTTTCGAGAATAAAGTGGACGGTGGCTTTTTGGTAATCTCTTTCGATCATCTCGGATTCGGAATTTTAAAGTAGTATTAGGCGGACATTTGTAAAGCGGTTGAAGCATGAAGTCCTGGTGGTGAAGACTGGTATGCCTGAGAGTGCTCCGCGAAAGTCTGATGATCGTGGGCGGCCAGCGTCATGGCGTGCTGTGTTGCGACGATGCAGAGATGCAGATTTCAAGTGCCTTCTGTCGCCTCCAACTCTACTTGTGTCGAAGTCAATTTCCGTTGTAGTCAACTAGATAAGTAGTCTCTTAAAAGGCTATTGTCGTTAAAACCGCGTTGCGATGCACAACTGCTGCACGCCAGTGTTCTTCCGCTTTCGTCTCTCCCAGGTTTGGACTGCTTGGCGAGTTAGCGAAGGCGACCAAGTATTCGTGAAAGCAAACAGAGTGCCAGGCGAAGGGTACCAGGTGGATATGCTCATGAATTGAGACACAAGACGTGTAGCTCGCGGCCCATCTGCTCTTTCACAGCCCAGCCGTTGCATGCAGTCGAGCGAATGCTCGTTCTGGAGAGAAGTAACCTCGCAGCTGATAAGAGCTTTATGGAAGGCTTTCAAGCGGGACTTGGATCCGCTGGACTGACAAGGAGAAGTATTGAGCTCGAAATCCAAGACGTCAAAAGGATAAGCAAGACATAAGACAGTGACGGAATTGATGTGAATGCCAAAGATACGAAGAGCGGATTCCAAGGGTATCTAAAGAACATCTGACAAGCAAGTGAGCAAAAGTGTCGTGACCCGCGCAGGACTTGAATTGACCTAAGCAGAACCCAGCGCCAGGCAAACGAAGAGCTGTTCAAGACTCGTGCGGTGGAAGCTCCGAAGGCTTCCTTTGCGCCTGCATGAACCGCTCGGCATGCGGGTCACTAAGCTCCACAGACGGCTGCGGAAGCTCCATGATTTCGTATCCCTCGTTCGGAAGCTCCGACCCAAAGTGCTTGCTGTCATCGGACTCTCTTTCTTGGTTCAAGCGCTGCTGCTCGTCTTGCTGCGCACCGGCTTTCCGGCGGCGAAGGTACCAAATGATGAGACCGATGATCATTCCGAGCGAGACGATGGGGACGACGACGGCGATTGCAATCACGGCCGCGCTGGATAAGCCGCCGCCCTTTTCATCAGGGATTGGTATTGGAGAGCTTGTGTGGATCGAATTGTAGGACTCGAAGTCTTCTCTCTTCCAGTTCAACTGTATCATTGGGGCTTGGAAAATTGTGAGCTTGCTGAAGTTGACGTAGTAAGGGTCCGATTCCGAGCTCGTATCGGAGGACTTCGACGCAGTACCACAGACAGCGAGCGTTGTCTTGGTACTTGTCGCTTTGACACAGCCCTGTGCCTGGTTACTGGAGCTTGTCGTGGCGCACTCGTCTCCTCTGGAGGCAAGTCAGTGGGTTGTAATCACGACAATTAGAATAGAGCGGAACTCGCGTAGGGCAACATCCGGCTATTGTATCTCCTCCGCGTGCCGAAAACTCAAATGAATACATTGGGAAAGTCGAGTAGGAGCTCAGACTGGCAACACTCGCGCAGGCTGTGGTATAGCCCACTGGACAGAAGAGACCTGGGGAGTAAAAGCCCCAACCTGAGAATTCGTCCGCGTATGGAGTCGTGCTTGCGGATGGCCAGCACGATGCTGCGTCACCAATAGCACTATTTAAGCATGTTTTCGCTATTTGAGCGATGGTGTATTCAGATGTGTTGTAGTACCCGCTTATGTCGTCGATGAGATTGGAAACAAAGGAGGCGGAGCTATATCCAATCTGGCAATCTGATGGTGGAGTGAAGGTTGTCGTCAGAGGGCCCAGCGGCGAAACCGTTGAAAACAGCGATCGCTATTCGGATCAGGACATAGGTTCCTGGTGACGGAGGGTTATTTGGGACAGAGTCGTACCGTCCATGTTGATGTGGGCAAGACTTGCTGTCCATCAAGTCAGTGAACAGCCCATGATTCATCAAGACATCACTAACCACTGTCGAATTCACAAAGGCCCCCGAAGACATTGCCACTGGAAGACCCAAAAACACCTTGAGGCTGGAAAGACCAAAGGAATAGAGAGCTGCGGTGACAGGGTTCGGTGAAATCCATCTCGCGTGGAGTACTTTATAGCGGCGCGACGATTGGTAGCGAGCCAGCCGTGCATGTATACTCTGGTGCAGCCGGAATGTTGCACGTCAGCAGCCATCAAGGCTTAGTCTGGAAGTCTCAAAATAAACGTAGACTAGCTCAGAATGTTGAGGTGCGTCCTCGGTCTTGGAACATCGAACAGATACCTTCTAGATCTTGAACAGCAAGGCTCTTTGACGCTCCAAGCGGCGGAAACAGAGGAGCAGACTCGAAGGTTGGCTCGCGTTTCTGAATGAAAAGCTGCGATGAAAGTCGACTGGATGCTCAAAGATAAGGCAAGGCAGGAAGTGCAGCGAGAATCTTCGCCAGTAGTGGTCGCGAACAGCCGTGAAAAGTGTTGTATCCCTGCGACGTTGGGGCCGAAACGCCACAGAAGCTATCCATTCGTGGATACTCAATCCTACCGGCTGCGAGCGACAAATGAAGAAAGGCGCAGGTTTGAAGAGAAGAGAGTTGTTGGTTGCAGGTTTGATACTGCACACGAAGAACCTGGGTGTCCTGTTAGTTCGCTCTCTCTGGGTAATGCCATAACCGAATCCGCGCCTTAGGACAAAAATAGGCCGATCAACCCCCACGGTCTCAAACGCCTGCGATATGCTGCGATATCCATACGATCAGCTTTTCAGCATAGATAGGAAACAAAAGGCCTGGGTCGGTTGGGACTTACCAGCGGTTTGCGCGAAATCCCTTCCAAAAAGCTCCCTAAATTTGAGCCTTGAGTCCCATGCGACACAAAGGAGCATTCCCGACCAATCACAGGCCATAACCAACACTAAGGCCCTCATCACTAGGAAATCATGAGCTAGAAACCTCCCTTGACATCCCATGCTCTTTCCGAGGACCCAAGCGTTTCGCTTGATGGTCTCTTTCTAGCAAATGTAACGCAAAGCTTCATGTAGCTTGACGCAGAGAGAAAACCTGAAGTACATGCGGAATCGCGATTGTTCTTTTCAACAGCATCAGCGGCAGGGGGAAAGAGCGGACTTGCAGTTTCATCACCATTCCGCCCGATTGGTGGCTAGCTCCTGCTCAACAAGAGCAGTTTCGCAGGACTTTGAGACGCAGAATGGGCAGCGTTCCGCAGCTGTGCGTCCTCATCCAAATTGATTTGCGATTGGAGAGCCAGGAAAAATTCATACGTCGTCCGGTGGAAGCTCTGCTGGTTTCTTTTGCACCTGCATCAACTGTTCGGTGTGAGGGTCGCTCATTTCCACGGATGGTTGCGGAAGCTCGAATACAGCAGAGCCTTCGTGTGGGAGCTCTGGCCGCCGGTCTTTATCGCATCCCATGTCTTGTTTCCTGCGCTCTTCACTTTCTTGCGGAGCCCTGAGGCGACGCGATTTCCGGCGGCGCAAAAACCAGACGACTGCGCCGATTAGAAGCCCGAGAGATGCAACAGGCACAACGACAGCCATCGCAATGATTGCCGTGGTACTGAGACCACCAGTCTCTGCCGATAGTGTGGAGATCGGCATCGACGAATTTGGATTCTGGGAATGCCAGCTGCTGCGGTCCTCTCCTTTCCAGTTGAGCTGAATCATTGGAGCTTGCGCAGTCAGGATGATGTCCAAAGAGAGGGCAGGAGTATCATTTGGGTCCGTGAAAAGCTCACTCGCGGTCGTCCCGCAGACCTCGAGCATTGTTCCATATGTGACAATTTGGACACAGCCTTGAATTTGATTCTCGCTGCTAGTCACACCACATGTGAAGCTCCTGCACAGACTTTCGGTCAGCAGGAACAGAGCCAGTAACGTGGCAGCATGGTATCATACGACGGGCAGCATCCGGCAATCGTATCACCTGGTCGTGGCGCAAAGCCAAATGAATACAGAGAATAGGTCGAATATGAGCTGAGACCGGCGACACTCGCGCAAGCCGTGGAATAACCCCATGGACAGAAGAATCCAGGAGAGTAAAAGCCCCAGCCTGAAAATTCATTGTATGGCGGACTCTCGGTCGCATGTGGCCAGCAAGTAGAAGTGTCGGCAATTCCACTATTAGAGCACATTTTCGCTCGCCGTGCAAAGGCGGAGGTCGAAGTCCAAATTGTTGTAGTGTCGCTGATTGTGGTAGAGCGTTCAAGAGTACTCAGAACGTAGAAAGCGTTTTGACAGTCTGAAGGTGGAGTAAATGTTGTTGTCAAATCGCCCAAAAGTGTTCCAGACAGTGTGGCAGTACGCTAGTCGAGTCAGCTTATCTTCTTGCAATATCAAATCCAATAAAAGGCTTTCTGACCTTCCACCATGTTGGTGCAGATACACTAGTACCTGTAAGAGGAAGCTTTATAATGTCAGCCATTTTGCAATGATCAATATCGATGTACTAGTGAATGGAGTGGGTGAGAAGTCAACAGGAGTGGGCAGATCATTGTTAGAAAAAGGTACCCATGAGATGGTAGGCATAGTCGTGAGAGACCTGGAGCTTCGATGAGATGCTGGATTGGACGCCACGAGACTGAGAAATCCCAGGAAGCGAGGAACCCACAGGATATTGATCTTGGGCCGGTTATAAATACCCTCGTTGCCACTTGCGCCTGAGTGACCTATGTCCTGGATCAACCTTAGTTGTCACATGTAAGCAGCGCAACCTTCGAAATCCGGACCTTGAAGTGGAAAGCGAAACTTAGAACGTTCCAGCGCACTTCGGTGATTAGATTGTCGATGCTAAGTATTGCTTGCCCTTATAAGGATTTGGCGAAATACTGACAACATCTTGGCGCATCAAGTCCTAAGAGCAGAGAATGTTGGAGACAGACCTGAAGCCTCAGTCATCTTGGTAACAGTCGAGGGTACCATATTGAGTCGGGAATCGAATAGAATGTTCCGAGCAGAAGTACAGCATCGTACCGGCGGGAGCCCGTGATACAGTGGGTAGGACACAATCGCGAAAGGGAAAGACGACCTTGCGGGGTCAGGGCAAACAAGCTGATTCTCGCACGAGTTTTTGCGAATTAAGAGGACAGGCGCCAAATGAGGCAAGATTGTTGGAAAAGACAAAAGCTCGTTGGCTGAAGTCCAGGCACAGCGTAGTACTTCGTAGCCATCTTGGTCTCGGTCTTTGCGGCGATTGCGGCGGCGATTTTGCGCGCGAGATCAATTCCCATATCCACATGGCAGCCCATCCTACAGCTTCAATCGTTGAGTTTAGCGCAAACAGTAGAGAATTGAAAGTGTGGGGAAGGCAAGTACCTTACTTTGAGCGGCTTGCGTTGGACCCGCAATCGTCAGCTGAGGCCCGGGCCCGGGAAATCTTCAAGAGCTCGAGTCTCGATGAGCTGACTCAATTCTGAGCCAGGACATGGGCACGTACACCAATCGTCTTTTGAAAAAGTGCCAGATGCATGGCCTTCCTCCCTAACACTCTGTTAGCAAGAAGCCTTCCGCATCATTTGCGTCCAGTTCCGCTCGACATAGGCTTGGTGGAATGAAATCGAATCCCAAGCGCGAGGGTTGGCGACTGTTATGGCTGCCAGAGCGTGCACCACGAAGCCAGGACCGCGTCCCCAACGAGCAGTCGATGAAACGATGTTTGTTTTCGACGGCAGCAGCAAAGCGGAGAGTCATTTCGATGCCGAGACGGAGGGAGGCGGCCGGGACGGAACGAAATCGGGAGGATCCGGAGCGATTCCGAGTCGGGAAGGTGCCCTGCTGTCACTCAAAAAAGCACGAGACAGCGGCACGCGACAGCGGGGTAGACGGCGCGAAGAAAGCGGTGCGAAAGTCAAGATCCAAGTCGACGAGTCGAATGAGCTGCTGGGGAGACCACTGTACAATGATCTATTCTATTCTATTCGGAGTGATGGGTATAGGTAGGTATGTGCGGCTTGCGCGCTTAGTCTTCTTTCGTAGAATTCAATACACAGAAAAAAGCCGCCCATTTGGTTTCCAGTTCCCATCGGAGTTCGAAAAGACCCTACCTCGAGATTCGTCATCGACTGTCATCAAAAACATCGCTCTTACCGAACAATCATGCTCTCGCGGCCGGGACCGGTGCCAATGTACTTGACCGGGACGCCGACGAATTCCTCAATGAACTGAATGTACTTTTGCGCGTTGACGGGAAGGTCGTCCCACGTCTTTGCGCCAGTCGTGGCGGTCTTCCAGCCAGGGAATTCTTTGTACACGACGTCCACCTTCTCCAGCACATCCAGGTTGGCCGGGAAGCTCTCCAGCTCGGTGCCCTGGAGCTTGTACGAGACGGCGACCTTGAGGGTTTCAAAGTCGTCGAGGACGTCCAGCTTGGTCAGGTTGAGCGAAGTGTAGTCGTTGTTGTCGTGGGAGTATTTCACGACGACCAGGTCGAGCCAACCACAGCGGCGCTTGCGGCCCGTCGTGACGCCGAACTCGCGGCCGACCGACTGCAACTTTTCGCCCTCGGCGTTGAATTGTTCGGTAGGGAAGGGTCCGCTGCCGACACGCGTGGTGTAGGCCTTGACGACGCCGACGACTTCGCGGATTGCGCGCCAGCCCAGGGAGAGACCAGTGAGGACACCGCCTTGACAATCATAATCAGCGCAACGTGATTGGTGCGCGAGCGCCGTTTTCAAAAACGGATGTCTCGCTTTTTCAGGGAGGCAGCTTACCAAGACCGGTGTTGGACGACGTCACAAAAGGGTAGCTTCCAGCGTCAATGTCCAGCATGAGCGCGTTGGCACCCTCAACCAGGACGGCCGACTTTTGCTCCTTGGCCGACTTGAGCAGCGGGACTTGGTCGATGACGAACGGCTTCAGCTTTTCGCTGAGGTCCTACGGGGAATTAGCTGCTGCCCTCTTTTCCTCCGCCATTGAATCGCTCCCTCAGACCTTGTAGCGCGCAATCTCCTCCTCGACGTCGTACTTGAGGAGGTCGCCGAACCGTTTCTGGTATGCCTCGGCGAGCCTGCGCATCTTGCCGGCCAGCTGCTCGTGGTCGAAGAGATCGCATATCCTCACGCCGCTGCGCGTCATCTTTGTGCTGTAGGTTGGGCCGATGCCCTTCTTTGTCGTGCCGATGAGCCCGTTGCCCAATTCCACCTCCTCGAGCCCGTCAACCTTTTGGTGAAGGTCAAAGACGACATGAGCCCTGTCGCTGACGAAGATGCGATCCGAGTAGTCAAGGCCGTGCTTGGCCAGAGCCTCGAGCTCGTTGAAGAAGGACGGGACGTGGACCACGCATCCGCTGCCGATCAGGTTGACGCAGGCCGGGTTGACAAGACCGGAAGGCAGGATGTGGAAATCGTACGTGTTTCCATTGGCGACGATGGTGTGGCCAGCATTGTTACCGCCCTGGGCACGGCAGCAGAGCTGGGCGCTGGAGCAAAGGATGTCGACGAGCTTGCCTTTGCCCTCATCGCCCCACTGGGCGCCGCAGACGACGGTGGTGGTCATGCTGGAGAGGACGCGACCGGATGGTAGCGGTAATGCAGGAAGATGCAAGGAGCGAAAGCCGCAATGGCGGAAGAGCGGCGAGTGTAGAGGGCGGCGACGCGTGCCAAAGAGCAGCGTAGAGTCAAACTCGGGCTGCGAGGCTGCGGCAAGTTTTTGGTGGGGGATCTGTCCCCACTGTCGTGCCGAATCCGGGGCAACCAATTTCTTGCCTCTCCTTATGACGACAGCCATAACCACCATCAACAACTCTTCGAACTGCGCAAAGTCGACCAGAGGCCATGTCGTTAATTGAGTCGATACCTACCAAAGCATCGTCGTCCCTTTTTGGAAGCTCCCTACCCCTCGCTCCCTATGCGCCTGCCAACGGCGGCTCCACGCTTCCTCATGCCACGTTTGTCCCTCGCACCACCACATTACCTGCGCAACAGCAAGGGAGGTCACGTTGATGCGGCTCGTATAACAGGAGAAGACTGCTGTGGAAGTTGAAAACTTTCTCCAGCAGACAAACCGTTTGACCGCCTGCAACTCTGGAGCTTCCTCATTCTAACCACACCCGTAAAGAAGCAATTGATCTCTCTCTTTGTCTGGCTGTGAATCTTTTCCTTCTTGCTTTCGATCAATCTCCTTTCTCAGTCAAGTCAACTCCAACTTCGACACTCAGACGGTCTGGCATGCCGAACCAGCAGACTCCAAACACTGTCTGCAGGTCTCCGCAGAGCCCAGGAGGTCTGAGCGCCTGCTGCCGCAAAGTAGGAAGTTCATGGCCTCATCACGATTCCTTGTGCTCGATGATCTCGACGATGCCACAAGAGGCGGTCAAACGGTTTCTTGCTGCTTGCTGCGCGGCTGAGCGCAAGGGGCGTTCTCGCTACATGCTGCAGCCCAACAGCAACCAAACCCCACTTGTTAATCGGCGTCGCAAAATCTTTGCGAATATCATCGCCTGGACATCTCGAACTACCCAGTCTACAGAAGCTTTTTCTGAGTCGTAGCGCGGGCTCAGCATACTTCTGTTGGGTTTTCTCACCGGATCGTCACCTGGTTGCTTCCCCTGGACTCGAGCATACTGGGGACGCATGTCGCAGCCATGCTGGAGCGCCACTTGAACATGACCTGGAGTTAGATGGCGTCGATAAAGCAGCCACCATGAATGTCTCAGCGCTCCCTCAATTCGGCTCATCGGCTTCCAACAAACCTTGTCTCATTCTCGAGGCGCTGATTGAGCTACTCAGATTGGCGTCCGCTCCTTGTCAAGGCCTCGTCGTAGGCCCGCTGGATGGATCGACCTTGAAACCAGATGTCCATGTCCCACGCACCGATGTTATTACTTCAGGTCCTTGCTTTGCAAACTAATCTGGTGGTCAAGTCTTCGCCAATGCTCGACGAGGTCGCACACCTTGGCGATCGTTCAAAGTTCTGGCTTTGGCGCATGATTGAAGCGGTATGTCGGTTAAAATAGACCCTCGGATATCAAGCAATGCAGGGTCGCTGCAGGGCCATGTTGGAAGATCTCCCGATTTGCCATCAGCCCGGTTTGATGAATGACGCTCTAGAGGCGGGTACCCAGCAGGCCGGAACCTTGGCCTGAACGTGAGAAGTGTGATAGAAACGCAGAGATTCACACGAGGTATTGTTCCCTTTACAACACTCGGACGAGACTGAGGTTTGAGAGCAGACTGGCTAGTGCCAATTCAAAGTGTGAGTCAAGGGACTGTTGAGGCGCACTACAGTTGGGGCAACCATTGAAACTGATAGGCTTGGCTCTGACGCAGGCAGGCTCCACGACATACGCAACGATACAGCTTGGCCCTCGCAGATCTTGATCATGGTCTCCGGTTCTTCGAGCACGAAAGCGAGAAATCGGCCAAAGAATGCCGGAACCAGGATGAGTACCTCTTGAAAGCGTTACCTCGCAGTTGTCTATGGCTTGCGCGGCCTGAGGTGGTAGACTCATGGCCAAAATATCGCATGACTATGCCAGAGAATCCAGCTCTCGATCACTTTTGAATCTCATTTCCTCCAAGGTTTCTTCTCGAGATCAGGAGCGTTTCTCAGTCTGAAGCCACTCAACACACACCGCCGTCTTTACAAAGCATGACCAACGTTTCCGATGATAGACCAGCCCTTCCACGACGTACTTGGGATGCAGCCACCCGTCGGACGAGAGACATGAATGTAACGGCAGCATCAATATCGAGTCTTGATCTTGTCTGGTCGAATACGTTTTGCAAGCCAACCTCGGAGCATTCCGCCCAGTAGCTGGATCGATCTTGCTCCTGCTTACGGGTATCTGCAGTTGATGACGCCTCTTTCTTCAACTCAGCTCGAGGACGAAGCAATCGTCGGAATCTCTACAGCTGCGTTTCCATCGGCATCCGGCTCCCTCGAGGCTTGCTTATTGAAACATCCGACTTGTGCAACCATAATCATTTAGCGTCCAAGTGCCAAGCTTGTTTACAATCAAGTCGCAAAGACGCGCCTGCACGTCGATTCTCGCTCGGCCGATGCTTTACAAGCTTCTGATGCAGGAATCAGGAAAACACACTCAGACGTAAAGGCGGAGGTCTGCCAAGTTTTACCTAAAAGGAAGGCCACAGAGCAGCTGCATTCACGACCAGTCGAGGGATAAACAAGTCCTGAGCTACTGCAATACACACGGCGCTAGCAGAAATACGTTGGAGCACGACAGAGGAATGCTACTTGGAGGCGCAATGAAACATTGCCTGTCTTGCGGACCGACGGTCCATCATCCAGTGAGGACACCGAAAGAGGCGTTCAAGATTTAGCGGGGACTGCCACCGTGCTGGAATCCTCGGAGATCAGATCCCCTCCAACCCAAGCCAATGGATGGAGAAGGGGAATGATCGACTTTGCATGATAGTCACGAGGAGTCTGGAGCCAAGATCTATTCCCAAGAGTCTGGATAGGAATATACCCATGCTCCAACAGCAAGCCGACCGAGCTGGCGGAAAACTCGAATTACAGTGGTCTGACACTTTGTCAAGCAATTCCCTGGAGCTGGCTGTGCAAAGGGCGTCGGTGTAGGATTGCAGTCGGCAAAGGCCGCCGACATGTGTAAGGCCGGCGCCGTGTCACTTTCCCGAAAGCTTTCTGCAAAGGTTTTCTTTGTCGCGGCACACGGCATGAGCCGTTATCATGAGCGGTATGTATGTATGCGCTCGGCAAGCTGTACGTGTATGCGAGGTGGGCGGCAGCTGGGCCAGTGAGGGGAGCAACAGGGCATGGCGGTGACTGTCGCAAGTTATGCTGTAGGTTGTTATAGATGAGCTGACGGGGAAAAGGACGCCTCGAGCGGAGTTCGTATTTTTTCGGCGCCACGAGCATGTCTGCGACAATGCTTGACGCTGTCCCTGAAGGCCGCAGCCCTCACCGCCCGCCGTCTGGCCCATGGACGTTACGCGACGGCGACGCGGGCACGTCATCCCGCAATATCAGCTGCAGCTGCAGCTGCCCAGCTGCCCTCGTGCGCTCTCTGCACGAGCCTCGACGTTTGCTCTGCTCCGAAGCACGAAAATGCTTCCTCGACCTCCCTTGTCTTCCCCACGCCCCCAAATTGACGCCAGCCCCGCTCAGCTTCATAATGGATCACTTCGCCGCCAGTCTTTGCATATCTTGCCTACCATACTCTCCCACGCTGGACTTGGGACATTGGATCTCTATTCGGCTCTCCTACTACCGGCTACCATCTATACCGTCTTTCCGGACTTGAGGTCAACACCATATCGAAATGCAACAATCACATCAATACCGTCGGGGCTCACCGCGTGAGATGGAAAAGACAATGCCGCTGTCAGAAGTGGATGGCCTGCTCGAGCCCAATCCAAACTACGCCCGGGTGCCTTTCAAAGACATTGTCATGACCATAATCTTTTTCATATCGATACCCTGGAGGTTTCTTTACTGGCTCGTCTACCGGATATCAAGAAGGTCCATCTCAGACCGACCACCATCTTTCCTGACTGACTGCTGGCGGTCATTTGCTCGGGCGTAAGTAAAAGTTTCTGAAAACACTCCACCTAGGACTGGACTGTTGCAAACTGCGAATGAGTATCCAGCTGAGCTTGTACCAGTGGCACCGCCAATCTCCCCATCACCACCACTCGCGCCCTCTTTCGCATGCCCGCGTCCACAATTCTCGAATCTCCCCGCTTCTCCTCTCTCACTCCCCGTCCCTGCGTACCCGTTCGGACGCCGCACTTTGCCGGCATGTGGATCGTCCGTGGAACACCCGACCCTGCCGACAGCGACGTGGTGCTTTTCGTACTCCACGGAGGTGCTTTTGTAGTCGGTGAGCCGACCATGAATGCTGTCACCATGCTTCGCATGGCCGAGATAGCCAACGAGCGAGGAACCAAACTCAGCCCTCCAACCAGCAAAGAGAAGAAACACGCCTCAACCAGTAGCACCTCGACCGCATCCACCGACACAGCCATTCCCGACCCTTCGCCTCTGACCCTCTCCATTTTCTCCCTCGACTACTCCCTCGCGCCTGAGACGCGCTTCCCGGCACCCATAGACGAGGCCGAAGCCGCCTACACATATCTGCTGCACAAGCTGCGCATTCCCGCCTCCAAACTCGCCATCTACGGCGAGTCGGCCGGCGCACACATTACGCTAGCGCTGCTGCTGCGAACGCAGCACACGCAGCCGCGGCCTGGCGCCGGCCTCCATCTAGTTGCCCCGTGGCTCAGCCTGCTAAACGGCGGCGCCAGCTTCGAGCGCAACCGGCACCGAGATACGCTTATCAAAGAGGCACTCGACTTCGCAACAGACGTGTATCTCGGTGGCGAGCGCGAGCGGGCCTCGGCTGCCGGACAGCTAGACTTTGGCGACGAGCTGGACGCCAATGTGTGGGGTGACGGGAACGGACAGCGGCCAACATGGGACGCGGTCCTGCCGGCGCGCACCTACGTCTCATGTGGCGGAGACGAAGTGCTGGTAGACGACGCGCTACGCTTCGCAGCAAGGGCACGAGCGGACGGGGCGGCGGTGGAAGTTGAGGTTGAGCAGGGCGCGAGCCACGCGTGGCAGGGCATGATGGATGCGTTGGACGTGCCTCCGTACTTGAAGATGCCGCCGGGCGAGGTGGTGCCGGTGGGGATGATGAGGGGGACGCGGATTTTGACAGAAGCTGTGCTGAGGGGCATGTAAGTCCAAGAGCATGGTTCTTGTACGATACTGAATGGAAGAGGGTAGATAGGTGTGCGCCAGGGGCGCTCTTGTACAGGCCTGGCTTGGGCACTCGCAAACATTTCTCTTGATCAAACCATTACCTCTGTCTTTCAATTCCTTCTCCCTCATTTAAGCGGCTCTTGATCGTCGTACCGAAGTCAGCGCAGACGAGGGAAACAGCTCGCTGTACCCTCAGCTGGACAGAAACTCGCACACCGAGCGCGACACGACGCAAAGCGCACCCCGCCCCCGATTCCAGTGTTTTATGAAAAAGGTTATGTAGGTCATTGTTCTGCTACGGACGACGCGCGCCGGCCGACGCGCCTATGTACCTGCTGCTCTGATGACATCAGAGGCGACTACACCAGAGCGGCCAGCCCTACCCACCTCCACCTTCCCACTTCCCACCGCGCGTCGAACGTCGAACGTAGCAAACAAAAAACCTCGAATCGCCGACCAATCGCACGTCGAGCGCGCGAGGCATGATCCACGCTAGCGCCAGATCGCGCCTGCCTGCCGCAACCGCGAAGGCAACTTCGAACGAAGCAATCGCAGAATCTCGAATTGCCGGCCAATCAGAGCGGGAGCGCAAAGAGGTCCAAGTGCCCGGATGACGTCGGCTCTTTCCTTGCGGTTGTAGGGGGGCTGGACTGGACCCTGGATGGCTTGAAGGAGACGGCGGATTGAGACGTGACGTGAGGTTGAATTGAAGCACCCCGCCGCCGCTCGACCTGCTACTTGCGGGGGCGCGGCAGACGCCAGCATCAATGACCAGACAAGTATACTACAATGGCCTCACATAATCACTCAGCCACAAAGCTTTCGGCGCAACTCCAAGATCTCCAGCTGCGGCATCCACCTCAGCACGTTGCGAAGCTCGCTGCTGTCACCGAAATGCGCTTGGAGGATGGCAACACAGCAACCAGCATAACATGTCGCTTCGGCTGAACGTGAGCCTGAGCCAGCCGCTGCGATGTGCCTGCGGGAATCGCTTATGGCTGTGAGCAGCTGAGTTGGTGAGTAGAGACACCATGCGCTGCCAACATGATTTCCACCACCGCGATGTCGTCACTGCCAGGACCGCATCTTTCAAACAAGTAGAATTGCAGTCAGGGTATTATAAACTCAAAGTCGAGCGCTCCCCAAGTCAACTATCGAAGTCGGCCAGGCAGCGGGGGTTGAGTGCCAGGAATTGTGTTACAGAATTGATGGCGAACCCGGCGTCTCGTTGCTCACTTTCCGATGGTTGGTGGTACCCCGTCTTCAATACCTGCGGCCCGTCAACATCGGCGCTCCGCTGGAGTAGTAGGCACTGCGACTCTTTGTGGCGGCAAGACGAGCACGCAACCTTCTTCTTGCTTGGGCGTCCAGGAGGCGAGTTGCCCGACTGCCCGCTCGCGGAACAGGTCACGCGCGTAAAACCGCCCTTTCTTCCATCTCTTCTCTTCCTCCCGCCGCCCCCCTTCGCCAACTCCCTCCCAAGCAACAGTCAACACACCTAGCCCTCCACCACGACCACCACGACCACCATCAAAGCCATCCCATATCCACAGCAGCCGACCAAACCGCGCCCAGCGCCAACACGCCCATAACGCCAACAAACACCCTCCTCACATCCGCCCTCCCCTTATCCTCCCTCCAAAACCCCGCCATGGCAATATCCACCCCAAACATGATGTTAAACCACACACCCCCCAGCATCGCCATGATGTGGCGCATCTCGCCATGCATATCGTGCAGCGCGCCCGCGACGACGGGCGCCAGCAGCATGATGAGTGCGGCTTCGACGAGTACGATGCGCGTCACGTCGATGCCGCTGTAGGAGCGGTGGGCGCGGTAGATGGGCGATTCGTCGATGGCGCGCGACAGCGTGCGCGTGCAGAGGTCGGGAAAGGTCGTTATGAGTCCCTGTGGCCCAGACCCGGAGGGGTTTAAGCGGCCGGGGAGGGAGACGATGGCGAAGGTGGCGCGGGCGCTGGCGCTGGCTTCTGGGTCGGAGGGCGAGGAGGAGGAGGACTTTTTGTTGAGGGGCTGGTGGGGCGGCGACGGGTAGAGAACGCGAGAAGGCAGCCCGGGTAATGCGATCGCGCTTTTGTGAGTGTGGTGGTGTTGTTGCGTCTTGTATCCTGCGGGATCCATGTTGCGCTGAGGAGGAGCGGCGGCGGAGGCAGCAGCGGAGGAGAGTAGAGGCATTGCGGGGAACCAGGCGGACTGGAAGAGGTAGGCGTACGCAGAATCTGAAATGAGTAGTCAACGTGCTTTTGTATTGGCCCTTGGGAGCCTTTGTTGGGAAGACAGGCCCGCGTGTCGACGACGTTACCATGGTTCGTCGGCGGTTATGTGACGACGTTGCGTGGCGCAGTCTGTGGATGGCCCTGATTTCGCCAATCCGTGTCGCAGAGTCTCGTGGGTTCCTGTCCTGCCCTTGTTCCCCTGGTTCTTTGCGCCGTTGGTGAGGTTGTAGAGGTCGAGACATCCTGGAGACTGGAGCCAGGGAGGGGCGACGTCGAGGCTTTGTGTTGTGTCTATGACGAGTATCGTCGAGGATTAGAGTCGAGGAAAACGTGGCGAAAGGCTGCCACGCTCGTAGAGCGACGAAATAATCTCAATGGTGAAGTGTTGCCGTTGCGCGCTGACGCCGTTACGCGGTGGCTCAGGCGAGCGTGTTCTGGTGCCGCCAAGTCATGGCGGGAATTGGTGCCACGATTACCACGACAAAAGGGTCAGAGAGTTGAAGGAGTGCAAAAACTTCAGGTTGCGGGTGCGGCAGCGGTGTGTTGGTTCGAAGTGACTGGCGGTCGGCGTGACAAGCGTGGACAAGGCGGGCGTGTGGGTTGAGCGCGGCCACCTCAACACCAAAAGACGGCATCAGCTACAACCCTAAGTCTGAGCCGCTTCGCACTGGGTGGTCGTCAGATGAGCCCGGAGCAGATGGGTGTGTAGGTGCTTGACCAGCTATATTGAAGTGAGCAGAGCTCAGAAAAGGGCATCTGATTGAGCGACGGATGGACGCGAGAAGCACAAATCCCTCAACCGCGAGACAAGCGCTGGCTTCACGATTGCGGGACCCTTGAGAGACGGACGAACCAGACGACGAGCGGATTTTGAAATCTTGAAGCCCGTGCTTTTGCACTGTGTTCAAAGTTGCTGGCGCCTGACCAGTGATGTCAATCCGGGGAGTCACAATGTTGGACCCTGAAAGCGACGGACCAACCACAGCGCGAGCGCAAAGCGGTCGGGCCCGTGCCCTCCAAAAATCTTGAAGTCCGCTACATTCGAAGTTGCAAAGTGGTGTCGATTTGGGAGGTGCGGTGTTGGACCCTGAAATCGACGGACCAACCACAGCGCGAGCGCAAAGCGGTCGGCCCGTGCACCTCACGAATCTTGAAGCCCATGCTTTTTCAGCTACGTTCGATGTTGTGGGAGGTTGGCCCAGTTGGGTGGTGAGGTCGAGTTGCGGGGTGGACGCCGTCAAGCGTGTACTTGAAGTACGGGCTGGCAGCAGACAGGCCATACACACATTCGTCTTGTCCAGCCCGACTGCCATGTCTACCTTCAGTCTGTCTTCAGAGCGTTGGACACTGTCGACGTGCTTCCTTCGACCAACAGTCTGATGCGTCGCCAGTTGACGTTGATCATCGGAGCCCGAGGTAAATCGCCGTCCACGTCTTGCCGACCTACTGCACCACCACGCAGACACCAAGCCAACACCTCGTCTTCCTCGCTCTTGAGTTGAACCCCACTTCGATATCATGGGCTGTCAAGAAAAAGCATTCGAGCGACTTCTCTCTTTACGAAACTTTAGTCAACAGCGCGACTTGCGCTCCCCAGCCGCTCAGAGTCAGCGCATACGAAAAGGAGAATTCAAGCGCGTCCATCCAGCAGAGAGTCGTCGATCCTACAACGATGAATGCCGCAGTCACAGCAGCGAAGCCCCAAGAAATCTTTCAAAAGGAACTCGACGACAGATGCTCTCGTGAGTCTTGCCGTTCTTCTCGACGGACTCTTGCTCCGTCCAGGTGTCCAGGACGAGGAAACGAGGGAACTCAAACAGAGAGGGTACAAACATCAAGAAAGGCAGAGTCAACGCCGCATAACCACGCAGTCAGCATCAATCAAGCCATCTAACACCGCCTGACAACCTCCACACGTCAATAGCCTCGCCACGAAGCTTACCCAACCCCACACACGCGCATCCTACAACACCGCCAAACGCCTGTCTCTCTGTCTCAGACGCACCGCACGCGGTCGATGCGGCTCCGCTCCCTGTGCGCCGCTCACTCGCGGCGTGCGTCCCCACCGCCCTCGCACCGAACACAGCATGTGCGACACCAAATCAACTGACAGCGACACGGTGCAACGGGGCGCGTCGGACAAGCGCACAGGAATAGACGTGCGGCTCGGCTGCGCGTGGGACGAGCGCGCCACACCGCCGGCGGCGACGACGCCATGGCAGACAGACAGGCGGTTGCCGGCCCGCCTTCTCGTGGTGTGGCTGCCTGACGGCGAGGCTGTGTGCTGTGTGCTGCTGCCGTGGCAGGTGGAAGACTGAGGCGGTGGGCCAGCCCAGCCTGATAAGTCCCTGGAGTTGGGCGATGCGTGTGATGGAGAGGCAGCCATACATGACGACGGAGATGACGGCGCGAGTCTCCCGCAAGATCGGAAGAAGGAGTAAGGGAGCGGCAGGGGTGACCCCCCGTTGCTGTGACGTCCAGACTCTGAAGCGAGCGGGGTGGGGCAAAACGGGAGAGGAGGGGGCGGGAGAGCTCCGGAGAGGGGGAAGGGGAAAAGAAAGCATGGCCTCGAGGCACGCAGTGACGCAGCGACAGCGCACCAACCACACCCGAGAAAAAGAATAATCAATGACGAGGAATGATTTTCCCGAACGCCGTAAAAGCAAAGAAAAATTCGAGGCAAGAACGCAGTCCAAGATGTACTAGCATGTCGCAATCATCGCAAAAAGAAAGCAGACCTACTTGCGTTTGGCCCTCGGCACCATGCCCGTCATCTCAAACAATTCAAGGCGAGCGGCGAGGATTGTCCGGATGACGCGCGCCCACCAGAGCATCCATCATGCGATGCCAAAACTCTAAGCTCCTCCATCTCCCTATCTCTCCTACTATTCAAAAAAGCGTATCCGTATCGGCCTACCACTGCCGCGGTACAGTGCAAAAAAGCTCAAGTAGCTCGGGATGCAGCGCAGCCGGGACGGGCGCCGAAATTGCAGTACGGGGGCGATACGTACCGTTGGGCGAGGAGCAGTACCGTGGTTGGAGTAGCAGTACCGGTGGGCGCGAGCACGTGGGGAGCGTGATAAGCATATTTTGAGGTGGTGAAGTTAGTGGGCGGCGGACGCCTGAGCGATCGATAAAGCCAGCGCCGCGACGAAACTTTGCGGAGAGAAATGAGACATGATGGGGCGAGTCAGGATGGAGGGTGGATGAGGGGTTGCAGTGGTTCAGTTGATGGTGATGGCGGTGGATTGAGCTGCCGGTGAGGTCTATCGCTGGGCTATTAGCACGGTACCGCAGTTGAGTGAGGGCATTTCCTGTCAGCCTATACGCCGGCAATACTTGGCAAACGCCCAGCATGAGATGGAGCGGTCATGGCGATGAGCGTGACTATTGTATGAGATGGTTTTCGTGTCGTTGAGAGAGGCGCGAGAATTGGGGACCACGACGTCGACGTGTTTCAGTTGGCAGCAGCGCATCATGACGTTCCTGGTGGAGCGGGTAGGCGGGAAAGGCTGAGGGTGGAGCAGAGCCACAGGCGCAAAAGTTGCAGCGTCGCGACAACCTCAGCCGTACTGCTACTCGCAGGGCCTGGCCGTGGGCGGGCCGAGGACCTGAGCTGAAGCATTCGGAAAAGTCGAAGCCGAAGGACATGGGCGGGCCAGTCGGGTGTCGTCCTGGAAGGAACGCAGGAGAAATCCAGGATAATTGCGTTTCTAGAAGGCGTCGTCGAAGCCATGATTGGCCGGCCATTGCAGCATTTTCTGCTCTCTCTGTCTAACGAAAACCCAGACGCAGCCATGTCTGAGAGTGTCTATTCTCGAACCGAGCTGAGGATCACCGCGCAACAAGGTTGGACGTGTCCATCTTTATCTAGCTTTTCTTCATGGTCAGCAAACGACGGGAAGCCGACAGGGGTAGTCCGACTATTGGCGATGTGCAATAAACACCGTGTAGACGACGCAGAGGGAGCCGTGAGAGCCACGTGGGCATGGTGATGAACACCCTCTCGGTGGTCCGTCCATCGGCACGGCACTTGGAAGACGCAATGAAAGACACCGTGATGTTCCAGTTGTTGTGAGCTAGGTAGTTGTAGGGAGCACCCATACCGCCATGGTCGCGGGTTAATTTAACGGAGAGGCACGGCTGTCGGCCACGCGCACCAGCTGCTGGACTGACTAGGAACGGTACGCTTCACGTCGCACCGCAACACAACACAGCTACCACAACACCATCCACCAGCCTCTCTCTGCAATACAACTCGTCGTCCTCTGACCGCCCGTCGACAACAACCTTCGCCCTCTCCTCTCCTTTGTCTCTGCCAAAATCCCCCCGTCTCTCGCCCCCACGCCCATCCACAATCTTCGCCGGCTTTAATCTGCCATTGCACCTGATCGACACGGGGATTGCACCACTCCGCAAAGACCCTTTTGCTGCCCCTCGCCTCAAATTGCTCGCCGCTCCCCGAGTACGCTCCCTAGAATCAACGAGCTATCCGATAGCTATTATTCGATCCTCGCCCAAGACCAAGACTGTTTGTTCCTCTGTCCATCGCCAGACCAAACAAGACGTCCGTTGTTGCTGTCGCGTATGAGCCATGCCGTCGTAGCTCCACTCGTTTGCATAGCATCAACGTCGTCATTATCTTGGATCGCCCTCGTCGTCGCCCTTTTTCCTCCGATTGACCACCGCCGCTGCGAATTCGGGCACCTGTGCGACGGTTGCGTCGCGACTTTCGATACTTCTTTTCTTCCATCTGCCATTGGTGAGTCGCCAGCCGTTGCAGACCTGTCTGAGCCCTACAGCTGGGCTGACTTTCGACCAAGCTTCTTGAGACTCGCATCGCATTCCTCCAAACGCCATGTACCGACAGCCGACTCGGGACCGCCAAGGTGACAGCGAGCGCGCCTCCCTGCGCTCCAGCCGACCGGGCAGCGTCAGTAGCGACCACCAATCCATCCTGTCTCCATCGTCGACCGCCTCCTTGCTCGTCCCCGCCCCTTGCGAGCCTCCGCCTGCATACGTCGCCGTCGCCGCTGCGTCGCAGATTGTGACCGACCACCAGAACGCCAAGGTTATAGACGAGTTGGGTCCCGCCGCCGACCCTGTACCCGCCGAGTCGGCGCGCGTGTCCGAGGAAGCGCTGTCGCTGCTCAATTCCTTTCTCGATGCGTTGATTTATTCGGTCCTGGGTACGGCCAAGTCGCCCAGTATCACCGCAATAAGGCCGGCTATCCTGGACGTACTGAAGCCCCGGCTGGCCCGCGAGGCCATGTCTACGGCTGATGATGAACTTTCTGGGTTGCTGGCGGGAGACGAGGACGAGGAATTTCCAGAGGGGCAAAAATGCACCGACTTCGCCTTGGATGCCGTCTTTGCGCGCACGCGGTCGCGCATCATGGTGTACACGAGATTAGGCGAGCTGGAAGATGAGGATGAGGAGCGCTTTCTCGCCGAAGACCAGGACTCTGATGACGATCTTGATGGTGTCCCGCCTCACGAGCGAAATCTCGTGTCCTGGGCCGCTGCCATTTTCCTCACGTCCGTTGTCGAATACATTGCCGAGCAAACGCTCGTTGTTGCTGGTCAAGCGGCGTTTACTCGCATTCGTAGCAAGAGAAAGCGTTCAAATGCAGGGACGACTGTCGACGAAAATGAGCTGGAGAGGGCCATTGTTTACGAACACGACATGGAAAAGGTTGCGCTCAACTCAGCGCTGGGCCGTCTGTGGAGGACCTGGAAAAAGGCCCTTCGCTCGCACAATCACCCCCTCGCTTCCCCAGGATCCGGTCGCAGCTCGTCGCATTCGTCTCTGTTCCAAAGTTTCCATGGGTACCGACGATACAGTACGGGTAACGCGCAAGACGCGCCAGGCGCGACTGCTTTAACCGAGGAGTCGGAAAAACCTCAGCCTGACTCGACTGCAGGCGCTCAAATCAAGGAGAGTAACGGCGACGATAAACCCCGGCAGCCCGATGTGCGCGAGTCGGCAGCCGCCAAGAGATTTTTGGAGGATGCCGACAGGGAAAGCCAAAAGCGTAGTGCGGTTTTAACTCGCCCTACGAGTTGGCTATTCACCCCTGGCCGCGGTCAGTCGGCATCCCTGGTGCGCTCCCGTTGCAGCTCCATGCCGTCATTGCAGTTGAAAGCCATTGAAAAAGAAGCTCTCGCAAAGGCGCAACAGAAGCAGCCGGTGCCGGAGACTGCTGATAGTTCACCCAGTCCATTCGTCACCCCAGCCGAGTCAGCGTCAGACTCCCAGGACCAAGTGGCGCCTCCCAGGAATCAAGTGTCCAAGGAAGAAAAAGAAAAGGAACGCAGGCGTCGCCATAGTGTAAAGCCTGCCCCGTTACACATTTCGACCTACAGCACCTTGCAGGCATCGTTCCCCTCGCCGCCTGTAGGCACTCCAAAAAGCCTGTTTCGTGACCAGTCGCCCATCAAGGGTCCAGAGGGCAGACCCGCCGCCATGGAAACCAATGGCAAGTGGACATTCGCAAGACTGCTTCTTGGCTAACGTGATTGGACAGGATCTACAAAAGTGCTGTCGTCTAGAAGCAGCCGGTCAAACGTCTCTGACGGCAAAGAAAGGCCTGGCATGTCAGGAACAGTGTCAGAGAAAAAGGGTTCGAAATGCCGCATGGAGAGTGGCCCAGGAAAAGCCGTCTTTTTCGACGCGCCGGAACAGAACAGGTCGCACCTGCGGCATGGATCAGCGGATAGCCAGGTCATTGGGCTGGCCAAAACCTCGGATCTGGTCTTGGCTGCTCCACCATCACCACTCCCTCCAAGCGGCGAAATGGAAGACTCGGCTCCAAGGGAAAACTTAAATGGGAGGCAGCATGTTGCAAGCTTGCCCATGGGTAATGTGTCGGAAGGCCAAGTCATGACAAAGGTCGTCGAGGACAGGGTGTCGCAGCCCGGATCTAACTCTTTCAAGCAACCTGGAGAATGCACGCGCGAAGGCAGTGGAACACAGCCGACCAACGCGCGCCCCGCGACGAGCTCCACGCCTGGATTTCAAAATGCTACAAAGCCACCGTCGCTGTCTGGTACGTCGTCTCACACCCGTGAAAGCGCTCCCTCGCGCAAATCCCAAGAGAGTTCGAGAAGCCGCAACCGGGTTCCTTCAGGTTCGGATCAGGGCGTCGAGCGCGCAGGCCTGCAACGAGTCTCGTCGGTTTCTTCTTCGTCTGCACCATCCACCCACCACCAGTCTCGAGGTTCCGAGTCGAGCATTGTCTTTGGCCGGCAGCGCGGCAAGCCGACGCGCGTGTCGGACGACGATCGCACGCGGGAATTCGACGCCCAGATTGCACAAGCGGATACTGTGTACTACACGCTGACCCCTGAGCGCATGCGCGAAGTGAGCGCGAAACCTGCCGCAGAACGAGCCACCTCCGAGGCCCAGAAGCAGTCTGGAATCGCCAACGCGCCTGCCAAGGTTACCGTGTTTCCCCGAATAATTGATCAAAAGCCGCCCTGGTTACCTGGCCGTTCCAACTCGTCAGTCGCATCCAGCAAAAAAGGAAGTGTGAGTCTCCCGGGCCGTCGTGCATCCGACGACAACGACAAGGAATCCAAAACCCGCCGTCCAATACCTGTAAATGAAGGAGCCAAAGTTTTCTCACGCCTAAGGCAGTTACCCAGAGAGCCACGAGTGCAGACGGATCCGACCTTTGACTTGCGCGACTTTCTCATGTCAACAACTCCCAGCGGCCCCCGGATGAAACCTATCGACACAACGCTCTCGAACCGTTCCATGTCTGACACCACGACTCGCACGCCGACCTCGACCACCGGCAACGTCCTTTCCAAGTCAAGCAAGAGCTCCGCAAACGGTTCAGGACCCGCTTCGCCATTTACCAGGAGGCAAAGCAAAGACAGCATGCCTCCGCGGAGCAGCCACAAAAAGTCCAACTTGGAGCCGCGCAATGCTGCAGGCCCAAGTCACATTGACAACGACCTTATTGACCTCATCCGCCAGGGACCACCAGCACCACCAGGAGAAAACCGCATCCCACGCGCCATAGCACCTTTCCGCGACACCATGGACTCGGATCAGTTGGAAATGTATGCCAGCACAGTGCCGTCACTTTCTGACTCTCATCAAACGAGCGACTCGCGCAGCGGTCTGCTCCCTCCCATCCCCACTGCGCAACCAGCCTTTTCTGGTGAACCGCAATTTCTGACGGGCGGCTTTTCTGAACCCGAACCCGAGGGAATGAAGCGTAATCGTCCCAAGAAGAAGCTCGACCCATACGCCATCCCCGACGATGACGACGAAGAATTTGCAGAGGAGGAAGACCTCACTGCACTGCCAGGAAACGGCACTCCCAAGAAGCCTCCCGGTCGTCCACGAGAAGAGGAGCAATCTTTGGCCGACTTCCTTGCCAGCGAGCCCCCGCCATCGCACTTGACGGACAACCACAAAACTGAGCCCTTTATGCTCAGCAACGACACAATGCGCGCCATCCGCTCCGGTGCCCCCGCGACGCCCGCTTCGGCCAACGGCATCCGCAACCAACGCCACTACCAAAATCCTCTCGCCATGTCACCACCCATTCCCCCGCCCTCCTCCTCCTACTCCCAACACACCACCAGCGGGCTCTCCTTCTCCACCCTCAACCAACACTCGCGCTATGACTCTAACGGCACCATCACCGCCCCGCCCCTCCGCCGCCCGCTCACCTCCGCCACCACGGCCACAAAGCGCAGCCAACACCCACCGCGCGACGCGCGCCTCGTCGACGACGACCGCGGCGTGCTGACCGAAATGGCCGACTTCCTTCGCTTCTCGGGGCCCCCACCCAAGAGCAAGAGCGACGCGGCCGACGCCAAACCCATGCCCTTTGTCAAAATGGGCCGCGACGGCGCGCTCATCGAGGTTGGCCCCGTCAGCTCTACCGAGCTGGGCGGTGAGGTCAAGGACGTGGATGCGAGCGAGTCTAAGGAGAGTGTGGGTGGCCCTGTCAAGGAGCGCAGCAAGTGGGGCCGTGGCCGCTTTTGGCGCAAGGGCAGTAGCGCGTCGGCGGGCACCGCCGCGTCGACTGCTGCTGGTCATTAACTGAGCGTGAGGTAAGGGGTGAAAAGATGGATTCGGCGTTTGGCTATGGAAGCCCTGGTGAGGGCTTTGGGTAACACGGCGGACGGAGTTGGGAGATGTTTTCTTGCTTTTGCGTCGCGGAGACGGGCCGCTTGCGCGCTGCGGCTTTCCTGATGGGCGAATCGTCGCCCATGACACCTACATCTACACCACACGGCATGTGTCATGTCATCTGTTTCCTTCTTTCTCGTTCCTGTTCTTCACATATACGTCCCTGTCTCTCTTTCACCATCTCCTTGGGCTTTGCCGTCATCCCCATCTTGTTCCGTCTCTTTTACTCATCTCTCGTACGACACACGTGTACTCATTTGTACTGGAAAGATACCAAGCTCGTCCGTCTTGTCGTAGTTTCTGTTTTCTTGATTTACTTCATGTGCTTCTTCGGCTTCTCTCTGTACGATCGATTTCTTGTCACTTGGCTTGGGGGTATTTGGGTCATGGATGGTGAGGTTTGCGTGGACTGGGGTAGTGTAATGCTGTCGACGTAAAATATGTAGCGTGGTGTAGTGCAAGTAAAGGCGGAATAAGAAGATTGGTGGCGTGGCTAGGTTGGAAGGGGTCTGGCTGGCCGTTTGCACGTCCATCTTGTCTCTTTTCTCTTCTCGTGTGATGATGGTGAATGGCACAGATGCTCAGTTCGTGGTGTGGCTCACCACCACCACCACCCCAAAACAAACGCCGCTTCCCCTCCATCATCTGTTTTCTGTCGCCCATACGGTGCGCGCAAGGCATGCGGCCTGCTCGAGCAGAAAGACACACAAAGTGCGTTGGTTCGTTCGGCCAGAACAACCAGGAAAAGACAGAAGACAGAAGAAGCGCCCACACAGAGTACACAATGATGCAGAGCTTTTCTCCCAGTACACTTCTTCGGACACTGCGATCGGAGTGTCGGCTGGAGCACTGCTGCTGCTGCTGCTGCTGCTGCTGCTGCTGAGAGAACAGCAGGAGGAGGAGGGGAGGAGTGGTTTTTATACCTCCACAAGCGTCGAGCTGGTCACGAGGAGAGAGTCTGCATGTGTTAGGGTAGCGCTACTTGTGGTAAGTAGACGAATGCGTGGCTCCATAAGGTACCCCAACCTACCTACGCCTTTGTCTCTTCGTGCTGCTGCTCATCACCACGCAAAGACGCCCGCTCCTCCCCCACCATCCATCCCACTCAGAGCACGCGCGCAAGCAGAGCCCGCTATCGGGTCAATCGGCGAAAGAGTGCGAAAACCAAGCCGACCCACAAAGTATAGGTATTCAAGGAAGGAGGGGGAGCCCGCAAAGAGTGCTGGGTGTTGCTGGGTTTCCTCGGCTCCAAGTAGATGGTGTTATTGGTTGTGTGCCTGGCTGGCTCGCTGCGGGTTGCTTTTGTTGACGAAAGAAAGAGAGGAGGGAGAGGTTGGGGGGAGGGGGTTTTGTAGCTTTTGGAGGAGAGGAGTACATGTGGGGGGGAGGCGTGCAGAGGGGGAGTGCTGGATGTGGTAAGTGGATGGATGGGTGACTTGACAGACACCTATGTCTAACTGACTATCTCATGGTGTTGCTCATCACCACGCAAAAACGCCGTTTCTCCTCTTACATCAATCACACTCACAGTACGCGCGCAAGTGGATCCGGCAGTCTCACTAATCGGCGAAAGAGCGCGAAACCAAGTCAATCCACAAGTGGTTGGAGAGAAGACAGAAGGGCCAGCAGGGAGTCAGACGAGCCATTTTTGTTGAACACTGTCGCCGCCGCCGCCGTTGCTGAGAGGAGAGGAGAGGGGGAGGAGGGGGGTTTATATATTTGGGGGGGATAAGCAAGCAGGTCCCGGGGGAGGGAGGCGTGCGGAGGGGGAGTGCTGGATGTGATGAGTGGACAAATGCGTGACTCAACACCTTGAACTATCTTTTCCCCTCTGAGTGTTTTCCGTCACCGTCCGCAAATGCTACCCTTCTCCACTATTCATGATGCTTATAGCAGCGCGTGCAAAGAGAGCCCACTATCTAGTTGATCAGCAAAAGAGCACGAAAACCAAGCCGACCCTTAGAGTAGAGGTATTCAAGGAATGCGAGAGGAGCCCACAAAATATTGAAAGTGCCATTGGACTTATCAACAGTCGGTTGGCTACGTTGCACAGTCAACCGGCTAGACAATGCCGCTGCTGCTGAAGAAGAGGCGGAGGGAGGAAGAAGGAGGAGGAGGGATTATAGCCTTGAAGGAGAGGGGTTAGGTCACGGGAGAGAATGGCGTGCTTAATGCTGCCTCCCTGCTGTGGTAAGTGGACGAGCAGGTGACTTGACAGACGCTCAAGGCCGCCTTACTAACTTCTATTGTTTTTGATCACCACGCAAAAACGCCGCTCCCCCTCCATTATTAATCGCACTTGCAGCACAGCGAGCAGACAGCGTCTATGGTTGATGGTCTGCGCGAAACGACCAGGCTAACAAAGTCGAGAAGTTGGTCCGGATCGCGATGAGAAGACAGACGGCCAACAAAAGTTGTGATGAATTCTGAAGTGTCTCCTTGCAGTGAATTGTTTTTAAAGTACTGGCTGGCTACTTACTGCCACCGTTGCTGCTGCCGTTGTTGAGGAAAGGAGGAGATGTGTGTGATTTTTATACCTCCGGGAAGATGCAAGCCACGGGGGAGGGAGGCGTGCGTCAAGGGGAGCGCTGCTTGGATACTTGTCGTGGCAAGTGGTCGCGTACGTGTGACTTTTTAGACCCCCGTAACAGGCGGACTGTTTGCCCGTAGTATTCTTCATCAACGTGCCAAAATACTGCGGTCCATATACAGCGCTTGCAGCACACGCACGCAAGCAGAGTCTAGGTATGGTCCAATCGATTGGCGAAAGAGAACAAAAGTCATAAGAACTTCTCGAGGTAAGTGGTGGCGACAGACAGGGAAGCACGCAAAGAGTCAGAGACTCTAGAACTGGAAAGGCTGGCTGGTTCGAGACTGCCACGGTGCGGTTGCTGAGGAAAAAAAGGAGAGGGGGAAGAGGGCAGGGAGGGGCATTTTATACCTTCAGAAGGATGTAGGTCATGGAGGGAGGAGGCGTGTGTTCGAGGGGCTCCTTCCGCTCGTGGTATGTCGGCGCCTGACTAAATGCTCCAGGCTGCCTTGCTGACTTTAAGTCTTTCTCATCATGTCCACCAACGCTGCTCGTCTCCCTTGTCCCTTGACACTGCTGCTACCAGGCAGGTCGATAGAGGCTATGGTCCAGTTGATTAGCGAAAAGGAACAAAGTTCCAGTCGACCTAAAGATGGCTGGAGAAAAGACAGGAGAGCCAGCGATGAGTGTGATGTCTCCTTCCAGTGAATTGTTCTGTATACGCTGGCTAGATACTCGGCACTATCGCCCCTGCTGTTACTGATGAAAGACAGAAGAGGATGAAAAAGGTGGGAGGAGGGGCTTTTATACCTTCAGGAGTACTGAGCAGGTCACCTGGGAGGCAGGCGTGTGATATGGACCTAGCGGTACGTGCGGGTCGTGGTAAGTGGACGTGACACCACGCCCGAGGCTGGTTGACTGACTGACCGAGATCTAGTGTTTCCCGTCATCGTGCTAAAATGCCGCTCCTCCTCGACTTTCAATCGCGCTCAGATCATGCGAATAAAGGGCCCTTCTGGCCAGTTTACTGACGAAAGAGAATGAAGCAACAAGTAATGTGCTAGGGGATGGTAGTCGCAGTCAGGAGCGCCCACAGACATGATCACGCTCTAGTAATCATTGTTTCGGAAGGCTGACTGATTGGGGACTGCAGGTGTGGTTGTGGACAGAGGAGGAGAGGGCTTTTAAACCTTCCAGGAGTGATGAGCAAGCAGGTCACTTGGAAGAAGAGGCGTGCGTCAGATTCGGCGGTAGAGCTACCTGTCCGCTTGTTGTGGCAAGTGGACAGATGCGTGACTAGGAACTGGCTGACCGAGTGGCAATATTGCTTTTCATCATCTAAGGATGCTGCTATTCTTTCTCACTTAAAGTGCGACAGGATTGATGCAGGTGGAAGCTGTTGTTTAGTCAGACGGTGCAAAAGCTCCAAGGCAAACAAAGCTAGAACATCCGCAGGCAAACGAAGACAGACGGCAAGCAAAGAGTGAGTTGTTGTTTGCTTCCAGTACATGCATTGGAAGAAGTGCTGACTGGGCACTCGCCACCGCCACCGCTGCTATGAATGAGAGAAGAGAGCAGAGAGTAGGTGGGCTTTATATCCTTAAGGGGTGACGAATCAGTTACTGGGGGCGCCGTGCGTCAGACTCAGGGGCAGCGAATCTGCTTGTTGTGGTAAGTGGACGGGTATGTGGCTAGATCGCTGCCGTGACAGGCTGATTATCTCCACAGCCTCGACCTTCATCGTCATAGTAGACTGCCGCTAATCTCCCTTCGCCCTTGATGCTGCTATTACCAGGGAAGCAGACAGGTCCTGCAAGCTGCCCGGCGCGATGGCCTACGCGAAATTTCCAGGACCAACAAAGTCGCGAAAAGGTCTGGTACTGAGGCGCGGAGCGAAGATAGACGACCAGCCAAAAGTCAAAAGCCTCGTAGGAGCGTTCTTCCAGTAACACTTGTGGGCGAAGTGGTATGCTGGCCCACACTGCCGCTGCTTCTGTCATTGAACCAAGAGGACAGGAGCAGCAGGTAGGCGGCTTTATACCTTCTGGAGTGATGAGTAGGTCACATGGGAGGGAGGCATGCGTCAAGATTGAAGCTGGGTGTCCACTTTTGTGGTACGTGGGCGCATAAATCCACGGCTGAAGCTGTGTTGATTTTGGATCTCTCTCATTGTCATGGCACAATGCCCCTTGTCTTCTTTCCTCACGAGAGGACGGGAATAACGCTGGTGGAGCTCAAGGGTCGGTCGGACTGCGCAAAAAGGCCGAAACCAACAGAGCTTGAATTGACGAAGGACTAAGAGAAAACAGGCGCCCAGGCAAGAGTACGGTGTAATATCCATGTCTGCTTTCAGTACTTCAATTGGGACGATTCTGTCACATGAGAAGCCGGGTGAGCTTGTCACTGAGATAAAGGGAGAATTGTAGATGCTTTTATACCTTTGAGAGTGATGAGTGAGTCAAACGGGCGAGACGTGCGTCAGACTCAGAAGTAGCGCTGCTTAGGGTAAGTAAATGCGTGATTCCACGACTGAGGCCAACCAATTGACTGGCAATATTCGGTATTCCTCATGGCCATACAATAATGTTGCTCTCCTCATTTATTACACTTCGGCATTGATGCACGCGAAAGCCACGGCTTTGTTGGAACGCAAACCATCAAAGTTTAAACTGTCCGAATGGCGAAGAGAAGACAGACAGCGAGCCAAGAGTACGAAATTTTGCTGGCTTCTTCTTCCAGTGCACCAACGCAGAAAAGCTCTTGGCTGACTGGCTGCCGCTGTTTCTAGGAGAAGAAGGGGGCGCAGTGGTCTGCCTTGATACCTTTCGAGAACCGAGCAGGTGGCAGGGGACACAGGCGTGTATCAGGGGTAGCATCGCTTGTGTCAGTGAGGGACGCGTAACTCCACGCTTGAGTCTGACCAACTGACTGGCAATATCTCTCATCATCATTCAAAAACGCCGCTAATTTCCTCACTCGCATGACATCCACGCAGACTGAAGCTATAGCGGTTTGGTAGTAATGCAAGCAAACCGACGGAGTTTGAAGTACTGGAAGGTGAAGAGAAGACAGGGCCGGCAAATTATGTGCTCAGCGTTGCATTTCTTTTCCAGTTTGTCGCTCTATTGGAGAAACTTGCTCGCTACCCAACCCCGTTGTTGTTGTTGTTGTTGGTGAGTAAAGAAAGAGCAGAGGAGAAGTGGGTGGTTCTTATACCTTGCGAGATTCGAGCAGGTCACGAGGGCAGGCGTGTGCCTGGAGAAGCAGCACTGTTTCCCGCGGAATGTGTCCATATCATAAGCCGATGCCATTTTTGACCGCCATCCAAAAAACGCCGCGTCTTCATTGTCAACGCTGAAGCAAAATTTCAGGAGGGCTTGAGGCCGGGTCAGACTGCACAGAAGCAGCAAGGCCCTTAAGTATATTCCGAAGGTCGACGAAGTAAAGAAAGGAGAGCACACAAACAGTCGACTTGCCGTTTGCGTTCCTTTCCAGCCTTGAGCTTTCTTTGAACTGGGAGGCTGGCCACAGGATGCTGTGGAGAGAAGAGAAGGGGAGTGGAGGTGGTGGTTTTATACCTTTCGAGAATCGACCACGCCCGGTGAGAAAGCTGTTTGCGTTGCCTTGAGGGAGACGCGTGACTTCACATCCAGGTCTGACCAATGGACCAGAAACCTGCTACAACACTGTGCGAAACCGCTGCGGCTCTTCTGCATCGCGCTTCCGGCGCGCTTACTGGCACATTTTGCAAAGCGTTGACGCAAACGCGAAAGTCTGTACTTGTGGAAGCGCAGGAAAGCCAGTCAAGAGTTCGATCATCGAGAACATTGGTTTTCCAGTCGGTCGCTGGCATCGCGGGACTTTTTGGCTGCTCGCCGCCGCTGCTGTCTCCGAGAGAAAAAAGATGAGGGGAGAGAAGAAGATGTGGCTTTAACACCCTGCGAGAGTCGAGCAAGTCACGAGAAAGCTGTTCCGATTGCCTTCAGTGACTCAGTGAGAAAGTAGTAAGTGAAACGTAGTAAGTGACCCCTGCCTCTGCGCCTGGGGCTGACCGCTGACCAACTGACCGTCAACATTTCACATCACCATTAAACAACGCCACTCCTCATCCATCATTTATTGCGCTCACAGCACGCGTGCTAATACAGCCTATGAAGCGTTTGCACACACGCGGAAAGTCCAGGTAGTCGTAGGAGAGCGGAAAGTCTGCCGTGATTTCCAGTATGGCGCGTCCAGGTGTCAATTCTGGCCGACTGTCGCCGCTGTTGTTTAAGGGAGGAAAGGAGGCGAAGGATGAGTGGGTTTTATACCTTTCAAGAAGACAGACGGTACACGGGGGAGCGCTCGTGCCTAAGGGGCATAGCTGCTTGTCGCGGGATACCCCTGAGTAGGATCCAGTGCTGTATTCCACCACCATTCAAAAAGATCGGCCCTTCTTTTACAGACACAGCCGTCGCTTTGGCTCTGCGATGTGGACGATAAAATAGGGACACACAAAGAGTGCCTTCTCTTTGGCTTCGGATCCCAGTGATCTTTCTGTAGCTGCATTTGAGAAGACGTTGAAGGCTCCCGTCGTTTGTGAGGAAAGAAAGAGGAGTGAGCGGAGGGTGGGTTTTATGACTTCCGATGACAGAGAGCTGGTCACACTAGAGGGTGCGTGCTGAAAGGGGTTAGCTGCCTGCCGTGGCAAGTGTGTGTTCCACCAGCTAGGATCATGGCTCATCACCATAATGCCGCGTTTCCTCTCATTCTTGACACACCCAGGCCGCACGTGGGACCTGCAGAGCGATTGACAAGCGTGCGCAGACAAGAGGTTTGAAAGGTCGACAAGAGGCTGGAGAGCCCACAAGTCTCAGTGTTCGCGTGTTCGTCTTCCTGTACCAGAAGAAACAGGCGCTTTGGAAGGTTGATTGGATGCTTCCATTGTGGCAATAAGAGAAGAGTCGGAGGTGTGGGCTTTATACCTTTGAGGACGAAAGAGCATGTGCTCTGGAAGGACGAATGCGAATGGAATTAGAAGAGGAAGTGACGCCTGTCGTGGCAAGCACACTCCCAAGTCATCAACTGATGCTATCTCTCACCGTCATCCTGCTGCGCCTTTCTGGACTTCGCTCTCTGCGATCTCGTCGAGGAAGAGCGGAGGAAACAAGGCTCACAAATTTGTCCTGAGTTAATGAAGCAAGAAGCCCGGAAAAGAGTCGCGCCTTCTTCCAGGTGTTTCTTCCTATCCGATGCTGGAAGGCCGGAAAGCTGGCTTGATGGAAGAGATGGGAGTGACAGAGGTAGGCGATGTTCAGATTTTTGGGGAAGGAAGGGCACGTACCCGGGAGGTCACTTGCGTATAAGAGGAAGGGACGCCTGTCGCGCCAAATCTGCGGACAGGACATGAGCTAGTGCGGCGTCTCGTCATTGTACAAAAACAATGCCGCATCGTACTTCCCCTGCGACAGTCACACAGTTTGTGGATCCTCCGCGGGGTTTGCAAAGCATGGACTAGCGCTCACAAAAACGTAAAATGTGCCATCATGGAAGTCCCACAAGGAGTATGTGTGATTGTGTAACCTTCTCCCAGTTTAGGAACTGCCGTTGCTGTTGCTGTTGCTGTTGCTGTTGCTGTTGCTGTTGCTGAGAAAAGAGGAGGGTAAAATTAGGTTGGATTTATACCTGTCAGGAGAGAGTAAGCTGTTCAAGGAGCATTTCCCCGGATTAAACGTGTGACTCGGCAGACGCATGTGACTCAGTGATTGACTGACTGATTGACCACCCGCGTACTGACCGTCTGCGTATAAAGGAACGCAAATCGCCTCATCTTTCTTCTTGGTCAGAGCAGTGTGTTCGCTGTTTGTTGCGTTCTGCACAGACGACATGTACTCTTGGGTGGAAGAACTGGCGAGTGAGATCGACGCAATTTGGTTTTGGCTTGCGTCGCTGGCTGGCTACTGCCTCCCCTCTGGCATGTCTGTTGTTTTCGGGACGCTGAGACTATCGTTGCTTCTGGTGTGTGCTGCTAGTCCTTATGAATTAATGATGCCGCTTGAGATCAGTAGTCGTTGCGGTCATTTCATGCACTTGGTGAGTGCGGTTCTGGAAGTTTGGATCCTGCAAAAGCGGCAAAGAGTCTGGAGGGGAAAAGTGATTGTGGGCGGTAGGAATGTCCATCCAAGGCCGGCCCACAAGAAGTCCCCAGAAATCCAAAGGTGGTTCCTCCACAGTCTGTTGGAACCAATTTGCAAGGATATGCGCGATTGTCGCACTCTGATTGATCACTGAAACCGGAGCGAGGAGCGGTGGTCTTTATACCTTCAACGCGCGGTCAGAGCAGGGGAATGCGTCGGGAGAGGCGTGACGTGTGACTTACCGCGTGATTAGCTGGATATGCTGGCTCGGGAAGCCGTGAGATACAAAAGGAAGTCGAGCCCCGCTTTCTCTTCTAAGTCTGAGCAGTGTGGTCGCGGGTAGCGGCATAGCCGAAAAGACACGAGTGGAACTGTGAGGGGAGCTAGTACTTTACGATCGGCATACTTTGGTTTGGGTTGGAGCCAGCTGCCTGATCCTCTGTAGTCGGCTTGATCTGGTTAACGTCTGAAATCTGTCGATAGTGAATGCTGCGGGTCTTCGTAGCAGAATGATGATGTTTGTTGTCATTCAAAGTCCTCCTGTATGCGCTCAGAGAGCGTTCATTCCCATCGTCAGCCTCATCGACGCAAAGGTTCAAAGTCATTTTGCGTGTGTCCAAGGAGCATTCGTGCACACCGACTGCTCCATCTGCGAAGAATTTGAAGTCCTCTTGCACACTATCAGGGGGCATTCATGCGGCTCGCCGACTCCATTGACGCAAAAATTCAAAGGATTTCTGCATGCGCTCAAGGAGCATTCATGCCCACCGCTTTCCCCGTCTGCGCGAAAATTCCAAGTCCTCTCGCGTGCTTCCAGGGAGCATTCATGCGTCCCACTCCGACCTCAGCCTTTTCCCTTTGATTCTGTTAGCTTCTTCACCACAAATCTCCTTATGCTCTCTTGATTTCTTCTCCCAACCCATACCTTCATGTGATAAATCCAAGTTCGGATGGTCCTCGTGCTTCCCAAACGCACACCTTCTGAAGATTCCGAGTTTGGATGGCCCTCGTGCTTCCCCAAACCACACCTTCATGTGAAGATCCGAAATCGGATGGTCCGAGCGCCTCATTGGCCGGTATATATATTCTCCCTTCTGCCCTCCACCTTCGGTTCTTCATCCGCGGGAGTGTCTTGACGAGACGTCACGAAGAGGCCAGGCGAGACTGAATTCCTTGGACATGCTACTGGGAGTTTTCTTCTCGACAGCCATCGACATACTGGGATGGGAAGAGTACTGCTGCTCTGCACTTTTGGGAGAGGAGTGTTGTGGGAGTTGGAGGTTTGATAGACGTGTAAGATGGGGCGACAGGTTGAAGGGGTTGTATCGTGGTGATTTCTAGCGTGATAACATGATGAAGGACACTACTGTCATCTCCTGGATGGTCCGTTGTCAGATCAGAGAGCCGCCGATCAAGACGGAAAGAGTGGTGCATTCGCTGCCATCGCTACAACTTCAGTATTACAACAGGACACACATGCTACCACAAGCCCAGCCAAGCACACTCACAAATCGCCCCAATGTTTCCTGACCAACTCCGACCCCTTCTCTCCAATCATAAACACCGTCCCAACGATGTTGACGTCGGGAAGAACGGGAATGATACTGCAGTCAATGACGCGCAAACCATCGACGCCATAAACTTTCAGTTCAGGATCGACGACGCCGCCGTCCTTCTCGGGCAACATCTGCACCGTTCCCGATGCGTGCCAGTTGGGAATCGTGTTCTCCCGAACGTACGCCAAGATGGCCTCGTCGTCATCGTCGGCGACGGCCGGGCCCGGCGACACTTCGCCATGGTTAGGCCCAACTGTGTACTGGGACATGCGCGGGTGGGCGAGGATCTTGCGCAGGTATTTGAAAGAGGCAATGGCGATTTTCTCATCGGTTTTGTCGGCGTAGTACTGGGTTTGGTCAGTGATGTTCATTACCAGTGTAGGGATGAGGGACTTGCGTTGGGATTGACGAGAGGAAAGTCGCCCATCGACTTCGATCTCAGGGTAATATTTCCCCGGGACAACGCAACCATGCTCGAAGCCGTCAGACTAATGTACGACTGGTTGTCGCTGGGAGTGTAGTAAGGTGTCGGACCGCTGGGGTAGAAAACGCTCTCATAAAGATACTCGATGTGCGATTGGTCCTCCAGACCGGCTTCAATGACGGCTTCCGCACCAATCTCCTTGAGCTCCTCTGCGGATAGGCGCTGGAAGGCGTTCGTGATGCCTGAGGGAGCCGTGTACTCGCCTGTCCGGGATGAATAGAACTCGTCCTGTGCTTCGCGGAGTTTGGCATAGGTAGACACCATATCTGACGTGGAAAATTCAGGGGTGGAGAGAGCCATGATTGAAAAGACGGAGTGGTCGTTCAGGTTATTACCGACGTTCTCATTGATGTGGATTGGAGAAATGCCAAACTTGTCAAGAACTGCTTGAGGTCCGATGCCCTGTCTTCGGTTAGGACACCCTCGACTTTTGTTTCGTTCATACACTCACAGAGATCATGAGAAGCTGAGGCGAGTTAAATGCTCCCATACTGAGAATCACTTCTTTCTTCGCGGAAACTTCATAGACAAGCCCGGAAAGATGATCCAAAAACGCCACTCCTTTGGCCTTGGGCTTCTCCCCCGTCTCGTCAAAGTTGATCTTCCATACGGGCGCAAGATACAACACATCCAGGTTCGGCCGGTCAATGGCCTGCTTCAAGTAACTGTCGTAGCTCGAGCTGCGTTGAAAGTCGCCATCCAGGTGACCAATCCCCTGATTGACGCCGGTACTGTTGCCCGTGTTGTAGTCCTTGACGATGGGAATTTGCAAGGCTTCGGAGGAGGCCTCGATGAAGCCCACGCCCGACGGCGGGACGTAGCCTTGGAAGCCGAGTTGTAAAGGCCCGTCGGAGTAGGCGGACGGCTCCCAAGTCTTGTAGCTCACGTCGAAGCCTTTGGCGGCGTGATCAGACGGAGGGTTGAAGGTTGTGCCCTTGACGAAGAGGGGATAGATGTCGTCCCAGCCCCAGCCCGGGTTACCTTTCTCGACCCATTTGTCATAAACTGTCCTACTGCCGCGACCGTAGTAAAGACCGTTGATAGAACTGCTGCCGCCAAGACATCTGCCGCGAAGGTAGCGGAAGCTGCGGTTGCCAAGAAACTCTTGAGGAGCAGTATAGTAGGACCATTCAATAGCGCTTCCGGCGAGTAATTGATTGCCGCCGAGAGGCTTATAGGCGGCAACGATGTCAGGAGGCTGGCCTGCTTCTAGGACGAGAACCCTGTTCGCACCGGATTCGGTCAAACGGTTGGCGAGTACGAGCCCAGCGGTTCCGCCTAGGTGATATATTAGCTTTAATCTACCAGCGGGAACGGTTCTTGGCTTCTTGGCGTGCGTAGGTTGTGGCTCTTCGGGCAGTCCCTTTTCTTCGCCATGCAGTTCCAAGAAGGGCTTTGCGGGCCACGTGGGTTGTGAGGTCCAGACCATTTGTGACATTACATACCTCCTGCGATGATAAAATCGTAGTCCTCTTGAATTGTTTGGCGTTCAAAGCCTTTGATTGGTGCCGCAGTGATACATGCAAGCAACACCGCGAGCAGTCCTGCAAAGGTAAAGTGATGCACCATTCTCGCGTCGTTTTAGAGATCAGGGCGGAAGAGGGGGGGGGGCCGTTTTTTGTGCAGTAGTACCGAAGACAAATCGATAAAGGCTCTCGAAGTGCTCATTCGCTCCTGAAACTTTTTGATTGCGCAAAAGACGTGCAACTCACAAGTCCAGGCAGAATTCCAATGGAAAGAGTCTGACAGTTATTCCTCCGCCACCTCGACTGGCTCTTGTGGATGATATAGCCACAAACACCTTGAACAATCTCCAAAGCTTTGCGACCTCATCCTGGAAATGCGTCCCGAGAAGAAAAGCTTGAAGGACATTCTTCATGTCCACGCGATGACATGCGTGGTTGAAGCTCGAATGCCATGCCTGGGCGTAAGTGATGTGTGCCCGAGAAGTAGTTCGCGATCTCGGAAGTGGTTCGAGTTTTTCTTGGCGCTGAAGTCCGAACCGCAAAGCCCGACTGCGGGGGTGGGGCCATGGAAATAAGCGCTATAGCCATGGAGTAGGCAGTGAAAAGCAGCGACTTGTTGAAAACGGCATCTTAGACCCAGGAACAGCCGCTCCTACCGTAATATATTTTCCAATTCGCCGACCTGTCGGTAGGGGGCTCTAGCCAATCCAGTATTCGGGTTCAGCTTTAAGCATTCTCGAACGGGCAAATTCTCCGAGGTTTATTGGTGGAACGAGACCCCGGACCCTGCCGAGGAGTCGGCGAGCCTGCAGATATAACACGGTACGTTGCCGCATTGGTAAAGTATCTGGGGCGACAAATGTCAATACGTTTCGGCTGATGGTCCCGAGAGAAAAGCTTTCTGAATCATCGTCTTGCAAGTCATTCAAGCAGCGAGAATTTTGGCTTTTAGCCTGCTATTCTGGCCAGATACTCTTTGACGATGGGTTGGCGAGAAGAAAAAGGATACCTAGGCAGACAGCCAAGGTGCGGGCAGGAAGAGTGCGGTTCGTGTGATTTTGCTCATGTCTGGTAGAGCGAATTGGATGAATTCGCCTTCTGTGCCTCACACGTACGCCGAGTATTGTTTCCGTACCAAATGTACAAGTCAGACCACTTGTTCAGCGTCTGTAGCGTCCCCTTGATACACACAGGGCCGTGTTATTGGGCACCACCGGATTGAGGCTCGCGCCGTCTGTCGTATAGAAATGCGGTTTGCGGAGTAATTTTTCTCGAGACTCCCGAGGACGCCGGACCGGACCATCAGCCCAGAGGCCTTTCCAACGGTACTTGGTGCTAGGCTGACACGGCCAAATCGGATCACTGAACCAGGTGGAGATGGCAGAGGTCAGAGCTGAGGAATCAGTCAAACTCAGAAGCCAGCAGCGCAGCAGCGTGTGCGTCTACCAATGCCATGCTAGAGTATTAGACTGTGAGGATTGTTACAAGACACTTTGAGGAAGGATTTACACTGAATCGAATGTGTGGTCAGTCCCCAGTATCATTATGAAACAAGCTCGGCATTTGTATGGTGCGGTCCTGCCGTGGCGAGGGAACTTGCTGTGACTGCTCCATCTGGTTATCTTGAAATTCCTGTTCCAATTTCAGCAGAGGAAACAGATCGTGAAGAGCGCAGTATCAGAGGTGTTGATGGAGAGGGAGAGGTCAGAAGCGATAGGCGTTGTGTTCGAATGCTCTCATTTCACGTGATACGCCTAACCAAATTTGGCTATCTTCACGACGAATACGAGCCCATCGTATTTGAACAACGCAGTGTGGCCAGTTTTTGCATCTCATGTACTATCATCCGACGTCGAACGGGAATAAGCAAGAGCAAGCGATTCGCCAGCCAACAAAGGCATCTTGTCACTTGCGTTCCCGCCAATCGATGCTGGAGGCCGTTCCAACACCCGCATTCGAAGACGCTCCCGATCAAGCCCAAATTCGGTGAAGGGAAGGGAGCCGCCGTTCTGCATTTGACCACCGTGTCCACCCCTTGTCCAGCATGCTTTGACCGCTGCTGCTGAGTAGAGGAGTGCGGATGACGAAAATGCGGTAGCTTTCATTGCCCTTTGCGCATCTTCAGCGTCGTGGTAATTACCAGGCCAGGATTTCTGAGATCTTCGAGACTGTTTGTCAACGCTGACGGGGCATTCCATTGTGCGAAATCCCTGCACCCAAATTCATCAGCGGCAAGCGATCATAGAGTCGGCCATGACTTGAATATGTGGCAATTCTTCAGAAGGTTTGGGTGTTGTCAACCTTGCGCCTGGGAGGGAGAAACATCTGGAAAATTGCGTGAGCAGGAACGATTTGAGAGCCTCAAAGTTCGTCCACACTGAGCTCAACGAAAACTCTGAGTCGGATCGACCTTGCTCGACGCGCAGGACTTGCAGAGTCAAATTGACCTGGAGGGAGACGACTGTAGGTTCTTCACGAGAAGCGACTCGCTCTCAATCAGCAGCAAAATGACCCTAGCAGCTGACGTCTTTCGATGGTGTTCGCTGCCTCCGAACCCATGCCAAGCTGCGCGCTGTTGGTACTCCGAGTATTGAATGTGGCGATGTCTTGTCTCTCTTGGCTCGATGCGTCTTTCAAGCGCTCTGCTGAGGTCTTTTCTTGTAAGAGAACGCAGACCCAACGTTCGGCAATCTAATAGGCGCTTTCGAGCTTCCCGAGCATCACGAGCAACGCCCTGTGTGCCAGTATCTTTCCACCGAACTTCCAAATTGTCACAAAGCACGGAAAATGGTGCTGGCGTCTCGGGAATGCGCGAGTTGAGAGCTGGCATTGTTAGGTGGTGCTGGTCGTCATTGTTTGTCGGGTGTCCTTGTCTCGTCTCAGGGAAACCTTGTGAAGCTTGTTGATGGCGGCAGCCATTAATCCGAGCCAGTGTCAAAGAGAAAACGTTTGTTCCAGGAGAGCCAGTGTGGTTCGGGTTGCTTGTAGGGCTTTGAGCCGGCCGTCTTGTCTGGCGGCTTCGGCCTTTGCATGATCTTGGCATTCTGCTGTCAGCGACCGTCTTTGATGTATTGGATCTTACTGTCATGATCGCTCGGTTTCCCATTCTGATTGCGCTTGACAGACGCCCGTGAGATTCGCGGCTGGCGGGCGACGGAACGTTTGCCGCAAATGGGAAAACAAAGCAGATGAGCTCCCAGTCGCTTCTAAAAAGTCGGAAAGACTCTGAAAGGCCATGTTGTGTTGACATTGAGCTCCGCGCGGTATCCATGAGAGGAATCGGAGAGGTGAGTGGAGAAAGAAAAGTGCTGGGCATCCAAAGACTTGAGAGGCTGACAGTCGGCACGGTGCGAACCGCTTTGAAGACAGTCTTGTCTCACGAGGTGACTGTCTACCCTCCATCGCTTGTGGATTACCGCTTCTTCACGTCAAACAGAAGGGCAAGAACCAACATAACGGCGAGCGGTTTGAAGGCCAGGCGGCGTCCAACGTCCTGCCTCCAGTCTGCCTCTCAGGCTGCAGCCTTCGTATCGGCGGAGGCAGGGGCGCGGAGTATGCCACACTACGTGCGATTCACGAGCGCACAAGTCATCAACAGTCAGGCTGCCGTCCGAGCCTGAGTGGCAGCGAAATTCAGACGGAGCTTGGTTCTATCCAATGACACTGAGGTTGAGCGATGCTACCGAGCAGTCACAAGCAGCGGCTTTGGATAGCCGTCGGCACCACAGGAAGAAGTCGGTTGTCACGGCAAAAGACCACTCATGTCTGTTGAGATCACAATCATTGAATGTCTTCAAACAGGTAGAGTTGGGGAGGTGATGGCAAGCCAGCGGGCAGCAATGGCATGGGAAACCTGTCAAGGGAGTGTCACAGATGCTACCACAGAGATCAGCAAGCAGCAAGTCAGGTCAGTGATTGAATCTATGAAGGGAGGGAAAGATCAAAAAAAAAGTCACCCCAGGCCCACCCGCGGATTTTGGTGAGCATCCACAGACTCAGTAAAAAGAAGAGACAAGTAAGCAAAACGAAGAGAAAAAGAGGGAGCAAAGAGAGAAGAAGCCGAGGGCAGTTTCGAAACACGAGCCGAACTCCGCAAGGCAGATTGTAACGAAAGGAAAAAGTGTCGGGAGAAAGAGAGAAAAAGTGAAGGAAGCGCAACAGCAACCGCCCGAAGGCAGAATCGACCCGAGGGTCCTTGCCAACAAGTTGGCCAGGTCACAAACTTCGGAGTTCCAAACCGCCTCGAGAGGGCGTCGAAGGTCAGTGCGCCCAATGAAGGGGACCGAGGCTTCGGGGAAGGATGAGTTGAAGGAAGAGGTGGAGGTTGGTGTTCAGGAATGGTTCGAGGAGGGCGGTCGAGGTCCTTTTAAACCAGCGGAACCGCGCTAATTGCTAAGCGAGCTGCGTGAATGTGGCCCGGGCTTGTGAATGTAAATGGCGGCCAGAGGGAGTCGCGGGCAGGCGGAGGGCAGGAGCGCTGCCGGTTTGGGGTGGGTGTTGCCAACATCTGCCAGCGCCGTTGTGAACCTCACCACTTCGGCCCCTCGGGCGCCGACACACCCGGACACGGACTATGGTGACCGATAGGCTTCTTTATCTGTCAGCGCAAAGTCGGGCATGATGGAGCGAGAGGCATGGCCAGGTACCTTGGTGTTGAGGTTGCGCCAGCTGCCCCTGACGTCACTGACTGCCGGCAGAGGCCTTAGGCTCGTGCCTCAAGCCAGACTCAAGTGCTCAGCCAAGTGCTCGCTGGAGCTGAGATTGATAGGCTTGAGTCGCTCTACTTCTGCTCTGGGTCACAATTCAGCTCTCTCAATTCTTGTCTGTCTTCTGAGGAACCTGTATGGACACCCCTTGCAACACTGAAGTCTCGCGCCTTGCTGACATATTTTCAGGCATTATTGCGGCTCGAGGCTGCTTTATGATGACTCGAAATACCCTTAGCCATCGTTCGCGCGCCCATCGGCTCAGTCCTATCACGCTAAAACATGCGCACAGCTCACGGTTCGGACACCAGCGAAGACTTCCCGTCTCAACATCTGCGCGACGAATACCGACGAGATGGTTGCAGAAGAGGCTTGCATACTTTTTGAATACAATTTGGAAGGATACTTGAGAACATGGGAAAGTTCCGTGGACGGCGCACCGAAGCGTGATGTGGACAGCCTGTCGAGGATGACGGGCGAATGCCGCTCAGATCGCTGAACCCTGACTACCTCAAGCTTCTACCCATGTTGTCTTTAATCAAGCAAATTACACCCCCTTTTGATCTTTTGTAGGCGCCCTTTGTCGGTCTTCCACAAATTCAATGTTTGCGGCTACCACTGAGCGCGCAATCGACATTGTTCAGCTGCATGGTTTTGGCTGTCATGCTTAACTTGGAAAACTTCCCCGTTCCAATGAGAGCAAAGGGTAAGTGGACTCTTTCCCTAAGCAGTGAAGTGTCTAGTGAATGTGGAAGCTGATAAGAAACAGCATCAAGTCAAAGTGATGGTCACGTCCGTCGACTACCCGTGGCCGTTTGGTACAGCCTTTCGCAGCCGCCGTCTTGCGAGAGGTGCAAAAGAACGTTGGCGCTTACTGTTCTTTCCCAGATTCCGAAATTATCAAACTCGCTAGACGCCAATTCTCGATGGACCTGTTTCAATCGTCGCCGCATGCTTTTTGCCCTGCCCAACTTCGTGCTCGACGGGCTGACTACTGCCCTGCCAAACAACGACTCCGCAGCAATCGTTCGGTCAGTGTTCATCAAGCACCGCGCGCCGTTCTCTTGACTTTTGACGTTATATCTTCCTCGCCCGGTCGGACCATTGGTGATGACTGGAAGTCGCCGACTCGCAGGCTATGGGCGGGCACGCTCCTAGGACTCGACCAGAACGACATTTGGAAGCAAAATACCCCAGAACCGGTCGCCTGAATACACCCGCAGACTGCTCATGAGACCGAATGTCTGCTTCTGATGAAGCGGCTTTGCTGCGGGGCCAGCAGTTGCTATGAATTCGCCGGCTCTGACCGCCACAATTCGCTCGACGCTGCCATCGACCACAGTTTCTGGTTTCTCTGAATTTCCTGTTCACTATGGCTTCTGCTGTCTTTTCCTGGTCCAATGCGATCTTGAAAACACTCGCTGCAGTTCCAACGCCGCCATATCAGCTCGCCGCCTCATCACCTCAACCCAAGCATCATCCATCGGGGCTGTCAATACTCTTGCACAATTGTCATGTGAAGAATAAAACGGCGCTGATGGTCATTATCACCAAAGTTCCCCGCCCTGTCTTGGGTAGGTGTGGCAGCAAAAACGCGAGGCCACCAAAGTACCGGGCGCTGGACGATTAAAGCTTGGTTGCCTGTACAAAGCCAAATTGACTTGAACGCTGGAGACAGCGCGGAAGCGCACAGTTTTATGTCCCTGGTTGATTATGCCGTTTGAGTGAAGATAAGGCTAATCACAGAATGGGAATAGTGGACTCTAGTCTCGTCGATCCCCTCTACAAAAGACACAGGAACTCTCCGCCTGTCATTGCTTTCTCATCAGCCAAATCCTGTAGATCTCATTTATCATCGGTAGAGTTCGACACACTGTGGTCCGCCTCTTTTCTGGAAGCAGTCCACCGAGATTTGTAGGTCGATTAGTCTGCCTTCAGTATCGCTCAAAATTGTGCAGTAGCATCCAATTCCAATGCAGGTCAAAATCACGAGAGCAAGACCTCACTCTTATGGGAGCTCCAGTCTTGCGCTTGTGGTACCTTTGGTGGCTCCAGAACACCAAAGTAAGGTTTTCATGTTCATGGAGGTTTACCCAGCCAGTGATGTGCGATTAACTTTGCCTGAATTCCAGGAGTTGGATCGATTTGACAGCCCCAGCGGTGAGAAACAGGCTCCTTAAATACTTCGCAGAAGCTTGCACCTAGTGGCTTTGGTCACGCGGCTCATGACCAAGACTTACGCAGTCAGGGGCTGCGGCCAATGGGGCGCTTGTGACTGAGAAGCGTGCTTGGACTCCATATAAAAGACAGTCCATCCACAATCTTGTCACCACCAGAGCTCCGATCTCCACTCTGAAAGCGGTCAAATTTTCACGTCAACGTCACTTTGGGAGTTTGCGCCGTTCAGATACAGCTCTGTTCAGGAGGAGTGCTTCGCCTACTACACTAGCTTGGCTCTTTGAGTTCATGACTCCCGAATCTTCGGCGCCCTTAGAAACGCGATTAACTTCACACTGATGCAACATCATCAGGCGAGAATGGTTTCCTCCACCATCGTTCCTGTGTGACAAATGCTGATTTTGCAGACAGACAGGCGGCCCTCTGGCGCTGGCGTCCTCCTGAAAACTTGCCAAAGTAGACAGATCCAGGAGCCGAAGCTCCAAACAGTGAGTCCTGTGTTATGCATAGGTTCCCAGTAAATGAATCGAACCATGATTGGTTTTTGGATCTGCAGTCGACTTTATCCCTCACACCTTGCGAGAGGCCTTACTTATATACCTGTCGAAAGCGCTGGAGCAATCACGGGGCTGCTATTGAGGTCCGCTCAAGGCAAACCAGGCACATGACGTCTCTGAGAGAGCGGAGCTGACCTATCAGTGCGGCGTGACGGGCGCACAAGAGACATGCGCGTTGTCATCCCTTCAACATCCCCTGGCTTCATCAGTTCTGCACCACCTTCGCGTTTCCAAGCTGAAAGACAGCGTGATTGATAGACAATATCCATCATAATCATCTCCCTTCAACAGCTCGGGGGGGAAACGCAAGAAGGTCGAAATCAACCTCTCCCCGGGGCAAACGCAAGTGAGTCGATAGCAACGTCTCTCCAAAAAGAGTCTGTCGATGCCGGTTGCCGATCCAGAAACGACCAGAGTACGATTGTCTTCGTGCGCCGTAAACAATCATCGCTGCGAGCTGCGATTTTGGGTGCCGGTGAGGACAGCGATTGCGCCCTTTAAATACTCAAAAGGAGGTATTACTAGCGTCCAAGAAGGTCATCTGACGCCCTAGTTGTCGGGGGCCCAGGCAAGAGCTTCAGGCACGGGGAACACGTGAACCTAGCCCATTGAGGTAGCGGACTATAAAATCAGCATACTTGCCAGTCTTTGGCTCACCAAGATTGCCTCCACAACTAAGAAACTGGCAATACAACAAACCCTGACTGTGTGTTTTGTGCACACTCTCTCAAAGAAACAGACTTTTTGGTTTCCTCTTTTCCGCCGAAGGGGCGGCGTCTTCACCCGCGCCTGTCCACCAGGAGAGCTCTGCATCGGTCAATGCCGACGCGCAGCATTACGAGGTCATGCCGTCCGTCATCACGCCCCGCTCTTCTCTCTTTTTCTTTTCTTTTTTTTTTTTTTTTTTTTACCAGAGCAAAAGCCAGAGAAAAGGGAGATGTGAAAAAGAACAAGAAAACTACGCAAAGTGGACAACGAATTGGTGGATGACTAAAAGCCACAGTCTGCAATCTCGATTGTGAAAGATACACAGAGAGTGATCTCTTCCTCGTGAGTTAGGCGCTCTGGGAAGCAGCGGTCGCATTGATGGCTCAACACAGCGCGGGAAGGCCTGCTTAAGTACCTTCGCGGACGCTCTCATCGCACGTGTCGTGCTGCCCTGATGACCACTTTTGAGTCGACCCCATCGGCCCCTGAAGTCAGAAGTGCCGGCGAGATTCGACCACGAGGTGTGCCCGGATCTGGCTTTTGGAGCAGGTCGTAAGGGTATAAAAGCAACCTTCCTGGCTTCCCAATTTCCAACATGGCAGGGAAAGATCCAGCTCCCGAAAGGGAAGAAACACCCCTCAACAGGTTTGACTGTGGTGTCTGGCTTCTGCATCCTCCTGATCGCCACTTGGTCTGGGGGGACCAGTGTCCCACAACCTCTCTTCCTCCTCCGGGACGCCAGGGTGATTGAGACCTCATCATCACACGCCACCGCGTAACATTGCCCGCGCGCGACACTGACGCACTGCGCTTTGCCTTGATGGCGGTTGCTCACCTTCTTGCTCGTGGTGCCAAAGTACGAGGACGATGACAAGAGCAACCGGCAGTACTCGGCTGCCAACAAAAGCCTCCCAACCACAGTGACACTGTCAAGATGGCCATGTACTTCTCAAAGCCACATCAACCCGACCTCGTTGTCTTGAGCAAAGAACTGCGGAAAGCGGTCTCTTAAATACCCTACACAGCTCCCCAGCGCCTCAGCTGACCAATTGGCACGACTGACCTTACCATCCAGCTGACGCCCTCGGAACAAGCGGCCCAGCGGGGAGCAGACGGTATATGCCGTGCCCATGTGCTTGCTCTGGGCCTCAGTCCCTATATAAAGGGACAGCAGTATCCCCATCTTGGTTCTCTCACTGCTTGAGGACAACCTGCGAAGGTTGAGAGACACGGTCAAAGATCCTCACTGAGTGTGGGCGTCCTTTGCCGCAGATCGAAGGATATGAGGACAATGTGACTTTTTGTCTCGGGTTGCGCGATGCAGCGGCAGGATTTCTTGGTCTTTCCGATTCAGTGGCTTGTGGATGGGTACTGTCGGTTGTCAACTGAGCTGCATGATATTGAGGCGGAGCAATTAGTAATATCGTTGCTGTCCATTATCATATGTCCCATCCGATTCCTTGGGTACGACAGCAAGTTCAGTGTCAAAACCTCAACCACACCCCCACCCAAGAAAGTCAAAGAAAGCTTCCATCGCAACACGCAAGGCGCAGTTGTCAAAAACTGTGAGCATGAGGAAAGCCACAGTTTACTCTGGCGAAGTTGATGAGGATGAAGCCAGGTGTGCTCGATTGCCCTCTCCCACCGCGAGTACAAGCGTCTCTGAAATACCCGCCGCCCTCAAGTCTCACAAGTCAAGCCTGGCCGCATGACAAGGCACCTGACCCCCCTCCCCCTGCCAAAGAAGACCAAGCGGCACAGCATCCGCCGTCACCATGCGCAGCGAGCTGGTATAAAAGGGGGGGGCCTCGCCTACTCTGATTGTCACAAACATCGAGTACTGGGCTCCCATGAAAAGGCACAAAACTAGGCTTGTGACTTTCTGTGGTGTCGCAGGTTATGGATGACTTCTACTGGCGCGGTTGGTCTGTCGCACTTGTTTTCTGCTTGAGTAGTTGGAGGCAGGTTAGAATAGGTGTCGTGGTGTGGCGAAGGGGCGGCCGACGGCGTGGTGGTGTTGGTCATCGTTGGAGTCGAATGACGTTCATCATCACGTCTTCCCGTCGTGCTCCACTTCTGATCTTGAACTAGACACGAAAGTTTCGCCAAACCAACGAGTCCGCCGCCCTCCCAAGACAAAGGCAGTGACGGAAAGTTGAGCGGACAAAGGCAAAACAACAGTCGTCTGCTTTGCAGAATATTAGCTGCAGTGGCCGTAAATAATTGGTCGGTTCTTTGAGAGCAGCAGTCGCCTCGATGCTTCGAACCCCAAGCAGCGGGAGGCGGAAGCTTCTTATATACCCCCTCTGTCCAGTACTCGCGGGCGGGCGGAGCGTCGGTACGTCATCTCAGTCACGGGATACTGAGGCCAGTGAGGCTGAAGTGGCTTCTGCCTTCGCATGACCGGTGGATTCCGCGTGCGTGTGATGTGGCCCAGAGCCGTCATCGGTCGTCCGTACAAGGCTAGCGGCCAGTGCGTCGAGGGTAAGTGGTGGGGTGGGAATATAAAATTCCATGTTTTCCCAGGCTTCAACCTGCTCTACAGAAGGCAGCGCAGTTGTCTGATTGAAAGACAGCAGACAAGACTGTGCACTGCAGCTTCAAGTCGACAATTTCCTGGCCGACTTGGGGAACTTTTCCGCTGCAGCTGGCGACTTTGTCTGCGGCTCGCTGGCCGCACGACTGGCAGTGGGAGGAAAAGCGGTGCTGTGGACGTTTAATCATCATCCCGGGGCCAACGGTGGATGGCTTCGATAAGCGAAAGTGGTGAGAGGTACCATGATAGATTTGTGGAGAAGTGATACTGGAGTTCTGCAACGGGAGAGTTGGCCAGGACGAAAAGACCAAAGACAAGTCAAAAAGCTGTATGTAGCCGACATCGCCCGCAGAAGTGCCCCAAATACAGTTCGCGCACTTTTGCAAGGGCCGATTGGGGTGTCGCTGCTGGTCTGTTGAAATTGGGGGAGGGTGCTGTCTTTTATGGAAGAGAGAGGACTTGAGATGCACGGGGCCGCCGTTGCTATTGCTCATGTGCCTGTGCCAGAGTCCACATGCTCTCGCGTGCGTGAGAGGGTTGCATGACGTAAAGACGAGGACATCAAGGTACCTATGTACCTGTCAAGCTTCTCTCATGACCGATGTTGATGGCAAGACGTCACAAGTTATCCAACATGTCCAAGTGCCGATAAAATTTGGCTGCCAAAAAGCAAAGTGACAACCACTTGACGGCTCAACGAGTCGCCAGAGATCGACGCCGTAATTGGTGGAAATCCAAGCGCGTACCGACGACGATCAAACATTCTCTGGATTGCGTCAGCTTACACAAGAAAAGCCAGATACTCGCGCAGTCAGATAAAACACCACCAACAGCCAGCGGCGACAACCTGTTGCAACTACCATTCCAACGTCGCAACACCCACCGCAAAAGCAACGCTGCCCAAGCCCAATCAAGAAAGGCAGCGGTAGCGCGCAAGCACATCCGTTCCTGACTCTGGCGGCGGCGTCGTTGCCGTCGCGCTTACCTCAAAGCAGGGAGCCAATCCCCTCTGCGCGCTTGCTCGCCCTTGCTTGATTGCGAGACAGAACAGTGGGTCGAGAGGGACCTCGTTAGCTGCGCGCTGCGCGCAGGTAAGAACGACCACCTACCTGCGAGCGCCGACCGGCTGGAAACTGGGAGCCGTCTGTCTGTCGTGCTTCTGCTGTACCGTACCATCCGAGACTTTACTCTTCAACACCACCACCGCACATCTTTTCGACAGCAGGTCCACGGTTTGACGACAGTGCTACGCGGAAGCTTGTTTATTGCACGATTGTTAGCGGGAACCGCGCTTCTTCGTCAAGCTCCCCTCGGCGCGCGCTTTGCTCGCCTGCTTCAAGCGACGTTCTGAGATTCTTCGCGTCCGGCCAGTCCGTTGTTTGCAACGCTTCTTTCGCAAGATGCCTTCGTCAAAAGGAAAGCCCACGGACCCGAAGTTGAGGGAAGAGGTCAAGAAAGGTTCGTTGCCATCTACCGCATTACGCGTCGCCGACAAGCAGAACGACAACTGATGAGCAATGCAGATGTTCAGAACGAGACCAACAAAGACGGCGGCGGCAAAGGCCAGTGGTCTGCATGGAAGGTGAGTGACAACAGCCATGCCAGGGCGCAGAATCAACCAGCATCAAACAGTTCAAATACTAATGCGCACATCACAGGCATCCAAGCTATCCAAGGAGTACGAAAAGCGCGGCGGCGGCTACGAAAACGAAGCCGGATCCAAGAACGAGCCCAAGAAAGGCGCCCCTGAGAAGAAGAGCGGACGCAAGAAGCAAAAGGAGGTTGAAAAGGAGGACAAGAGCAAGAAGGAGGAAGAGGAGACGGAGGAGCCAGCCGACGAAGACGCCGAGAACAAGGACGACGATGGTGCCGCGACCGACGAAGACGACGAGGCTGCAGAGAAGCCCAAGGCCAACACTAGCAAAAAGGCAGTCGGCAAAAAGGACGAGTCCGAAGGCAATGCGAAGAAGGGCAAGGGCGGACGACCCAAAAAGGGCGAGGAGCGGACTAAGAAGCCGGCAAAGGAGCCGCGTGAGGGCACGCGCAAGAGCTCGCGTCTGAGCGGATCAAAGCGAAGCGCGGATGGCGAGGAGCAGGAGGAGAAGGGTGGAGCCAATGCCAGCGCCGGCGCGAAGACCAAGAGGACGAAGAAGTGAGCATCTGATGTTTTGGGAGCGTCGCGCCGTGGTTGAAAGGGCTGGGATGGGTGGTGGTGATTGGGTACAAATGGATATTGGATGCCACGGTTCTAGACAAGCGACGGGCCAGAGCTATTTTTGAAAGAGGCATGCATGAGACCCTGATGCGTGCCGACGCCCCTGGCCGAGTGATGGACGAGATGAAAAGGAAGACACTTGGACGCTGGAGGGAGACAAAATGAGATTGGATAAAAGATGGTGTTGAAGAATTGACCATGTCTAGCAGCGGGAGCAGAGCGGGATGGCGTAAAGGCTATTGTTAGTCAGCGGGGCTATACCTTGGTGGACTAGACAGTTTCCTTGGAAACACCATGCATGTGCACAGACGCCGGCAGGGTTCCAGTGGACGACACGCCTGCAGTCGCCGTCGCGCAGAGTCGACGCTTGCAGGTTGGCCGCCCGTTGCGAAGAAAACAAAAACACCACAAGTTCCCCGTCTCCAAGTCTTCTGCAAATCCTCACCGTGTTGCGCCGTACAATCAATCCACTGCTCCTCTCCACACCTCCTGAAACCCTCCACCTCCACCTTGACCTTGGACCCCATTTTTCGAAACCAACTTCCTCCGACTCCTCTCCGCCTCCCACCTACTGCTCCGCTACCACTAGACACGCCTTAATCCACCGCCTCCTCATGTCACCATCTACGTAATGCCCGCGTCCAATTTTTTCCGCAACGCCAAGCGCACTCTGCGCCCCTACGACCCTTTGCCCGGCGGCAATAGCTACCTCGACGATCCCGATGAGGCCTACACTCTTGAAAAGGACGACTCGGACAACTACGACTCGTCCGTCCACAGCTCGCCCTCGACCTTTTCCTCGCGGGGCTCTGGTGTTATGCAACCCATGATGCAACAAGCTGCTCCATCCGGCTATCGTCACCGCTCCAACTCGATCCAGCGCAAGCAGAGCCTCTCTGCCGCCGCCGCACAAAATGCCACACCCCTCTACTCGACCCCTCGAATTGCGCGCCGTCGTTTCTCGCGCTGGTTCGCCCTCGCCCTCGGCGGCTTCGTCGTCTTCTTCATAATATGGCTGTCCGCCATGGGGCGGCGCTCTCACATTGCCGTCGAGACGGGCATCGCCAAAGAGCCAGACCCCCCGCCACCGTGGGAGGCCTTTCCCTTTCTTAAGCGCTACCACGGCGGCATTCGCACCCTCGTCAATGCGTCGGACAATAAACCAGAATATCCTGGCACTGGTTTCAATGCGAGCGAGTTGCTGAATGTCGGGGGAAAGGAAGTCAGCAAGCGCTCGGAGACTGGAGGCGAGGGATGGAGCTTCGAGGACGAGCGGAACAGGGACCATGGGCTACCGTCCATGCAGGTCTTTTCGCCGTACCCGGCCTATGGTTCGGCAGAGTACGTCAAGGAGTATGGCGCCGAGGTCAAGACTTGCTACTTGGACGAAAAGACCAAGCAGCGTGTGCCTCAGGTGCGCGTCTATCCGGGCGTGGTCAGAGGCTCGCCGGAAAACGTCATGGGATCTTACGAAATCTTTGGTCTGCGCGACGACATTTGCTTTGAGCGGTTCGGGCGTCTGGGTCCCTACGGCTGGGGATACAGCAAAAAGCATGGAGGCAGTGGCGCAGGTCTCGAAGGCGATCGCGAAGGCGCCGAGCAGGTATGGCAGGATGACGAGCAGGTCGACTTTAGAGAGGTCAGGTGGGCCCAGGTGCAGCAGCGCTGCATTGACATCAACAAGCACAGGTTCAATCCTCGGCCCAAGGAGGTTGAGCAAGCAAAGAATCACTTTTACTTTCATGGATTGCAAGAAGAAGAGAAGAAAGAGGAGGAGCCAGAGGCGCCCAAGCTAAAGGCGAGAGACGCGGACGCTGTCAGGGCAGACGCGACTGAAGAAAAGGGAGTTACCGCCAAGCCTTTTAAGCCTGTTGGCATGGACGAGGGAACCGAGGAAAGGGTAGCCAAAAAGCCGGAGACTGACTCTGGCGAGGTCAAGCCCTTCAAGGCTGTCAACACGGGCAGCGGAGAAAGGCTGAAGCAGGCAAAGAAGACGCTTCCACGGACCGCCGTCATCATTCGCACGTGGAATGACTACCACTACGACGACGAGGATCTTTTCTACCTGCGCTCTCTGGTCACCGAGCTCGCACTCAACTCTGGCGGCGAATACGAGGTCCACTTTTTGATCCACGTCAAGGACAATGACCTTCCCATCTGGTCAGACGAGGAGACGTACCTGCGCGTGCTCGACGAATCTCTCCCAGAAGAATTCCGCGGCATGGGAACGCTCTGGACTGAACGCCAGATGAGCCTCATCTACGGCGGCCTCGCCGAGTCCAACTACCGCGACCTCCCTGTGTACGGTGTGTACCGCAGCACCTACCTTCCGATGCAGCACTTTGCCCACATGCACCCCGAGTACGACTTTTACTGGCACTGGGAGATGGACGCTCGCTACACGGGTCACTGGTACCATCTATTCGACAAGGTCTCCGCCTGGGCCCGCGAGCAGCCCCGTAAGGGTCTCTGGGAGCGCAACGCCCGCTTCTACGTGCCTACGGAGCACGGCTCCTGGGAGGACTTCAAGCATATGGTGCGCGTGCAGACCGAGCACGGCACGGCTTCCAAGTCAAACCTCTGGAACGAGATGGCCAAAAACGACCCCAATGTGCCCGACGACGTCAAGGCCGACTCGGCACCACGCGCAGACCGTCCAATTTGGGGCCCTGAGCACCCCGAGGACGACGAGATAGACTCAGAAAACGACCCGCTCCCGCCGTGGACGTACATCGAAGACAAGTTCAGGTGGGGCGTCGGCGAAGAAGCCGACTTCATCACATTCAACCCGCTCTTCGACCCCGACCGCACAAACTGGATCCTCGCCGGCGACGTGACGGGCTACAACACCACCTCCAAACTCCCTCCCCGCCGCACCGCCATCATCACGGCATCGCGCCTCTCGCGCCGCCTCCTGATGCAGATGCACCGCGACACGTCGCGCCGGCGGCGCACCATGTTCTCGGAAATGTGGCCCGGCACGACGGCTCTGCACCACGGTCTCAAGGCCGTCTACGCACCGCATCCCGTCTTCATCGACCGCCGCTGGCCGACCGACTTCCTCGCGGCCACCATGAACGGCGGCCGCAACGGCGCCAGCGGCGGCAGCCGCCTGTCCGTGTTCTCGGATGAGCGCCAGCACAACTTCAAGGGCCAGACGTGGTACTACAACGCCGGCTTTGCGCCGAACGTGTGGAGGCGCTGGCTCGGATATGTGGTGGATAATGATGGTGGACAGCATGAGGAGGTGTGGGGGGAGGGAAGAATGTGTTTGCGCGCCGCGCTGCTGCATCCCGTCAAGGATGTCGAGTTGATTACGGAGCATCGGGAGGGCGAGTGAGGCGCTCCAGTGGGGTTGAGAACGCGCGATGGGTGGATGAGTCGAGTTGAGTTGACAGTACCAGAGCGGCAATGCTTCAGGCGCGCTGGGCTGGGCTGGGCTGGACCGGGCAAGGCCGTATAAGAGCTGCTTTCTGCCCTCCTGGCTTCCGGTGGTCCTGGGCAGGCTCAGAAGGCAGAGGAGCGAGGAGAGAAGAGGCCCGGGGACACGGAAACGCCCACAGCCGCGCTCCCGCGGCAGAGCTGGATGGAAAGGTCGGTCGGTCCCTGGCACCACCTCATCGCCGCCGCTCCCTAAGGTGTCCCTCGCCCTCGCCCTCTCCCGTCTTCTCCCACGCACGTCCTAGTCAAGCCGCTGTAGTGGTATGATGCCGCCGCGGCGACTGAAGCACCGCCAGCGCCAGAGACGAAAGGCGGCTAGACGCCAGAACAGATACAGACACACCTTTACGCAGCGAATTGGGCTTTTTTTTTTTTGGATATTGGACGGCGTACGGACAGGCAGACAGGCAGGCAGGCAGGAAAGAATGGGGGAGTGAAGAAGCTTTGTACAGCACCACCACTGCACCACAGAGAGCAAAGAAGACCATGCGGCGTAGTACCGTAGTAGCATCACACCTTACAGCTTACAGTATTAGTAATAAGAGATCGTGTCGAGAATTGAATTCAGCATCGTATGTACAACATATGGTTTGATTTGGTGTTGTTGCTTCTCACGTACAAGAAGTACATATTGCAAACGCGCGCCCCCCGCCTCATCCCAGCAACGATTCTCCCTCTCCCCCCTTTTTGACTCCTTCAAAAAAGACAGTCACCTAGACATCTTCGCGTCGTCGCGGCCATTGCCATTGCACTGCTCCTGAAACAACACATTTCTCAGGTCGGAGAGGGAGGGCGTGGATACGTTCTACCTCCCTGCTCTATATTTGTGTGTGAAAGGGGGGGGGGGGGGAAGGGGTTGCATGCTCTACTCCCCCGTGCCCTTTACACTTTGTTCGCTTTGCTGCATAAATACAACAGCCCCGTGGGTGTGGGATAGGGCATACATGTGTCTGAGTAGCGTGGGAGGGAGGGAGCGCAAACCGGCGGGAGGCATCATGGTTGGGGGACTTTGTGGAATTGATTTGGGAGTGTTGCGTGCTTGTGAGGAGGCATCGAGAGGCACACGGCACAGAGAGACTTGGATGCAAGTTGTGTTTGCGCGGTTCACGGGAGGGATGAGCAGGGCATCAGAATGGGTCTGGAAAAAGTGTCTTGCTGGGTCATGTTTTGGCCGTCTGTGCGGATACGGCGAGGTGTCGTTCGCAGCCGGGTGTCGAGATTTTGAGAATCATGTTGCAACGTCATGTTGATGCTGCCGTCGTGGATATGGGGAGGTATCGTGGTAAGGTACAGAGACTTGGAGAAATCATCATGCTAGATCGTGTTTTGGGGGGCGTTGTAGGTACGTGGAGGTAACATGGCACGGTGCAGAGACTTGGAGGAATCTTTGGTGGTCATTAGTCTTTAGATTTGGTGGCTTTTATCGATGTCATGTGGAGCTTCTAGCTGCCTCCGAGCTATGTAGTGAGCCCATGACATCTGATCGGCAGGACGGTGCCTTGTCACAGCACTCCCGCCGCATAACCCCTGGGTCCTCGTCTTTTCCTGATGGAGAGCGCTCACACTCGACCGACTTCGTTTTCTTTTCCTTGCCCTTGCCGTCGCAATATCGCTGCCTCGTTGTGGTAGGAAAAGTCATCCATGTCGCCTCTCGTTGAGCCTGCATATTCCATCTCCCTTTTGCTCCCAGCCATGCCTCCCCACACGCCGTTGGAAGTCCGATCTCTTTTCATCCACTCACTCTTTCCACGTAGGCATTAGGCCAACGGCCGAGGGTTTCGCCGGTTCCAGCCGGCGGTCAATGGCCATTTCTGCATGTCCTTCTGTCTATACAGTGTTTTGGTCCCTGATCTCGCTCGCTCTCTTGAGAAACCCTTCTCTGTCCGAGCCCGTGGTTCCGGTGTGTATGCATGCGCGCATTGAAGGGCCCGTAGGTATGAAAGTCGTTTGATTTGCTTTTGACTCGATTGCTTTGGGAATTAGAGAGATGCGGCGGCTGCAACGGCGCCGGCGCCTTTGAAGGTTGCGGGGCTCGTCACGCGCACTTCGACGTCGGGGTATTTCCATTCCATGAACTTGGCCCAGCCTGTTGGAAAAAAATACGGGGTTAGCATTGTCTCGGCTTGTGTTGTCCTCGAGTAATCATCATGGGCGGCTGCAGCTGGCCAGCCGGGTAGATGCTGCATATGTTGTGGTAGTGGGGACGCGAGGTTTCTCTTCTGCCGGGGCAATTATTTGGATACTTACTCCAGTATGCGCACTTGCGGCCAAAGTACTTTCCCAAGTAGGGCACTACGACCATGGTGAGCAGAAGCTCGAGCTGTTGCAAGCTCTCGCGCCACTCGCGCTCGGCGTCATTGTCGTCGTAGTCGGAGGAGAGGTCGCTCGAGGAAGAGGGGAGCGAGTCGACGTCGTCGTCGGCAGAGGTGGACGAGGGATGTGAAGGGGGAACCACGAAGGAGCTGGATCCGGTCATCGACGACATATTGGTTGTTTGGTGGGGTTGGTCGCGGAGAGATGGAAGAGGGGTCGGTGTTGAGATGATGACCTGGGACACGACGGGTTCCGGCAATTGATTCAACAGCAGAGGAGGTGATGGTCTTCCTGAATGACGAGCGTAGGACCTCGACAGGATGTAGAAGCGCCGGTAGCTGTCAAAGGTCGAGGTCGGGGTCCAGTTGAGGAGCGGCATGCTGGCGGCTTCGATGACGGATGTAGGTCGGGTGTTTAGCCGAAGAATAGCCGACTGGTCAAAGAGTTTTGGAGTCATTGTCCGATGGCCAAAGGTGACGGTCCGCCCTCTTGCTCCACACGACATCCCACCACCACACAACAATCTCCCCGCGCGGTCAACATCCTCCATCGACCCAGCACCAGCTAGTGCACTGCGCGGACACCCTAGCAAAGCACAGGGCGCGATTCGCCATCATGGCTGACACCGAGGTAGGTTTATGCTCAGGTTCACGTTTGCTGCGTTCTTCTTCAAAACACGTCCACCAACATGGCTGTTCCCCTCTCACCTTCGGCTACCATGACGCCGCCTGACAAGTCCTGCCTCAAGCAGCCTCCGACCCCCGACGCCGAGCGCAAGCCCCGCAAATCGGTCGCATTCGCTGATGGCGCCCAGATTGTTGACGCGGACGGCAAGGTCCAGGAAGTGAATGGCTCCGTCACCGGCGAGAAGGAGACTGCTGCGAGCCACAGCCACGACACCGGCGACAAGGTGGTTGACGAGGTGACGGACATGTTCAGCAACCTCGCCAAGAAGAAGAAGAAGAAGTCTAGCAAGCCCAAGGACGGCGACGACGCCGAGACTCCCGCTGCCGACGGCGAATTCGACCCCTCTGCTCTCAAGAAAAAGAAGAAGAAGAAGAAGGTCGACCCGGATGACTTCGAGGCCAAGCTGGCCGAGGCCGGCGCTGGCGGCGAGGACAAGGAGGACGAGGCTGCTCCCGAGGAGGAGGTCCAGGAGGGTGACATGGAGAAGGGCACCGGCATCTGGGCCCACGACAACCAGACCCCGATCAGCTACAACCTGCTCCTCTCGCGTTTCTTCACGATGCTCCACTCGCACCACCCCGACCTTGCTTCCAGCGGCGGCAAGAGCTACAAGATTCCCCCGCCCCAGTGCTTGCGCGAAGGTAACAAGAAGACCATCTTCGCCAACATTGCCGAGATTTGCAAGCGCATGAAGCGTACCGATGAGCACGTCACTCAGTTCTTGTTCGCCGAGTTGGGTACCAGCGGTAGTGTGGACGGAAGCAGGCGTCTTGTCATCAAGGGTCGCTTCCAGCAGAAGCAGATTGAGAACGTTCTCAGGCGCTACATCGGTAAGCTTTTCCAACTCTCACCACAATTTCACCTTCTAATTGATTACAGTCGAGTACGTCACCTGCAAGACCTGCCGCTCTCCCGACACCGAGCTCAGCAAGGGCGAGAACCGTCTCTACTTCGTCACCTGCAACTCGTGCGGTTCCCGTCGCAGTGTCACGGCCATCAAGACCGGTTTCTCGGCCCAGGTCGGCAAGAGAAGGAGGCAGCAAGGTTAAGCCCATCTCTCTCTCCAATATATCATGCGGATCGCCAGCTTGGTGGTCGGCATTCAAGTCTATGGGTGTGGCTCTCAAAAGTGGTTTTCTGGGGCGTCCAAGCTGGGGCCATGGCGATGAAATGATGGCTCTCTTATTCTGGACGGTCCCCGCCTGCATATCGAATGCCTGCGACACAAACAGCAGGCCTATTTAGACGACAGCACAGTGGTGGTGGAGGCACCCGATGGAGTGGCGACGGTGTTGCGAGGGGCAAAGCATCCAATGGCATTCGGCTTTCGATTCCCTCATTCCCACTCTTCCTCTCAACACCGTGGAGCGCCAGAAGTGTATTGTAGTGGAGCGGTGGAAAATGAGCAGCATAATGCGGCAATCAAAAGTGGCATTTGACGAGACTGATTTCGTGCCAGGTTTTTGTGATGTCTTCCAGATCTGCCACTCTGCATCGCCTTGACATTCGTCCATGATCCTTGCCTAGCTATCCAGTGTGTTGGAATTGTCGAGGCAAGGAAAATATGCAAGCTCCCCGCCCCGCTCCGCCCCGCCCCGCGGAAGTTTTGCCAAATCAAAATCACAACGCCCATCGTGCCGCGCGACTTCATCCCACACCTTTACAACATGCCCGTCCCCATTTTGCTCCGTCCATGGCATCATCCGCCGACCCCATCCCGTCCTTGGCGCCCGCGGATGGCGTCCATGGAGTCCTCCGTGGAGCCTTCGGCACAGGTTGACTCGCAGAAAGATTGTCCTCGTGTCTACGGCAGTGAGCAGACGCCACAGCTCAGGCCACGCTGACAATCACACACTTGGGTCTGGCAAACACAGCAGGGGGACGTGTAGGTTTGAGTGCAGTGCGAGCGCGAGCGCGAACGCGCGAACTCTCCGGGACGCCGGGACTTATTGCGGCTCTCTGGGACCTGCCGTCGGCCCGCTCGCTGACCCCCTTCCTATTCAGGAAGCAACGTCGCGAAAGCCCCGACTTGCCGACCTGCTACATGCACATCACACAAAATACTCCACTGTGGTTGGGCAAGAGCGGTAGCAAGGGAAAATGGTGTAAGCATGCGCCCCGTCCACGTCAACGTTGACCTTGCAAAGGTAAACAAGGTGCTGACGGCGGGTCTCGGTCTCTCATCGTGCGGGCTGTGTTGTTGAATTTGGGACACAACAGGGCGAGATAAGGTGGACGAAAAAAGGTAGTGGGGTACGTCTCTAATGTATGCTTATTACGATGACGCTCTTTAGATCTTGGCTGCCCTAAATTGGTTCTCATTGCGAGAGCAACTGCGGATTTTCCGATTTTCGTCTTCTGCAAGCAACCTGGGTGTCGTACAACATTCTCCATTATTCGTCCGGCATGGCCATTGCTTCTAGCAACACAACTTTTACCCTGTCTCGTTCCTGGCTGGGCTGGCTTGGCCCGCAACGGCGACCTAAAACGTCCACCACAAAGGTTGTGTCGCCGCGGCCTGAGTGGATGAGTGGAGAAAAACATGGCACAGTTGCGAGAGAGGCGCAGGGAAAGCCACCCACGGTCTTCATTGGGGTTCTCGGGAGGTGATCAATCTGCCATTCCGTTCTGATGCGTCGTTTACCGGTCGTACATCGTACTGGACCGCCCACGGCGTCACTGAACCCATGCCTCTGGATGATGCATCAGTGCAGCCTTTTTCTTTCTGCCTGATGCAAAAAGATATATAAGATCAGGCCCTTTTCGTTCTTCGAGCTGACTGATTAGAATCAAGTCGCCTTTGTTATTGGTTCCTCGCATTGTCTTTTCCACATTGAGCATCGGTTGCCCCCTGGCCCCGTTTCCAAAATACGTGCGTCACCTCAACTGGTTCCCGAACGAGCCGCCAGGGAGAAGCCTTTGGACGACGCCTCCAGGGATCAGTGTCCTCCGACGCGAGGTGTCCCACTGCATACAAGACTCACAGCCAGTCAATCTTCGAGCTTCTCTTTTTTCTTGTTTGACCCACTCGGACAGCCACTCCGCGGACACGAGGTATAAACAATCTGGACGTCGAGTCGAGGCCTAAATACATTACGTCCAGTCTGTTGTTCTTCCATATATTGTTTACATCCTCCCACGCGGTCCAGCTACTGGCCATAATTCCCCAACATCCTCTCCCTTCATACCAACGAGCGTTGTTGTTTGTTGAGTTCTTTATCGACCATAAAACTCCACCCCACACAGCCGACCAGTCAAACCCAGAACCAAAGAAAATGTCGGACAGCTGCACTGTCGACACATGCCCCATCAAGGCATCGACGCTAGGTTACCGCCCGAACGTCTTTTCGAGCATCTTCTTCATTTCCCTATATGGCACAGCAGCACTCGTCCAAGCCATACAAGGCTACCGCTGGCGCACATGGAGTTTTACTATCGCCATGGTGTTGGGCTGCTTGTGCGAGGCAGGCGGCTACCCGGGCAGGCTGATGCTGCATCATGACTGGTTCAGCAAGGCGGGATTTGACCTGCAAATCGTCTGTTTGACGATTGCACCTGCGTTCCTGTCGGCAGGAATCTACTTCATGCTGAAGCATCTGTAAGTTTTGCGACCCTTCCCCTCTCTCTCCCTCTCCATTACCCCCTGAACATATCACTGCCTTCCAGCACAACAATCCGCTGACCAATGCCAACAGTGTCCTCGCCTACTCTCCATCTTCATCCCGCCTTGCGCCCCACTGGTACCCCAAGATATTCATTCCATGTGACTTTGTGTCGCTCGTCCTGCAAGCCGCCGGCGGTGGCATCGCCGCAACCGCGGACGACGACGACAAGGACATGATGGACACGGGCAACAACATCATGATGGCCGGTCTCGGCTTCCAAGTCTTCACCCTGGCCATCTTCGCGGTGCTGGCCGGCGAGTTTGCCTGGCGGGTGCGCCGCGCCGACGTCTCCGCCCTGAACGAGAAGACGAGCGCGTTGAGAGGGTCGACCAAGCACAAGCTGTTTCTGGGGGCCCTGTTTGTCGCCTTCTGGGCCATCATGTTCCGCTGCATCTACCGCATCGTCGAGATGGCTGGGGGTTGGGGCAATGATATCATGCAGGATGAGATCAGCTTCATCATCCTGGATCCCACGTGAGTCTGCTCGCTCTACCTCATGATCCTTTCTCACTAACGACTGATACTAGTCTCTGCGCCCTCGCCGTCATCGTCCTGACCATCTGGCATCCCGGCTACTGCTTCAACTACCGCGTCGTCAACGCCGACGTCTCTGTTGCCGCCGATGCCGAAAAGGGCAACCAGCGCCCCCTGTCGGAGGCCTCGACGTGGAGGCCCCGTGGTGAGGCGTCGGATAGCAGGGAGTTTGAGATGGTCAAGAAGGATGAGACTGCCAACTTCTAGATGTTTGATTCCCTCGACGGAGACTCGTGTAAATTTGCACAAGGGACGTATTTCTCTTTTTCAAGGGGGCTGGCGTTCTGTGGCTAGATTGTGGATGAGACTTTGGGTTACATGAGACGATTTCTTGCATGACGTTGCTTTCGGGAGGAGGTTGTTCATACCGCGGGAATCCTCAACTACACAAACAGCTAATAGAATCTCCAAGAGTTGTGACCCAATCCTCATCATTCCACGCAGTTGGACGGAGGCAGCCCTGACTCACTCAAAACCCCTCTAACCCAGCCAATGACGTTTCCCAACCTTGCGCCCCATCAGACGGCCCGTCGAACGCAAAATAGAGCCTCGGACTCGGACTCGCACCTCGCGCCGCCGCCGTTGCCAAAAAAACTACCGCAAACGGCAAGTGTATGGCGACCCCCCGCGGCGGTTCGGGTCGGACATTTAGCTCGAGGCCCGGCGAACCTGGCCCGAGCCTCGAAACCGTGCAACGGACGTCAGACAGACGCATGCACGTCAACATGCTGGCGACGAAAAACAAGGAGTGTTTGACGGGGGCGAGGCTGAGCTGGGGGAAAGTGGACCATCGCCGTGATATTGCTTGTTTGGGATTAGCGCTGCCGCGAGGCTCGGCTCGAGAGCCAATCGTAACGTGTGGGACCGCTCAACACCAAACCTGACTTCGGAACTCGTCTGCAGCGAGCGCCGTCATTATTGCGCCAACTTTTCGCGAAGGGATTGTTTGCTGGGAAACGAGTGAACGCAAACTTTGTGATCCAGGAAAGTGTGTCTTTTCAGATACAGGGTCCAGGTTATCCGTTGTTTGCTGAGCTGTTTGAGGATTTTGCGCTGTAGACCAGGCACTTTTTTTCCGAGTCTCTTGTTTGTTTGACCGCGGAGAAGCAAAAAAGCAAATCGAAAGAAGCAGGAACAAGCAAAATCAGGAGGCCATCACGAGAGTATCACCGCGTTCTCTTCACAGCCAAGGCGCGCCCCCAACCCAACTCCATCGACCATCCTCGGGCCAACGTCACCACAACATCTACACCACCTCGGCCAATCAAGCACCCAGGCAAACATGCCCACCAAGGCAGAGCGCAAGCAGCTCGACGCCACCGTCGCCGCATTCCATGCGCACTACGCGGCGCCCGCCAACGGCTGGGGCCAGGAGCGCTGGCACGATTCGCTTTACCCGGCGCTTGCTCGCCCAACCCGGTATGCGGCGCTAGTGAATCAGTTTGTACCGCGCGCTGAAGTGGAGAAGGCCTTGTTGAAGGAGGTGCCGGAAGAAGAGCTGAGGATGGTAGAGTTGCCGGCGCTGGGGGACGGTCAAGAGGCGGACGGAAAGAGGCCGCAGATTCTGCTGTATGAGCGCGTGCCCAGGAGCGTGCCAGAGAGCGAAGTAAAAGAAGGGGAAAAGGATCAAGTGCGGGAGAAGGCAAAAAGCTCCACACCAGCAGACAAAACGCTGCCTTTCCCACCACCCAAGCCGACAACCATCCACACGCCACGGCAACCGCCCCAGCAGCTCCTCACGCACTGGAACATGGACGCCGCGTCGGCCCTCGCCGCGCACATGCTTGACGCACAGCCTGGCGACAAGGTGCTCGACCTCTGCTCCGCGCCCGGCGGCAAGAGCGTCGCGCTGGCGCAGCTCATCTTTGCCGACCAGCACCACCACCTCCAAGACTCCACCTCTCACGACCACGACTCCCAACCCCCACAAGGCTGCCTCCACACCAACGAACCCGACGCCGCACGCGCCAAACGGCTCCTCGCAAACCTCCGCTGCTACCTCCCCGCGCCCCTTTTCACCAGCAAAGCCGTGCAGACCTTCACGCTCGACGCCAGCATCCCGGCGCGCTTCCTCTCCACCCTCCCCCACGGCAGCGGCGGCTACGACCGTGTGCTCCTCGATGCGCCGTGCAGCAGCGAGCGGCACGTCATCCACGCGCACACGCGCGCGGTGGCTGGCGGCAGGATTGCAGACGACATGGCGCGCTGGCGAGCGGGCACCAGCCGCGCGCTGCAGAAGACGCAGGCCGGCTTGCTCGTCACGGCGCTCCGGGCGGCCAGGACCGGCGGCCGCGTGCTGTACTCGACGTGCTCGGTCGAGCGCGGCGAGAATGACGGCGTGGTTGAGCGCGTGCGGGAGACGTTGGAGAAAGAGAGGCGGAAGGGGAGCGTGTGGGTGAGGGGCTGGGATATGCGGGTGGAGATGGGGCGGCAGGGGCAGAGAGGAGGCGGTGGTGAAGGCGAAAGAGAGGAGTGGGAGCGCGTAGGAAGGGGGTTGGATGCGTGGGCTGAGGATACGGATTATGGCCGCATTGCGGTGCCAGATGTGGGCGAGGGACGCTGGGGGCCGTTGTTTTTCTGCGTCATCACCAAAATTGAGGCGAAGGACGAGTGACGGCCTGGCAAAAGCGGCCTGCTCTGCTGATGCACAGCTCTTCGATTCTTGCGTACTCCGTCTTGCATTGATATCTCGAAACAGGAATCCCCCACTGCCGGGTGCACCACTCACGACAGCACATGCGCAGAGAAGGAAAAAAGAGGCAACAAAAACGCCCAAACGCTTGCATCCCGGCTCTTATAGCACGTTGACGCCACATCTCCCCCCATCATTCCCTACCTGCAAAGAAGGAGAAAAGATCAATAACAAAAAGTCTTGTTGCGGCACAGCCCCAAATCGAATGTTTGCCAAACCCGCCGTTCTCAATCCGTCTTTCCGCTGCTGTCTACGCCTCCCATCATGCCCTCCTTCTCGTTTGTAAGTGGCAACTGGAAAAATCCAGCCCGGCCGTTGAGCATTGCTCTGCGGTTCCGGCTCCGACCAAGCCACGTGGCAGCCACAACAACGCCGATGATGATGCCGACGGAGAGGAAAGGATGGCCCGTGAGGAATTGCTTCATGTTGAAGAGAATGGTGGAAAAGGTGCCAATGGTCGACTTGGGCCGGAGCGCTGGCGGGTCACGGGTGACCTTGGAAAGGGTCTCCAGAATCGAGGTGCGCGAGGGCACAATCGGGTTTCCAGTCGAGGTTTGGTCCCAGTAGCGGTGGTTCTGATGAGGGTCAGTATAGGGAAAATCAGGATGGGGACAGTCAACTCACGTCTTCATCGTTAATCACCACCTTCTCGCCGTCCTTGACGTCGATGCCGTATGTTGTCCGCAACCACCTCTCCCAAAATACGCCGTCGACCCACGCAAACGCAACCTCCTTCCGCTCAATCTCATCCATGTTGATGCGGATGCTCTTGGCGGCTCTCAGCGCTCTCTGGTCATTACGGTCCTCGGCCTCTTCGATTCTGAGTTGCTTAGCATCGCGGAGCTCTTGGCGTTCGAGCTTGAATTGTTGCGTCTGCTTGTCGATCCATTCGAGAGCAGCATTCTTAATCTCACGCTTTGCACTCTCAAACTCATCGGCATGCTCTCGGTTGAGGATGCCCAGCACAACGAGCTTGCCGTCCATGACCTCGCGCGCGTTGGATGAGGTCAGCTCAGGCACAATCGGGAGCCAGACAGTCTTCATCCAGCCCAGGATCTGGCGGAAGTCGCGCATATCCCGTGGAGCAATGTGGCTGTAGTAGCTAGGCTTGCCGTCCCGGCTCACCAGAAGACGCGGCCATGTTGAGATCCTGAAACGCTCTGCAAGCTTGGGGTCCTTGCTCTTGACCAGCCTCGCGTGGCCGATCAAGCTCAGTGTCAAACGCTCCAGAGCAGCAAAATCTTCGGACGTTGTAGCGTGGTCGTAAATGTAGAGGAAAATGACATCCTCGGTCTTTTCCATCTCTTCGAATGTCTCGGCATCAACATCTGGCACCCCATTGCCGACCTCGTAGGCATTGTTCGCATATGCAATGAGATCTCCTACACCACGCAGTCCGTCATACTCGACACGCTCACCACCACGGAAGTACAGGAGCGTGGGGTAGCCTTTGACGCGCGCGTCTTTGCACAATCTCTTTTCCATGTCACAGTTGACCTCGCCCACATTTAGTTTGCCCTTCATTTCTCTTGCCATTGCAGCCCAGTTGGGTGCCATGGCCTGGCAGTGGTGACACCATGGAGCGTAAAACTTGACAAACCACGGATCCTGTGTTGTGGTGACGAGCTTCTGGAAGCTCTCGGCCGTGAGAGGAATCGAAGTTCCAATCGGGTTGTGAGTGGCGGTAGCCTTGGTTCCGGTTGCGGTGGGCTTGGGGGCGACCTTGGTGGCCATTTCGTTGTGCTTGCTCGCAGCAGCAGCGCCTCCCTTGGGATCTTTGTCCTTTGCTTCTGGCTTCTCAGGCTTCGCCTTGCTATCCACGCCCTTTGCGCCGACTTCGGGGAGTTTGAGACCCTCCGTTGGTCTGGAACCAGGTCGGATTGTCTCCAGAGCTTCCTCGATCCAGTTGCTAAAGTAGCTCAGCTTATCGGCGCCCACGTGTCTCTTGACCTCCTTCCCGTCCTTGAACAAAATGATGGTCGGGAATGAATGGATATCTTTTGCGGCGCATGCGTCGCTGAAAGCCACGCAGTCGACTTTTGCAAAGTGGAAATCGTAGTATCTCGTAAAAGTGTTGAGCGAGTCCCCTTCTTTTGACTGGGCGCCGGGCAGCGGTTCGCTGGTGTAGTAAAATTCATAGAGGGTTTGCCATGTGGGAGCCAGAGCTTTGCAGTGATGGCAGTAGGGAGAAAAGAACTCGACGAGCCTAGCCAGTCAATAAATGTTCGGCATAGCGTGCCAGGTGGAGCAAGTACCAGTTTCCTTGGGCAATATTGTCGTCCACACGGCCGCCGGCCAACTCTGTCATGGGCGGGACTTCCTTGCCGTTGAACACGGTTGAGGTCTTGTCATCTTCAATATCGAGCACCTTTTCAGGTGACTTTTTGCCCGGCGACGCGTATGCGGAGGAGAGGAGCGCGAGCGGCAAGAGGGAGGTTAGCAGCCGCATGATGAAGCTTGGTTGGGCCAAGTAGCGTTTAAGATGTCGACGGGGCGGCGGAGGCCCGGAGAGGAGGAGAATCAGGTCCGGGCCAAGCTGCGCATCGATTCGGGCAGGACGTGTGTAGAATATCGGGCGCCAGATGGTGGCCACGCGGAGAGCAGTGGTGTTGTCGCGAAAGGAGAGGCACTGGCACTGGCCGCACGTCTCTCTGGGGCGGATCGACGGGAGAGGATGGCGCCGGCGATCGGCCCGAGCGAGCGCCAATGAGCTCCTCCGCAACTGCATTAGTACACCCACCACAGCTTCCCCAGACTTGACGACATCAACACGTCCAATTCTCCAATTCCGTCCATCATGAGGCCTGCCTCTCGTCTCCTCGCTGCCGTCTCATCGGCTGGTCGTGCCTTGCAGCCAAATGCTCCCACTGGGCTCACCGGCCTCAGAACTCACCCCGCCCCACGCTCGGCCCTGATCTATCTATACAACGCAACGCTCGACAAGCTCAAGAGACTCCCCGAATCCTCCGTTTACCGCCAAAGCTCCGAAGCTCTGACCCGCCACCGTCTCAGCGCCGTCGAGGGCACTGCCAATTACCAATTGAAAGAATGGGCCGAGCGCATGAGAGAACAAGTCGAGCAGAACGAACAGACCGCGAACCGGCTGGGCGTCGAGGTGAAATACCTCTCCGACGGCAGATGGTTCCTCCACATGGAGCCGGTTGGCGTCATGGAGGAGGATCCAGACGCGGAAAGGCTGCCTGAAAACCAGGAAATTCCAGAGGCCAGACGCGGACAGAAGATTATTGAGCAGATTACCGCCATTGCACACGCGGAATTCCGGAGGGGGACGGAATTGAAGAAGACGGAGGGATTCTCTACGCAGTAAGTCAAATGCTGTGGCATCTGCAAACAATTACTGACAAGCACATAGGACTCTGGAGTCGGATGCGGAGCTGACACAACTGCGCGAGCGGTAAGGAAGCATGGACCACCCCCCGAATACATCCACTGATGTTGAACACACAGTCGCGCCGAGCTCGAAAAGGACTACGACAACTACATGACGGAGCTCCGCAACTGGAAGCCCACCGACCCCTCCGGTCTCGAAGGACTGTGGGACCCGCCCAAAGACGCAAAGCACATCAAGTTTGAGCCCGAGCCCTCCTTGACCCACGAGCAGTGAGTTGGTCGGACCCATTCATCGCAAACGCTGCTGACTTGAGAATCAGGGTGTCGGAGATTGAGAACAAGATTGGCGCTGGCCTCATCGAGGAGGTGATCCAGGTGGCCGCTGGCGAGCTTGAGCTCGTCGATGTGATGGCCGAGAGCCAGGCGTACGTCTTCCCCTCCCCTTCCATTATCAAAATCTAAATTGACTGACAATCTCCAGGTGGGAGGAACTCGAGGAGAAGCCTGCAGAGGGCCAGTGGACCTACTTTGAGCGCGGATCGGCCGCGCACACTGGCCAGACCCAGAAGCCCTGAGGGCGTCCAACCGCATCTGTATTTCATAGCTTTTATACCATTAGAGCGTTTACGCACACCAAGCTTTTCCGATGCTGACACGAGCCAAACCAAGGGTGTTCGTGTATTTGGCTTTGAGTGCGTCAACCTAAATACACCACCTGCCTGTCCGGGGAAAGTTTGACGACGCTTTCAACTACCGCGCTCGGGCATGGTGCTGCATTTGAAGCTTAACTTGACTTCCAGCCCTGCTGCGCTCGCGCTTTTTCACACTGCCGCATCGTCTCTTTGGACAATTACCCGGCTCCGCAACTCAAGACTTGGCAAGGCAGAAAGTGAAGGCGAGTCCGGCGCTTGATCTTTGTCCGCAAAAACATTTCCATTCCAGCTTCTCTTCTCGTTCTCTCTACGCTCTACTCTACACTCTCTGCGATACACGTACACCGACAGCAGCCGCGAAATATCGTAGGCAGGTAGATTGGCAAGCAAGGATGAGATGGATGGATAGGTGAATGCTGGGATTCAAGTACGGTGAATGCGAGGGCGAATTGAAGATGGTGGTGTGCCAGACAACAACAACAACAACAACAACAACGTGAGGTGTGTGTGTGTTTGTGTGTGTAGATGGTTTACAAAGGTAATAAAAGGTGTTTGTTAGAGATAATGATGGGTGGTGCATGAAAGGACTACGAAAGGAATACGCTGCCCACAAAAGATAAAAACGCCGTGGTATGCTGTGCGCTGTATTTGCACTTCTTCCTCCTCTTCTTCTCGCCTCAACGTGTGTTGGTGCAAGTACCATTGCACCGTCCAAATCTCCTCCTGTAACCCCCAACTCCCACGCTGCAACTCCCCCCTCCTCTTCTCTCTCTCCTCCCCATCCTCTCCCCCTCTCCCCCACACGCCTACAACAGCAGCGTAAACACCAAGCTCGTGCCCGTGAGGGCGAGCAGCGACAGCGTCTGGCGGTTGGCGCTCGGCAGCAGGGTCGGCGCGGCGGCGCCGCGCGCACTGGAGTTGCGGGACGAGTCAGTTTCATCGGTTCCTTGAGGCGTAGTCGTGCCGTTTCTAGAGATTGAGAAAGAGGTTTTGTTTAGAGTAGGTTTGTAAGAAATGGGGAATTGTTTGAGAGATAGGAGAGACATGGAAGAGGAGAGGGGAGAGGAGAGGATGTGTGGTAGGAGATGGTAGGAGATAGGAAATGGTAGGAGAGAGAGACGTAGGCGAGATAGGAAAGGTGGGAGAGATAGGAGATGGGAAAGGATAGGAAATAGGTGCTAGGGAGGATTAGCAAGAGCAAGGGGCACGCTACGCACGGCTTGGCTCCAGGCGCGCACTCGGCGAAGGTGGTGGCGAGTTGCTCGGCGAGCAGGTCGTGCATCGGGTACGTCACGTGGAGGCCGTTGAGCCAGAGGTACTGGTTGACGGGGTACTCGCACGAGGGGATGAGCGTGTCCATGGCGGGGGTGCCGCTGGCATCGTCAAGTTAGTTTTCGGCGTGTTCATGAGCAGGGTGGGGGAAATCCTAATCCTACCCCTGATACAAAGGGCAAAACCCCGTCGTGTTCTTGTAGCCCTCTGTCTGCTTGTACTTCTTGGGGTCCTTCTGCACCTTGCGGAAGAGGCTGTACGTGTCAAAGTTGAAGACGGCCGTGTCCGAGTGCTTGGAGCGCAGGCCGTCGGCCAGCTGCGTGACCATCTTGTTCCACTCGTCAATGGCGTCGGCCTCGAGGCTTTCGCTCGACTTGCCCAGCGAGTTGGTCGTCGGCGAGTACTGCACCGGCGGCACGTTGAGGAAGAGGAAGTTTCGGGCCCCGGCACCGTAGAGCTGAGCAAAGCAAGCAAGCGTTTAGCGAAGGAGCTGGGAGCGGGAGCGCTGGTGGTGGTGGTGACATGAGACGGGAGGAGAAGGGGTCTGAGCTGACCTGTTCGACCAGCTGACCATACTCGTTGAAAACTAGAGGGTAGGCGCTGGTGTTTTTGACGCGGTACGAGTTTGCCACGTCGTTGATGCCGATGAAGACGCTGAAGAGCGTGTCTTGGCTATTCCAACCTTTGGCCTGCGTCGTGTAGTACGGGAAGAATTCGGTTGCGACCTGCTCTTTTACCGACTTTACAATAGGCGAATAGGCGGCAATGAGCGAATCGTCGACCGTGGCGCCCCAAAAGGCGAGGTCGACTGTTTGGATGAGCGAGGCATTGTACTTGGTTGTCAAGTAGCCTACGTAGTTCGGCCCGCTGCAGCAGTCATATGTCAGTTTTTGCGGCCCTTTCTGCCGGGTTCAGTAATTGACGCGGAGGAAAGGTGACGGGTTACTTGGAAGACGTGAGACCACTGTTTGCACAAGTCAGCTGGTTGCCGCCAAGCTTCCTGCCGGTTGCCGCAGCGCGCATTGGTGGTTAATGCGTTTCATGTTTGGCTTGGGACAAGTGACACATGTGCTCGAGGATTGGATTGCTGCCTCAGGTCGTGCATGCAAAACTCCAAGAAAGAGGCACATCGTGAACGGAAATGAGGTCGGGACAGACGTACGGAAAGGCCGGATTGCCCAGCGGATTGCTCGGACTTGGCTGGGTTTTGGTCACGTTGTAGCCGATTGTCGTGTAGGAGTCGCCGCTGCAGATAGGTGTCAAGAATTGCTCCCAAGAAATCGCCCAGAAAACTTACAAGGCAAACCAGTACCGTATGCCATTCCAACCCGGCCACGACGATTTTTGCTCTCGCTGAAGTGTCCCTTGGTCATTGGAAGCGGCCCGCGCAAACGTAGAAGCGAATGATGAAAGTAATGCAATGACATAAAGGGTACTGAGCATGTTAGAAAAAGTCCGCGCGGGAGGCAGACGCAAGAGACATCTGATAAGCCAAAGAACGAATGGAAGGAGGTGACGGTGATGTTGTTGCAATGAGAAAGGGGTTTATAGGACTGTTGCAACTCGGCAACCCAAGACAGGCTTCCGGCAGCTTGTTGTTAGGGCATAAGGCAGAATGCTCGAGTCACGTGTTTGGGGCTTGTCTCGGCCATTGAAAGAAATCTTGGGTAAGCCGCCAAGTGATATCTTTGGGCGGGAGATTTTGCTATTTTGCGACCTCTGACGCCATGGATCATTGAGGCGCTGAGGGGCGTTGCGAAGAAGGCGTTTCGATGATGGCTGTATTAGGAAAAGCCCAAGTCCCAGAAAAGGCGCGATTTCTTACGCTTGCTCCTCTTGCAAGTTCGATACGAACCCCAGGCCAGCGAATCGGTGCTTCAGGTTGATGGGCGGGAGAGTAACGGTAGGGACTGAGTCGGGCATGGTCTTGTGTGGAAGAGCGATGAACTCGATTGGACATGGAAGAAAAGTCGCCAATTTGCACGTACAATTTTGTCATTGGCAAACGCCGTTGCCGTAAGTACCGGCCGTTACGACGTCGATGGCTGATGTTGAGGAGCTGGATCCCGACCGAATTCAGACGATGGATTTTGGAACCAACTGGTGCCTAAAAGGCATGCTCTTGTTGTTGACAACTGCGTCTCATGCTCCGACGCCCGTGGAATACCAAGTTTGCATGCGCAACCAGCGAGACATGAATTTTGCCGCCAAGTCGAACCCGAGTCCGACGTTGAATGAAGCGCAGAGGAAACGTGTAGATAACCTTTGCTCAATGGCATGCTGGCCAACGGCGACCGGTTGCAATTGGCCGCACTTGTGCGATACATACCTGGGGTGTTGGGAAGAATGTCGGGCATCGCGGTGCGAGGTCGAAAGATCGGTTCCGTGCCCCCTTTCTAAGCAACGCTCGAGGCTCCACAGGCTCCACAGAGCCCGTCACTTTAAACGCAGACTTGCTTGTGCAACACCTTGTCATCTCAACGCTGCACGACAAGATGGGACTGAGTGTAGGCAGTGTCATACAGTACGTGTTCCTGGCCGTCGTCGGCTACATTTTGGTGGGGTCGCCTTTGCAACGCATCTTTCTTGGTGGCAGACCGGCTGCAGAAGACGACGTCGTTTTTGCCAAAAGCGACCACCTGGTCATTCCTGACGAAAGTCTCGTTTGTCCTGATTATGGGTACAACGTGCACATTTTAAACCGAGACCCTCTGGTCATTTATATGCCGTCATTCGTAAGCCGCCAAGAGGCACAACACCTGGTGGACATAAGGTGATATTCCCGCCTGCATCATTGGTAACGCGTGCTGACCGGCCATCAGCGAAGACAAATTCAAGCCGTCAACTGTATGGAGCGGCAGCGAAGAGAGGCTCGACCCGAGCGTCCGCGTTTCCGAAAAGGCTGAGCTTGAACGTGACGACATTGTGCGTTGCATTGAAGAGCGGGCTCGCCAGTTTCAAGGCTGGCGTCCTTACACTTTCATCGAGAAGCTATGGAGCCAGCGCTACCGCACAGGCGGACACTATGTTCACCACTTTGACGGACCTGCATCTATAGTCAAGGGCGGCCGCATCTCGAGCTTCATGGTTTACCTCGAGGCAAACTGCACAGGCGGCGGCACAAACTTTCCGCGAATGACGATGCCGGCCGACCAGAAATGGTGCGAGTTCCTCGACTGCGAGGACAAGGAGAACGAGGGCATCACTTTCAAGCCCATTGCCGGTAACGCTGTTTACTGGGAAAACTTCCGCCACGATGGGTCCCCGTATGACGAAGTCTGGCATGCCGGACTACCCGTTCTATCCGGCACCAAGATCGGACTCAACATCTGGAGTTGGTATCAGCCGGGATACCGGCCGCCACCAGCTGTAGAGGACTCGGGCGAGGCGGTGCAGGAGGATCAGAGTGACAAGACGGAGCTGTAGCGAAGCCGAAGGAAGAGACCGAGGGACGGGAGGGAAGGTAAGCGGCGCGGATGCCGGCGCAAGGTTGGACCGTTGGTGAAGCTCCGTTAGCGCATACTGGAGGAGGTGACGATTTTGGAATTCAAGGGAGAGAAGGACGAGTTGGGCGAGGGGATAGCATGTGCTGGCGAGGAGGTTGGCAGTGTTGAACGTGGTTTGCGCAAGGAGGAGGAGGAGAATCATTGGAATGTTTCATGTATCCGAAGAAGTCTGTAGATAGTTCTATATGTACATGTACCTTTACTGTGCATGTGCAGTGGTGGATACACCTAGAGGTGTCGGCAGCACGTGACTGGTATCGATGTGGGTGGGCCCAATCCGGCCGCGATAAGGAAGCAGCAGCTCGACTGATAAGACGGCAGCTCCCTCCGACGAGGAGACAACTACAGACGGCGCGAGACCTTCACATCACTAAAACACATCTCTCCTTGTTGGTGCATCTTCTCTCGGCCGTCGGTTCATCGGTTTGCGCTGGCTCGAGTTGAGCCTCTGCACGCGTATCACAAGCTCGCTGCGCTAAACCCCTCTGGTCCAAGGCTAGCCGGCTCCAGCTGCGTACAGCTCCAGGCTCCCGCTCTCCTCCCACGCCAACCACCTACCACCTTGCCTCCTCAGTCACCTCCGCCTCCTCTTCTCCTCACCCAAGTCTCCTCTCCGCTTGCTGGCTCAACCCCATCCTCTCCTCCTCGTCAACGTCCCTTTGCTCCTAGAGCTACCCCATTGTTGCTGTCCCCAACTGCTTCCTGGCCCGGGCGAGGCTCACGGCGTCTCTACGTCACCACACCAGACCGCTAGAGCTCCCACTTAACCCGCATCTGCTGCCTCTTCGACACCATGGCCACCACAGTCCCAGTCACCATGGACACTCTCGTCACCATCAAAGTTTCCATTCAAGGGACCAACCGCAAGTTCAAGGTGCCCATGAGGGACCTTGGCGCTGCTGTCCTTCCTACCAAGGTAAGCCCGCTCTTGTTCGGTCGCGCAACCAAGGCTCTCCACGCCTTGCGGACCTCTCGGATCCTCTTCAACTGACTCTTTGCTTCTCTCCAGCTCCGTCAACTCTTAAACATTCCTCCAGAGCAACAAGTCACCTTTGAGCGTTTCTCTGACAGTGCCGGCGCCTACATCACATTGGACCCCGAAAACCCACAGGTCTACAAGACTCTCTTTCGTGCTGCCAAGGCCAAGCTCAAGCTCCGTCTTCGAGCAACCGTTCTCAGCGACCCCAACGTCAAGATGGAATCTCCTGCCTCGCCCGCCCCAACAACCCCCGAGGCTGACAACAAGACTGCGCCTCCACCCGTGGAGCTGCCTGTCCGCACCTTGCCTCTCTCCATGCCACCTCTCGCTCCTCGTTCTCAATCCAAGACAAACCCTCAAGAGGAGTCGTCCAAGGCCAACCGAGCATCACAGCAGCAGAACAACACCGGCACTATCCCGCTCTATCCCTACGCCAGGCTTCCGGCTTTCCACAAGACCGACATGAAGACTGCGCTTCCTTCTGGCAATTCTGCCGAACGCACTGGCGAAGCTCCAGTTCCCCAGCCCTTTGTCCATCGTTCATGTGAGTTTCAACAACGGCAGCCCCACCAAATCGCCGCTGATTGGCGAGCAGCTGTCGACAGCTTCGAGCGCGAGCTGCTTAGACATCTTGAACCGCTCAAAGCTAACCGCCGTCAAGGGGTCCGCGATACCAACGACCTCGTAGCTGAGACCCAGAAGCTTCGTGCGGAATCTCAGATGCCCAAGCCCGCACTTGACAAAGAAGAGGGAATCCCCGGCCTCTTCTCCAAGCTGGACAACATCATGTCGTCTGGGGCCCCGATGCTCGCCTCTGACCAAAAGGACAGCTCTTCTGTCGCCACGTCGACGTGGTCGGTCTACTGCAATGTGTGCGATAGCCCCATCGTCAACGAGCACTTTCACTGCAGCATCTGCGACGATGGCGACTACGACCTCTGCAAGAGCTGTGTGACTTCGGGTGAGCACTGCCCTGGTGAAGGCCACTGGCTCATCAAGCGCTTCATCTCGAACGGAAAGGTCACCAACAGCACCACCGAAAGAGTTGGGCCCAAGCCAAAGCCCGAGGATCTGAAGATGGAGTTTGAGGCCAAGCCTGAGCCCGTCCCCGAACCGAACAAGGAGATGCCTGGTGCATACTCTACGTTTGGAGATGCCGTTGACAGAGCGTCTTTCGGAGAAAACAAGCTCCAGGAAGCTATTCCCACCCGTACTTGCAACTGCTGCGTCAGAGGTATGTTCACCAAAATCGCGTTGTTGATTCATCTAACGCGTTGTAGTCTTCCCCGAGCCCAACTTCGTCACTTGTGTCGATTGCGAGGATTATGACCTTTGCCTCTCGTGCCACGTCGGCACGCAGCACGGTCACCACCCAGGTCACACTTTCAAGCCGGCGATTGACGGCAAGGAATCTGACATCGGCCCTCTGGCCAAGTTCCTTTGTGCTCCCGGCCGCAATGTCCGCCACTCGGCTGTTTGCGACGGCTGCGAGGAGTTCATCTACGGTGTTCGTCACAAGTGCCTCAACTGCCCTGACTGGGACTATTGCGGCAAGTGCATCAAGAATGCCCGCAACACACACCCCGTGCACCGCTTCGTGCCCATCTACGAGCCTCTTCCCGAGCCTCGCACGCATGCCATCCGCCACTTTGGCATCTACTGCGACGGTCCTCTCTGCAAGAAGAGGGAACAGGCCTACATCGAAGGAGTCCGCTACAAGTGTGCTGTTTGCGACGACCTCGACTTTTGCGCCAGTTGCGAAGCCGCACCGGAGAACCGCCACAACCGTACTCACCCATTGATCAAGTTCAAGACTCCGGTTCGCAAGGTCATTGTTACGACCGCTGGCGAGGACAAATTTGGCCAGCCAATGCCCGTTCTCGGTGACGTTCCCGCTGCCAGGCCTGTCATTCCGGAGCGCCCACGGCCCGCTGCCAACAATGCTGCTACGTCAATCCGAACTGTCGTTGACCTCAAGCCCAGTACCGAAGCGCCACCCGCTGACGACACTGCATCCAAGGCCGCCACGGACAAGATCAAGATCAAGGACTTGCTCTCCGAGCCCGTTGATCATCGTTCCAAGCTTGCAGAAATTCTGAAGAGCAACATTGTCAACCCTCGACCCACCGTGAAATTGCCACAGCCGACTGCTGACGCGCTCAACGCACACTTCATTCGTGACACCATCAGCGATGGTACTTCGGTCCCTGCGAACAACAAGTTCCTCCAGGTTTGGACTTTGCGTAACCCTGGCCCCAATGCTTGGCCTGCTGGATGCTCTGTCCGCTACGTCGGAGGCGACAACATGCTCAACGTCGAGAACGCCTGCCCCGCCAACGCTTACAACATTGTCGAAGCTGTCGAGAGCAACGTCATCCAGACCACGGTTGAGGTCGGCCAAGAGGTCTCGTTTGGCGTCTTGATGAAGGCGCCTGCTCGCGAGGGCGTCGCCATTTCTTACTGGCGCGTCAAGGCTCCCGATGGAACTCCTTTTGGCCATCGCCTCTGGTGCCACATCAATGTCATGAAGCCTTCTCCCGTTCCGGTCGAGTCGCCCCAATCCTCTGATGGCGAGCGCACTATGCTCCGTCTCAAGGAATTGCGTGAACGCCGTCAGACACCGTCTGAAATGAGTGAGGCTGACCGCACTTCCCGTCGCAGGGAGCTCATCCGCAGGTCGACGCAGATTATTAGGGAGCGTCGCATGGAGCGCGAAGCTGCCGAGCGTCATGACGCTGAGTTGAAGACTGAGGCCATGCTCGAGGCGAAGAGGAAGAGCCTCAAGCCCACTGTTGAGGATGCTCCCGAGTCTGAAGTTTCGGACAGCCCAGTCAAGGAGGAGATCAAGACTGTTGAGTCCCCCAAGGCTGAGTCCTCTACCGAGGGGAGCCGCATGGTTTTCCCAACTCTCGAGAAGGAGTCGCCAGAGTCCAGCAACCACGAGGCTGCGGCCCCGGCTCCTAGCGACGTGTCTGTCAAGTCAGACTCTGCCAACACCAAGAGCGGCTTCTCCGCCAAGTCGGACACGGCCACTGTTGGCGCTTCCGAGGGCGAGACGGAGATTTTCGAAGACGCTGAGACGGTTGACATTTCAAGCGACGACGGCTTCCTTACTGACGAGGAGTATGACGTGCTCGACGCCAGCGACGAGGAATTTGCCTAAGCAGATTGTGCCGACAAGTCAAAAGCGTGTTGAATGGCCGTGAACAGATGATGCCCGAACTGCGTATTTTCGCGCGTTAAACTTATTCGACCTTCGATTTCAGGCAGCAATGCTGCATTTCCTTTTTTCAATCCCCCGATGGAATGGCGCTTGGGTACTATGGAGGGGCGGCTTTCACTCCCTGCGTGCAAATGAGCCTTTCGCCAAGGAGTACTGGGAGCGGGCTGCCACACACTCTTTTGGATGTCTATGGCTGGGAATCGTGATGGGTTATGGGAATGGGGCGCGGGGTAGGAGCCAGGTCATTTTCCCATTTGCTGCGTTCGACTACACGGGCTTTTCCACCTCCGGCTGATGCTTTTCCTTTTCTCCTTGATGCGGCGACAACTCCTTCTCCACCCTATAGTTCGTAGGCTCAGAATGAAATTGACTTTTCCGAAATCGTCTAGACAGGAATACGTGCTCCGCAACAGAGGAGGCTGTTGACATCACATGTCGGTCGTGTGCTACACGTCATGGAGCATCCGGATCTCGCTCATTGTCATCCCACGCAGCTGCTAGCGGCATTTGTTCGGCTGCGATTACAACAGCCCTATCCCCGTCACTCCACGAGACAGACCCATGCATGCCACGCTCCCGCAGCTTTCCAAGTTAACCTTCATGCAGTTGATCTGGCTAACGTCTTCCCAAATCCCTACCTCTCCGCCGGCCATCACCCCACCCTAGCTTCGAGAGAAACCGCCAAAAAGCTCCAAGCAGTTGCGTCGAGTAGTCCGCAATTACCTCCACCGCCTCGTCTATCACTCCTACTAACTAATCTTCTCTCTCGGTTGTTGCAACTGCCGGTGAAGGGACGGGAAAGGCTTATTTTACCCTTTAACGTTCCTCATGCTGTCATCCCGCCGGCTCTTTTCTTCCACTGCTCCATCGTCCTCGTCATTTCAGTCACACGTTTTCCCTTCTTCATTCAAGCCAGCGTCGTCACCTTCATCCCGCAAGGAACCCATTCTTCTCAATTCGCCTCTGGCAGCAAGAAGAGCCCCAGCATCACCCGCATCTCTGTCCGCCGCGCCATCTACTGCCCCTCTCCGCCTTCTACCCCGGCTCTTCCGCTTCCCTGCGGCGGCACGTGGCGGCTGCGTCTGCAGAGTCAGGCTCAACTGCGCCTACTCGCTGCTCGACTGGCCGAGCACGACACGGGATTTTCCTCGTCGAGGCTCCGCTTGCAAACGTCTCTGCACCTACATCTCGAGCTCTGTCGGCAGCGTCAACGCCGCAAGGCCTGCGGTCAAACAACCTGCTGCATCCGTGGCTTCTGTTGCGGCCAAATCGAGCTTCTCAACTGCTGCCACGACGGCGTGTCCGCCTCTCGTCCGCACCTTCTCGACCTCCTCCTCTGGCAGAAGCAGCAGCAGTAAGAGTATCAAAATGGCTGCCGCCCCTGCTCCCAACGGCGGAGCCCCCGCGTCGTCCGTCGGCAGTCCCATCTCATCAGCAGCCAGCCCCAGCGGAATGAGCGTTGCGGGAAGCAGCAGCGGGCCCGTCTCGCGCCGTTTTGCGCCGCTGGATCCGGCAAAGGCGCGGCTGTTGGTTGGACAGGAGAATGTCAGGTGGGTGAGGGGGGTTGTTTTTGATGTTGATGGCACGTTGTGTGAGTGATGCTTTTCTTTCTGTTCTCAACGGTCCAAGAGGGACGGAGGGATGCGTGGGTATGGGGGTTTGTCGACGTGTGGGTAGAGGCGGAGGCACGAGGAGCAAGGGCTAGGGAAGTGTGGGTTGGATTGAGGAAGTGTTTGGTTTGGGTGTGAGACTGGGCTGATGTGTTGTGTGAGTAGGCCAGCCACAGAACTACATGTTTGCGGAAATGCGGTAGGTTTTGATCGACTCGTCCCTCTCCCCTAGTGTCTATCCGTCCGCCATCAATTCAATCACTCAAACCCCTAGAACCCAGAAAACCTCCCCCTTCAAGCCCACCCCTCTTCCCCTCCCCTCCACCACCTCCCCAACTAACCCCACCCCCCTCGCAGCGCCGCCCTCTCCATCCCCCCTCAAATCGACATCCTCGAACACATCTACTCGCTGCCACCCCCGCAACAACCGCACGCCATGGCCGCCATCCGCAGCATCGAACGCCGCGCCATGGCCGTGCAGCAGCCGCAGCCCGGCCTCGTGCCCCTGATGGACTACCTCGAGAGCCGCATGCTGCGCAAAGCCATCTGCACGCGCAACTTCGACGCGCCGGTGCTGCACCTGCTCGAGAGCTTCCTGCCCGGCCACAGCTTCGACCCCATCGTCACCCGCGACTTTCGCCCCCCGAAACCGCATCCCGCCGGCATCCTGAGCATCGCGAAGGCGTGGGGGTGTCTGGAGGGCCCCGTGGCAGGCGCTGTCCCTACCCCTCACATGCCGCCGCCGCTGGGCGAGGGGCAGGCCGTCGTGCCGCCGCCGCCGCTGGCACCGCTGACGCCGCCGGATCTGGCCTCTGCGGCTGGTTCGCCCGGTGGTAGCAGTGTCGCTGGCATCGAGGGGGAGGCCGCCGTCATCGCGGGCTCGGCGCCCAGTCTGATCATGGTTGGCGACAGCCTGGACGACATGGTTGCGGGGCGCCGGGCGGGCGCCGCGACGGTGCTGCTGCTGAATGAGAGCAATATGCATCTGGCCAGGCGGGAGGAGACGGATTTGGTTATTAGAAGGTATGTGGAGTTTTTCTGTCTTGTTTGGTGGGGGGGTTGAGTTTGGTTTGGGGCGATAGGGAGGGAGCGTCCGGGTCGGTAGTGCTTGTGGTTGTGGTGGCTTGGGTTGATTGATTCGCGCTGATGCTGATTTTTCTGGTGCAGACTTGACGACCTGATTGTGGTGCTCGAGAACGGCTTTGTGGGGCAGCATGGGACATGACATGGCAGCAGCAGCAGCAGCAGGGGGCATAGCACAGACGGAAAAGAGCGGACAAAAAAGCGTTGAATGAGGATCAGGGACATATGAATTCAAGAACCACCATCAGCCAACACCCTCAAAGAATAAAAAAGCAGGACGAACATGCCATCCAAGCCTCCTAGACCCACAAGCCTCCCAAAGACACGAGAAGAGCCCACTCGCCCCAGGTGAACAACCTCATCAACACATCCCTCTACCCCCTCGCATTGCCTCCCCTCCCCCTACTCATACGCCTCAGACAACCGCGCCTTACAAGCCGGCGTGTCCTTGTGCTCATGAAACGCACAATCAGGGCCTTTCCTCACATCGCCGACCTGGTTCTGATGCAACGCAGCCATAGCCTCTGCAAAATCCACCGCCAGGTCGCCGCCGCGTGAAATGACGCCGCGCATCGCGTCGCTGAGGCGCGGCTCGCGCTCGCACAGGTAGCGGTAGGCCGCCGTTTGCACCAGGAAGCGGCGCATCATGTTGGAGTGATTGTTGGCACCCACGCCGCTCTGCGCACTTTCCGCCGTCGAGGTCGATGATGCTGCCGCGTCCGTGGCCGTGGCGTCGTACAGGTACTCCAGCCGATGCGCCGGCGCCGTCATGTTGCCCGCGCGGTAGTACGCGCGCACGAGATCCAGCACGTCGTTCTGGAGGCGCTCGATGCGGAAGCGGCGGGCGAGCACGTAGAGACAGAGATAGTGCTGCATGCTGGCGTAGTCGGAAGGGCCGTGCAGCGCGGCGCCGTAGAGCCAGCGCACGAAGAGCGCAAAGGCAAATTCGTCGAGGTCCGGGAACGAGGCTTTGGGGCTGGGCGTGCTGGATGAGGGGTTGGCGAGGAGAGAGCGGAAGTAGGGGGATCGGTTGATGAGGAGGTCGCGGTGGACTTTGAAGGATTTGCCGGTTTGCCCAGCGAGGAGCTCGACGATGGAGGTGGAGGTGCCCGAGGGGAGTGGTGGGCTGGTTGTGTCGTTAGCTTGATGCCTTTGGGATGTAGATTGATTTGGGCGTTGGGAGTTGCAGAAATTGGGCGGTTGTTCCAGGGGCATGGGAGATTTCGACCACGCACTCTGCTCGCTGCTCGCTGTCCCTCGAAGATCCAGCCACGCCATAGCGCAGATTATCGCCTGAGGGCTGTCTCGGGGTGTTTGGCGGACGACTTGGGACAGCAAGTTGACTTGGGGCTAGCTCGGCCTGCGAGTCGCGCGTGTAGGCAGGTGGACGGCTCGCCACCGGCGGCATGTTGCTGCGTCCGTTGGAAGGAGACTTGTTCGACATATTTGCTGCTATTCGTGATGTAGTTTATTGAGCGTTGATTTTGATTGGATTGGGCTTGCTAGGGATAGTGAACAGCGTCTAGGTTCTGCAGGAGAGTTGACGAAGCTTTGATGGTTATGAGGACTGGAGGACTTCCACAGAATGAACGAGTTGGAAGAGGATGAGTGCCTGCTTCGAACGCACTCGGCAATCCGGCAAGCGTCACAGTGCTTGATGCTGCCATGTGTTCAGCCACGCAATGCTGCTTCCAGGGATGCGACCAATGCTGGAAGGTGCCGGTTACTCTTTCCATCCTACTCCTGATGAGGAAAGCCTCAAGGTCCAGGGGGCACGGCCAAAAGACTCTGCATTCCGCTCTCGGACTGATTTGCCAGACGCGTGAACCGGAAAGTTCATTGCGAAATATCCACTCCTCGTCTTCTCTCGCATTGAAGACGCGGGCGGAGCTTAGTAAAGGGTTCCGTACGAACCCAAACGTTCTTTTCGTGGTGGGGAATTTCTGATCCACCAAGAGCTCGATTCCTACAACTGAGGATTTGAGCCTGACCCGCGTTCGGAGAGACGACATGACTTTTGAAGACAACGAAAGGAGGAAGCAAAGCATGTGCACAAATTCGACGCCTGAAACCCGCTTGGAACTATACCCACAGCCCAAAATGCTTCGTAAACCAGCATGATCTCATGCTTCGCTCTAGATAAGATGCTTCGACCTAGTTTCCCAGTTAGCCTGGCCCGCGAAAATTGTGTCGTCGGATGCGCGCACCTGAAGTAAGCCCGGAGGTAGACGACCTGCCATGCTCCGAGTCCAACCAACATGCCCATTGTTCCAAACGCAAACCACTTGACACGCTCGTTGGTGCTCTCGTTCGTGTCCCGAAGCTTCTGCTCGCGCGAGCGCAGGTATTCCATCTCGCTGACAATCTCGCCGACCAGCTCCTCGATGCGGCGGAGCTCCGCCTCGACCGGCTTGAGCTTCTCGGTGCTCTGGATCGCGTTCCAGTCCTTGGCGTCGGCGCCAATGTCAATGTCGAGTTCGATGTGTCTTGCAAGATTGGGAGTGTCTATGGTGGTATCGGCGTCAGCTCGCTCCTCATTCCCACCAATGTTTGCACGCACTCGATGTTTGGATGTTGCGGAAGCACACGTCGAAGGCAGAATCGGCGACGGAGGTGAAGGCATATCGGTTTTCGCCGATGACGTCCTTGGGGCGGCCGTAGTCATTGCCCACGGCATCCTTGATCTGTCAAGCAACGTGTTAGCTGCGGCGCGTTCAAAGAGCCAGACGCGATTGTCAAGAGAGGTCCTCGAGAGGGAGTACTGACGTGCATATTCAGCATTTGACCATCGCCCCTGGATCCATCGCTTATGGTGGTCACGACGACCAATTGGTCGCGCATGACAAAGTTCCGGACGCATCGCTCTTTGCTGGCGGAAATGTGTTCGGGGAAAGCGTGAACCTCAAATTTGAGGGCGGATACGAGGGTTACACTGGCAAGGAGGAGCAGGTAGCTCAACGCCCTGAGAAAAGAGTCCATGGCTGCAGGCGGGCGAGGTCGTGTGCATGCGCTCCGTGGTGTTTGTATAGCCGCCAACGGGTACGTTGCAGCAGCTCTGGCTGTCCAAAGCGCTGCTGAGTCATCAACCACCACCGAAGTGGCCCCGAAACATTCCCTCACGTGCCTCGTCCGCTCCCCAGGCACAGGGCTGTTCATCTTCCTCAAACACCACTGCTTGTCAACTGGTGAGATTCATCGTGTTTAATCGCTCGAGAGATATTCAACTACAATTGGAAATTGACTCCAGCTGAGGATCAACAACAAAGCCTCCCTTCACCTATTCTCAGTGTCCAAGTACATCCCCACAATCGCCATCACACTCCAAACTTGATCATGTCTTCTCGCTTTCTCTTTTGACACTTTTCTCTTTCGATCTCTCGCTCGTTCCTTTTTTCAAAAACAACTCTGATCTTAGCCAGGAGTGTTTTCTTCTTCCAGTCCTGCTTTTTATCTTCTGGGTCTCTTTTGCCCCCTTTCTCCTTCCAGTCTTGAAGAATGTTGAACAGCATTCGACAGTAAAACGAACGCTCATCTTGATCCAGGACATTGTCCCATTTGAAACCTATCTCATTCTCGACATCCTTGAGATCTGAACGGTACTGTTCTGCTAAACTTCGGAAGTTGCGATTCTTCTCCATGCAAGGAAGTTTTGGAACGTCTTCCTCAAGTATCTTGACCAAGGACTCCCATGACAAGGAATCGGTCGCTTGGTTCCGGTTCAAAACTTCTTTGAGGTTTTCCAGGGCCTTCTTCCTGTCTTTTGCCTTGGAGGACTTCAAATGTTTTTCTCTGTACTGCCACTCGTCCGCCCATTGCTTCAGCTGGTCTCCGAATGTGGCGATGCTTGCGTCTGGTTGACCGAGTATGAATATTTCCCATAAGGTCTTCACCGCCGGATGCGGCTTGATCTGCGACTCTTCGCGGAAATGGTAGTCATAAAAGTGAGTTTCAGTTCCCCGCACCTTTTCCAGGTCCTCGGGCTTATTGCTGGCCATCCAATTGTAATGCCTCCGTAAGTGTGGATAATCTGACGACTGTGAACCGACCACAGTCTTCACGACATTTTGTTCGACTCTGGAACTAACCATTTCCAGGAAATCGGTGGCATTGTCCGGACGTGGCGTGTGTAGTGGGAACCACTCTGGATGCTGCTGTTCAAGGAACATTCTGTCATGCTCAGCGTCTTGAGCCTTTGGAAAAAGTACTCTGAATGCCTCGAGCAGATGGGTGAAGATGAAGATGCAGAAATCGTCGTTGGCAAACCGGATATCGGCATGATAGTCAACAAGCTTCCGTTTGAGAAATGTACTGCCGGCATGGAGAGGTTGCTCGGCAGTATACAAACGTACGTCTTCTGTGTGCCAGTTTATATCATCGTAAGTATGGTTTCCCTCTGGAGCCATCCGAAATGGGTCAACACTGTAATGGCCTAGATCTGTAGGTATTGTGAAGACTTTCTTTTCTTGTGTGTTTCGGTTTTCCAGTTCAAATTCTTCTTGGTACTGGTCGTTTATCTTCCACTTGACAGCTTTTTGTCGATAGAATTCGCTCAGGAGTTCAAACTTCAGTCTCGTGTGGTAATCGTTCCATGCGCAGTCCTCGTTGATCTGGGAGTAAGTTCCACTTTCGTCCCAAGCTTCCCTCTGCTCGGTCGTCGGGTCTAAGACTAAAGAGCCTTTACAGTCTTTCAGCATTTTCTCCATTGTAAGCTCCGCGGACTCGTTGGTCTCCTTCAAAAGAATGCTTATCTTGGCCAAAAGTTGAATGGTAAAGCTGACACTCATGGAGAGGTCGTGACCTGGCTCAAACACAAAGGCGAGGGCCTCTGAAAACACATCTGTCGGAAATTCGTCTCCCCTTCCCGCCTGCTCGGCAGTCTTTTTCACAAGCTGATGATTGGCTTTATCGTATGGATTTTCCACCTTCCATCCAAAATGTAACTTGATCTCGTTGAGAAGTTCCCAGGTCTGCTTGACTTGTTTCTCGTAGGTTACTCTCAGTCTCTTGCGACTTTCTTCCTTCTCGAGCTCCGGTTTTCGTTTCTTGCCCGCCAAAGTATTGTACTTTTGTTTCTTCTTCCCCTTGCCTGGCTTCTTTTGTTTATCCTCGCCAGGCTCTACCGTGTTTTGCAAGTGGACATGCTCAAAGTCTACAGGATAACCGGGGACCGCATGACCATCGAGCTTGGAGTCCCAGAAACCCGACAACGCTCGAAATGACCAGGACGTGTGTAGTCGGAAAATGTATAACTTCCATGGATTTTTCGAGGATTTCTGGGTCTGATGTGGCTCGCGGAGGGCCTTGATTTCTGGTCACACTCCGAACGTCTTTTAAAAGATCTGGATACGCCTCGCTCGGGAAGTCAAGGAGCTTGTAGTTGCGATTCTTACACTTCTCAACGAGATCTTTCCACTCTTCATCCTGGTTTGTCTTCGCTCTGAAATCAGCGTCCAGAATTCTCGCTCGCTGGACTGCGGCTACGGTTATCAACGTTGCTTGAATCAGCCCAAGCTTTTTCTCGATCAACTTCTTCCAAGTGTCCATAACTGTCTCAGTCATCTCTTGCATCTCCTTGAGCACCCCATACACAAGATTGGCCACCTCTGCTCTGTTTTTCTGCTCCCGACGGATTCGCAGATCGTCAGGGTCCAAATCATTGAATGCTTGCTCCAACACATCAATGAACCATTTGTGACTCTGATTGTCCTTTTCGAGCTGTTTGCTTTTATTGGGAAGTTCGTTGTATATCTGGTTGTTCCTTTTGCGCAAGCTGATGCATTGCTCCAGATTATCCCGTATCCCATCTGGCGCTGTGACTCCAAGATTCTTCAATGCTAACACCCGTCCGGAGATGTTGGCGACGGCATTTTCGGGAGTTCCTGGTATCATTGGAGGTTCTTCGCCTGCACTCCACTGGGCCCAGCTGTCCCTCTCTGCTTTTGACATCTGCTGGGCCTTCTCCGGCGGCGCCTCCCAGCCGTAGTCGTTTGCGGTTTTCTTGAGCCATAACAAAAACTCCTCAGTCAATGGCTTGTACCGTTCGTGGTTTCGGTCCAGCTCTTTTCTGCTCTGCGGATCTTTGATCGGGGCTTTTTTCTTGCCGCCTGCCATCGCTTCTTCGTGGTGGGTATTCTGCTAGAACATGCCAAGGTATGCCAAAAACAAGGGTAGCGACACCCATTGCAAGACGTTAGTCCATTGATACTTATTCTTTGCCACAGGTGACAAGAGCACTTCCTTTGATGAAGACGAACAAAGCTAGCTGACTGCCATCGCGTCTTGGTATGACAATACCATCTCACCCGCTTTCATTCCTTGTGCAAGGTAGTCAGATTTCCACGGATCGCATCGCACGTGCGAGCGTTCAGCCTCTCAATAAGTGGGATCATGTCGTGATGCATTTCAAGTCCCCGATGATCAGACAAAGAGCAATCCGCATTAGGCAAGACCATTACTCCACGCTATCGACTCGTAGAAAATGCCTACGTGTCGGCTCACAGTCAAAACGCTCGAAAGGTACTTGGACTCAGTCAACGCCTGTAAATCGGGAGCTGTAGATTCTTTGGAACAAATGGCCGCCTTCTGATGATGTGTCTTGCCCTGTTGCTTCTTCTCTATTGATCATCAAATTTTCCCATGCGGCCCTCTTTTGCCTTGTGCCTCCCGCCTTGATCTCTTATAATTCCCTACGCGCCCTGTTGTTCACATCTCCTCGCCGCGTCGAGTTTGAGTCCAAGTGTCCAACGCTACTAGAAGCAGTCATAAATCTACATCTTGACCGGGTCCCACTTTTCCAGCTTTTGCCTTAATTTCTTTCGTTCAGTCTCTCTTTTTTTATCCGCTTGGTTCTTGCTCTTGAGGTACTGTTTGACTTTCATCAGATGAGTGTTTTTCTTCCATTCTGCCTGCTTTGGGCCTTTTGCTTTCGTTGATTTGTGCGCGTCCTCCTGCGTCTTGAAATCTTCCAGTATGAAATACAGCAATCGGGCATGATAGCTATTGTCAGGTTCATCTTCCCGCCGGGCAAACCCCACGCCTCCACCAATCATCTCGAGGAAATCCGCGTACAGTCGATCAATTGCGTAAAGGTCGAGCTGGTAGTCGCCGCACGGAAGCACTGGCAAGCCCTTTTTGAATATCTCGACCATTTCGTCCCATGACAGCTTCGCTTCGGCGACTCCTAGCTGTGCGTTCTGCAGTTGTTGCAGCTCTTGGTACAGCGATGGCCGGTCTTCTCTCGAGCCGTTGAGGATCTTCTCTCTCAGCTGCCACTTTTTGTAGTAGAGGTCCAGTTCCCTTGCAAATGTTTCCCAATCTGGCCTATAATCATCTCGGTACACTTTCATGTACCACAAGAATGACACAGGCTGTGGGGAACGCATTATGGCGTTACTGTAGTCGTACTCTGTTCCATTATTCGGGAGTCGGGACCTGACCATATTCAAAATCTCCGTCGCGTTTTGAGGAGAATCCTCATGGAACCATTCTGGCTCTTGTTCAAAGATGAATGCGTCCTGCCGAGCATCCTGGTCTCCCGGCTCCAATATTCTAAAGGCCTGGACCAGGTGGGAGAAGGTAAATATGCTCAATGTAGAGTTTGCAAACCTTATTTCGGCATTGTATTCGAGCAGTCGCCTTCGCAATAATGTAAACCCGATGAAGTGAGGCTGGGAAGACCAGTAGAACCCCTTTTCTGTTGCATCTGCCCACCAACTTACATCTACATTCTTTTCGGGGAATGACTTTCGATCGATCCGGTTGATTGGCACCTCCACTGTTGGTGTGACAATCTCTCCCTGCTTGCTGCGGCTGCGCACGACGTGGAATTCCTCTTGGCCAGTATCGTTGATGGACCACTTGCACTTGAGTGAGTAAGGTGTTGGGGTTCCATTTTGTTCCATCGTGCGCTTGATGATGAACGAAGGAGTGTTGCCAACACAATCCAAGTAGCAATCCAATATAAGCTTGGCGTCGTCGAAACCAGTTCTTGTCTCAAATCGATGCATCTCCACTTGAAAAGGATCGTCACAGTTCTTCCAGTATAGTAAGGAGTTCTTTTGAAAAGACTTATCGAAGAGCCGACAGATCTTGACCAAAAGCTGCAGGCTGTAGCTGACTGAGAAGTTGATATTTTGGTCGGCAACGAGGTCGGTAAGGACTTGTGAGATCATGTCCTTTGGAAATTTGTACAGGTCGTGTTCCTCACGCTGAGTGACAATCAGAGGTGCAGGTCCGTCTTGGTTTTCAGGTGCATGTTTATCTTGCTCTGCTGGTGCATGTACTTCTTGGTCTCCTGGTTCCTGTCCGTTTTGGTCATCGGGTGCCTGATCATCTTGGTCTCCCAGTGCCTGTCCATCTTGGTCTCCCGGTGCCTGTCCGTCTTGATCTTTTGATGCCTTTCCGACTTGATGCTCTACCTTGTACAGCTGAAGCAACTTTAATTCATTCAAAAACTTCCATGAAAGCTGAACATCCTTTTCAAAATCCACTTTCATCCTCCTTCGCTTGCGTTGCTCTTCCTCGTCCTTCTCATCCTTGAGCTTCCTCTTCCCCTTGCCAAATCCAGGATGCACATACCTCAAATCTACTGGGTAACCAGGAACCGGGAACTTTTCGTCACGTTTAGCCCACTGCCTTGAAATGGACCACCAGTTCTCCACCACAAGGTTTGAAGGGTAATGAAGAAGCTCCAGGTTATGCTGAAGGGTTTCGGCCGTGGAAGTGAATTTGGGATCTTGTTTCTCCACTTGACGCAGTCCTCTAATGTACTCCAGAAGCTCCGGGTACTCGTCGTTTTCCTCATCTAGTATTTTGAGTCTGTGACAGTAAGCATTGTGGAAGGACTGAAGCTCTGCCATATCCTGGAGCTTGAGTTCGTCGAGAATTGCTCCATGAAGTGCAGCCTCTGTAATCACAGTTGCTCGAATCAATCCCTGACCAGTTTTTCTGTATTGGGTCCATGCGTCCATAACCGCCTCTGTCCTTGATTGCATCTCCGTAAGAACTTTGTGGACACGCATCGCCAGGCGATACTTTTGATCGATCAGTCTTTCTTGAATATGTTTGAGGACGTCTCGGAAGAACCGGTGGCCGTCATTCTTGGCCTCGAGTTGTTCAAAGTCTGTCACCGGTTTGTTTGTCGTCCTTTTTTCTTCCGCCGTTTCGGAGGCCCGGGAGTCGTCAATTGTCTCGTACTTTAGTACATAGTCATAGTGGTTGAGCACTGACGTGCGCAAGTCGACGCATTGCTCTAGAGTCTCGAGCATCTCTTGAGGCAGTCTGACCTTCTTCTCAAACAGCTTCTCCGCTTGTCGAGCCAACTCGGTTGTGGCCGTGACTTCGAATTTCTCTTGATCACTCTTTGGAAGCCCTGGGGCTTTGGGTTTAAGTTCCTCCCGTAGCTTGGTGGCGTATTGTAGTGCATCTTCCCATTCTGCTTTTTCTGCATCGGTCTTGGGCTTGGGGTTTACCCGTGTCCTGATTCCATGCTTTCTTGCGGTACTTTCGAGCCAAGACGTGAAATCTTTCGTCAATGTTTTGTATAAATCTGTGAATTGAATCCTCTGATCGTCGCTTAGCCGGTTCGCGCTTGGATCCTGCGTTGCCATTTTGGTCCATTCAGGTTGGCAGAGAGTCCAAGTAGTTTCAAAAGGCGTCTGACTGACCGTGCGCAATAGTTGAGCGAAGGATAGGTCCAATGAAGATGGCCAGTCAGGTGCCCAGAGGTCATTAAGAATTGTTGAAAGAGCTCCACCAATCAGTTTCCGGTTGCGGCTCGTAAGGCTTTCCCGTTTGGCTACAATACCAGCCCGCCTGGACCCAACACTGCATTCACTATCAATAAGAGGGACGAGTAGGAGCGCTCTTTCAGTATGGGACTGAAACATATTTGTCTCTTCGGAGTCTGCACACAGCATTAAAAGCTCCTGGATGCTGCCATCTTGATGAGACCAACAATGTTCAGACAAAGAGCGTTCCGCTTTGGGCAAGTACCTCTGACCATAATGCCAATCAACCTGCAAGCCACCCCAGTTCTATCTTGGTGCTAGGGACCAAACTCTAACAGCACATGCCAAAATATTCCTCAACACCTCACCAGACTGGCGTCTTGTCAAGTGTTCCATTCCTCCCCCGGGCAAAGCCGGAGGAAGTTGCGACGTCCCGGAGCGCCTTCTAGAGGCGGACGGGGAATCAGATGCCGCAAAATGGCACCTTTTGGTGAGGGATACTCGTGAAAAGCAGGAGATGGCACGCGTTGAACCCAAATACGAGCGAAGAGTCTTTGTCCCTGCATCACCCGGATTCGGCACTATAATTTGCCAATTCTTCGGGACCAAGGCCTGGCAACAGACTCTCTGGCTCAATGAAGGAACTGGATGAGGCACCACTTGATAGGCGATAGATTGCCTAAATGAAGCGGTCGAGCCCCACAACAATTTGGGTTCAGGGGCATCTCAGCACTCTGCAACTGGAGCAACTGGCAAGCAGCACTAGGTGTACAACACAGCAGGCGAGGAAAGAAATTCAACCTAGGCCCAGCTTCACGTCGTCGTCGCACTTTCAGACGCAAGCACTTGAATGCTTCCTGTGACTACCCATCAAGAGTAAAATTCTCTCTATGTTGAAGGCATCAAGCGCTTGAGAACTCTATATCTCAACGTGTTTTAGCTTGGCGATAGAGATTCTTGGATTGGTAATTTCTTACGTCACCCACTGTGCAAGTCTCTTTAATATGCTGATGCAGCGAGCGGTCGCAAGGTCGTAAGCGTCATATCGTATCTTTCGCCAACAATTCCATCGAAGCCGAATCGTAGCATCGCATTAACATGGACCCACACAGAAAGTCTTTGATAAAACGATCAAGACCAGTCCCCACCGCATGCGTCGATAAACCGTCAAGACAAAGACGCTTGTGTCCGCACACCAACTGTGAGCCCAACAGTGGAACGTAATGATCGAAATGCTGAGAATTTCTCTCTCGGTTAGGACCTTTTCTTGGCCAAATCCCAAAATGTCAACACTCATGTCTCTCTTAGCGCACTCAGCTGAGCGTCGCGTTTCTCTTCTCTCTCCTTTTCAAACTGATTTTTGCTTTGAAGGACCAGTTTGACTTTGCTCAGATGAGTCTTGCTCCTCCACTTCCTGTAGACATCTCCTCTTGCTTTTGCCTCCTGGCTCTCCTTTTCTTTACTTGCAAAGTCCTCTAGGATCTTGAAAAGTAGCCGTGTGTGGTAGTGTTTGGTCGTTTCATGATCATTCGCCACACAACCAATGGCTTCGCCAATCTTACGGAGATGCCAGTAATACTCCGCGACCACATCGTAAAAGCAGACTTCGACGTCGCAACAAGGAAGTTGTGGCAAGCCTTCCGTTATCACGTCGACGAGCTTTTCCCAAGTGAATTCCGAGACACTGTCGAGTCCGACTTGCCGGTGCTCCGCAATTGTCTGATCGACTTTTTGCCTGAGCTCCCTCGTTTTCCTTTTGTCTCTGTTGGTGTGCACATCCTCCCACTCCCGGATTTCCTCGACGTGTCTCTCCAGCTGACTAGCAAATAGGCCAACAGAGTTGCCTTTGACTCCATGCAAAAGCCCAGCAAGCGTTCCGGCCGGTTTAGACCATGTGATGTCAGTGTATTTCGAATATTTCCATCCATCGCCGTCCTTGGGCACATTGGACTTCATAAAATCCAGATAGGCTGCCGCACTTTCAGTCCCATCTTCCGTGGGAAACCAATTCGTAGAATTGCGGATGATTACCTTGTCCATTCGAGCATCTTCGAGGTCTGGTTCCATGATGCTGAGTGCTCGAAGGAGATGGACGAAGGTGAAGAGACTGAAGTCGTTCTCCGCGAAATCCGAGTCGGCCTGGTACTCCGCAATTCGTCGTTGCAATCCCAGCACGGGAGCGCAAAGAAGTTGAGTCATAATGTATTCCAACTTCTGATCCAGACTGTAGTACCAAGTCACATCAACTTGTCTTGGAGTCGAAGTCGAGTCAATCTTGTGAAGGGGTAGACCTTTTGTGTTTGGGATCCGGATTATTTCTAGGAGGTTCCCCCTCACGTGAATCTCTTCCCCGCCCTCGCCGCTGATTTTCCATTCGTGTTGGGAATAGTACTCCGGCAAGAAAGCTCTCCTCTGCAACATGGCTTCTTTCAAATGATGTTGAAGGCCCTCGCCCCTAGTTTCCAGGGTAAAGTTGTTGAGAAGATTGTGAAAGTCATATCGGCGCCTGTCCTGGAAGCGTTTTTCTTGGAGCGGAGTAAAGTCAGACACCTCTGCGTATGTCTGGGAAAAGAGCAACCCGTTTTGCAAAATTGTGTCTCGGTTGAAAAGCTGAGAGATCCTGGCCAACAGTTGGAGGCTGAAACTAGTAGCCATGTCGATTGGTTCTGTGTCCCTGACGACTCTTTGCAAAGCTTCTGTAAACCAATCGGTGATATTGATGGGCACATTGTTGACGTTCGTAACTGGCGCAATCCTTTTACCCCCTGTCTCTGGGTCATCGGCAAGTTGGTAAGTGTCCAATGTCTTCATTTCGTTGAGAAGGCTCCACGTCGTCTTAATTTGATCCTCGTAAGCGGTCTTGAGGTTCTTGCGATTGCGCTCTTCGTCTTGATCCCGTCTTCTCTTACTTCGTCCTTTCTGTTTCGCCCCAGGTTGAATATGCTCGTCATACAAGAATGAGAGATCGATCGGATACCCTGGAAGTGGGCCAGTCCTTCTCCTTTGTTTCCACACTTCTGAAATAGCCCGGTAGTTGTCCAGCACGTAGGTTGCAGGGAAGTGGAGAAGATTCAAGTTCCGCCTCGTCGTGCCCGACGTTGACTTTTGTATGGGTTGAGGTGTCTCAATTCCCAATAGGACGCGCACATCTGTCGACAAGTCTCTGGGGAACTCGATACCCTCGACGTCTAGAAGCGCATAATCCCGATAGTGGTACCAATCACCGAGAAGCTTTGTCCATTGCGGTCTTAACAACATCTTTTCCTTGAACTTGGCTTCCAGGTCTCTGGCCGTTTCTACGGATGCGTAGGTGATCAGTGTGGCCTGCATAAGCCCACGTTTGGTACTCTTGTACCGTCTCCACGCGGCCATGACTGCGCCAGTAGTGTAGTACATTTGCTCCAAGAGTTCATGCAAGCAAATTGCGAAGGCTTCGCGCCGGTCTCTTAGAATTTCGAGAATATACTCCAGAGCGGTGATGAACCACGCGTGGCTTTCATTTTCCGCCTCTTCTTCCGGGCTTTGGGGTTGTTTGTTCGTATAGTGAAGATTCACTTGCCTTCGCAACTTGATACATTCCTCAAGGGTCTTTTGCAGATCCGGAGGGAGCACCACCTTCCCTTCTAGGAGCTCTGCAATGGAACGATAATCTTGCAACGATTTTTTGTCGTCGTTCATGGAATCTCGGAAAGCTCTCGTAGCGAAGCCTCCGTGCCTCAGCGCCTCGTCCCAGGCTTCCAGCTCATCGCATCTCGCCCAGTTAAATGCCCTCGCGTTCCGTCTGAGCCATCTTTTGACAATCGCGGTCTTTTCTTTGTACACCGCAGTCTTTTGACCGCACTGGATTTCCGTCAACTTATACTTGCTGTCTCGTTGCTGCCGCTTCCAGAAATCGTCAAAGTCGAATTCTTCGTCCATTTTCGAAGCTCCACTAGTAAGATGCCGAAAGAATTGAGGAGGTAATGAAGCAGTGAGATAGAAAATTCTTGCCGGAGAAAACCAAAGTCAAATAATCCATGAAAGGGAAGGGAACAAGTCCTACTCTTTGATCATTGTCCGACTGCGGTGGGCAAGGGCAAGGACCCAGCCTTTTGCATTGACTATTATTGATCACCGAGGACTGCGTCGAGGAGAAAGTCGTCGACAACGCAACAAAGGCCCAACTCTGCCGGATGCGTCGATGAACCGCCCATGCCACCGGACAAAGAAGAGACGACGAACATCATCCACAAGTCGGTCGATCGAGTTGCGGCAGCAAAAGGCGTTTGGATTTCTGACCCCGCCTATTCAGATTTCTGACCCCGTCTTTTCGGAATTCTGACCCCACCTCCTCAGGTGCCCTTTGTCCAGCGCATCTTCTAGCGCGTCTTCCAGTGCATCGTCCAGCACGTTATCCAGCGCATCGTCCAGCGCGTCGTCCAGCGCGTCGTCCAGCGCGTCATCTAGTGCGTCGTCTAGCGTCCTTCCAGCGCATCGTCCAGTGCGTTGTCCAGTGGTCAGTCGCGCAGTTAGTTGAGCAGTCAGTTAAGTAGTTAGTCGCCAGGTAGGTAGTTAGTCGCGCAGCTAGTCGCGCAGCACCCAACTCGCGCAGTCAGTCGTCAGGTAGGCAGTTAGTTGCGCCGCAAGTCGGAGGTAATTAGTTATGGGGCATTTAGTTGTGAGGCAGTTGGTCGCGCAAGCAGTTGCCCCCTTAGCAGTATGGAGGCGGGGTCAGAAATCTGAATAGGTGGGGTCAGAAATCTAATCGCTGCAGCAAAAACTGAGGTTTGGTGGTCGCGGCAGACAGGAAAATGCCTTGCCCTGTGTCTTTGGTGGTGAAGGCGTTCGAATGCTCTCAGGGACTTTGCGAAAAGCCTTAGTTTGGGAACCTGGAATTCCACGCGGCCGAGGAGCCTCAATGCTCCCTGTGACTTTTGCAGAAGATTGAGTCCCCAGGAGTCCAATGCAGCTGAGGGGCCTCAATGCTCCCAGTGACTCTGCGAAGACTTCGTCGCCTGGAATCGCGCGTACCCGAGGAGTTTGAAAGCTCCCAGTGACGCTGGCAAATGACTTCTGCACCTGAGGAGCTTCAAAACATCCCAACCGCCCACTCCACACGCCCCACAAGTTCGGCATCTCCCATACCCCTGCAGTGACCCATCCTCATGTGCGCCACCACACATGCGACCAAGCCACAGACCCAGCTTCGAAAGGCATCCGCAAAACCACCAAGCTCTTCGCCGCAGTCGGTCGCTCGGTCCAAGTCTTAGACATCACAAGAAGTCCGCTCTCTCACTTCTCTCCTCCTTGGAGACGATGCAAATGCATACAAGTGGAACTCGCGACAGATCGATGCAAAGCAGACTTTCCAAAGCCAAGTGTCGACTTTACACATCAGTGACGCATCTCGGCCGCGGCGTGTCATGCGTACTTGCTAATCTCCGCCGTTGTTGTTCGCTCGACCGCGTCGAAGTTTGCAGTTGAGGTTGCGGTGGAGGTGGAGGTTAAGATTGAGGTAGCGCAAGACCGACACCGCCGCAGCTCCCTTTTGCGATCAAGCCGGCAATGGCAAAAGGAAAGGACATCTAGTGTAGCGATCTCCCCGGGACGAGCCGATGGTAGACGTCTTCGAATCGTAGACATCCACGCGTGCCAGTCATGGCGTGTCCGTGTCACCTTGAATCCGCAAAAGACAATACGTGGGTCAGAAAAACTGAGCCGTCAAAGCTCACGCGGCGACGACAGAAAGACGCGCGGATTACCGTAGCCAAAAACGCAGGAACAGATATAGACATTGTACTCATGACATCGCCAATGGCAGAATAGGTACTCGCAGTCGCGTCGTGTAAAGATTTGTTTTTTTGCTGTACAGTACACATGTATGTTCGTCATCATCATCGTTCGTTACCAACAGCAGACAGAAGAGGGTGCCCGGGTATCAGCGGCGTACCCACGAACCAAGCGTTCAACCAACCGGCCAACCAAACGACCGAAGTACCAACCAACCGCGGACCCGCGAGCCTAATCCAATCCAGTGTCTCTTGCATCGAGGCGTTCGTTCTTCAAAAGGGATACATGCGATCAAGCGGAGCGTCCAATCTGCCCAGCAGAAGAAGAAAGGAAAAGAAGACAAGCCATGTCATACCAAGATGGGACCGTGATCATATCTTTCCGCCCAGCGCAACGCCAACCCTCCTCCTGACCTCCGCCGTGCCAACGCGCTTCGCCAAATCGACGACAACAACGTCCGTCGCGCCAAGCTTGACGAGGGCAACATACCCAACGGCGACCTCTTTGGCCAGCACCTCGACGCATCTGCGCACCTCGTCGGCGCCGACGGGGGAGCGGCTGCTAGCCTGCACGTCGCGGACGAGCCGCGGCAGCGGGAACGAGACGCGTTGGGGAGACGAGCCGTTGCCGAGCAGAGGAGCACCGGAGCCGAGGGAGGAGGCGGCGGTGGATGCGCGTGTTGAGGAGGATGAGATGGCGGCCGAGTCGCGGGTTGTGGTGGAGACGGAAGGAGAGGAGGGTGTGGAGGGAGATGGTGAAGGCAGCCCTGCGGATACAGCGAGCGCGGCGGCAGAGTAGTATGAGCCGGTGACGACCGAGGCGGTGCTCGCCATGAGGCTGAGGGTTGCGAGGACTTCTTCGGCACGGTGAAGGGCGGCGATGCGAGCGCGCTCTTCGGGGGTTGGGCCTGCAGGAGCGTTGGCGGCGGCGTTTTGTTTGGCGCGGATGCGCTCGAGGAGAGATGCGCCGCGGACATGGTGGGAGCGGTTGGGCCCGGGGGTTTGTGTCTCAGTCGAGGGGAGAGATTTGGTCTTTGGGAGCGCGGGCACAGGCGGTGGGACCGATGTCGTGTCTGATGCTTTGGCCAGGGAAGATAGAGATGATAGCGACTTTTTGGTCATGAGAGTAGACTTTTTGGTCACCGCTGACGCCTTAGCCGAAAGGTTGGAGATCGATTTGGAGCGGAAGAGGCGGGAGTGCTTGGAGGCGGTTGTTTGAGCAGCCGGTGTCTCTGGGACTGCACCCGACGTGGCTGGCCGAGGAGTCTTGGGCTCGTCCTTTTCTTCAACCTCATCAGTCTCAGACTGCTCGTGGCTCTCTTGACTTTCTGGTGCCTCCTGAAACTCCTCGCTCTGCTGACTTTCGGGCGTCGTCTCTTTCTCGAAGGGCACCGGCGGCTGCGGAGCAAGTGGTCTTGAAAAGTTCAACATGGAGGCCTGGCGCTTGAGGGCACCAGCCTTGAAGTCCTCCAAACGCTGTTGACCCTTTGCGAGCAGCGGCCCCATCTTGGCCAGTGAAGACGTGTTGATGTCGGTAAGAGGCATCTGGCTGATGAAGTACGAGACTGATTGAGGACTCTTAGAGTTTGGTGTGATCTTTCTCCGGTACTCGTCCCAGCGCTGCGACAGCTCTATCGAGAACAGGGCGTTGAGAGCATTCTCGTCAATGCTTGGAGGAATGACGGCGCTCGAACGTCTGCTGCGAGCCTTTCTACTCTCTTGCTGTTCCAGACATATTCTGCCGTTGCCATAGTCGGAAAGTATAAATGTGCGGGCCTTGAGAGCAGGATGGGGATGCGCAGTAAAGGCGCTGCTCTGCATCACGCCGAGCGAGCGCCTAATGTCTTCGACCGTCACCTTGCGCTTGCCCCATTTGGTGGTGATGGCCGGTATAAGCATGCGAATATCGACGGGGGATGAGATGCCGTTGTGTGCATAGTGGAATGATAACGCGCCGAGAAAGGATGAATGCAGGTCGATGAGATCGAGCAAGCCATGGGGCAGCTCGTCGCTCTTCCTGTCCTGTGTGCTTGGCCGGGAGCTCGGAAATTCTGAGCAGCAAGGACTCGTGGCGGGTGTGTCGGTGGGAGAATTTGGTGTATCCACGGTCTTGATGGTTTCGGCTGTTCTCATTGTCTCCTTGGAAGGCGAGAAGCGAGGCTGCATGGGCGGCGTTTGGGACAAGTCCAGAGCGGAGAGTAGGCCACTGGTACCTCTTGTGGGAGTGTCATCCTCGGTGGGCGCTTGCGGAAGAGGGCGATTCAAAAGAAGCCTCTTTCGTGAGCGCTTGAGTCGCGGAGTCTCATCGACGTCCTCGACCGCCTCAACAATGGTTGACTCTCCCTCTTCCTCTTCTTCATCTCCTTCATTGTGTACAAATGCCTTTCTCTTCTTCGAGGGAGACTCCTCGGGCGCAGACTTGCCGATGCGACCGAACCGTTGGATGCAGGATTGCGAGCGTGTCGATATTGTGGATAGTCTGTTGCTGGCGGAGGCGACGGCAGGCGTTGAGATTGGCCTCTGGCCCCGAGTGCGAGGCATTGTAAGATATGGCGGATGAGAATGGACGGTGGTGATGCGATATGGGGACAGCCGCGGTGGTGATGTTGGGATAGTAATGGAGGAGGCTGGCGGAAGACGCGACACAAGACGCGAAAATGGAGCCGAGGCGCGTCGCACTAGTTCAAAAATGGAAGTGTGATAGCGAGCGTGTTGAGCACGAGCACTCTGTGCGGCAGAGGCGCGCGATAAGGATAAGAGCGTCTCGTCGAAATGGGGAATCCAAGTCGGTCAGCGTAATGCCTCACTTTGTGTACTTATACTCCTTCTTTGGTGCCGTCGACATGCGGATTTTGCTTGCGGGTTGCCACGGAGACGACGCACACCCCAAGGTAGCTATGGCTGCGCCGGCCCGACTCCCGACCCAGCGCTTCACCACGCTCTTACTCGCTTCCTCTCTGCTCCTCTGTCACAAATCAAGGTTGCCTTCTCCCGGCCAACAGCTGCATCAAAAGCTTACCGGTACCCTTTCTCTCACCACCCTCGCCCGCCCGCCGCTCTGATACACCGCCACGGCTCAATTCGCTCAACCTGAATCTCGTCACCTCGTCGAACCCGTGTTGATAAACCCGTCCTGCCGCCATCCATACCAATCACACCATCTAGCGCCGTCGCCGCCAGCGCCCGCCGACCGGAAACCTCTCTCCTGAGCCTCCATCTGCGACCCGGCGACCGTTGCTTCTTCTAGACCCAATTCAGCCGTCGGCGGAAATTCGACCACGGCCCCGGAAACCAATGATACTCCCCCCATCTCCGCCGACTTCTTCCATCGTCAGTCTGAAGGGCTGTCCTTGCGAGCAGCCGCCGTCGGGCTCGCGGAAAAATGTGCAACTGGTCCATCACCAAAAATTGTCTATTCATGCGCTCGTCTAGTATTTCTCTTTTCCAGGAATCCACACGCGGGGAAACAACACATGGCCAATGGCTTCACAATACATGACTACGCCTCTCAGTGATGCGCCTTGACAACATTGTCAAAACTCGGCCCAAGGTCCTGGACCACGGCATTAAAGTTCTCCCACGCACACTCGGCCGTTACGGGCACGCTGTCGTACTTGGAATACGCGATGTGCGAGGGGTTGAAGACGACCTGGGGATAAATTTTCTCGTCCGCGCTAGCGGGAAAGTCTGATGGGAACGGCAGCTTGTACATGGACGGAGTCGTGTTGTTTGTCGTAAAGGTAAGCATGGGCGTGCCTTTGCGCGGCGAGTTGTTGTTGGGATCAGTGCCCCAGAACATCTCGACGTCCATGCTGACGCGCACACTGACCCATACAAAGAGCGCGTCTTCCACCAGGTCCCAGTTCTTAGGACCCGCGCCTCCAGGGCCCATGCCGCCCGAGCAAGTCGCGTTCTTGGTGTGCGTCCGGTACCAGTAGACGAGGTTGTTGTGGACAATCCACGGCATGCTTTGATACTTGTAGGCGTCAATGTAGTAAGAAGCAACCGTGCGCCAGGCCGTGTGGTTCATGCCGTAGACGTAGTTGCCCTGGTCGCCAAGATCGACAGACCCAGGACTCGAGCTCTTTTCCTGGGGCAGATCGCGGATGTAGTTGGACGAGACGTAGTCGTTCCAGGTCAGGATGTTGACTAGATCCGGCTGCATGTTGTAGGCATTGTTCCACCTGCTAAACCAAGCGTAGTCGGCGTACTGAACGGCGGCAGTGTCGCTTGCCAGGTCTTGGAACTGCCACGGGGCGACCCCTGCGTGTACCCGTCAGAGCTGCTCCGTCTGCGACTCGTCTCAAGTTCATTGACTTTTTTTCTCGACTTACCCATAACAAACGGACCAGACCTGCCCGCCTTTTTCAAGGCCTGCTGGAAAGCCGCATCGACGTACGATACGTCGTCCGCGCGGGTATCGTGGGGGATGGAGTAGCCTGAGTCAAGACTTGTTAGGTTTCACATGGTAAGCAAACAACACCATCCATGGCTCAGACTTGCCGTTGAAGTAGCCGTCAATGTTGGAAAACTGGCTAATGACATCCGCAGCCTGTTGTTCAGACGATGACTTGTTGGCCGCGACCTCGTTCTCCAACGTGCTGAAAGACGGCGCAATGACAGCCGGGCTGTTGGACAACAGACCCTTCAGCTGGCCAAAATAGGCGTCGCCATAGCCGTCGCCATCATGGGTCAGGACCAGCGTCTTGTCGTCCCATCGCAGACCGGCCGACTTTGAATAGGCATTCTCAATCATCTTGGCCATAAAAGTCACGTTCCACGCATTTCCCGTCGGGCAATTGGTGCTGTGCGAGCCGTAGCTCATGTCAAACGCCGGCGCCAGCAAAAACTCCTGTTGAGCGGCAACAGCAAATGCGTCTTCGATTCTGTCAAGCTGCCAGTTTAGGTCCGCCGACTGACAGTTGGGTGGCACGGCGACAAGAGCTAAACGCGCGTTAGTCGAAAAGGCCCTGAATCACCCGCCAAACAGACTTTGTGGGTCTGACCGAAGCCGTCGATGCCCACGTCCTTTGCCGCCTGCATGTCGGCCTTCCAGGTGTCCTGCGTGTAAGAGTGCGCATTGATAAGCTATGGGCTAGTTCAGCGGGTGCAGCATCCAAGATTGCAAAGTCGTGGTCTTGACCTTGAAGTCGGCCAGAACCTGGCCGGCCGCCGCTGCGGTGCCAACGAGGACCGCTGAGATGGCGGCGACGTTCATGGTGTTGATGGGCATTCGTTTGTTTCGTCCAGAGGTCAGAGTCGCTTTTCCCTTTCACGCGCAAAGGTGAAGGATTGCAAAGCGCATTTATACAATGGCTGTTGCTCCAGCGCCTTGACGTCTGCCACAGCCGGACTGTGCTAGTTTGTGGCGTTGAGCTGAGGCTGGGTCCGTTTCCCGGTGAGATTTTGGTACAGGTACGTCAACTCTGCGCAGAGGAACCGAGTTCTTGAGGGAGAAATGGTGAACAAGACGCGTCCAAGTCCTCAGAATCGAAAACCGGGAGTCTACAAAGATCCAGAAAATGGGGATTTGAAGAACTCGAGTCGAGTAGTCGTCTGCTCCAACACTGGAGGAGAGCCTGTCCCCCTCTTGCGCTGACAGAATGGCAGGAAGGAACAAAGCGTAGACTGCTCCAGCCCCATCCGCTTCGGCTCCAAGGGAATTTCTTATACGCAAGTGCCCGCCGTCATCCTGTGATACCATTCAGCTACCGCCAGCAGCTCTACAGTCGCACCTCAATAGACGTCGCGGATCCCCGAGAAAAAGGGGCTAGCTGGTCACAACAGGCACTATTGCATTCTTGGTGGGTCACAAAGAAGTATTAATCTGCAACAGCGTAGTCTACTGGATTGGCCAGGGACCGTACCACGACCTTGAAGGAAGCTGTCGTGCAAGAGCCTGGCGGGTGTCGCGGCTGGCCGTCAAGCCGTTGTTTGCGAGCTTTGGGGTGGAGAGCCGTTCCTAGCCTCGCACAGCTAGTTTCAGCTCTAGCTGTCCAATCATTAAGCAGCGCTTTGGTATGTGCGAAATGACTGCTTTGTTCGGCAGCTTGTGTGGCGCATCTGTTCCACCCAGCAAGCCCACAGCGCTTTGAACAGGACCACTCAAAAGGCGCAAGTAGCGGTTGACAGGTCAAGGTAGGTCGTTTCAGGATACAGTACGGCGCACACCAAGCCGGCAGCTAGCAACATGCAGTGCTCGTCAAGCCAAGCCAATCAATTTCATTACTGTCGTCGAGCTCGTATCGTCCGTAATTGACCGTCCGTGTATTGCCCATCATGAGATCATGTCCTGCTTCCTTCCTACTGCCTACTTGAACCAGCCTGAAAGCCAGCTCTTGGACTTGGCCGCCTGGTCCTCGACCGTCTTGTCGAACTGCTCGACGGCGCTGTGCGCATCCTTTTTTACTTGAGCGGAGTAGTCTCCCACCTTCTTGTCAGCTTGCGCGCGGTACGCCTCGAGTTTCTTATCTACCCTGTTGGCTGTAGTCCTGGCGTCGTTAATCTGTGGGCCGATGTTAGTGTATTCTGTGTGGTAGAGGTGTTGTACTCCACTGACGGCGGTGTCAATCTTTTGTCCAGCTTCTGCGCCAATGGATTTGGCACTCGTCATGTTGGATGCTAGAATGCGAGTCAGTCTTGACCGAGAAAGAGGCATGGGTTGCTCACGCTGCGCCTCTGCCTTCTTGGTTCCGCCAGCTTTGTACAGGTACCAGCCAACGCCACCGCTAAGCGCGGCGCTGCTCCAGAGCCAGACTTGCATCGAAGTTTTACGAGTCGCCATGTTGGAAAGATGTACGAGAGATGTCGAGCAGAATTCCGGGGGGTTTTGCGTCAATATCAATCAGTTGGAGGCCTGGAGCAAACGTGGAGCATTTGCGTGTTTGCGGGGTGTGTGGTTAGACTCGGCCGGGGAAGATGGAGGCGGAATCATTGGCCGTCGCAGCCATGACGTAGCGGGTGTGGAGGAGGAAGCGAGCGACTGGAGTTCCTTGTTGCTCTTCTCCGCGTCGTCCCCCGCGAATTTCTGCCATGGCCGCCCGCCTTGCCGCTTTCGACGTTACGCCCATCGTCACCGCCTCTGTCGCCAAACCTTTGCCTTGCGCTGGCTGACTTTGCTTGCTTCACAGGTCTCATCTCCGCTCCAGTCTCTGCTGAGTCTCCGCCTCGCGACTGCTCCGGCCCACTGCACCGCCAGCGCCATGATCCTTTGCCCGGCTTCTCCTGCACCTCGAATCCCGCCACCCTAGCTGCTGCACCCGACCCTTCAGCTTTCTCCATAGCAGCCAGGCAGCCGAACCCCCCTTTATGACAAAGTTGCCTTAGCATTGTACCATCCTACCACCTATCCGGCCTCCTTCCGTCCTCCCGTCCTTGCATACCTTCTCCGCGCCGGATTCAAGGCATGTCCCTTCTGGGCTTGACCTCGTCGCGCCACAATGACGCTGTCTCCGACCCTGCCAAGTACGACCACCAGATCCTCCTCGTAGACCACACCGAAAGCGCAGATGGCGGCGAAGGGGAATCGGAGGTTGTCCCCACCGAGTCGGCGGCCTCGGACTCTCTGACGCCTTTGTCCTCGCACCCCTCGAAACGCCTCAATCGCGCGTCGTTGCGGGAGGACCTGGCGAAGCGCGGCTTAGTAAAGCACAAGTACGCGAAATGGCAAGAGAATAGGTACTCGGACGTTGAGGGGCGCGGCTCGGCCGAAGTGGTGCAGATCGACTCCAAGCAGGCGCGCGCCGACGCCGACGAAGCAGATCAAAACACCGCAGATCAAAACACCGAGGACGCCAGTACCAAAGATAGCCGAGTCGAGCGTGTGCAGAGTAAATTGTCGAAAGGGAAGCAAAAAGTAAAGGGCCTGGTGAAACCAAAGACGTCTTTGAAAAAGGAAAGGGATGCGGTGGTGGACGTCTTGTACGAAAACCAACGCGGCTCGTTCTTCTTTGGGATCCCGCTCTTCTCGTCCAAATCGCTCCTCAACTTTGATCCTGCGCCTTGGGTTAATGGCCTTTTCAAGATCAGCCCCGTGAACATTACCAACGCCTCCGTCCCGGATCCAAGCTGGGAATGGGCCTGGAAGTCGTGGTACGTGGACATGTCCCACGATGTTGACGAGGAGGGCTGGCAGTATTCCTTCTCCTTCCACCAAGGCTTCGCCTGGCATGGCAATCATCCGTGGTTCCACTCGTTTGTGCGAAGGCGACGCTGGCTCCGCAAACGCGTCCGCAAGCATACGATTCGCGCCGGAGCGGGATTTGTGCCCGAGCACATGAGTGCTGCTCACAGGCTCAATGATGATTACTTTACGATACATCCCAAGGCTGCGCGAACAAGAAGTCCCGATAGTAGCGCGGATGCAAGTCTTGCACGCTCCTTGTCCTTTTCTCGCCGCCGCGCCGCAGACGAAGAGTCCGAGGAGGCCCCTGACATTACCGACATACCTACTCTCATGTTACGACTTAAGAAGGCAGCCATAGATCGCGAGAAGATTGTCATCGTCCGCAACTTTTTGGAGAATGGGGATGAGGAGCTTTACTACCTCGCTGAGCAGGCAAGTCACCACCTTCAAATTCGTAAAGCTCTCTCTAACACGTTCCTAGATTCCTACCATCATGTCCCTCTTCGTGTTCCAGTCATCCCGCCGCCAGCTTCTCTCCCTTTTACTGCAAACATGCGACGCTGCTTCGGCCCACCGCCGCGCCCATGCCGAAGACAACGAGCCTGAAGGGCCAGAAGAGGCCCGCAAGATTGACAACCTGCTCCGTGCAGTCAAGGCTGCAGACGAGGCATGTAGGCGTTTGGAGTTCTGGAGTGATCTGCAAGGCGTGGCCACAGAGGAGGCAGCAGAAGAGAAGATCAATGGCGACTGGTTACACGGCGGGGATCTTTGTCACCACGACAGCGACTCAGACGGGCACGAAAAGAAGCCTGCCGGCAATGGCGACGCACCTGCGCAGCCTCGAGAAGCAGAGGGAGATGGAATCGAAGACTACGTCGAATCTCCAGCCGCCAGCCCGCCGCTCAAGCAACCTCCCGCGGACGCCAACACCTCAACAAAACACACGGACAAGGGAAAGGGCAAGGGTAAGGCGGATTCGTCTTAGCCAAAAAACCATCATCCTAGAAGCCTGAATCCTATCTCCCATCTCTCTCGTGCCACATGCCAACACATCCATACACCCCCTGGCACTATGTAGCCTGGTAAGTCGCCAAGCGTCGAACTTGTCTGACTTTGTCGTTCCCGTGCAGAACACACATCTTCTCCTCCGAAGCATGCTGTGGACGGTGGTGTGGGTGATGATTCTGACGCAGAGTTGGAGCCGTTGGAGCGCCAGCGCTCGTGGATTGAGCAGGCGTTTTGGTAGTTGATTGATGGGTTGGGGGAGGGAAGGGGAGGAGAGAGAGAGAGGAAGGGAGAGGAGCGAGCAGAGTAATGTGTAGATGTTTTTGTGCATAGCGTTAGGACGTATATACGTAGCATTAGCATCATGGCAACGAAGCGTGTGGTTTTGGTCTGAGAGGCCGCTGCTTAGGTTGCTGTTGATTTGGTGGAGATGTGCTGGATCTACAAAATGACTCCGTGTGCCTGCGATCCCTTCACCAAAAGTCAGTTGCCCTCAAGCTTCACAGCCAGCCAGGCAACGAGCGAGCAATGGCTAGGAACAGAAGCTGGTGACCAAACGGGAATAGGCCGCCTAATTAAGCGAGCACCTTGGCTTACGACGTCTTCGCGTCTACATGTAGCAGACATGCTGCGCTGCTGTCTCTTTTTCCCACCACCAACCATCCACCCTTTCGAAGTGCAAACGCAAACGTCAACGACAAATCAAGCGCTCTGCAGCGTGCGAGAGGGCGAGCCTCTTCCATCCGCCAAGTCCATGGTAACGGTTCGTTCCCTCTTGTCCCTCTTGTTTTGCTTCCCTCCCGTCCCAGTCTGCGGTGCAGAGCGGCCAGGAGCCAGGGTCCACGTCTCCATGTCACCAGCAGAGGGGCAGGGATCATGGCACGCCTTGTGGCCTGCCTGCCGCGGGACGAGCGCCGCCCGCGGGGAGATCTTCCGCCTGCCCGCCCGCTGTTTTCCTGTCGATCGTCTAGGCTGATTGGGAAGGCGCTGTTGCAGGGAAGTGTCGGGTGGTTTGCGGGTCGTCGATGAGGAATCTTTGGAGACCATTGCGCTCCGAGCCTCCGACAAACAATCAACCTCGACAAAGCATAGAACAGAACGGGCAGGGGCTCCACCAGCTCCCTCCCTCTCTGTTGCCCTCGCGTGAGTCTGCTCTGCGAATATGAGGGGAGTAAGGTAACGCAGGAATGTTTGCTGATGTTGGTGTCGCAGCTGTTCCACACCTTACCCGGGAGTCAGTCATTCGGCGGCTGGTCGGTCGTCCCCGCCTATGTAGATGAAGGCGATTCAACGTCAACATCAACATTTGGACGGCCGACCGGCCGGCCGCGGGCACTTTAATGGTGGCTCGCCTCGCCTTCTGGCGCTCCAATGGGTATGTTGGCTCTCGATTTACGCACGCAACAGGCGGGCTGACTGTCTTTCTGCAGCACGGTTTTTGATTGTGCTACAGAGCTCTATCAATATGAGCATTGCCGTCTTTTGTTCCGCTGTCCGTTTCTCCAGAGCAGGGAAAGGACTGGAAGCGTGTGGACGCCATCTTCGAGAATCTTCCTCAGACCACTTCTCCAGAGCAGAGAGGTCCCTGGGGTGCGACTTCGACTTCGCTTTCATGACTGTGGCTCTAGGCTGCCCCGCGTTCCAAAGAGCAGCCCACGACACGGTTCTAATGTCTACCTTAAGGGACTGTGGCCGTGCCTTGATCATCCGGCATGGCCACGGTCTCGCGCCGGGCTGAGTGGGGAGGTTGGAAGATTGGTCGACGAAACTGCCTCCGAAGCTTTTCAAGATGATCATTGGATACTGAATTGATCCAACGGACTTTTTGGTCTCTTCAAAGACTTCTTCTGTAAGTCTCTTCTCGCTCCCTTGGCTCCCCACCTTTCCACCTCCTTCTGGAACACTAACAACGGACGCAGAGTTCTACACGCGCAGGGCAAGACGGCTGGCAGTGTCATGGCGCAAAGCAGATTTGCTACGCCAGCTGCTGGCCTCTCACCTACAGTAAAGGCTGCCCACGACTACGGTAACAGCAGATCCCTCCTCGGCCATCTGTACCAGGCTCCTTCGACGGAGAAGTTTGCCAGGATGTCAGATTCTGACATCCTGCTTCTGCACAAAGTTCCGAGACGTCTTCCTCTTCCGCCTCTTACTCCATGTCGTCTATCCCCACACCAACGGCTTCCGCGTCGAGATGGTCACGACCTACAACATCAACAGCTGCTGCGGAAAGATGGTCAAGCATTGGACTCCCGAGGAAGAAAGAGGTGGCCGAAGAAATCCGGAAGGTCATGGAATTCCAGCACTGGCTCTCTACCAGGTCGTCCTTGGCAGTGCCATGACCGTGTCACTTAACTCTGAGCTCACTCGCTACGCCGCCCAAGTCCAGACCAACGGCTTCCGCGTCGAGGTGGTCACGACCTACAACATCAACAATTGCCTTGGCAATCCTTTGGGTGTCCGGGGACGGAGGCAAGCTCCCTGGCCTTTTCATCTACTTCCGCCTCCTCCTCCTCATTCGGTCCGTACAGCCAGATCGCGATCAGCCATGAATTGGCCACTGTCGATGCAATACAATGCCGCGACCGGCAACGAAGCCCGTCGGCTTGAATCTAGCTGTGAGAGCCGAGACGGCACTGAAAAGGGATATCAGGAGATATCTTGCTGGAGGGCTGTTTTTCCGTGGAAGTGGTCTCTGTCACGGATGAGAGCGTGAATAGGCGAAGTAGTCAGCTGGCTAACTTTCTTAATGAAAAAGTGATGGCTACTCCTTCAGTGGGCTGAATGCAAGAGACGTGCTATAGATTACTCCGGAAGCTAACGGCTGGCGACTCTGGTTTTTGTTCGTGCAAAAGAAAGGGTCCAACAACAAGCCTTGGGTTGGGAGAAAGGTGGCGCAGTACTTCTCTCTCGTCTTGCTCCCTCGCTCTACCATCATTTGAGTCCGCAATCAACAAATGCAAAATGAGAGTATTTCAGCTCTGTTCCTGTCGCTTCCGGAATTGGTGCAGTATTCACCAAACCGAGCTTCGCTGCCTCCTAGAAACCTCGCCGGCCTACATTGCCTCCTCCACATAGACGTCGACCGGTATGATATTGCGTCTGTTTCTCCAGTGGGTCGCTAAAGAAACTTCAACTACAAGGCGGTGCTCGGGTGCTTGGATGCTCCCAAGACACATACGTCGTAAATTGGTGTTTTAGATGCCAGCTTCGTGTCAAGCAACTCTTGCGCCAAAACTTGGAATTGACATCTCTCTCGTCCCCCACTGCGTCTTCATGCCGCCGCACACCTGCTGATAATTCTCAGCATACAGAAAGCCTACCGCCCCTTCACCGCTGCACCATGCCAAGCAGTCATGCCAACGTTTCGGAAAAGTCGATGCACGTCAATTGCGCCTCTCTTGCTTTACCTCCACCTCGCGAAAGCTTTGCCGACCGCTTCTGGAAGAGGGCTCGAAAATGTGGTGTTCAGGCGGGCCGCATTGGTGCTGAAGTACTCGAAATCTTCGCGACATGGATTTATTATGACAGCACCACGGCTGGTCATATTATTGCTTTCGCTGTATGTCATCTACTGAAGCAAGCGGGTGTTCTCTAGTTTGGTGAGGCTTTGCTCCATGCCGGCCACTTACCTGCGTGTCGGACGCAGGCGCGTAGGGCTGGCAACTCCTTGGGATCGAGGCACTGAGATGGATTTGGAGCTCATTGGAAGGACTTTGTAGAGTCTACTGGAATCAAATCTTGCACCAAGCTGTGAAATCGTCGCGACTCCAGGTGGAAATCGTCGCGACTCCAGATGTTATTTTCATTTTTGTGATCTGTTTCTGTGATCTGAGGAGCTTGGCCTAAGGACGCCGGAAGTAGTGAGCAGCTGCCTTGTCCTGGCGTATGCCGCCCAATTGGGCTTAGCGTTGCTGCAGCGCAAGCGAGCGGCCTGGTCCTGTTGCTCGCGGCCCTGCACCTCAAGCAAACAACGACGACACTCTTCCTCCACAACCTCTCCACAACCTCAACGTCAACATTGAGCAAAACTCATTGGTATGGCTCCATCGCTTCAGAAACCCCTTCAATCGTGCAGCGCTCACTAAATTTCAAGGTTGCAGGCAAGATCATGCCTCGGGTGGCCCAAATGCCTCCAAGGGCCACCTCCGACGGCCGCTGAGCCATCAGCCAGCTGCTCAATGGCTGCGCGGCCGCGCGCGTCTGCGTCGCAATGATGCGCCTCGTAGCATGAGGCTTCTACCTCTTGCGCTCCACTGGGTGTGTCGGGGAATCAGGACTTTTGCAATGAAGCCCTTGCAGCTGGCCGCAAACCGCTCTATTCTTCTCCACCAGAGAGGCGCTCAATGGCACGCTGCTGCTGTGGCCCAACGCGTCGCTCCAGGACGTCGCGTCACTGAGCTGCCATCATCCGGCTTGCCGTGGGGTTAGTCGACCACCTTGGACCTGGACAACCTCCGTTCCGGGCTTCCAACCTTCCAACCCGGCCGGTCAACTAACAATACAACAAAAGTAAGTGCCTCCGCCGAGGAGTTGTTGTCTTCGGTATTCATGAGCTCATAGGCTGCAGAAAACTTGAAAAAAAAAAGAAAAGAAAAGAAAAAAAAAAACAACAACAACAACAACAACAACAACAACAACAAAAACAAGCGGCTCGTTCAGCGGTCCCTACCTACACTCATGGTGGCCAAAGTGCGCCAAAGTGAAGTGTAACGATACCTCCCCGTAATCGCGCCTCCAAACACTAACAAAAGACTCCCAGGAAGTGAATTCACAAAGTGGTCCAAGGTCTTTACGGTCGCCCTGAAGCACAGCAGATGATTGGTGACGGGCGAATGCTTCAACTGCACTTGTTTTGGTAAGCTCTTGACCTCCCCTCCTGTTATGCAAGGTGCATTGCTGACCTTGCAAAAATTGCAGTCGTTCTCTCTTCGTCCTACCGTCTACTCTATAAAGGCGGTTCCAAACCTTGACGCATTGCGTCCGCTTCTGCCCCGGGTCCACATGGATAACATTCCCATCGTTAGGATCTACCGTTGTGGCCGCATTAATATTCCTGAGGGCCGCATCGTTGCTGTCATTCAGGTTGTCCTTGGTGGTGAACTTTGGGGTTTCGATACCGCGGCCAGACTCAGACCTCCGCGGCGGCTGACAACTCCATCTTGATGAGAGGCAACAGGCACATGGCACGCTTCCTTTGCGAGCACAAGGATAAGCTTGGATCATATCCTCCCCGTTTACACGAGATCGCTTCCATGTCAAACACCCACGTCCAACCTTTTCGCCACACTGCGTCGGGAGCCGATGGTGAATACCCTGTCATGAGCTTGAAATTTGACCGCGCCGTCGGCGACTTGATTATTTTGGCTGCCGTGGAGGTCCATTCGAAAATGGTGGATAGACCATCCACAGACGTCGAGTGAGAAACCTTCTCACCCCGGTTGTCGCAAAGCTAACGCATGCTTTAGTCGGCCTTCGCCATGGACTCCGGCATGGAGCTACCTCAGTACCAGGCACGGTGTAGACACTCATCGGCAGCATCACACCCATGACCGGTTGAGCTCAAAGTCATCGCAGCTACCTAGGGTTCCGCGCCTCTCTTGGAACATCCGACTTCGATGGAGTTCCAGCTGCATTCAAGAAGCCCCGCCTCTGCTGGCATGACAAGTGGGACCCTTGGAAGGAACCGATACGAGGAAAACTGCGACATTCTGGCTTCGGTGGTAGAGCTTTCTATCGAGACGCAACTACAAAGGCGGGCTTCGTCCTTGACCGTTTCATCACGCCTCTGCTGCTGCAGACACACGGACGACTCCCGCACCTGCATGCTTACGCCTGATAAGCACGGCACTTTCACTGGTTGTCATTCCGACGACCGGACTACCGTCACCATGTCGTCGCACAACTAAGACAAAGGTGCGTCAATCCAGGGAGCGATCGATAGCCGCGACGGCGACATCGATGTCAATGGTGAATCGAACAGGGCCACCATGTCGGACTCAACCCATGATATCGACTCCGAACACGCAAGTGAGAACACGATGATGAAGGACCTTTGCCACCGAATGTAAGAAAGGTACTCGGGCTCTTGATGCTCCGGACATTTGAAACAACGTTCTGGATTCTCTCAACGTTCCCCACCCGAGCTCAAGGATATCACAGCGAAGGGCAACGTGGAGTCTTCATGGGCTTCGGCTCGTTCCCTTTCCATTCGGTCTTTTGCACTCGCTTGTATTATTCTCTCATCGCCCTCTTGGAACCCTCTTCTTTTTCAGCAATCAGGTTCGCTGGCAAGACTGGTTGCACTTACGCTCTGTCCCTGACCGTTTCGTCACGAAGTGCCTCAGTTGTGGAGGTAATTATCTCGAACCCCATTCTTGATTCCTTCGCTAATTCTCTTGCGCAGTGCTTTGCATCATTCACTACTCGCACCACAATTTGGAAGGATTCAGGGGCATCAAGATCAAGAATCCCTCCGAGTTTCTGTGCCTTGGATACCGGCACTACCAGCTCCTTTGCCTGCAGCGGCACCTTCAACTCTTCTTGCATCATCCCCATGTCGACCGTCACCGCAATCCACAAGAACATGACGACGGCATACTGGACGCTGTACCAGAGCGGTTAGAGCGCTGCCATGCTCATCTCGACTCAGTCTGCAGCCGAGACGAAACAACAAGCGGTTATCTTCACCGTCATGACCGTCTATGAGGGCAAGGAATTTGTTTCCCACACGTCTCCGCATCCAACAATCCATTCTCTCTTGCAAAGCACACACACACAAGCTGTACCATAAACCTCCGCATCCAACAATCTACTCTTTGGGAGGGATCCAGGGGCATCAGGACACATGTGGCCCTTGGAATCCCTCCACAGGTTGAAAGCCTGCGTCTGACTTCGCTCTGAAGCAAAGCATCAGAGGGGAGCCGCACTTCACGCAGGAGACGTCGTCAGACAGCACCTGGAACACGGACCACGCCTTGTGGGCTCTTCCACACAGCAGCGCTTGGTCCTCCTTCAAGACGAAGATTTGATCAATGTCAGCGGCAATGGACAGGAACAGCAGTCAGCAATGTTGCGGTCATTGAATCCGTAGAGGCGGCACCGGACGTGAGCGTACCTTCCTCGACCTCGAAATCTCTTCGCACACCGACTCTGCAAACTCAAGAGTCTTGCCTGCAACTTCAAAAATCTCCCGCGATTGGTATATTCACTTATGAAAGTGAATGCAATCAAAGCTTGCATTGCACTCTTTCTGCAGGAGGCAAAGCTCAACAACCCTGACCAGCGCGGTCGGCTGATGCTTCACGTTGAGCTCTCCTATGAAGAGGGCCCTACCGCAGTCCTGCAGAGGCGCTGGTACAGGCTCAAGCAAGGCAATGAAGAACCCCGAAAGATCATCAATGTCAACTTGGTGAATTTAAGTCAGGGATTTACGCTCGACTCCCAGGCGGCGCGGGGTGTGCTTGAATGCTCCCTGTAGCTATCCTTTCACAAGCTCAAACGTCCAAGTCTTTCGGGAGCAAGGTATTTGATCACTCCCTGGTTACACACATCTTGGTTTTCGACTTGCGAGGACGAGGTCCAAGAACACAACTACAAGGAGCATTCGAGCACTTCATCCTGAAGTTGCCATTTCTTTTGCGACCCTTTGTGGGGCGCTCTAATACAGCGAGCAGGGGCGCTGGTACAGGCTCAAGCAAGGCAATGAAGGATCCAAGTTGAGAAAGAAGGGCAGCGCATGGTGCCCGCTACGGTGAATGCTGGCAACCGCAGCTGGCAACCAACTCCATGGTCGCGACTCTGTTCTTCAACACTTGCGTCGCCCACTCCACTGCAAATCCTGCGTGTTTGACGATACCACAACAACTTGAATGTCATCGACGTCAACTTGGTGAATTGAAGCCAGGGATTCGCGTGGCATTTGGGGATGACGGCCGCCGAGAATGTCGAGAAATCGTCATTGTCTGAGGATTATTAGAACTTTCCAGATTCCCTCAGCCTGAATCCCAAGGGACACAACTTCCTTATCTTCGGCCCGCATGGAGGAAGAAGCCTCAAGGTTCCTTTGCACTCAGTCTACCAGAAGCGACTCTGGCGGATCGAGACAAAGTTCGGCTATTGGTTCGTCGAAGTTGCAGGAAAGGCACTTCAGGGGAAGGAGGAGGAAGACGCACAGCTGGAACAGGACAAGCGGACGAGTGTCTGCGTGAACACAACCCGCAGCGGAGTAGGATGAGGGATGGGAGGAGATGATGGTATCGGCTTGACAGGAGGCAAGAGACAGACAGTGCAACGCGAAACCGAAAATTCAACCCATCTACCTGGCTACTCATGAACATGCATAATGCTTCTGACAGACGACGCGCGTGCAAACTCACAATGTTCCTCTCCTCTCCCCTGACGTGACGCGTAATCGACGGCTACTTTTGAGTTGCGAGATGGATGGACGGCCGGACGGGGTGGCTTGGCCAGCCATGTTACATGCATCGGGATGGGAAACGGGAATCCCCACACCGAGCGGGAGGCGGCTAGCGAGTAAGTGCAGACCCTTTAATGGGATACAACAGCGCTGTTTGATCAAGAGTCTGTTTGATGCGGTGGTGGCTATGCTCGCGACATGATTGACTGAAAGAATCGGATGGAGGGTGACGGTGCGAGCGAAGGTCGCCGAACTTGAGTGGAAAGAGGTTCCGCTTGCGCGCTTTGTTAACAACAGACTGGCAAACATGATGTGCGGGTAGGAAGGCAGGCAAGCAGATGGGAGCAAAGAGTAATTTCTTGGAATTTCATTCAAGTGTTTTTGCTTCGTTCTATAGGTTTTGTCTATAGGTAGTAGTACCAGAAGTCTCGCGCATCGAATCGTCGTCTCCTTTTGCCTCGCCCAACGGGGCAAAGCACAGCAAAAACGCCATCCCCTTATCCAACCACCTAGAATCGTCAAGCATGCAGAGCAAGCAACCCCAAACGCCATCGCCTCGTGAATCTTTCATCCAAGCCCCCTTGACCATCTCAATCTCACGTCTCCCACCAATGCTCCTTCTCGATGCGCCCTCCCTTCGCGCCCTCCACCCCGCCGCGATCCGTACTCCTCGCGACACCGGTGTAGCCCCATCGCCGGCGGCTCTCCCACACCCACCAGCGACCGACCTTCTCGGCGACCTCGGCCCAGCGCGCGGCGAGCGGCCCGTGGGCGCGCATGACGCGGTCGCGCAGCTCGGCGCTGGTCCAGCCGGTGACGATCTGGGGCGCGGGCTCGAGCGACGTGGTTGCGGTCGATGTGAAGCGCAGGGCCGTTGTGCTGCAGAGCGGCATGACGAGGCGGAAGGGGAGAGAGGTCGAGGAGAGGGCCAGGATGGCGCCGCCCGGGTTGATGGTTGTGATGTGGAAGTCGGGCGGGATGGTGATGTTGGAGAAGAGGGCCGCGTTGTTCTGGTCCGTGTTTGTGATGGCGGTGGCAGAGGTTGTGGGCGCGGAGGGCGCGGCGTCAGATGCTCGCGAGGGAGGCAGCGAGGAGAGGTGGCGCAGGAGCGATTGCCCTTGGTAGTTGGGGAGGAGGCGCTGCGCGGTTTTGGCGGCGGGGTCCGAGAGTGAGTGCGTTTGGAGGAGGAGGTCGAGGATGGTGGGCAAGATGGAGAGGGTCGAGACGGTTTCTGAGGATGGAATCTGGATGCGTGGGAGAGAGGGGTGCAGCATCAGAAGCGGGATATGCATGTTGGAGTTGTGCCCGTTTTCGTAGCATGTCGATGAGCCATCGATGGGGTGGAAGGCCATGCCGTGGTCGCCAACGAGCACGACAAGGGTCTCGTTCAGGACTTGCTGTTCGTCGAGCAGCTCAAAGACTCGGCCAATCCACTCATCTTGGTATTTGATTGCATTGAGGTAGTCGTAGAAAGGGTCGTGGCGGGCGAAGCGAGACTTGGGCTTGTAGTCTTGACGACCGTCCCAGTCCTTGGGTGTGCTGTACGGGTGGTGCGTCGTACTGGTAACATGAGAGATGAAAAGCCGCTTGTTCTCCTCTTTGGCGTTCTGGAAACGCGCGCGAATGTACGGAATGAGCTCGGTCTCTGGGTATCCAAAGTAGTTGACCTCGGGCTCAGATGGCGGCGGAAATCCAACGTGGTCGCGAATCTGCTCGCGCATGATCTTGTCTTGGAATCCCATCTGCGGATCAAGAATGTCTTGCAAGTCAAACTTGTCCGTCACAGACTGCATGATGACGGATTCCCACTGAGAGGAGAAGAAGTCTCGACCACCAGTAGCGGTTGCGTTGCTCAACTGCGAATTGAAGAGCTCCAACACATGGGCGATGCACGGCTGGTAGATGTGGCCCTTTACTTCCTCGTTGAAATCCACAGGCAATGACTCAACACCGCAGTGACTTCCCAGCAGACTCTTCAAGGTGTAGGCGGCGGCAGTGATTGCCCCTTGGACGTTGACTCCACCCATGTTTCCATCAAAGGCCTGTTTCCAATTTTGGAATGAAAGCTTCTTGTCAATGGCATTGTCCTCGCCAAAGCCGGTCGACTCTCCCGTCAAAAGCTGTGCTACTGGGGTAAGGTCTTTGAGCTTCCTGTCAAAGTCCTCGTCGACATTCGGTCCATAGAGAGACGACATCCTCTTGTACACATCACTTCCCTTTTTGAATGGGAACATGTCTTTCCTCGTACTCTCCAGGGTAAGAACGACGACGTGCTTGATAGTTGCATTGCTCTTTCTGAACGTGTCCTCCAACGGCTTCAAGACGTCCTGTTTGATGTTGGTAAACTTGAGCGGATCACATCTCGGGTCGTAGGTTTTCCTGGTAACGTTCTGACGACCTTCGACTGCGGTCTTGTTTACTCCAGAAGGGGACTGATCATCTTGTGGGTGATACGTGTGATGGGCTCGGCAGTACTCTGAACGAGGTATCCATTCCGGAAATTCGAAAGAATCACCAGTCCAATCAAAGGCGGGAAAGTCATCGAACGGAAACTCTACTGGCTCGTGAGGGTGCGGCAGACAAAAGTCAGAGTCCACCGGATTGAAGAGAAGCGCTCCAACTACGGTCAGAGGTATCGAGCCTGACATGTGGGCGTACGGAGGCCTCGTCGGACGGACTACATGGAGCACTATGACGGTGACCAACATGGAAATCAGAGCCAAGGATTTGACCTTACGAGAACGGATAGCTGATCTCTCGCTGATCCTGCAACTTTGAGTCAGCTCTGCAACTGCGCCAAGGCATTGGCAGCCAAGTGTCTCTTACCGGTTATCGTCATTGGTCTCCTCCAACAGCATGGCCACCTTTTCTGGATCTTCAGCCCCGTCACTGCGCCTCGTGAATCCAAAAATTTCCTTGAAAGCACCCGCGACGGCGTCCAAGGCGTGATCAACAACGTCATTGAAGCTTGGCGCGATGAGGTAGGCCAGAAGTGCCAAGACCCCAAATGCTAAGGCCATGCATGGGAGCCCTGACAGGAGCATTTTGAGTCCGCCGGGGTCGTTGGCCATAGCTGTCCCCGCAAGCCATTGAATCTCGCCTCCCGTCTCCATGTAAAACGAGATTGAGGCGGCTGACGCAGCGGCAGTGAGCATTCTGTGAAATGTTAGTTTTGTGCTTGACAAGATGAGAATGAAGACATACGCAAGAAGGTCACCAAGGACTTTTCTGAGCATGCCAAAAGCACATCGTTTCCGTCGATAGAAGAGCAGCTTGCCGAAGGCGATGAGAGCGACATCAGTGGAGAGGAATGTTGGCAGGTACAACAGATAAAGAAGGATTGGCAGCGAAACGATATGTGTGTACAAGTGAAGAAGCTTTGCTGCAAAGAAGGAGACGAAGAAAAAGGCAAACTGATCCTCGGTGCGGTAGAAGATGCCCAAAGAGCCCTGAAGAATGCCTCGAAGCATTTTCGTAGGGGAGGACTTGACGATGGGGTGAGTGACCTCCATGGCGAAGGAGGTTGGAGTAGAGGAAACGCCAGAGAGGAGGGAAGAAAGTGTTTTTACCTCGCGTGGCCCGAGGTGGAAGGAAAGAGCAGGCGCACGCGATCAAATGTTGGGGCATGGTCCCAAAACGGGGCGAGAATAGCCATCACTCACGAACGGTAGACCGCGCCACTGTGGAAACGCCGCACATTGCACAGCCAGCGACACTTCTCGACTCCTTAATCACCTTGTTTCTGGTAGGTCCATTGTTTCGTGTAGGCAAGCATTTGATGTCACTTTGAAAGCTTGTTTGGGCGTTCCCGCGGTCTCGCAATCGGGCTGCCACTCCACTCACGTGCGTTGGCAGTCAACAACCAACCGACCATCGTCAGTCTGATGTAGCGACTACTTGACGACGACACGAGATCCAATCTGGGAAAAAAGTCGCGGCGGGACGTAGCGCTCCGCCACCGGTTGCCGGAAGCTTATTCTGCTCATACAAGCGCGTGCGGGCTTGGAGCGGAGGCGCACCTTCTTCAGCTTCGCGAGCCACAGCGACAGTCCCAGGGCGCAGCGACAACGGTATTTCCCTTCTGCCCAACATCGACGCACACCAAAATCTGACGAGCGCCCAATGCAACGGGCGCAGCGGTCGTGTGTAAGTCTGGATCGTCGTGGGGCGGTGAGGCTGGCCGAGATGGAGTTGGGCCGCGGGTGAGGCCACGCTTGCGAGCCAGCAGCGCGACGACAGGGAAGGTGAGTCGTTTTAAGCTGAGCTGGAGGCGTCGATGAATTTAGTGTGTCCCAAGAATGTTTCACGGGAGACCAGCCAGTCGAATGCCGCCAGCCCTGCAGGGTCTTGGTCGCGCCGTGCTTACCGTAGCTTGGCTATGCGCTAATAAAGCTTAGCATTGCTTGTGCCTCGGCCATCAGGTCGTATTTCCAGCCCATAACGATCCTCCCGCCCCCTGAAGACCTGTTGGGGCAATCGTGGACAACTACCGGCTGCAAGGCACGGCGCGCAGCGAAAGTTTGTCCTCTCGTTCGACCAATGCGGAGCATTAACACCATCACCAATAGCCGAGGCCAAGCAACATTTTATCCAGAAACTCGTCGCGCTCATGCAAGCGGTACGCGCGTCTTTTAGGCTGTGCAGTCACTCAACGGGAGCGATCCAGATCAAAAAGTCAATGCAAAAGTTTGTTGACCACCTCTTTTTTTCTGGAATGCGTCTTGACATGGTACCAGAGCCAAACATCTGGTCTTGATGACGTAAACTAAGCTCATTGCCGAAGACAGTCACCCTAGTTAATCCAAGCCCTTCTGCAAGTGCCGTTAACCATGTGTCCGCTTTGACAAATGACAGGGCCGCAGCAAGACTGAGTGAGCCGTTTGGAAGCTTCAAGGTTGTCAAGAGGCTGCGTCTCGAGCTTAATGCGGTTTGGCTTTTGACGTGTCGGCTTCACCGCGCCGTATGTCGTGCTATCTTTCTTTTCAAATCCAAGAAGCGGCTCCAACCACTCCCTGGTCGAGTCGTGATAGATGATCAAGTACGACATAGCGGGGCTTTGAGTTGATGATACCACTTTTGACACGAGAGGAAAGAGATTCTGCTGCAAATGGATCAGCTTCAGAGGTCGTCAAATTCGCCAAGTTGCATAACACATACTTTTGCAAAGTGTAACTTCTCCGCTCTCCTCCACCCCCAAAACAGAGCTGGTGGCAGTGCAGCGGCACACGAGCTTTTGCTCTGGCACTGCAGTCGGGAAGGAGCACCACAAACTGACTTGACATTGCGGGATCAGTCCATGTCCATCTCTGCAAATCAGATGATTGTGACCGTCCTTTTTGGAATTTGTTGGAGAAATTCTTCAAATGTGTCGTGCTCTTCTGCCCTAATCCCGAATCTACCAACCCGAGAAAATTTGTCTCCAACCGGTTTCAGCGCCAACCCTTTCAAAGAGTTGCGGCACCATGCATAGGGAGGGCTCCAGGACCTCCAAGCGATTGGCAAGCAGTGAACTTCTTCAAGTTTCTCTGTGGTGTCCCATACCACGTCTGCCGAGTACAAATCGCTGGTTTTCAGGCAAGGGAGATGAGGAAATTCTTGGATGGCTGAGGATCGGGAGCCCTGCGGTCTTCGAGAAATCCGGGCAACGAAAATTGGAGAAGTCATAGTCAATGTTCCGTCCAGGACCTCTCCTGTCTCGTCGCGTAGAGGAACTACTTCGATATGATCTACAGAAGCGAGCAGAGTTGTGCTTCCAGAAGAGCTAAAAGCATTGATAAAGATAATATGGCCCTCGACAGAAGCCCACGACCATGATGGCGCGCGGTATTCTGGCCTTGGTGAGCGCGGAAAATTAAGCTCCCACAGGAGGCCCAATGGAAGCATGTTGTTCCATATACCAGCCAGATAGACAACGGAATCCTGTGAATCATCGAGGGGCTTTTGCGGTTGGATATTTCCTTCTCGGAGCCTTTTTTTCATGTCGTTCGCCAGACCCGAAATCGCGACAAGCTTATCGCTAGAAAAAGATAAGCGAGTTTTTGAATAGTCGGACACTACTTGAATCCAATCTCGCAGTAATTCTTGACCCAGTGCTTCGAAATATTCCTCGAGGACGGAGGCGTCGGCTTCACCTCCGATAAGATTTTTCCATGTGGGCCTGGTCGCGCCATTGGGGAGACCATCAAAGTCAAACTTAGACAAGTTTTCAGGGAAAGACTCGCAGGAAGTAGATGTGTTGCATTCCCATAGCATCTGTTGACGCCCAAAGTGAACAACCCGAGGCGCTAGCAAGCGCTCTTGTAGGATCCATCCACGGTGGACGACGGACCCTTCCGATGTTAGATAGTCAATATAGTAAGCGATGCTCGCTTTGCAAGTGAAATTTTGGGGTCTTTGGTTAGACCCAAGATTAATGTTCATCCATGGTAGAGGTGTCTGGGAACCATCGCGTTCAAAAAAGCAACCATCTTTGTCGTCAAAGGCCCCATGGGCTGAGACATTGAGAAAGGAATGCCGATATACATCTTGCATCGCAGCACTTTCGTTTGACCAGTCTTCTTTTGAGTCCTGGAAAATGCAGAGTTGGTCAATCCAGAGATATTGGAGGTTGAGCTTGTCGACGATGTCAAAAGCATCTAGGAAGGTCCGCGGAAGCGAGCTCAGAGATTGGCCTTGTCGAAGCGCGTGATACGTTTCATTTAGGAGTCGTAATTTATTGTCGGCCGTTGCGTCCCCCCAGCAGTGGCTTAGAGTCATGTATCGTGTATCCGGCAGACATTCGTCCCGGAGAACCAGAGAAAATTCCTTCCCTGTTGGAATCTTCCACAGCTTAAGCAGACGACTGGGCAAGAAGCCAGAGGATTTTTCAAGATTACAGCGTTCGTGCGTTCTGAGACAAATGTCTAGCCAGTCCCGAAGTTGCGCGAAAGCTTTAGGAGAGTCCGTTGAGGCCGACAGGGGGAAGACGTGTAGAGGTATTGACGGATCTAATTGGTCAGCGTTATTTGACAAAGTTTTTGCTGGGAAAAACTTTACTAAAGTATACTTACCGTCAGAGGGAGTTAGTTCCACCTCTATGTCAAGTTGCCTCCCATCAGCATCTGGCTCGACTGAATCCTGGAAGTGAGCACAGATCAATGTGCCCTTTCTCTCAAAGGTAATGAAATTGCTCGCGTTTGACTTTTGATAAAAGTCCAGAAGGCTTGTGCATAATCCGCATTTAGAGTCCTTTTGGTCATGGTAGGCGAACGCAAAGGCCAAAGGGTCGTCCTCCTCCAAACCCATCTTGGCCAATTCTATTGCATCATTAACAACTCCACAATCCCCGCTGCCATCTGATTATATGCACCCACCTTCTGGTGATAGCCGACGAAATTTCCTAGGATTATCCGGATCCAGTATGCCCTCCATAGTATTGCAACAATTTTGACAGAGCAGCATATCTTGACAATCGTGAAGGGACTTCAGATCCGTGTAGGCTCGGGAGTGAAGGAGAGGTGTATGAAAAGATTCTTCTGCAAGAGGGGCCCGTGGACATAAGAGGATGTGAAGTTTTCAATCGGTGTGAATGGCGGGGCAGTCTCTTTTTATCGGTCAGCTGTGGCTTCGAGGCACAGCCAATCGGGCTTCAATCACGGGGGATGGGACCAGCTTGAGACGACAGGCATGTGGTCCTTGTGATTACACTGCAGATGCTCTAGCACCACGTTGCAGAGAGTAAGTCTGGGCGAAGAGCCAACGCAGCGAGTCCCGACGATGGAAATGGTATGATCTCTTTCTCTCAGTCTGCCCCAACGCATCGGCGACCCGCGAGAGGAAGTGTCAGTCCCCTCATCGTCTGCATTGCGAAGATGTGGGAACGAAGTGGGATAAAACTAGTCACAAGGTCAAAGTCTTGGACAAATGCGACAAAGAAGGCGAAGATGATTTAAAGACGGTGATGGACGAGGTTTGTCGGTCGTTGGCAGCGAGGTTCGGAGGGGAATGCCGCTACCCTAGGCCAAAAGCGTGCTAGCGTCGGCAAGAGGCTCGGCGGACTTGCCCGCCCACCCACGCCTCAGCGAAGCCAAAACAACACACTGCCACCAGACTGACCTCGTCCAAAAATGCATCAAAGTCAGATTTCGAGCACATATCCTATCGCTCAATCGATGGGGACGGTCCCCAGCACACAGTGTGCTCGCGCTGTCACCAAACCCGCACGACCCAGCAGATGCGAGAAAGACTATGGAACTTCTCAAGTCAATGTTCAAATTGCAACGACGGTCTGACATCACGTTGAGTGCCAATCGAACACCTCAAGACTCTGAGGCTTTGCAAATATATTCTGGGAGTCCGCCTCCAAGAGAGCCGAATAGACGGGTACTGCGTGTTGGCCCCTCCCGCTGTTTTTTCTTGCTTCTGGGAGCACTCCGGAGCGGGAATGTTGAAAGACCATGGTTGATGCAGGTGCCGAAGTTGAAACCGCGCCGATGTTCGCGATATCTTTCTTCTCAACGCTGACGTCAACTCAGAGGTAGTGCTTCCGTCTAATCGATTTCCCTTTCAGAAAATCCAACATGGACATTAATCACTCTACGTTCATACAGTATGACTATGAGTGTGAGTTATGTTTGGTTGATGTCGATATATGATACAACTTGAGTTTTGGTTGAGGAGACCGCTGCGCCCTGGTACCGGCTTCCATGAACCAAGAATTCTACAGACTCCCCGGTCCAAAGTCATATTGCACACTCCTTAAAACCTGTCCCTTAGACCACGTAAGTTTTCCTTCGCCGTTCAAACGCAACCTTCCGAATCTCCGCCCAAACAACCTTTCCAAACTCTTGCCAAATTTCCACACCACCATGTCGGGACCCGTCAACGACTCAACGGAAGAGCTGTGGCGATACTTGTCCAGCGAGTACGACCCTTCAGTCTTCGAAGCCCCCAAAAGCGGTGTCAGGGTCAGTCTCAAAAAGCTCAAGAACGGGATCAAATCTCGATACGCAGGCCTCAAAGGAGCACTGTTACCCAAGACCACGGGCCGCTCTCCACTCCTGGATCTACCACCCGAACTCCGGGAGATGATATGGAACAACGTTACCAGCGAAGGCGGTTTCATTCTGCATGTTCACTCGACAGAGAAGGAAGACGACTACAACAGGCGGCAAAGAATCGTCGCGTCAACACCACGGGAAACCCGGGACAGGGTCGAGTTCAAAAAGTTGCCTCAACTCCTGACCTGCCTACGCAGAAACCCGCAAAGCTGCAAGAAGGCGCTGCTGCTGGTATGCAGGCAAATGAAACGCGAGGTCACCGAAGCCTACTTCCGAAACAAGACAATCGAGGTACGGAAAGCCGTCGACTGGGCGGGGAGATACAATCCTTCCACGTTCCGGTCCATCAAGGGCCCGAGGACAATCGACATCATGCGCAAAGTGCGGAACCTGTCGGCCTTCATACGGGTCAACCCGCTGGAACCATGGCACTTAAGCATCCAAGCCAACGCGTGGTTTTTCCGACTTGTGCGGCTCTGCCCGCAGATCCGAACGGTGCAAATGACGGTGCACTGGCGGTTCTGGGAATCCACACTTGGGATAGGACCCACGATCGACCCGCACAAAGAGCCGGTCTGCGGCTTGATCCCCAGTCGAGTCCAGCTGTTGTGCTCCAAGGCCCAGGAGCTGATGCCCATCGCCCCGGAATGGGTCGACGGTCCGCGTCGCATCCCGGCGGGTCCTCTGGACAGAGAGGAAGACTGTCCCATGGATGGAGACTGCCCTTGCACGTGGACCGTCATCTTCCACTTTCCTCCTGGCAAGGCTCCTCGCGTCGGCCCTACCGCCGACTTCCACAACCCCGCCGTCGACGACTGGTCGAACCAGATTCTGTTCAGATCTCCCCGACGCCGCAAGCAGGACGCCTACCGCAACCGCCTCGAGCGGCTCATCGGCGCGGACATCACGCGCCCAGCAACGCTCTTGCCTCTCGACCTCCATCTCCCGGAGGTCGAGGAAGAGGTCATGTAATTCGGCCCTTGTCTGCTTGTCGATTCGATCTTTCCAGCGGGCTCTACTAACTTGCGGGCAGTGATTGGAGCGAATACTACTGGCAATTCCACATGTCGAGGCCGAGGGCGATGTACTATGCATTTCGCACGAGGATGAAAATGGCTTATGAGGCTTTTCTCTGGCGTCTGGAAATTCTGGGAATCATAGACTGGTGAGCAGATTCAGAGAAACGGATGGGGCCGACGAAAGCAGCTGCATACAGCTGCGAGTACTCGTGCTCAAGTCAAGGCAGTCCAGGGGGGTGGCGACGGGTGGCGCAAGAAAGTGACGCTGCTCGCTTGAAGTTGAAGATTGTTTGATGAAAGCGCCATATTGAAAGATCTGTTTGAATTAGCGTCTTATTTCAAGATCTCAGCGCGGAGCTTCAAATTTGGGATGGAAAGTACAATGGTTAGCGAAATGCTGTACGCCAAATACAAAATTGAATACAAAGACGACAAGCTCCCCTTTTGTGCCAGCCGACTAACACGAGGGGGGACGACAGACACTTCAATCCGGCCCCTGATTGCCAAAGTCGAAGAAGTAGCCGCGATGCTACATTTGCAGAGGCTTGCATGCTCACCCCTTCTTTTCCTTTGGTGAAGACAAGAATTCGTTCCCGACCTGAGCACAATCTCACAAGGTACCCAGCGTCAATCTCGACCTCTCCGTCTCCAACCAACCAGCTGTCCCACCCTCCGCCACCATCCCTACCCACCCGCAGCACGATGCGCACGCAGCCAGGTAGCAAAAGCGGCGGGGTTGCGCGTCTGCAAAAAGATGGTGCCGGGTCCGGTAAACTTGCACACGAGGCCTTCATCCGCCGCGTATTGCGACACGATGCCGCCGCTTGCCGCTCTCTCGAGCACGTACTTGCAGTTCCAGGCGACCAGATATCCGTTGTCTACGATGTACTTTTCGCCCGCAGCGAGCTGTACGATTGGGTAGGTCGGTCAGTGGGATGATGTGGTGTCAATTCAGGGTGCCGAGGTTGGGTTTGAAGGACAGAGCTGAATGATGATAATGGATGGGAGCGATACGGGACTAACTCACTTCTTTTTTTAAAATGGCGCCAAAACTTGTGATCCACACGATGCCATTGCCGCTCATCTTGTACAAGAAGAAGCCCTCTTTTGAGAATATGCCCTTGGTGAGGCTCTGGTTCTTATCTTCCTTGACCACGCCCTGTGTCATGGCCAAAAACGCATCTTTACTCACTTTCCACGTGTCACTACCCGACAACCTGATGTTAGTGATATCGCCCAAGCCATGCGGCGCCAACAACAGCTCGCCAGGCCCTTTGAAAGTGCTAGTCGTAATATCGCCAGCAAAGACCTTCATGAAGCTGATCTTGAAGCTACCTTCGAGCGTGATGGAAGGCGACATGGCGATCATGACGCCTGGCTTGGCCTTAATTGGGCAGCCCATCGCCAATTGGATTGTGAGCACTGTATTGGTGTCGCGATTGCTGATGCGGTAACTGCCCCCGTTGAAAGTGCCCATGTCGTCTTGAGTCGCGCCGACACCGACGAAGTGCGAGTTCGAGGGCGCTCCGCCCGGCATTTGTCTCGGAGAGTTTGAGTTGAGAGTGGAAGACATGCTGTTAAGCTGCTGCGTTCGAGCTACGGCGAGTGCCAGCTGTTCGGGAGTGTACTCAGATGGAGGGGCTGCCTGGGCTGGGGCTATCTTTTCAGATGTCTGCTGAGTGTTGCTTGGAGAAAATCCGGGAGTAGGAGGTGCAGCAAACTGGGGAGGCGGCGATGGGTTCGTGTGTTGTCCTACGTTGCCTGCTGGTGCGGGGGGTGAAGCATATTGTTGAACACGCTGGTGTGATACGGGCGGGGGAGTGCCATGGTAGGCTCCTTGCTCGGCTGGTGGACCATTCGACCCTGGAGGTGGAGGTGGACTGAACTGCGGCTGGGCAGCCGGTGGACTCTGAGGAGGTGGATTGAAGTGCTGCTGAGACGGCGGAGGACTCTGCGGCGGAGGATTGAAATGCTGTTGAGTTGCTGGTGGGCTTACTGGAGGAGGTGGAAAATACTGCTGTTGTTGCTGAGGCGGAGGAGGTGGTGGGAAATGGGGTGCTTGTCCACCTACTTCCAGTCAATAACAATTCTCAACTGCTTTAGAGATACTTGAGAGCCATTACCTTGCGGCGGCGCTACAAGATCTAGTCAGTCAACTCCAGTCTCAGTCACATCAAGACTACTCACGAGGAAAATACTGTGCCTGTCCTCCAGCAGGAGCCGGCGGCGGACTGGCTTGAGACCCGTATCCCGACATGTGTCTCGCGGCTCAGTCGCAGAAAGATTCAGAAATAATTCGAAACTGACTTTTCCCCAAAGCCTTGCTGCTCGTCGAAGGCAGGGAAAGAAGAGAGCCAAGACTGGCAATGATGTTGCACAGCCAATTCAGCAGTCTGACTCGAAGCACTCCTCTCTTTTTCTCTCCAATCAAAACGGAGTCGTTTAGCCGTGGGGCAGCCCGTCAGCAACGTTTTCCTGTCGTCGTCAGAGGCGGTGCCGGCTAGGCAAACGGACAGCGCTCGCGCAGTAACAGAAGTATTGCTTCCCAAAGGATAATTCGGAGACCGATGATGATATGCGGACTGTCAAAGAGTCGACGAAAAAACCCACTCAATATAAAGATTCAATGGAAAAATCTTAGTAGTGGTAACGTAAGGCGACACTTGGTCAACTCAAGGCAGGCATGCACTGGAAAATTGAAGAAAAGTATCCTCGACCGCTGCGCCGGCGACTGCATCAGCATATAAACCCCAGAATGCGAGAACCAAAGGTAGCGCCAACGCGCACATCCGTGCGGCGATCGCATCCTTTGCGCTGCCGAGAGCTGCTTCGAACAGCAGGCTTGCCAAACTAGATTCCGCGTAAGCAGGCTTTCCTGACGGTGTTGGTAACACTGGCGCAATAACTCCAACCAAAATGGACGAAAGGCTGCGCCGTTACGTGCCCGCGAGCGCTTTGTGCTATGATTGGTTCATCGACCAGCTCCATAAGGTCGAAAACAGCCCAGGCATTTGTCAGGTTTGGCCGTTTTGAACGCGTGCTCTCCCCATCCATTCGCAGCCATTGCGGCGGGGATTCTATTCGACCACGGCGAGGCCGCATATTGTGGGCGGCAAAGGGATGCCACGGTGCCACGCATCGTGATTGGTCGAGCTCGGCGCTTACGGTCGACCGGGTTGGTCAGAGGGTGGACATGGGGCGAACGAGCAGGAGCGGACATGGGGCGAAGGTGGAGGGGTTGAGGTGTGGAGGGGCAGTGCTGTGCACGGCAGGCGAGACGATTCGGTCATGCCGACAGGGATTGAATACCCACGCTCATGTTGTCAAAAAGACGATCTCTGGCTAGCGACGTGTGGTCAAAGGCGCGCGGAAGAAGTGATAGAGGCAGACATGATGGTGTTGAGACTGGAAGGTTGCGTGTGATGGGCGTTTGTTGTTGGTCCCAGTCAACGGCAGCGAGCGTGCGCCCCGAAGCGAAGCGTAAGGCCAAGCCGGCGGCGTACTATGTTGAGCGACTTGTGGAGGCGGAAGGTGAGCTGCGTTTCGCGAGGGATAAAGAGTGGTTTGCGACCAGGAAGCTCTCAAGACCGACACTGCCTGCCTAGGTAGGTACCTACCTAGTTGAGTGGAATCGTGTCACGTGAATATGACAACATTGGTCAACGTTTCGGATCGGCGGGGGTCTTTCGCACCTGAACCCAAAGGAACCAAGACAAGCAACCAGCTTGGCTCTGACGGAAAACTACCGAAAGCCATCGAGGCAGAGTTTAATGTTTGAGCAAACATATTTAAACATGTTTCAGACTGTCTTATCTTGTGCGGCCGGCTTTTCCAGCCAGTCAGTTGGTGGACTAAAGTCCAACGGCCCCGAAGTCTGTAAGTCATCTTGAATCTTCATGGCAGGAAAGAAACAAGCCACGGCATCGTTTCTCGTGCCCAACCCACTCTCTTCAAAGACACTTTTGATGTTTGACAAAGTCTTTGCGTCCACATAAACGAAACCAAGCTTTTCTCTGACCGTCCCATCATCGTCAATCTCGTGGTCATATATCAAATGGGCAATAGCCGTAACAAAAGACGCGTAGATCTCTTGAGCAAACGCTTTTGCGATGGACTTTCTCGTCATGTACTCTACGACCCCGACCTGGTCGTTGTTCTCTATCGATTGCTTTGGGACGTTCTGCCAGCCGAGTCGCAGAATTCCCGGGCGTACGGAATTAGGAGAGACTTCTGTCCACTTGAAGTATATAGGTTTTCCAGATTCGCGCTCGAAGCTAATGGGGATATCATCGCACTCGGCGCTTTCATAGAGGATTCGCGACACCAGCAGCTCGCGGTGCACCATTCCAGGCTTGTGGTGCGTATTTCGAGAGCTTCGTTTTTTCATGTGCGACCACATCAAGAGCCCAAGTACTGCTTCCAGGTCGGAGACGTCGACCTTCCACTTGGCTAGTTCCCATGCAGGAGCTGCATCTTTCTCTTCATAATCTTTGTGTCTTCGAATCGAGAGGAAGATTTTCGAGCCGTTGTTGGATTCTTGCGAAAGGAGGCATTCGAGTGGCCAATTGATGGTCAACAGATCAGTCTTGTCTTCCTCGGAATACCAGTTGTTGAGGCAGAGGCTGGCGGTTTCTTCAATCGCCTTCGCCAGTACTTTTGCAATCCCTCGCACTGCGACTTGCTCTTCTGGCCAGAGTTTGGTCAGGTGAGCCAGGCGACTCCGATACCTGAATAAAGTTGCGGCTTCATGGGGATGGTTCCTCCCGTAATTGCTTTCAGCGTACTGAAGCCATTCGGCAGATCGATCCAAAACGGCTTCAGGGGTCGAGGTGCTGGATTTGAACAGACCAAACAACACCACTTTGTACTCTTCTCCAGCTCGTACGCACATCATCTCCGTGTCCTGGTACTTGGTGTCTGGAACATCGTATCCGGAGCTGGCAGCGTGGAATTCAAGACCTCCACAGCCGCCATCAACCATTTGGAAGGCGAGCCAGTCCAGTTCGTGTTCCTGGTACACGTCTGAGTGCCCTCTCATCAAGTTGTCTTCTTTTGCAAGGCGCTCCGTGCGCAGTACCGCGCGGACGAAGCTCATGACCAACATGACACCCAACTGACATACCGAGACAGAAGAATGGCAAGCCCTAAGTCCGAGAAATTGGAGGCTGAATCCAACGAACGTGATCAGTACGGCAGCCCACACCAATATTTGATCGTGCAGCAGCTTCCTCTTCTTCCTGTTCTGCTCGTGGTCATGGTCGCCGTTTGCTTTCCACGACGTCACGTAGCTCGAGAGCTTGTCGTGGGTGTACGCAAAGGAATCGAAGATCTGGTCACCGAGTTTCTGGCCGCCCGGTTGGATCCAGTAGACCTTCGAGCGATGCTGCCGGATGTCGGTCGTCTTGCGTTCGAAATGTCGTTCTTGGGTGCTCCTCTCAATCAGATACGCACAGAATCCGACTCCAAAGCACACAAAGATGGTCCCAAGAGTCGTCATGGGCACTGCATACCGATCCGTGACCTCGTTCTGGGAAAGGCCCAATCCGTACCTGGCAAACGCGGCCCAGACCACCACAGCAGCTTGTAAAATGACGCCGAGAATGGCCGCCGTGACGAACCAATACCGCGGCCGTTGCTTGATCCCGACATTCAGCGAAAGATTCGGGCTCGGTGCAAAGTCGTCGAGAGACGGATTCGCGTCGCTCTCAACGTCCCATTCTACTTCCTTCGCTTTTTCACGCGCTGGGTCCTTCTCCGAGACTACCTGACCCTTTTCGACATCGTCGTCCGTACCCCGTCGTTTGCTTCGTTTGTCCCTCCTGGTGATGGACCGTTTCCGGTCGATGATTTCGACCCATTCCGGCTCTTCGCTTTGCGGATTGATTTCGTGAGCGTCCTGCTTCCGCCGCTGACGGTTGAAGTAGTCCCGCGGACTGTGTATGCCAGCCTCTGCCCTGTACGGCGGAAAGTAAAAGTCGTCGTGCGCGGCCTTTGGGTCGTGGACGATCTCCAACAACGACGGCCGGCCGAAAATCCTCGCAATGCCGCCATTATTGTACAGCTCCCCTACGTTCTTCGAGGTACTGGAGCACAGTTCTACTTCTGCGTTTCCTTCTCCTTCCTGTGCGCGTCCAATAAATGCTCGCAAAGACGGCGAGCCGCAGACGCGGATGACGGAGACGATGGTGGTCAGGATTCCGAGCGGTGCGGTTGCAAAGACGATGATTTCCTCGAATGAGATGGTCTCGCTCAAGTACTGCTTCGTCGGTGCTTCTCCAAAGAGCGAAATAAGAGGACCGAGGTCGGTGGCAAGGTTGTTGCTAAAGTCGTCCCACCAGCCTCCCATGGTGTTTTCAAACAAGGTAACAGAAAGAACAACGCAGCAAATCGAACACAAAGGCAATAATCGATGTCCGCGTCCTCTGGATAGTCAATTGGACAGAAGATCAGTCGCACAAAAGAGAAGAGAGAAATACCTCACTGTTTCTTGGCCTTCTCGACGCCATTGCTTCGCCTCAGGACATCGCGCACCCCCCTGTCCCGCGCACATCTATTAAGCGCGCGGCCCCCAAGATCTCCACATCAACGAAAAACCCTGTATGGTCCGGCCAAAAATGAAATGGGCGAGAATATGCACGCATGTATCTTTTCAGAAGGCGACGAGCGGACTGGCGGCGCCTACGTACAATGCTAGTCTGCCGCCCACTCGCTCGCGTGTGTCGATAGCTACGCGCGCGCTCGGCTCCGGATATTTCGATCCTTGACTGAGAGATGATGCTGTTCCCCATCTCTAGCCAATTCATCCGGGTACTGCGTCGGCGTCGCCCTTTGCAGTGTGTGGCAGTCAGTCGTCGAAGCTAGTCCGAAGAAAATTACCGGATGCGGCAATTTTCCAAATGTCTCACCGTCGCGTGAGCCCCACCTACCTCGTGCTGCTGCACAGCAACGCGTTTGCCTTCCATCTTTGCTTGCGCTTGATTTCCGCTGGCAATTCTCATTTCAAAAATGTGTGCATCAAGAGACCCATCAGGCGCTTGCTACTATACCAGTCTTGCAACCAGCCTCGCCGCGTCCGTCCCCAGTGTACCTAAACAACACGAGCACCACGTCACCTCCTTTTCAGATTTCTGATCCCTCCACCCTACCCTCTTCCCTATCTACTAGCGCAAATGATTGCACGACTGACTGACGACCCGAAGATCGATTGACCGCACAATAGCTTACTGACGGGGACTGAATTTCGGACCCCCCTCCTTGAGTAGGTTGGCCAGATACCCAATTGGGCTACTCACCTGCCTCTGCGTCCAACTGGCTGCACGACGCGCGACGACTGACTACCCGACGACTTACTGCGCTCCTGGGTGCACAACTACCTATACCATCCGCCAGATAAGTCAATCAGACCTACTCACAAGCTGCAAGACATAGTAGAGGTCAGAAATCCAAAATCCACAATCCAAAATTCAAAAAGGAAGTCGAAAAACTCAGGCGCCTTGCCAACTACATACACAACAAACAAAAGACAACCAGACGACGCGCTGAGACTTGGCACCCACTCATGATCAAATGTCAACAAGAGCGTCAGACATCCAAAAAAGCGCTTCTAAAAATCCCATCACTGCCTACCTCAGCTCGTCTCAGTGGCAGCAATTGCTACCCTGCCAACCCAACCAGGCTGATTGAACTCAGTGCCACTTGCTAGCAACCATCCTGCAGTTTCCATCTCCTTCATCACCTTCCCAACAATGAAAAGTCTCCATCTTCACGGTGCGACGCATACACGGACACACACCGCCAGCACAACGCCGCCAACCGACCGACCACAAGCCATCCAAGTCCCCATCCCCATCCCCTTCCCCTACCTCTACCACCACCGCCCTCTCCTATTTCCATTTCCATTCCACTTCTCCCAATTCCAGCCCATGCTCGCTCCAAATTTCACCCACCCACTCACACAGACGGACGCTTCACCACCTAGGCTACTCAAATGCTCAAGTGGCGAGTCTGATTTACTCGCTCCGTGCATGCACGCCTCACACCAACGAGTCTGTCCTTTTATCTTCTCGTCTATGTTGTGATGAGATCAGACGGGGCGGGACGCGGTGTGGTCGAGACCAACAGCAGTAGACCAACAGCACCACCACCACCACCACCACCACCATCACCTCAGCAGCTCCAGCGTTCAAAAAGCCACTACAATTCCGTCACACCTTTCCATATTTCTCTCTCTCTCCTTCCTATATACTAAACAACGCTTCCTTCAGCTCCTTCAGCTCCCTCAGCCGCTTCTTACTTAAGTACCTCCATAAAAAACCCGCCTACGTAGTCAAACACAACACACAACCTTCACTCCTACAGATGCGGAGAATGTTAAGTATGAGTAGGGAAGTATGTAAGTAGGTCCGTAGGTACGCACTCACACACGCACGCACACACACCCGAAAAGCTGAAGCGAGATGGATGGATGGAGGAGGAGTTAGCCTGCCTGCCTGCCTGCCTGCCTGACTCCCTGCCTACATACATGCAGCTTGTGAGTTGCGCGTTGTATTCCCTTTTGCAACAGCCAGAACATCTCTTGGGCGACATAGTGGACTGGCGCAGCAGCAGCGGTGCAGCAGTGCGGCAGTGCGGCGGTGGAAAGAAAGGAGGGAGGGAGAAAGGAGGGAGGGAGAAAGGGGCGAACCGACAAGGCGCGGCGCTGATTGGTATTGTATTGTACATAGCGTGTAAGGTTGGATGGCTAGGTGGATATGTATGTACATGGGCGACGGACGCGACAGACGGATAGACGGACGGATAGAATGACAGCTACATAGTGAGTAGGTGTACAGCATTTAACAGGTAGCCATGTAGGTAGGTCGCTAGCTGCAAAGGCTGAGTGAGTGAGTGAAGGGAGATGGCGAATGGGTGGATGGAGGGAGGCGTTTGAATTCGCGACAAAGCCATGTAGTTATACCAAGCATGGATTTGGCCGGGGCCGGTTGGGTTGATTTGAAGTGTGTTCTTTTTGTTGTCTTGCATGTCTGTCTGCACATGTCTGTCTGCCTCGTCTTATTCTACTCGCTCGCCACCACTTCATCTACACTGCTCCTTTCTACTCCCCCAGATGCTGATGCCGATGCTGATGCAACCGCCCCTTTCCATGCATGTATGCTTGCCTCCCCAATGCGTGCTCAACTCCCCCTCATGCGTCCATGCATCCGTGCTCTATGCATCTATTTCTTTGTACGCGCAACAGCAGACCAATCAAGTGATTGAGAAAAAGGGGGGAAAAAAGCGCAGAACCCATTTGTACAAAAAAGCGGCAACCGACGGATTTCTTTTTTCTACATCTTTTTTGGTGTCGTCGTTGGCCGTCGCTGCCGCGCAAACCTGACCAGAAAACAAGACGACTTACGCCTGTCTAATGTTGATGCAACGCAAGCAATGCAAGCAAGCAATGCAAGAGATGGAGATTGGCTGGTCGCGCAAATAGGACAAAGCAGAGAAAGAAAAAAAAGACTCCACCCCCAGTATGCGCCTGAGAAAATGCAGAGATCATTTGGAAAGATGACTGGGCCTGGCCCTAGCAGCTCTATAAGTTTTTTCTTTTGCAACAAGGAAAACGAAGAAAAAGGAAAATTATGGACAATTCCACCCCACGTGGATTGAATGCTCCCCCGGATATGCATGCAAGAACAGCACCTCTATACTGCGTGTCGTTTTTCGGGAGACACAACGCCGATCTCGTCTATGTGGGTCTTTTGGTGATGCGGAAAATGCGATTGTCGTAATCATTGGGTCCAGAGAGGAAATTTTTGCACAAGAACACTTCTCAAGTGCCGTGTGGTATGATGCGCTTATTGTACGTCGTGACCGGTTCATGAATAGGTGGTGGCATTAGCGTTCGTCGGGGGCTCCGTCTTGATTTGCGTCGCGGGCGTCTGCGCGCGCCTGTCGACCGGCGCGAAGAGCAACTTCATGTCGAGGCTCAGCTCCTCGAGAGCGTAGTTGTTGTCAATGTGAGCGAGAGCACCAGTGCTCTGGCCCGTCTTGTTTTGCTCCGAGTAGACCCAGGTCTTGATTTGCTTGAGCAGGTGGATCGTGTTGCGGAACCTCTGGTCGGAATCCATCTTGAGCCAGTCGGCGCTGCGGCGGCGAATGACGGTATGGGCGAGCCAGTAGTAGTGAATCCCGTCCCTGCAGAAGCCAGACCTGGGCGGTGCGTTGGAGCCGTACTGAAGCTCGAGGTCCATGTCCCAGCTCCGCTTCCACTTGTCAAGGGCGTTGTTGATGACCTTGAGCGCTTGCTGGGCATTCTGCGCTGCTACACCGTCGACCGGAGTGGCAGACCCGCTGCTGCAAGCACTGTTGGACCCCGAGTCGTTCCAGTCCGCGTTCGACTGCGGAGTGTTGAGACCGGTGGGCGAAATGGCGGCGGGTAGAACAGCATGCTGAGCCGCCTGGCGAAGGGCGCTCCACATCTGGACGTGCAGCGCATGGATGACGATGAACTTGGTGTAGACGTTGGTCGAGCGCGGCATGAGGTCGGCGTTTGTTTGGGCCAAAATCCGGAGGACTTCGTGCAACTCGAGCTGCTTCAAGCGACGGCTGCCGGTGACATTTCTCTTTGCTTGTGCCTCCTTGCCGTGCAGTCCGAGCGCGTCGGCGCACTCGTGCGCGTTGCGAGCCTCCCAAGCGGCATCATCTGCCGGCAGAGGAATGCGGATTTCAATCATGTCGAACTGAGCACGGCAGTTGGAGAACATGACCATGGCAGCGTCGAGGAGGAAGAAGAGGAAGACGACCCGCGATCTCTTTTCTTGTGCGACCCAGCTTTCCCACTTCCATTGTTGCAGATGCTGCGGCTCGGCATCATCTCCGACGTTGTGTAGCACGCTGTAGCCCTTTTCGCCCGGCTTGACAGTGTTGAGCAGGCCGGCTCTGCGCACGGCTTGCGCGACCTTGGAAAACTCTTCGACCGTTTTGTTACGCTGTGCGGTGTTGCCGTGCCACAAAAAGGCGATGCAGAGCAACGAAAGGGTCTGCAGCTCTTCCACGGTATGGACTGGAGCGCCTGGGCTAATGGCTTCGGCGGGAACGTAAACGGAAGAGGTGCGCTGGACAGCAGCCTTGACCACTTCCAAGAGCGCGCGCACTTGAACTAGATTCTCGTCCTTTGCGTAGACGGCTCCGATGCAAATAATGGTCAGGAGCAGAGCGTGGTCGGCCTCGGCCGGGTTGAACGTTGGCAAGTGAATGACGGGCCAGTGAGTCTGGAAGTTCCTGAAGCCGTCCAAGTACGACTTGAGCGTCTCCAGCGACGACAAGCTCCTCAAAATTCCGAGCGCCTGTGCCTCATGCGGCTGAACGATTGCGGTCCCACCAGGGAAGCAGAACGAGATCAACGCTTCAGCTTTATTCTGCAATGGATCAGAAGAGCTCAAATCCCAAGAATCAAACACAGTTTCTGTGTTGGGGAAAGCCGACGCACTGGAGTAGAGGTTGCTGAACATGCCATCCGGGGTGGCTTCGTGGGAGGATTGGTGTTGAAAGTTTGTTTGGGGGTTTAGGTCTGTCTCGGTTTTTATAGCAACAGGGTCCTGAGAGATGCTGGTTGAGATGCCGAATGCGTCCTGGCCACCGTTTTGGTGGTAAGGATTATCCCAACCAAGGCCGTTTCCCTGGCCGTTTTGGACCTGGTTCATGTTGCTAATGCCATTGGCGTTGTTCATGGCCATGTTGGAGTGCATATTCGGGCCGGAAACCGCTTGGCTGTAGCCGAAGTGGTTGTTGAGCTGCTCGGGCTGCGTCATGGTTTGGTTGACATTCTGATTCATGTTTTGCTGCATGTTGGTGTTCATGTTGGTGTTGAGGTTGTATCCAGACATTTGCGTACCGAGGTTTGCAGGGACCGCATTGGTCGCCCTGAAGTCATGGTTGGCGGAGGCATCAAAGCTCATCCGATGATTGTTGAGCAGCTCGACGTGCGAGATGCTGCGGCGCTGGTCCTGGATGGGCGTGACACCGGGCATTTCGGTCCGGGGCTGCATCAGGCTGTTGGCGCGAGACGTGCGGGCCGACATGGACGCGGCGCTCTCAGCATAGCTCCCCGGAGAGCCTCCCGAAAAGCCCGAGTTGCCCATCAGGTTGTTGGTAAAGGGGCTGCCGTTGGAAAAGGTCGGAGTCGCATTGACGGCATTGAGGTAGCTGTGGTCACCTGACCCCCCTTGGGAGTTGCGGTTCTTCCTCAAGTGCGCCTGCGAGTTGGCAAGGTGGTTTTGGCCCGTCGGGTTACCGCGACGGATGGAGCACTTTTGAAAGTGGCGCTTGAGAATGTCGCTCCTGGAAAACGTGTCCTTGCACAGGTGGCACTGGTAGGGGCGTTCGCCAGTGTCTAAGAAAAAGTTAGCGCGCGTAAAGTTACAACGGTTGAAATGTCTCACGTCGCAGCAAATGACGCTTCAAGTGCTTGAGATGCAAGTACGTCTTGTTGCAGTGCGGACACTCGTACTTGTTATCAGCATTCTTGGTCAAGTTCTGCGTCGCCTTTGCCGATCCCGGGGCCGGACGTCCATTGGCGGTTGGCAGGACCCCGCGACGACCCTGCTGTCCAACAACGTGTATCGGCTCCGGCTCCTGGTTGGGGACAATGGGAGGCTGGCTCAAAATGTGGGAGGAACCATATGGAAGACCAATGCCGGCGGCAGGCATGGGGCGGATTTCGTGCAGCGAGGCCGTCATGGTCGAAGGCGGCGCGGCGGCAGTAGAAGAGTGGGTGCTCGTGGGAATTGGACCCATGGACTGGCCGTTGGACAAGGACGAGTGCGGCAGAAAGTAGGAGCTCGACGAGGGATTGGACTGCAACGGGGGGTGAGGCGCAATGACGGGCAAAGAGCGGCCATGATTCAAGGATGGCGCCGACGTTGCAGGAGTCTGGGGGGTCAGCGGAGTCTGGGGTGCACTCCCGTAGTTTGTGGAGAATTGCGCATTGCCGAGTGGAGGCAGTGGGGGGAGCTGATGGGTTGAAGTGGATTGAGCACGGAAGCGCTGCGGCGGGAGAGAGCCGGCGGCCGATTGATGGGGAGTCAAGGGCTGCGAGTGCGTCCCTGAAGGCGTCGGGATCCCATGCAGGTATGAGTTTGTCGGGTGAAAGGTGTCGGCGTCCATGGCGGAGGAGAGGAGCTCTCTAGACTGTCGACATGCGCAGGAGGCGTGCCGGACGCGTGGTGGAGGAGGAGGTGGGGTTGGGCGCGTCTTGGGGAGGGAGGATGATGTTGGAAGACGCGTGAGGTGGAGAAGAGAAAGAGAGGGTAAGGTAGAGGATGACTGGAGGTGATGGTGGGGGTTTTGCGGAAGCGAAGTGGGATGTAGGAGAGAAGGTGGCTCGGCGAGCAGGCCGAAGGCGCGCGCAGAAATTTTTGCTTGGGGCGGATTTAGCGAAGACGTCTGTGGCTCGTCCTCGTCTCGCTCGCACCCTGTGCTTGTGGAAAGTGATTGTTTTGGGTGGCAGTTTTTCGTGTTATGGACGCGTCCTTGGACAGCGTGCACAATGGAGGGATTGGGTGCAGATCGCGGGGCCCACTGGTGTCTCGATTGAGGCTCTGGTGGTTGAGCGGCAGAAAGTGGAGCGCAAAGCAGAGGACGAGGTGATGATTGTGCGAGCGGAGTGCGGGAGGAGTGGAGACGACGGGTAAGTTTGGGTTTGTGTGAAGATGGGGACTTGGATTAACATTCACTGCTGCAGGGCCTGCCACTTTTCAACGCCGACATGTACTTGCGAATGCGACGCCTCTCATGCAATGTGACAGCGAGGACTGTTGAAGTTACTGTACTGCCCTGCCCTGCCAAGGGTCAAGGTCAGTGAGGTGTGGTCACCGGCATGGCCGCCGATTGCGCTACGCCCCGGTGCCGCCGCCGAGCCCGCCCGTAACAAGTGCCGCCCTGTACCCGGTCGGGCAAGCCACTTGCTTCATCGTCCTGCCTATGTCTGCATTATTGCTTGCAGACTACATACAGAGTATTCCTCAAGAATGCCTCGACTCGTGCCTCCTTTGCAAAAAATACGGCCACAAGTTAACCCTTGGGTCGGGTCGATGACAGGCACCTCAGAGACCCCCGGCCGCCGGCTTATCAATGTTCCCTGCCCTACCACTCCGTCCATGACTCGCGTCTCTCCAACTACCAGGAACCAAGCACCAAGCCTCGTCCATCGCATCACTTTGCCGTCACCGTCGCAATCTTTTTCCAATTCCTCTTGTGCACTCGCATTCAGGCTGTCCGGCGCCGAATATGTTCCGCCGGCGCACTTTACTCTGGTCTGGCACGCTGGCTGACATTTGACGCCCTCCAACCCTGGCCGGTGTACGTACCCGGAGATAGCAGACCGAGTGCCGCTGCGGAAGGAAAGCCGAGGGCAACCTCGTCTCGTTGCGTCTTCCGCCCCGGCTACCGGCAAACCTAACCAAACCTCAGCTCGTCCAGACCCCTACCGTCAGCTTCAACACCACCACAATGGTATAGCCTGTCACGGCCCTGTCACACCCATCGCTCAACAACAACATGCTGAACGTGCGGTCGAATCCGACATGTTGAAACGCCACGCGTTCTTCTCTCTCCCCGCCAATGGCTACTCCTCGCCGTGACGTCGACCGCCTCTTTTGTGCTGTTGTGGTCGAGCGCCATTGCGCCCTGTGGCCCGCGAGGCGCACGGCATATGGCCGCCACCCGGTCGCCCGAGTACAACTTCGAAAAAGGACCTGACGCCTGCTGCTCAAAGTGCTTCTTTCAGACATAATATTATTATTCGCACCATCAGACTAATATGCCGCCGCAGACTTGTACAACCTGCTCCTCTAAACCCCCCTACTTTTCCTACTTTCAATTCAGACCCTACAACTCGAGTTCGAATTCGAATCTCCAGGTCTGATGATGATACAGCGCAAATCTGGCCGAGCTCTCTACCGCTGCGCTGCTCCTTCCAGGCGCACTCGGACAACTTCGAGTCCGCGACCCCTGTAGCATCAGACTACGACCCCGGCCTCCACGATCGCTCCGCGTCCACAGTCCACACGTTATTCTTTTCTTAGCCGTGCCATTGCTCATCACTTGCTTATTTCCATACATCTCTTTGTTGTCGTCTCTTGTGCTCAGGCCGACGTCTGCAACGAAAGAGGGATCCTCGAATCTAGATTCTGCTACGTCGCTTATCCTATGCGCTCACGCCATCCCCAAAGTCGTTATGTAATCCCCGTCTTTGCGTCCTTTTCTGCCCGGGGCTGGTTGTTGGTTGCCCGTCTTTCCGCTCCGCGCTTGTCCCCTTGCGCTCTCCTCCTCCGCGTCCTCTCTCCCTGATGATGGTCAACAACCACCGCTGCAACCCCCTCAAAAGACGCGGAATCTCCAGTCCGAGCATGACGGGACCGACGACGTGTCAGACGGCCCTCAGCCGTTCTCAACCCACCGCATGCGTCTCTGCCTCTGCCGGCCTCATTCACGGCCTTATTCGACTGGCAAGAGGCGGTCTCAAGTGCAGCCACTCAGGCAGGCCAGCAAAGGGCGCTTCTTCCCGCATCAAGCAACGCAAACCGACACAGCACCGGCACTAATCCGACAAGACGAGCAATGGCCGACGCGCTGACAAGCATTCGCCGCGACTGATTAAACTCGTCCCGGCTTCCGCCATGTCCATCTCTGCCCATTTCCGACTGATGCGCGCAAGGAACCAAGGACTGGCTGTCCGCGGACCCTCGGCGGGCGGGGTGTCTGGTCGAATCGACCACCTGGCAGAAGCGCTGTGCTCGCTGTGTCCCGATCAATCAGCACGAGGGAAAATTCGCCGAGCCCGTGGCCAAGGGGTCCAACATGCCCCCCGAACCGAAACAAAACGGGCGGCAGCAGTACCAGCAGCCAGCAAGTCTCAAGGCGGGCCGCGTCAAGACTGGTCTTCTGTTGCTGTTCTGGACGAAAGACCGCGGCTCTCCTTCCTCTACAGTCGCCTGGCTGCGACCATCGCCTCTGGGCGCATAAAGGACTGGTCCAGAATTGGCCCATCATTGACAGATTCGCAACTGCCTGTCGACGTGGCAAACAGCCACACCATCAACAACTTTTTCTTATGCAGCGTGCTGCAGGGTCCTGTCTCTCGAGTCGCTGTCGAAGCTTCCTTTGCTCGTGCCGTGGCTGTCGAGTGCAAGGGCACTGCCGCTGTTTGTGGCCTTGTGCTGCTCCAGGTCTGCACGGATGTCGAAACTAACAAATGCTTTGGTCCAACCTCATCCCATTACATATTGCTCGCCGCCAAATAGTGTCTCAGCTGTACCGCTCCGCCACCACGATTGGCTGCCTGTCTATTAGCTAGGCGGTGCTCCCGACATCCGCGTCCTCTCAAAGTGACGAGCAACCGCTAGTTTGATGCCATGCGCTCCCAAGTGCTGACAGCAAAGCACCATCCCAGCCCACGGCCCCTCCATGCGAACTCAACGCACGCACCGGCCCGCGGGTGCAGCGCGCCGACACGCTATCGGTCGGTATCTATCGCATGAGCATCGCAGCAATGCGAGTGTGCTTGACAGCGGCGATGATTTTGCTTCGCAGCATCAACGGCTTGATTGCATGCAGCCGCGCCGTCCTCGGAGTTGCTGCGAGCAAGACTGGGAGACCTAAAGTCGCAGTGAGTCGCGATTATAATGGCAATTGCCTACAAGGGCAGGTCAGCTGCCGCTCGTTATACTTTTTTTAGCTCGCTGGTACGTGGACGCCGACGAGATGCTCCTAATCTTGGCGTCGAGCGGTACGCCGCGTGCTGGTGGACTTGGTCCCGAGCGGTCAACATGAAGCACAAGGTTCGACGCCAGCTATACGGCGGAATAATGAGTAATGGCCCTGATATTTCCGACCTTAAGCGGCGCCTTGTTGCTATTGTCATTGACTAAATGGCTCGAGGCCGCGCCGCAGGCTCGTCGACCTGAATGGCTGCGAAACCAGCCATTAACTTCAGCTCGAACATGGGTGATAATTGCTGACGCTCGACCAAAGCACGTCCTAGCATCGTCTTCTCAGCACGACTGCTACAACAGCCACTATTTTCAAAGATTCAAATTCTTCGTTTGATGGCTGGTCGATGGACGTCTGAATAGGACTCGCTACACAAGCGGCAACTGTCCGTACGCCACCCACTTCATAGATGGATCTCGAGTCTTGACCTGGCTCTACCTCTCCCCACGCGCGCCGAACCGCGTCGCCCAGGTAAGCACAGACTCCGACCCCTAAAATTTTTGACGGCTGGAGAATCAGACGTCACGCAGGCCTGTTTAGGCGCAGTTAGGTGTCCTACATGGCCTGTTGGCGAGGGGCAGCCGGCTGCGATACTGACGAACCTTTGCTTTTCGCTCTGCTTTTGCTCACTGCTCTCCTCCCCGGAGCATATTGTGAGCAGCAATATGTCATGACCGCTTTTCTACCGACAGACAAAACGGCAATTGTCATGGCACTTGTCTGTCCGTCCGTACCTGTCGATCGCCGATACTCTCCAGTCTCCATCGTCCGCATCCGCGGCGGCCGTGCGTGCGCTTCGTTGGCTCCGTCCATCCAGCGCAACGCCCACCGCCCAAACGCGTTATGCGCGCGGCTGGACTTGCCAATGTTGCTGTTGCCGTCGCCATACTTGACAACTGTTTGATTCAGAGACTGGCCGCTGAGTCGAACGGCGGACTTTCAATGTCTTTGAATGCTTCACATCGAACAACACCGTTTACAGTCCCGTCACTCCTTGACGGCCCATCCATCTTTCCAGGTCCCGATTCCCAAGGCTCTCGAGATCCGCATGTGATCTGATCTGCCGCAAGAGCAGGATGAGCAAGATCACATCCTCACCGCTACCGACCGAGCGTGCGTGGTGCGTGTCCAATCGAATATCGCCATCGCACACGCCATCGGCCTCATCCGATCTGTCCTCTCCTCGCGCTCGCTCATCCTCAACAGGACTTGATGCCCGCGCGTCTCGGCCTCGTTTGGGCGCGACTTAGCAATCCTCCTCTCCAACAGCTGCGTCGTCACGCCAACGTGTTCAGTCTTTCGTCTTTCGAATTCGTGTTCTCGCCCTCCTCGTTGACCGATTTGTAGCAGTGGTTGGTGGTCAATCGTATCCGGAGACATTCACGCGCAACGGATGGTCGTTGCGTCGCCATGTGCCGGCTGTCGTTACCCTCACCTCCCACCAACCGCTCGCGTGGCGGGTCTCGTCTTCCGTCCGTCGTCTCGCTCACGCTGTTTTTCGCTTGCGGCCCTCGCTCTCTCGCTACGTAGGTGGCAGGTGTGGAGGGATCGCGTAGGGGCGCGTGTGTGAGCAGACGGACGGCCGGACGCCGGACGGGAAGCGGCGGAGCGCGCGCCCCCGTCCATGGACAACGTGCTTGCTTGTTGGACTGGAGGGGGGTGAGAGAGGTGAGTGAGAGTGCTTGGGAAGGTTGGGCGCGAGGGAGACGGAGAGCGCTATGCTGCGATGTCTTGAGAGATTGTTGGCGATGAACCCAATTCGCCTGCTTGCTTACCTGGCCCTACATACCTCAGCATCATCCCATCCCGTTGTCTGTGTCGTCCGGTCTGCACAAATCACTACACCTCCCGTCTCTCTCCTCCAACTACTAGGTATCCAAGTTAAGGCAAGCACAACACCTCCCGTCCATCAATCCATCAATCATGTTCGCATCCACATCGTCCCACCCGTCGTCCGTCCGCTCGGCACTGTCTTCCCTCACCTCCGCCCACTCGCTGCTCTACTCTCACACAGACAGTCCATCCGACGTATCCGCCACGTCAATGTCTATGCAGTCGTCTTGAGTGTGAGTACGAGTGCGAGCGTAACGACCGTAGACTTTCCGACGTTCAAACTTAGGCTGTGGCCAATCAACAGCAAGTTCCCTCCCTCCCTTGGTTCCACTTCTCCTCTGCTCTCCTCTTCTCTCCTCTCATCCCTCCCCAAAGAAAGTTTCAGCGCAAACTCGCCGTCGCAACTTTCGTCGCTTTTCTTGCCTCTTGGTTTGATGTTTTACTGTGTACGTAGAGGAGAGCGGTGGTGACGCGGCTTTTTGGGGCGGTTGCTGTGTGTGGTGAGTGAGTAATGAGGGAGTGGGGTGTGGGAGGGTGATGGGATGGTAAACGGACGCGGAGGACATGTTTGATGGTGCGGGTGGCTGGTACAGTAAGGAGGGAGGAGGGGTGTGTCCTTGGTTCCTTCCATCCGCGTCTGCTCTTCTTCTTGCTCTTGTCCAAAGGATGTTTAGATGTGGGAATCAGCGGTTGCATCTCTTCTTTTTTGTTCATCTGTCATTGAGCTTATATGTGTGCATTCTTGATGGCGATACTGACGCAACTTTTCCCGTGCGCCTGCGGCGTCTGGTGGCTAGGTAGCAAGTGAGTAAGTAGTGAATAGAAGAAGTTGATGGGATACATGGTGATGATGGATGGGATGGGCTAAAAGAACAATTGTACAGTAGATGTTTGATGTTGCGGGCGGCCAATCAATGTGAGTCAGGTGCGCCCTTGGTCCCGTCCGCATCTACTTTTCTTCTCCATCTCTCTTTCTCTCTCTCTCTCTCTCTCTCTCTCTCTCTCTCTCTCTCTCTCTCTCTCTCTCTCTCTCTCTCTCTCTCTCTCTCTCTCTCTCTCTCTCGTCCGTTCGCTCCTCTCTTGTCTACTGCTACATCCAGAGCACCCACTCCTTACTTAGTACTTTTAGTAACATCTCATCTTTGTTTTCCACAAAAGCTCGCATTTACTTCTTGCTATCCTTCTTGTGGCTCATCTATCCGCGCATGTCACGCGACACTGACGCAACTTTTTTTTTTCATGTGTCTGCAGCGTCTGATGGTGAGTAAATAGACGAAAGGAGATATGGTGGGAGTGTGATGGGGGTGCTAAGCGGACACAGAGTAGATGTTTAATGCTACGCTGCGCCCAATCAACGGCGAGTAAGGTGGGCCCTTTCTTCCCTCGCCCTTTTCTTCCTTCTCCCCTTTCTTCCCTCTGCCTCCTAGAAGCAGAACATCCCTCATGTCTCAATGCCATCTCATCTCGTCTCATCCCACCCTGCTGCTCCGCCATCCGCAAAATTCTCCGCCTTTTCTCATCTCTGTTCCCCAATCTTTGAAACGTCTTTGCGGAGAATGCGGGTGGTAGTAGTGGTGGTGGTTGTGATTGTGGTAGTGTTTAAAGTATAGAAGTATAAGCAGTTAGTAACATCCCCAGGGAGCTGGACGCATTCGTACGCGGATAGGCGTTTGATGTTGCGCAGCTGGCCGGTTAGAGAAGGTGGTGTGGTTTGGTGTGTCATGGATTCGTTTGCGCTACTCCTATGCAGACGGTGGGAGCGGGTTTGTCTTGTTGTAAGTTAGCAGGTGCCAGTGAGATGTTGGATGTCGTGAGATGTTCCAGCAGCCATGTCGATGTCCTCTTGTTAGGGTATGTCCGTATTATGGGTTTTCTTTCCTGCCATTGCTTTTGCGGTTAGATGTCAGATGTGGCGGAGCTCTAAAGTTGATGAGATTAAAGGCTATATAGTGTCGATGATTGATTTTAGGGCAGATTGATGGGAGGGGAATATGTCCTTTAGCAGCAGCATCGTCTCAGTGGTCTCAAGATGACTTCACTTGCTCTCTCCCTCTCCTCAAGATTGCTCATCCAGCTTGTCGTTGCCCCTCGCGGAGTCGAGTCGATTTTCTGTCAAAATAGCACGACATTCGACGTAAGATGGAGCTTCTCTGATTCCATTTCTCCCTCTGTCTTCTCCTTTCTCTCTTGATCTTCCGTCATTTGCATTTCGCATTATCCTGTCTTGCCGCACTGCACCATTAAGACTGCTGCTCATGTTCTTGCTCACAGATGGATGCGTGTTGCAGGAGACGACGACACCGACGCGACGACGTTCAAAAGTTGCAACGTAGCAGCTGGTCAAACTTCCACTTTACGGCGCCCTTCTTTCTTCCTCTTTCTGTATATCCACGCCATATATGTACGTACACGGCGAAAGACGACAGGCGACAGAGAACAAGTCCAAGAGCCACCTGCCGCGGTAGAGGTACTCAAAGAATATCGCCACAAGTACTGCCAGCTCATCAACATTCTCATCACTCCAGTATGGGCTTCTTTACAGTCTGCGATCGCTGTTTGCGCATATTGCTCGGAATTCAAACATTCAAACACGAAAGGAATCTTGATTGTTTACTGTCTTTCCCCGCGTCTGGGGCGTGTCCTTCATACTCTTCTCATGTACCGCTATCATCACTTCCTGATGGCTTTTCTGTTCGCGTAGGTAGGCGAGTGTGCGAACAACATGCTTCTTCCCTAGACAAAGTCGACCTCGTCTTGGAACTTGGGCTCTGGTTTTTTTGCACCGTAGGAAGGTCTTGCGGACCCGCTATTGCCTGCCAACAACAGAAGCTGGGCTCCCAACTCTGGGTGTTGTTCGCTGACGAGCGAGCGGAACAGCGGAAAGTCTTTCAGTCTTGTGATTCCTGCAGCCACATACCAGAGGACGAGGCAGCGCAAGGGGTAATCTTTGCGTTTCCTTGGAGGGAGCTCAGTGTGTACCACAGCGAGCATGTCGACTATTTCATCGTCTGAGAGGCCTCGCTGGCCAAGCGTCGTCTCGAATTTCCATAATACCGCTTCCTTGAAAGACTCGGCGCACAGGCGCTCGCCCATGCAGTATAGGCGGACCAAGAGGGGATATTGAGACGTGTATTTGATGTCGGGATTCATGACCCATCCTTCGCGATACAGATATTCGAAAAAGATGCCCAGAAGTTCTGGGGGCTCCTCGACGTCTGGAATCACTCCGGTCTGGGCTTCTTTGAAGTCACCCCTAAGCTGTTTTTTAAACTTTTCAGATTCCCTGCAAAGCAGTTCCTCGTGGATGAAAAACTCATGGCCCTGTAGCGATATGATTTTGATAGTGCGGGATCTCAGCGCACTGTCTTGATGTTAGCTCTTTTTCTCTGCGTTTGCAGGAGAGCGGGGCGGAAGTGTACTCTGAAAACTTGCTTTCAATCAAGTCGAGCTTGGGCGGCTTTTCGTCGTCCATGGTCGTACCGCTGCCGCTGCTCCTGTTACTGCTGGAGCTTCCGGCGATTTTTGACATTGAGGATGGTGTGAAGAGGACAATGGTGTGTCTGGATATAATGGCTGTGCGACCCAGTGGAGCCGCGGGCAGTTTATAATGTTGATTAAGGTTCACACTTGCAGCACATGCTCTATGCTTTTTGGAGAGAACGTCCGATCGCTTCCGTCTGTCGTGATCCTTGTCATATCCATCGCTATGGTCAGTCGTGATCTGATGGGATGGTGAGGAATCGAGATATTTTCGCCTGTCGAAAAACACGTTTGCGAAGTTCAGAGGTCTATCTCACAGCTCTCCTCGTGCTCACACTGAAAGAGTTGACTTTGTGGGTGGTCACGGTTACTTCGCATTGCTGGCGCCTACCTCTTGCTGCCTGTTCATCTATCTTCAGCATCTTCGTCTTTTGGTAACTCATGTTGCTGTAGTGCAGTCTACCACGCCCGGCCTCCCCTTCAAGCCCTGGGATGCGAGTTCGTCAACATGGTCCAGAGATTGCCCCTGCGAAGCCGGTCGGTCTGGCTAGCTGGCCGGTCTGGTGCAAACTGCAAAGCAAAGCCGGGAATAGTTCTTGGGAAAGAAGGGAGGAATATCGTCGTAATGTCGATGCCAATCTAGGAGTTTGGAGGCCCGGTTGCAAAAACGGGTTGTGGCACGTAGTAGTGGCGACTGGATGTTGCTCCATATGCATCTGGATGAGAGACTTGATGACCGAGCTCTGGTCTCAAGTCCGCATGAATGCTTTGTGAAAGAGGAATTTTCTCCCCCTCTCGGATAGCCTTTTTAGTTCACGTCGTCGTCGCTCTCCCTCAGTAGCTTACCTATTCCGGTGCAGCTGACTTTTGCCACGAAGCCTGAGATAGGCGTCGGTCCGTCAGTTGGGAAGTGGCGTACGTCGACGGGGGCGTACACAACGTTATCAGACTTTTCGCTGTCAGAGGCTCGCGAGTATTTCGGTTGCTTGACATTGTTCAGTGTATGTAGAAGGTGGTTTGGATTTTGTTTGTTTAGCCTACAAACGTGAAGGATGGAAGAGATTGAAGAAGATAGAGTCCAAGTAACGCGTGTGGGAAGTTCTTTGAAGGAATGATTGGATCGACGAGAGATTGGAAATTTGCTCTTGTTGCTTGTAGGCTGGTTTGTTTTTGCTCCCCGAGACTCCGAATAAACACGTGGTGCAACGCCAACTTTTTAGTGACATCGTGATGAAACTTGGCAAGAGAGGAAAAGTTCAAAGACAGACGTGTTGAGCCGAGCTGACGTGACGATTCGCAGATGACGGAGTGAGCCAGCCAATGTCTCATTCGCGAATATTGACTTTCTCCAACTTGATGCCTTCGCGGCCCGTGATCATGCTGACCGCATCTTTAAACCTCTTTGGTCTACTCAGGGGCGGGTAGCAGCTCTTGCTCGGAGGCTGGAGAAGAATTTGCGATCCCAACTCTGGACAGTCCTTAAGAATAGCCTTGAAGGTTGATTCTGACCTCAAACTTCCCATCCGACAAGCAGCTATTTGGTAGACAAGGCTGCACAGCGGCTCTTCCCCCTGTCTTGTGGGCAGTTCTGTCACGACCACCCTGAGCAACTCAATAACATCTTTTGCGGGTACATTCGTGTGCGTATAGACGTAAGAAGAGGCAGAACGGGAAAGTTTCCACAACACCGCTTTCTGGAAGGAGTCGGCACCCAGTCGCTCGCCCAAGCAGTACAAACGGGCGAGAAGGACAAGTTGAGAGCTAACGACCCCGAAGTCGTCCAACATCCATCCATCGCGGTAGAGGTAATCAAAGAATATTGACATGAACTCTGGTGGCTCGTCGACGTCTTCGATCACCCCGGTTCGAGCTTCTTTGAAGTCTCCCCGGAGTTGCTTGGTGAACTTTTCAGACTCTGCGCAGAGCACGTCCTCGTGGATCAGAAACTCCTCACCATCGCACAGTTTGAATTTGATGATGCGGGATTTCAAAGCGCTGACACTTGCATCAGCTCTTATTGTCTCGAACGGAAACAGAACAAAAGAACTAGAGATACCTTGAAAATTCGATCTTGGACTTCTTCTCTTGGTGGCGGTTGACGTCGGCCGCACAGTGCGCGTTATACGCGTCGTTTGCGTCGTTTGCATCGTGTGCGTCGTCCGCATCGTCCTCGTCGTCCTCGTCGTCCTCGTCCATTGTCTCGACCTTGTCAGAATCATATTCGGATTCGAATTCTGATGCAAACATGGTGGGACTATGAGGGGGGAATGAATATGTCAGAAGATGTTCGTGAGACGAAAGAGCAGGACACGACGCTTTATGAGGAATATTGGGCTTCACACTCACAATGCTCATGGGCTTGCAGGGCACCTCCTAGCTGGAAGCAATCCCAAATGCTTATGCGTTTTGGCTCTTGAAGGGTGGGAGCTTCAGGAATGAAATTGAACCAAGCGAGGTGGGAGAAATGGAGCCAATTATCTTTTACCGTCAGTCGCACGACAGGATCAAGCGATGAACATACACATACCGCCTTCTCTGGTACGACTTGACGATAGACGGTCTGAAAATGCAGCCGCGATACCCCTGTTCGAGTATGTTGCTCGGAGTCTAACACGAAAGGAAATGTTGATTGTTTACTGTCTCCCCGCGGATGGTTCGCGCCCCTACGCGTCTCAGATACCGTTCTTGCCGTTTGCGTTCGCGTTGCCTTCTCCGATCACAGCAACCTTACCACGCCCGACCTCCCCTCCCGGCCCGGAGGTGCGCGTTCATCAGCGTGGTCCGGAGATTGCTTCTGCAAGGGCGGTGCGAGACGCACGCGACGCGTCAATCGGATGGCTGCAATTGATTGTAGACGGAGTGGTCGACGGATGGTATGGTGTGCAAGAGACGTGGGAGGTACGGTTGGATGAATGGAAAGGAAAGGCTAGTATCCGTACTTCCAGATATCCTCAACATAGCCCTCGGTGACGGACGAGTCGTTGCCGTATCTGCGTAGAATACCACGTTAGCAAATGCAATACCCAAAGGCAGCATTCTGAGAGCTCCGGCACTCACTTCTCCTGCCACTGCGTGAACCCGCCATCCAGCACCTTGACCTGTTGACCTTGTCCCTCCTCTTCGCCATTCTCACCACCAACCAGTCTCTCCCTCTCGCGCAAATACTTCAGCGCCGCGCTCGGCCCCCGCTGCTGGCTCAGCGCGCAGTGGAATACAACGAGCGGTACGTCGCGCAGCTCGCGGACCAGCTCGGGCGCCCGCCAGTCGAGGGTATGCGTTGGCACGTTGGTGCAGCCGCGGATGTGGCCGCCGATGTAGTCCGAGTCGCGCACATCGATGATGGCGACCGATGGCGTGGTGGCTGCGGCGGAGGATCCGGTTGTGCTGCCTGAAGAGGCAATGTTGCGCTGGAGCAGCGCGAAGAGGGCATCGCGGTCGATGCGCTTGAGGGTGCCGATTGTGACGTTGGACATGATTGAAGAGGGTGAGCGCGGCGGTTCGGAATACGGTCGTGGAAGTCGTGTAGTTTGGGATCAAGAGAGCAGAGATGTCAGTGCAATTGGCGTGTATGGAATGGGAGCTTGGTGGTCAAAGTTTTTGGTGTTGGTTCCTGCGTCGCGTTGGCGGGGTTGCTGACGTTGGGTGGTGGGGTTGCTACTTTTGGCCTGTGACACTGCATCTTTAAATAAGTTTTTGAATCAACCGTTGCCTGAACCAAGACTCTATCTTTTCCCAAAGGACGAAAGGTGTAGGCTCAATGGCCTGGCGAACAGCCGCCTTTCGCTGGGCATGTCAAATTCCCAATGCATCATAAGGACATCAACCCCCGCGGGGCACATTATGAACCCAATGGCGGAAATGCTACTTCAATTGAAAGACTGAAAACATACTAGACTTTGAACCGACGGCTCTGCTAATAAAATCGCCAATCTGCTCTCTCAGATGTCGGCTCCCAACATGTTGGCATACGAATAAAAGGAAGGCGACAGCGATGACGTTGCGGCCGAGCTGCTCAACTTCCGCGCGTCTCACACATCCCACTCTCACCACCATCACCACCGCAACGATGTCCTTCTCCAAGCAGCTCGACGGCTTCCTTAACAAGGCCAAGGAAAAGATTGAAAAGTACCAGGCCGACCGCAGTTCGTCTTCCTCGGGTGCTACCGGTGCCTACAGCAGACCACCTCCACCCAATCCATCCGGCCACGGCTACCCGTCCGCCGCACCGCACTTCTTCCCAGGCTCACATCCACCACCAGGACCGCAACAACAACAACCGCAGCAGTGGGGACCACCCGGCGGCGCACCTCCTCCTCTCCCGCCTCATCCCTCGGGCCCGCCCTTCTACTGGAGACCTGCCTTCTTGCCGCACGAACCCGTCTCGCAGCACTTTCAGCACCAACTCGGCGACAATGGCTGGGGCAACAACGAAGCCCAGAACTACACGGCGGAGCAGCACAACTCGTTCCACACGCCCTCGCACGCGCTCGTCCTGCGCGCCATCGCCAACCGCTCGGCGCCGCCGGGGCAGCAATACACGTCCGCGCGGCTAGTATCGCACACGACGCTCTCGCGAGACCGGGGCTTCCTCCACGCGCGCATCACGGCGCCCTGCGCGCGCGGCGTGTGGCCCGCCTTCTGGCTGCTGCCGCGCGAGCCCTTCACGTGGCCGGTGGACGGCGAGGCCGACATCTTCGAGGCGTGGAACGGCGACCGCACCAACCACAGCTGCCTGCACTGGGGCCACTTCAACGGCGAGGACTGGAACAAGCACCGGGTGGTCGAGACGCCCATCCCGGCGCTCGACAACCCCGAAGGGCTGTGGTTCGGCTTCGCGTGGGACCAGCCTCCCGACGGCAGAGGCGGCCGGCTGGTCTGGTACATTGACGGCCGCGCCGTCATGAAGGCCCATGTCCCCGAGGGCACGCGCAGAGTCAGCGACTGGCAGATCATCCTGAACGTGGCCATGGGCGGCAACGTCTGCCAGGGCATCCTCCCCGACGACGGCGTCTACGACATGGTCGTCCACAACCTGAAGCTGTGCGACGAGCCCGTCGGCGGGTGGGGCTGCTTTGAGAGAGACTGGCACGCGGCGCCTGAAGGCCATACCATGTGAGCGGCTCAATTGAGTCGTCAGGACGCGGTGCTTTACTTGCCCATAGTTATATTTTGCATTTTAGCATGGAGACGTCATTGTAGGGATCTGAGTTGCTCCAACTTCCTTTCACACCAAGCGCTTATAATTCCCCATCAGTTACCACTGACTTGGCTCATTGCCATTCTAAATTCCTCTCAAGATTTCGATGAGGCACTCAGTGCTGGTACCTTAGTTTGTCGTTGAAAATCGACTCATGATCCACTTTCCGCCCACGGCAACGACTTCCCCAAATCCCGCTTGCAATACAATAATCCTTGCCGTCTGAGAAACCAATGTCTTTCCGCGTTGAGCTGCAAAATATATTGTCATTACTCAATATCTAGCTTCACGTACGACCATAGCAGGTAGAAAACTCGGAACCCCGTCCGCTCTTCCATAGATAAGCTACCTTGCGGCCGATTAGTAGTTGCGTGGGTGACCAGCAGCGAATCCCGGCTGTTGTACGTTTTGCACTTTTTTCAGTCTTTTTGGCTCTGCTACCTTTTCATTGTTGAAAAGTCTGGTGGTGCGGATGGTCTAATGAGGTGTAGGGAGCGACTGTTTTGCGTGGGCGAGAGAGAGTTCATGGTTGAACGTGGAGTTTGGGGCTGATGGATGATGAATGATGGATGGCTCGACGTCAAACAAGAGACGACATGTGTGTGTTGAGAAGAAAGATGATATTACATTTGTAGAAAGGCCGTCATATCAAATTTCGGTTTGCAGATCAAAAGGGCCACACAAGTTTACACATACTGATACAGCAGTCATCACACCATAACAGACAGCCAATAAATCAGTCGCCCGAGGACACACAACATGCAATCAGCGAAGCGGCTTTTACTATAGCAGCCAAACACACAAACAAAAGACATGAAAGGCCGGTAGTTGGATCAAGTAAGCAGGAGGAGGTTGAAGGAAGAAGCGAGGTGAGGCAAGGCGAGGCAGAAATGTGCACGTACATGTAATGTAGTAGCAAAAAAGGTATCTCTACTACTACTCCACCCATGAACGATTCATTTGGCATTCCCCGTCATTCCAATGGCATTCCACCGCCCCCGCTACATACATACTGCCTGCCTGCCCATTGGTCTGTGGTCCTACTCGCGCTCATCGCATTCCTCACTCCTCACTCCTCACTTCCAGTCAGCCCTCGGTAAGGTAGGTACGTACCCAGCGATCGATGATGGGGTTTCTCTTTCTTCTGTTTTGCCCGCTCGCCTGGGTATGTATGAGGTTATGTATGTGACGGGGCTCTCGCTTTGCTTTGCATAGGCTTCCGTGTTGCTGCGCTGCACCGCACGGGGAGAGCCAGACTACCTAGGTCAGGTCGGGTCATGTCGTGTCACATTGTATTGTTGTATTATGTCGTTGTTTTGTGGTAGGTACTGCGCTAGCAGAGTTGCCGCGTTCTGATCTCTTCTCCCTTCTGTCTTGGGAGAGAGAAAAGGAGAGCAGATGAGAAAAGGGGGAAGAAGAGAAGAGGAAGAGGAAGAAGTGGAGCTAGAGTAGTTTTTTTCTCATTCGCTCGTGTGATGTAGAAGTAGGTAGGGGGGAGAAGAGGGCGTCGAAGAGAAAGAAGCAAAAGATCCCCATCCCATCCCATCCCATTCCGTCATCCGTCCGTCAAGCCATCCATCCGTCCGTCAATCCGTCAGTCAAGCCATGGCACACGTAAAGGAAAACGTCCGTTCCATCCGCGGACCATCATCAGTCACCGTTTTGCTGCTTCTCGTCATTTTGCCCCCAGGCATCCACACACAGACAGACAGAAGAATCCAAAAAGCCCCAAATAGTGGCGCGAGCGAGACACTTTCGTCGTGTCCCAAAAAGTCTTGTTGGTAGTAAAAAGTAGTAAGTGAAAAAAAAAAGGTATTGGTATAAGAGACTGTTGAGACTGATGAGAAGAACAGAAAATGGCAAAGGCAGCTACTTGCTACGGTAACAAAGCAGCAGCAACGTCGACTCGTACATTGACTGACTCGACCAATCAATTCGAACAACAAAAGAGATACCCGCTCAATGAATCGGTCATGGGGAAAAAACGACCGTCGAAGTGAAACGAAGCGTTGGACAACGTCAACGTAGAATGAAGAGGCGCCCAAATCATCATGCGCCGTCAGCGGCCTTGCCGTCTGCTTTTGCGCCCACATTGGCCTTTTGCTCGCCATCCTTGAGCTCGCACGACTCCTGCACTGGCGCTAGAGTTGTGGCAGGCGATGGCATTCCCTTGTCTTTTTCCTTCTCCTCCGGCTTGTCTGCGTCATGCTCGTGCGACTGAGCTTCCAGTTTTGCTTTTCGTTTTGCAGTCCAGTCACTCAGACTCATCTTGGCTTTTCGCTGAACAGGGCTGGGAGTGGCCACGGAAGTCGGGGTGCTAACATCAGGAGAGGGCGCGGGAACCGAAAGCACTGAGGGAGTGAGAAGGGAAGGAGATTCAGCGACGGCTGCGCCGCTAATGGATCCAGCGGGCGGAGTATTCTCTGCGGCCGACGGAGGTGGCGGGGTTTGTGTTGCTGTTCGTTGAGTGGAGAAAGTGGGGAGAGGCGGGAGATCGACATGGGAAGGTCTGCCGCTTTTGCCAGGACCATTGTGGGCCGATGCGTCATCAGTGGGCAACCACGGCGGTGGAGGTGGTGGGAGAGGAGGATGTGAAGCACGCGACGGGCTTTGTGGTGAACCTTCTGGTCTTGACCGAGGCGAAACTGGTGCTGGATCCTTTTTCGGTACCTCGATCGAGGTGGCAGCAGGAGCATCCTGCATTTCGATGTCCTCTTCCACCTTTGGCTGCGGCGAAGACGCTCTGTGCAAGGACAATGGCTCAGCAGGTGCAGAATTTTCTGGCTCGTCGACGTCCATCGTGTCGCCTTGTGGTTGCGAAAGCGATGGACTCTGTTGTAACGATTGCGACCGTTCTCGCGTGACCCTGGCGTCCCGTGTGCGCTGCAACAGCGAGCGCAAAAAGGAACCCTTGGGCTTCCGCCTTTCGACACGCACTGACACGGACAGCATCGAAGGGCAGTCGGGATCGGGATCGGTCTGTGTGCCTGAGTCTGCATATTCGGGTTTGGGCGGCGGAAGAGGCTCTCGTGGGGCACGTGGAGTTCGCCGCGGATTATTTGACCGACGGCCATTCATGTTCGAAGAGCGACCATTCGACTCGGATGTGCGAGACTTGGATGCGGCCGGAGATGGGACGGATGACTCTGCGAGACCCAACTGCTTCTGCGCCACGATTAGCTTTTCCCGTCTAGCTGATAAGGGTATGGTAGGTCGTACAGAGCTTGCCACGCTAGGCGTGTTCAGGGCCGAGCCAGCGCTGTTCCGCTTCCGCTTCTTTTGCGCATTGTGCTCATCATGCTCAAGCTGTTCGAACAACTTTTCCTGCTGCATCAGTTTCCGCTTCTCCCGATCCGACATTTCAACGCCCAGACCCACAACATTCTCAGTCGACGCATGCGTCATTGGAGTAATATCGCGACTCGTGGGCTTGCTGCGGGTGGAACCGGAAACCGAACGACTCTCAGCATTGTCGTCGTCGTGGTCGACGCGCCGCGCTTCACTGCCTGCGCGACTGTTGGTCGCGTGGCCGGTGCTGAGCGGAGAGACGTGGCTTCCATTTTTGCGCTTCTTCGGAGGCTTGACGACCTGGTTGCTCGCGTGGGGACCGCTTCGACGATCGCAGCGAGCCAGAGGACAATCCACAGCAGCGCAGGCGCATCCGCCAAAGTTGGACAGAACGCCCGCAACCCAGTGCGAAATTCCTTCCACGTCCTGTATACCTCCCTCGCGAGTGGTGCCATTCGCCAAATACATGGAGAGCGCCTGCTGAATGTCCCTGTCAAGATCCCAACTGATTGTAATCTCATCGCCCGCGAAGATGTCCGATATTGCGACGAAACAAAAGTGGTATTCCGATTCGCCCGTGATCAGGATTTGTATGCGAACGTTCGGTCGACAACTGCGGCGGATGTATCGCAGGTGAGTGCCTTCGTTTCTGGTGTCAATGTAAATGGGGAGAAGCGGAGCGAAGAAAACAAAGGGCATAGGGTGCCGCAACGTGGCCCATCGGTTGTCTGGATTTGAACAGTATTCGTCCCTGAGGCCAATCTGTCCCTTGAGCTCCCCAACGAAACAGCCGCGTGGTACATCTGCGTCAACAGTAATCCACATCCACGTTGGAGGGGGACCTTGGACGGTCGGAAGGGATCCGACAGTCTTGTTGACTCCAATGTGAGGGCCATTCTCCTCGAGCGACTTCATCGGTCCATCGTGTCGCTGAAAGATTTGATCGGGGGTCTTACCACCGGTGGCTTTGGCCGTCTCATCGGGGTCCTTGAGCCACAGGTGCAGGCTGTTGGTAACACCCAAGTCGCGAAACGAATTGGCTTCGATTTCGTTGAAGTTATTGTTCTGGTATAGTCGCAAAAATTCGTCGGAAAAGTAGTCGCTGGGGTATCCGTTGCCTATTGGGGTGGCAGGCGATTTGACCGGGCTGAGGACAGGTTGAGCGGTTGAGGTGGCTCGCTTACGACTAGCAGGTGGTTGAGTGAGCGAAGCGACAGACCCTGAACTCTTGTGAGTGGTTTTGGGTCGTTTGGTTGGCGGCTGCGGATCCCTTGGGCTTCCGCTCTTGCGCTCGACGCCAGAACCTGCCTCGTCATGGCCATTCGTCAGCGCAGCATTGTCCTTTGGCTTCTTCTTGTGGCTTTTTGGCGCAGGGCGTTTTGGCTTCTTGTCGTTCTTGTCGTTATTTTCGTTCTTCTCCTTTTCCATGTGCGTAAAAGCCTTTTGTCGTTCTTTGATGCGTCTCTGCTCGAGCGGCCGTGGGCGGCAGTCGGCGCACTCGTGTACCCGTGGGATATGGGTCTCGTTGTCGTAATAACACAGCACATGCTGCCATGTTCTACACAGCTCGCACAGCACGCTACTGCCGTCGTCGAGATCGTAGCCGCAGACGCACTTGATGATGTCGGACACGGTGTCGTCTTCGGGTTGCTGTGGGCCATCCAGCGGTCGGCCATTGGGAACACCATACGGAACGGGCGCAAATGGAGCCCTCGGGCTTAGCTGGGAAACAGCATGCGTCTGCAGCAAGGGGATTTCTGTCATAATCCGCCAGCTGTTGGGAGGAGGTGAAGGCGGCTCAATCTCGTCGTGCGTCGAATTGCATGACGGCCGTCGCAGCGAGGCCGAGCAACGTCAGAGCAGACCTACGACGAGTCCGCAGGACGGGCGCTTGGAGACAGTGTAGATATGGGTGCGATCGAGCGAGGCGTGCGAGGAGGCTGGAATGACTCGACGCGAAGGTGGGCGTGTGCGCAAGCAGAGCGAGCAGCCAGACGCGGGTGGACTTGAGGACGCGTCGGTAGTGCTACGTCGTCTGAAGCGCCGAAGACGATCAGGCTGTGATGATTGTACTCTGTGCCGGTCGCGGAGAATGGTGTAGGGCGCGTTGAGCAGCGAGTGGGAGACGAGGGTCGCGGCAGGGCGGAAAACGGGAGGAGTGGAAGAGGAACGAAGGGGAAAAGAATCAAGCAGAGTCGAGGCGGAGAATGGCGGCAGCGTTGTGGATTGGATGGTGTTTGAGGTTGAATTTGGTGGACGGTGGAGGCTCGAGGATTGGAGGACTGGAGGGAGTGAGGGAAGAGAGAGTGAGTGAGAGGAAGGGAGCGCACATAGTGTGAGCGCTGGGCGTGGCCGACCGGCCAGTAGGGTGGCTCTCTGGCTGGCACTGGCTGGCTGGCTCGCTGGGTCACCAAAGATGGCTTAGCGCCTGATTGGGTAAGGCCCAGTCCACAGCAGCAGCAGCAGCAGCAGCAGCACCCTCACCTGGACTGCACCAGAGACCAGCTCAGCGAAAAATGTCGACCATCAACCCGGCAGACGCTAATAAAATGGCATTTGTGCTGCGCTGCCATCGTGCGACACCCGCCGTGGCAGTGCCGCCGTCGCGCGCTTGGAGGCCAAAGGCGAGCGAGAAGGAGTCCAGAGACGGCTGTCGGCGTTAGCTGCTACTCCGTAGATGCTGCTGCAGTGAAGGCGACGCGACAGGCGTGATCTGACCGAGACTCTGTCATTGTCAGCGAAGCCGGAGACTGCTGTCAGCGACGACAAGAAGCAGATAACACATGTCATGGATCATGGCAGGAGAGCGACCCATGAATAGCTCCTCGTCCATCAACTCGGTCGTCTTCTCCCGGGCCTGTCCCGCCAATGAAACAGTCACGTGAGGTGCGTACGACAAAGGGCGGGGCTTAGCATTTCTTCTTTCTTTGGCCTGCCCTGCTCGCATCCTGGTCTTGACCGTCATCGCCAACTGGCCTTGCTCCCTTGTTGATTCCGTCCGTAAACATGCTTACCTACTCAACACCTCCCGATAACTACCCCTCATCACCGCCTTGGTCCCTCCGACCAAAAACGGCAGTTTAGAGCCACAAAACGCCCCCCTCTTTTCATTCGTCTCCTCCCCCGGCGCGCTTGGATCTCTACCGTACTCTGCCTTCAGCTACCCCGTCTTCCCCATATTTCCCCGCCTTTTGCGTCCTCGACTACTTTTGGCTGGTCCGTGGACCACTCTTCCACTACTTCTGCTTTTTGCGTACCCAGATTCACCGCCTTCACGAAGGATTCACATGGGCTGACCTGTACTATGGGCGACGTACCACATCGAGACCATTTCCCGATGCACGTCAGAATCGAATTTGGGGTCCATTTGTTCAGTCTGCTTTATATGCTGCTCGTCAGGGGGTTTGGAACCATGAACATCACTTCTTCTTTCTGCCCCTCCAGGACCCATCCATGGTGCCGCGCCGTCTAGTCAGTGGCCTCACCGCCTGCGCCATTCTTTCCCCAGTCTTTGCCGCGCCCAGTCCTGAATCAGTGGGGTCAGATGTCTCCATTCTGCTGCACAATGATCTACGCGGTACGCTTTGGCTTTTCAGTGATTCGTCAATCCCCGACGGAAACATCAGCCCGTCCCTTTGCCGTGGTAACCACGAGACACACGCTCTACCCCGCCGAGGTCGCGTCGTTGTTGACTGCCTGTTTTCTTTTTGCCTGCTTCGACCAAACTCTATGTCGACCTGAACCTAATTGCTTTGCCAGGAACCCCTAGTGGCGGAAATGCTGCCCTTGTCCTGAGCACACTTCAAACCCATCAAGAAGCCGTTTACAACTGCGCTGCGCTTGGGGAGATTCTCTGGCAACCATCAAACAGCAGCAACGCTTCGTCTGAAATTGGCTTGTCCTACCTTGGCTACGCGGATCCGTCCACTGAGGATTCGGAATACTGGATTCAAGAATCCACGATTGGCAACTGCAGGGCAATCGGACAAGATGGAATCATCCATGAATTGGACTGCTCGACGCAACTACCTGCTCTCTGTTCCAACTCTGCAGGACTCACCGTCGCCAATGCCAGCGACACAGCCTCGCAATGGCAGACTAGCGTGACGACTGGTAATCTGACTCTCACGGGGTACCGAGACAAGCACAGCTTTCGCTTTCTGGGCATCCGCTATGCCGCGCAACCGGAGCGCTTCACTTATTGCAGTTTGTACTCCGGATCTGGCAACGCCTCCGCGCTCGAATTCTCCCCGCGTTGCATTCAGTCTGCTTGTAATGCTACGACCTGCTCTGAGGACTGTCTGTTTTTGAATATTTGGACACCATACCTTCCCAATAAGGACGAGTCCCAGTCGAGCAAACTCAAGCCTGTGCTCTTCTGGATCCATGGCGGTGCCTTTATCGAGGGATATGGCGACGATTCAACGGTTGATGGCGGAAATATGGCGTCTCGTGGAGATGTTGTTGTTGTCTCCATCAACTATCGACTTTCGACTCTGGGCTTCCTGGCCCTCGCCAACAATCAAACCAATGGCAACTATGGCTTGGGAGACCAAGTGACTGCGCTCGATTGGGTCCGGAAGAACATTGCTTCATTTGGTGGCGATCCAGAGAAGATCACCATTGCAGGACAGAGCGCTGGAGCAGCCAGTGTCAGGGCCCTCATAGCAAGCCCAAAAGCCCAGGGCAAGTTTCGTGGTGCGATTCCCATGAGTGGTCCCTTGGGAGTCGGGCCCTTTTCAGTCTATGGTGTTTACTACACCATTGAAGAGTCAGACAGTCTTCTCGGCCAAGGCGTCTTGAACGACACAAAATGTGCAAACGCAACGGACGCGGTTAAATGCTTGAGAGAGTATGATCCGTACAAACTCGTGGAGTTGTCCGAGGTAGCAAGGCAAGTTTTGACCAAGTAGGTCTCCCCCTGCAGACATCGCAGCCTGCTAACGTCACCGCAGCTCCCTGGTAGTCGACGGAACGTACCTCACGAGCCCCAGTCTCAACCTCACATCTCCCTCTGGCCCACCCATCTCCTACCTCGGCGGCTTCCTGCGCGACGACGGCGCCGAATTCTTCTCCGTGCCCGCCGTCAACGTGACCCTCTCCGACATCATCGCCGCCTTCGGCGTCACCCTCCCCAACGCAACCCTCGCCGCCTTCCCCATCCCCTACTCTTCCTACCCATCCAACGCCTCCAACTGGGCCGTCTTCAACGCAACATCGCGCTTCGCCACCGACGGCGGCTTCCGGTGCCTGAACCTCGCAACCGCGCTCAGCGGCGCGCGCCACTCGGTTTTCGACCCCGAATCCACCTTCATCTACGCCTTCAACCGCTCCTACATGCCGCCGGCGCACGACGACAACCCGGCCGCGTGCACGGCGCCCGCGACGCCCGCCCGCCCCAACGGCGACCCCCGCGCCGAGTACTTCAAGTGCCACGGCGGCGAGCTGCTCCTCGTCTTCGGCAACATTGCCTTCAACAACCTGCCCTTCCGCGACGAGCTCGACGTCGTGTTTGAGCGCTACCTGCTCGATCGCTGGGCGGCCTTTGTCCGGACCGGCGACGTCGAGCCGGCCGCTGCGTTCCTCCAGGCCCGCGGCTTCGCTGCTGAGCAGGGCGAGAAAGACGTCGGCTTCACGTGGCAGAAGCTCGATCTGGAGAATCCGAGCTTTGCGCGCTTGGAGTGGCCGCCCGCCAGTCAGCCGTTTGATGAGGCGCTCCAGTGCGAGGCGCTGGCGTCGGGTCTTGATTATTATGAGAATGGTGGTGTTTAGAAGGTGTCGGAAAGAGCTGTGCATGGGTTCTGAATCGGCTTGGTAAGTGCATGTATAAGTACTAAAAAAGGCTGCGTAAGGGTATTCCTTCTGGCTGGAAAAGCCACCGAAAAAAGGGGATTGCATAAAAACGCTCGTCTGTTCCTTCTGCCGGTGGATATCAAAAGTTCAAAGTTTCAAACCACATTTGCCCCAAAAGCTCCCAAGGACTCCAAGAATCACCCAATTGCAAGAAATCAAACCTCGTCAATATTCTCCGTGTGCCGCGACTCCCAGTGCTCCAACGCCGACGTCTGCGTCACGGGCGGCACCTCCCTCCACATGACCTCGCCGCCCTCCTCCACGCTCCTCCCCCACGCCGTCCCGCTCGTCAGATCCATCTTGCTGCCGCGCACCCACGTCGTCTTCATGAGCAGCTTTGCGCCGACGAACATGCACACAAACAGCACGATGCCCAGGTATCCCGTGACGAACGCGCCCGCGTCCCACCGCGGCACAAACGCCTCGAAGCCCGCGCCCAGCACCACGCACAGCGTGACGGCCAGCGCGCCGATGGCCAGGTACGGCTGACCCAGTCCTTGGTATGGGAGTACTGAGTGCGGGACGCGCTGCGCGCGCAGCCCGGCTCGGAAGGAGAGGTACGTGATTAGGATGGCGGTCCAGTTGAGGATGCCGAAGATCGTCACCAGCGACACGAAGCGCGCGAAGATGGTGCTGGTGCCCGCGGCTGTGTTGAGGTAGGCGAGCAGTGCGAAGACGCTGGAGAGGAGGACGGCGGGGATGGGGACGCCGTGCGCGAGATGGGCGATGCGGGCGCGGAGAGAGGAGGCGTAGGAGGATGAGGAGGGGTTGATTGTCCGGCTGAAGATGGCGGGGGCGAGTGAGTCGCGCGAGAGGGCGTAGAGGGTCCGCGAGGCGACGTAGATGTCTGTGGATGTGGTCAGTCGGTGGAAGATGGAAGAGGGGGGTAATTCAGGGGTAAGTCAGATTGGGGGTAGAAAGACGACTTACCAGAGCAAGCAGCACTCAAGACGAAAATCAGCAGACAGGCGTTCACAACATCTGGCAGCACGGGTATGCGCGCCAACCGCATTGCAATGACAAAGGGGCTCGCCGCAGCATTGCGGCCCGTCGACGCCATCAGCATCTCGTTCGTGTAGGGCACATTCATGCCCAGCACAACGGCACCGCCAATGTAAAAGACAATGATGCGCCAAAAGGTCCACTGGATCGCCTTTGGCACCTCTTTCTCCACATTGGGCGTCTCGCCAAACGCCATGCCGACGACCTCGGTGCCCAGGTAGGCAAACGAGGCCTGGATGATGCAGGCCCACAGGCCGAGCGCGCGGCCCCAGCTGCCCTCCTCATCGTCGTGGCCCGCGACGCTGTGGAAGTACGACGCAAAGGGACCAGGGTCGCGCCAGTAGCGGAAGCCGACGCGGCCGCCGCGCGAGGGCACCGAGAGCAGCGAGGCGACGAGGCACGAGATGATGAGCATGGCCATGACGAGCAGCTTCAGCACCCCCGACACGTACTGCGTCTCGCCGAAGACGCGCACGTGGAACAGGTTGATGAGGATGACGGGCGGCGCGAAGACGGTGATCCAGATCCCGACGTTGAGGTGTGGCAGCCAGTACTGCAGGATGATGCCCGAGGCCGTCAGGTTGTTGGCCAGGACTACGATGTACTTGAGGAAGTAGTTGTAGCCGGTTGCGAAGCTGTCGGGGATATCAGCATCAGAAGAGAAGGCGGAGAACTCGAGGGGAGTGGAGAACTCAAGAAAAACAGAGAACCAAACAGCCACGGAGAACAGACGAGACTTACCCAAGCGCCGGATCCGCAAACCTGGTCGCATACCCCGGGAACCCTCTGTCGCTGGTCGCAAACGTCGCCATCTCGGCCAGCGCCGTCATGACCGAAAACACCGTCAACCCCATGATGACATATGCGATGAGGAGGGACCCGGGCCCGCCGCGCATCAGTCCCGTGCCGGAGCTGATGATGAGCCCCGTGCCAAAGGCCCCTGCTACCGACATCATCTGCACATGGCGCGGCTTGAGCTTGCGCTCGAGCGCTGGCGGTGCTGATGCTGATGCTGCCGCTGCTCCCCTCTTTTCGTTGGCGCCGCTGCTCCTACTTGTGCCTGTTGTCGAGCTGCTGGGGAGCCGCACTTGGCGGAGGCTGGCGGCCGAGGAGCGAGAGAAGAGGAAGCGTCTGGTGGCTTCCATTTTGGAGGGCGGTGGTAGTGGTGGTGGTGGTGAGGAGATTGGGTCGTGGTTTGGCAGATGGAGCTTCGAAGGAGATGGCTTGTCTTTTTTACTCAAGGGGGGAGGCTGGAAACGAATGCGATGAGATGCAAAAAGACCGTCGCTGGGGGATGCACTTATATACGAGCTGAAAATGGAAGCCATCAACAACGCTCCTTCCAGTGGCTCTTATGCATGTTGGGGGTTTCCCCAACTTTGCGGTCACTTGACGTACGTATCCGTGTATCAAGGGACGTCAACCCCCCGAAATCCGCATCGTCCACGGTCCAGCGTACCAGCGGTACTCCTTTTGAGTTCAAACCGGACCCTCGGACCGTCGTCGAGCTGCAAGACGGTCGTCGTCAACCAATGGCCGCAGTCGCTGGTCGACGTCAACCAACGCTGGCTCCAGTCGTCGGCTGTCTCTAGACTGGTTTGGGCTACTGCTTCCTACCCCAACACGCGAGGGGTGGAGCCGGCGACTGCGATGCGATTCCTCTTTGGGTCTATTCGATAGACTGTTCTTACTCCTCGTTCTCTGAGTTGGACGGGCGGAGTGACGAAAGAGCGCTGTTGATTTGGTTAGAAGCGTGTGGGCGAGCTGCAATGACGCGCCGAGGAGTAACGTCATGTGTGTCGATGTTGGACGGGCTGGTGTTGAGAGGGCGCGCGAAAGTAGGCAGACTGAGGAAGGACTCAGCCGACGTGTTGTATCTGTATCAACTCGCTAGGCGCCATTCAGATTCGCGTGGCTGTAACGTCATTGTCTTGACATCAGAGACGGTGCGAAATTTGGTCAGTGATTGCCAATTCGAGCTGTCCTTGATTCAATTGGCAGAAATTGTGGGTTGTTTTCAATCGTCTGCAAAAAGCGGGCAGTGAATCGTACTGGCTTTCCAACTTGAAATCCACCCCGCAAAGTGCAATTGGTAGGGTCAAGATTTTTAGAAGTTCGTTGGGGCGGAGAAAAGGGGTGTCATTTTGGTGGCTCAGTGGAACCAGGTAACGCACCACCAAGCGAGCCACATCCAGCTTTTGCGAATTTCTCACCTCAAACTGTCTATCCGACAAAGCCAACGATGCCAGCAGTGAATAAGGATTTGAGTGGGAAGCTGTTTGATAGCAATTGTGCAACGCAAACATATCACATGCAAGCAACTCCAGTTTCCAAGCAAGTGGAAGATCCAATCGAGCTTCACAGCTCGCTTCAACTTCCTGATCAGGTCTTATGGTCTAGTGGTATGATTCTCGCTTAGGGTTAACCCTGGGTTGCTGTCTACAGCTTGCGAGAGGCCCCGCGTTCGAGTCGCGGTAAGACCCCTTCTTTTGCTCTTTTGATGGGCTGTGCCTTGAGCGCGTTTTCTTTCGTGGTTGTGCTTGTGGTTGACGACGCTTGAGAATGTGCAGGCTCGATTCGAGGCGCTGGACGTGGGCGCTGCGATGAAAGGGTCCGAAGGGGTTGGCGTTTGTTTTGATCTGCCCAGACTCCCGGTTGTCGGATGGCGGGGTGTAGCAAAGAATAGAATGCAAGCAGCTAGTTTACTCGCACGCTCTTGTTGGAAAGCAATTCGACATGATTATTGACAAGTAAAGGTGAAGAGTGATGGCATGCTCGCCCGTCAAATAATGCGACTGCCGATTCCGAGCCTGACACGTGATTGTCCCACGCGCGGCTGATCTGTTTGTAAACACCGACCTAACGTCCGGGGAAAATCATCCTCGCCAGACGCGCTGTCGCGGGCTGCACAGCGACAACGACCAGCCGACGTCGCCACCATGTGGATCAAAGAAATCATCATCGACGTACGTCGCCCTACGCGCCGCTTGCGATTTTGCGCTCACACATACAACAGGGCTTCAAGTCGTATGCCGTCCGCACAGAGATTCGAGGATGGTAACCGACCCGCCCGCCACTTTGCAGTCGCAGTACTGACGGCGCATGCAGGGACGACAGCTTCAATGCCGTTACCGGTCTCAACGGCTCCGGCAAGTCCAACATCCTCGACGCAATATGCTTCGTCCTCGGTATCACAAACATGACGACCGTCCGCGCGCAGAACCTCCAGGTACGAATCGCAAACAACACTCATTGGTGGGAGTTGACGGGTGAAATCTAGGATCTCATCTACAAGCGCGGACAAGCGGGCGTTACCAGAGCAAGCGTTACCATCATCTTCGACAATACCGACAAGAGTAAATCGCCCACGGGCATGGAGGACCGCTCGGAGATCTGGGTCGCCCGTCAGATCATGCTCGGCGGCACGAGCAAGTACAAGATCAACCAGACGACCGCGCAACTTCACTCCGTCCACGACCTCTTCCAGCGCGTCGGCCTGAACATCAACAACCCCAACTTCTTGATTATGCAGGGTCGCATCACCAAGGTGCTCAACATGAAGCCGCAGGAAATATTGGGCATGATTGAGGAGGCAGCCGGCACTCGCATGTTTGAGGACCGCAAGGCCAAGGCGTTCAAGACCATGGCGAAGAAGAACAACAAGCTCCAAGAGATCGAGGAGCTGCTGAAGGAAGAAATCGACCCGAAACTGGAGAAGCTGCGTTCAGAGAAGCGCGCGTTTCTGGACTTTCAGCAGACCCAGAACGAGCTCGAGCGACTTACTCGCCTGGTGGTTGCGCACGACTACCTGAGAGGGAACGAGAGGTTGAAGAATGCCGTGGACGACTTGGAGCAAAAGAGACAACGGGAAAAGGAGCTGGGAGAGTCGGCAGTGCGGCTGAAGAATGAGATTGAGATGCTGAAGGAGGACATTGAGCAAGTCAAGCGGAGGAGAGAGAAAGAATTGCGGAAGGGAGGTCGATTCCAGGCGCTTGAAGAAGAGGTCAAGCAGCACTCGCACGAAATGGTTCGTCTCGCGACGGTCGCGGACCTCAAGAAATCCAGCATGGCCGAGGAGAATGATAGATTCAGAAAGTTGGACAAATCGGTCAAAGAATTGGAGGCGCAACTCAAAGAGAAGACCAAGATCCACGACAAACTCCAAGAAAAATACAAGGCCGCGCATGAAGCGCTTCAGAAACAGACAGAGGAGGTGGAAAAGAAGGAAGAACTCCTCCAGACTCTCCAGACCGGTGTCGCATCCAAGGAAGGCCAAGAAAGCGGTTACCAAGGCCAACTATCCGAAGCCAGAAACCGCATGAACTCTGCCGCAACGGAGCAAGAGCAGGCAAAGCTCAAGATTTCGCATTTTGAGAAGCAGATCAAGGAGGCCGAGCCTCGCGCAAAGAAGGCCAAGGAACAGAATTCGAGTCTCTTGAAAGAGTTGGAGCGTCTGCGGTCGCAAGCGCAAAAGCTCGAGAACGACCTCTCCAAACTTGGCTTTGAGCCAGGCAAGGAAGATGAAATGTACCAGGAAGAGGCTCGTCTTCAAGAGAGCATCCGCGCTCTCAAGGAGAAGCTCGATGGCCTGAAGAGCAAGGACGCGAACATTGACTTTAGTTACAGTGATCCGTTCCCCGGCTTCGACAGATCAAAAGTCAAGGGTCTGGTTGCGGAGCTGTTTACTCTTGGCAAGGAGAACACGCAGGCTGGACTCGCTTTGGAACTTTGCGCTGGTGGAAGGTTATACAACGTCGTCGTCGATACGGCGCAAACTGGTACTCACCTCCTCGAGAAGGGCAAGCTGAAGAAGCGCGTCACCATCATTCCTCTGGACAAGATTGCTGCTTTCAAGGCTGCTGCAGAAAGGATTGGAGCTGCGAAAAAGATGGCGCCTGGCAAGGCCAACTTGGCTCTTCAATTGATCGGATACGACGACGAAGTGCAGGCCGCAATGGAGTACGTGTTTGGCAACACGCTCGTCTGTGACGACTCGGAAACTGCCAATCGCATGGCTTACGACCCTGCCGTCCGCATGCACAGTATTACGCTCGAGGGCGCTGTCTACGACCCGGCTGGAACCCTCTCCGGTGGAAGTGCTCCCAGGTCTAGTGGCTTGCTGGTCAGACTGCAGAAGATCAACGAAATCTCTCAAGAGCTGAATGCCCAAGAGCGGGCTTTAAGAGAGCTGCAGGCTACCATTGCAAAGGAGAAGAAGAAGCTGGATTCCGCCAAAAAGATTAAGCAGGAGCTTGACCTGAAGACCCACGAGATTAAGCTTGCCGAGGAGCAAATCAGTGGCAACTCGTCGTCTTCGGTGAGTAAAACTGCTATTTTGTACTTGGTCATGCTAACAAGGGACAGATTATCAAACAAGTCGAGGACATGAAGGAGTCGATTATTCAGCTCAAGGAAGCCATAAAGGACGCCAAATCAAGGCAAGACGAGGCATCCAAGGAGGTCAAACGCATTGAAAAGGACATGAATGAGTTCAGCAAGAACAAGGACAGTAAATTGGCCGAGCTCAAGACGTCCCTCGACAAGCTCAAAAAGGAGCTCACCAAAAACTCTGCCTCGATAAAACCTCTTCAGCAAGAGATGCGGGACGCCATGCTGGAAGCGGAACAGTGTAGCAGCGACCTGGCTGCATCGCAAGAACAACTCCAAGATGCCACGGCGACCCTCTCTGCACAGCAAGAAGAGCTCGACGCTCTGGTACACGAGCAGACGGAAGTCAAGGACGCCCACGACCTTGCTGCGGCGCAGCTCGAAGACGAGAGGGCCAAGTTGACAGGATTCGACGATGAACTGGCCGATCTGGACGCGGCGGTACGATCCAAGTCTAACTCCGTCACGGAAGAAGGGCTGGAGCTGCAAAAGTTGGGCCACCAGATTGAAAAGTTCGACAAGGAGCTGCAGGCAACGCGGCAAGCGGTGGCCTCTCTCGAACAAGAGTACGAATGGATCGCCGAGGAGCAAGAGCAATTCGGACGGCCAGGGACACCGTACGAATTCCAGGGCCACAACATGGCCAACTGCAAAGCCAATCTCAAAAAGGTGGCCGAAACATTCCAAGGCATGAAGAAGAAGATCAACCCCAAGGTCATGAACATGATCGACAGCGTCGAGAAGAAGGAAGCCAACCTCAAGCGCATGATGCGCACCGTCATCAAGGACAAGCGCAAGATCGAAGACACCATCGTCGAGCTCGACGGCTACAAGCGCGAAGCCCTCCAAAAGACCTGGGAGAAGGTCAACGCCGACTTTGGCCAAATCTTCAGCGACCTGCTCGCCGGCGCCTTCGCCAAGCTCGATGCGCCCGAAGGCAAAACCATCATGGACGGCCTCGAGGTGCGCGTGCAGCTGGGCGGCGTGTGGAAGCAATCGCTTACGGAGCTGTCTGGCGGCCAGCGCTCGCTCGCCGCCATCGCCCTCATCATGGCGCTCCTCCAGTTCAAGCCCGCGCCCATGTACATCCTCGACGAGGTCGACGCCGCCCTCGATCTGAGCCACACGCAGAACATTGGCAACCTCATCAAGAACCGCTTCAAGGGCTCCCAGTTCATCGTCGTCTCGCTCAAGGACGGCATGTTTCAGAACGCCAACCGCATCTTCAAGACGCGCTTCCAGAACGGTACCAGTACCGTCCTCGCCCTGACGCCGGATGACTTGAAATAGGCGGCGCGCGATGCGGGGGCTATCTCTTCTTCACTCTTGTCCTTTTTCTCCTTCTTTCTCCCTCTCGACACTTCTGGTCGTTCCCCTTCTTCTTCTCTCGTCCATCTTGGCCCGGTTGGTTGGTGTACGGTGTACGGCGTTTGGCTATGTAGACTGGACAGATGACGACGCGCGTTCGGGAGGCTTCACTCTGTGGCTACGGGCGGCGACGGTGGGCTGGCGTCTCTACAGGCAGGCAGGAAGGCATGCGCATGAATTGAATGGGATGATGGGAAGTCGGGTAGTCATGTTTCTCTTGCGCTCAAATGTTGATACCTTCAGCTAGCGGCCCTATCATTTCAACTGTGAATTCTTCAACTGACTTCATTCAACTGCTTGAATCTACTTCGTCGGTCTTCCTGTCTATCTGATTTCCCTTCCATCCATTCATCCATCCACTGCTGGGGGTATCATCTAGGCACGTAGCCATCAACGGCATACGCACGTGGTATTTCTCGTTGCGTTCCTTCGTCGCCGCCAGTCATGCGTCCAATCGCATCCCACAGATCCCACAAGCCAGCCACAGCCGCCCGCTCAAATTGCGCTGGGCATCATCAATCGTTGGCACTGCCTGCCCACCCACCCATTTCCAGTCAATTTACAACTCCAACACCTAAACAAACTCCAAAAATCGCGCCAAGAGAAGACGAAATATGTCGAGAGAGCTCCTCTCTTTACAAAACATGTACACTGCTCACGCAGGTCTTCTTATCATTGCACAGCCACCTACACCAACCCGTGCTTCCGCGTCTCGAGGAAGCGCGTCCGTTCGTGGCGGCGGTCCACCCACGACTTGACGTCGTCCCAGCGGCGGCAGGTCTTGGGCTGCTGTTGCTGCTGCTGTTGGGTTTCGTGTGCCAGTGACGCCGCGGGGCTGTTGTCGCTGCTGGCGTGCAGAGGCAGCACCGTCAGGTCTGCGGAGCACTGGATTGTTTGGCGCAAGCGGTCGAGGCAGGCGTCTGGGCGTTGGTGTCAATGGGCTTGTTTGATGTGGTAGGGATTGGGCATAGGGCAAAGGAAGCAGGGAAAGATCGATGATGCGAAAACAGTGGATTGTGCAAATGGGAAAATCAAGACTCACCAACATGCCCCCTTCCCTCCCACTTGCGCCAGCCAATGCCGTCCTGCGCGCCGTGGTCGGCGTAGTAGTCGCGGTCGAGGTGCATGCGCACGCTGTTGAGGCAGCTCAGGCTGTGGTAGACGTCCAGCTCGGCGTAGACGGGGTCTTTTTGCGTGCGCGGCTGGGTAGCCAGCCCCGAGTGGAGCAGCGGCGCGCTCTCGTCGTCTGCCAGCGCGAAGAATTGCCCGTGCAGCAGGTCCTTCCATGCGCGGTCGATGCCGGCCACGTTGCGGGGGTTGCCGAAGTAGGAGGGGGTTGTGGAGGGTTTGCGGGTGGAGGGAGATGAGGACGAGTTGACCGGTGGTGATGTAAAGGTGCGTTGCTCGAAGCGGATGGAGGAGAGAGCGCCGGAGTCTCTCAGGGAGCTTGACGCTGATGATGCTGACGAGACGGGGACGAGACTGAAAGGATCTCGCAGGGTGACGACAGGACAGTATGCGCCTGAGTAGAGGAAGAAGGCGAGGGCGAGGGTGAGGATATTTGAGCAGCTCAAGGCAAAGATGAGGACGTGGGAAAAAGACTGCGACGAGTGTGCCGGCGGTGGTCTCTCATATGCGTAGAATTCCACCTCCTCTGTGACTTCTTCCTCCTCTTCGATGCGTATCAAGCAGTCGTCTGTTTTCTTTTCGTCTAGTAGCGGAGGGTAGACGGGGCGGTATGGCGCCATTGTTTACGCTGTGGTGGACGTGTTGGAGGTATTGACGTGACTTTTTTTGTGGCTGAGGCAGGCACGTGGGAGACGGGACAGGACAGGGGAATTTCCAAGCGCGACACAAACGTCGTTCGGCAGCCTTATAGGAGAGGAGAAAGCGTGGGGAAGAAGCCAAGTCGGCGCGGCAGGGAGCAATGCAAAGCAGAGGCAATAGGTAGGTAGATGGTAGTGCAATACGATGGATGCTGCGAGTCGAAAGAGGCACATGGGCCTATGTAGGATGGCCCCAAGGATAGCTTGCGAATTTGGGGTAGAGCCACCGTCGTGATCCATGACGGTCCAGCCAGACGTCGTGGCTCCCGCTAACGGACGCCGCTTTCCTGTCTTCGCAGTTTGCGAGTGCTAGCCTACCGCAATGGCCCCAAGCCTCTCCCTTGGCTGCGCGCGCATGAGGCCAGTCGTGACTGCGGCGGCGGATTTGCTTGGCATTTGCGCCGTGGCAGCGCCGCCTAAGATTTGCATCCAAGGAAGGGAGGGAGCCAGCGCGGGAGCATCTTGGAGGATGCGAATGGTGTTTGCAGGCAGCGCGTGGCAGTACTCCAGGAGGACGGTCGAATGCGGCCAGCCACATGGTACAGTGCTCGCCATGATCTGTGCTGGAAGCTTGGCAATTGCTTCGCGCGAAGCTTGTCGTCACTATTTTGATCGCTGTCACTGCTGCTGCGCCCTGCGAGGGGGTGGATTGCCTGAGCTCATGGCCCCCGTGTTTGGCGTGCTCGCCCGTCGGCGGTTTTCGAACTCGTACCGCACTGCAAACAATGATCGACGTCGTCTGGAATACGGTTCACGTAGCGGAAAGCGGAAACTCAGTGCGCGCACTGGTGATGGTTGAAGGCCAAGGTGCTGACGGAGAAGTGGCGCCATCGACATTCCATCTCAAGTGGAATGCGCAGTGTCTGAAAGCGGAAATTGCCCGAGGCTGCGTGCACATCAGGTTGCCGATTCGGATTCGGCTCATTGCCTCGTCTCGAACCACCGGGAGAGCAACCACTGTCGTATCTGCAACATCAGCACGTCCAGCTCACAGATGCTGCACTCCAGCTATACGAGCGCGATTAAACGTTCAACGACACCACAAGGCTGCAACATGTTACCTCGAAGAAACATGTATTTACCTGGCCAAAGACTGTCGCTACAACTCTATTCCACACCCAGACAAATCGAGGTGAATATGCCTATGAAAAAGTCAACTCCAATGTGCCAGAAAAACCAACAGTCACTAGCCTACCGCCAGACTTACAGCTTCGCCTTTTCGTCCACCTCTCCCCTGTTCCCCGCCTCCGCTTTGCCCACCCGCCTCAGAGCCTCCCACACCTTGAGCCCCTTCTCCCACATGACGTCGTTCCACACATCGACGCCCCCATCCGCCTTGAGCCTCCTCACCTCCTTGTATCCCTTCGTCCCCCATTCTTTTCTCACCTTGTCCAAATCGCCATGGACAAAGGTCGCAAAGATCCCTACAAACGCCTTTTCGACAATGCTCTTTTCGTCGTCGCCTAGCGGCCCCGGCGTGCCAGCATTGCCCCACCACCAAATCGGCATGTCGCTCGAATGTGTGACTCCCCACTCGGGAGGGAGAAAGTTGTCAACGCAGCGCGCCCGCCACTCGATGCGGTACCTGAATACCAAGTCTTCCGCGCCGCCCAGGATCAACTTGTCAATGAAGCCGCGCTCCAGCGCGTGGATCTGCACGTCGGCGTAGATGCGCCCAAAGGCATCGCGCCAGTCGGCGCAGTCGGCAGGGAGCCGCCCGTCTGGATAGTAGTGCGCGACGAGCGCGTCCACCGCCGGTGCCGGGTAGTCGGCACGCAGCCGCTGCACGACCGATGCCAGCGAGTTGTCGGGCGGATACCACGTACCGTAGAGAAAGTGCTCGTCACGACACTCACCCGTCATCAGCGCGACGTTGCGGGCTCGCATGCGGGCCCCAAAGGCACCGCTGTCAATTTCCGCGTAGAGGTTGAACGGGATAAAGACGTCATCCAGGGTCGCGCGGAATTGATGGCGCGTCATGCCGGTGGCAGCGGCGAGGAGCTGGCGCGCCGGGATGGATTTGAGCTTGCCGATCTTGTCGACTGTGGGCAAAGACAGCGGGATTTCGAGGCGCTCGAGCAGTTCCTCGAATTGAGACTGGGCCGATGAGAGCGTCTTGGGTTCCATGCCGGGCCCATTGCTCCACATGACGCATCGCCGGATGATGGCTTTGGAGTCTGGCAGGTAGAGGTCGTAGGCGAGTTGTTTGAACGCGCTGTGCGAGCCTGCAGAATACCCGCCAACCGTAATGTTCGAGGCGTCGCCGGAAAAGTAGCTGATGTTCTTGTAGGTCCATTCAAGAGCGAGTCGCTGATCCCAGAATCCAAAATTGCCGGTTGGCTCATCTTCAGCGGCAGATTGGAGCTCTCGGGAGGCGAGGAATCCAAACAGGTTGAGACGGTATGCTGGTGCAACGACTATCGCTCTGAATGGCGACTCCGAGAGCAGTCCTACAGGGTTGATGTCATTGGGGCTTCCAACTTGTAAGAATCCGCCATGGATGTAGAAGAAGACAGGCCATCCATTGGCTGGAGGCTTGCCAGCAGGAACCCAAATGTTTAGCTGAAGGCAATCTTCATCCCAGAGAGTTGCTGGTCCATCATTTGTAGTTCCCGCCAAGGTAGCTGATTGTGGACATACGCCTGTGCCGCCGGTGAAGATTCCAGGACTACTCCGCGTGCCATAGCGATAGCAGGGAGGCAGAGGCCGCGGGAGTCGCCATCTGAACGGACCAAGTGGTGGTAGCGCGTATGGTATGCCTCCAAAGTAGTGGCAAATGTTCTCCCCAGAGTTCCGGAATTTGATGGTAGCGCCTTGGATGAAACCTCTCTGATCGAGGTCTCGCAGACAGGGCTCTCGAAACGTGGCCATGGGCGGCAATGGCTCAAGGAGTGAGATGCTGTGTGATGTCCTGGAGGTTGCACAACTGCAGCCCAATCCAAAGCTCCCAGGTAAGTATGGAGCTAGGCGGAGCTACTTTTGTTGCCGCGTGGAGGTGCACAGAATGCAAGGCGAGTAGAGGTCGAGTGAAGAGGAAAGATGGTCGAAGATAACTTGCCTGCTAAATGATGAAGAACATAAGAGAATAGATGCAATTGATCATGAAGTTTAGTCTCTCGAAGCTCAACGGACGAAGGTGGGGAGGATAAGACGTCAACGATGTGGAAAGTGGTGGCCGGGAAAAATGGCGGGGCTCCGGGAACAGAATTTTGGCGGACCCTTCTCCCGACGTCGCTATTTGAACCTCAATCACCTCATCCCATCTCATGTCACCTACAGGAGTTCGACTTGTTGAGTCCCCGACACTTCGCGACAATGGGCAAACATGTTCACCCATCGCTCCCTGTCAAGAGGTTGGATGAAAAGCTCTGCGACACCAACTCCCACCGTTATCATGCGCCAAACGCTCCCATGATCGTGGAATTTGATATCGGCTGGCTACACCAAAGCATCTACCCGTCCCGCCGGCTGGCTATGAAGGCAGTTTGCTGTTGTGCATCATGAAAGCGCGCTTACAGAGTGAGGCTGCTCTTACGACCAACAAAACACTGACGACTTGAGATTCGTTCTCGACGTCGCATGATGGCGGGAAGACGCATCAGACAATCAAGTCCTTTTCACACAGCCCACGAATGCTCTCAGTCTGCATGCTCTCCCCTCTGTCTTCCAGTCTCTTCCACTGTGCACATGAAACGACCAAGTCTTTCCATTCAGTTACGAATGCTCCCTATCTGCAGTCTTTTGTCCTTAGTGTTCCAGTCTACTCCTACCCACGAAGTCTTTTCACGTAGGCACGACTGCCCCCTGTCAGCAAACTTTTCTACTTGGTCGTTTCATGAGTAGAGAAGAGGCTGGAACAACCAAGTCCTTTCACCGAGCCACGAATGCTCCCTGTCCGCGTCCTTTTCTACTTAGTCTTTTTATCCTCACGAAACCACCAAATCCCGACACAGAGCCACGAATGCTCCCTGCCTGCAACCTTTTGGACTTAGTCTCATGGTCTTTCCCATGCCATATCGTTCAAGCCCGAAAAGAAGCGCGTCCCACGAAGTTCGAACGCGCGCCTACACTCTTTCCTAATCGGGCCAAAAATGCCAAAAGAAATCGTTCCTGAGGCGTCGACGGCTGGGCCGCGGACCGGCAGTAGAGTCCAGCTCATCACCCTCGGATAATGCGCTGGATTTAGCCCATTATATCCTTAATACCGAAAGCTCAAAGCATGTATTTTCTTTTGCTGTCGGTTTACTGAAGTTGTTCGACATGTCAAAGCAGTGGCCATCGTGTAGTTCCAGCAAGAGTCCGGTCCGAAAGGAAGAGGCAAAGCTCCGCTCCGCCGACGCACGTAGGGAAATGATGATTTCGGCGCTGTTGTCGCCGTGCAGTCGGGCCAAAGGGACGATGGTTGTGAGTGAGGCGCGACGAGGCAATTCTTGTTACCTAACGGCCATTTCGAGTTGCAGTTCCGTAAGGTCAGTCTCCAGGAAAGCGGTGCAGAAAGGAAATGTCACGTAAGTGGGAAGCGCGAGGTTTTCTTTTCATCTCAAGACGAGTCTCCTTTGGCCAACATGTGACGAGGCAATCACGTAAACGGCACCAGCCCATTGTGCCATGACAGGCTCTGGCATGCAGAGAAGGGGTTTTGCCGGCGAGTCTCTAGCATCCAGGCCCTTCACCATTGACGCCATTTGAGCCTATACCTGGAGCTTACCAATGCTTGGTGATAGATCCCGGAAAACGAATCGCACTTCCCCTACAAGCTTTCCGTTCAAAGGGGCGTGCAGGTGTGCGTGACGCACTTTGCGCCTTGTATTCGTCACAGGAACTGCCAACCGGCATTGGCAGGGCCTGAGCAAAGTCTGTCATCCTGTCTTTGTACCTCAACTCACGCGAGGAGCAACCAAAGTCAGGACTTGGGCGGCCTTGGAAGAGCTCCCGATTGGCCGTGACTCTGAGGGTCAATATGGCCCGAGTTCCCCTTCGTCCGGGCAAGCCGTTTGGCAGCTGTTCGTGGTGAACGACAAGGCTTGCGAAAGAGGCGCTTTGCAGAGGCCGCGAGACGCGCTTGGTTGAGCGCTGTCAGCGGCGTGCGGCCAAACGTTTGCTTACCACAGCATCAGCGCCTCGTACGCACCATTTTTACCAGGGTCGAGCAGTGGTTCAAACAGAGTTTGCGATGTGTGAGCTCTGTGGGAGCTGCCCGCCTTCCCCGCATTTCTTGGGAGGTTGATCGCCGCCAAGGCATCGCAGACCGTAATACGTTGGCAACGCAACGATGCTCTCGAGCAAGAGAGTCGCGTCTCCGCAGACCCGGGACCCGCGGACCCGCCGACTCCATGCCACGGGGCAGCGCTGGTTTCGTGCGTCGCTCAGCCTCTCTGACCTCCTTGCTCGCACGCAGGCATACTGCTGCTGTCCCAGGATCCTCAGTGGCCCGGGCGTAAGCGGGTCTCCCCGGACAGAACCTTGCGCAGGCGTTGTGAGTGTGGGGAAGCTTATTTACTGTGTCATGGGCGGCACCGGATTGGATGGATCGCCGCCATCGTCTTTTGCTGGGTCCCTCTTCGGATTCAGGACCAAGGTAATGCGTGCGAAGCCGCTGGCGCTTTAGCTCTGACCCTGGGCGAAGCCTCCCCTCTTTTGACTTGTTTGGAATGAGGAGAACGTGGAGAAGAGCCGTGTAGGGCCGGGGCCTTTCTTGGAACTGGTCGTATTAGAAGAGACTGCTTGTCCCTTGCGGTTATGTCGGGAGCAGCGGCGCGCGCTTCCTGCGATTTGAGAAAAAGAACGTACCTCGAGGAACAGCGGAACGCGGATTTGGGATCAACAGAAGTTCGATATGGCGGCCGAGGGCAATAACCAGAATCATGTCGAGGAACACCTGGAGAAGGATTTTGTCAGGAACGACTACCCCGACGAGCATCTGGGGGCACATACGGATACAGATCATGCCCTGAACAAGATCCGTACCGCCGGGAGCATTTCCATCTCGCCAGAGCTGTTTGAGAAGATCTACCTGTCGCCAAAGGTATGCCTTTTTCACGTCGAAAAGGTTCCGTCAAGACTGACCCCTTGCTAGACGCAGGTAAAAGGGGAGCTACGAAGGACGTTTGGCAATCCAACTCCAGTGCAAGTGCTCTCTCTCGTGGAAATTTTCGAGCCGTTCGACTGACGCATGCGAAGTTCCCTCATCGGCTTCCTCCTGGCCCTGACGCCTCTGAGCTGTATACTGATGGGATGGCGAGGAGCGAGCGGTGCATCAGCCAACGTCGGCGCGTACTACTTTTGCGGTGGTGTCTTGATGATCTTGGGAGCCATCGGTGAATGGGTTTTGGGGAACAGTTTCCCCTGCGTAGTTTTTGGTGAGTCCCCCATCCCCCCTCCCCCCTTTTTTCTTTTCTCTCTTTCTACAACCACCACCCCACTGGACATCCAAATATGACTCTAACCCTTTCAATAGCTGCCTTCGGAGGATTTTGGAGCGCCCAAGGCGCAACTTTGACGCCAGACTTCAACGCGTATGGAGCCTTTGCAACGGATCCGAGCAATCCGGCCACCGGTTTGCAGACAGTTGGCTTCAATTCTGGGTTTGGTACGTGGCCCAAACACGGACGTTGGACTCGGACTGACCTTTGAACTTCCAGGCTTCTTCATGCTTTCCATGGGCTTCATGTGCTTCCTCTTCACCATTCTTGCCTTCCGGACAAATATATGCTTCGTCACCATCCTGGGAACGCTGACGATGACCTTTGCCATGTTGTCCGGCGTATACTGGCAGACGTCCAACGGCAACGCGAGCACAGCGCGACATCTCCAAAAAGCCGCAGGTGCCTTCTCCTTCATCACCATCTGCGCTGGCTGGTGGGTCATGTTTGCGATTCTCCTAGTCGCCGTCGACTTTCCCGTTCAACTGCCCGGTAAGTGCTGGACCATCTTTTTTACGGGACAATTATGCTGATTTGAATGTAGTCGGCGATTTGTCCAGCATCGTCAAGGGGAAGAACGAGAAGCGAAAAGCCGCTGTCGGTCCAAATGCCGTGTAGGCTGCGTGATGTGTTCGGCGTTGGAAGTAATGTGTCGCCGTCACTGAGGACGTGTTGGATTTTTGAGTGCATGGTGGGATGATGCGGTAAAAGGCGAACTGGTAATGTTTCTGGTATTTCGATTCATGGTCAGCTTTTGCTCGCAAGGGGATCAATTTGGGTATACCAGCTTGTAGTTGGGTTTCAAAATCATGATGATCGAGCAAGTCCGGAGAGAAAATGAGAGTGTGCATGCGACGCGCTTCTGTGGGCAAGATGTTAAACTTATGCTAGCGCGGGACTTCCGGACTTGATGAGTGATCGCAACGACAAGGCATGATGGATGATAAATCTCCCCAATGATCTCTCCGACCGAAGCAGTGCTTGATGACGTTTGTGAGTATTAATCCTGGCAGCTAGAGTTGTGGTTATCGGAGTATCGAATCAGAAAATCTAGATTTGAGATCTACAGAGAAGTTCGTGTCGAACGATCCTTGCGCTCCGCTTCCGACGAATTTGAATCCTCCCGAAAAGCTGTCACAAGAAACTCTGGTATGTTGCTGCCAAAAAAATTGATAATATTACACCAACACTCTGCACATCTTTAGTCAACAAAACGCCTAGAAGATCCCAAGAGCGCAAAGCGCAAAAGCAAATGCACCCAGTACCCCGGACCCCTGGTGAACACCCACAGCGCCATTGTCATTTACGCCCGCGTTCTTTGCACTGACGGACGCTGATGCGGCGTGCGTTCCGGAAGCACCAAGACCAGTCATGATGGCGCCTCCCAAGCCTGCAGTCGAGGTGGCGGTGGCTCCGGCGGTTCTGGAAGCAGGGGAAGCGGGATCCGTTGCAGTTGCTGCTACCGAGTTTCCAGGAAGAAGACCACCATTGGCAGTCTGCAAGGCGATGGGCGGGTCCTGAACGGCGACGCGCCAGGAGAGTGCCGAGCAGTTGGCGAATCCAGGGTTGAGATTGGTGAAGAGAGCTGGGTTGGTCGGGAGTGCCAGCTGAGGGTTGTAGTCGCCGTCGTAGACGGTGGAACAACCGTCTTCGCGGTCACCGTAGGCGCAGGAAGTTTGGCCACGGTATGCACTGGCTGGGACCTGGTTTTGTTAGATGGTTTTTGTTTGGGGGATTTCAAGGCAACCTACGGGGTAGTTGAAGTCGAGCCAGTTGATTGATTTCGTGTGCCTGGAAAAGGGTCAGCTAGAGAAGCAGCGTCAAAAGCGTCAATCTCACCTTCCACCTGAGACATGGTCGTAGTCAACGCTCGAAATCGATTCCGGAGGCACTGCAATGACGACATCGTCCCACGATCCAAAGCACGGCAACGCGGTGAGGTAAGAGAAAGAGAGATAGATCGAAGGAGAACTGAAAGTGTTTGTCCCAGACACAACGGTGCGGATCGGAACAGCGACAGGCTTTGTCGGTAGCGGCGAAGGGGTACATAGCTCGGATGCATCCTTGGATTGAGGCCAGTACATGACCTTGACGTCCGCTGCATCCAGGCGGCAGTTTGTTTCTCCTTGGACGATTCCGATACAGTTTGCAGGATCGAAGCCGCAGTCTGGGAACTGCGTTGCAGTAGCTGCCGGATCGCGTTGCGACACGATCAACCTCGAGCAGCCGGCGTAGTCGTATGTACAAGTAGGCGTCGGCTCAGGGAACGGGTACTCTGTTATCACAAAGGACGAAGGCGCCAGGGTGCTGGCAGCTCCCGAACCGCGAGGAACCCCATCGCAAAGAGTGGAAATTTCTCCAGTGTAGTTCCCGGCAAATGCCCAGGTGCTGAACATGGATGTCGAATAGGATGGCTCACCATCGGAGTACGAGTAGGACCGCTTGTAGTATCCATCCCAGGAACTCTGACATTTGAGGACTTCTGAAACTGCACTGCTGTCGCTTCCAGCCCAGGTATACTCCGAAGGGTCCACGGTGATTGATGCGTCGGGCTTTGAACCTGTGATTGTCGGAGATGGCGCAGAAGTCAGGGTCGCTCCAAGGACCAGCGCCGGAAGGACAATCATGCCCCTAAGGGCTCTTTTGTGCATTTCTGCCATGGATGACTTTTTCGAAGTACCCTCCCTGCTTGGGATACAAAAGTATCAAGAGCCCAAGGGCCACAAGCAGGGTCTGGCTGATATTTGAGGGACATGTACCTCATTTCAGTCCCCGAGTCGTCTTTTGGTGGCAGCTGCCATCTTTTAGTGTACCAAAATTGCCGATCGCTTTCAGCTGTGATTGGTGAGCGAGAACCAAAAAATAGACAAAAGAAGCCATGGAGCTGTACGACATGTCGTCGCTGACGTTGGCGTGAGCTAAAGCTCCCCAAAGTGACACACTGAGGCTGTGGCGGCCGCCCTCGCCACAAATCCACAGCGGTCAGTGTCGCCCAGAATCATCGCCGCTGATTACGATTGAGGACGAGTGAAGAAGAAATTGCAAAATCCTGTTGCCCAAGAAACGCTACGGCGCTCCTAATTTGCTGAACAACAGCCTTGCGAGATCTCCAGGTCTTGGAGGTCATGATTCTTGCGCGAAGGACAGAACCGATCGTTAAAAGAGATTTGTTTTAACATGGCGGCACAAACACAACCACCGGACGGGTTGACCCTCGTGGCACAGAAGGGGCTTTGATCCGGAAAAACCTGCTCTCCTATCACCAATAAAACAATCATGGAGGTTTGGTACCTCGAGTGAGGATGGCGCAAGAAACACCATCTTTGTTAGGCACAGAGATAGGCGAATGCGGAAGCATCGGTCAGGATAGGAGGGTGGCGCCTGGAGAAGATTGAGAATTCGAACAAACCGTTCCAGTCGTCGTGTAGAACGAGGATGGAAGAATTGGAGGTGAAGAAGAAAGGAAGATGAATATGTTCGGGCTCCGATCATATTCGAGTCCTCAGAAGCGAGACGAAAGTTGTGGCCGCCCGAGCTAGCTCCCTTGTCCCCTCTTCCCCAGTCTACTGTAACACCACACAATAAACTGCATCTTTCGCATCATGCTCTCTTTCTCTTCTCATCCATTCATCGGGCACTTCATATTCTTCTGCAAAGCCTATTCAACCCATCGGAAGAGCCTTTACAGTTTAACGCCTAGCTTTTCGCGCGCCTTTTCCAACAAATCCTCTTCAACAACGCTCGGAGAATCTGGTATCGCATATCCCTCATACGGCTTGCCTGCATCATGAACCAGGGCCTCAATACCATCGCCACTCGTAAAGCTCCAAACGCGAACAAACTTGCTTGCAAACTTCAAAGAAAATGGCGTCCCCGCTGCGACAAAAATGGTCTCCCCTTCTCTCAGCACGCATGGGGCGAGATCCTCGACCGTGACCTCTAGCGCGCCTTCCATGATTGACAGACAGTGATGGACCTTCGGAAAGACCATCTGCTTCTCAAAAACGGACGCTCCATAGCGGGATGACGACTCGATGCTGGAAATGGCAAACTTGCCGGCGCTCTGCTTGGTCGTGATGAAAGGGCGCGACACGACGCCGCCGAGCAACCATCTCGGTCCCGTATTTGCCTTCAGGTAGTACGGCAAGTTACCATCAGGCAGCTTCTCGTCGTCGGCGTCCCATTCAGAGACCTCGCAGCCTTGGTGGTGCGGGTGGAAATGCACGTCGTACTTTCCCTTTGCGGCCATGACTTTCGGGATCAGAATCTCCTTGAGGTTGCGGTCGTCGAACTCGGGGTACAGGATGCCGTCGTACTTTTCTGCGATGTAGCGGAAGAAGTCGAGCCATGAGGCTGGCGTTATCAGGCCAAAGGTCTCGGTTGTTGGTCCCAGGAGTTGCGGGTTGTGGACGATGTGCTGCTTGCTCATCAGCATGTAGTCTCTCGTCGCTTCGCCGGTTACTCACTGGCGGCACATAGCCAAAGTCCCCCGCCGTCATGATTTTACACTTGTCGCCATTCCAAAGCTTGACTGATCCCTTGGTGACGAGGAAAACATCGTGCGCCTCCTCGTGATGGTGGAAACCAGGTGCATCCGCCAGCGCTCCGCCGCTCGTAAAAACGGCAATGGTATCGTCACTCTGGAGCGCCGACGTCATGATGCGGAATACGCTCTTGCTGCCCGGGATCGAAATCACCTCGCCCTCGAATTGCGGTATCACATAGCTGTCCTTGTCGTTTGGCGGTTGCTCCAGTCTCCGCAGCTCTTTCTTCTCCTCCGCCTTCTTCTTTGGCAGAATGTTGACAATGTGCTCCATGGCGGCTGATTGGTCGTCGCCTCGGTTTTCGTTCTGGTCTCCTCTCAAATGCGAAAATATTCGGAAAGCGAACTGCAGCCGGGACGACAGATATTCTTTTGTAGCCAACACTATTCCTTTAAACTCTCGCCAATTCCCATTTAATTCCCGGCCGACAGTCCGACCGTCCGTCCCGCAAAGCTGCCCCGGCCCGCCATCAAACCAAACGAACCATCCCCAAAACCTCTTCCCCCCACAACCCGTCCCGGCATTCAACTCCTGTTCGGCTTTTCCGAGCGCAGGCTGCGACACCATCTCATCCATTCCAGATCACCAAACGCCTCGCGCGACGCGGTCGCCGTCTGCTCCTCAGCCTGAAGCCGAGCTCCGAGCAACCGAGCTCCGAAAATTGGCTGCTCTGTCGACGACTGAAGACGGCGTTTGTTCCTGTTTGGAGGCAGCGCTGCCGACGTGCCGATTGTCGTGATATCAGGAGTAAGTGTTTGATGGTATTGCTTTTCTCACGCCGCGGACCCTCGACATCTCAGTAGCCTCCGTGAGAAGAGCAGAAGAAGCGCCTTTGCGCCGACACTTAAATTCATTCTCTGCAACGCGGCCGACCTGTCAATCTCTCCACTTAATGGGCCGCCTTTCACGCACCACGTCGTCTAGAATACTATTGCGCCTCTTATGGTACGTAGATGGATCTGCAGATACATAGATCTAGGACCCAGAACAACCCCCGTTCGCAGATATGGAGGTCAAGGCGCATGCACATGCTTTTGATCGCTGCCGACACGGTGACCCACTTTTTGCCCCTCTACCTAGCTCAGATCCTCCGTTGGATGTGTGCGTGCGTCACGGTGTGCCTGGTCCACGGATTGTCGACGGAGATAAAATGGAACGACTCCTGCTTGCCTCATGCCTGCCTGTCGTGGTGCGTGAATGACATGCATGCGGTAGTCAACCTCGTCCCTATCTTTCCATAGACGTACGCGAAACTTGGAATTGCGGTATTGCGATATATTCGACATCTCGAGATCGGTCAATTGCGTAGATACAGACAAACAGACACACATACAGCGCAGCACTCGCACACGACCTCGACATTCGCGCAGAAAGCAAAACAGAAAAGAGCCCGCCGTCCGTCCACCATGCCGCCGTCCTTCCGCTGCGCATACGCAGTCGTCGACGGCAGCGCGATCCACGCCGATGTCTACGTCCCCAATCGGCCAGCATCCGGCGCCCACACCGCGGCGCTGCCAGTAGGTGTGTATACCTCCCCCTACCCCTCTTTCTTCCCCCCATTCTATCCCGCAAGCCGGCCCGTCTGGAACTGGAACATCCCAGCTGACCAAACGAGTAGCCATCGGCATCCACGGCGGCGCCTTCACGCTCGGCCACAGCGGCATGGTCTCGGGCGACCAAATCGAAGACTGCCTCGCGCGCGGCTGGCTCGTCGTCTCCATCGACCACCGCCTGTGTCCGCAGGTCGACATGCTCGCCGGGCCGATCGCCGACGCGCGCGCGGCGCTGGCGTGGGTGCGTTCGTCGTCTCCTGAGTCCTCACTCGATGCGGAGTTGCGTGCCCACGGCCACGAGCATGTGTGCGTGGATCGAGAGGCCGTGGTCGCGTTCGGCACGTCGTCGGGCGGCACGCTGGCGCTGGCGCTCGGATGGGGTGTCCCTGAGGGGGCAGGGGTGAAAGCGGTGTTGGACTTGTATGGCGCGACGGCGTTTGGTGACCCCTTTTGGTCGACGCCTCTACCCTTCATCCCTGTGCCAGAGGGCGCGACCGAGGAGTTTATCAACCGCGTTTATGACGAGGTGCCCGTGCCGACGCAGGGCGGCGTGTCGTTGGAGGGTCAGCAGGGCGGAGGAGATGCGGCGGACGAGGCGCAGAGAGAGCGCGACCGCATACGGCATGCGTTCGCCTTCACACACATCGCTCGCGGGACGCTGCTGGACGTTGCTTTCCCATCCAAACAGTGGCAAGAGATCGACGCCACTCTCAACATAACGCCTTCGTTCCCGCCAACGTGCATCGTCCACGGCACAGAGGATAAGATGGTGCCTGGGTATTTGAGCCGGAAGCTGTTTGACGAGTTGCAGCGGCATGGCGTCAAGAGCGAGTTTATCGACGTTCCGGGTGAGGGCCACACGTTCGTGGGAAAGATGGTCAAGGGGTCGAGGACGTGGGAGCTGCAGCGGAGGGGGTTCGACTTTTTGGAGGAGGTTATTGGGACGAGACGCTAGAGTGGTGAGGCTCTTGTGCTGTAGTTGGAGCGTTCGAGTGTATCTTCGAGGATAGGAAGGACGAGCATTTTTCAGATTTGGACGTCCTGAGTGGCCAGAGGGGACTTTGAATCCTGGTATGCACCGTTTACCCGGACGGCAAGTTTCGCGGACGTGATAACAATTGCGTCGATCAGTATCGGTGAGGTCGAAGAGGTGGGATGTGCTCAATGCTCAAGTCTCCTGAACATTTGAATGCTCCGCATCCGCAGCCAAGCCTTGAAAGGCTCCCCATGTGCCATTCTGCTTTCAGGCGCTCAGCCTCAAAGCTGATGTCTCTTTACGACCCATCGTGGCAACAGACCAGTTCGGCTCAGCTAAAGCCATGAAAGCTGCTGCCATTGCTTTCCCACATATCCCTAAACTCAAAAAAGCTCCAATCCCAGAGACTAGCATCGAGCGACTCCAAGCCCAAATGCGCCATCTCGAGATCGCCGCCCGTCACAGCCGCATACGGGACAGCCGACGAGCTCGCCGCCGCTCTCCCATTAGCCCTCGACGCAGCAGGCCCTGCCGCGAAAGCGTTGGAAGAGATTTTCGACGACGCGTCGCCCCCCGGAGCAGACACTGTGGCATCGCCGCGAGTGCGCCGGTGGATTGCGTCGAGCATCTGTCGGATGATGCGGGCAGTCTTGCACGCGACGACGCTCTCGGACATGATGTCGAGCATGGTCAGCGTCTGCTCAATCAGCACGATGTAGTCGCTTTGCTGGTACTGGCTCGAGCTGCTGTCGTCGTCCATGCGTGAGTCCATGTCGCCGTCGCGGTCGCGACCGCCGGCGCGGAAGAGTATGATTGATACGGCGAAGGTTAGGTATGTGATGTTGTACCACCTGAAAGTTGGCGTCAGTTTGTGGTTTGCGGCGTGAGAAGAAGGGGCGTCGAGGTCCTTCTTTATTTCTGATTCAAGGGGGATACAGACCATGTGTGGAAGAAGAAGTGGACTCGATACGTCTCATGGAGCAACTCTATCGTCTTCGCTGCAGCATCGGTGCACTTGTTGACAGCATCAAGCAGACTTGGGTCTCGTTCGCTGTGCTTGGTTGCGTACACGATGAATGGTCTGAGCAAGAGCATCTTGACGTTGTAGTAGCCTGTACCCGGTTTTAGCATGATGAATAAAGTCTCAGGTTGCAGTCGACGCACGTATCTGAAGAACCAATCTCTGGTAAAACGCCCACGGCGGATCTCCCAGCCTGCAGTGCCGGTCCACATCCGAGGTGAATTGCGGGCGGATGGCCTCCGGCAAACGGGCCACCCACGCGTCCATTTCCAGCTCGATTTGCATGGCGCTCTGGAGCTTCTGGGCCAGGGATAGGCGGTGGAGGTACACCTTGACCGAAATGGCACGCATGATGCGCGAAAGGCCAATCATACCCGGAATGATGTCAATCTCAGAGCCGTCGATGGAAGGAAGCGGGCAGTTGTGGTAGTCCTCCATCCCAAGGCTGTCGGGGCGGCCGAGCGAGAAGCTCAGTTCGATTTCGAGCGTGTAGAAACCCCACCACGTCTTGGAAGTGCCCGTGGCTTGCGACTGCGCGTCTGTGGGCTTTCTGTTGGCGCCGATGGACAGGAGGATCCGAGACGCCATTCCGAGGTACGTGTATGCTAGGCCGGGGTTGATTTCATTCTGGCACACCTTGGCTAGAAAAATATAGGCCTGGGCTGCCTCGAGATCGTTGGAGGACCCCGGAAACCCCAGAGCGTGCTGTGCCTTTTCGAACAACATGCGGCTCCACTCGAACCTACCCATGCCGTTGATCTTTTCTTCTGTCCAAGTCCGAATGAGAGCACCGAGAGATATGAGGCTAAAGTACAGGGCAATGAAGCTCCGCGACTGATTTTGGAAGCGGCCTTGCCAAAGATCATCACATCGACTGTAAAAGTTTTCTTTGTCGAGGATAGGATGTATGTAGTGGAGCTTGTTGAAGTACGTCTCTAGGAAGACGTAGCATTGCGGGAACATTTGGTTATCCAGGCAGTCTTCAAACCCCTTAGCGTCTTTGCACTGAGTTCTAAACACATCATTGTGAAAGGTGCTGACCAAAGACTGTTTCTGTGAGCTGGTTTGAGGTTTGTCTTGATTGTCGTTGTCGCTGCAGCCGTACTCTTCCCGGAGCCGTCCGATGAAGGCGACGGAGGAAGTGTTGCCGTGAAACTCGACATTGCGAGTATGCGGATTTACTTCGACAATCTCGGTTCCATCTTCGGGCGTGGCATCGTCGTTTCCATCCTGGCTATCTGCAACGGCAGTCCCGTGCTGAGCAGGGCCAGGGGAAGTAATGCCTTCGGTACTCCGCGGGACTGATAGTCTGATGCCCCCGAGGTTATCCTGAGGGCTTCTTTCGGCGGAAAGTGCTGTTGTTTGAGTAGACGTGTTTAGTGAAGCACGAAGTTTCGAGTTTTCAGCCTGTAGTCGTTGAATCTTTTGCTCCAACTCTTGCAGGGCACTGTATCAACAAAACCCATTAGCATATGCAATGGAAAAACATTGGTCGGCATTCCCGACCTTGGTGCCGCAGAAGGCCTTTCGACTGCGGAAGAAACTCGGTATACGCAGTTCAGCCCTCTCCCTGGTCGTGTTGATCAGCATGCGTAAACGACTTGGGGTATAGATGTCATACGTTTGCAGTGAGAACAGGGCGAAACGCCATCACATTTGTATTTCTTCGACCTGCAAAGATTGCAGGCCTGTATAGCACGAGGCCGTCTGGGCGGCTTCGGACTGCTGGCAGCAGCAGTCTCTTGGGGTGAGGGAAGCATGTGCTGGAGAAGTTTTCAACTTCATTTGGCGAGAAGAGGAAGGTTGCACAGGCAACAGGTTGGGGGCGGCGAAGTCGACAAGCGGAAGCGCCGTCTTCAAGTCACCGAGTGAAGCCAGGCAGCCATTGGCCTTGTAGAGAGGGCCTAGAGGGTGATGCATGGGTTACAGATTTCCCCGCAACGACACGGAGGTCGAAGCCGCACAGACGCAGCCGCAGTGCGGGGACTAGGCGAGGCTCTCTAACACTTTTTGCAGCGGCCGAGCCGTCAGGGATTCAACTGTCGGAAAACCCGAAATGTGGCTTGTTCGGTCTGGGGAAATCTCATCTGTGGCAGCGCATCTCGTGGTCGTGTCCAACTCATGAGGTCGATTTTTTGACGCCGAAGTGTGCAACCCCATGGCCATGTGGGCAGCCGATCAATCAGGGACGCACGACTTAACCCCGACGCGCTCGGCTTTGCCGGCGAACTTCCATCCACTCAGATGCTCCCCTATTCCGGTCCAGCTGACCAAGACTTCTTTAAACATTCATCTTCACGCTGCTCACTCGTCTTGCATCTTTTTCGATGGCATTGTGTCAATTCAAAGCATTAGACTAGAGCCGACGCCATGGGTTCCTGCAGCGAAAGTCTAGAAATCATCATTGTTGGAGCGGGTTTGGGAGGTTTAGCTGCATCGATCGAATGCGCGCTATCCGGACATCATGTGACGGTCTTGGAGACGGCACCAGAGCTGGCAGAGGTGCAGTTGCTCATCAAAATAGTCGAGAGACTTACTGACTAGTCTGCAGATTGGAGCTGGCCTTCAAATCACGCCAAATTCATCCAGACTGCTCAAATCATGGGGCGTATACGACAAGCTGGCCGACATGGCCGTTGAACCAAAGAAGTTGTTTGTCCATCGATTCTCGGGCGAGGTTCTGTCAAAAGAGGACGACTTCGACTTGCAAATGAATCGCAAATATGGAGCACCATTTGTTGACATGCACCGCGGAGACGTGCAGAGAGCGCTAGCAGCACGGGCAAAAGAGCTTGGAGTTGAGCTAAAGTTGGGACAGCGAGTCGACGCGCTGGACTTGGATTCTACTCGAGCAAAGCTCACCACCCAAGATGGAAAGGAGCACCACTGCGACCTCGTGGTGGCAGCCGACGGACTGTGGTCCAAGTGCCGAGAATGCTTTCTCGGACGGAGGGACGCGCCATTGCCGACAGGAGATCTTGCCTATCGAATTGTCTTGAAGCTGGACCAGATCCAAGACCAAGACTTGCGCGACTGGGTGACAAACCCAACAGTACACTTTTGGATCGGCCCCGAGTCGCACGTCGTGGCATATTCGATGAAGGGTGGGAACATGTACAACATTGTGTTGCTTGTGCCAGACGACTTGCCCGAGTCGGTTGCAAAGCAGGCAGGATCGACAGAGGAGATGAAGAAGCTGTTTAAAGGCTGGGATCCAATGTAGGTTGGGCCTCTTTAATGGACCCGCTCGCGCTTACATAGTTGCAGATTGACGCGATTCCTTGATTGCGTGGACAAGGTCGATAAATGGAAGCTGATGCACAGTAAGCGATAATGAGAAGCTCTTGAAAATCGCGAAGCTGACTGTTCTGACACTAGGAGAGGAAATGGACTCGTGGATCAGTCCCAAAGGGAACCTCGTTTTCATCGGCGACGCGTGCCATCCAATGCTGCCATATCTTGCACAAGGAGCCAACTCGGCACTAGAAGACGGTGCTGTCCTTGGGAAAGTTCTCAAAGACGTTGAGCGGAGCTCAGTGTACCAGGCCCTCGTGGTTTTTGAAAAATTGCGCAAACAAAGGGGAGAGGCCATTGTCAAGGAGACGTTTAAACAGGCAAGTGACGAATTCAGGGATGCAAGAAAGTTTGCTGACGATGTAGCAGAGACGGGACTTTCATATGCCAGATGGTCCCGAGCAGCGAGCCCGAGATGAGCTCTTCCTCTCCACGCTGGGCAAGCAGATCGACTGCGCGTTTCCGAGTCGATGGTGTGTAAACCCCGTATGACGTCTTGAATTTCGACTGATGATAGCAGGCAATGTCCCAAAGTCCAGCCATGGCTATACGGGTACGACGCGGGGAAAGAAGTTGACTCTGTGATGCAGAGCTATGGAGTGGTGCAGGAGACGCTGCAGAACGGTGGGCTCAAGATCTAGGAATGCCGAGCTTGAGTGGAATCTTCATGTCTTTCATTTTCGCTGTAGATATTCCGACGAGAGAAGATGGGAGATGTTGCATGTTGCAACAGTGTAGATAGGCAATGCAGAGAACATACACAGCGGCGTTTGAAAAGAAAAAAGACCAAACAAAACTTGGCCGGATTGGGTATAGCGTTGAAGAAGGGACAGGGTCCGCGCGTTTCTGCCAACGCTCGGGCCGGTTCCAGCCACCGCCGCAGCCAAAGTTGGCCGGGGCACAGCGTCATCCGTCACAAGGTCCCAAGCCCACCTACCACTGGTTCTCCACTCCCGCCCAGTCCAACACCTACACCCATCTCGACCTCCGTTATCGTCGACCTGCCGCACAACCATTTTCTTCCTCCCGCCAAACCGCCATCACCATGAAGGTCTCCGCCCTCCTCCTCGCCGCCGCCAGCCCGCTCCTGGTGAGCGCCGCAATCGACCGCTCAAACTTCCTGGGCGGCCTGATGGGCCAAAACCAAGTCACTCTGCAAGCCGACAACAAGGTCCCCGGCGCGAACCCGCTCTACTTTTGCGATGCCCCCGACCACAACATCCTCACTATTGACGACGTCGACCTGGCACCCAACCCGCCCGAAGCGTAAGTGCTGCCACGCCTTATCAACCCGAGCCCGGGAGCGGAAGATCAGCGCAGACAGACGCACCAACGGCCCGCGTCAACACAACAGACTTGAGCTAATGTGACGTGCTGCAGCGGCAAGAAGCTCGCCATCACCGCAAAGGGCACGCTCCACGAAAAGGTCGAGGAGGGCGCCAAGGTCAACCTGCAGGTCAAGTACGGCCTCATCACTCTGATCAGGCAAACGGCCGATCTCTGCGAGTACGTTAAGGAGGTCGACCTCGAGTGCCCTCTCGACAAGGGAGACCTCAAGCTCTACAAGGAGGTCGACTTGCCCAAGGAGATTCCTCCGGTAAGCATTGCACAATCCGTTCAAACCGACTTGCAAGATGCTGACCCAGCGCGCAGGGCAAGTACAGCGTCATTGCCGACGTCGTCTCCAAGGACGACGACGCCATCACCTGCCTCCAGGCCACCATTGTCTTCTCTAGATAGTCGAGCTTTGTGCATCACGAGCAAAAAGCACTGTTTAAAGACGCAGCGGAGTTGCTGTCAGCGGCCAAGTCTGGGCTCAAGTTGTTGAAGTCGCGCAAGATATCAGTTGGAGGCGTTTCATATTCATTGTACTTTATGGTTCCGGGCATGAAATAATCACTCAAGAAACAAAAGACCAACATCCGACGGGGGCGGGTGGCCTGACGCTTGGGCTGTAATAATGGCATTTAGAGTTGGGAGTGTCATTCTCTTGATCAAGCTGGTTGTGTCAGGTGTGTTTGCGAAGAAGCTCAATATCCTATTGCGTGGTAGTCGGAGCACCTCCGGAGTCGAAGCAATGACTGCGAAATCGGGCCACCTTGAGCCACAGGCCTTGCCATGTTGATGGAGCCCACAAAGTGCTGCTCTGATAGACGCTCATATCACTGGGTATATATGTCTCCGCGTATGTACAAACAAGCCGCGGTTGCCTTGGTCTGGCCGTAAATGTGTATCATTCTCTACTCTCCGAAGAGCCTCCTGACCCTCTTCAGCACGCTGTCCTTCTCTGGGTCGTACGGGTGATCCTTGGAGGGAATCTCGAGCAGGGACGGGAAAGCGGCGGTGTATGTGTCGACCCTGTGGCGTATCCGTTCGGCAATCTGGCCAAGTCAGCGTCCAGTCGTAACGCGAGCACTGCCGGTAGGGACGTGGTCGGCGACGCACATGCTGGTTGATGAGAACGATGGCAATGTCTTTGCGCTCTTGCGTGAAAGAGTCGAAGGCAGCCTCGATGGCAGCGTTGTCCGTCTTGCCGTCGACGACGAGGAAGTTCTTTTGGTTGTCGGGCGGCGGGGTGACGTGCTGGCGTGGAATGTCAGACCAGACAGAGTCTTGGAGCGATGTAGAGGGACGAAGGCGTGCTGCGAAGGAAGATGTAGGGAATTCTTACACCAACGCCGGCGAGGAGAAGTCCAGTGACCGAGTCCTGTTCGCATGTCGTTAGCAGAGACGATGGATGGGCGGTCAAGAGCATGGGAGTACCTCATCGCCAATTACGGCGAGGAACTGGCGGTCCTTGTAGGCGGAAACAGGTGCGGCCATGGCGAATGACCTTCACTGACGATAGAGGTAGCGGTGATGTCGTAGACGACAGCTCGGGTCGGGACCAGGAGCTCGAGCAGTCATGGGCGGGGAGCTGGGCGGTCACTGTGATCTGCGGCAGGGATTATTTCAGTAAAGATTTGGTTGACTAAGCGAGTGTTTACAGCGAATCGACTGCTGCTTTCCGGATTCTGTGCGTCGCATTCAATGCCAACCACAAGAAACCACAATGGCCCCGGTCCGCTTCACACAGTAACATGGTCGCCCTTCTGATTCAGCCTTTCGAAAATCGTCTGCCTCTCCTACAGCTCTAGCTTTCTCGACACCAAGCTTTCCCTCCGTCTTGCGCTCACACGATGCCGCCTCTCATCCGTCGCCGACCGCTCTCTGAGCGCATAAAAGCATACCTCGATCCACACGACTGGCTGCTATGGCTGGCTGAAGAGATTAATGGAAATGACTGGGACGAGTCGCTGAAGGAATATGCCTGGTTCATGGGCCTCGGCATCAACCTTGTTTTCATGATTGCAAGAGCAAACAGCGGCTCCGGAAGCTCTTCGCGCAGTGATGATGTGTTTGGAGACTCTACAGGACCAGGCTGGCTGAGCTGGATTGTGAGTGGATGTGTGACACTTTGCCTTGCGCTGTACTGATTTCTTATAGTGCTCGTTTATAGTCCACTTGCTGTCTCTAATCTCTGGCGTTAATGCCTGGTACACCTTTTGGAGAAAACGCCATTACCGCCTTTTTGAAAACCCAGTCGAGACGGCTCCGACTACGCCATCTGCACGCCGAGTGCGGGTTGACTCGTCCCCGCTGTCGTCCTCGCCTTTGCGCTTCATCTCGAACCTCGTCAACTCCAGCGCCCAGTCCCGCGCACACCCCGACGAGACAAAGGATGTGTGGGAGATTTCTGTGTGGGACCCTACTCCGACCTGCCTGCGCCTATTTTGTCTATTCAGCCCTGGACATGTGCTAGTGTATTGGCTCTTCCTCCCTCTGGCGCCCTTGGACCCTCGACCCAGTGTGACGGTTGTTACCACCATGGTGGTCGGAGCCCTCATCACCACGCAGCTCATCTTTCTTTCTTCCTCATTTTCCCAGCAGACCAAGGACGCAGCGCTCATTCATCGGGAGGTGCTCCATGAGTACGACACGAAGTTTGTGCATCCGAATTTGAACAAGCCCGTCCGCAATGTTGGAACCCAAACGCTCAGCGACGCCGGAACTAGCACGAGAGAAGTCGACACCTACACTCCTACGACAATCATCAATCGCGGATTCCGCACAAATCCAAACCCGGCATATGCGGCAGAGTACGACCCCGACAACGTCCTCCGCTCCGAGCAGCGCAAGAGTCGCACTTCAATGCCCAACCCCTTTGTCACTCCTAAACCGGCGAGTCCCTTTAAACCAAGCGGAACAAACATGGCCACGAGCATGGGAACGAGCATGAGGACAAGCATGGGAACAAATGTGGCATCCAACATGGCCACCTCCGCCCAAAGACGCGGCATCAGCGGTATGCGGCAACCACAATTCCGCCCTGGCGACAGCGGCGCTGGCGACGGAGGCAGCCTGGGCATATATTCACACGCCGCCTCCCCCCTACGCAAGTCACATTCCGTCAACTTCGATCGCCCCGATGAACAAGAACGCCGATTTGCGAGTCCGGAGAAGAGGGGCGGCAGCCCGTTGAAGCGCATGAGCACGCCAGGAGACTGGAGCAGCGGAGTTGGTGGCAGTGGTGGCGGTATACCCGAGTTGGGCCGGCAGAGACGGCCGTATCTGGGATCTCATCAAGACAGGAGGTAGATTGGTTGGAGAGGCGGAGGCTTTTTTGTCATTTAGCGCGTGTATACCCAGGGTTGCTCGAGGGCGTTCATGTTTGCTGTCGGTGTCAGGGAGAAATTTTCACTGCCAACGTCCTGTTGGCCTCCGCAAGAAGCATGGCCACAGTAGGCGACTAAAGAAATTTAACTAAGGCTCAGCTTCAAGTTGTCGCACACTCAGACGCAAGCTTCTGGAGGCTCCCTGTGACTATCCATTAGGAGAAGAAATCTCTCTATGTTCAAGACATCAAGCAATTGAAGACTCCACGTCTTTATATGATCTGACTTGGCAAAACAAATTCTCGAAATCAGCAATTTCTTTTGTCACCCACTGTGCAGCCATGGATACCGTTGAAGTGGCCGTAGCCGGAATAAGATTTTTCTCAAAGACTTGCGTAATTGTCTGATGGGGATATCACAAAAAAGAGCCATCATCATCTACCACCTGCACCGTCCGTCCACCACTTCCCCCAGCCGCCAGCCGCCAGCAGCCCGCACCGCTCCCTCCTAAACGCTCACATGCTCCGAATACACGGGGCCGCCCTTGTCATCGGCGACATCCTCCTTCCGCGGCGTGGCGGTGCCATTCAACTCTGCCACAAAATCAAACAGCCCGACATCCTCCTGGGCGCGAATCATCATGTCGGTATCCTCGGCGCTGGTGTTGCTGCCAAACACCTGGTCCATCTCCTCGAGCGTCTTGCCCTTTGTCTCGGGCATGCAGAAGTAGATGAAGGCGCCGCCCAGCGCGGCCCAGCACGCGAAGAAGATGTACATGCCCCAGCCGATGCTGTCGAGCATGCGCGGCGCGATGAGCGCGATGATGAAGTTGTTCATCCAGTTGGACGACACGCCGATCGAGGACCCCTTGGCGCGGATGCTGAGCGGGAAGATTTCCGCGATTAGGATCCAGGATCCGGGACCCCAGGACGCGGCGTAGTTGACGACGTAGATCCAGACGAAGACTGAGGCGCGGGTTAGTGAGGGACGTTTATTGAAGTAGGGGATGAGGAAACGTACCGACGGCAGCCCAACCGGCAGCTTTGTGCGCCAGCCAGTCTTGCCCGCAGGTCGCGATGATGACGCCGACAATCACCTGGCATATGGTCATGCCGATAGATCCCGTGATCATCATGGGCTTGCGGCCCAGCTTGTCGATGTAGAGGATGGCCGGCACGGTGGTGATGCAGTTGAGGACGCCGATGACGCCGGTCGCGAGCAGCGACGACGAGCTGCTGGTCAGGCCGAGCGATTGGAAGATGGTCGAGGCGTAGTACAGGATGGAGTCGATGCCGGTCCATTGTTGGAAAAACTGCAGTGGGCGTGCGTGTCAGTTGCCATGTTTGGGAAGGGACAAGCGGGTGCAAGGGGGTAAGGGGTTGTTGGCTGACTCACCATAACCATGCCCGCCAGCGTAACCCTCTTGAACGCATCACGGCTGCGGAACAAGCTGGCGTACTGCACAATCTCGCGACCCCACTCGCTGTCCTTCTTCATGTCCGGGAAGCGCTTCTCGTAGATGCGGTCTTCGAACTCGGCATCGGCCTTGATTTCCAGAAACTCGGCGCGCACCAGGGGGTGGTCTTCGGGCAAGTTGCGAAGATACGAAATCGCCTTACGAGATTCGGCATCTCTGCCCTTCGACACCAGATAACGGGGCGAAAACGGCATAAACCTTTGCCTGTATTAGTCCCGAACCAAGCAATTTGGAGTTCAGGAACTCACCACACGCCGAGGGCGAGGCAGATGGCGGGAAGTCCTTGGATGAACATGGGGGTGCGCCAGGCCCACGAGCTTTGGCCTTCGCCCGTGCCGCCGATGTTGTTGGAGCCGAACTGGTGGACGGGGGAGGTTAGTCTCTGCTCTGAGAGTCATGTGCAAGGGGAAAACGGGGTTGACAGGGAGTGATCAGGCATATCACAACTCCGTCTTTTGGCCTTACCGAAATCCAGTATGCGCACATCAAGCCAATGTTGGTGTTCAAGTGCTGCATCGAAATGATGAAGCCACGCAGCTCAGGTGGTGCAAGCTCGGCGTTGTAAAGGGGGCTGCACGTCGCGTCAGCCATCACCACTCAACGCCAAAAGGGAGGATTCGCTTACCCCACAGCCGAAAGTGTTCCAACACCGATTCCAGTGAAAAATCGTCCGGAGTACAGGAATCCGGGGGTGCTTGCTCCGGCGGCCAGATAGGATCCCAAAATCACCCACAGCGCGCCCCAGAACATGGTGTACTTTCGCGAAAAGACCTGGGCGAACACGCCGCTAGAGAGAGCGCCAGCCCATCCACCAAGTTGCAAGATCGATGTAAGCCAACCAAGTTTAGTTGAGTCGTTGGCCACGTCTGGGAATTGCTCGATGAAGGAGTGCATTACGGCCGCCTGGCCGAGCACACCTTGTTGGTATCCATAGAGAAGTCCACCGAAACTAGGAAAGTCAGCGTCTGGGGTAGCTAGAGACGGCTTGATGCGGAAAATTATGGCACACGCTTGCCAGTGAGTGGGTGGTTGAATGCTCCCTGTCAAAGCTGAATTCTCCATTCTTGCTCGGACGCATGAGTTCTTCCTTTCACCCCCATCTTTGACTCAAAGCGTGCCACGACTTTCCCATCCAAGCCTCGATTGGCGAATGGTACAATTGGATGCAACTTACGATGCAAAGGCAGAGATCAGCAAAAGCTTCTTGTTTTGCCAGATAGCCTTGTAGATGTTGTTTGGGGTTGCGGACGTCTCGTTCCGTAATTGGGCAGTAATGCCCTGCAGCGTCTGCGTTGGTGCCATATTCCGGAGCGCGGGTCGATGTTGAAAGTGGACCTCAAGACTGGTTGTTGGGTCGAGCTGGTTCGGTTGAGCTCCTGAAGGCCTGGAGACGAGGACAACAGACAGCGACACCGCGAAAGTCTTAAGAGGACCTTCGGCGCTTCCCCAGATGCGGGGCCCCACGCCCAGCTTGGTGGCCTGTGTGGAGCTCTATGATGCTCTCCGCGCCAGCTCGTCCCACTGAAGATGCGGAGCAGGTTCTTGCTGTGGTCGTCTCCGTGCATCATAGCGTGACATTTTTTTGCTCCCAACAGCCTGGCAGCCTTGCGATAGCCCCCGTAACGAGGCCCCTGGGCCCTGGATTGCTGTAGGCGCATGGGTCCCCTGTTGGCAGAGTCCAGCAAAAGGGTCTCTCCATGGTCGTCTTTATTGCCTTGATACCGGCGCCGGCAGAGACGCAGAAACTGGAGCGCATTTCAATTATGGCATCCAAACGAAAATTGACTGAGACGGCCTTCAATCCGGGCTCTTCAATGGAGTGGAACTACGAAACAGAAAACGAAACAGGAAACCCATTGACATCGGACGCACTCTTAACGGAAAGCCGAAGTTGTCGACCGGATTTAGAGCGGCAATGAGTTTGCAGATCAAGGGCCACGTCTGCCTTATGAGATCGAGACCAGGACCGGTAGTTGAATGTTTGACGATCTGTCGCTTTGCTGCGAGTGCGCCGACCGTACATGACGAAGTAGGAGAAATTCTCTGGACAGGCACGTGGTGATGGACGGTGATGTTCCAGCTTCACGATAGTAAAACCCGAGCAGATGGGTATGTAGTTGCCGGTCAAGTGACTCGGCTAAATTCATGGTAGGATGCGTCGACTCTCCACTTCCTGTACGTTGCGTCCCCGCTTCGCCGCCGTCTCCTAAGCCTTGGGAGGCACAAACATGTTCGATCTCCCCCTCATTCCTGACGTTCTACGATGACAGCTACCGAAACGCGGGCGGAGAGGCGGCGCCGCGTCAGAAAACCCCGGGGCCGAGGACTGAGGACACGAACCGGTTGGTGAGCCTCCGCCAGCCGTGTAGAGTGCCGGCAACTGCTAATGGTTGCCGCTGGTGTAGTACCACTTGCCGCCGCAGGCATTTGAAATGTGATGAAGTCACTCCCTGTTGCGGCGCATGTACCAAGAGCGGCCACGAGTGTGTCTATGCCAATCGAGATGAAGCACGACCAGGCCAGGTAGTACAACAAGAGTCTGAATCCCCTCGGAGGCCTCCAGACTTCTCCGAGCAGACCTTCTCGCTCGCTGAAAATTTGGAACTCAATTCGGCAATATCACCTGAGCAAGTCTTTGACTCTGCTCTCCAAAATCACGCACAGTATGACGAAACAGACGCGGCGGCAACCGCGTTACCCGTCACCACCACTGCCCGCGACGACTCGACTGCTAGTCCCGGTGACTCTTCCTATACCGGAGTCAGCAGTGCCACTGCACGGTGGTTCGGCTTGTTGCTTGATGACGCTGCTCTGGGCCTTGAGATCGACGCTGGAAATGCCTTTCAACTGGCTGCCGGCGACGCGCTGTTCCGATCCACAAACCCCCTGGACTCGGACAGCGCTCCTCACTTCAGTCCAGTGCAGAGTAGCCATGTGAATGAGCATGCTCTGTGGCAATGCCCAGAGCGGCTCTCACTGCTGCCGACCCAGTGTTTGGCATTTGAAAACTTTGTGCGTAGAGTGGCTTGCTGGCTGGACTTATTTGACTTGGAGAGCCACTTTTCTGTTCTGGTGCCTCGTCTCGCAGTAGGTTTTGTCCAATTCAGTATTGGGACAAAGACGTGCATGTGAAACTAACGTTTGTAGATGTACAATGCGGGACTCATGAATGCTATTCTGGCATTGTCTGCTCGTCACATTTCTCTCAACCCGGCCGTGTCTCTCAATACGCATGATCGGAACGGAGCCCTCAAGTATTACTATGAGACTCTGCACTATGTGCAAAAGGCGATGCAGTTCGACTCGTACAAGACATCCCTTGAGCTCTTGTCGACTGCATTGATAGTGTCAACCTACGAAATGCTCGATGGTTCTCGCAAAGACTGGGAGCGCCACCTCAAGGGAGTCTTCTGGATCCAACGCTCCCAAGAGATCAATGGCGAGAGTGGGGGGCTCAAGCAAGCAATCTGGTGGGCCTGGCTCTGTCAAGACGCATGGGCGGCGTTTAGGGAGCAGAGGAGAGCATTTACCATCTTTCGACCGACAAAGGCCCTGAAGGATCTGAGCGAGCATGAGCTGGCATGCCGCGCCGTCTTCCTCTTCACCAAGGCGGTCAACTACTGCTCAAAGGAGGAGGTGGAGTTGGATCAAAACAGCATAGCCAACAGAGCTGCCAAGGCGGACAGCTTGCTCGCCTTGCTGCAGGAGTGGCAGAACTTTTTGACGCTCAAGTTTGCCCCCTTGCCGGTAAACGATGGCGTCGACTCGGATGTTTTTCAGCCAATCTGGATACACCCGCCAGCATTCGGTAAGATCCGGAACAAAGATTGAGGTTCGATACGGAGTACTGACTGCACGAAGCGGTGGCCATCCAACTTCACCATGCCGCCCGGATCCTGATTCATTTGAATCGGCCTTCCGTGGGTGGCTTGGGTGGGTACATGAGGACGCAGAAGGAGGTCGCTGCCTCTGTCGATACGATAGCCGGGATCGCGAAGCCCCTGAATGACGACGGTGCCTCGCTCATCTCCTCGCAATGCTTGTTCATAGGTGAGTCTGCCTTGGCTAGAACGCTTTTGGACGAGCTAACACACCCACAGCTGGCATGTGCACGCAAGATGCGAGAAAGCAAGAGGTCATCCTGGAGCTCATCGATGCCTGTCGGCAACGAACAGGTTGGCCGATCAAACCTCTCGGAGAAGAGTTGCAAGAACTTTGGAGTAGATGTTGATACGTTGAGCTGAAAGCCTTCAAGTTTGCTGGAGGAGATTGCACCACCGCCTCTTCGACCTTGAAACCCCTATTCCTTACACTTGTTGTTCATGTCATGATCTCGGAAGATCCTGCTAGATGGAAGTCATAGCATATAGACACGGAGAAGACGGATGAAAACCTCACGCAGTAGATAACATAGATGAGCTCATGCAGCTGATGAATTTTTCTTTCGGCTTTTCCTTTTACGGACATTATGCCTTGCCGGACGAACCGCAGTGGTCCATCCACGCCGCTGTCAGCCCAATCACTTGCTCCACTCCTTGCTCCATCAATGTCGTCAGAGGAATCTTTCCAGCATTCGCGGCAAAGTGATCGAGGTAGTCATCAAGAACCAGCTTGTTGACGTTGATCTTGGAAACTCCAGCCGCGATGCACTGCTTCATCAGCTCGGGAGCAAAGCTGTTGGTGCCGTGTAATGCTATCCGCACGCGGCCTCCCGTGGTCTTGGTCAGGTCACCGAGTCTAGATTCCACTCGTCAGCATTGACTGATGCAGGTGTAAATTCCGCCATTACGTACCTTGGGAAGTCTAGCTGGGGCCCTCCTGGCCCGTACTCGCCGTGTACGTTGCCAATGGCAGGTGCCAGAATATCGACACCGGTGCCCACAAAAGCCTCCGCCTGCTCTGAAGTTGTCTTGCTTCCCTCCAAGCCCTCTGTGTCCATGATGCCATCCTCGCCTCCCTCAATACGCCCCGGCTCCGCTTCCGTCGCGATTTTTCTGGCGTGGCAGTACTCGACGAGCTCCGTGGTGCGGGCGAGGTTCTCGGCCTCCTCATAGTGCGACATGTCGACCATTATGCTGTCAAAGGGCAGCGTGTCGGCCGCAAGCCGGATCAGCTTTTCGTCTTGCGCATGGTCGAGGTGTATCGAGATGGGTACGGTGGCGGTCTTGACGGCGTCGGCGGCTGTCCGGACGAGCAGGCCGTCGGAGAAGGTTATGGCCCAGGGAAAGAATTGGATGATGAGGGGCGAGCGCGTCTTTTCCGCGGCGCGCACCAGTCCGAGGATCTGCTCAATGTTGTACGCTATGGCGGCGAGGACGCCATATTTGCCCTCCTCTGCCGCCCTGAGGATTTGCAGCGTCTTGTTGCTTTGCTTCCAGTCCGAGGCACCCATTGCGATTGTAATTGATGAATTGGTGATTGGGAGACGTCCGAATGTCCACTATTTCACAGTTTGACAATCTTGCTTGCGCAAAACCGTAACGGACGTCATGGTGGAGCGACGCGGCGCGCTGCCACTTGCCGAGCAAGAGCCTCTGGGGTTCTGGTCCTGAACTCTGAAATGCTGGAGAAAGCGGGGACGGACGGACACCCAAGCGCCCATGCAGATGCGATTCAGCGGCGCGGAGGTGGAAAGGTGCCCCGTGTCGACGGTGTTGTGGTTACCGAGCCGAGCGAGCCGTTGCCCTCGAATCGAGTCAACCTCCAACACATCCGCTTTCGAAGACATGCACAACCTTGATGATGCAGCTTACACAGCCTGCGTCATACGTTGACCGAAGAATGGGCTCTTCCATTTCGCATGGAGCTTTGCTGAGCAGTCCAAAGACTCCTGATTGAAACAATTGTCCATTATGTCTTCCTCGACTCCAGCTCAAGCTCCGGCGGCCGCGGCATCTTCGTCTGCTGTACACATCGAGACAAAGATCCAGCTTGCTTCGAAAGTGATCGCAAGTAATATGACCCTTCATCTACTCTGTAGTCCCTCTGCTCACGGGTCCCCGCGAAACAGTTACCGGCGCCAACCGTGGAATTGGGCTTGGAGTAGCAGAATGCTGCTTGAGCAACGGAGCGCACCGCGTGTATTCGATAGACATTTCGCCACCAGGAGATGACTTTGCAGCCGTTGCCGAGAGATTTCCTGGCCAACTGCTGGCCGTACAAGCAGACGTGACACAAGAGGAATCCGTTGAGCAGGCCATAAACAAAATCGTAGAAGAGGCAGGGGCTTTGCACGGCATGGTCGGTAAGTGAGATGTTATACCTATCGGGAGTAGTCTATGGGTACTAAGCTTAACTTCAAGTCAATGCGGGCCGTACTAACCACAAGAGAGCTCTTGACTTTACCAAGGAGGAGATTGAGAACCTTTTCTCTGTGAACCTATTCGGGGCCTTTTTTTGTGCGAGAGTTGCTGCCAGGACGTTCATCAAGCTTAGAATCAAAGGAAGCATCGTCTTTACCGCCTCCATGGCCTCGCACCGGCCGAACAAGGTAGGTCTTTTCATTAGAGCCTCGACGGGCAGGCTCAGCAAGACTCAATGTCAAGGCCTCAATGCCCTTCAATCTTGTGCTGATTTGTTTCAAAGAGGGTACCCAGCGCTCCGTACGGAGCATCAAAAGCGGGCGTCAGAAACATGACGAAAACGCTCAGCATGGAGTGGGCGGAGTACGGGATACGCGTAAACAGCGTTTCGCCGGGCCTCGTGAACACTGCCATGACCTACTGGGTGCCCCAGCAGCCAGACTGGGAGCAACAGCTGAAGTACTACCGGGGCTTTCCCAGGCTGGCGGAGGTGCAAGAATTGGGAGGCAGCTACGTGTATCTTCTCAGCGATGCTGCGTCGTACACCACGGGCATCGATATGCAAATCACGGGCGGAATAGGCAGTATGTGTCCCGTCTCTTGGATGAATGAAAGCTGACTCTTCTCCAGTTTGCTGAAGGACGTAGAACGGCGAGTAGAGGCTTGTAGTACTTGACGGAATTGTCGATGCAAACTGACTTTGTGGTCTGTTGAAGGACATCGAGCGGCGGAAAGAGGCTTGTAGCTGTTCATGGAATAGTCGACGAAGTTTGAATCCGAATGCGCGAGTCGGGACTTTGCCCGTTCGCTTTGTTTGAAGCTTTGGCAGTCTTCTCTTCTGCATTTTGGTGACATGGTCTCCAGAGCCGACGAAGAAGCGGGCGTTTTCGATTCTGTGCTTTATTAGAAAAATTCGAGAGTAGCAAACGATGTAGAGTGCGAGACCTGGAAGAATTTGGCCGTAGAAAGGCATAGATAACTCGCGGGACACAGCGAACAGACGAGGGCTGGAATTTTGCGGAGTTGGTAGGTCGTCACCGTTTCTCGACGTGTTTGCTCACAGTCTCTCTCCACTTAGACAGCCTCCCCGAAGCTACCGCGCCACGCACGCGTTCCACCGATTTTCTGCCAACCTCAATCCAAACCCTTCGCGACAGCGTCTTCCTTTACCCTCCTTCTCCCTCTCACCCGCTCACCTGTCACGGCGCTCTGCATTGCGGCCGACTACTTACTATTTCGACACTTCCTCCATCAAGCACTCTTCCGATCGCCAACCAGCGCGGCACGCGTTTTCCCCAGATCACCATCATCAGAGTGTTGCAGCTCAAGGCGATAACCCAACGCCGGTGTTGTCGGAATCGCATTTTTGAATCGCTTTGCGTGGAGCATTCTCACCTGCGGCATCCTCAACGCCAGAGTCTCCGCAGCAGCACGCCTCTGGCCGCATCCGCAGAGCAACATCTTCGGAACAGCTTCCTACTTCACCAAGCGATTTGAATCTGCTAGAAGCTCGCACCAGACTCCCGATACCTTCGCCACACGCTAGCTCTGGGTTGCTTCGGCTCCCAGAGCATCTCAAGATGGCCTTGGATAAGGCCACCGTCGACTTTCTTGTCAACCATGTGGTACTGCCTCCGAAGCAACCTCAGCGCTTTGAAGGCAAATATGAAGAAATCAAAGGAGAGGCAGAGCTTCTCAACTTTGTTCTGGAAGCTATGAAATCCTTCTCGCAGCAATGTGACACTCGAGCTCAAACAGCCTGGCAGTCCGCCATCTCTGCCCTTCAGAACTGGCAGAAAGCTTTGGCTGGCGCAACGTTATCCCAGGAGCCCTTGGTAGAGGTGATGTCAAATCTGAAAGAACTTGGTACGTGCATCATCTTGCTCTGATAATAAGGCCAGCGCCTTCTGTGTACTGACCAGCCATCAGAATCTCTCATGCTTCACCTGAAGTCCCAAAATGCGGGTCTGCTCATTCGTCGCAATCTTGGCAACAGCATCACCTTGGACGCTTTCGAAGCGTCTGCGCAGTCAAGCGAAGTCATACAGACCCCAGGAAGGATGCTATGGACGTTCCCTGGCAGAAGCGTGATGGTGCCTCGCGGAAAATTTCAAGACGCGGATTTCATCAAGCTATTCGCAGCCAGGATCCAAAGTCTACACGCCGAGCAAGTCCCTATGATGATGCCCACCAGTCGGAAGGGTGGAGAGGCTCCTGTAGAGGAGCGCGACACGGCTCACCCTGGTCTGGTCTCCGAACAGTTGTTGAGTATGATCACTGCTCTAGGCGGTGATCATGTAGACGGTCCAAGAGTCCAGAAGCTTGTTAGAGACGAGGTCAATTGGGACGACAGCGCACTCCCATGGAGAAGGTCGCCTCTCTGGCTTGTCATCCGCGTCTCCATAAGTCTCGTGTTGGAATACAACTTGCACAAGACATCCGCCAAGACTCACTACAAGAATTTTATCGCCTTCCTGATCGCCGAGATCAGCGATGCCGTCAAAGACCGGACGACCACCGACCTGAAGGCGGTCATCAACATCAAGGCGGCTCGAAAGTTGGCGAAGCTCAGTGAAAATGGTTTCGACTTCGTCATCGCGGCCGTGAAAAGCGCTGTAGCCGATTCACGAGGCTCTCTCGACGATTTGTGGCAGCAGATCCAGCAGAATGAGAACCGCTTCATCGGAAAGCTCCCAAGCATCGCGACCGACGATGACAAAAGTCTCCGTCTGTCAAACAGTCGACCATACTTGGTCGAAGCAGTAAAAAAAGCCTGTTGCCAGCTTCAGCGATCAGAGTTCCAGCCTAAGAATCCGGTTTTGTTGAAATTCTACGACAACGGACTGCCATGTCTGGATGAATTCCTGGATTTAGAAGACCGCATAATTGTCCTGGAGCAATTTGAAGCTTGGATTTTTGAGAACTTGGACTCATGGAAACAGAGACGAGTCAGTTGCGAGGAAGACTGCAGATTACTTTCAAGCACAAGGTCCAGGTACCAAGAGCTCGCTCGCCCTCTTTACGATGGCAATGCCCGAACTACGTCGGTCATGCTCCTGGTTGTCGTAGAGGTCTGGAGAGTGATCGACATCATGTGCGTGGAGTCTTACTCAATTATGAAAGACTATCGTCCCGAGATCCCGCTGAGGCTCCTCGAGCCTCTACTCCTCCCCCAGTTCGACCACATGGAGATCTTGCTCCGAATTGAGGAGCACCTTGAGAAAAGATATCGGGAGGCTCGTCGAGACTTTCCTCGCATTCTGCAAGACCCGAGCAATGGCAACGACAGTTTTGCCGTGCGCTTCTATGATCGATCGCCAAAACACCAGGCACTCAGAGCCGAGATTGACCGTGAATCGCAAGCAAGAAGAGACAAGAAGACCCAAGAGTGGACAAGGCAATCGAAGAAGTTTGAGGACCTCCAGCACTCAGCCAAGCAGCTCGAACACACACACAGGAGATGGGGATGGCGAGCCCGTCAAAATTGCCAAAAGTGCACCCTCGAAGAAGAAGCGAGCTCGATGTCAATCATGGTGGATGAGTGGGCTCTCCCGGATGACCTCGTTCAGCTAAAGGTGGCGGTTTTTGAGCTTGACTGTCCCAGCGGCTTTGCGTCCTGGCGCGACACAGTATGGTCCATTATTCAGGACTTGGGTCGTGGCGAACCAGTCCAAGGATCATCTGTACAGGCGACGCTTTTCCGTTACGAGAACCTATCCCACAAAGCTTCATCCAAGGGGCAAAGAATAACTCTTGGCTCAATGGCCAAATCATTTCTCGTGTCCCACTACAGAGAGTCGAAGTTTCCGGTTGCACTTGACAGTGTTTTGCTCAAAAATGCCCTTCAATATCGGCTCATGGATGGTTCATCCCTCACTTGGGTCACCGACCAGCGCGACGAACCGAGCTTCCATGCTTCCTGCGTCTCGCTATTGCCGCCGGGAGCTTACGCAGATTCTCGACTCCAAGATTTCGTGAACTGCAGACTGGCCCCCAACGAGGCTATCGCACGCCAAGGGGACTGTGCACCTGGAATCAACCACCATGAGTTTCTGGCCTTTGCAAGTCTACGTGCTGGTGAACGCATCCAGCTTCTCAACGTCCTCCGAGAGCTCGGAAGCCAAGATCTTGCACTTGGGGCTGAGGAAGTGCATATCCTGATTCGTCAGGCTACACTCCAGTCAGGGTCGAGCAACGGCAACGGACAGGTCCTAAGGGTCGCCCACCAAGTGTTTGAAGATGATGAATTCTGCGGCCAGCTTCTCAACCTCTTGTGCAATCATATCGAGGCAGTCCAGGCGAATTGGAAAGAGCAGCACCGGCTGTCGACCTTGATAGTCTTGGGGCTTCGGATTCTGTCTCTCTCAACGACGCCTGCCATCCTGGACCGGGCGCAGAAGCTGATCAGAAGGGTTCGAGAGGTTGCTCTCTCCTGGTGTCGTCAAATTACTTCGCAGCTGCCTTTGTGTTCTACTGAAAGCTCGGCTCAAAATCTCAGGGTCGCCATCCTCCGGTCTGCTTTGGCATGCCACCTGACATTTGACACCGACCCGGAGAATACCCCAAAGATATTGAAAACTCTGCAGGATGTCTCTGACCTGATTGAGGCATCCATACACGTCTTCAACAATCGCCCGATCAGGAAGGAGGATCTCCCAAGGGAGGTCCAGCACAACTTACTTATAAGCCACAAGCTTTCCCAAAAGCTGTTGCAACTTCTCCGAAAAATTCTATCTGAAAGCGATGCGGGTGTCAACCAAGCGCTCGGCATCATCTGTAACATGACCGAATTTGCTGGAAAATGGACATTTCCAGTCGGCCCTGGGAGCTCTTGGGTGGCAAATGAGACTTCTGAGATTTCAGGAGGACGCAGACAAAAGCTGCATCTCAATCTCCTTAACGGCGAGTTGCTGGTTGATGGCCAGCCTCTGGGTCGTTTGCCTGCACAATTCACCGAAAAGCCTCTCTACAGGAGAGTCTTCGGCTCGGTAAGCTTTTTCTCAACCTTTGTGGAATTTCACTAACCTGCAACAGCGCATATTAAACGTAGCGGCCTCGAGTCTGCCCCAGATGCAGTACCGATCTCTTGATTTGATTGAAGGACATGAGGTAGCCACCGGTTTCCATGGTAGATTGCTTAAGCTAACAAGTCCCTAGGTTCACGTAGGCTTGAACGGCGGCGAGTTGCTGATAAAGGCCGTCACTGATATGCAAACCCTCCGTGTTATACCGCATGAAGTCTTTCAAGGCGACATTCCCCACCGGTTCCAGCACGACTTCGTCCATTGGATGGACATCGAAAATCGGAAAATCGAATTCAGACCTGTCAAGAATCCGTGGGCAAGGTCTCTGAAGACCATGGAAATGGCCTTCGACCCAGATGCGATGTCGTCAATGCAAGTTGGAAGAGACAAGCTCATCGACAGTCGAAGTCCATTGGGCAAAGCTGTCTGTGAAATCTTCTCGGTGATAGAGCGCGCTGCTCACCTGGTCGTCACCGCTCCTCGATCCGAAGAAGGGAGGATTGAAGTCGAGCTTCCAAGATTTGGTGTCAAGTTTTTCATCAACAAAGACGGTATCTTGGAATCTCAACAGCTTTCTTCGACAGTGGCCGAGGAGCAAGATGTGAAGTGTCTGTATGGCCTTCAGAACAAGCTTGTCCTGAGAAGCACCGGCTCTCATGCCTCTATCGACCAGAGAAGCGTCATGATACCTCTTGGATCCGTATCCATCAGCAGCATCGACGGACATAGAAGAGTAGGCATCGAGACGGGACACGCCGAAAAAGTTCGTTTTGTTCAGTACTACCAGAACACCGTCCTCGGCACACTTCAAGGCGCTTCGGACATCACTGAAATCCTTTTCAAGGCTTATCTCCACGCCACGACTACCTTTGTCTTACCAGACCCCCTCACCCAACAGACTGGGACCTCAGAAGCACTGTTAACTCTGTCCGACCAACGGCTGAAAACTTCGTTTCCCCTTAGCAAAGAAGCCATTTTGCTCTTGAGGAAGATTTCAGAGTTGACTCCCATGCGCCAGTTCTACCCCAAGCATCTACAGAAGATGCAAACGGTGTCTTGGCATCCAAGCCTAGGTCAATTGGCACAAGACGAAGCATTCTTCACGCTCGCTTTCGACATTTACTCCCATAACTCCCGGTTCAAGTTCGCGATGCCCTCGACTGGCAACGACGTGATCGAGGACTTGCCCAGCGACATTCGAGGAAACTGGATCTTGTTGAAGAGAGCTTCTTTGCGGAACGCCAGTGTTCGAATCCCATTTCTGAAGCAAGCGGCAACTGATAAGGATCAGCCTTATGCTGCGAGGGACAGAGGCATGGGAAGTGCGCGGTCTCTCCGTGTCCACAACATTGCCTCTATGATTCGTGAAGGGCCATCTCAAATTGACGTGATTGAGAACCTCTCGGCAAGAGTTCAATCTTGGAGCGAAGTCGGGGGATACCGCAAAGATTTCGAACAGGAAATGGAGGCTACCCTTACGAACATTCTAAATTTCCCCGTCGCCCGGTACTGGGGGCTTCTTTACGATCTCTGCCACGACTACGACGAAGACAGGGATCGTTATAAGCTCATGTTCCTTTTCGCCACCATGACGTTTCTCGATAGCGGTGTTGAACCGTATCTGAGGACTCTCCTTGGAATTGCATTTTCTGGGCGTTTCAGAGGCATCATGCCTGACCACTCTTCCTACACTTTGCGGTCGGGCAAAACCCCAGTCTCCTCCACAATTGAGGCCAAGATCAGCAACTTCTTCAGAGGCTTTGAAGAGATGAGAGATGAAGACGAGGAGGATCGCGAGGAACGCTTCAAAATGTATTCACAACAGAAAGTACAGCAAACCGCGATTGCTGTACGGCATGTCACGTCACAATGGCCTTGCAACGCACCGACGCTTCCTCCCCAATCTCAGATACCATTGTTGGACTTTGCTACGGCTGCTCGAGCCCTCCAGCTGTTGTTTACCGAATGGAACAAAAATCGTTTGTTCTCCATTCACATCGACAGGGTTGAAGAGGTCTTGAAAGATGTGCACATCTCCACGCCGTTCTCGCCATCCAAACCTCGAGAGCTCCCGCTTCATACCACAGCAGCCTCCTCCAACAACTCTCAACAAATCTACTCGTCACTCGTTAGTCTGTTGGGAGAAAGGGCCCCGCCGATGCTTGGAGAAGCCCCTCCAACATTAATCGCGGTCCGCAGCACAAGTCACATGGAAATCTCATCAGACTATAGTGAGCTTCGCCAAATACTTGAGACTTTACAGTCCGGTGGCAATCAGACCCGTGTTGCTTACTTGAATGATCAAATTTCGAGCTTGAAGGCCTTGGAGGACTTTACTACCATGGAGTTACCCAAGGAGATCCTGGAGAGTCTTGAAACACTTTTGCAGCACAGGGCACAGTCGCTGGATTTCCTCCGCCAATGTTTTGACACTTTCAGGAACGTGCTCCGTCCATCCAGTGCCTGTGCAGAGGTTGCTGCAATGGCTGGTCTATGGCCACGCACAACAACGTCTGCTCTTCTGGCCAATCTCTCCACCAAAAGCATCGACGGCCTTTCGGAAGATTGGACAAAAGCCTTGACTATTCTGGGAGAAGCGGTCGCACTGTTTCAAAGATCTGAGCGCCTGGTGAACTTCAAGCTAAAGAACAATGTCCTGAGCTTTTACAAAGAGGCCGAAGACGCTGGTCGCCAAGGCTGGACATCCACGGAACATCCAGAATGGCTGCTCATCGAGATCGAGGGAAATATCCAGATCAGGCACATACAGGCCATTGTTGCCAAACAGATGATCGCTCCGGATGGAAATGAAAACTCGACGCTTCAATTGAACATGGGAGAAGGAAAGTCGTCGGTAATAATTCCCATGACCCTAGCCGCTCTTGCAGACAGGAGCCAGCTTGCTCGCCTCATTTGCCCGAAGCCATTACTCAAGCAAACCAACTCGTTGCTCAGCATGCGACTCGGCGGATTGGTTGGCCGCCCAGTTTACCACATCCCCTTCTCCCGGGACACCAGACTCAATGAGGCGCAAGTTTCGAGTCTGCGGCTGATTTACAAGGAATGCATGGAGCAGCAAGGTGCGATCTTATCGTTGCCTGAGCACATTCATTCATTTCGCTTGATGGGGAGGGAACAACTCCCGATACGCCAAGGACTTGCGAAGTCCATTATTTCCACCGATCTCTGGCTTCAAGAGCATTGCCGCGATGTCCTCGATGAAAGCGATGACCTGCTGGATTCAAGATTCCAGCTCGTCTACTCTATGGGCAATCAGCAACACATGGATGGTCAGCCTGACAGATGGCTACTGGTGATGGCGGTCCTATCACTTCTGGTGGACGCAGTCAAGCGAGAGGCCGATCAATTATCATCGCTCGAGGTTGACTACCGTGGGCGGTCGTTCCCATTCCTCACTTTTCTGGATCCTCAAGCCTGCCCTATCCTGCTCGACTTGCTCGTCGAGGGTATTTGCGAGGGCCATCTGGCAGGTGTCTCCTTCGAGCACTGCTCTACGATTGTGCGTAGAACAGCGCAAAAATTCATTCAGCAACGTGACCTCTCGACCTTGCAGTTCAAAATTGTCGAAGAAGCTTTCGAGGGAACGCCAATGTGGCTCAAGCTGCACCTGTTACGCGGTCTCTTTGCCTACAAGATCCTCGAATTCACCTTGCAAAACAAGCTCTGGCTTGTGAATTACGGCCTGGCACTGGATCGATGCCTGATGGCTGTTCCTTATAGAGCAAAGGGAACGCCATCTGCCAGGGCTGAGTATGGTCACCCAGACGTCGCCATCACATTGACCTGCCTGAGCTACTACTTTGGTGGCCTCACGCATGATCAGCTCAGACACTGTTTCGAGATTCTATTCTCCGAAACTGACCCATCTAGCGAGTACGTGCGATGGGCAACGGACTCCCTTCCCTTAGAATTGCGTAGCCTCGATGGAGTCAATCTGGACGACCAAGACTTGTGGGCCTCAAAGGTCTTTCCAGCTCTGCGGTACTCAAAAGGGGCCGCTGATTTCTTCATGGCCCGCGTCGTGTTTCCTCGCGAGGGAAAGGAATTTCCAACCAAGTTGTCCTTGTCGGCCTGGGATTTGCCTTCGACCAACAAAAAGATGATCACGACGGGCTTCAGTGGCACAAACGACAACAAGTCCTTGCTGCCAACTTCCATCAAACAACATGACCTGCCCCAGCTCCGACATACAAGTGCAATGGTCCAAAATCTTCTTCTCAAACAGGGAAATCGCATGTACGCCGAAGCCAAAAATTCTGAAGGTCGGCGGTTGGATTTGGATGGACTTTTGCGCATGGTCGCGACACAGCAACAGAAGGTGCAAATTCTAATCGACGTCGGCGCTCAGGTTCTGGAAGCCGGGAATGAAGAAGTCGCGCGCAAATGGCTGGAACTTTCGCCTGAATATGAGGCAGCAGTGTTCTTCAATGAGGCTGATGAGGTCATGGTCTTGGATCGGGACTCTCACGTCGAATTTTTGTCCGCGTCGCCGTTCAAAAGAAAGCTCGACCATTGCGTTGTGTATCTTGACGAAGTCCATACCAGAGGAGTTGATTTGGACTTGCCTTTAGACGCCCGGGCCGCTGTGACTTTGGGTCCAAGTCTTACGAAGGACAGGCTGGTGCAAGGTATGAGTGCCACATTATTTTTGAAAAGGAAACATACTGACGAATGACAAATAGGCTGCATGAGATTAAGGAAGCTGGGCTGCAACCAGTCCATTGTCTATTTCGCTCCACCAGAAGTGCATCAGGCAATTCTCGCTCTTTCTGGAAAGATTGATGCATCCAGGCTCGACTCAGCCGACGTTTTGCAATGGGCTTTTGTTCAGACCTGCAACAGCATAGACAAAATGAAGGGCCTGTATCTCGTCCAGGGCCTGGAGTACCGCCACAGAACGAGAGTGTGCTCAAAGCTTTTCGGCGACAATATCGAAGTTCCGCTCACCGAAGAAGCCATTTCTTCTTTCAACAAAGAGATCCTGGAGCCTGAGGCCCGGACGCTTGTGGAGATGTACGGCGCAGATGCCCGGAACAACACCATACGGCCCTGTCTGATGGACAAAACGGCCGAAAACGACCCGGTCGCCCGTCCCCTCATTGCGCAATGGAAGTCCTCCAACTATGGAAGAAGCCAGGACCACGTGCTGCAAGAGGAACAAGAGCGCGAGATCTCGCATGAAGTTGAGCAGGAGCGCGAGATTCAGAAAGCGCCCTACGCCGAGGCTCTCCCTCACACGCTCCACAAGGAGGTCGTCGAATTTGTCAAGACAGGAATTCGAATGAGTCACAGCAGCGCGGCTTTCAGCTCAGCACTTACAGGCCTTGTCAAGACGACTGCGCACGAAATTCTAGGCGCTGTTGACCATTCCTGCATCAGTGTTTTTGTAACGCTTGATTTCATGAGAACAGTCAAGCAGGGCAAAGTGCCTGACCAAGACCAGTTCATCAGACCAGCCAAGTTCATCGTTTCGAGCAAATTCTCAAATGACCTTGTCATCATCAGCCCATACGAAGCCAACGCGCTGCTCCCAGAATTCCGCACCTCCCAAACTGTCCGCCTGCACATGTACTCGCCAATGACATCCAAGCAGATGCAGTCTTTCAGCGACCTGATGTTCTACACCGTTACGGACATCGATTCAAGCACGCCTCTAGACAAGCCTTCGCTGCCGACTCCGCTTTCGCTTTCAATTGCCCAGCTCGACGTTTTCGCCAGTTGTCTCTTCTTGAAGGATTACGCTTCCTACCTCTGGGTCTGCGACTTCCTGGGTCTCGTGGCGCGCAAGGACCGCACCGACGGCAACGGCCGCAGCCAGGGTGTGCGCATCACCAGCGACGGCTTCGCCGATCCAGCTTCCAGGGCCGCCATGTCCTGGCCCGTTGCTTCGCCTTTCAAGTCCAGCCCGCTCCCCTTCCTCCGCGCGCTCATGGGCATCCGTCGCAAGGGCCAAGCCTACTCGCAAACGCACCTGGGCAATGTCACGAACGGACGCGTGTTGACGGAGGAAAGCTTGCAGGCGGTTTGAGAGCAGGAGAGGAGAGGGGATTGAGGAGAAGCTGAAGAGGGGAGATACCGGGTTTTGTACATTACGTTTCCGAGCCACGGGGGCTCAACTTTTCGCAACACATGGCTGATGCCATCATCGACGCGACAGGATCGGGGTAGAAAAATGGTGCAGATACGGCCTTGAGAGGCCACAAAAAATAGGTAGCAGATCAGGTAGAAAATCAACCGTTTGGTTGGCCAGTGTGGTGCGAGTTGCGAGCTGCGAGACACGTGAAAAATCGACAGTTGCTTGATCGCCTAAATCTCTCGGTCCAGACAGGCGAAACAAAATCCCTTCTTGATTTATCCCTCTCTCCGTTCTGAACGACCGCACGTCGTGCTCATCATCCACCCAGAAGTCTCTACCACAACATCCCCCAAGTCCACCCCTTCTACACAAGCATCATGAAATCACCTCAAAAACTACCAGCATCAATTCCCCTCCCCCCGCTGTTTCCTCTCACCACAACCTCGCACCACACTCTCGCACCACACTCTCCCCCCTCTCCTCACACAACCTCTCTCTCACTCATCCAAGTCTCAGCCCCCTCGCGCCTCCCGCTTTCCACTTTCCATACTCCATCCTTTGCCCTCTACCCGCAGACGCTGCACAATCACTCTGAGACCAGTCCATACCTCGTCCCTACCTGGTCCCTGTCCAGAAGAAGAAGACATCCAACACATACGACACTACTGTTACTGCTGATGCAACCTCCCATAGACAGCTTCATACTACATACCCCTTACCCCTTGCCCCTGAATCATTTCCCCGGTTACCCCGCCGAGAGGAGAGGAGAGGACAGGAGAGGAGTGGAGAGGAGTGGAGAGGAGAGAAAAGGCAAGGCAAGATAAGGCGGGGCGGGAGCAGCGATTCAAGGCCAGGTTGAGATGTGGTAAGACGAGGCGAGACGAAGCGGTGGGAAAAGAAAGGAAGGGAAAGGAAAGGTAGCACCCACTCGGAGGGCAGATAGGTAGGAGCGCCCGCACAGCATCATCCACCCACCGTGGGTGGCAGACTTTGAAGAAAGAAATAAAGAAAGGAGGGAAGGAACAGTCAGCCAAGCAGTAGCGAGACATGGCACGCCCTACCATAGCACACACAGCACAGCACGACGGCGACAGCGGAAAGAAGGAAGGTAAGTAAATCTATTCAGTCATTCAACCACGCTGCATAACAGCAGCCGCCGCGTCCCGTCTTGTCCAGTCCAAAGACGACACAAGCCAAAGACCAAGACCAAGACGCAGCAAACCGTTGACAACTACCACAACATATCTAGTATCGCTTTTGCTTCTGCTCCTGCTTTCGCAATGCATCAAACACCAATCCCTCCCCCCTTCCCCATCCCCACCCACACCTCTCCAACCCTCATCTCACACTCATCTCACTACCCCGGCCTCAACACCTCCCACCCGCCCAACTGATCCATCTCATCCTCCCGATCATCCATCAACCCATTGCCGCGTCTCGGTTTGGGCAGCGGGGGCGGGGGCGCCTTGTCCTTCTTCGCTCCTCCCAAGCTTCCATTCGCATTCGCATTCGCAGGCACAGCGCCCGGCTTGGGACTGCTTGACGCCAGATCCGGGGGCGGAGCAAACGTCTTCTTCTTCGCCGCCGCCGCCGACGCAAACTCGTTCGACGACGGAGGTTGGCCAAAGCTCTTGCTGTGCAACGGCAGCGAGACGGGCGAGCTAGTCACGGGCGGCGGAGACGACGCAGATGACGTGCCTGTCGCGACGCCGACCAGGTTACCCGGCTTCTTGGGGATAGTCGGGGGCGCGGGTTTGCGCCTGACGGAGCCGGTCGAGCCGGTACTCGACGTCGAGGCCGAGCGGGCGAGGTCTTTGTGCTGGTGCGGCGGGACACCGGGAGGGGTGGGTTTGCGCGGGACGACGGCCGGCGGCGACGCTTTGCGGGAGATGGGGGCCGAGGTGGGTTGGATCTTGGAGGCAGGCGGAGGTGTGCTGCCGTCAAAACCAAAGGTGCCGGCGCGCCGTGGAGGTAATGAGGGGATGGGGCGGTTTGCGTTGCTGGCGGTCGAGTTGGAGCGGGCGGGGAGTAGCGGGGGCGTGTTGATGCGCGTGGGCTCCAAGGGAGGAGGCAGGATGCGACGACCACTAGCCGTTGACGCAGCGCTGGGTGTGCGTGTGCGGTTTGCCGTCGTACCACGCGGCGCTGGCGGAGGAGGCGGTTGCTTGGGCCCCGGCGCGACCTTGACCCAGTCGGGCTCATCAGAAGCAGTCCAGGGGTTTGAAGGGCGGTTGGGGTTGGGAGCAAAGTCGTCTCCAGGGGGTTGGATCGTCGGTCCGGACGGTTTGCCGTTGTCGAACCACCATTTTCGGCGGTCCGAGCTGGCTGGTGGGAGAGTAGGGTCGATGGGGTCGTAGCCGATCAGGTCTTCGTCTGAGCTTTCTTGACTGCCTGTCGCCGTGGCGTGTCCGACCATCCCTTTGCGCTTTTGGTAGAGGGTGTGTGCCAATTCGTCCTTCTTGCGCTCGTCGATCATGGTGATATTGCATAGGAAAGTGGCATACACAGGCCGGTGGTCGGAGAACCTCAATGGCGCAGTGTTGTAGTTTATTTGGCGCAGGTTGGTGCCTTTCATCAAAACACGATCACACCAAGCAGGTATGCGCGCCTTTTCAGACGTGTCGTACCGATCAGTGCCATTGTCGTACTTGTAGGTCGGGGCAAAGGTGATGCGGGCTTCGGAGTAAAAGGGAAAGGTCAAGCCGTGAACCATTTGCAGGTTCAGCTGGTCGTTGGCGTAGAGCGTCTCCAAGTCACCAATCTCAACCAACTTTCTGACCTCTTCGTTGCGTAGCCCGATGCGGTAGTTGAAGTCGCCAAGCCAAATGATGGTGTCATGGTCCTCAATTGACCTATTTCTCTGGAATCGAAGACCGTGGCTGATTGTCCGGTAGTCGCGATTTCGCTCTTCATAGTTGGCGAATCCAGCCGCCAAGTGCGCCGTGACGAAGCAAAGGGATGTGTCGGCAAAGTCCATGCGAATTGCTACAGCTCCCTTGTTGCCTGCCATGCCAGACATGCCCGTCTACGTGGGTTAGCTTTTGTAGATCCAAGAAGTGGACCTCTTACCTTTTTCAGACTACCCTCGACATTCTTGATGAATTTCAAGACACTGGCCTTGACAAACACCGAAAGCGAAGCTCCGACTAGCTGGCCGCCTCTGAGAGCCACATACTCTTCCTGGCCATGCGCCTGGGCATTTTCATTGAGAGCTCTTTTGACAGCAGATTCCCACTCCTGTCTGCGTACCGGGTCCGTGGACATGATTTGCTGGGGGCTGAGCTCGACAATTTCCTGAAACCCGACCGCCACAATTTCTGGAAATTGTTGAGACGGATCAACATCCGGACAGACCCACGAGGAAAGATCTTGAGACAGCCCGTCGGTCTTGCCGTTGAGGTTGAAAGTGCCGACCCATATGTGGATTGGCCGCTCTGATGAAAACTCGCCGGCTCGACGATTGAGCTCGCTCATGACGTAGTCATTTATGGGATCAAATAGGTGGACTGGATATTGACCAACGAGACGCCCCTGGCAATGTCAGCAGATGTTCATGAAAGAAGAGGAAAGTCTTACAAGAAGCATGTCAATGGTATTCTGGCGCCCCTTGTCAGCAAAATTGTTGATGTACATTCTCTGGGCGCTTTTTCTAGCATCCGCGATTGCACCGGCAAGGGACATTTTGCCAGAGCGCGTGAATGACGACTTGAGCGCCCCTGTTCCGGCATAAATCTTGGACAAGGCGTCGCCGTTGTCGGCCCATAAAGTGCCGTGACGGTGCCAGAAGTCTGCAAGCCCGCGCTCGCCACGGCCAGCAAGAAAAACCTCGAGAGCCATTCTGCTGATGATGGTCTGCACAAGATTGGTCCGGTCAAGGCAGTCGAGACAGTTGGTCCTAAAGACGCCTTCTTGCTGTAGAATCGTAGTAGGACGGCGGTATATTTGGTCTTCGCCGCGGCTGGACTTGGGCCGCTCCTCCACCTCTTCAGAGAGATAGTAGGCGAAGCCCTCGGCAGAATCCTGAATGTATCGCGCAATGAGACTGGCAGCCTCATATCCATTCGGTCCCCTGGTCTCGGCGTGGAAGTCGTACTCGGTCAGCTTCAACAATTCGTGTCCAGCCGAGCCATTCTTTTCTGTGCCCCGGAGAAGTGAAGAGTGTTGAATGTGATGGCGGTAGCGGTCGCTGATTTCGACTTCGGCAGGCTTTTCGGCGCTGAGTAGATTTACTACGTGTACTGGCCCGTATGCTAGTTCAAGATTTTCAAAGTGCTTGTCGAATGCAGGCTGAGTTGCTTCCGGAGAACGCGTGATGGAGACTTTTTGTTGGCCCGGAAGTAGTCCCGTTGCCTGCTCCCAGAAGAGTGGAACACTCCCGCGGACTTGCACGTATGAAAATGTGACGCCGTCCGGGGTATGAAAAATGGTCTCCGACTCGACAAAGTTGGCCACTGCCCCTGTGTCATCCATCCCTCTTGCATTGAACCTTGTCCCTGCTCTTCTCGACGACAATCGGGATATCAACGTCATTTGTGACGGCAAGCCGGTACGACTTGATCTTGCTGGTGACGACGAAGCAGGGACGTTGAACGTCGAAGCGAATCCTCGAATGGCAGAGGTCAGGAATCCGGATGAATCCAGCGCCGTCTTTTCGCTCTGAGACAGCCGCGACCGAAAGTCGACGAGCGGCTGAATCATGTACGAATTCCACAGGAAGCCGGCGTCCAAGCTGTCGAGCGCCACTGTCGTTGACTCCGTGGACCTGTCCTGAAGACGCTTCGTCACGTCGAAATCAGAGCTGTAGTAAAAGGTCCCGCTGCTCAGCAGCTTCTTCAATGCCATGCACGGGTGCTCCATCACATTGTCCCCCCGCTTCCCATAGTAGTTTGTGTCGAATCCCTCTTCGTCCACGGCATCGGTAGGGTATGGGTTGATTTCGTCGTAGAGTATCTCGTCATAATCGCCTCGATTCAAGCAGTCTGAATGGTCAGCAGCAAGCCGAGATGCGTTTTCTGTTGTACTCACAAAAGTTTACAGACAAAATCTTTTGTACTGTCTCTCCCGGCCTGACGGTAGCAGCTCGTGTTGCAGCGCTGACCACGCACAGAAATACGTCATTGTTGACCGTGATCAAGCCCAGCGTGCCGTGGACCGACTGGCTCGAAAGGCTCCTGTAGTCGCCCAAATCGATTTCCTGGCTTTCCGAGAATTCGACCATGCATTTTGGCGCGTTTCCGCCGGCGCTGGACACGGAGCTCTGCGAGGCATTGACCCCGCCGCTGTAGAAGCCATTGCCGCTGCGTTCCGTCGACGAGGAGCTATGGCGAAAGACGAGGACGTGGGATTCGGTCGCAAGGGCGATGGAGCGATGCGGATAGTCTCGAATGAGGACCCGGATGGATGTAGACATTACGACAGGGAGTGGCAGAGGATCACTCTGGGGGATGACGGCGGTGGAAGCGCAGGCGGAGGTGGTCGTGCAGGGAACGGGGTGGTTTGCGCGACAGACTGCGCATCACGAGGCGTGAAAGCGGTGGGCGTTTGCGGCCTGTTGGTTGCTGAAGGACGGTTGAGGTCGCCCGGAAGCTGTTTGCTGAGCTGCACTGGACCATGGTTAGGCGCAAGACCAGCTTCAACGTCAGTGGATGTTCGGCGGGCTCCCTGACGGGGATGCTCGGAGGTGTCCACTATAAAGTCTCAGCGCGTGCAAGGAAGCCCGCGCCCAACGTCACAGCAAGACGACGACGTTTCGTACCATTTCGAATTCATTATTCATTTCAGGTCATTCGTTCCTCGTTACTCATAAGATCAAGTCCGAAATACAAAGAGCCAACAACTCTCGCTACACGCTGCCGCCTCATCCCCATCTGCCATTACTTGTGGTACTTCCGCCGCCTGTCGCGCACCTCTATCTTGGTCGACCGAAAGCTCTCCCGCGGCCCCAAGTCATCGTCTTCAAGATCCCCCGCTCCGCTCCTACTGCCCGACCGCGACACGAAGCTCTCGCGCCGCGGCTCGACGTACCGAAACGTCTCGTATATTGGTGGGCGGTGGTGGGAATGGTCCGTAAATGACGACCTCGCCGGCGAAGGTGCACGCCGCCGCTCACGCCGCACCTCTCGCTCCCGAATGACGTAATCCTGTTCGGAGTGCCTGTCGTGGCTCTTGTGGGACTTGTGGCTTTTATGGCTCTTGCTCTTGTGGCTCTTACTTTTGCCGCCGCTACTGCTCGAGGAGCTAGAGCTCGAGCTCGAGCTGGAACTGGAGCTGGAACTGCTTGGCCTGACCTCTACAATGTGGTGCACCGACGATGGCGGTCTCGAGGGCGGTCTTGAAGGAGGTCTTGAAGGTGGCCTCGACGGCGGCTTTGACGGCGGCTTAGAGGGAGCTTTCGACGGCGCTTTTGAGGGAGGAGGTTTAGGCGCGGGCGGCGGAGGGCCATGCGGCGGAGGATCGTGGGGCGGCGGAGGAGGATGCGGAGGAGGAGGATGAACTTTGGGTGGTGGCGCAGAATGTTTGGACCTGTGTGTCGTCGCCGTGTGGTGAGTGTGGTGGCTGTGGTGGGACACGACCGAAGGCGGGGGACGTTCTTCGATAACGGTACGCGATATTCGAGACGAGTGGGGCGGCGAGTAGTATGCCCGCGCCCGCGTTCTTCGGCGACGAGCGACGCGATATGGAACCACGACGTCTGGCTCTTCGTGTACGCGGAAGAGACACATGGTGTTGGACAAGGATTGCGCCGACAGCGGACGAAGCAGAGGGCCAGCAACCAACGAAGCTGGTGCTGCGATGGGCGAGGTGCTTCTGGCTCGCTATAAGAATGGTGACGTGGAGAGCATGATGTGGTGGTCGTATGAAAGGTAAGTGGATTTTCAGCTAAGATAATGGGTCATGTCATGGATCTGGAAGTGGCTGGAAGGCTGGGGACGACAGAAAAGAGACTCAGACTCCATGACAGCTCACCACGAGCACCGCACCGCACCGCAGGACTTGACCATCTGTAGAGTGACGCACCGTCAGATGATGACGCTTCTGGTTGGTCGCACTGCCACAGCTGACCTTCGGCTGCCTCCTTCCTATTTGGCCTTGGACCGCAACCGCCAATTGGCTGCCCTGTAAGCACAACACGAGAAGAAGAAACCTCACCATCAACACTGCTGCATACTGTGTTCCGCCCTTGGCGACGACGTCGACGACGTGCCGTCGTGATTACACCATTGTCTCAACATTCGCGTCAACTGCCTCCATTCCTCATGACCGCGGTGTGGACTCCGCTATCTATACGCATCTACTTAGTTCTCGTACTTCAGGCCGCTCTCTAGCCTCACAGCTCCATATATGGCGGCAACATCTCCCTTGGAACCGGCGTACTCTTGCACATCGGCAAAATGCTTGTCGACAACTTCCAGTGCGGCCATCTTGGTTCCCGAATCCTCGGCCAACTTGAGCGCGTGCTTTGTATCTTTTCTTGCCAGATCGACCGAGAACAATGGCTAAAGCATATCAGTACAAGTCGATTTCAAGAAGGATCGGGGGTCTCACCTCCTCCCGCTTGTAATATTCGCCTTGCTGGATTCTTTCCGAGTATGAAGCATATGGCCCGGGAAACACGGCCTCGACAAACTGGTGGAGTTGAGGACCGCCGAGACCGCTCTTTTCGGCCAACACGTGACCCTCCGCTAGTGTTTCTATCATCTGGAATACGAACGTGTTGCCAATGACCTTCAGCAACGATGCCTTGCCCGGCTGTTGGTCCGAAAAGTCGATGATGCTCTTGCCCATGACACCAGTGGCATACGGCTTCACTTTTTCAACTGACTTGGCCGGACCTGCCAGGACAAAGATCAATTGGCCAGCGTCAGCCATGGCAGGGGGACCAAACACTGATCGTATTAGTACAAACGAACTGCTTCTCTTCCGAAGAACGGCAGACTTACCGGGACTGGCCACAAACTCGGCGCCCTTGGCCGTGATCCGCTCTGCAAGGGCATTGGTAGTTTCGGGGTGGACGGTGGAGCATTCCACAAACAGCTTCCCCTTGACATCTTGCTGGAGCGCGGCATCAATGGTCTCATTCACGGCCTTGTCATCTCCGAGGCAGGTGAAGATGATGTCCGCAGACTGAACGGCTTCTTGCACGGAGCTAGCAACCGTCGACTTGGCCGGAGCAAGCTGGGCCGCGAGGTCATCGGCGCGCTTCTTGGTCCGGTTGTAGATGACCAGATTATCGAGGTTGCCTTTGGCAGAGAGGTTCTTGCACATGCCCTACCATGGTGTCAGTGTCATCTGGTCCGTGAGCGTGGGAAATAAAGGGAGATGCCCGCACTCTGCCCATGTTGCCGAGGCCAATCCATGCTACTGTTGGGGCCATGATTGCCGTTGATGTTGATGGGTAGATACAGAATGGATGTGTTATTTATACGGTGATGGATATGACTCTGGAAATGTTCCTTTTGATTCCTCAGGTTGAATGATGACCAACCGTGACAACTCCTGAGAGCCGTGCCGCATGGCTGCTGGTGACGTCGGACATAGTTGCCGGCCGAGCTGTTGCAAGGTTCAGCTTAGTGCCCCGCAAAAGCGACGGAAGGTGTTATCGATAGGGCGTCATTTTTCGCGGGAGACCCGTCGCCCGTACCTGCCTCACGCCATTTAGCTGCACTGCACCATCCAATTGACTCAGACTTCCTTCTTCCTTCTTCTCCTCCACCCGCCATGCCGCTGCTTCTCTTCCCATCTCTGCTGCAGATTGTCTTTTGCTCGTGGTTCGAGACATGAACGTCTGTCGCGCGTCTTTGAGGGCGCGTCCCGCCGCAAAACTCCGTCGCCGAGTTCGTCGAGATCCTGCTGCACCTCCGAACTCGCAATGCTGATGAATTTTTGCAACAGCACACATCCGAGGCCAATGAGCCCCCGTTTGCATACCAGCGCTGCCCTGCATTTGCCAGGTCTATTGGCAGCAGCGTGCGCTACGAATCCCATCACGACGAGTCTCCGGCCAAGCCGCACGCCGTCAAGCCGGAAGACATTGACCATGAGCGCGAATTCATCCTCTCCGTTTTGAGTACCTCGGCCACCAAGCGCGATGCTCGCTCATTCCTGGCTCGCTACGATCCCCAGACACGAAAGAAATCGGCTCAGAAAGTCGCAAAGCGATTCCAGGAATTGGACCAGGCCAGCGCTGCAGCTGCGGAAGAGCACAATGGCTGGCGCCTCAAGCAGACGGGTGTCAATCTCGGCACCTTGTACAAGCCTTCCAAGGCCATGCAAGAGACTCCAGTATTCACCCACCAGAAACTAGAGGAGAAGCTTCCCGACGAGAAAACTAGCGTTCCGCTACACATTGCCCTCGTCAAAGTCAGGGCTGTCGATCTTTGGGACCCCTCAACCCTTTATGGCGTAAGTCTGACGCTGGGTCAGCTGGTCAGACTCGGCCTCAGTATTGCCGTGGTCGTTGATCCGGATGAGGACACCACTCCGGAAGTGCCAGACAAAATCAACAATGAATGGCGGGCCAAGGTCAACGAGCAGGCGCATCGCCTTGTCCATTCCCTGAGGCGGTACACACCAGGCGGCGCTGTCTGCATTCACGACTCGCTCAGTGTCTCGCCGCAAGAGCAGGAGTCACCCTCCCCGTTCGCAGTTAGGGGCGGCGTCCAGGTCGAGTATCCAAACTTGCTCATTCCTCTACTCCAAGGTGGCGTCATTCCCGTCATTCCGCCCATCGCCTACACCAAGGAAAACTTTACCGTCACCAGGGTACAACCAGACGACGTCTTGCTGGCCTTGACCCGAGAGTTTTCTGGCATCAACAAGCACGCGGAGAAGAAGGTCACTTTCAAGACTGAAGAACCAATCTCGCTGGAGAGAATCATCGTCCTTGATCCTCTTGGTGGAATCCCCTTTCCGGATCGGAATGACCGGGCTCATGTCTTTATCAACCTGGAGCAGGAATACCCCGAAATCCGCCAGGATCTCATACAAGCTCAGGAGGCCATCGGAAAACAACTCAACGACGGAAGCGCCCAGGGCTCCATCTTGGGATCATCCAACCCATTCTCACAATTCACAGAGCAAGAGATTGCGTCTTTGCCTCCTGTCAATCCCAGAATCCTGGATTCTCGCTATAAACCAAGCAGGCATTTGAAGAATCTGGATCTCGTGCAGCGAAGCTTGGCTATCCTGCCGCCGTCTTCGTCTGCCATTATCATCACCCCTACCGAGGTCGCAATCTCTGCCACTGCTCGCCACAGCTCAACCCCGGGAGTCCAAACTCGACGTCAAAAGAACCCTCTGATCCACAACCTGTTGACTGACAAGCCAATGGTGTCGTCTTCGCATCCAGACTCTCCGATTGCGCAGATTCCTGACATTATGCCTGCCACCTTTGTGAAGAGAGGCATGCCCTTGACCGTCATACCCGACCCGCGTAGAGAGCCCTGGCGACCACCGAAACCAGGCGAAACGACATTATCTTTGGACGATCCTCGAATCGACATTCCCCGCTTGGTGCATCTCATCGAGGATTCGTTTGGTCGCAAACTCAATGTCCAGCACTACCTCAACCGCGTCAAGAACAAGCTCGCTGGCATCATCATTGCTGGAGAGTACGAAGGCGGTGCAATAATTACCTGGGAAGACCCTCCACCATCCTCGGACCCCAATGCGCCTCCGCGCCAGCCTGTTCCCTACCTCGACAAGTTTGCCGTCCTGAAGCGCTGCCAGGGCTCCGGCGGTGTTGCAGACATTGTTTTCAAGGCCATGGTTCGCGGTTGCTTGCCCGACGGCGTCGTGTGGCGCTCGCGCCGCGACAACCCGGTCAACAAATGGTATTTCGAGCGCAGCACCGGTACTCAGAAGCTTGCTGCTTGGGATGGCAGTCTCTGGACCATGTTCTGGACGACGGAGGGCGTTGAAAAAAACCACGAGCTCTGGCGCGACTACAAGGGTGTCTGCAGGGGCATCAGGGCCAGCTGGAAGGACAGCGGCGCCCCTGACTAGACTGGCGGTCCGGCTATTGCTGAGCAGGAGAAGAGTTGAGAGTATGTTTTTTAGGTCCTTCGGCATCTCGAGGGCGCTCGCAGGAACAAAATCACGCTTAATTAGCGATCTTTCCGGTAGCTTTGGTGGTGGGCAAAATTTACGGGGAAAAGGCAGGCGGGCAGGCCAAAAACATTTTGCTATCAAAAGGAGGATTTCGCTGGCATATCTAGGCATTTGCAAATGGTAATGGAAAAGTTCGGTTTAGCTGTCTAGCTTTCGGGGTTTGTTCCATATTTTACTTGATTGGAGTCTAGTGGTTGAAAGCTATGTGATGCGTTTCAATGAAATGTGAGGTGGGTTGTTGTCGTGGTTTTGAGCATCGTGGGTGAGGTGAGGTTGGATGGCCCACCCCGACTGCCGCTTCGGGAGGTGCCTTCCTGATCTTGCTTTCTCCACACCTACATAGGTTGTGTCTCTTTCCAACTCCCACGTCTCGCCCGAGGAGATTCGGCTTCTCTCGAGCGTTTCTGAACCACGTTTTCTCCTCTCTTTGCGTCGTCGTCGTTTTCTTCCGCTCCGATCTTTGTGCAGCGCGTCTGCGGCGCTTGCCCGTACGTACGTCTATACGCACCTCCGCCTTTCAGTTGAGGGATGGCCGACTGACTTTACAACGACAGGCTTCGTACAGGCGTCAGCAGCGACATCAATGTCCGTGTAGCCTCGAAACCGCAAAAGTACTCGCTCGCACCGCACTTGAACAGCGCCGTCATGCACCTGTACACTCATTACCACTTCGGCAAGTCCTACTTCGGGGGTGCCGACAGCGGACGAGGCTATTTCAGTCGCGACAATGGTATGATCTGCGCGTCGTCAAACAGTATGCGTACTGATGCGTCTAGACAATTTCTACCACTGGGGCGACTCTTACTTCGAGGGAAGAGCTGTCGGTGATATCTGTACCGGCGGTGAGGCTCTCTTTTGTGTAGCGGTCTGTATGTTTGATGCTGAAGTTTCTAGAAATCCATAGGCACCATCATCTCGATGTTTGTTTCTACAGGGTGATGAGTTGGATGTTCACATGGCTGGTGGTAAGGCTGATCAACTGTCCTTGACTCCTCACCTCTCTGGCTGATAGGTCAAGCACTTCACGTCCACCACCATTTCGATTCCTGTTTTTTCCGTAACGGCAGTGTAGGTTGAATTCCAACCCTCAATGTTTCGAACTTGGAAGTAGAATCGCTGACTTGGTTTGAAACTTCAGACTGCGCGCTCTCAGCGCATCCGACTTCAATGTTGTCGTTGACAACGAACTCCGCTCTGTCCCCGATCTTCAAGACCTGACTATCTCGAGTCTGCCAGTCCCGCCCCCAGGCTACGCCAATGCATTCCTTGAGGGCGGTCGGGTAATACTGGCTCGACAAGCAACGCCCGGCGAATCCGCAGGTCTGCCTACTCCACGGAAAGGTCGATGGGTCTACGTGGTTCCGAAAGTATTCCCGATAATGACAACGGATGCGGCCATCCTGGGAATGTGGATCAACGGACCACCGGTTGCCGCTCCTGCTCCAATCATTCCACATGGCCGTCTCCTTCCGCCCCCCGGCTGGGCGTATGCCCGGACTTTGGACGAGCCGCTGGTGTTGGCCCGATTGGCAACCATGGAAGAGGTGGTGGGCAGAATCCATCCGCCTCGTGGTTGGACATATCTGGTCATGTACCTGGGCGCGCGCTCGATTGTCGACCTGGGAAAGTGGCTGAATGGAATGCCAGCACTGTTGTAGTTGTGTGGAGCATCACTGAGAGAGCAGTCTTCGACGTGTGGCTTTTATCATATTTCGGTCTTAGGGCTCATCTTTGCAACCACCTTTAGCTATCCAGATTCCTCTCATACTCTCTCTCCTCTAGCATTTCAATTCGAAACAGACCTGGTTCTTCCAACCCTCCAAGCCATTCCTCTTGTCTGGATAAGAAACACAGTGAGGATACCACACAATCCACTCCAGAGTCCTAATACAGTGAAGTACCACCCTCCTCCAGCAGCATCGATCAAAGGCTGCAGAATTGCCACAGCTGCTGCTGCCATCGCACAACGTACAATACTCGCCGCTGCCGCCGCACTGCTAGGGCTCTCAGGAAAGACATCGACAACCAGCGCATTGTACGTAGTGTAGAAACTCGTGCCCCAGAACCCTGCCACAAACTGCAACACCAGCGCCACCGAACAATGGGCCCGTCGGTCTACCGCCCATCCATATCCGACAAGCGTCGCGGTCGACAAAGCTAGCAAGATGTAGCTCCCCCTAGAGCGGGCAAGCTCAATCGGGAAGCGTCCCATGTCGTCGCCGCGCGCGGAATCGATGGTCCAACCGTTTTGGCGAGCAACGGCGCGGTAGTTGCGGTCCATCAGCTTGCCGTTCACGTAGCCGCCGACAATGATGCCGACCCCACGTGGCAGGTATGCGAGGCCGAGTTGTAGATCATTGAAGTGGTAGAGATTTTGGAAAATGGAGGGGATGGCGGCGACGAGCACGTAGTCGACGGCGTAAAAGGACCCGTGCATCCAGAGTGCCAGAAGCGTGGAGCGATGGCAAAGTATGCGCAGCGGAGCAAGTGGTGTCGTGGCGAGGATGCGAGAGACGACGCTGTTGCGGGGAGAGCTGGGGGTGGACGGGCGTGAGGGGGAGGGCGAGGGTTCTTCGACCCCTGAGTGCCCCCCTGGTCCCTTCTCTTCGTTTTCCTTCCTCGTCTTCCGTTCCTGCCAACGCCATCTCCCCGCACTCCACCAACTCTCCTCCCAGAAGCTGCGTCTCCTGCCCGTCTTCTCCCCATTCCCAACCACGGCCCTCGCCGTCTCGGGCAAGAACGCGCCCACTCCCCCCAGCAATACCGCGCCCACCACGACCAACGCCCAAAACACCCACTCAAACCCCCCACTGGCATACGCAATCGCGCCGCCAACGACGGGCCCCACACACGCCCCCAGATTCAGCGCCACGCTCACCGGCCCCAGCATGGCGCCGCGCTCGCTCGGCACGCACACATCGGCCACGACGCCGTAGCTCACCGCATACGCGGCGCTGGCGCCCAGGCTCTGCACCGCGCGCAGCACCAGCAGCGCGGCGTAGCTGCCGCCCGCGGCGACCTGCGCGTTGGCGGCCAGCCCGACATTGGCGAGCAGGTAGAGCAGCAGTGTGAGCAGGTAGATGGGCCGCCGGCCGAGCGTGTCGCTCAGCGGCCCGAAGAGCGCGGGGGAGAGTGCTTGGAAGATGATGTAGATGGTCAGCGTTTGGTTGATGGCTTGGCTGGTGGTGTGGAAGTGCTGCTGGAGGAGGGGCAGGAGTGGGAAGTAGATTGTCGCTGTTAGCGGCGATGTGGTTGTGGCGAGCCCGATGAGGAGGCGGAGATGGCGTTTTTGCCGCGTGGTCAGCGTTGTGTATGGGGGTTCAGGGGACGGGGGAGTTGGAGATGGCGATGGCGATGGCGATGGCGAGGGCGCAGAGGTGTGGGATTGTGGTTGCTCCTTCTCTTGTTCTTCATCTTTGATAGAGACGGTTTTGGTCTCCTCCATGGTGGGTAAGGGGTTCGTTGATTCGTTCAATGTCGCGTGTTGACCTCTGGCAGTGATTTCAGAATTACTCCCCCGACCGACCGCGCCATCTTATATCTCGTCTGCCACTGGGCTGCCAAACGCTCCCCAGACGCGCCGCAAGCATATTGGTATGTATGCATATCTGTGGGTCTCTCCTCGACGCGCCGCGTGAGTAAAGTGGTGATTGGTCGCTACGCGCGGCGCAGTTGGTTGAGCGTTTATGTTGTTTGCGGGGTTGTTGTCGATCACATTCATCACCGGTGGTGGAGGGGCGGCGTCGAAAGCGTTTTGAGTTGACCGGCGTCTGGAGGTGTGTTGGTGAGGCGTATTCTGGAGGTGAGCTACGAGGCGAAGCTGATGGCTTGCTGCTGATGGTTGTGTGGACTGAGAAAGAGCTCTGAAGAAACAGGGGGAAAAAGCTGTCGCCACCATTGATCTGATCAGTCCTGTCCAGCTCTTTCGACACCTCTTCGTGGAAGGAATCACAAAGCACGCAAATGATACAAAAATCAAGGCTGATTGAGGAGTCAAGTGCTAAACGCGGAAGTTAATGAGACAATGACGAAAGGATATTTGCCTAGTTGGGTCAGAATTTTAAGAAAACAAACAAAATAGGGGCACTTACTGGATCCACACTATTACCTAAACTATAAACTCAATCCACACTCCCAAACTGTATCCATACCTCTATTAATAGTAGGTGGACTGAATCCACACTATTCAAACCCTATCTACACCTTTTTACTAATTAGTTATCAGATGGCCCTTGTAAAGTCTGTGCCTGAAGAGTTTTCTTACTTATTACTTTGCTATGATACCTCCCTTGGTGTTGTTTCCACCCTTACCTACAACCTTTCCACTCTCACCTGTAAACCTTATGACTTGGGTACCCCTTAATATTAATACTACTACGCTACTATATCTAATTGTCTTGAATAACTAATCGTGTTAGCTAGCCAATAATAATAATAATACCTTAAGATAGGTACTAAAAAAAAGCGTGGATTGGATGTAGATATCGCTGCGAATAATAGAGGGTGGATTTAAAAAGATGTGGATTGAGTGTTTTTTGGCAGAATGTAATATACCTACCTCCTCTACTATATTAGGCAATCACGGTGTTTTCAGCGGAGATGTGGATTGTGGATTGGGTTAATTGAGTGTGGATTGAGGAGCGATATATGTGGATTGAGTAACCGCAGGTGGATTCGGTTTTTGGGAGTGTGGAAGTGTGTGGATTGAGTAAATAACCGCACAAAGTAAGACAGTGCTTCTTCTTTCGCTCAGTCAAGTCAGCCATAGCTCAGCAACTGAGAATTCTCCATGGATTTTTCCCGATGGGCATTTTGACTCCACAGTGATGGGTTATCCGAGAAACAAGAAGTTCGTGAGTGTTCCTGCTGAGCTCGCCACTTGGAAGATAAGCAATCTTATGCAAGCTGACGTGTGCTGCATCAACACACCACAGCCTCAGCCTGGTCTTCAGTTTTCAGCCTTGCGCTCGGCCTTTCTGCTTGTCTCTCGCCACACGACGTTCTTCGTCAATTTGACGTATTCTTTCTTCGATGCGTTGTCTTTCTTCGATGTGTCTTTCTTCTTCGATGCGTGCTTCTTCTCGTCCTCGAAACACGCCATATTCCCGATTCAGGTAGTCCAAGCGTATTCTCTCCGCTACGCCATGGTGTGACTGTTTTGCAAACTTCTTGGCCAACCGGCCAAGCCTTCCACACAAAATCAAGACTTGATTCTGTTCATTGTCTTCAGCATCTCTCTGATCACTTAGATCAAAACAAGAGCTTTGTGACGTCCCAGATGTGATCTGCACAGAATTAGTTTTGTTCAAATGAGCTTGCAATTAGATTGATACCGAATCATTCTCTTCAATTTTTTTGGCCTCTGTTGCTCTTTGCACTTTTGTGACTCTCGTGTGAATAAGTTTCCCAGTCTCGTCGCACAAATCATAGGAAAGACCATGAAGATGAGCTGCGCAACAATGTACTGTTGCGATGAGAATTCTGAGTTTTGCTCGTCCCAAGCATGGACCGCATCACCTGGTTCGAAGTAAATCTGTATTAAGGTCAACTCCTTCAGTCGTTCTCAATTGAAACATGAAGCTTACTGCGCTGGGATCCCTTTTTTTGAGGGCACGGAGATAGAGAATGACGCTATTGGGTCTTTCGTCAATGTACATGATTACGTATGCGGGTTTGTGTAGCGATCTTGGGCAGAAGCGTGGACGTTTGAGTAGTGTGGATCGGTTGCTGGGGAAGAAGGGACATGCTTGTCGCCTTTAAAGCTCTCCTTGAGGGTCCTGTAAGCTTAACCTCAGCACAGTGTCACATGCATAGCCAATAGAACTCGTACAACGTGCTACAACAAGGCACACCTTCTCAAGCTCAGCCTTGCTGCGCCTCCGCGATGAATCTTCCTAGCCTCCAGCTGTATACCAAAGCAGTCCAGGAGACGAGGTAGCAATGGCGCAAGATGGTAAGATACTGCTTTCACCAGCAACAGGTCACTAAATGTATACAGTGGAAAGTACGGCGCTTGGTACAGGCTTGTCAAACAGGACTGACAGACCTTTCCAAGACACTCGGCTGAGTATGGTATCTCTTTGATAGGTCACACTCAAGATTGTGCGCTGAATCAAAATTTGTTGTAGCTGACCAGTCGGGGTATACTGGATACGCCAATGTCATCGCTGTACCAGACTACATGAATTTCCGCCGATTCAAAGTGCTGCGAGTGCGCATGCTACTACGACAACAGTTCAAGATTGAGCGCATGGAAAAGCAACTGAGCGAGCTGGATCAAGTAGACCGGGAGAATAATGCCCTTTGGCTGAACAGTCAGAAAATGGATGGTAACCAGGAGAGGGAACGACTTTTTGAAGAGCTCAATACCGCAATGGCCTCATACGGTATGTGGATGAGTGAAAAAAAGAAAAAGAAGAAAAAAAGGACTGACTAGGCTGACACTAAAGCAGATGACCTGTTGAAACGGAGTCATTATATTGTGACAGCCCCTGAACCAAGCAGTCAGCGTGTTGCAGATCTCCAACAAGCCATCAAAAGTTACATTGTGAAAGATGAACGTGGCTACTTGGACGAAGACCTTTTGAATATTGCCGGCGCTCAAGATCCCAGACTTGGAAAACTCCTACTTGTATCCGAGTACTTGGTCTATCTGGCTGCAATGCTATGGGACCAAACGCGAAAGGTACACAAATCCGCTTCTCACAAACGAACTGTCTCGGCTCAATCATTCAACAGGTCCTCGGTCTATTCAAGGCCACGGATAGGTTCTATGTGACCCCGGCTCTCTTTCGAAAAGTAGCTCGCACGATCTCTGCGGTTTTATCTGCAGTGATTCTGATGCTGCCAATCATCATTCTTAACGTTGTTAAAACATCGACCTTGAGGCTGGTCGTGGTATTTCTGTCTGCGATATCCTTCATATCGGCCTTGACGATTCTCACGGCGGCAGGCACGATGGAGGTTTTCGTCGCTGGTGCCACTTATTCAGCCGTTCTGGTCGTGTTTGTCTCGCAAAACGGAATGGCGGGAAGCGGTATCTAGTTATACAAATGATGATGCAGTTTATGTTCCTGGGCTCTTCTCATATCCGTGGACACACCTTCGCCCCAGTCGCCAATAGAGGAGCAGGTGCGCCTCCAGCAAGCGAATCGGGAACGGACTGTTAGGTAGGCTGGCAAGCAGATTTCTGGCTGATTTCAGGTATCCTGGTCGAGGCGAAGATGGAGATGCAGTTGAGTTGTAAAAGTAGGAGCGGTGGAAGTGCAGCCTGCCTGATCGGGTAAGTTTCAAGACTTCAAGGGTGCAAACTAACCAAAAGAGGAAGGGGGCTTCGTCAATCGAACCTTGCAGTGGAATGGTCTTGAGCGCATTGCACAAGGGACCATTATTGAAAGTTGCGAAAAGAGATGAATGAATCATCCACACTCATCTGCAGTCACCTGATGACGTCATTCCAGCTGGGTTACTTAGCCCCCACGCCTTCTCATCGCAGACATCGCCCAGCATAAAAGTATCTTTCACTTTCCCACCGCATCATCCCAAACACCCAATTGCAGCTCCACAAACATCAGCCAGCTCCAACATGGCCCAAAAAGAAGTCACCGAGACTGTCGCGACGGAAGAAACACCCGTCACCGTCAAAACCACACATACGATCCAATGCGCCAATCCTCAATCCTTAGAGGCACTACCATCACCGTTCATCCTCGGCCCGCTGGACTCCCTCGTCTTCTTCGCCATCCCAGTCAACATCGTCTGGGTCTACGAATCTTCAACTGCGCACGAGCTGGTCCCAATCACACGGCTACAAAGAGCCATCAGTCTTCTCCTGGATTACTACCCCCACTTGACAGGCCGCCTGCACATCAACTCTGACAATGGAATCCGCTCCATCACACGCCTGGGCAGCGGCATGTCTCTTTTCGAGGCAACCTGCAATGTTCCGCTGTCCTCATTCCGCAACGCCTCAACCGGCCAGCTGCATATGCCCGACTTGCCCGCCGCCGGTAACGCGCTGCTCCCACCCTGGGAACTGTCCCTCGAAGGCGTACAGCGAGAACCCGTCTTTACGGTGAAGCACACCCGCTTCGCCTGCGGCTCTGTGTCCATCGGCATGCGCATCCCTCATACCCTCTGCGCCGCCGAGGGCTTTTTCCACCTGTATCAAGACCTCGCCGAGCTATACCGGGGCCTTTCCACCATCCCCGGCGGCAGCACACCGATCCTCAAGCAGCCTCCGCACATCCAATCTTTGCTCGCCGAAGCAATGCTGTCCATGACCCCCGAAGAGCGCTCCGCAGCCCTCTCTTTCCAGCCACCCGGTTACAGCATCGCTCCCGTCGACGCACCTATCTCAACCCCTGGCTCTTCCGTTACAAACGCGCCGCCTCCCATGCCCGTCTCCGGCCGCGAGCTGCGCTTCAGCGCCGATGAGCTCGCCGCTCTCAAGGCGCATGCCCAGCCCCCTGAAGGCAGCGGCAGTAGAAGTGTATCGACGTTTTCGGCGCTCTGCGCGCATCTGTGGCAGCGACAGCACGTCGCCAGACTAACCCTCGCGAAGGAACAGAAGCGGCCAACCCCTGAAATCACAACATCATTTCTCACCAGCGTGAACTATTCAACCAAGCTCGCTGAGTGCCCACCGAAGTACTTCCCCAACGCCCTGATGACGCCCTTCGTCGAATTGGATTGCCCCGTCGAGGACTTCGCCGCCTGGCCGCTTTGGCGTGTCGCGCAAGCTGTTCACTCCGTAACACACTCCATCTCACCCTCCGTAGCACTCAGCACAGCGCGCTGGATCGCCGCACAGCCCGACAAATACGCCATCCACCAAGGGTTCCCCGCACGCTACGGCGCCGTCATGGCGAGCGCCTGGAACCGCTTTCCGATGTACAGCGGAGCAGAGTTGGTGGACGAGGGGGGCGCTCCAGTGTCTCCAGTGTTGGCGAGCCAGCCATTCACGCCGATCACGCTGATGGACGGACTGATGTATTTCCTGCCGACAAGAGAGGCGAATGGTGATGTCGAGGTGGCATTAGCGTTGAGTCAGCCGCTGTGGGACGTGCTGGAGAGAGATGAGGAGTTTAGCAGGTGTGGACCGAGGGAGAGTGAATAAGGCAGGATTGCGAGATTCCGTTGGACCTGGTACCAGAATCAAGGTCCTAGATGGACATAGGCAGCCCATCTACAAGGATCACTTTGGTAGATCGGTTCACCACCAATATCTCGGTTCCGTTTGAACCCTTCTAGCTTCTCATCAACAGGATTGGCTTGTTTCCCCCGCTTGTCAGTTCCATCACCAGTCTCACCTCTGCCAATCCAGTCTTCTTCATATGACATGCGCCGCAGAAGCTTCGCAGCGTTATGCACGCCCAACGCCACGGCTTCATCGGTCCACCCTTTTTGTATGATAGTCGTGTAGACTTCTCTCGCTGCCTCGGCTGAGTACTCGTCATCTATGGGCCAAAGCGACCCAACGACGTGCGGAAAGCCTGCCAATTGGCATGCACTCACGAGGTGGATCGCCTCGTCTTGCAAATCTTCAATCTTGCTCTCTCCAGTTGAACAAGCAGACAGGTAAGCGAGCCAGGGCGATTTCTCGGACAGCTTCAAAGAAGTAAGGTCCTCGACGGTCAGCGCGTTTTCTACCCAGTCATCAAGCAACAAACAGCTTCTTGCGGGATTCTCGAAGTGTGAGATGCCATGGCCTGCAAAATGGAACACTGCGCTGGATTCAATCGAACGCAGGACATCTGCTTTTTGCGGTTTCTTGAGTCTGGTTGTAGACATCGAGGGACGTAAGAGATCGTCTACGAGTTGCGTCTCTTTCTCCACAGACTTTAGATCGCCGGGATTCCGATATCCACTCGAGGGTGTCTCGGGCATTGAAACCAACAAAGCGCTCTTTGAAACTTTCTTTGTGGAGTTTCGACGAGCATAAAGTAGTGTCTTGATGGATGTGCTGTATGACGAGACCACCTGATCAAGTACATTATCCGACGAATTTGCGCCGTGACGTCCAGCTGCATGCAGTGGAAATCGGCTCAGAGACCCAGTCAAGATCCACCACATGCGAGGTAGCTTCTCCTGCGAAATTGGTTGCAAAAAGCCAAGTTTGTTTAGGATGGGGTGCGCGACGTTTATCCACAAGCTCTCCAATACAGATGCCGAAACTCGAACCTCGCCATCGAAGTCGGAGTGACAAAGATTAGGGAGAGGAACAGAACGAATCGCATCGGTACTGATTAGAAACGCGTCGCATCGATCCCCATTGGCATTGACGACGACAATCGGTCCCGCAGACGCAGCACCTTTTATCCTCGCAGCGTCGAGCGGGAGGAAAAAGTCCTCGAATCCACGACAGCTGCGAATTTGTCCTTGGCTAACTTCAGCCGACTTTCCAATTCGTACCTCCGCGTAATCTCGTGCGTTTCCGAATCCAGCTCGTCACGGAGAGCCTCAAACTCGGACGCCAGCTCAGGATGGTCCCGTCGAAGGTCGGTAAAATCGGAACGGGTCTCTAGTAGGAGGCTGGCAATTACGCCCCTGCCCAGCTCTAGAAGCTCCAAAGCATGTTCAACACTCTTTCCTGCCTTCAGGGCGGCAGCGGCGGAAAAGCTGGCCAGGCCCGCCCAGTCCAGGAGCATCTGCTGCTTGTCCGTATACTTCAGAAAGTGCGGACTCACCGCGGGAAGTAGCGACACGGCACCGTCTAGAAACGTGCTTGCTTCAGCCCATCTCTCCTCTGATGTGAGCATCTTAGCAGCTTCATGGGCTACGCGGATGCGGACCGATGGTGGGGCGTTGCGACAGTTCCATCCTGTCTTACAGCATTCAAGCATGCGATTCAAGTCTTCCTGTAAGCCAGTGCGCTTGAATTGTACGCCGAGCATGTTTCCGAGATTTAAGAGGAGCATGGCGCAGAGGGGGGATTCTTGAGGTGTCAAGTCCACTGCAACGCCCAAAACTTTACCAGCCCAGTCGAGATCATCCACGAAGTCTTTGCACTTGAACTTCTTTGCAAGGGACGACTTAATTTCCGGGTCCAAGTCGCCCATGGTACTTTTCTCCAATGAATCCTTCCATTCAAATCTCCTCGCAAGGAATATTCCGAGGTTACCTAACATCTCGACGTAGTGGGGGTGGGTTTGAACTGCCCCTAAAACTGCTCCACTTGCGAAGCTGACAGCGGAATCGATGTCTCGTGTGGAACCAGTTCGCTCAAACCGGCAGAATAGGAGGCTCCCAAGGTTAGAGGAAATCTGAGGGGCGGTCGGGTGGTCGACTGGCAGACGCCTTATGGCAAATTCTGCAACCTTGATGCCCGTACTGAGATGATCTAATGACCCAGTGCGATGATAAAGGACTCTTAACAGGTCCGAGAAGTTCCCGAGCAGCTCTTCAAAGTTTTGGCCATCCAACTGAGACATCTTCACAGCCTCTATCGTCTTATTGACACCAGTGGTGAGGTCCTCTGTTGCGCCTGTAAGACCGAATCGGGTGCATAGATAGCCTCCCAAATTGTTTAGCAGGCTAACACGTCGATTGTCATCCTTGGGTATGGTGGGGAGGATCATCTCTGTGAGGGCGATGGCTTTCTTAAGATCATCTATGGAGCCGCTGCACCGTGCGCGAGAGTCGAGCTCTATCCCAAGACTGTTAATCCACCAAACATAATCATGGCTATCTTGTGGCACGATGTCAAGTGCGACATTGGCTATTTCAATAGCCTCATTGAGGCTGCCCTGGGACTTTGCGATGTTGAACAATCGAGTGAGCGCGGTTTTAACTCTGTCGTAGAAATTTTCTGTGTCCGGGTGATTCTGAATAGCAGCGTCAATTGTTTGCCGTCTGAGATGGGCAGTCTCGCTTGACTCGAGAAACCTCCAAGATTTGGCTTGTCGGTTCATGGGAATTGGTCGAATGTGCCCCTGTTCGTTCCCAGTCTGACCTGAAGGAAGGGGGCTTTCCGAATGCACCTCGACCTCCATCTTCCACACTGAGCCTTCACTTCGAACCGATGGAATCACTCCGAATTCCAAAGTCTTGTCCGTGGGGAAGTTTTGGAGGAACGTCCGCAGCATTCCGTTCTGCTTGTCGTCTTCATTTGGCTCTCCGAAACTCCACTCTTGCGTGTGGCATCTTATGCGCGCCGAAGGAAGGAGGTTCATTGCCGGTGGTGGACCGCATTGTATTCCTGCTGACGATATGAGACTTGCGATGAACACTGGCGGGCTGTCGGGAGGGATATCGATCGCTCCCCCCTGGAGATAGAACCGAAATGAGATGTCCAAGCCAGTGTGAGAATCATTCGACTCGACGTTGTCGTGACGCCATCCTGTGTGTTTCAGTCAACGGTCCGTTCTAATGTCCGGAATGAATAAGAATGCTGACCTTGGTCGGTCACCCACGTTTTTACGACTAAGCGTTGGAGAGACCCAAGTTCCATTTTGAAGGTCATGTACGGCAATTGTAGAGTTTGGGCATAAAATGTCGCAGGCAATGTTCTGGAAAATACCGTTGGGTGTGCGGGTTCCATTTTGCTATTGAAATTGTTGAAGATGGAGCTTCGATGTCTCTTGTGATGACCTGAATTGCCGAGGATTGCAGGTCTACTTTATAAGAAGTTCACTGATCGGAATTCGTGCGTCTTGGTGTCCTGTTAGACAGTGGGAGAGCGGACAAAGCTGGCCGATGATGGGACAGAGTCTCGGTCGAGAGAAGCTCGGGAAAACCGAAGACCTCGCGCTCCACAGGTGTCACAGTTGTGCAGATTTTAGTGGGGACTGTCGGGCGCTTAAGCAGACTTCCAATAATATACGGAATAATGGGAGAATAACAGACCAGATGACGTGGCAGTACATTTTCGCAGGCTCACGAGAAAATTCTGGTTTGTCCAACATCCTCTAGATGTCGGCATCATCTTCACAAACCTCCCAAAACAATTTCAAAATGTCTCCAAAAAAGCGCGCTTTGTTGATAGCCAGCCCTTTTCAGGGCCTTCCCGGCCCTTTGAACGATGTCAGGACTATGAAAGATGTTCTCTGCGAACAGGGATTTGAAATCTCCACTTGCAGCGGTGAAAGCGCTACCCGCGAAGGCATCCTGGAAGCCTGGCGTCGACTCATAAAGGATGTGTCCTCCCGAGACGATGCTGTGGTCATCTACTATTCCGGTCATGGCGGAATTGTTGAGGACTTGAACGGGCAACCGGACAATGCTGAAGACGCCTCCAGGAAGCAACAGCCGTGGCGATACCAGTTCCTAGTGCCTGTCGACTTTCGCGTCAACAACCAATGGGGCGGATCTGGGGAAGAGGATGCAGATCCTGACGCCTGCTTCACGGGTATCCTGGATGTAGAACTGGAAAATCTGCTGCGCGCAACGTCCGACCGCACACGAAACGTCACCACAATCTTCGACTGTTGTCATTCCGGTCGCATGGCTCGCTACCCTTCACAGAGCGACGCCGTTCCACGCAATCTTCCCAAAGTGCAGTATGCTACAATATCGAATCACATCGCCCGCCTACGCGCTGCGGAACAATGGCCGACAGGCACACGGCTAAATGTTGAAGGCAACAAATACGCCGTGCGTATCGCAGCTGCCGCTAGCACGGAAACAGCGTGGGAGCATGGCAAGAGCGGCCAGTGGGCGGGGGTGTTTACAGAGGCACTCGCCAAGGTATTGCGGGATGCAGGGAAAAATGGTAACCGCAGTAGTTGGCGAACGACGCTGCTTCGGGTGCGGGAAGAGGTCAACATCGACTTCCCCCTCCAGAATCCAAACGTGGAAGGACTCGATACGCGGCTATTATTCTCGCTCAAAGAAGTAGAGAGGAATGCGCTTGTACTGAAACCCGATGAAGAGGAAGGGATTCTCCAAGCGGGCAGGGTGTCGGGCGTTCGCGAAGGAAATGTGTACGCCCTTATGCCGTTGGGAGCTGAGCAGCCAAGCGACGAGGAACAAATCGGTACAGCAACAGTGACGGATGTCGTTGGTCTGAAGGCGATCACAGAGCTGTCACTATTCGCTGGAAAGGGCCCCATTCCATCATTAGGTGTCGCGGCATTTTTGGTGCGTGAGGCACTGTACAAATGGCCGGTTGCCCATCCAGAAGGGCTCGATTCACTCGTAGATGCCGTCGACGGATCCAAGTATCTTCGTCGCCAGGACGGCTCCCAAGACAGCACCCCCCTGATGGAGTTCAGAAAAGATGGTCAGAACCTCGCACTGGTGAATAACCAAGGAGTACTGCTTGCATCGCGGTCGATCTCGGAAACTGACTCCTGTCCGGAGTCAAATGCAAGCAAAGATCTCGTCGAACGGGCCGAGCAACTTGCCAGAGCGCAGCACCTGTTGACGTTGACATGTGAGGACCCAGAGGAAAAGCTGGAGCATCGCATTGATGTTATGCTCGGCACGGTTCGGGCCCGCAAGCCCGAAAGGCTCATTGATCAGGACGGCAGCGGCCTTGTAGCGCATGGCGAGAGAGTCTACATCTCGCTCCAGAACAACGGCACCAACCGGGTGTACGTTTCTGTTTTCAACATCAATGTGGCTGGCAAAGTCTCGCTCATCTCTAGAGGGCGCAGCACAGGCATCGATCTTCCACCCAACAAGTGCGACGTGATTGGAGCTGACCCATCCTTTCCCACACGCTTGAGGGGCGTTCCCATCACTTGGCCCGATAGCATACCCATGACGGAGCCTGTGAATGAGCACATAGTACTCATCATGACGGATTCGCCTGTCGATCTCAAATATCTGGAGAGCAAACCGGCGGCTGACTTTAGAGGAGACATTGGTCCCTCCTCTCTCGAGCGGCTGACCTTCTGTCTGGCAACGGGTACGCGGCGGGACATGGCTAGCGAAAATCGCGGGGGACGTATCTGCTACGACACGCTGCACATCCCCTTCTTGTTGACTCCTTTTGCTGTCAGGGGCGAGTATGCCTCCTGGAATCAAGGAGTGTCGCATGCGCTGCGGGCTGAGGATATTCCTCTTCCGGAAGAGGTGGTGGATCAGGGGCAAGACCTCCCTCTACAGTCACCAAGTCTTGTATCGGAATCGCGGGTAAGTGGCCGCTCAGTGAAATGCCGCAGGCCTAGGATTGAGAAATGACCCTCCACAGGGAACCATCGGCGCCATCATCCGCACGGCCAAAGGCATTCCCCCATATGTGTGGGTTGTCAATGAGCACGATGAAGACATTCTCGTCGTTGTATCCAAATACCGCCCCAACCGAATGCTCTCCGGCGGCGGTGTGAATGCCTCGACCACGGGCGCCGGCATAGACCTTAACTCGACCGTAGGTGACCTAGCCGAGTAGATTCGCTCCTTTTCCACGTCTACGAAGGATACATAGAAAGCTGACAAAACCATTTCTCCAACCCAGACATTCGAGAGTCCCGTATGCAAGAAGCTCCTGGCCGCCCGGGCTCAAGGCAAGGCTGACTCCATCGGCACGTTCCCGCTGTGGACCCGGAAAGAAGGCTTTGGCGTCATCTCCATCTACAAAGGGGACCAGCAGGAGCTATGCGTTGAGAACGACCAAATTTCGCTTGGCGCCACGGCCTTCTTTTCAAACCAGCCGGACTTGAGGATCGTAGACTACCGGGGCAACGAAATTTCGTAAAGGGAGTGGCTCTAGTATGGTGACCAGCTTTGGGCGAGACAGGGCACGGCAGGTAATGAGAGGCATTTTGTGGAGAGCCAGACGAAAACGATTGAGCGACTACTGCGGAACGAGGAGTTGAAAATGGAACTGAACGCGTGCGTCCCTCGGAATCTTGGCAATTAAGTAGGTACAATACATACCATACCGAAGAGGCGAGTTCTCCTCTCTCCACCTTCCGTTACCTCGCCCTTCCGGCCAACGGCGAGCCCTCCAAGCCATCCACATCGGCGTCCGCATCCTCAAACTCACTCAAATCCCCACCCGTAGGCGCCAAAACCGGACTCGCCTTGATCTTGGGGCGACTCTTGAATACACTGCTCTCCTCGACACCATCACCAAAAAGCTCGCTACTTGGCGTCGTCTGGCCGCCCTCGCCGCTGGACGTAGCAGCCCATTCCTGGAACATGGGCGACACGCGCCTTTTCGCTTCCTTCTCGTCCTCCCACGGATTGACGGGGAGCAAGGAGCCAGCGCGCGAGCGGCGCCGCGAGGCGTTTGCTTCGATCGAGACGCTTTTGCGGTGAGCTGCAGCGCTGTTCTTGCGCGAGAGCTGCGGGGAGGGCGAAAATGCGGAGGCCATGGCGGCCATTGTTTGGCGGGTGCGCAGTATGAGGGGGTCTTCGTCGTCGGCCTCGGCAGTGGTGGGAGCTGGATTGGAGGTGGACGGTTTGGTCCGCGTGGAGAGTTTGCGTTTGGCGGGCGACGGGCTGTACGATTCCATGGTGAGGCGGGTGCGTTCGGAAAGAGAGGGTTGCGCCTCGAAGTTTTGTTGGTATTGTTTGAGAGGCGAAGGCGAAGCTGCTGCCATTTGCCCGAGGATTTGCTCGGCCTGCGCATCGCGCGGGTCCATGGGTGAGAATGTGGTGGGAGATGATGGTTGGAGAGCGCGTGATGGGGATGCGGACAGCGGCGGTGAGTCCTGCTGTCGAATATACTTTTTATAAAAGTCATCATCTCCTGACAACTCCTCAGTCTCCAGTACCTTCGACTGTGACTTGGGCTTTCCAAGAGGAGCAGCCCAATCCGGTGACTCTGCCCTCTCAAATCTCGGAGGTTCTTCGTCCGACTCTGGGAGCTGTGGTTCCGGCTGTCTAATCGACCTCGTCGACTTGGACTGTGCCGGCTGTTGTCTAGCATTGACCGGCAATCGTGGAGGAGCGCGACGGATCGGTTTAGGCTTGGATAACTGCGCAAGCTGATCGCGCAGGTCCCCCAGAATGGAGCCATATGCGCCAGAAATCTCAGACGGAAGCGCGACAAAGGCATCATCTTCCTCACTTGGCGCAGACACCGGCCTGCCAATCTGGAGGCCCTGGTGGGCGTTGAAAGCAAACGCAGGGCCAGACTCTTTTGGCCGACTCTTTTTTGGAGTCGTCGGCGACTCTCTTCCTCTTGTTCTCAGCACCTGGGCATGAAGCGACTTCCACCGCAACAAGCGCTCCTCTTGCGAATTCACTCTCGTCTCAAGATCCTGCAACAAGCTCTTTTGCCTACCGACCGGCTCATCAATCTCCTTGCCCTGCTGCACCTTGAACCAAATATCCTCAAATGGAACCTGGAAGATGGGATCATCGGCCTCGAGCTGGTCTCCGTGCACCATGATGTCCAGCCATTCTGGATTCCCCAGCCAATTCTCCTGCAAAATCTTTTTTGTCTCGGGGGCTGCAAACTCCTTGCCAGCATTTTCCAGAGACTCGAGCGTCTCCCCACATTGCTGGTTGCGATCGAGGGCTTCGTACGCTTTGGCCTGGAGCAAGTCTCCAAACTCTCTGTACCGCCTTTTATGGTCGTCCTTTTCCCTCAGAATTCGCATGAGCTCCTTTTTATGCGCAATTGCAAGCGGCAAGAGGGAAGCCTGCGCGCCCGAAGGCAGCCTCGACGCCGTGGCATAGCGGTATGCTAACGAAGGGTTTGCCAGCGGGCTAGCGCGGGATAGCTCTTTGCGCAGGACGGCGGTGGAAAAGGCGACGAGTATCTCCATGAGCTTTTCGCCCTTGCACTCGTCCAGCATGGTCTTGCGGAGGACTGTCTCGCGGCCAAGCACGCCATCCTTCTTGAGCTCGTTCAAGCAGCGGTACAGGGCGGCGCGCAGGTTGAGCGACTGGAGCGGCTCGAGGGGCGGGAAGAACGGTGACAGCTTCTTCGGAATTTTAGCATCCAGTCATGGCTGCTTGTGGAGAATCAATTACCTCGGCCGCGATGCGCGGATTCCAAATCTCAAATAGGCGGTAGAGCGCCCACTCAACGCAGGAAATGCGCCTACTCGCATTCTGTTGCGCATCCTTGGTCGTAAATGTCTGCACATTGATTTGCGGCCAGTCGTCCAGAAGGTCGAGGTCGAGCAGGCGCAGGTTCGTAACGAGGAGCTCTGGGCCGGAGAGCGGATGGAGGCCGACAATGGTGGGCTGCTTTGGAACGCCTTGAGCTCCTCTGCCAGGATTCTGCGCGGCAGGGCGGGAAGACGGGCGCGCTGGGACGGCTGCAGGCGCCAGGCCGGGTGTCATGATGGAGCGGTGAAAGATCAATTGTTGTTGTCCTGTCGTTGTTGTTGAAAGAGGTACAGCAGCAGCAAGCAAGCGAGGAGCTGCAGCATGACGCTGCCGAGCAGGTGCATCCCTGCACGCGTCCCTGGGCCACTCACGACAAGTTGTTTGCGGCTGACTTCGCGCGTCCGCCCACCATTCTTTAACCACCACTTCACATACATACATAACCCCCCGACACGGCGAGAGCTTCGCGCCGCCAAATCTCCTCACTCTCCTCTCATCACTCCGACTGGACTTGTCATCATGTCGCCGCCCGACGCTCCCCAGACCAACGCTTCGCCGAGTGAGTATCACCTACAGTCTAGGCAATTGATGCCAGCACAGTGGATGACTGCTAACACTGTGTAGAGCCAGATTCCGGTCTCGTGTCGCAGCAAGACGTCGAGGAGGCATGGTCACCCGAAGCCGGTACGTCCACCTAACCACCACCACCTCTCTCACTCACACTTCTACCACAGCAATCGCAAAACTCCCACCCTCGCAACAACCGCCCACGGCCTCTTCCACCTCGCCCCTCCCCTTCTTCCACCTCCTCGAACGCCTCAAGACAACCAAGCGCGAAGGCTGGCGGCGCTTCGGCATCAACCACGGCGAAAGCATTAGTGACCACATGTACCGCATGTCGATCATGACCATGTGCGCGCCGGCTGCTCTGCGCGCCCGCCTCGACATCCCCCGCTGCACCATGATGGCGCTGGTCCACGACATGGCGGAAGCGCTGGTCGGCGACATCACGCCCATCGACCCCATCAGCAAAACGGAAAAGTCGCGCCGCGAGGCCGCCACCATGGACTACCTCTGCACGACCCTCCTCGGCCGCTGCGGCCCCAGCATCGGCAGTGCCGCCCCCGCCGATATCCGCGCCGTGTGGCAGGAGTACGAGGACGACGAGACCCCCGAGGCGCATTTCGTGCACGACGTCGACAAGATGGAGCTACTGCTGCAGATGATGGAGTACGAGAAGAGCGCGCAAGGCAAGCTGGACGTCGGCGAGTTTACGTGGGTTGCGACCAAGATCAGGCTGCCAGAGATGAAGCAGTGGGCGGAAGAGGTGTTTGAGGAGCGCAGACAATTTTGGAACGGTCTGGGGAAGGAGCCGTCGTGGGGCGGTGATTAGGAGACGAAGAAGGCGGGTGATGCGGGCAGAGACTCGAGTGTGAAGCGGGAGAAGCTGTGAGGTGCCTGCTGCTGGCTCTACTTGTGGGATTCCAGGGGCTGGACGGAGCATCACCATCAACATCACCATCACATCCATCATGGTTCGGCGTTCAGGGTTCAGGCGACACACTGGTTGGGACACCATTTATTGCATCATGCTGGTTTCTTAGACCCAGCCAGCGCGGCAGGCGACTCATAGACAGGCCAGGGGACGGGGCAGGCAAGAAGCGGGGAGGCTGGCAGCTAGGCGGCGGTGATATCAGTCAGTCTGTCTGTCTGCTGTCCATTTCGGCCACTAGTTTCCTTATCCAACAAGAGAGAAGGCATAGAACGGGGAATCGGAATTGAGACTTTACCATCACAGACCAGACCGACTTATCTTGTGCGAAACTACCTCCATGTCCTGCCCATGCACGCGTACCTATTCGTCTATCTGCTGCCCCTGAAGACACGACACACAAAACCCAAGCACACCCTACTACATGTACTTGTAGCGGACAGGCAGCCGCGATGCGAGAGCAAGGTAGACTGGTAGAGTCCTATCAGAGAGACTTTTTCAGAGAGACAAGTAGGCAGCTGAGAAGTCCATACAGCATACCTAGGCTCTCCAGGGCAGGTACGACAGACAATCACACTCATGGACGAGCTGCATGCTTGACTCAAAGACCATTATCAACTTCAATTCAAATCATACGTGCATCTAACCAACAACGCTACTCACTTTTTTGCCAAAACCCCCCTTAATAACCGTGTTGCAGAGGGAAAACCGGAAACTTGGAACTCCGGACGCCGAACAAACAAACCCATGTATATCCTCAACCCGCACTGTGTAAAGTCGGGGAGGCAGAACACAACAGCGCAAAACAAGACAAGACAAGACAAGACAGACTCGGCGCTGTCATCTCAAAGCCAAAAACATGCCAAAAAAACACCGACAAACGCAAACAAGAGTAGTGAAACCCAGCTGGCGATTCGCCGACGCCCCCCACTCACACAAAGGAAAGGGGAAGGGGGCCATCGACCGCCATTCTCACCACTAAGCTCAAGCCCAAACGCCCGCTGCTGCAAAAGAAGAGACCACCGCACGTCCGACATCTATGCCGGGTCCAAACAGCGCGACCTTGCCGCTCGCGACCCCGCGGCGCAGGTGCATGCAGGAGAGCGAGGAGATGAGCCCTTTTGCTCTTCCAGTATCGATGTCGAGCTTCCAAGGCGCAGAAGAAGACGAAGACTCCCCGTACGCATACGCGTAGACGCAGAGGAGCGACGCGCAGAGGAGGAGTGAGGAGAGGAGGTCGATCTGGTGGGGCCAGGGGGTGAGGGCAAGGGGGAGGGGCAGCAGCGCTGTTGAGGATGCCGCGAGCAGCAGGATGGAGAGCGCCGTGCTCTTGGAGACTCTTTGGGCCGTCGAAGCCTTCGATGCGCTTTGCGAGGCAGTGCACGAGCGGCGCTGTTGGGAGCCTCCCAGTACAGACGGCACTTCTACAGCAGAGCCAGACGCCCGCGCCGATACAGCACCAGATGCTCTCTCCGTCTCAGCCTCGAAGTCAACCAGGACAAAAGGCCGCGACGCAGCACCGTGGCCGTGGCCGTCTAGCACGCGCGCCGTGAAGCGGGGCGCGTCCCGCGAGGCCGTCGACACAAGTACCTCGCGTTCGCGTCCGCTTGCGTTTGCGTCCGCCACCTGAGCGTCGGAAACGGTGTTGAAGAAGCCGGCGGCGCGGCGGGCGTTGTTGGTGCGGCGAGTTGAGGTCGTCGCAGTGGTTCTCGATTGGGGTGCGTAACACACCAGCCCCGTTGCCGGGGCAGAAGAAGCTATGGAAGAGATCGTGGTATTCACAACCACTGAAGGAGCAGGAGCACAAGTCGAAGTCGAGTTGCCGTTCGAAGTAGCGGGACCGCGGGAAAGGGGGGCAGCAGACGGCGAAGAAACCCCTGCTGCCGGGCCAGACACGGATGCTACCGGCGTGCCTACGCCCTCGCACGTGTGTGTCTGTGCCGGTTGCTGGACGGCGCCCAGTCCTACTTGCTGTTGCGCCTGCGCTGCCTCTGCTCCCGGCGAGCGGAGGAACTTGCGGCGGCCAGCAGAGGAGGAAGAAGCGGCCGAAGTGGCCGATGAAGCGGCCGGCGTGGCCGAGGAAGAAATGGCCGGTGTGGCCGATGAAGGAGACGAGGAGGAGGATGCGGACGCGCCGCTGCTCCTCGAGGCCTGTGGTTGGTTGATGCGGTGGTGCAGTGGCTGGACTACGCCGGCAGTGTTGTTGAGTCTGCCATTGTCGTTGACCACGCCTACGCCTTCGCTGTCGGTGCCGCCGCCGCTGCTGCCGCTGTTCAGCGCAGCACTCGTCGTCGGCACGGCATTCTGGCCATGTAGGAGGTGCTCGTGGCCGGTAAAGTCCATGTTCACTCCCACTCCAGCCAAGTCCAAGTCCCAATTTTGGGGCGACTGGTGCATGTGGGCTGGGGCGATGGACTGCTGCGAGTTTGCGTTGGCGTGCGCCTGCGAGGCGCGGCCAGGGGACGAGAACGCGCTCGCCGAAGCCGACGAGCCGGACCGCAGCGAGTGGTCGTACGTCTGGGTCGTAGTCGGCGTGGGGAGGAACGGGTCGACGTAGGCATAGGGGAAGGCGGTGGCGGTGTTTTGCATGGCGCCCGTCGTTGTCATGGGCGTTGTTGCGGAGAACAGCGGGTCCGGCGAGAAGGCCATGGACAGCTCGTCCTCGTCCGGGAGCAGCAGGAAGTCGTCGAAGCCTTCAGCTGTCCCCGAGTGGGCTGCGGCTGCGGGCCCGAAATCGCAGAAGTCGAGCGGACTCTCCATGATGGAAGAGCCCATCAGGCTGCCGTCTCCCCACACGGAGGCGCCGTCGAGCTGAAAGGACGACTCGGACGGCGTGGCATGATACGGATGCGACTGGGACTGAGATTGGGACTGGGGCGGCGGTTGTTGTTGTGCTTGCGAGCGCTTCTTGACTTTCGCCGACGAGACGCCCACGGCCGTCGTCGTCTCGGGAGCATTCGTGTTATGGCAGCACTTCCTCTTGCGGGCGCGGCAGTCCTGACACGCCTTCATCTGCCGGCGGCGACGGTACTCCTCCTTCTCCTTGGTCGTCATCGACCGGCGGTGATGGATCTTTGGCGGTGCGTCACCTGACGCCGTCCAGACGGTCGTCATCTGCTTGAGCGAGAGCGTCTCGGGGCTGGATCCGGCACTGCTGCTCGAGGGCCCCGCCGCCGAGGACGACGAGGGGGACGACTCATCGCCAGAGTACGACGAGGCTGGTTTCCGGCTGTTGGTGCGGGCGACGGACGGCGTGGGGTCGGCGGGAGATTCCCACGAGTCCTGGGAGAAGTCGGCCGGCGTGGCAGCAGTAGCCGGTACTGCGGCGGCGCTGGAAGCAGTGCCACTGACAAACGCCGTAATCTCTTGCTCGATGGCCTGGCGCTCACTCATCAAAAAGTCGAGCACGGCCTGCTTCTTGCGCTCCGTGTGCGTCTTGAGGGCGGGGTAAGCCTCGCGCAGGGCGTCAAACAGCTCGTCCGACTCGAGCGCCGGCTCGAAGACGAGTTTGGCAAACGGGTCATGCGAGGCCGCGGCGGAGGCACTCGGCGCACGCGAGATGCGGAAGGCGGCCATCTTTTGGTGCGATTGCAAATGCGGACAAGGAGTGATCAGGAGGGCGGGTTGGGAGTCCACGGCGTACGTGCAATGGGAGGTGTCAAAGAAGAAACAATCAGATGGTAGCGGAATCGATTGGGATCAACTGGGAATGGGATTGTTGAGTTGGGTGGTCAATCCAGCAGCCTTCAGGCCGACGTCGTAGAAACCGATTGAACCACGAGGGCAGCAGCGAGGTGAAGCCGGTGGTTAGAGCCTAGCCTTGAAGTCAAAGGCGATAGAGGCCAAAGGGGAGAGGGGAGAAGAGGACGAGAGAAAGCGCAAAAGGCTGCCTGGGGCGGATGTCTGTCAACTATAACGCCTCTCTGTCCGTCTGGTCGTCAAGGCGGGCATAAGCCTTGATGCATGAAGTTGGACACCGAATTGTGAGTCAGCGCAGACGGTGTCTACAAAGGGCTAGCACTACTACAGGGATCCGAACTCTGATCTACGACACGAGAACGCCGTTCTCTACTCTCCATCTCGCTATACATTTTCAAAAATCTTGGTGGGAGTTTTCCTCATCATTATATATAGAGAGAGACGCTTCACTTCAGCACTCGTGCCCAGGCAGTCCAAAAACCCAGTCGAGAAGGCGCGGCCCCGCTGCTGGACTGCTTACCGTGCGCTCGGTGCCCTTTGAAGACAACGAAAACGCGACCGTCTGTCTACCGTTGAACCAACATCCCCTTTGCTCATCATAACCTTTTTTTTTTTTTTTTTTCACTCCTACGTGTATACGATCGCTCCCTAGGTCTACGACAGACACTTACACGACATAGCAATACCTCAGCGCGAGCTCGTAACCAACAGACGCCAGACGCGACCATCCCTGCTCACTGACTGCGCCGCCCGCGCTCACCACCACACTTCTCTGCTGCCCGCCCTCCTCCACCACCTCCAACACTTGCCTCAATCCTGCCGACCACCTCGAATCTCCTGTTTGTAATACAGACAGGGCGCTTCTGTAACCGCAAGCTTTCAACTGGAACAAGTACAGGGCGACACGTAGGCGGACCGTTCGATGATGCGGAACTGAAGCACAGCCACCACAGCCACTACATGTAGCCACGCCCAACCCCACGTTCCCATCTGTCTGACCCTTGCTCCCTCTCTCGCTTTCGCTTAGCGGTGACTGAAAAGAGGCAGCGCAGCAGAGTGACACCGTTCGCTCGTTCGCTCGTTCGCAACCTCTCCTCTCCGCAACCTAGATAGTTATTGTTGGGGGCGAGGGCCACCCTGTCTTGCACTCCTGCTCTGGACTAGGTGCTGCAATTGACATGATCGCCTGGATTGTATGATTTCCGATTGTCGAATCTTTTTAATCGGCGAGGCTGCCGCTGCGTACCTAGGGCTGCCTAGTAGCTCTCCACTACACCGCTATATAAAAGAAGTCGCATATTGCGAGACGCAAGACCGTTCCTACTTGCCTACCTATCGCTACCTACAGATCTACCAGTCAGCACTCAAGCAGTATATACCTTAGTCCACCATACCGTTCAGGGTGATCCGCCACGCAAAAGAGCTCTCCAACTCTCCAACTCTCCAACGTAACGCAAAGCAACAAGCAGTCTATATTATATTTCGTTGTCAAGTTAGCCTACCTGGGTTGGCCCTCAGTATCGACCTATAGATATACGCAAACAAAGTAAAAGAAGCAAAAGTTTAAGCCTTAGTAGTCTTTTATACAACGTCCTTACGTATTTACTAAGAAGCTACAAGAGCTTTGATGGAAAGTTTTAAAGAATTTAACTAAAAGGAATTGCCTGATTGGGAAAATTGTATAGGTGTAAAGATGCAACGCAACCTAATGCAATACAATTAGACTATAGCGTGTAAAATGCATTAAGAGGACGATGTTGCAGAGTTGAAATGTAGCGCAATTGAAGCTGATGTTGCGTTGCAGACCTCTCTGGTATAGTTCACAAGCCGTGCTACAGGAAGTTGTATTAAAATTCAAGTCCAACCAGGGGGTTATGGATGCTTGAATGCCCCTTGTGGCTATCTCTCACTCTATATTTGACCGGCAAAGTCTTTGGGGGCGGGGTGTACGAATGCTCCCTGTAGGTATACGTCTACACTTAGGGAAGTGAGTGTTCGGGTGGTTGATGATGTAGTAGTCTACGTGGCATTCCATAGGATATGATGCATGCAAACACATCACAACAAAGCAATTCCATCACAGACCCCATTGTGTTGTCACCACAATATCCATTCCATTCATTCCATTCTTACATCCAGAAACAATGAAAAGCTTTTTTTTGTCTTCTCCTTATTCCCGCTAGAGACGTCCAAAGAAAAGAGGAAAAAAAAGTCGCCGCCCCTAAAGCCCATCCAATCATCTCATAAGGACTTTTGTCATTATCCCTCTCCCCTAACCACTCATGAAACCACCCGGCTCACCACGCAAGATGCTTAGTTGTTCTCGGGACGGAGGGAGCTAGACATTTAATCAGCACATACATTTCGACTCATGAATCGACAGCAAACTTACCGGACAGACTTGCCAGCCCTCCAGATCTCAAGGTCGCGGATCTCCTGCATCTCCTTGTCGTAGAGCTCGCGGTAGTCGGGGCGCGAGTTGTACTCGAGGGAGCGCTTGGTCTCGGAGCCATCGGCAACGGCGTCGTAGAGGTCGTTGAAGACGGGCTTGAGGGCGTCCTGGAAGCGCTTGCTCCAGTCAAGCGCACCACGACGGGCCGTGGTGGAGCAGGCCGCGTACATGTAGTCCATGCCGTTGGCGCCGATGAGGGGGTAGAGGGACTGGGTCGCCTCCTCGACCGTCTCGTTGAAGGCCTCGCTGGGGCTGTGGCCGCGCTCGCGGAGCACCTCGTACTGCGCCAGGAACATGCCGTGGATGCCGCCCATCAGGCAGCCGCGCTCGCCGTACAGGTCCGAGTACACCTCCTTCTCGAAGGTCGTCTTGTAGAGGTAGCCCGAGCCGACGGCGACGCCGAGGGCTTGCGCCTTCTCCTCGGCCACGCCGGTGACGTCCTGGTACACAGCGAACGACGAGTTGATGCCGCGGCCCTCCTTGAAGAGCGAGCGCACGGTGCGGCCGGAGCCCTTGGGAGCGACGAGGATGACATCAATGTCCTTGGGCACATCGACCTTGGTCAGGTCCTTGAAGACGGGGGAGAAGCCGTGGGAGAAGTAGAGAGTCTTCCAATTAGCACGTCTTCAATCCGCAAAACAACAAATGCAAACTCACCTTGCCCTTGGTGAGCTGGGGCTTGATGTGAGGCCAAGTCTCGGACTGGGCGGCGTCGGAGAGCAGGTTCATGATGATGGAGCCCTTGGAGATGGCCTCGTCGACCTCGAACAGGTTCTTGCCGGGGACCCAGCCATCCTGGAGGGCCTCCTCCCACGACTTGCCGTTCTTGCGGACACCGATGATGACGTTGAGGCCGTTGTCGCGGAGGTTGAGGCCCTGGCCGTGGCCCTGCGAGCCGTAGCCGATGAGGGCGAGGGTGTCGTTCTTGAAGTAGTCCTGGACGCGTGTTAGTTTCTTGTAACTGTTGATAAACAATTGGTGAGTGACTCACAAGGAGCTTCTCGCGCGGCCAGTCGGCACGCTCTGTTGGTGGTGTTAGTCTCGCTCAGTTTCTCGTAGCGGGTGCAAATACCGTAGACGTCCTCCTTGACGCCGGCAAAGTCAATGGTCTTGACACCGCGGACCTGCTGCTTGGGGAGAGTGACAGCAGCCCTGGGAGCAGCCGCAGCAGCACCCTTGGTCGCAGCGTTGAGAGCCGAAACAAAAGTGCGGCGCTGGACGGCGGGAGCGGCCAATTGCTTGGCGGAAGCGCGGAGAGCGCGGCTGGCGGTGCGGGAGGCCATTGTTACGATGGAGAGTGAATTGAGGATGGAGGAGGAATGATGTTGTGTTTGTGGTGTCGAACGGAACTTTGGGGTTGTAGTGCCCAGATTTCTGATTTGGGGTCCTCCGATGTCGGCAGAGAATGTGGGCCAATTTCTGCCCCAATCGCCTGCCATTTAATGACTCGACCCTTGACTCCGTGACTCAGCTTGATATCGGCTGCCGCCAGCTTCGCTTTGCGAGACTCCAAACACGTTCAGTAGTGATAGTCTCGCGGTGAATTATCACCATCCTCACACGTCCATTGACAAGAGCAACAGTGGAGTCAGTAAAAAGACCCGACGGAGCACGTCTAATGCCCTCTGGTGTATTACGCGCGCAAGCTCGCTCGCTCTATAGAAACCATTCCCAGCAGATATGAAAGACAAGAGCCTGCCCGTGCCGTGCAGCTCTCATTGAAAACCATGGAGAAAAGCCCGCCAGTAGTCCCAGCACACCATGTACGCCTGCCCCGCCCCGCAATGCTCGCTCTCGTCGTTCGTGTGTTGCATGTCGGTTCCCGCCGCCCTCTCATTGCTTCATCAGCGTGCGGTCAAAGGTGACGCGGTTTACGTGGCCGCCCGTCATGGCCGTCTTGACGTTGCGCTTGAAGCCCTCGCGGTTGGTCTTGAGGTCCTCGGCCGCCTCCTTGTTCAGCGGGTCCGACGCGTTGGGCTCGAGGAAGAGGAACTGCGCGTGTCAGTCAGCCTGCCGAACACCATGCCATACACCCCATGACAAAACGCACCTGCAACCCGACAATCACGGCATTCAGGTTCAAGACGGGCTTCCAATCCTCGCGCAAGATATTCAGACACACGTTGCCCTCGAGGTCAATGTTGGGGTGGTAGATCTTCTGCGTGCACTTGACCTTGGGCGGGTCGTGGGGGAAGTTTTGGTTGATTGCGAAGCTGAAGTGGAAGCGCCCGCCCTTGTACATGCCCTCGTCGGGCTCGATGGTCAGGATGAAGTTGAGAATGTCGTCCGGGTTGGGGAACTCGGTCTTCATGGTCGACCCTAACGAGAGCTCAGACAGGTCTGCCCGGCGACTGTCAGTCCATGTTCGTGGCGGTCCGCGTTCGGAGTGTATGCGCGGATTGGAGGGAGGTACCCTTTTGGACTCGCAGCTGCGCTGCCGTGACTTTCTTCTTCTTTTGTCCTGCCGCGGCATTGTCTTCCTGCTGCTGCTTCTGCTTCATCGACCATATCTTGAGCATGGTGGCGGCGTGTGCCTCTGTCGGCGGGCGGCGGCGGCGATGATCGACGTGGTTTCGAGAGAGGGAGGAATCGGCGGGGAGGTGGAGGATGCGAGAGCAGTTCTTGGGCGGAGTGCTTTGCTCCAGAGCACGATGGAGGTTTGCAACGCGACAGGTGAAAGTTGGAGGTGGATGAGTCGTGTGCCTGAATGCTTCAAGTTCACGTCTACCCGTCGGGCTTTCCGAAAGCCCCGCCAAGCCGAGCGTCACAGCGCAGACGTCAAACCAAACGTCTCACGACTCTGTCAAGCATTTAATTCGTTGTACCTGAAAGCTTCTCCGCGCCTGCTTGGAGATTACTCGACGCTGGATAAAATCATATGTCGACATTGTTTACATTTGCAACGGGAAGCTGATTCAGCCAGCCACCGTGTCTACCAGGGCAGCGGGCCCTCGAATGGACGGTTGCCATCTTTCCCGCCGTCATACGCCAAAAGCGCCTTGACATCATCCTCCAATCCTTCACCCAAGTCTTGCAGCACCGACGGCTGCCAGCCTCTGGCAACTCTCTTGTCGGCGAGCGGCGGGTGCATGCCGTAGAGATCTTGCGTCCATGCAGACAGACCCCGCTTGCTCTCGCCGTCTACATTCTGCGCGTGGTCTACGGCTATTTCGTCCATCAGGTGAGGTGCTCGAGGCGTAGGTGAGAGTGATTTCTTGTCTTACCGCGGCTCACCGGGTCAATGCCCTGGACGTGGATGCGGTCGCTTGGCCAGCGGATCGCCTTTGCGTGCAGGTCCTTGGTGGTTCACGAGGTTAGAAAGCGTTGCATCAACAATTCAACGTGGTGGTGAGCCCTGGATGAGACCCACGCCTCGTGTTTCTGGGGCTGCCCCAGGGCTCATTTCCGCGTGCTCGTATATCGTGCTGACCGCTCTCACCGCACATCTCAGACAGTTCAGGCGGCCAAAGCCACGGTGTAGAGTCAAGTGTTGAGTGTCGACGCCCAGACTGTTTGGACGAGGGCAAGACGAGATGAAACAAAAAGCGACGGCGCAATCATTGCAGGAGGGAAATCAACCAGCTCGGCGGGAGACGGCCATGCGACATGTTTGTTGGAGAGAATGTGACCTGTTGCATCCAAGTGGCGTCGACCCACCTGGAGGAAGCACCGCCACAAGTCAAAATAGGCACAAAGACTTACCAAGAACCTTTTTGTTTTGAAGGCGTGGGTGATGACCCTGACGGTGCGCGGGTAGCGGCCGAAATGACGTCGAAACTTGAGGATGGAAAACAGCAGATTCTGGTAGCTGTCGGTGGCATTCTCGTCTAGAAACGTCCGCGACTTGAAGCATTCGGCGAAAGGGTGACCCTGGCCGAGGCGTTGGGTCAAGGCAACTGCGGCGTTGAAGTAGCTTTGAGCTTCGGTCAAGCCGGTGACGTCTAGCGCCGTGGCCGCTCCGGAAAAGACCAGGACGCTGGAGCGCGAGATGGAGCCGTAGGCCAAGGCAGACAGGCCAGCGTAAATGTGCTGCAAAAACGTCTCGTGCTCGCCGGGAATGGTGCCGGTGGGTTTCTGAAAGGATTGAAGATGCCACTGCTGGGCGTCGTAAACGTCGCAGTCGGGAGAGTCTGGCTGGCCGAGGAAGATGGCGTGGCAGGCAACAATGACCAAATGGTCGGGAGTTGAGGCCGTGATGGAGGACGTCATTTTGTTCTTTGTGCGGGCTAGGGAGAAGTGTCCGAGGCTTGCCTTGACGGCCAAGGATGAGCCCTATAGATGGCTTTGGGGGATCAGCCCGCAGGTCGCGCGCTACGCCCAGAGCTAGTAATTAGTTATTGAGCTCCAGCGTCGTTGACTGTGGACGCGACGGCCTGAGCGCAGGGCAGACTATATAGGTGAATATAGAGATCGGGACAATTGCCGTGGTGTTTACGAAATGAAAGCCCTTGACCCTGCACGGCTCCACTTGTACGAAGGTAGAATGAGATGGCAGATGCACGGCCGAGAGAAGAGTACATGCGGCCATGACGTGTAGCGGCTTCAAAGCCAATGGCGAGCAATGACATGCAGACAGCCGGGTAGAGACGAAACGGTAAATATCCAATTGAAGGGGCTAGGAGGGGGTGGGTGGTATAGCTGCACTGTAGGCTGTAGCCGTGGGCGCTTGGAGTCGATGGCGTTGGCGATAGACGGGCCGGGCGGCAGGCTAACCAATAGTGTAGCGCCGCTAGCCACCGCCCACCCACAGGCCAGCAGTCTCGAATGCTGGACTGTCGCACGGCACAGCGGTGGTTTGCACGAGCGAGCGAGAATTTAGTGAAAGCTGACAGAGGTGCAGCAGCATTGTGTCGCAGTCGAGCGCAGTAAGAAGTATCTCTGCTGACTTCACATCAGGGTTGACCTGTCAGCCAAAGAGGCAAAGCTTTTTGCAGTCGCCAGGGCTTCCATGCCGCAGCCCGCACAGCCACCGAACAGGGCATGGCCGAAAAAAAAAAAAAGGGGACCGCTTTGACTTGTGAATGGCCGGCAGAGAGCCCGTGAGCCCGTTTCCAGAAGACCGTCAAAGAACGGAAGGAGCGAGAGACACCACAGAGCCCTCAGAAGATGGCCACCACACACTGGCACCGGTTATTTTTAGGCCCGCCGCTCCTCTGCCCTGCACGAGATTCTGACAAGAAGAGCTCCCAGTCAAAGACCTGAGCTGCCCTCCCAGTAGCTTGGCTGACTTGTTCCTCCTGCTGGACCCCTCTTCTTCCACTTCCTCTTCCCTCCTCTCCTCTTCATCACCTCCTCTCGTCCTTCGTTCTCGTTTCCGTTCCTGACGACCAGATCTTGACCTCTTCTGGCCAGGACGGCGCTGCCGCAGCGACTTGAAACATTCCCGTCCCTCCAACCACCCACCCACCCACCCAGCTCCCCAGTCGTCGACTCGCCCGCGCAGGCCAAGCCCTCTCTGTGCCCTACCTCCTTTACTCCACATCCTGATCGACCCTGGTGCCGCCCCGGCCAACTTTTCTCCTAATCCCGTCCCCTCCCCTTAAATATCTCGTCCAAGTAGTCGCATTGCCCATCGTCCTTTCAACGATCAGCCCTGGCGTTCGTTTGCTAAGCCCAAAACAAAAAAAATAAGCCATGGCATACCAGGGATCAGGAGGCTATGGCGACAGCCATAACTTGAACGACATGCGCCCAGGGGCCGGTGTTAGTAAACCCCCTCAGCCCCCGTCAGGCTGCCGACCCCTTCTTTCTCGCTGACCATCTCTTCCATGTCACAGTACGACCATCCAGCTCACCGTGACGGCTCCGACGACGAGCACGAGGTCGAGCGCTCCCTTCTCCACCCAAACCCTACCGGCGCCAACCCAGGTCCCTTTGACGACCCCGACCACAGAATGCCCTCGCCAGCTCCTCGCCCCGTCTCGGCCTATTCCCTGACCGAGACCTACGCCGACGGTTCGACTGCCACTGGCCCCGGCTACAGCGCCAGCAGCGCCTACAGCGCTGGCTACAACGAGGCCGACGACGTCTACGGCGGAACCGACGCTGCCACTGCCTTCGGCGTTCCCAACAGGGCCCCTTCACCCTACAACAGGAGCGAGACGAGCTCGACAGAGGCATGGCGGCAGCGTCAGCAGCCTGGTGGTCAGGGAGGCGGTCTCAAGCGTGGTTTGACCCGCAAAGTTCGCCTCGTCCAGGGTGCCGTCCTGAGTGCCGACTATCCTGTTCCTTCGGCCATTCAAAATGCCATTCAGGCAAAGTACAGGAATGACCTCGAGAGCGGAAGCGAAGAGTTTACGCACATGCGATGTAGGTTTTTTCTTCCCTCAAATCTTCACCTCTAACAATCGCAGACACGGCCGCCACTTGCGACCCCAACGACTTTACGCTCAAGAATGGCTACAATTTGCGCCCGGCCATGTACAACCGCCACACCGAGCTGCTCATTGCCATTACCTACTACAACGAAGACAAGGTTCTGACCGCCAGAACGCTTCACGGTGTCATGCAAAACATTCGCGACATTGTCAACCTCAAAAAATCCGAGTTCTGGAACAAGGGTGGCCCCGCATGGCAAAAGATTGTTGTTTGTTTGGTGTTTGACGGTATCGACCCCTGCGACAAGGGTACGCTTGACTTGCTCGCGACCGTCGGCATTTACCAGGACGGCATCATGAAGAAAGACATTGACGACAAGGAGACGACGGCACACATTGTACGTTTTACCCAAACTTCGAGTCCCAAAACTAACAATCGCAGTTCGAGTACACGACCCAGCTTTCCGTCACCCCCAACCAGCAGCTCATCCGGCCGCACGATGACAGCTCCAGCACCCTCCCCCCTGTCCAGATGATGTTTTGCTTGAAGCAAAAGAACACCAAGAAGATCAACTCGCACAGATGGCTCTTTACCGCCTTTGGCAGGATTCTCAACCCCGAAGTCTGCATTCTGCTCGACGCTGGTACCAAGCCGGGCACCAAGTCGCTGCTCGCCCTTTGGGAGGCCTTTTACAACGACAAGGACCTCGGTGGTGCCTGTGGTGAAATCCACGCCATGTTGGGCAAGGGCTGGAAGAACCTCATCAACCCGCTCGTCGCCGCGCAAAATTTCGAGTACAAGATTTCCAACATTCTGGACAAGCCGCTCGAGTCGTCGTTTGGTTACGTCTCGGTGTTGCCCGGTGCCTTTTCCGCCTACCGCTTCCGTGCGATTATGGGTCGCCCGCTGGAGCAGTACTTCCACGGTGACCACACGCTGTCGAAGATTCTCGGAAAGAAGGGTATCGAGGGCATGAACATTTTCAAGAAGAACATGTTCTTGGCCGAGGACCGTATTCTGTGTTTCGAACTCGTCGCCAAGGCTGGATCCAAGTGGCATTTGACCTACGTCAAGGCCTCCAAGGGTGAGACTGACGTGCCCGAAGGTGCTCCCGAATTCATCGGACAGCGTCGTCGTTGGCTCAACGGTTCGTTTGCGGCCAGTATCTACTCGCTCATGCACTTTAGCCGCATGTACAAGTCGGGCCACAACTTTGTCCGCATGTTCTTCTTCCACATCCAAATGATTTACAACTCGGCTCAGCTCTTCATCACTTGGTTTGCTCTGGCTTCCTACTGGCTTACTACGTCCGTCATTATGGATCTTGTCGGAATTCCCGAAGCCGCGGACCCGAGTAACGGTACGGCGCAAAAGAACGCCTGGCCTTTTGGAAACACCGTCACGCCCATTTTCAACACGGTCCTCAAGTACGGTTACCTCGCCTTCCTGCTGCTCCAGTTCATTCTTGCGCTGGGTAACCGTCCCAAGGGTTCCCGCTGGTCCTACGTCATTTCGTTCTGCGTCTTTGGCTTCATCCAGCTCTACATTGTCGTCATCTCGTTGTACCTCGTGGTCCAGGCGTTTACTTCTCCTTCGGAACAAGGTTTGGACACGAGCTCGACGTCGGCATTTGTCAAGTCCTTCTTCTCCTCGGACGGTGTTGGTATCATCATCATTGCCCTTGCCGCCACCTTTGGTCTCTACTACATTGCCTCGTTCCTCTACCTGGACCCGTGGCACATGTTCACGTCGTTCCCCCAGTACCTGCTCATTGCGTCGTCGTACATCAACATTCTCAACGTCTACGCCTTCAGCAACTGGCACGACGTGTCGTGGGGTACCAAGGGTTCGGACAAGGCCGACGTGCTACCCTCTGCAAAGACTGAAAAGGCCGGCGACGGCAAGCACACGGTCATCGAGGAGCCCGACGTGCCGCAAGCCGACATTGACAGCCAATTTGAGCAGACGGTCAAGCGTGCGCTGCAGCCCTATGTTCCCGAGCCCGAAGACACGGCCAAGAGTCTTGACGACTCGTACAAGTCTTTCCGTACCCACTTGACGACTGCATGGATCTTCTCCAACGCGCTTTTGGCCGTTGTCATTACCAGCGACAACTTTGACAAGTTTGGTTTCACGGTACGTTTTCTTCGTTTCCCCTCCAACATCATCGTCACCTTACTAACAACCACTAGTCCGGTGCTTCGAACCGTACCTCGCGCTTCTTCCAGGCCCTCCTGTGGGCGACGGCCTTCATGTCCTTCATCCGCTTCTTGGGCTGCCTGTGGTTCCTGGGCAAGTCTGGTATCCTGTGCTGCTTCGCCAGGAGATGAGAAAGCTTCTTCCTTCTCGAAAAAAAAACAATACCCGCGAAAAACTACTTTTTTCGATGTGCGGATTTGCGGATTTGCTGCATGGGCGCCTCGTCGCGTGCAAGGCAATGTTGATGTTTGTGTGAAATACTACCAACCAGGAGGGAAAACGATTTGAGAAAACTACATGACTGGCAGCACGGTGTCTGGAGGTCATTGGTGATGGGCGAACAGGCACGGCTTGCGTCTTTGGTTCCGGGTCCGTCTCTGAAGACTTTGTCTGAGGATGGCAGAACGGCGGGAATGGATGGATTGGAGGAAGGGGGATGCGATGGGTTGGTTGATGGAGGGGACATGGGGACATACCAACGGCATGGCGTGTCTGGTGTTTTTTCTGTAACATTTTTTCTCTCGACCTTTTTTCCTCTCTCTTAATTTCTCAACCTCTACCTTTGAAAGCTTGCACGACGATGTTCGGGATGAGCTCTGGATGTTGTGGATGTTTTTGTCCTTTTTTGTGTTTGCACATTTGACAGCGATATTTTCAACCACGCGTTTTTTTGGCACGGCATGACGTTCTCCCCAACCACTCCAATTTTTCGACCCAGAGCGACATGTCAACCCTCTCCTTCCTCTTCTTCCCGCTGTATGTATGAATTGAGAAACCTATGGTACCCATCCATTACCATTCATCAACATGTTGGCTGAGAAGCAAACGCCATAATGTTCGCCAAAAATGTTCGCCGTCAGTCGTCGTCGTCGTCGTCGCAATGAGCGCTCTTCCGCGACGGCCGCGAAAGCCTTGTCCTCCAAGGACCAAGGTCAAGGTACTTCCCGCGAGCTAGCTAGCCAACGTTTATCGCAGTATTGCGCCAGACGCGCTGTGGAGTGGTCGCTTCCCCAACCACCGACTTTCTCTGCAAACCGTTTCTCCCCTCTTCCGTTCTTCTTGCTCGTTGTATATACGCAGATGTCCGGCGCTCTGCTCACTGGTGACTACCTACCACGCCTCCATCGCGCACGCGTTTCGCTCAACGCTCGTCGTCTCAATAAGCTTGTGGCTCAGGAATGATGCGACGGAAGTCAAAGCCTTGATTTTTTTTGGCGTAAGGTACTTCCCGCGAGCTACCACTGCGAGCTAACGTTTATCACTGGATTGCGTCACGCTGGTGTGGCTAGTAGAGTTGGTGGTGAGTTTGAGAAAGGTCAGGTTGCGTGGTCGAGCGTGTGTGGTCCGTGCACAATATCGACGAGTGGACCTCAGGCCGAGAACTCTCTTCCGCCTCTTCATCCTCGAAACTTTGTCGCTATTCGACGTCGACGATAACGGACGACAGGAGACAAACCGCCATTTTCGTACCCATTCTCTTCAATTGGGAATCGGGAAGCACGCACGGCACACCGGGCATTCTCCCTTCTCATCTTTCTCTCTTTGCTCCCCTCTTGACCTTCACACCCCATCCTGTCCAAGGGCATTCAATCAACTCCTAGCCTCCAAAATCGACGTCGAGCTCGACCTCAAGCTCCTGTATTTGCCAATCGACGGGTTGAGATTGACTCTGAGACTGCAAGAGCGGCTGCGGAAAAGTCTTGTCACGCACGGCGACTGAGGAAAAGTCTTGTGCTCAAGACGATTGAGGACTGCCGGAAGGGGACAGAGTTGTAAGAGCTAGGATACAGAGGGGAAGAGATTGAGGCAACACGGTCGACACCCGTCTTGCAATCTTGACGTCCATCCATCCAATCCACCATGGCCGACGACGCACCACCACCGCCGCACTCGGCTGCCGGAGCACAAACAACAGCTCCATCAGCACCACCACAACCACAACCACCAACGCGCAACTCCCTCCACTTCCCCTCCTCCCTCGCCGCCCCACTCTCGCCCTACCTTCCTCCATCCACCTCATCCCCCCCTCAAACCACCAACCCCCAATCTCCGCACTCCACGCGCCCCTTCACAACCCTAACCTTCGCAACCTCCCTCGACTCCTCCCTCTCGCTCGCGCCCGGCGTGCGCACCGCGCTCAGCGGGCCGCTCTCAAAAGCCATGACGCACCACCTGCGCAGCCGGCACGACGCCATCCTGATCGGCGCCGGGACGGCCATGGCCGACGACCCCAGTCTGAATTGCCGCGTTGAGGGCGTGGGCGGGTATGGTGGGGTGGGCTTGGAGGGGCAGCCGAGGCCGGTCGTGTTGGATGCGAGGGCCAGGTGGGTGTGGTGGGGGGAGCATGATGGGGATGGGGAGGGGGTTGATGGGAAGCAGAAGGGCATCGCACAAGTCCTCCAACTCGCCCAGCAGGGCGCCGGCCGCGCGCCGTGGATCCTGATCGACTCGAGCTCTCTCCCGCGCATCCCGGCCTCCGCCATCGCGCTGCTTGAGGCTGCGGGCGGCCGTGTCATCACGCTGCCCGTGTCCCCCGACAACTCCTTCGCCTGGCCCTCCATCCTCGCACTCCTCGCGCGCCACGGCATCCGCAGCGTCATGATCGAGGGCGGCGCCGGCGTCATCAATAAGCTGCTGGAGCCGGCGAGTAGCGGGCTGGTCGACTCGATTGTTGTGACGATTGCGCCCACGTGGTTGGGGAGGGGTGGGGTTGTGGTGTGTCCGGAGAGGGGGGGTGAGGAGGAGGAGGGAGAGGGAGAGAAGAAGGGGATGGGGATGGGTGTGGCGAGGTTGAGGGATGTGCGATGGACACCGATGGGCGAGGATGTCGTGCTTTGTGGGCGGTTGGGCGGGCGATAAGGGGTGGTTCAGGGGGTTGAAAATGGGAAGGTCGTCTTTTGATCCTTCCATCTCATCTCCTCTACGCACCGATGCCACCACATAGCTCCATCCTCCACGTCCTCTCCCCAAACCATCTTCATTCAGCCGGCCCGTACAACTTCGCAAGCGCCTCCATCGTCGTATTCCCACCACTCAACACCACCCCCACATTCCACCCCTCCTCCCCCGCCTCCCTCTCCACCAGTCTCCTAAACTCCTCATTATACAACGCAACCGCCAGCCCCAGCGCCGCCGTCGGCTCCACAAACACCTTCATGCGCTCCATCAACAGCCTCAGCGCTTTCTTAATCTCCTCTTCACTGACGGCGAAAATGCCCTTTACCTTTTCCGGATCGCTGATGACGCTCCACGGTATCTCGCCCACGGGCGTGCGCACCCCGTCGGCGATGGTGAGGGAGCTGACGGCGGGTATGCGCGAGCCAGAGAGCAGGCCGCGGCGCGCGTCGTCGGCGCCTTGGAAGGACGGTTCGGCGCCAAACACGCGTATCCCCGTCCCGCCCAGCGCGGTCGCGATGCCGCTGAGCATGCCGCCGCCGCCGCATGGCGCGATCACCGCGTCCAGGCCTTTGCCACCCCTCCTGCCATACGCCCCTCTCGCCCCAACCCCTCTCGCCCCAACCCCTCCCTCCCCCTTCACCATGCTCGCAACGTCCTCCTCAAACTCGACCGCCAGCGTCCCCTGGCCCAGCACAATGTCCGGATGGTCGTACGGCGGGACGAGCAGCGCGCCCGTTTCGGCAATAACGTCGCGCACCACGGCTTCGCGCTCCGGCGCCGTGCTGCCGCTGAAGCGGATCCGCGCGCCGTAGCCGCGCGTCGCGGCGATTTTGGAGGGCGTGGATATGGATGGCATCACGATGTACGCGGGGATGTGGCGGGTGCGGGCGGCGAGGGAGAGCGCCGCTGCGTGGTTGCCTGGGCGGGTGTTAGAGCCGTCAAGGCTTGAGTTGGATTGGGGGAATGGGAGTTGGAGGTTTTGGGAGGGAGGGAGGGAGTAGGTACCTGAGCTGTGCGTGACGACGCCCCGCGCCAGCTGCTCGTCGCTCAGCCGCGACAGGGCGTGGAAGGCGCCGCGCGCCTTGAACGCGCCGACGCGCTGCTGGTTCTCGCATTTGAAGAAGAGGCGCATCGTCGGTTTGGCCGCCGGAGGCTTTGCCTCAGTCTTGCCACTTCCAGCTTCCCCATGCTCTTCCTCCCCACTCTGCTTCTCTTTACTGGCTCCTCCGTCACCATCAGGAAAATACCCACTCGCGCCCTCCAACTCGTCGTCGCGCTGCGGCGCGCTGGCAAAGGCCGAAAGCGTGGTGCTCGTGGCGACGGGGGTGCGGTGGATCAAGGGCTTGATGGCGGCGTGGGCGGCCAGGACGGACGCGCGGGTGAGCGGGGGGCAGGTTGAGGGGTCCGCCATTGCGTGCGTGCGATTGCTGGGGTGCCCGGGGGAGGAGGGAGGAGGGAAGGGGGAGGAGGAACAAGATCAGGATGTATGTAGACAACAGATGAACAGCCTGCGCGGTGGTGAGGGAGAGCGAGCGGGGTACGCAAGTAAGATGGACGGACGCGAAGGTGAGAGAAAAGCAACGGAGAGACCAGAAGAGAAAAGGATTGAGAGCGTCACAGCATTTCCAGCCCAATTCCTACCCCTACTTGCGGCCAGCAAAGAAAAACGCGCCCAGTCAAAAAGGCAGATAGTTGTCGCGATAACCACCCCGCGCTTGACAATTCAGCCGTTGCGCTGCCCGCGGGCGCTGCCGATCCCGGGCGGACGTCATCGGCAACGGGCGACGTGGGCCGAGCCGACGGGAGTCCGTCGGTGCATTGGCGAGCGATGGGATGACTGGTGCCTTGGTGCCTGGCGGGTTGCGTGGTTTGGACGACGACGTATCTCCAGTTGTAGACGGCAATGGCAAAGAGAGCAAGCGATGGCTTTTGCGCGCAAGATGGGCGGTGTGCATGTAGGTGGTGGAGCGATATTGAGGCGGCTGCTCGGTCCTGCCATCCGTCCATCTGCATGTCAAAGCGTGAAGATGAAGAAGGCATGCGCGAAAGAAAGACAGCAAAAACAACAACAGACACCCTGGCAACACGCCAGACAACATTGACTCAAACCACGGGAAAAAGCAACAATTGGTAAGAATGAGCCTCCAAACTCCCTCCCTCAGTTTTCATTTTCCGTCCTACGTTGCCATCTTCCCCCGCCTCATCTCATCTTGCCGTCGTCATCCGCCGCGTCTTTGCACTCCCATTCCGTAAAGCCAGAGCTACACCCAGCGAAGAGCTCGACAAGCAAGAATCTCCACTCACTGAACCGCTCCGCTCGATCCGCGAAATTCGCAAAGTCGAGCAGAGCGGAACGCAGCACAAAAGTCAAACAGGTGGTGGGTGTGTGGTAAGAGTGGAGGTGAGGAGGGGAAGGGCTGGTCAGACCGCCACCGGAAAAAGGGGTAGGGAGGAGGCGAGGTGGTGGTAGTTTTTGGTGTTGTGGGTGGTGGAATGGTGAGGAGGGAAGATGTTGGCCGGTTTTGGGTTGATGGGGGAGTATGGAGAGCTTGGACGCGATGGCATGGGTTGAAGGCAGATGTGATAGGGGGAGGCCGCGATGGAGATGCAGCGGAGGAGGTGCGGGAAGGTGTCAAAATGGTAAGACTCGAAAAGGGCAATGACGAGCTGTGAGGACGCGAGACTGACAGGCCAAGGGCAAGAGGTAAAAAGCGGAATTCGAGAGGGTGGAGAGAAGGGTGTCTCGACGACGCGGAGAAGGGAGATGATGATGATGTTTGGACGACGCGATGTTTGAAGGATAAGAAAAACTGACCAGCCAAGTTGACGAGGATAGTGGCCGTGAAAAGGGCTTGGTGGTGATGTTGTGGATTAAGGGGGAAAATGATAAGAAGGTACGACGGAGGCCCAATGAAAAGGAGAAACGAAAAGACACCAGACCAAATCAAGAGAAGCAAAACAAAACCCAAGACGAAAACTGACAAAAGAAAAGGTCCATCTTCGCAACTCTCAAAGAGAAGTTCCCGCCTGGCACGACGTGGACGTGTGGACCTGTCGCCAGGCAAAAGCAAAAACGCCAAACGCCCCCAGAACGCGACCCAAAAACGCCGTATAAAAAGCAGACCCAAACGCAGCACCGCTAACAAAGGAAAAGAAAAAGCAACGACGCTAGTAGTTGTAATAACCCGATGTCCCAAAGGCCACCGAGCTGTACGGAGCGCGCTTCAACGGCGGCTTCTCAGCACGCCGCGCCCGCTTCTCCGCCGACCGCGCCTTCTTGTCGGCTTTGGCAGCCGCTTTCGCAGCCGCCGCCTCCCGTCGGAGGATGTGTTTGCGCATGACGCGCTGCCACTCGTCCAGGCCCTCCGTCGAGGCGGACTCCGACGCGGCGGAGCACCAAAAGGCGCCCTTTTTGGCGATCTTCTTGAGGGCGGAGAAGATCATGGTGGGTGAGATGTTGGCGTAGTGTTTTTGAGGATTGAAAGGGAGATGGCTCGACTGCTCCTAGGACAGCCGGACGACTCGTATCTGGTTCTTAACCGGATGGGAGGGCGGCAGAGGCAGTTCCTTGTGGGAGCAGGCACTTGGAGGGCGCAAGACCGTTGTTTGCGGGAAAAAATGGGCTGTGACCTGCCCGGGATAGAAGGGGTGGTCTTGCGAGAGTCGAAGCCGCTGTGGTGGTGGAAGTGCGTGCCTTTGTTTGTCCGTGAGGAACCAGAAGTGGATGCAAGAGATTCTGCGATGCGGGAGCAGTCGAGACTGGAGCGTTTTTGTGTGCGTCACAGAGATCTTTTGCGTTGCTGCACGGTCGTCGGATGTTCTGGAGAGAGAAGACCTGGGGGAAAGAGAGGCTTTTATACTCTCAGAGACCCTCCAGCAGCCCAGAGACTGCGGTAGAGACTGTGACTCTTCTCGCGGGGAAGAGACGTTGGTTGTGGTTGTCTGCGCTGTTTTTTTTTTTTTTTTTTTCGACCCGGTACCAGATTTTGATATCCATCCGTACCGGCACAGTAGGTGATGAAAGAAATCCAACTTGAGCTCAGCTTCAAGTCGTCGCGCACTTAGACGTAAGCGCTTGAATTCTCCTTGTGACTATCCACCAAGAGAGAAAATTCTCTATGCTTAAAGCAGCAATCGATTGAGCACTCCACGTCTCTACGTGTTCTGACTTGGTGACGAAGATTCTTGGAATAGAAATTTCTTTCATCACCCACCGTGCCAGTGGGTCTAGGGCGTAGAGTACCCGGCAATCAGCTGCAACTCTTGCGCATGGTTCTTTCAAAGTTGGAAATGTGATCAGTCAAGGTTAGGCTTATCCAGGGGTAAAGCTTCTAGCACATAACATTGCACCTGGCTCGGGGAGCGGGACTTAGCGCACGAGGCTCGGGTTCACTACGGATTCGTAGGACATAGAGGCATTGGCAGTCAGCTGCGATATTCGCGCAAGGCTCTACCAAAGTTGGTTGAACTCGCCCAAGGGTCGAGGATCTGACACTTGACGCTGTTCCTGAAAAGTAGGGCCAGGGGAGGGGGGACTTGGCGGCTTCGAGGATATAGTCACCGGCGTCGGCTGTGATATCCGCTTCTACCCAAGTTGGAAACGTGGTCGGTTGTAGGACGTAGAGTCACCGGCAGTTGACGGTGATATCCGCGCACGGTTCTACCAAAGTTGAGAATGCTGGACACCCAGCCTAACTGGGCAAGACAGACCCAACGACTTCCCACCTGGCCGGTTTCCAGGCGCAACGGTGGAAGCATGTGGAACAAAAGTCCAGTCGATTTCGTGGTCATCAATCTTTCCTGAACAAAACGCGTGATCAGCCTAGCCAAAGAGCGTCTTTTCGCTACCATACAACAGGAAAACCAACACCCGATTTTAGGCCGCCAAGTCTTCGAGCACGATACTGCCTTCCATTCTGGAAGACGACGTCCGCTCAAGCTCGGGCGGCTCAGAGACAGCAAGCGGTGCCAGACCGCAAAGGAGAGACTAAAAGATTCGACCGTGGTCGTACACTCAGCATCGACTTCGACATCCGAACCAGCTCTTCAGTAGGTCACGCTGAATTTGCCAAACTGATCCTGCCTAACAGACTTGACATTCGGGCCAACCCACACACTCCTCTTGTGGGCCGGCCTCTTGATATCCATACCGCCAACCCAGGTCTTCTCCATGCCGAGGCGGTGGCTGCTCTTCGGCTTGCCATCCTTGATCCTGATCTTCTCGAAGAAGATGTAGGCGGCGTAGTAGACGACGCTCGTGTTGCCGGCGTCGGGCCCCTTTTTGTCGCGAAAGGCCGTCAGCTGGCGGGACTGGATATTGGTGGGCTTCGCGGGCGTGTGCAGCTGGGCGGCGAGGTCGCGGCAGAACTGTGCTTGTGTCACGCCCGGCACGCGTAGGTGCGCGTTGATCTTTTTGCGGATCTCGTCGCAGCTGTCGTAGACCTCGACGTCGTCGACGTCTTCCTTGGGCAGCTTGATGTCGGCGAGGTGGGCCGCGGTGATGGCGCCGCTCTCCTTTTTGGTCTTTGCGGTTTTGGTTTGCTTGTCGTCATTGCTGGCCTGTGGCGTAGCTTCCTTGCTGTTCGTCTTTTGCTTCTTGCTGCCTGCAGTGGGCAGCTTGAGGCCTTGCTCGTCGCGCCATTGGAAGTAGATGAAGGCTTTTCCGTATGTGACGACTTGTTTGAAACATTGATGATGTTGCAAAACTCGCCTATTTTCATGGCGCCGTTGTCGATGAGGCGGTGGATCATGCGACGCACTTGGTTGCAGTCCTTGTCCAGGTCCACCCCCTCCATGGATCGGTCTTCGATGATGCACCAAAGAGGCCGGTCGTCTTCTTCTCCAGAGGGTTCATCTTGTGGTGCTGGTCGCTTTGCTGGAGGGTTCGGCGCTTTGCCAGTCAAATCAATCGCCGGCACTGGCGGGGGCGCGTTGCTAATGTCGCCTAGGACGCGTCTGTTTTCCTAGTCATGTGCATAAGATTAGTATTCCTGTCCTGAAAATGATTGAGCATACAGTGGTCATTTTTGCTGAGACACTTGCGACACAATTGTGGGAATTGAGGAGGTGAGGTTGAAGAAAGGGCGAGTTCGAATAACAAGACAGCTTGCCAGGGCCGTCTCTGATCGCGTCTCCGCCGATACGATAAGCTCTCCCTGTTTACCGTCGACGCGACATCACGTGAACCCATACCCTATGCAAGGGGATCCCAGATCATCTCAATCCATGGCGCATGGTGAATTTGGAGCTGTTGGACGTATTGTTCACGTTCATGATGCTCTGCATGTTGCTGACAGTCCGTGACGATTCGGTCTCATACTAATCGCATGTTGTAGCTCCAGTCAAGCTGCTATGATACATCTATTTCTCTCCGTCTGTCCTAGTGCGTGACTACTGCCTGATACCCATGGTCTGCGGCCTCTTCGAAGTCTTTTGCTGCTGCACATGAATCGCAGCCTCTTCAGATTGTCCAAACAGGAGATCCGGGTTGAGATTCTTTTCAATGATGCTGGCTCCGTCAATCAGCCTGTTGTTGTCGATCCGCTCCTGATCAATCTGAAGTCTCTCCTGCCACTTCGCATCCAAGGCCTTCCGGCGGTCTGCCGACATGGCCCACTCCGCCGGGAATTGATGCCAAGGCTTGGGCTTGTGGTGTCGAAAGTCAAACGGCAGGTCGGCAAAGGTGTCCTTCGGATTTCTGGCCTCGTCGAGGAGGTTCTTGATGAGCTGGCCGAGGTAGCGCTTGTTCTGTGCCTGCGTCTGGAAGTTCTCGGCGCTCATCTTCACGGTGCCCGTCTCGGGGTTGTAGCGTGGTCCAGAAAGCTTGATCAGCTTGTCCTTTTGCACTTGCGTCAGGTTGGGCAGATCGTGGACGCTGAATTGAACCGTGACTTTGTTCTGGGCTGGGTGAGATTCGCCCATGTATGTGGTGTAGCGGAAGCGTAGCGGAGTCTGCTCGGTGGGAGGCTGGAAGGGCTTTGCGTACTCTGAAATCACGTCAGTCTGTGATGATCAATTGCGACGGAAGGCGCGTACTTGCGAGCAGCGGCATCTCCCACGCCGCCTTGCGCATGTAATCGCGGATTTCCCTCTGCTGGTCCAACTCGGCGTGACCAAACGTCGGAATATCATCTCCCTCCCACTTGTCATCTTCACCTGCCGAAGGCTCTCCCTCATTCCAGAATCCTTTTTGCTCCCTCTTCTTCCTGTTCGCCAGCGACTCGGGCAGGCGGATACCCTTCAACGTCTCTTGAGCCATTGTGCGCCTCGACGGGAGTTCACCAAACATCTGCTTGAACTCTTCATACTGCGCTTCCTCAGCATCTCTGGCCGGGTCGGTGCGCTTGACTTGGGGCTTGGCCTTCTCTTTTGCTGATCGCATCGGCGTCGACGAGAAGCCTCGTTGGAGCTGCGGTCGCGGCGGAGCGACACCATCGCGGGCACATTGAGCGACAGTGCGTGATTGGCAAGTGCCCACCCAGGAGCGAGCATAGAAGCTCACATTCTTCGAGGCAGAGGCCATTGTTGGTGGCAGGTGAGCGGGCGGTGAGGTGGTTGTCGACGTCGTCTCTCCAGAATCTTTGCCGACTCGATTTCTTGGCGGCCGCTTCGCGGGGCGCGAATCATCCGCCCGTCATGTCTTCCCCACAACCTCCAAACCCCAACGACTACCAATCCTATTTATGGGCATACGCTCCAAGAATGCCACAAGTTGGAGTGCCCCCTAAAAAGTACTGCTTCGTTACCATTGGAGCGACCGCGGCCTTCGACACCCTGATCAAAGGCTGTTTCCAGCCCGACGTCCTCGCAGCCCTCGCCGCGACAGGCTACACCAACTTGCTCGTCCAGTACGGCAAGGACGGTAAGCCGTTGTTCGATGAGCTAGTCAAAAGCACGGCTGGAAGCTCCAGTATCAAGATCGATGGGTTCGGGTTCTCCCAATATGGCCTCGTTGAGCACATGAAGCTCGTCAAAGGCAGCCCACTGGACGGCAGCAATGAGGGCTTGGTAGTCAGCCATGCCGGTGCGCTCCATCGCCAGGATCTTTCGACCATCCTATCACAATCCTCTAACAGTGCTCCAGGCTCCGGCTCCATCCTCGATGCTTTGCGGCTGAACGTCCCTCTTGTCGTTGTGCCGAACCCAAGTCTTCTGGACAACCATCAATTGGAACTGGCAGAGGTACTCGAGCAGCAGGGCTACGTTGTACACGGCAAGCTAGAGTGAGCTATTTGAGGACACGGAAGTAACTTGGCGAGGCTGACGATCCGTTGCAGTAACCTTGTTCCGGCCATTCAAGAGGCAGAGCGACTTCGACAGAAGATTAGATCGTGGCCTCCCATCAACAGTAGTGACCGAGCCGCTCACGGGCTTCAGGGAGTTATGGACGAAGAAATGGGCTTCCTGGATTAATCCCATGATTGGCGCGCGAAAATCGCGCCAACGCCATATCCAACACCGCCTCAAGAGCTGGCGAAGACGTTTTGGCGCAGCCACTTGAGCGTCATGCCGCTGCACATGACGTTTTGCGGATGGAGATCTTTCAACCGCCATACCAAGGGGAACTCCCTGGTTTTGAACCGCTTTTTACCTGCACTTCAATGTTTGCGGACCTTTTCACCACCCGTTATTGGACAGCATTTGCAGTACCCAATATTGCAAGTAAGGCGGTGCTCATTGAGAAAATGAGGCACAATCGAAAGCAGGCAGCAAGCTGAAGGACGGAGTGAAAGTTTCTGGTCGCCGACGTTCAGGCATCCCGAACATCAGGGTGTCGTGATTGGACAATGCCTGGAGGCTCTTGGAAGTCGCGATTCGGGTTGGGCAAGATAGCAAGGCATTGGATTTGACGGTTGACTTACTGATCGCAAGTCGGACTTACGGCGCGGGAGCAGCGGCAGAGGTGACAGACGGTCGGGTTACTTGTGGCTTGGCCTTGGGCGCTTGCATTGGTGGACAAAATGGAGCGGTCGAGCCGGCGGCATGGTTTGGGAGCATGCTGATTAACGGTATGCAATGCCATCACCAATCTTGCGCCCTACAGAGTCCCACTAACGCCCAATGGAAAGGTGAAAACCACCCAAGCTTTCTCAAGCTTTTGCCAAGTCGACATCCCCGTCCGCTCCTCGATTTTCGGTAAAGTGTGCCGTGCTGAGCGTGGTGACAGACTCCATCCCCGCCACCCCGCTATCCCAGCATCAAGCTGTGGGTCAGAGCACATACATGGTATCCACCGCTTGCATCAACACTCGCCATCTTGCCATTATTTCCGCGACTTGCTTTCGGAAGTCTTGCGCCAAATGAAGCTACGGAGTTGAAAAAATGGACAGTTTTTGAATCATTTTTGCCCAAGCACTGCTCACGGCCCAACTTGGACGGCCTCCGCCGAGACTTCTTGATCGCCCAGATTTTGAGTGCCAACTTCTGTCACCACCGGGCACTAACACTGGCCCATGTTAGGCGTCTGTAAGCTCGGCAAGACCGGCAACGGTATGCCTGCTACTCTCTCTGTATTACTTTCCCTGGTAAGGTACCATCGCCACGGCACCTACAGATAGGTCCGCAGCACAGGCGTCGGTCATGCGTACGTCATATCCCATTGGCTCCAAGGTGAGAGCAGACGCGACCTCGACGACCGACTGTACTGTGTATCTGTAGATATATAGAGAGATGGTTTGGCGCACTTCTCAAGCTTGGTGTATTCGTTCTATCTCTTTTCAACGCACTTGTTTTTCTTGCAAAATCACATCACAACCATGAAACATCCGAGTAGCCTCCTCAACTCGCTTTCTGCTGCTCTTTTTCTGGGCCAGGCAATTGCTTTGCCTGCCTCTCAAGAGAACACAGCGGCAGGAAACGAGGGAATCGTCAATGGTCCCCCAGGCGCATCTGGAGACCCCCGCGGACCAGAGTCACTTCTGGGGTACAATCCATCGAACCCCTTGTCCCTGGAGACAACCGTGATTCCGCCGTCGGACTTTGAGCTTGCCCCGGGACAGTCTGAGGAACCAGACATTGGATTGTATCTTGATCTCTCGACGGTCAGGAATCCTCAGCCTATTCGTGGTGGGACAGATGCTCCTACTGACCCTGGTCCACGTAAGTCTCTTTCTAGTTTTGATCACAACCGCAACAGCAGAATGAAGAAGATGCTTCGGACTAGCGTTGAGCGCATCTCCGCAGTCTCCACCCCATATTCCCCACTAGCACACTGTTTGGAGTTTATTACTAACGTCATCTCAGGTACCGAGGCCTATGACAGGCTCAACAGTGATCTGTTCGCTTCTCCAGGCACTGACAAAGGCGATGTGCCCAACGCCAAATGGCCCATGGGAATCTCCCACAACCGTGCGGGACTGAAGAGCGCAGGCTGGGCGCGCCAGCAGAACGTCAACGAGCTCCCCGTCGCAACCGCAATGGCAGGAGTTGACATGCGTCTTGAGCCCCACGCTTACCGCGAGCTCCACTGGCACAAGCAAGACGAGTGGGCTCTCATGTTGAATGGCAGTGTCAGAATCGCCGCCGTGGACGAAGACGGCCAGTCCTTCGTCGACGACTTGCAGGAGGGCGACGTCTGGTTCTTTCCCGCAGGAAAACCACACTCCATCCAAGCCCTCGAAAATGGCTGCGAATTCCTGCTTGTCTTCGACGACGGCAAGTTCAGCGAGGACGGCACCTTCCTTGTCTCGGAGCTCTTCGCCAGAAACCCGCGGTCGGTCCTCGCAAAGAACTTCCGGACAGACCTGCAAGCCCTCGCCAACATTCCCGAAGAGCAACTTTACATCTTCCCCGGCACTCCCGCGCCCAAGGACATTTCGGAGCAAAACGTGACGGGCCCCGCAGGCTCCATTCCCGTCAGAGACAGCTACAGCTATCACCTGAGCGCCCAGGAACCGTACCGAGTCCCTGGCGGCACGGTCAAAATCATCGACCCCAAGTCCTTCCCCATCGCGTCCAACTTCGCCGCCGCGCTCTTCACCGTCGAGCCCGGCGCCATGCGCGAGCTGCACTGGCACACAACGAGCGACGAGTGGTCCTTCTTCCTCAGCGGGCAAGGCCGCGTCACTGTCTTCGACGCGCCCGAGAGCTCGCGCACGTTTGACTTTGCGGCCGGCGATGTGGGATACGTCCCCGTGCCCGACTCGCATTACATCGAGAACACCGGCAACGAGACGCTCACGTATCTTGAGGTGCTGCTTGCGCCTGTGTACAACGATATCAGTGTCGCTCAGTGGCTGGGTCTTACGCCGAGCCAGATCGTCAAGGACCATTTGAACGTAGATGATGCGTTTATTAGCAAGCTGCCGAAGACGAAGCAGTTCATTTTGCCCGGAGATCCGAATCTGCTGCAGACGGACTTTAATGACGAGCCGTTGTAATGTTTGCGCTAAGGGGATGACGTTGCGTGGTTGACGTCCAGCAATATTTTTGATTGTCATCATATCATTACTGCGCTTCTTTTCGATTTGAATTGCGCAGGCCTGTCCTTTGCTTCTTGTATCCATCTTCTGATGTCTTATTTCTGTCTGTCCTTATATCATTTTGTCCATATCATAGTCTGGAAGCTATCTTTTGCTCTCGAATTACAAGCACTATAACAAGTGCGATATGGTCATCAATTTGTCCTATTGAGTTCATGTCTTCAGTCATCAGGTCAATCAATCAAACAATCATGATCAAAAAACCAAAATTTGCGACCGCGACTCCGGGCAGCCCAATCCAACGGCAAACCCAACCACCCAAGCCAACACCTCCAACCCAGCATCAGCAAGCCCTCGCAACCGCAACCGCAACCACATCCAAGCAACACAGCTGTTCCGCGCGCATAGCAGCAGGACCTCCGCCGCCAAGCCGACCATCCAAACACCCATCCCCCATCCCTGCACCGCACCGTTTGCCTGCCCGTTGATGCCTGTCCTATCCGTCTTGGCCAAGCCAAGCCAACCCCCAGCCACACAGCAGCTGGAACTGCGCCCAAGGCACACGCGGCACTCTCACTCGCCTCGTACCTGCGGCTCGGATCTCGGATGCGATGGGGCAGCAGACAGGGCGACTATGGCGGCGACACAGTGCCTTGTCCTCACCAGCCACGGCGATTTTTGGAGAGCGGAGCTGATTGGAGGGGAGAGGTTTGGGAACGGCGAAAAGGGTTCCTTGGGGTTTGTGGTGGGAGGCGTCTGTCTGATGCGACCCAATCGATGCCATGGAAGGGAGTGTAAGTGAGGTCTCAGCCCCAGGCAGCCAGCGAGAAGTGTTCGAGCCAGGCTGGAGTAGTGAGTGGCAGTCTTCGCCTGACTCCCTTTGCTTCGGTCTCCGCACTTGGTAAGTCATGACGAAGGAATTGGATCTTGGACTGATCAGCTCCACGCAGACTTGAAAAGGATCCTCTGACAAAGCTCCTTTGGCCAAATCTTTCCCTTGCACACAGTCAAACTCATCCAAACCGCGCGTTGTCTTGGAGAGCAATTAATAGAACCGCTTCTTTCTCGACTGAGGTTTGCTTGGTCTTGATTGCGGTTTGAATTTGCGCACTAGCAACTCGGCGGTGTGTCCAACAGCCTGTCTACCTGGGCTCTTTCTCTCCTCTGTTCTTCTATTAAAGGAGGGTTGGCGCAGGGCTGTCGGTCTAAAGACAAGAGCCCTTCAGGCTTTGTGGGCTGGCAGCTGGTCGCACTCGAAAGCTTCGCAGAATGGTAGGTACACATGCAGCTGTTTTCAACAACCAGGGTATGAAGATACCAAAGTGAAATCTCCCAGGACGATTATAAGGTATTGGAATCATGGCTGTACTGCAAGGTTTGAGGCACATGCCCTGCTGCGAATTTCTGTAGATCATGGAGTTGTGTTTATTTCTTGTTGAAAGTCGACTGAGCTTGGGCGTCACAAAAAGACTTCAACAAGTGACGACAGTCGCTCAACTTTGCCGACATTGGGCGAGGCTCAGACGGCAAAAAAGCAAAACGAAAAAACGACGATGTAGGGACTTGCACCCCGGCCCTGCTCCTTGCCCGTGCAATTAGCCTGTGAGATGGCAGAGTCGATCATCACCATTCAGCTACGGTGGTTCCAGACCAAACCCGAAGACCTATCGTCGTTGGAAGGCTGGCCGTTTAAACAAATTAAATAGAGGAGTAAAGTCTGGCCAGCCTGGGCATGATCTGAGGGAGACAAGACTACTCGTTGGCTGGACTCTGTCGCGAGACGCTTCTCGTCTGGAGCGCGAGTCGTGACCGACCTTGAACGTCGCTCTTTCCTACACCACGACACACAAACAGCACCGACATCCTGATCTGCGATGGAGTTACATGCCGAACAGCCCATCATCATATGATGACTTTGTCAGCATCACAGTCGTCCGTTCCTATAGTGAGTTCGCTTCTCGTTTTTCTTCTTCAGCAGTAACCTGAGCCTCAAGCAGAGTACCAAAAATTCCAACGCCCGCCAAACGGTTTCATCGTACCTTCCAGCAGCTCCGTCTTTTCCCAACGTATGTCTCCATCTTCTCGGCACCTTTTCCGGGCTGCACCTCTGACACCCCGCAGCGTCAGAACAACGAACCCTCCCGCCAGCCCCACGCATCACGCTCCTCAGCCCGACTGCCGCCGCTGTGCGCGTGACGGATATCTCTTCTGTCAGCTGATTGAGGCTGAGAAGGGTCTCGAGCGCGCTCGGAAGCTCGCGGACATCCTGCGCGCCATGCTTTGCCGCGTGTAGCTGAAGAGCGCCTCCGATGGACAGATTTAGCAGATCTACCCGGCTCTCTGCGGGTGCGAGGTCGAATGCAGTGGCTTTGAGAAGATACTGAAGCGCCTTGAGAAGTATGAGTGGCGAGAAAGGACACAATGACGTGATCTGATGGAGCTGCTGGTTCGCGAACTCGCAAGACATGGGCAAGGTCTGGATGGGTACTGGGGTTGACGGATGAGGGCCGCTGCGACGATTGGCCTTGATGCTTGGGCTTCGTCGCAAAAGACGTCACAAGAAGAAGCCGTGAGCTGAGAAGCTGGCGCAGACGGGAATGCTTGGGTGCGTGAAAGGTTTGTTAGCTACCGACCGTACTAATGCTTGGGTTTACATTTTGCCCTCCTTTGCCGCTGACTTGCCCAGTCAATACAAAGTGACGATCGGAACAATAAAAAATGTGGACTATGTCATCAATTCTGTTATCAACAACGGATCAAACGAAAAAGGCGTTGGGACCTGGTGATAGCGGGACGATGCAATGAGGGTACAGGAGGTTCAAAGCGAAGATTTCTCCTGCGGGGCACCATTCAGTCTTGAGCTGCATGTTCCTTGCTTTATGGGAAAAGGTCTGACATGTCCCACATCAGCAAGTCCACATCAACGACGGCCAAAGCAACACGAAGACGAATGCAAAGCCTACCGTAAGTCGTCCTCCGCCACGCCTCTCTCACATTGGTGGATATCTGACTGCAAATTCCCAGACAATCGTCACGGGTACCCCTGATTACCGCGAGTGGTCGAAGGATTTGAAGTGCATGGGAGTCGGTAGTGATATGACTCAGGGGCTCAAGAACCACGGTACGTCCGCGTAAATCATCCCGAAGATGTGCACCCTAGCCATGGAGTTTGATGCAGAGCCACAGAACAGCTCATGGTAAGGCTATCGACTCGATACCGGACTTTGATTGCCCCAACCGAAGATGGAATCGGAAATCATGTGGGAAGAGTTCCGGTGGTGACACCGCTGTTGGGGTAGTATTATGTCTAGAAAGCGTTTGTTGGGGCTACCGTCGACGTGCCCATCTGCCTTTCTTCCTATAAGTACTCTCAAGTCCGCCAAAATCATTGTTTTTGTCTCCATTGTGAAAGTGAAAGCAGGTGAAAGCGTCCTTTACCGATCGCCCGGGCGTCCAGACTTTTCTCATAAGCCAGCTGCAAAAATCTTCTCAAGAGGTTCTCTACCTTACGACCCACGAACCAATTTTTCGAACCAACAAAAACGACAACCATCGCCATCATGCGTCGAGAGCGCATCTGGATTGACCACGTCCCTGTAAGGCTCTAGAGCTAACGTTTGATTCCATTCTTGGAGAGCTAACCTATGCGACGTCAGAAAACCCGCGAGGAAGCCATGATCGAGGAGATGAACGACAGGCACTCAAAGGACCTCCCTCCTCTCCACTCGGAGAACGAGGACGCTGAAGAAAACGGCTTCTCCGACCTTGAGCATCAATCTGACACTTCTGTAAGTCTCCACAGCTGGAACACCGTTCTGTGAACTGAGATCTGATGCCATGCAAGGACCCCTGCGACTTCACATTGGACTTTGAGGCCATCAACAGCATCATCTCCAAGAAAATCGAGGAGCTCGTCATGAAGCGGGTCAGCAAACAGAGCCTCCTTCGGGTTTGGACTGTGGGCCAGGAGTTCGTCGGATGGCCTGAAGAGCTGGAGGAGCTCCTGGACCACATGGCGGCAGAGTGTGCGAAGGCCGAGTTGCAAGACCTGGGTGAACTTTCCGGCCTCTGGTAAATGGCTCAAGTGGCCTCAAAGTGCATGGTACCATGGTTTTCGGAGGAGGAGAAGCAACAACCCCCCTGTTGAACAAGCGGCGGAGCATGGAGTCTTTCAGAAAAGGCACCGAAAAGGCGTCCGAAGCTTTCCCTCTCATACCATCATACAAATTGATCTTAGTTTCAATCATTCAAAAACTCGTCGCTTGGGTGTCACCGTGTCCCGGCTTTTGCTCGAAAGTCAGCTGCAACATCTGTTCGAGGAATTCTCCACTTGAATATGAATAGCAGATGAAGTAATGCAAGAATCTATCAATGCACCTGGCCGGCGGGAGCGGGGGCGAGGATCGAGGCCAAACTGTTGTTGCTGCTTCAGGTAGTTGTCGTCGTGTCTCGTTCCACCTTTGGAAGGCGCTCGATGGCACGCCATTGCTATAACTACGCTTCGCTCCGGGACGGCGCGTCAGCGCCATCTCATAACTTCCTCCGCCTTGCCTGGTGACAACGGGACAACCTCACCAACTGCACCGCACCTAGACCATCAATGACAAACGCACCACCGCCGCCATGAGTCGCGATTCTACGCATCAAGTCGAATTTGTTACCCATTGCAGGTCGGGTCGCAATTCGGATGAGCCACCTTTGATCTGGTGAGCTATCGCAGCCAACGCTCGCTCCATCGGTGGAGATCTAACGCATGTTAGTACATTGAAAGCACCAACAATAGCACCGACAATGAAGATACTGTCCTTGAAGAGGAAACACTCCCTAAAGGATTTGAACTCGATCAAGATGACCTTCCCGCTGCCGTAAGTCTCCTGAGCCAGACCAATATTCCTCAAGTCGAAATAGAACGCAATGGCAGGATTCTGGCGAGGAGGAGGCATTCAGCGTCAACGATGAACCTCTCAATGAAGTCCTCTGTACCAAGATCAGCCAACTGATCAAAGAGCGCAGGCACAGGCAGCTCCTCCTTGCGGTGTGGACCGCCGGCCAACAGTTCATCGGCACGTCCGACGAGCTGGCCGAATATCTCGATGCCACTGTCACGCAATGGGCAAGAGAGATTCGGAGGAAGACAATCTGGGGCCAGAAATGCGACGAAATCGCTACTGACAAATTCCTGGAGCTCCACAGAAAGGGCGTCTCAAGCAACATTTACGAAGCTGTGTTGGCTCTCGGCGCGCATTTCGAGGGCGACCCCAAGGATTTGCCCGCGTTGATAGCGAAAGTCGAGAAGGAGGAGACGGAGAGGGAGCGGAGGGAGCTGGGTGAGTTGTCCGGCCTATGGTGAGCGCCTCGGTGCCATGAGCGCCAGTTCGCTCAAAGTATTCTTGAACGCGGACGGACTAGGACTGAAAAAATCGCGGAAGGACTAAGTCCCAAACAAAAAATCGTTTACAGCTCGAATTTTGTCTACAATCAAAAAGAACTCTTTTCCATAAGAATATGCAGTCAGCAAAGATACGCGCCAAAGAGAAGACCCTTCTAGGAACACTCAACAACTCATCGAGTAGCGGAAAAGCACGCAGACCCTCCCCCGAGTCTGGACTCTCGGCCAAGGATTCTTCTGGTGCAAAGGCAAGAGAAGCTCTGGTCTTCTTTGATCATAATGTCTGGCTTGCAAACCACAATCACTTTGGCAGATCAGGAGGAGACAGAAGAAAGTTGAGGCGACTCCGTTTGGTCTTGCTTGATGACAGCGGAAAGCCGCGGGGCATGAAGCTGCTTTTGGGACAGAAAGAGGAAGGTCTCAAGACTTCTGGGGAGCCGTACTGGTGCTCGGACTGGAGGGTGTATATTGTGGCTCGAAACAGATGCCTGGGCGATGAGGATATGATTGCCCTTTGGAAAGAAGGATGAGAAGGTTGAGACAGCCGGCTCCTGTGTGCCGTGGATGGGAGTGGATGATTCAGCACAGAGGCGATGTCAGACCCAAAAGTCTCATCAAGTGGTGCACGGATAGGATTGATTGAGAGGCGGGTTCACACAACCACAACAATATGGTGAATATAGAACGCACTCGCAAGATGCATGAGCTGAAGCTTAAAGCTGATATTGCCATTGTTTGTGTTAGAATTTGGTGCTGAATGCGTACGGTGAAAGTGAAGTGAAGTGAATTCACAAAGTGGTCCGAGCTTCGGCGTGGTGTCTTTCGAAACTCCCACCACGGCTTCTCCTTTCCTTCGACACGTTGACAACCTCGTCCAGAGACCTTACCAGAGCTCTGACAAACCACTCTCCATTGACCATGGTCCTTCATCAGCCGCTCCAGAATCTATTGCCAGCTCTTGAAGCTGCACCAGCCACTCTAGCACCAGCTGCTTCTCTGGTAAGTATCGCCTGATCAGTCTCTCATCCCGCGCAGCTTTCAGGAGAGATCTAACGCCAACCAGGTCCTGCAAGACAGCCACCTTCATGCTGGATGCGACATCATGGACGATTACCGCGAGGATGCATGTGCCGGCTCTCAGATTGGCCGTTCTGTAAGTCTCCAGTTGATATCTCCTTCCGCGAGCACAGATCTGATGACAAAGCAGAGCGCTCATGATAACGGAGATGGAATGAAGTTCGCCGGCAACACTGCTCCTTCTGCGGCTGAGATTCTCCATGCTGTAAGTTCTCTTCACCGTCACCGCTTGCAATGATAGAGCTCTAATGCCAGAACAGACCCGTGATGACCAAGTTGACCTTGCCGAGCGAAACATTACGGTTGCGAAAATGATGAAGCTTTTGACGCTCAAGCGCGCCTCAAAGGAGCTCATGATCATCATCTGGAACATCGGCCAGATGTTTTCGGGCACCAAGAAGGATCTGATCACTGCATTCTACCAGGCCGAGAAGGCTTGGAAGGAGGAACAAATGCAGAAGACTATCAGAGCTAAGGAGATCCACACCGCCGCCGCCGTCCTGACCGATCTTCTCATCAAACAAGGCGAGCCTCAGGGTCTTATCGATGAGATCTGGTGGGTTGCGGAGGAATTCCAAGGCCGCACTGCAGATTTGATGAACCTGCTGCTTGACACTGTCAAGCGCTACGGTGGAATTCAGGAGCACGACGACCTTCCGAGCTTGTGGTAGACGACTGAAACAAATTGGGCTCAAACACCACCTTTGCACGAGCAAGAGGACATTTCAAGACCTAAAGGCCAAGGGAATGGCGGGAGTAATGGACAGAATTCGATACCAAAACCATTAACAGAGCGGGATCGGAGATCCATCACACACTTGCGGTGATACAAATGCCTCCTGATCCATAGCTATTGCTCACAAACGTACATCTTTGCCTTTGGCACTATTCCCTCCTCGACGTTAGCAGGATTTTCAAGTTGGAGATTTTCTAAAAGACACGGCCGTCTTGCTTTAAAGTGCCGAGAACAAATCAATCATGGATCTCTTCCTAAAATTTTATGCGCCATGGACTGCCGCATGAGCACCGTTGGTATACTATAGAAATTCGAAGATGCCTTGACGGCGGAAAGCCTCCGCATGCAGATATCGGACATGGAGCGCTACACAATGGCCGCGGCCTACACCGACCTGCTCTGGGAGAATGGTGAGGGAAAAGACCTCCTCAACAAGATCTGACTGTTTGTGGAGGAGTAAGAAGGGGACAACAAGGATTTGATGGCGCTCCTTGAACGCCTGGTCGAGAGAGGAGGCAGGCAGGTGAACGGCCGCACCTTCCTCCTATGATGTGTCGCCCACGATGCGATAATTTTTGCATATAAACAGTTTTTTTTTGGCGCCAGAATCTCTTTCGCCTTTCCTACCCCACCGTCCTCGGAGCCTCCACCAAATTCGAGTCTCGGAAACTTTTGAAGACGGTTCATCAACACCTTCCTTCTGCAGCACAGCATGTCTAGCGATAAGCCTCGGCCTCGAAGACCCTAACTTTCCACTTCTGATCATTGCGGTCCTGGGATCCAGAAATCCTTTCCTCGATTTTCTCGAAGTGCCGAATATCTCTACGCTGCTCACCATGCCGGTTACAGATCGCTCGACAACCGGAAACGCGGGAATGCGATCAACCTTGAGTTGAAGAGACAGGAGGCCTTAGAATCTGCAAAGCATCAGTGCAAAGCATATCAGGAAATGCGCATGATCGCTCTTTTGTAGTATGGAGCATCAGGGGTAGGAGAGAGCACTGAACCGACAATCAGTTCACCACCAACACCAACGATTTTATTTCTCCTCTTCTTTGTTCAATCGACGAGCAAAACGTATAAAAGCGCAAGTTAGCAGGAACACGATCGACTTTCCGAATCACGGCGAAGTATACTATATCAGTGGATCAACGATGTATTTGCGAGTGTCTCTCTCACGCAAGAGCACCAAACGATCGTCTTCAATACGATAGTCCACTTGTCCAAGACCTGAAACTCGAAGGATCGCCTCAACAAGACTTGGGAGGCAGGAATCCAACTCCCATGGAGGACCTCGTGCGCATGCTCATGGAAATGGAGGATAAAAGGTGGATGGGTTCGTTGGTCAGCAGCAACTATGCTGAGATGTGTAATGAGGTATACTACGAGCAATGCCGCGAGACCACCATTTCCTTTGTAAAGGATCTGTGGTAACTGGTACCTGGGCGCCCAGCTCATTGGTGAGGTTTTCGACGCGGCTCGCGACTTTAAGGGGGCCCCTTCGAGCTTTTGGTGATCCTCGAAGGCATTGTTGCAGATTACGAGAAGGAGGAGTTGGGCCGTCTTTCGGGTCTATGGTGAGCGTCCAAATCTAAAAGACCTCATGGGGCACACGGACCCGTGCCTAGTTTTGAGAGACGGAACACGATCACTCTTGCTGCTTTTCACACAAATTTCGGGTTCAATTCAATTCCCAACTCGGCACAACCACTTATCAGGCTCAATTCCTAGAGATACCCCATTCGCAACACCCTTTTGGGCCCTCTCACGCCACCATAAACCAGCAGCTAATCCTACAGTTGTCTTCAAAGCGCACCCAGAGTGAGCTGCACCCTGAAGAAGACACCCTCGCCTAAGACTATGACGCCGACCACCACAACGAGGAAGAAAGGTGTGATGTTGGTGGGGGTTCGACTGCGAAGACGACATCTACGAGGAGCATGACGGCGACATCAATGATGATGCCATCGAGGATCATGCACCACCCACCCCGGGGGCGCGGAACGATGCCCATATCGACTGATAACGCCAAGATCGGGGTACCTCTGGCCCTGATTTTCTTTCGCTTGCTCGTTTTTCAGGTGCTGCCCGGGCTCAGGGGGTATGATGGAGGCCGAGCACCTCCGCGGCGAGCAGTCAACCCCTAGTACCTTTCCCCATTTAGCTCAGTCTTGCGCAGGTGCGCCTCAACACCACACCCTGCTAGTGAGCGAATACATCACACTTTCTACCACTCCACTCGCTGGTTGCTCTCACAATCATATATTTCTTCCGGAGGAGTTCGACACAATCATATTATAGTGATCAATATAGTTCTGCGCCTGGATCAGATCTACAGGTCCAAGGACTTGCTGGATCAGATCTGGAAGGCTGGCACCAAGTTCCAGGGCAAGCCCGAAGACCTTGCGAGCGTGCTCATGGGTTGAATTGCAGTGGTGGACGAAGTCCCTGGTCGATGGCTTCTACGCCGAGGAGTGCAAGGAGGTGACTTTCCATACAGTCAAAGACTTATGGTACGAGAGCGCTCCCGAGAAGCGTATTGGTGAGGTGTTTCAGGTGGCCCGTGAATTCAAGGGACACCCAGACGAGCTTTCTTCCTTGTTCGGAAAGAAAATTGACGCATGTGTCGGACACCCAGTCGCCTAGATCACCGCAAATGCCCGTAACGTCAGTCCGTCAAGGTTAGTGAAGTCTCATCTGTGCGTGTGTAAATGGGGCTAATGGATGGGGCAGTGGACATTACTCCTATAGCCTCGAGCAGTGAAGGAAGCACTCCGCCATTTGTCCCAGGGGGCCGCCGACACCGCAAGAGTGGGTCAGGCTCGCTGGTAATTCACTAGAGAGAAGTAATGCACGTTGGAAGAAGGACTGGACTTTTTGGAACGGAGGACTGCAGCGATTATTTTGAACGGCAGGCCGCAGTGGGATTCGGGTGTGGAAGAAGACAGGCAGCATTTCAAGGCCTGCGTACTGTCTAAGATGCGGGATAAGAAGTGACAAAGATTGGCGTCGACATTTCTAATACAATGATTTGGATGGAAGTTCGAATGGCGCGTTCAAATGTGTCTGATGTTCGTGATTAACCCCTATTCCTTGTCGTCATGATACAAGCGATTTCCGCTCACGTTGTGACGCCACAGTCAACGCAACCCATTCGCTAGAGTATAAGGTCAGACGGGCTCGTTCCTATAGAAAATGTGCATCGCCCATTGCTCAACCCCTGGAGACCCCTTGAACCCCCTGAATTCAAGTGCCAACGATATGAGAACATCCAAGAAACATGCAAACAACAAGCTATTTGCAAAAATAATTCTGAACAGACTTACCCGAGGGTTTTCCGTTCCTCAGAGCGAGTCGCCCGGTTCATAGTCAACCCGCCACTTTGCTGGATCTGCAAGCTCTGATGCAGCCGTCTTCCTCCATCATTACTACCCTTGTCGGGACACGAAGGAATGAGCTGAAAGCCGAGGGTCTACATACTTTGATTGAGAAGATGAAAACCCAAGTTGAGCAGCTGTGCATGGCTCTTGAGATCTGGAATCCCAATGTTTGCGCTTTTGTGCTGCTCAAGGAACACGGCATTGTGAAAACCTCGACCAGGGATGAAGCCGTCAAGGCGTTTGTAGACCCCTACCGGCCTTGGGAAGAAGCGGGCGCGCTAGGGTCGACTTGAATTTGCCCACACTTTGAAAAGACGGAAAAGGGACTCGACCAACTGAAAATTTGAACTTTGGCGAAGGTTGGGTAGATGAGGAGGCATCGGCCTCGAATAAGGTTGCAGGTTCCTCGCGCGGTACTGCAGTCGAGAGCACCAGAAGGAAGACTGGGTCATGCACAAAATCTTCTGCAAGCCGGTGACCAAAGAACAAAAAAATCTGGACAAGGAAGAGACTGCTCTCCGCGCTCATCCAGATCGTCCATTCGAAGAGGTCGTCGGACAGTTTCGGCGCTTCCAACCCTCGCGCCCCTACATGTTGGCGCGGTCGGATTTCATCTCCGCCCTGGGCGATGTCAACACGTATGACTCGGTCGCTTGCGCGTTGGACCACAGCCTGGATATGCTGCGTCTCAGCCTCAGCGATGGTATGGGAGTGCGCAAAAGCGTCCCGTCGTTACTCTTACGTCTCGGCCGCGAGCAAGAGGCGTACGACTTCATCAAAGGTTGGGCCAAGTACATGCAACCCGATGGCGGTGACAATGGTATGCCGCCGCACACGTGGTTTCGCGACGCCGACGTCTTCGAACCCGTCGAACTGGCCATGGACAACTACAACTTTCTCAATCACGCGCTGGACCTCTTGCTCCTCAAAGTCAAGCTCCTGCTTGACCTGCTGGCCCTGCAGAAATCGCCCTTCGACATGAATTCACTCCTCACGACCCTCGTCCGCAACAGAATTGATGAATTGCGAGCCTCGGGCCTCGAGGCTTTGATTGAGAAAGTCAAGGATCACATTAAGCTACTTTGCGAATCGCTCAAGTCGCAGAACTCGCACATTTGGACCGTGCTATTCAGTCCGGAAGCCAACAGCGCGACGACTGCCTGCTACAGCCTTGGTTCGATGGATGAGGCGCGTGTGGCGGTTCACATCTCGTACCCGGCTTGGGCTGAAGCGTTAGAATCTCTTGATTGGGTCGAGAACTTTGTCCAGTCGAATTGAGGTTACTGGGATTTGTTTGTCGTCAGTGGATAGGTAGAAATGGAAAACTTCTTGTTGTCTGATTTCGTGACGATGCTGCAATCCGTTCCCTCGTTCCTTGAGTGGCTCGCTTACTTGACCCGATTAGGCAGCACCAGCCGTCGCGTGTCCTACACGTCGCGCGCAACCTCTCGCAGCGACTCTTCCTACATCATCATCACTCCATCGTCAACTTTTCGCCTATCCATTCAAACGCACCTAGAACCTCACATGTTGACAGCGCCACCTGGAAGACTGACACATCATGCAATGGCGCTCCGAACGCGGCCCGATCATGCCACGGCCAGTGAAGGGCGGGAATGGAAACAGCTGGCGCTCTGGGACGTTGCGAGTCGACCAAGCCAGCCATTCGCAACGCAGTCTTTCTGCATTCGAAACATCGTGAACAGCAGGTGACAGATGTGCTGGCAAAGCTCACTCACCTGCGCAGTCTTTCCGCTTCGTCCGGTATCCAGCAGTCCAACTTCCATCGATTCAAGTCTTTCAACACGATCAAGAGCTAGGCATTGTGGCATTCAGACACCTGGGGTCTATTATCCTTTCTCATCTTCTACACCAGTCACGAAAGAAAGCCATGGTTTGGAATCAGTTGGCGGGGGAGAGGGCCGACATTCTTTGGCAGATCAGGCTCGAAGTGGAGTGGAATGGATGGCCCCTCTGCTCTACGTACCCGTACGAATGGAGATTCCAGCGTCTGTGCTTGCCTCGCCCGCCGTCCATTCGACACGGCTATATAGTTGTCGAACCCTGCATCTGCGTGCCCTCTTGTGCACGGGTGCTGCCAGTGTGACCCCCTCTTTGACCCCCCTTCCTTTGCTGCTAGTCACGGGCGATGGTTGCACGGCCACATATACTAACCACCTCACACACAGCTACCTAGAGTACTGTCTGTACAAACACTGCACATACACACTCGTCGATCATGCGGACTTCGCTCGCACGCTCCGTGAGCGTCCTGCTCTCAACAGCCGGGCCCACACGCTCCAACTCCAAATCGACCGTCAACAGCACCACGCCCACCGAGGAGACGCCCACGCCGCGCATCGAGGTGGTGATACCGACGCCGCAGCTCGACATCCCCCTGCACGACGATAACGACGACGACGGCCTCGTGAAGCCCTCCCGCGCCTACCGCATCCACGACATTGAAAAGACGAGCAGCGACGCCGGCCTCTTCCCCGCCTCGTCCTCCGTCTACTCGTCCGCGCGCGGCTACTCGCCGTCCATCAGCGGGGGCGGCGCCGCAGTGCGGGCTCCCGACGGCGGCGGCGTCGCCTGGGCCACCGCCCTGGCCGGATTCCTCGTGGCCTTCAACTGCTGGGGGCTCAACTTTGCATTCGGGGTGCTGGAGCCATGGTACCGCTCCTCGCTCCTCGCATCAGAACCGGCGTCCAAAATCGCGTGGATCGGGTCGACGCAGATGGCGTTTCTGTTCCTCGTCGCCCCGCTCGCCAGCGTGCTGTACGACTACGGCCACTTCCGACTGCTGTTCAACGGCGGCTCCGTCCTCCTTCTCGGCGCCTGTCTGGCCACCAGCTGGTGCCGCAGCTGGGTGACGCTCTTCGTCGCGCAGGGCCTCGTCACGGGCGTCGCCAACGGCCTCGTCTTCTGCTCTGGCGTCCGCGTCCTGCTAGGCCTCTTTGACAAGCGCATCGGGCTGGCCATGGGCATCGGCGCCATGGGCGCCAGCGCCGGCGGCGTCGTCTTCACCCTTGCTGTCCAGCACCTCCTCCCTGAGATGGGGTTTGGCTCGACGTATCGCGTGCTGGCGCTGATTGTGCTGGTTACCATGCTCTTCCCGACGCTGGTGGTCAAGCCGTGGGAGGGCGAGCGCAGGGCTGCCAAGGAGAAGGTGCGGTTGAGCGTTGTCTTGCTGGATGGCGCGTTTTGGGTCATGGTTTTGGGCATGTTTTGCGCGTTTTGGGGGCTGTATTTTGGGTATTATTATGTGAGTCCCCCCCTGCCCCTTACCCCCTTGATCCACCCCTACCTACCTCCCTCCCAATCCAACGCAATCCAACTAACTTTTTTCCTCTCTCTTCAGATCACATCCTACGCGGCCTCCTCTCTTCACCTCTCACCCTCCTCCTCCTCCTCCTCCGCACAATCCCCAACCAACTACCTCCTCACAATGCTCGCATGCAACCTACCGGGCCGCCTCCTCCCCGCCCTCCTCTCCGACGCCTACAGCGGCCCGCTCAACGCACTCGTCCCATGCGCCCTCGCCAGCGCCGCGCTGCTCTTCGGCTACATCCCGGCCGCCTCGTCCAGCGCCGCGCTCTACGTCGTGTCGGCGCTATACGGCTTTGCCAGCGGCGGGATCATGAGTCTGTATGCGGCGGTTGGGCGGCAGTGGGGTGCTGGTGGTGCTGTGAGGAGTGAGAAGGCAGGGGGTGATGAAGATGTGGAGAGCACGCGGGATGGAGATGCGGAGGTTGGATGTGCAAGAGGCACGCGAGCCGCCCCGTCGACGCCGAACGGGAGCTGTGATCCGGGGAGCTACGTCAACCACAGCACGCCCCGCCCCTCGACCACAAACACAACCACAAATGCAACAACCGTCACGCACGCGACACACATCCCCAACTTCGAAATCCTCAACGCCCCTTCTTATCCCTCCCATCCACCCATCAACCCAGCAAACCCCCCATCCACCACCTCCGCCACCGCGCCCCTCCGCACAACCATCATCCTCGTCGCAGCCGGGCTCGCCGCGCTCAGCGGTCCGCCGCTGGGCGGGCACCTGCTCGACAGGGGGCTTGCGGCCGAAGGGGACGGGCCGGCGGGCTATGTGGCTGCGCTCGCGTGGGCGGGCGGGAGCATGGGCATGGCGGGGTTGTTGTTTGCGGTCAGTAGGGTGTTGAGGGTTGGGTGGGGGTGGGGGAGGGCGTAGGTGGAGTCAGGGGGGAGGATGGTGTGAGAGGATGGAGGGAGGGATTGGGGAAGAGAGAGGTAGGGGAAAGCAGATTGATATTACCCTGAGCGTGGGTCGGGTTGGGTTGCCGTGTGGTTGACTTTTCCGTTTCCTTTCCCTTCCATGTTTCTTTTCTTTGTCACTCACTATACCCGGTGTTTATATGCGGTCGACCCCCAGCGCCCCCTTACAGTACTCCATCCCCCCATTTTCCTACTTTTCTTGAATCCCGAGTCCCCAAGATTGTTCTTGCTTGGTGGGAGGAGTTCCCCTGGTCTAGTACAAAGAATGTTTAGTTTGTAATGGAAATGGATGCCGACGATTCAAATTTCTTGAGTGATGTGGTTTTTGGGCCGACCGTCTAGTTGGAGGAAAAGTGCCTCGATTCTTCTGCGCCGAGACGCGTTCACAGTCTTGCGGCTGCCAAAATGCCTAAATATTTCACCAAATATCCCGTCCTAGTATACAGCCCATGTCCAGCCCTCCAACGCCGGTCAATTGTGCAAAGAAACTCAAACTAATGGCATCGCGCCAATGCGTCTCCACTCCCCTCTCACGCCACGGCCAACACTTAGAGAATACCGTTGACAATATTCGCACCCATGGTAGCGCCAGCACCAAAAATGGTCGCATTACCGAGCTTCTTGCCAAACTTCTTGCCCATCTCGGCGCCCTTGCCGCCACCTTGGCTCTGCGCAGCAGGGGGTTGGCCATTCGAGGGGCCGCCCTGGGCGACGGCCATGGGCATGTTGCCATACGACATGCTCTGGTCGGCGGGCGTCTGCTGCTTCTCGTCGACGCGCACGTACGAGCGCGGGAAGATGCCCTCCTGCCCGGTGCGCTCGCTGCGGCCCTTCCACCAATCGGCGTTCATGTACTCGGTGACGTGGACGCGGTCGTTAGGCGCGAGGGCTAAGTCGCCCGCGTCCGAGGGCGCGTAAGTGTACATGGCGGTTGCGACGGCCAGCGTGGGAGGCCCTGGCGGCGCGGATTGGTAGGCGGGCGGCGGCGGCGTCGGGTTGTGCGCGTAGTAGCCGACCTTCTCGTTGTTGGCAGCGGGCGGAGCAGGAGAGGCGGGCGCAGCAGGTGTGCTATTGCGGACAGGCAGACCGACGGGAGCAGAAGGCGGAGGCGAGGCTACCGGTGGGACCTGGACAACGGGCTGGACGACGGGCGCCGCGTAGGCGGCCGTGGTGTCGGCGATGGGGAGGATTGGAGGTGTTTCGGGGAGCTGGGTGAGGATGTTGGCCATCTGCTCTTGGGAGATGTGGCCCGAGTCGGCCAGAAATGCCAGCTCCTACGTCATGCGATCATCTGGTCAGTCGACAAGCTTTGGATGCGGCCGGGACGGGCCTCGAGTTACCGTCTTGATGGTCCGCATGGAGCGGTTGGTCATGGCATAGCTGAACTCCTCGTAGCCGGGCATGATGGCAGCTTTTGCTGGTCGGCTGTTGTGTGGGAGAGGTTCTGAAAGGACTGGCAGAAGGAAGCGACCGAATTCTTGACCAGAGAGGCGTGCAGGTGGACGGAGGAGGGCGAGGAGACGTTGATGTTTGAGAGGTGGTGTAGCGCCTCTTGGGGCTGTGCTGTGAGCTCCGCTTCTCCGCCGCATATCCGCAGCATCAGGCATCAAGGCAACCCAAATCATCAAGTCCAACGTCAGACCAATCAATTCAAAATACTATCGTACAATGGCTTTTTCAACCTCAACGTCCGCTACTTCTACGACTTGTAAAAGTCCTTCATCATGCCAATCATCATCTGGTGGGCCTGCTGGTAGCTGGCCTGCCTCGTCTGCTCCCACGTACTCCAGGCGTCATTGGCACCACCGACCGGAATCTCCTCCTTGCCGGCCTCCAAACCATCCCACGCATCGCGCACAAAGTCGGCCAGGGGCATGCCAATCTCGCGGCCATTATCAATAAACGGCTGCTTGTCGGCGTCGTGCAGCTCCGTCTGCACAGCAGGCGGGAACAGCTCGACAATCTTGAGGTGGTTGAAGCCCGCGTCCTTCATCTGCTGCCGGAGCACCAGAATGACGTGGTGCAGCGCCGCCTTGGTCGCGCAGTAGTTGGCGCAGTGCGGGATGGGGACGAATGCCAGCGCCGACGTCGTGTAGATGATGCTGGAGGGCTGTTGCTTCTTCTGGAAGAAGGGCAGGAATGCTACCGTAAGGTGGATGAAGGAGGTGTAGTTGGTCGACAGCTCCAGCTCAAAGGTGTCGAGGTTGATGTGTTCGGGCCTGGTGAAGTTCATTCCTGCGCCTCGTTAGCTACACGCTCGAATAAACGGCAATACTCGACACCTACCGCGCTGGATGCCAGAGTTGAGGAAGAGGCAGTCGAGGTCCGGGTGCGCAGCGAGCACCTCGTCGCGGAACTTGGGGATCTCGGAAATCTTGGTGATGTCGAACACATGGGACGAGGCCTTGTCTTTGCCGTGCTTGGAGACGAAAGCATCGAGGTTCTCCTTTCTCCGACCGACGGCAATGACATGGACGCCTTCCTGGACGAGCTTGTCTGCGAGAGCGAGGCCAATGCCGCTGGTGGCTCCGACGAGCAAGACTTTCTTGTACGCGAAACCCATGGTGTTTGGTATGTTGAATTGGAGGAATTGGTTCGAGAGAGACGAATGTCGGTGAGCAGTGAATAGTGAATTGTCGAAGCAGACCCTTTTCAGCTCTTATAGTAGCTTCAGGTGGCTCTGTTCAAGACTCCGCCTACGGAGTTAACATGGTTGACCAAGCTCTTTGCCATTGAAGCTCCGTGGCGTTGGGTTGGCTGACAGACACGGCATGACCTAGTGAGATCATGTCTCTAACCTTACTGAGGCAAAAGCTATAGATGATGTGCAATGATTGGCTGGCTGGCTGCAACAGCGGGGACCCTGAGGAGAAGCTTGATTAATAACCTTCTCTCGAACTTGATCGAATCCGATTGCTCGCTGGAGTTCTAGCGGGGGAGCTGCTAGGCAGCTTTTGCTGTGCTGCATTTGCTGCACTATTTACAGCAATCAGCAGCCTCAATTGTCGTTTCTTTCTCCCACAATCAGCCCAACTTGACAGTCGACTTCACAGCTTCAGGCAGCAGATTCAGCGCGCTCACAAACTTCATGAACCTTCTGAGAAACGCCAAAGAAACTACGTGCGTATGGTTTTGTCAGCACTATAAGCATCACCGAAGCCACCCCTCGGAGATAAAGCTATAGGCGAGATCCTATAACAGCAAGCCACATCCAACACCGAACACTCCAAGTGGATCGCTTTGAACAGCCTCAGACGAAAACGAGCTCGGACCGTCGTCTTGCAGAAGCTTATGGACTCAGATCTGGTCTACGGGGAAGCCGGCTGAGATCGTTCCTTGGCGCTTGCCTATTCGGGAAGTATGGTCGACATGGCGAGCCAGCATCCCCCGCCTGGGCTTGGACGACGACGATGCGCAAAATGACGGAGTTTTTCGTGTTTGGAGACACTGGAGCTGCACTTGGAGACTTATTTGGAGAGACACAATGCAGATATTTCGAATTGATGGAGTGCGCCCCGCTGCCCTGTCTGGACCATGCCCTTCACCAGACAAAGAACACGTCCTTCTTCGCCATGGATACCTTGCGCAAAGTCCAACCAAACAAACAGACAAAGCTGCTCGTCATCCATCAAGCAAAACACCACCGGTCCGCCGCAATGCTTGCGCAAAGTCAAAAGCTCGGTGCTCGGTCTTTGCGTCGGTCCAGCCCGCAACTCAAAACCACCACAACTCAAAGTCGACAACCTCCACCATCAGACGACATCAACTCTTCTCCGCCATCTCCAAATTACAGCGCCTCTCAAGGCAACCATCTTTGCCATTGGCGTCTACAGCAGTCAGCACACGACGTTGTGGTCGCTCGGGTAAAATCAAAATGCCGAAGCACCCCATTCGTCGGCGCATGGCGCAAAGTCCGACACGACAGCCAGGCGCGCTCACTCGCTCGAGCAGCCATCTGATCTGCCGAACGACATGACCGACGGCAACGCGCAGCCACCGGTGGGCTGGCCCGCTGGCAAATGGCAGAAGAACAAAACGGCCGGTCCCCACCGCGATAGTAGCTACCGCGATAAACATGGACGCGGATAAGCCGAGATGCTACGGTCCTCCGCCCAATTTTTTTCTTTCCTCATTTGCGTTTTCGCGCCCCCTTTTCACCATGGCGGCCGTGAGACCTGCGCAGCCTTGCTTCAGCGACGATTCCTGGGAGGACTTGAGAAGAGATGGCCGCTGTCGAACCTGCGGGCCTTGACGCCGTGACCCGTGTTGTTGTCTCTGGCACGGCTGCCGACAACGCTGCCGAGAGAAAGAAAGATGCGCAAAATCAAAGAGGTGGAGTCCACGCTCACGACGCGGAAAAGGCAGATGTCGCAGTTGGTCAAGAGGAGGAAGATTTGAATGATGACGACGGGCAGCAGGAGCTGGGCAGAAGCAGCACGGTCGACTCGCAAAAGCTGCCGTACTCGAAGCCGCGCATGGTGGTTTTGGTGCTCAACGTCGCCGGCGCCGCATTTCTCAACGTATGTGCTCAACTACTCCCCAATTCCACCCATCACGCACCCCCAATTTCTCCATTCAGACCACACCTCGCAAATCGCTGACTTTGTACTCTCAGACATTCAACGCGCAAAGCTCCGTCATCGTGCTGCCGACCATCGGGCGCGACCTCAACGTGCCCAGCAGCCGCCAGCAATGGATCGTGTCGGCGTACTCGCTCACCTTCGCCTGCTTCCTCATGATGTGGGGCCGCCTGGCCGACGTCTACGGCAAGAAGCTGCTGTTTGTCGCCGGCTCTGCCTGGCTGAGCGCCATGTGCATTATCCTGCCGTTTGTCAAGCATGAGATTGGTTTTGATGTCATCCGCGGCCTGCAGGGAATGGGTGCCGCCGCAAATGTTCCAACTGCTATTGGTATCTTGGGAACGACGTTCCCGCCCGGAAAGTACAAGAACTATGCTTTTGCTGCTTACGGCGCCGGCGCGCCCATGGGGTCCATCTTTGGCAACATCCTCGGCGGCGTCATTGCGCAGTACCTCGACTGGCAATGGGTGTTTTGGATCGGGGCCATGCTCGCCGCTCTATGTACCGTCTGCGGCGTCTTCATCATCCCGTCCCCGCCTCCTCCAGCACGCACCGATGACGCCGCAAAACTGCACGCGCGGTCCGCCGTCGACTGGACCGGCGGCGCCCTCGTCACCGTGGGCTTGGTCATCCTCATGTTTGCGCTGACCGAGGGCAACGTCGTAGGGTGGGCGACGCCATGGGTGCCCACACTGATAGTCGTTTCTCTCATCATCATCGGGCTCTTCGTCGCATGGGAGCACCATCTGGAAACGCGCACGTCCAAACGGCCCCTCATGAAGGTGTCCGTCTTCCGCAACGCGCGCTTCTCGGCCGCCATGGCCATCATGTTCCTCTTCTTCGCGTCGTTCAGCAACTACCTGCTCTTCGCCACCTACTTCTTCCAGGACTACCTCGGCCTCAGCGTCATCAAAACAACGCTGCGCTTCATCCCGACAGGCGTGGCAGGCATCCTCGTCGCCTTCACCACCGCCCACATGCTCGCCGTCGTCCCGGGGAACTACCTGCTGCTGCTGGGAACGCTCGCCCTCTCAGTAAGCCCGCTCCTCTTCGCGGCGCCCATTGACCCGCACGCCACCTACTGGGCCTACGGCTTCCCCGCCATGGTTTTGAGCGTTGTCGGCGCCGACATCATCTACCCCTGCCTGACGCTCTTCACGGCCAAGAGCCTGCCGCCCGAGGACCAGGCGCTGGGCGGCGCGCTGATCAACAGCGTCGGCCAGGTCGGCCGCGCCATTGGATTGGCTATTGCGACGGCGATTCAGACGGCCGTCATGGCGAGTGCGAGTGGTGTTGGTGTGGATGATTTGGACGCTGAGCAGAATCAGAAGGACTCGGTCCCGTTGTTGAGGGGGTTAAAGGCGGCGGAGTGGTTTAATTTTGCGATGGCCCTGGCGGCGGCTGCGGTGACTGTGGTCGCGTTTAGGGGGAGTGGGTATATTGGAAGGAAGCATTGATGGTGGGTTGTACTAAACAGTGTCTGTCTATCTGTCTATCTTTACATGCATGCAGAGAAGAAAAGCATCCTAAAGCCCCTCGAACTCAAACCTCGTCTCGTCATGACTTCCCATGCCCGCTTGCCCTAACTGCCCACAGCAACAAATCCCCTTCCCACCCCTCTCCTTCTCTCCTGCAAGTCCACAAACACAATACCCCCTCCGCGCAAAACCCTCCATGCCCCCGTTTTCCACCCTCACAATCCACCAATCCCACACTTTCCCACACCTTCACCAAATCCCCTACACCTACCCTCGCTCTTCCGCCCTATTGACATCACTTCCTCACCCTTTCCCATCTTTTTATTCATCGGAATCGAAAGGTTTCTTGACCCTTGCTCAGGAATCAAATCGCCGCACCGACTACGGAGGGAGGAGAAATCGGACGCGCTTGACAGCGTGGGGTTGCGAGGTGGACTTCTTGATGATGGGTTTGAGCCGTTTGATGCTGCCAGTGCTGCTGGTGCTGCTGTTGATGCCGATGCTGTTAGGCAGGGAGAAAGTGGAAGCGCTAGCACCAACGAGACTGCTGCTGGGCTGGCCGGTGATGCTGTACGGCGAAGACGCGTACGAGCTGCTTGGAATGCCGGTGGTCGTGTTGCGAGAGATCATAGACAGAGAAGTCGTCTGCTGATACTGCGGTAGCTTCTCGCGCGCGCAGGAGGTCGAGGATGTGGCAGTGTCGAAGTCATGGACAGTGCGAGAGAAGGGTGTCAGAGGCATCGCGTGCTGGTACGGGACCGAGGACGTGGAGAAGGTGCTGTACGGAGAGAGAGTGCCGGAGCGGATGGCGTTGCTTCTGGGGCGCCTGGTGCTGCCGCAGTGGAAAGACGCGTCGGCTGGGCTGCAATAGAGGCCAGTGTTGCTGTATCCGTAGATCAAGGAGGTCGAGGCGCCCATTGTGGTGTTGCAATAGTGCGTTGCGTGAGTCGCCTGCTGGTGCTGGGTCTGGTGTTCAGTCCTCTGTCCCCGCTCGTGGATGAAGTAGATGGACGAGGAATCAGTCTCGAAGGCAGTATTGCCAGAGCTGGGGGCCTGAGGAGTCGTCCGCTGGCGATGATATCCGGTCTCTTGATCCTGCTCGTGCATGTAGTATATTGGTCCGACGTGTCCCGTGAAAGGATACGAGTGGTCCAGCGGAGTAATGACTGGAGAGGACGAGGGGACTGGGATAGCGTAGGAGAAGCGAGGCGTTGGTGGAGGACGGAGCATCTTCCGGTGGCTGGTGGTTGCGGCTTCGTCCATCTCCGTGGCCAAGCTCGTCTCTGTGTTGGTTGATCTGTTTGCGACGGGAGCCTTGTGGAGCTGTGTGTCTTCCAAGACGGGGGGAGAAGAAGGGAATGTAGAAGAGGAGCCCTCGTAGCGCTTGCTCTTCACGCAGTAGCAGTAGGAATGTCCCTGCAAGCGCCATGTTAGCCGTTGTCCACCATCAAGGCCATCCGCACACTCATAACATACCTTGCCACCATCTGCGTACAATCCCACGCCCATCATCTCATCCTTGGTATCATTCTCCGTCCCCTCGCCCCCAGAGCCATCTCCACATCCCATGTCGTTGCCGTGCTCGTCAAAAACCATGACTTCGATGCTCGCATCTTCTTCCCATTCGAAAACCCGTGGTGGAGAAGGGTCCTCCCACGTGGAGAAGCGCATCATGCCGTTGGGGCGCCGAGGGACCATTGGTGATAAGGTGAGTGTCGAGATGATAGAGCGGAGAGGTGCCATTTGGTGTTCAGGGTTGAGCGGGTTGAGCAGGAGAGGATGTTTTGAGGACCTAAGTGGACGAGCGAAGGACAGACTTGGTGTGTGGGTTGATGAGGAAGACAGAGTGCGAATGCAAGTGAAGACGCCGAGCTTTGGCAGGACTGGAGGTTGGTGGGAGCGCGTCGATGCAGTTGCTGACCGTTGCTGGTTTGGGGCAAGAGTTCGCTCAGACAGAGGTCTAAGATGCGAGGTCGCCCGGCCAACTCGAGCGCGAAAGTCGCAAAGAGAAGCAGGAAGGAGCCAAGACACTAAGTTTGAAAAGAGTTTTGACAATTATACCATGGCACTGGCGGCCGCTGCCGTGGCGGTGATCGCGTTTAGGGGGAGTGGGTATAATGGGCGGAAGCATTGATTGTTGTACAAGGTATATGTGTGCATTAAGAGAGGATGAGCACATGAGCACCCCCAAGCCCCTCGAATCGAGCCTTGTCGTCTTCATGGCCTCTTTTATACCCATTCATCCGTCCCGAGCTCCCTCGCTCTACCGTTGCCTTGCCATGCAAACGTAAAATGACAACCAGAAGCAATCCTGATACCCGATTTCAGAGCCTGACAATAGCCATGACGCCGTGCCTTTCGGATTTTCCTTCCTCCCAATCAACTCACCAACTCCAAGTCTTGCCCATGCTTCCCACCCGTTTCCTCCCTATTCAACCTGCTTCCACGTCCTTCAGAAACTACCAATCCGGTTCAAATTGCCTCGTCAGTCTTTCTACAGCCAAATCTTGCCTCGCCAAGCTGCCACCAGACACTTCGACTCTACTCCTTCTTGCCATATTCCAGCAGGAAGCGGACGCGCTTGACGACGGTCTTTGCCGGAAGCACGCTGCTGATGACGGTGGTGCCAGGGGTGTCGCGGGCGAGGGATCTGCTGTGGAGAGAACCCGCGCTGGAGATGGTCATGCGAGCGCGCCTATGGCGAGGCGTTGTTGGATACGCGTGCTGGTGGGACATCTGCTCGTGATGGTGATGGAGAGCCTTTACGCGAGCGTGGCATTGAGCCTCGAGATCCTCTTCGTTTTTTTGGTGGCCTTGATGCTCGGGCGACTCCCAGACGTAGTGGATCGTTTCGGTCCATGGGAGACAAACGTATGGTGGAGGGATGTTTGGAGAAGGTGTCGGGATGGGGATCGCGTGCGCCAGGCGGGGCGCTGGAGGGGGACAAGGGCGCTGATGATTGTTGGTGATTACGGCTTGCCCCGCGGTGGCGGTTTTATCTACGATGGAGGACTTGGAGAGCTGTGTATTTCCCGTAACAGGAGTAGAAGGAGAGACGGTAGTCGACATGTGAGCGGTCTCGTCGCCGCGCGTGTACCTCACATGGTAGCAGTAAGTGTGTCCCTGCAAACGAATCGTCAGCCAAATCACATTCTGCCATCAATGTGCCCATACATACGTTGTCACCATACTTATACAAATCCATGCCAATCATCTCATCGCATCCCATGTCGTAGTCGTCGTAGTGTTTGTCGAAGACTATGGCTTCAACGCTGGCCTTGTTCTGCGAGTGGAGGATCGGCAGTGTAGAAGAGCTATCCCACATGGCGGAGCGCATCTTTGAGTCGAGCGTCTGGCTGCGGTTCGGGTGCTGAGGGGCAAGTTGTGGGGACGTGGAGATTGTGGAGACTGAGGAACAAGGTGGGACACGAGAATGGAGATGTGACATGCCAGCTGTGGAATTCTGACTGAAGAGAAGATGTGGTTGTGAGAGGAGTAAAGGTCGGTAGAGGAGAATAGTTGGTGAGAGCGCTTCGACGTATGTGTCGGGCGTTGCTGGTTCCGTGCAAGAGCTCGCCAACAGAGACCAAAGAAGCGAGGTCGTCTGGCCAACTCCAACTCAGGCTACTCGAAGAGATGACATCACTTTGCTCTGCCTCGCCGAGGACCTGCCGGTAGCCACCCGATGATTGAGGATTTCTAAGAAGTCTGAAAGGGGCGAAAAAGACACGCATCAATTCACACTACAGCAGGGTGTGAGTGGTCGAGTTCCTTGTTCTACCGCTTTGGGGAGCACAAGTCCGAACCCCCTGGTCTACATTGTTCTTTGTATTTATAAAACAATACCACACAAATGGGATCTCACTTCTTGACCAGCTAGGCAAAGGCAAAAATAAGGGAAGTTTCTCGTAGAAATTTTGGTTCAGGGGTTGGATGGTTGGCGCAAAGTTACATACAGCAAAGCAAGGCAGCAAAATTGACCATGAGTACGACCCAGAGAACTGTTCTGAAAGCGATTCAGACACCAAGCAACCAATCCGACGCAAGGTCTGATAACAAGCCAAGTGGGCGTGCGGTACTTCAAGTCCGCGGCAAGTCCTTTCCCTCATTTGGTCGCGAGAACAGAAGCGCTTGACCGTTCTATTTCCACCACAAGCTTTGTAACATCCCGAGGCTCCTCTTATTGTCCAACTTCTTCAAGTGGTGGAAGAGCTGCGATTACCTACTGACTCCGTCGTCGTTCACGAGGAAACGGACGCGCTTGTAGCCCTTCTTTGGTGGGAGAGGGCTGCTGAAGATGGCCCCCGTCGTGTCGTAGAAGAGAGCGCTGCCGTTACCAGCGACAGGGCTGCTGCCGACGCTGCTACCAGTGAGAAGGCTGCTGTAGGGATAACCGGAGCCGAGGGTGACGCGAGCGCGAGCATGACGAGGGGTCATCTGTGGGACATGCTGGTGGAGATGCTGGTGGACTTGGAGAAGCTGTGCGTGGTGGTAGATTGCCTGCTCGCGGCATTGGCGCTGGATCTCCAAGTGCTCGTCGAGATAGTCGTGGACCTGGCGCTGCGGTGTCTCCCAGGTGTAGAAGATGGGTCCCATGACGGGAAGACGAATGTACGGAGGAGGAACGTTTGGGGCAGACGGGAGAATTGGGACTGCGTGGGAAAGACGAGGTGCCGGCGGCGGCGACGGATAACGCGGACGGGCCTTGAAAAGGTTCTCGGTTGCGATGATGTCCTCAGGTGTGTTGTCGGTGGCAGAGTCGATAGCAGAGAGCTGAGGGGGCGATGAGGCCGGAATGATGGCGGGAAGGGCAGTGTCCCACGAGTTGCGCGTGGTGTCCATTGTAACGGCCGTGGCAAAGTGCTGGGGGATGTGGGTTGCGTTGGAGCTGATAGCCAGTTGCTGTTCGTGAAGGGGCTCCTGAGGAGAGAAGGATGTAGCGGATGAATGCGTGATATCATCGCCGCACTCCCAGCTTATGCAGTAGCAGTAGGAGGTCTTTTGGAACAAGTAAAATCAGCCAAAGCTCAAATCAACGCCCTCCGCAGACCCATCACTTACCTCGCCGTCGTCCTCACGCAAACCTAAACCCATCATCTCATCCTCGTCGAGGACCATGACTTCAATGCTTGTATTCTTTTCCCTGCCAAAACCGAACCGTGGAGAAGTGCTGGTGTTGGCCGGAATGGAAGAGCGCACCATGCGGTTGAGTGTCTGGTCGCGGTTCGGGCGCTGAGGGGCCAATGGCGGCGATATGGAGAGTGTGGGGACTGGGGCGAAAGTCGAGGAGCGAAGACGTGGCATTTTGGTAGTTGTGGTCGGTTTGAGAGGGATATTTGGTGGGTGGGTCGATGAGGAAGGGAGAAAGGGAAGATTTGAGCAGAGGCTGCGATTGTGTTGGACGGAAGGTCGGTGGAGGGCAAGAGTCGAGGGAGGTACCTCGATGCAGGCTGTGCGTTGCTGGTTTTGTGCAAGAGCTCGCCAACTCATGGGTCGAAGACGCGAGGACGTGCGGACGCAAAAAGAATGACCCAAGACAAGAAGCGCGCAAGATTTCAACTTGAACCCCAATCACGGCCCAATCCCAAGCCGCGCTAACCCAATCCAGAATTTCGCAAGCAAAAAGGTAATCATCTTGTGCTGCCTTGCCAAAGACTGGTCGAGAAGCCGCGCGGACAATGCACTTCTGCGGAGGCGCTGAACGAGTCGAACAAAGTGTTTATGGATTTAACAACAAAACAGTGCATGCGGTGTTCAATTCTTTGTGCTGCTGCTTCTGAGGACCAACACAAGTGCAATCCTCCAGATCCACGTTCTTCTTTGTATCTATAAAACAAGAATTCTTGAATCAGACCTCATATCTCAAGTAGCTAAGTACGAATATGAGGGATTTCCTTGTAAAAAGGTTATTCAGGGGTTGGCTGGTGCCAGCTACCTACAGAAGGGTTGACTGAAATTATGCCAAATGCCCCACAATCCAACTCAAAAGCAAGTCCCAGGGCCATCTTCAATCCGACGAAGCATATTAAGGTACTGAGTCAACAGAATGCTGAATGTACTTAAGTGCTCGGGTCGGTCATGTCTTTGGCGATGCTCCTTCTTGCCCAGCAATACTCTGCGGTCAAAACAAAAGCAGACGTGAGCGGTTGCTTCCCGTTCGGCGACTACAACTCCCTGACAAGATTCCATCACTTCAAAGCAACTCTAGCAGTTCATTGCCTTCGGTTGCTTAGAAGGACGACGGCTAACCATCTTCATCTGCACCCCTTGCACACTTCACCATTCTCTAATAGGAAACGAACGCGCTTCTTGGCCTTCTTGGGTGGAATTGGGCTACTGTAGACGGTTCCAGCTGTGTCGTAGATAAGGGGCCCGCCCTGGTTGGCTGAGCTGCTATTGTTGACAGAGAGAAGGGTGCTGCCGCAGCCGGTGATGGGGCTGCTAGTGCTGCCATTGAATGGGTTGCTGCCATAGTCGCTCATGGGGGTGCTGTAAACCGGAGCGGAGCTGAAGGTCACACGAGCGCGAGCGTGGCGAGGCGTCATCTGCCCGATATGCTGGTAGGGAAGCTGCTCATGTTGATGATGGCTAGTCTTCTCGCGAGAGCAGCGCTGGGTCTCCGTGTAGTCGTCGATGTGCTCGTGAACTTGGCGCTGAGGAGACTTGCAGGTGTAATAGATTGGTCCAGTAATGGGGAGAAGGACGTACGGAGGCGGCACATTGGGAGAGGCCGACGGAACGGGGACCGCGCTGGAGAGGCGAGGTGCCGGGGGAGGGCAGTTTGGGTGGTTATCGAAACAGTTCTCGCTCGTGGTGACGCCCTCGGGGCTTTTGGAGATAGGGACGGAGAAGTTGGCAGAGGCCTTGTGAGATATGTGGGGTGCGAGTGCAGGGTAGTGATTGTAGTAGTTCTCGTCCATGCGGATGCCCTTGACGTTCGTGGCGCCGTCCTTCTCGACGGTGTTGGTTGCGTCAGTGAAAGACAGGGCAGTCTGCTGCTCGCGTGGGAGCATCGGATCGGAGGACGAAGGCGCGATGTAGGGAAAGGGCACGTCGTTCTGACTGGAGACAGTGCCATACTGCTCGCGCGGGATCGTCGGAGGAAAGCAAGAGAGTGTGTTGAGTGAGACGGTTGTGTCGTGATGCTCGCGCTGGCTTTTGAGGTAGTAGCAGTAGGAGTCTCCCTGAAAGCACACTATCAGCCATTCTGCACGTACCCCTTCACCAGCCCCATACAGATCTACGCCAATCATCTCATCCTCCCCAGCGTTCACCACCCAATCGCCCTCAAAGCCACCATCGTGTCCCATGTGATTGTAGTAGTGCTTGTCGAGGACCATGACCTCGATGCTGGATTCTCTCTCCCGGGCGAAGACGGGGCCAGAAGACGGGCTGCCCGAAATGCCGAAGTACGTCATGATGTTTGGCGTCTGGTTGCAGGTGGGCCGCTAAGGAGCCAGCCGTGGGAATAGAGAGAGGGTGGAGCCAGAGAAGCGATTCGAGGAGCGGAGGGGTAGAGTGTCGCTGATTCGCGTTCGGTCGAAGAGAAGGCTTGACGGTGAGAATATTGAAAATTGTGATGCGAAGAAAGTCTAATAAAGTGCTTCGATGCAGGTGCTTAGAGTAGCTCCTTCCGTGCAACACTTCGCCTAGGCTGAGGTTGAAGACGCGAGGTTGTCTGGCCAACTCCAACTCAAAACGGCTGAAGAGAGAAGGGGGAAACGTCAGAAGCGCGCAAAAAGTACGCAGGTACCTTGACCACCCCAGATTCCAACCGCGCTGATCAATATGGCGCGTCACTTTGCTGCACCTCGTCAAGGTTGACTTACTAAGCAGCGACCCGACCGATGAATGCAGACTTTTGCGGAGGCTGAAAGAGTCGGCAAAGGTATATGCGCGTTAACACCCAAGCAGAGCATCGGGTGCTGAGCTGTTCATTCTGCTGCTCCCGCCGCTGCAATTACACCTCCAACACCCTAGTCCATATTATACTCTGTGTCTATAAAACGACACCACGTAAATCAGGACTTCTAGGTTCACCAGTCATACAAGTATAAGAAGTATTTCTCGCAAAAAGTTGATTCAGGGGTAAGCGTGTGCCAAGCTGCCCACCGTGAAGGAGGCGAATTATCGACCAAAATTACCCCAGAATCTGACAAAAACCCTGAACCAATATCACGTTGCCAGTATAATTCAAAATAACAAGCGGAAAGAATGGCGAGTGTAGTAAAGACTTAGCACATGATCCCGTTGTTGGTCCGCACCTTTCCATTCATCGGCATCACGCGCTCCAAACGGCGGATAGAACCATCTCGGTCGTGATGCTTTACTTCTTCCGGGTATGCTCAAGGACCAATCGCACGCGCTTGACGCCCTTCTTTGGTTCAAGAGGGCTGCTGAACACGATGTAGGCGGTGTCGTAGACAGAGGAGCCAGAGCTGCTGCTGTTGCCGGTGGGTGGGCTGCTATGGAAAAAGCCCGAGATGCTGCTGTTGTCAGAGCTCGGGCTGCTGTGGAGAGGAGGGCTGGAGCTAGAATCCGTCATGCGCGCCCGAATGTTGAAACGTCATCTTCGGGACATGTTGATGGGTGTACCAACGCGGGCTGGGCTCGCGAAGGCGGCGCTGGGCCTCGAGGTGCTCCCCGATATGGCCGTGGACTGAGCGCTCGGGCGATTCCCATGTGTATAAAATGGAACCAGTGGTTGTAAGACAGACAAGGGACAGGAATTTCAATCAAAAGTCTAATTCAGGGGTTCGTTGATAGGGAGCTACCTACAGCGGAGGCCGCAAAAGTAACCCCAAGTACTGCCCGAGAAGCAAACGCAGAACTGCATGGGACACCAAAGAACCAATGACTCTAGGAACCAAGTAAAGACAATGATCAAAGTCCCCCAAGATCCGGAAAGGTCGGGCAAATCCTGCTCGATAGCGCAATTGCAACCTCGCTGGTAAGAGCAAAACTTCTTGCAAAAACAAGTCGATTTCAGGGCTACCTGGTGCCAAGCTATCTACCGTCGGGGCAAGCAAATTAAAGGCTAAGACTGCCCTGAAACCCAAAGAGAACCCCATTTGAACACCAATAGACCGTGCGGGATGGCCGGGGCTCGGGTGAGTCGAGTCTGCGGTTGCTCTACTCCCTGCCCAATGTCGCTTAGTGACTGTCAACGAATCCATCCTTCCATCACAAGCTTTCGTAACACTCATGGTGATTAAGCCCCCTCATCGTCTTTCGTTACTTGAAAGGACGAATTCAGATATTCAAACAATGCCCATGTCCTTCTCAAACTCCCTCTCTTCATGGTCCAAACGAAATCGAACACGCTTGAAGCCCTTCTTTGGTGGGACTGGGCTGCTGTAAATTGTGCCGGAGGTATCATAGACTAGCAAGCTGCCTTGGTGGGCTGGGCTACTGCCATTGTTGGTGATGAGACTGCTGCTGACGGGAAAGAGGGGAATGTTGTTGCTGGAGAGCGCGCTGAATGCAGACACATTAGCGTCGGCGTGGTGGTTGCGGTGGTGAGTGATCTTGTAAGAGCGACTGTTCTGGGGCGTCATTGGCTGCGCTTGCTGGAACATCTGCTTTTGATAATGGTGGTACTCCTCGCGACGGCGGTGCTGGGCTTCAAGGTAGTCGCCGATGTGATCTTGGACCTTCCGCTCCAGCGATTCCCAGTGGTAGTAGATGGGTCCGTGAACCGGAAGACGGACGTACGGGGGAGGGACATTTGGAGAGGAGGACGGGATGGGAACGGCACGTGAGAGTCGAGGCGCCTGTGGAGGGCAGAGTCGGTCACCTTCCAAGATTTTCTCGCCCATGGCAGAGACTTCGGTGTAGCTGGAGGACGTAGCAAGGGTCGCACTGGAGAGGCGAGGCGCTGATGGACAGCGTGGGCTGTTGTCGACGAGCTTCTTGTTCATGGTAATGTCCTGGGAGATTTTTGTGGTCATGTTCTCGGAGCTGTTGACATTGGGGAAGACGATAGTAGTGCGGTCCTCAGAAAGGAGCATCGATGGAGAGGAAGGGGGCTCGTTGCGGGAGAGCTGCACGTCGGGGTATGTGGAATTGATGGCAGGGCGCTGCTCCGATAGGACCATCGGAGAGGAGGAAGAAAGCTCGGTGGACAAGACAGACGTGTCGCAACGGTCGCGCCTGCAGCGAACAGAGTAGCTGTAGTAATGCTTTATTTACTTGATTAGCCATTGTCTCTTAGCAGCCTTCATCCACAAGCTCTCGCGTACCTGGATGCCGTGCAATCCAATGCCGACCAATCCCCCCTTGTCCGCCTCTTCATCTTCGTCCTCGTCGCTTCCATCGTAGTTCTTCTCGTACGAGTAGTGGTAGTCGTTGATGAGCGCCTTCATGGCAACGCCGTTGGCTTCCGATTCGAAGACTGAGAGCGAATCAATGCTATCGATTCCGGTATCGCGTCTGCTGCGATTGAAAATGCCGATGTGCTGAGAGCGGTTGACGGGCATCGGTGAGGAAGAAGAGAATGAAGAGGTCATGGACGAGATGGAGATTCTGAGTGCTGACATGGTTGTGGTGGTGTACTCGTGGTTATCTCGAGTGTGCAGAGCCAGGACAGAGATTTAACGATCCGCTGGGTTTGTGGGATGGCTGAAGGCTGAAGACAGGAATGTCGTGCCAGAACGGAGCAGGTCACGCGACGGTCTTGTTCTTGGGGCGTCGATGGGAAAAGAAGACAAGACAAAGTAGATAGACAAGCTCAAGAGTTGCGTGCTCAGTGGCGAGTGCGCTTGGTACTTATAGTGGACGTGCAGACCCCGAAGTGCCGGTAAGGAAGAGTTGGAAGGTTGAAAGGTTGGAGCAGCGGAGAAGCGGAGGAAACCAGACAGCAGCAGCAACGATGTGTGAATTCACAACGAATCCTTGCTCAAGTCTAACCGAATACGGACAAGGGTCAAGCAAAGACCTGACTTCACTTCACTTTACTTTGGCATTCCAAGCCAATAATTTGGCAGCTGCGAAAGTATCCGACGGGCATAAGGAAGAAAGAGATCCAATTCCAGCGCCAGCTCATCGTCTCTGACCGCAATCTACCGCAAGAGCACCAAGTCTTTCTTCCTGCTCAAGACAAAATAGTGCTCGTTTTGACGCCTCCAGGCTCAACATCATACGAGCACCAAAATCGTCCTCATCATTTAAGGCGCATCGCAGGTTTTGTACTAGCCTCCCAATTTGTGGCAAGATTAGCTCCTATCATCGTCTTTCTATGGCGCTCTGCTTCTGCGTCGTCGTGAATGTCTCGCGTGCGCTTGCCAGCGCCACTGACGGGAGACGGGTGGCTGGCAGTCGTGATCGGGCTGTCGGAGAGAATGACCCATCCAAAGGGCTCGAGGCTGCTACCTTTGATTCTCATGGTGTTGTAGCTGCGGTTCATGGAGAAGGAGGTGCAGGTGTCGTAGGGTGTAATTCGAGGGGGGCAGTGGTTACGGCAAGGCGCCGAATTCATGTGATGCTGTTGGATTTGCCTGTGTTGTCAATCGAAGGCATTGCCAATTAATTCAACCCGTGCTCAATAAGTAAGAGCTTGGGCAGGGAAAGAGTGCTCTTCAGTTTTGTTTACGCCTTCTGAATGAGCAAGGACTTGACGGTGGTAGAGAACTTGAAGAGAACAAGGCGGACAACATTGGTGCCCGACCCGTGCTTTGCGATTGCAAGAAAACAAAATGAACAGCGGCTGGTTCCACCCATTCTTCGTCGCCGTCATCCTTCTGTATAGCCGCTGGTCGTGAATGTACCCCAAAGACAGCAAGTCTTGCATGCAACCTAAAGTCAAGTCCTCACAATCCCGACAACTCTAACTTGGACGTCACAAATCTCCCAACACCATCGGCATCCTTCAACATCGATCATGTTACATCATACCCCCGCCGGAAATCTTCCTTCCCCGCTTGGCGCGACTGAGCCCCATCTTCGTAACTCGCTCTCCTTCTCCATCGTCGCTAATGTGGCGGGCACGCTTGATTGGCACAGTGTTGTTAGCTGAAAACGGGTCGGGGAACGTGGCGGACTCAGGGTAGTCCGGGCTGCTGCTGGTCATTTTGGTGTTGTCCTTGCTGCAGGATGTCATGCCGTGGGCGTGAGCAGGAACCTCGCGCTCCTGTTGCTGCTTTTCGAGCTCGCGGAGCTTTTCGCACATAGAAAAGTAGGTACGCATCGGAGAAGTGACTGGAGCCGATGGATCGGGCTGGATGCGGAACAGACGAGGCGTGGATGGCGTAGTGGAAACGTTCTCGGGGTCCATCTCAGTGCGCAAGAAGTGTTGCTCCTTCATGACGATCTCCGGAGTAGCCTCGTTGGCCTTGTGGAACGTGTTCGTTTCCTCCTTCATGACGGTGTCCATGGTAGTAGATGTAGCAACGGGCATGATGTTGGTGTCCTCCCTCATGACAACGTCCGTGGCTCTCTCGTTGGAGATGTGCTTGATGTTGTGGTCCGTCTCCATGGAGTCTTCTTCGTCCTCCTCCATAATCACTTCCAGAGTGGTGGTTTTGGCAATGTGCGAAGCGGAAAGCTGCTTGCTCAGAGAAATGGGGCGGAAGGCCGACAGAACGGCGGGATGCGGGATATGGCTGCCAATGTGAACGCGCTGAAGTCGCTTCTGCCAGGTTATCGGTTAGTCATTGAAACTGAATGCATTCTCGGCGATGAATTATACCTGGATGCTCTCCATCTGCATGTCCGTTCCATCCATCTCCATCCTCATCTCGTCAGAGACTTCCTCCATCTCATCTGTGCCGTACTCAAAATCGATGTCGTATTCCACGGTGTAATAGTCATCGTCAAGGGCCATCACATTGACGAAAGTGTTCTCCCACTCGGAATACGAGCACTCGTAGCCGCATCTAGAGACCATGTTGTGCTGCGTGCCAGGAAGAATGTTTGCGTGGTAATGGATGAGACGGCTGCGGCGAGGAGCCGGGGGCGGCGAGATGATACAGGTCGAAGATGAAGGAGGCGTTGTTGGAACTCTGGGACCAGGCATTTTTGTTGATTTTGATGGCGAGATGGAGGCGTAAGGAAGCGTGGTCACAGAAGAGGTAGTGGTATCCGTATGGCGAGTTGAGAGATGAAGATTCGGTGTGACTGGCCGTGTTTTGATGAATGGTTGAGCAGAGGGAGTGATAGAAGAAAGAATTTGGTGTTCTTGGAGCCGTAAAGCACAGCCAGGTGAGGTCTGTTGTTTTTGAAATGACTGTTTGATCCGCGAGACTGGTGACATGCAAAAGACAAGTGGGACTGAAGCGTTCAACAGGGACTTTCAGCAGCGCAACAAGTGATGGCAAGAGTGGTGATGGAGTTGTCCGGTCGACGGTCAGATTGGACGGTTAGAAAGTAAAGGAGGAGGAGGAGGGCTTCGAAGCAGACGCGTGCAAGACTTCGGTGCACTCACCACTTCCAAACCGCGCTAACCCAATAGGGCCGTCGGCCAACGAATTGGTCGCGTCACTTTACTCTTACTCGCGAACGGCTTGCCGAACGTGCAAAATCTCAAGGTCGCCGGATCAGCAAAATGTGTCGCAAAATGAGAGAATAGGCGACATCAGAATTAGCACTAAAACAAAACGCGAGGTGTTAAGTTTGCTCGGCTACCATTGTGCATCCGCCGTCAACACTGCGACCAAGACAACCACCTTGTTCTTCAACAATGTACTCCATGGTTACAAGCATTCCATTGCACAATTGAGCTTTCATTTGCTCACCAGTATTGCAAGGTCGAGAGAAGATCCTAGGAAGATTTAAATTCAGGGGTTGGGGTGTGTGTGCCCGAGGTATAAAGCTATACAAATCTGGAGCAAGCCAATTAATAGCAGAAGAAACCGGATTTAAAAACACGAAACCAATCCCAACACCAAGTTACCGATGCAATTCTAATTACCGGAAAACGAAAGTAAGGCGAGCTTCTGAGAAAATCAAGCCAGCCGCATGTTGTGTTGCGATGCCCATCCTCGCGCGGTGCAACTCGACCGCCGAAACTCAAGCGGCTCAAGTTGTTTCAGACAAGTGCATTGAGAATATCTTCTGCCAGCTTGCGTCTTCTCAACTCCTTCCCTTGCTGTGCATCGTCTTCATACGCTTGCTTGGACCGTTGCCGACCATCGTTGCTCCCGGAATGTCCTCTTCGTTCTCAAACATGGCGCGGGAGCGCTTGAACTCCGTTGCTGACGGAAGGCGGGCTGGTATAAATCGTGTTGGTGCTGCTATCGCTCATGACTGTGTCGCTAAAGTCAGTCTGAGTGTGATGCTGGTGCACCGAATCCATGTCTGTGTCCATGCAGTCGTCGTCCTCCTCTTCTTCCATATTGGTGTCCAGCAAGATCTCGTCGGCAATATGGGATGCACAAAGCCTGTGGCTCAAGGCAATCGGAAGAAACGACGGGACGACGGTGAGACGAGGATCGGGGGAGTCTAGGCGAACGCGATGCTGCTCGTGGCTCTGCTAGGTGTGGTCAGACCATAGGAATTAGGCATCTCTCCGCAACGTTTGAATTTACCTGAACGCTCTCGATGTCCACGTCCATTTCAAAGTCCGTGTTCTCCTCCATCATCATCTCATCAACGTGCTCCTTCATCACGAGCGAGTTGTTTCCGGACCCGTCTTGGAACTCGACATAGTAGTAGTCATCATCGAGAACCATGGTATTCATGACATCTCTTTCCCACTCAGAGTATGAGCGCGTGGGGCTGGTTCCTCGGACCGCATCGTAGACAGCGTGATGAGGATCGTTGGTGAGAATGAGGATGACATTGTGGCTGCGATGAGAAGCCGGTGATGGAGAGACAACAGGGTAGCAGGAGAAATGAGCAGGTGCTTGAAGAGGTAACATGTTGAACATGATTCAGATTCAGGTCGAGGCGATGGGAAGCAACCTTGGTGGAATAGAACGTTGTGGTTGATGGCGGTTTGACGAGGGCAACGCAGAAGAATCGGATGGTGGATGGAGTTGGGGGGAGGGACATATATAAAAGGCAGGCGTGAGAGTAGAAATCTTGGGTACACCGATAGCATCGTTGAAGGAGATCCAAGGAGCCGAGACAGGATGTTGGTATCTTTACGACCAACCACCAATCCGCGCTTACCAAATGTAGAAATTTCAGTTCAGGCCGTACCAGCCTCTGAAGAGGTAGACCCTGAGCCGAACAAGAACTTTCACAAGCGCAAAACCAGTCATGCAAGAACTAGAAAAGCCGATCAACTATTCATTCCAGTGGTTGATGTCTTCCAGGGCTACCTACGATGAAGCCAAGAAACCTAAGCAAATACAACCCAAATGCTCGATACAAAACCAATTCCAACACCAAATATCCCATGCATCTGAAGGCGTAGAGGAAGACATGGATGATAGACTTCCATCGGCATGCATTGAGTGGTCGCATTGCCATACAGGCATCGCGTGCGTCCGGTACTGCTCAGGGGCGTGGTTGAACGGATAGTTGGCCTTTTCCTTCATTTGCTTGATCTTCTGCAGCATGGAGCGGTACGTGGAAAAAACAGTGATAGGTCGAGCCGGCCAGACTCTGCAAGGGTGTGTGTTGACCTTGGGAAGGTCTTCGTGCATAGCCACATCCACAGTGGAGGCATCGGTTGACGGTTGAAGTTACCAGATCGGGTCCCACTAGTCTCTCTACCCCGAGGGACCGCCCCGAGCCAGCTACCACCTACCTAGTAGTCACCTGGCTTGTCTTCAACCACCTTGTGCATCGTCTATTGTTGGGCGCGTCATCCACCTCCAGGCGCGTTGTCACCAACCGCCTCGTCCAGCTCGTGCAGACGGTCGCGCAGGCAGGGGAATGCTCAGTCTAGTATAGATCTGCTATTTTTACGCGTCACGGGCACCAGCTGCAAGCGAATTTCGTCCACTTAGGAAAGGGGGTCCGGAGTCCGAAAAGGGGGGGCCAGAAACTGAACAGGGGGGAAGGGGGTGATCAACCCAACGGCCATAGGTGATCAGCGCAGAGTTCCCATCCACCTTCATCAGCATGTCGTTCCCTTCCACGATCGAATCCAGGGTGCTCTTGTGGGCGACGCGCGTTGAGTCCACGGCTATGTCCGTCGGATCGTCTTTTTCGCCTTTCTCGTCTTTCTTGGTGATGACATCGAGAGAGGTTGTGTTGGCAATGTGAGACGCGGAGAGTTTCTTGATTAAAGGGACCTGGAGAAAGGATGAGAGGACGGCCGAACGTGGTGTAAGCTTGTCGAACTAAATGCGCTGCCGCTGCTTTGGGACATCCTGGATACACAGTCAGCCAATAGAACCTACTTGTGAATCCTAGACACTTGCACGTACCTGGATACCGTCCAAATACACATCCATTGAAGATTACATCTCGGCATTCATTCCACTGACATCCGAGTATTTCATCCGCGCTGCCATCAGACCCGCCTGGTATTCGATGCACTTTGTACCTCTGACTCCCTTTGCCTCATTCTCGTCTCCATCGTCGACCATGTCGCGGGTGCGCTTGATGGCGCGGGTAACTGGAAGGCCGCTGCGGGAATTAGTGGGATACTGGGATTTTCCTAGGCCGCTGCCGTTCATGGCCGTGTCGTTGAAGTTGGTAGGGCCAAAGATTCCAGCGCTGACGGTCATGCTAGTGCGTCTATTGATGCGACGTTGGATTTCCTTCATGGAGTTGTACCTCTGAAGCGCAGTCACCATTGGAGGCATGACAGGGGCTGAAGATGAAGCCTGCAGAGCTCGGGTGATGCCAGGTGTTGGTGGCACAAAAGGGACAAAGTCCGATCAAATATTCCATTCAAGGGGAGCATAAAGACAGCTATTCAAAGCAAATAAGAGCAAGTCAATCTTCATGCAACCCCAAGTATCACTGCGGGACCAGTCCCAAGTCCCAAGGTCCCCAAGTCCCGAAGTCTCCGAAACAGAAAAGACCAGTCAACACACACATGAGCGTGTACCTGAGTCAACGCACGCCGTACACCCCCTCGCTCGACACCACATACTTGCCGAAAAAACAAAAATGTCTCACGAGACACATCCTATGCCATGTCGAGTTCCTTTGTCATCCTTCACTATCCCATCTCGCCCTTCTGCAGCTTCATTCGCTTGGTAGCAGTGCCGATGTCCCCATGGTCGTCCTCATCTTCTTCGAACATTTCCCTGGTTCGCTTGGCAACGCGGTTGGATTTGTCTGGAAAGAAGATGCTGTGGTTGGCAACGCCAGACTTCGCATACATGTCGATCTGTTGCTTCATACAGTTGTACGTCTGGAAAATGGAGGAAGATGATGGAGGTCTTGAGGCTTTGGCGAGGCCGCAAATCGCGTGAATATTGAGCTGCAGCTTCATGTTGTGGTACATCTCGAAGATCGAGGAAGACGATGGTGGCGTCTGGGCTTGAGCAAATTCGAGCGATGTTGGCTTATGGACTTGAGCAAGATCAGGCAATAGGAGCGTGGTTGCGGCGTGTGCGGTATCCATCTCTGCGTCCGTCGAGCGATCCTTCTCTGTGACCGTCTCTTCGCCCACAGGAGTTCCGTCCTCGGCGACGATGTCCATGGTGGTTTCATCCTTGGTGCCCATGTCCATAGCAGAGCTTTTGCTAGTCTGCATGGGGTTCATGTCCTCATCGATGTACTCGTCCTCCTCCTCCATGATGATGTCGAGTGTGGTGGTGCTGGCAATGTGAGCTGCACCGAGCTTCTTGCTCAAGGAGACTGGACGAAAGAACGAGAGGACCGCAGGCCGTGGGACGGTGATGTAGATGCTCTGCAGCTTGCCCTTTGAGGTTCTTAGTCAGCAAATGAACTCAATCGTCCTGTAGCAAGATTGCGCTTACCTTGATACGCTCCATGTCCGCATCCTTGTCCAACTCCATTCCATCAACCCCCTCCTCCAACTTTTGTTCGTCGTTCTCAGCGTAGGCCTCGTATTCGATGTAGTAATGGTCATCATCAAGCGCCATTGTGTCGATCACGGTCTTCTCCCACTCAGAGTGCGTGCCGGTTGTGATGCTTTTCGTGATGTCATGAAAGCAGGCGCGCGAAAGGACGTAGGGACGACCGTCTTTGATGTCATTGCTGCCGCGCTGAAGACCAAGTGGGGACGAGAATTGAGAGCAGCGGGAAATAGGCGGAGAATTGCAAAGGCGTTGAGAAGACATATTTGCTGCGACTGAGCTCGGCTTCTTCGATGAAGAGACGCGTGCTGAGAGCAAAGACGTGCTACCGATGGCTCGCGGGAGGAGAGCGTTGATTGAAGAGGAATTGAATTGTAGGGAAGCAAATGATGAAGAGAGGTTGAGAATGGAGAGCTCCAATGAGATATTGGTTTGAGAAACAATGCCCTGGAGTGCTGTATTTGATGGGCCGGGTGCGTGTTTGATAGAAGGTTGGTGGTGTGGAAAGGCGTGGCGACTGGCGTTGACGACGAAGACGAGAAAGTCGGATGCTCGATGTTCGCGTCGAGGGCAGGGAGACAGACGCCAAGACATAACCGTGAATAAACACTTGGGTACACTGACGCTTGAGAAATCGAGCGTGCCCGGGGTTGTTGCTGGAAGAGTGTCACAGAGCAGACGCAAGCCGTCAATCGCTCACCACCAACCCAAGCTAACCGAATGTAGAAGTTTTTTGATTCAGGCCATACCAGATTCGCTACAACATGGCTGGCGAGCCACATGCTCATCCATGTTGATATCCTTATAGAATCTTCACAGTCCCATCTTGCCGGTCGCCAGATTCGTTCTCTTAGCTGGACTGCTTGGGGACAAAGTCCTCGAGCACCCCCCTATGATGAGCAACAGTGGCGAAAGCCTTTCCAACTACAGCCCCTTTCGCGGGCCAACGTGGCGGCCTCCGCGGCAGCTCACGCATTCTTCATCTTCAAATGATTGTCTTTGGTGCGATTGACCATGCGGTTGCGGTTGATAGGAAACAGGCTGCTTGAGAGATATTCAAGTGAAAAGTGTCCGTGCTCTTACCATCAACTCGAGGATGGTGGTGTTGTCAATGTTGGAGGCGCGAAGGCGCTGGTTCGATGTGACTGAACGAAGGGATGAGAGAACAGCAAGATTTTGGACTCTTCTTTTGAGGTGATCGCGCCACTCGTTCTACTGATGCAGTATTGAGGACGTTTGAAGGGACAAAATGAAGAACAAAGAGATCCCATTCCAACGCCATTTTGTTATACATAGGAGCTGTGAACATGAAGGTTGTTCCGGAGCTCCTTCCATGTCCTTCATTCCCCTCACAAAGCTTCCTCCTGCCAACACTGCCGTTTTCGGCCACAAATACCCGTTTCCACCATCAACACCACGGCACATTGGCGGGGATTTGCCTGTCCTAGGCTACAATCTTCGCCTTCTTTCCCTGCTTGAATCCCTCCACCTTCATCTCCGCACGCTCTTTTTCTCCGTCATCATCGCGGTCACGGACGCGCTTGCCAGTGCTGCTGATAGAAGAAAGGGTTGTTCCAGTGTGGTCATGAGTGCGGACTCCCGTCGCGCCTGCTTGCTGCTGCTGGGGTTGATGAGCGCGCAGGGACTAAAGTGTCTTGAGCATGTGCTGGTAGTCAATCTGGATGGGAGCCATGGCAGGCTTAACCTGTTCGGCCTTGAAGATACAGGGCGACAGCTGCAAGGAACGAATGGTCTGGAGCATATGCTGATAGTCAATTTGAATAGGACTTATGACAGGCTCAACCTGCTCGGCTTGAAAGAGGCCTGGCGCTGGCGACATGGTGGCAATGCAGGTGTCGTCCATCTCCGTCTTCATGGGAACGTCATTCTCAGTAGTAATGACCATCATGTCGTGGTGGGTGGTGTGCGCGTGACTCATTTTCGTGTCCAAGTTCATGTCGAGGCTCGCGTCGATAGGGCTCTCCCCCATGATGGTGTCTGGAGTTATGTTGGTGGCAATATGAGACGAGTTGAGACGCTGACTCAGGGAGACTTGACGAGCGAACGAGAAGACGGTGGCCCAAGGGGTTGTCGCGCTGATGTCAACATTCTCTAGCTGGTTCTGCGAGGTAATTGATTAGCGAATGGAAGTATTCCTTCTGCAATGGTTACACAAACCTGGATACTGTCGATTTCCGCCTCGATCTTATCCTTCTCGACCACCATCTCATTGGCAAACTCCCCCGTCTCAAGCACCTCGTCCTCATCGGTGGCTTCGTACTTTATGTAATAGTAATCACTGTCCAGGATCATGGAGTTCATGATTTCAGACTCCCATTCAGAATCGGTGACTGAAGAAATGTCTCCCAGGATGTTGTTGGAGTGGGTGCTTGGAAGACGGTGGTCGCGAACGTTGTAGATCTCGTTGCCATGGTGGCTTACAGCCGGCGAGCTCGGGACGATGAAGCATGAGACTGATGGCGAGCGCGTGGAGAAGCGCTGGCTCAACATGTTGGCGTTTGAGGGGAGGATGTGGGTGCGCGTGGCTTGAGATGGGTCGGTAGATGGCGTGGAGGAGAGAAACAGGTACTGATACTGAATGGACAGCAGGACACCTCAAGATGCCGACAGGTGAGGATACAGGGCCGTGCCGGAGTACTGTAGGAGACGCGCTCTGTCGAAGATCGCTCGAGTGGATAGCCTTGGTGAGGTCTTTGATGGCTTGCTCAGCGATTGAGAGGGCGCAAGGCTCAAAGACAGTATGGGTACGAGGGTATCAGGATGGGTGTCAGGGTGGAGAGGATGGAGAGGTTGAAGAGGGTGAAGATGGGAAGGAAGGAAGAAGATTCGCAGTAGAGCCGTGCAAGCGTGTGATATGGCGCGATGCAGCACTAGCTGAATTGGGCAGATGATCAAGTGAAGACTTCACTTTGGTTCCCTTCGGCGCACTTTGGTGACCTTCGACTCCTTGTTGGCTCGCCAAATAGACTAGAGATGACTCGGAAAATAGGTAATGAGATTTTGAGCTACAAACCAAAAAGAAGCCAAAATAACACTCGGCTCAATTGTTTTGAAGTCCACCGCAGACTTCGAGTCGAGCGAATGGAGTTTAAACACCTTGCTTCTGCTCTATACCTTATCCACGCCTACTTAACTTCTTCATTTTAGCTCATGTACCTCGGCTGTACCCCCTGCTTTGTGCAAGAGTCCTTCGTGTCTTTCGCTGTCATCATCACCCCCTAAATCTATTGCGACCCACAACCTGTGCCAGCTTCTCTCTTTTCCATCATCAACGCGATATGATCCTGCTTGACATCGTGGCTCATCGGATTTCTGGTGTCAGTGTTTCCCGGTCGTCTGAAGGACCAGCGAATACTCAGGGGTAGGGTCGCAAACAGGATGGCGTACGAAAAGGGCGTGTCATCAATTGCTGCTCTACCGCGCAGTCTGCGCTCAAATATCGTCCTGCACCCCAAAGTTCTATTTCAAGTCCGCCCTGGCAACATCCAAGGTTTTCTCATTCTGATATAAGCGCCCGCCATGCCCTGGTGAGCATTGAACCTCCTTGCTGGGCTGCCTCACACAGGGTCGCGCGAACATTTGCCCACGCAAGTTGCCTGAATGAGCTAACGCTAGAACCTCAAACGGTTGCCCACATGCCCGACCCCTTCAACCATTTTCCAAGCCTCCAGCCACATCAAAAGTCCCAGTAGTTCTTGATGCCCATCTCTACCTTCTTGGCTGGACGCCTGTCCTCCAATTCCTCTCCATCGCTTCCAGAAATGAAATCCCGAGCGCGCTTGACGCCGCCGCAGCGTGGAATCGGGCTGCTCTTCATAGGTCCGGTGCTACTGTAGATAGTCGAAGAAGTACCAAAGCTGGGAGAGCTGCTGAGGAGGGTGCTCTGGGTGGCGGCAGGACTGTTGGGAAGAGAACCTGTGCCGAAGGAGTTCTCTCCAGGGCGAGCTTGGAAGTTCGCGGTAGGCTGGAGCTGGCGGTGCTGGTACTGCGGCGGCACGCGCTGGAGGAAAGCCTGGAGACACAGGCAGCATGATGGGAGTCGAAGAGACAACTGGCTGGGCCCAAGAGAGAACGGGGGTATGGGTAATAGGGAGGCTCGCCGCGTCGCCTTCGCCCATGAACATGTCGACGTCGTTAGAGCTGTTGGCGATGTGTGCGAAGGCCGTAGCAGCAGGGCGCTGTTGGAATGAGAAGGGTGGCGGCGATGATGGAGGAGCGGCTGGACACGAGACAGGCGCGGCCTGGTGCTGCTGGTGCTGGGATAGTTAGCAGCTTCTTCTTCAACTGTCCCGTGCGAAGGTCTTTGAATACCGGAGGGCCCTGAGCTCCAATACGCGAGTCCCAACCCATTGCCTGGTCGGAACCTCCTTTGTCCATCTCACAGTCTTCATGATCTGCTTCGTATCCAGCTTGTCCTTCCATGACATGGTCATCTTTCTCGTCGTCAAGTACCGTAGCGTCTTGCCAGTTGAAGACCGGCTGCGAGGTGTTGTGGTTCAAGGTCGCGAAGCGTCCGGTGCGTGGAACGCTGAAGCTGCGGTTTTGCTTGCTGACGCGGTGGCCACAGCGGCGCGGAGCTGGTGGAGGGGAAAATGGAGTAGGAGAGCGGACTGGTGACGGTGTTGAAAACCGAGGAGTTGGCATCATGGTGGCCACTTTGGTGAGATTGAGGAGAACTTGTCGTGCGGGAGTCAGATTCGGGTTTGGGAGGCTGCCAAAAGCCAAAAGACAGGTGGAGAGATACGGGCTGCTGACTGAATAGAAGAGAAGGAGAAGAAGGTAACGCGGCGGACCACAGTGCGAAAAGACTGGGAGCAGAGGCACAACACGTTGGTGCTGCTGCCACATCAAAATCACGCTAGCCAAATCTCGCCCAAATCCGATCCAAGGATCCGCTTCAGTTCACTTTCTACTTGCTCAATCAGCCTAAGACGCGTTGGTAGATGGGCAAGACTGCACGTTGAGTGCCCTTTTGCTGACTCGTCATGTAGTGCACCGGACGATACCCACAGTTCTGCAAACCCCCTTACTCCTTTGCTGTCGTTGCAAACATCGCTTTACCCCTCGCCCCCTCCGTCATCCTCCATCATTGCTCTCGTGTCCCATGTCATAGCCGAAATCGAAATGTTCAAGAACCACAGCGCCAGTAGCCATGTTGTCCTCCCACTCGTGTACCGACCGCAACATGAAAAGCTGGGCTTTTTTCCGTTGACCCGGCGGGGTGATGCTTGATTTTCAGGGGTCACTGATCACCAATGGTCAATACTTCACACTTCAAACTGTTCAACTTGCCACTATCTTTCGAAGGTGGCCATCAGTTGGTAATCACACATTTCCTTTATCTCTCAGACTGGAATTCTCTCTAGTGGGCGCCAGTCCATTGTTTTGGGGGGTTATTGTCTTCAAACAATGCCCGACTTGACAGCATCAAATTTGCTTAACGATCGTGCCAGGACTTTTGATATCGATAGGTGTTTATTCCAACAGCCATTCCATCTTTACTCTATGCACTGCCCTCTGCTTCTCTTTCGGCTCTCATAACAACCGTCTTCGCCATTTTGTCTTCAACTGTAGTCCCGAGCCCCAAACTCTGGGCAAAAGCCATGATCTTCCAAGAACCTCAATCCTTTTCTTGCTTCTAGCGGGGTCTTTTGTCGCGGAAAACCGATCGAGCACCTTTAATGCCTCTCAAACAATCTCCGGACTATCTATCTTGACCCTCTTTGTCTGGATATCTCCGAGCAACTTCTCCTCATCATCGCCGCCATCGACCAGATTTCTGTTACGCTTCATACCACCCCTATTCGTCATAGGACTGCTCGGGAGAGGACTGCTCGTAAGAGGGCTGCTTGGGATAGTGCCGGTGGTGTCGCAGGGAGAACTGCTAAAGTTGAAGACTTCACTGCTAGCAGGGCTACTTGTCATGAGAATGCTGCTGCTCTTGACTGGGGAAGTGGCGCCGAAGGTATTGTAGGGGCGACCACGAGTTGTCAAAGGTGTAGTGTTCTGTCGCTTGAGCGCGTTCTTGATATCCTGGCGGCAATCCAAGTCCATGACAGGTTCGGGCGATACAGGACGGAAAACTGGCGAGGTGGGCGGCATAACCGGCGAGGAGGACAGGATTGGAAGGGCGCGGGACAGGCGAAACGTTGGAGGAGCATGGAGACGGCGCGGACTGTCCTCCCAGTCCATGTCCAAATCGTAGCCGGTCGGAGAGTCGGCTGTGGAAGGGGAGGATTGGGATGCGGTCGAGGCTGGGGCTGAGGTCGAGCGTGCAGCAAGTCGGCGGATTGGGGTGTCCTCGTAGCGACGAGTTCGCTGGCACTTCTGATGCTTCTGCTGGGGTTTGTCAAAGTCAACGTCAGTCACAAGGTCTTCCTTTGAAGGCTTCTTGCTCTCTGTTTCGACTTCACATACCTTGGACTTCATCTCCATTAAGCCTGTGTCAATGTTTGTATCTTCCTCGTCTTCGTCCGTCTCCATCTTCATGCTGTCACTCTCCTCACTGTCATCGGAACTCTCAAAGCTCATCAGACAGTCACTTTGATCGAGCGCTATGCCGTCAAAATGTGCGTCACTCTCCCACTCGAAGACTGGGCGTGTTTCCTCCTTCCTGGGGGCAGAGTATCGGCGCACGCGGACGAGAGGAGTTTGGCAGGTGTTGCGATGATTCTGACGGCGGCGTGGAGCTGGAGGTGGAGAGAACGGTGACGGGGAAGAGGGGGGGAACGGTGTCGACAACCGGGGCGGCATCTTCGAAGCTCGTCCAGTGAGTAGGTTGCTGAGACGAAGGTTTGGTGGTGGTTGGTGGTTCGTGAGGTTGTCGGATTTTGGTGTAGGTGTGTCGACAAGATGGCACGAAAGAGGCAGGAGCCGAGCAGCCCAGCAGGTCCGACCTCAAAAGAGAAGGCGGCCCTCCAACTGATGATTCAGCATGTAAAGGTTGCGACTACCAAAACGCAAAGTGCACAAAAAATACAAGATCAGGAGCAGATGCGCGCAAGGCATCTCTACCTCCAAGCCACGGTAGCTGAATACGGACAATGGGCAAGCAAAGAATTCACTTCAGAGTCTCTGCTTGCTCATCGACTGAATGTAGTCTTATTTATGAAAGAAATATACGTGAGATTGACGAAAATCCCAGAATCTGTTTGCGGTTTCGTCTAGTCATGCTCAGCCCTTAGTTGGACGAGGATAGGAGGTAGCCATCTTCGCCTGGAACTCAACAGCATCTTCCCCAAGCCACAGTACCAACCAACTCGAGAACCAATTACCAGATGAAGTGCCTCAAGCCGCACCAAATGATTTTGCCGTCTCGATCGAACTCATCAAAGACCGGTCATTATTCCGAGAGCCATCTACTTGGATTACCCAATCTTTAAGCTCCTTGGACGAAGTGCAGTCGAAAAACTCCACCCTGGCCAAAACCAACATCTCTCTTGATACTCGATCCTTCCTTCTTACCTCACCCTGTTTCCCTCCTAGCCAGACTCAGTCCAGCATCTATCGGCCCTGTGAGTTGTGACTGTGTCAAATGTCTTCCAGACCCATGCCGTGCTTAAACTTCTTCGAAACATATCTCTGTCCTATTCCCATTCCACCATCTCCTTCTTCAACGACGTCGAGACCGCGCTTGACGCCATTGGTTGGTAGGATGGGGCTGCTTGGGATTGTTCCGCCACTGTAGAGTGAGGCACTTCCAAAGCCAGCCGGGCTGCTGGTGAAAGCACCATCGCTGCTGTGAACCGAGGACGAAGGAAAGCCAAAAGCAGAGATGCCAGCGGAAGGACGGACAGGCGTGACGTTTTCTCGCGTCTGAGGATCCTGGTTGTGGTAGTGCATGGTCTGGCTGCGGAGATGCTGTTGGGTCTTCGGAAGGTAGCACGTCGTAGGGGAGAAGGTCGGGGGCGACGAAGAAGGCAGTACGGGAGGCGAGGAGAACGGGACTGGCTTGACGTGCGTGAGACGAGGTGTTGGAGGAACGGGAGTATGGCTAGAATTGCCCTCCCAGGCCATGTCTGTGTTGCTGAAGGGAGTAACGAAACGCTGCTGGCTGGCTGAAGTAGTGGAAGGGTAGGAGAAGACAGGCTGCTGTGGGATTGGAGTGTCGCAACGCTCGTGGCGCTGGTCGTGCTCGAGCTGCAAAGTTGGTCAGCCAGCATTCATCGCTCTAATATGATCTCACATACCTTTCCGCCCTGGAATCCCATCTCTACATCCATCTCATCTTGACTGTCTCTCGTATCCTCGCTCTCGTCCTCGTCTCCGCCGTCGTATACCACCAAGCAGTCTTCTGCATCGTCGAAGACCATAACATCCATGCTGACGTCTTGCTCCCATCCGTATCCCGACATCTCGGTGATGCTGTCAAGAGAAGCGTAGCGACGGTGACGGTTGATGTTCTCGGTACGGTTCCGAGGGTTGAGGCGGCGGCCGCGGCGTGGAGCCGGGGGCGGAGACAGTAAGGGCAAGGAGAATGTAGGAGGCGGAGTCGAAGCTCTGGGAGGCATGTTGATTGTGGTTGAATCGTCGAGAGAGAAGATGGTGGGGAGGAGAGGTCGTAGATTTTTGGGGATTGGTCGGCGGCAAAGAAGACCAAAACAGCACCGAGCACCTGAATGTTGGTGGATTGCGAAGGCCGTTGTTAAATAGGAGAGGGAGTGAGAGAATTGAAGACCAAAAGCAGAACCGCACAACACTTCAACACCTCCAAGCCACACTAGCCGAATACGGACAATGCGCAAGCGACGACTTCACTTCAGTGTCATTTTCGCTTGATTAACCAATAATTCTTACTTATGAAGATGCTATACGTGAGAACGTCGAGAATATCGATATCCGTTGGACGCGCTGTCTCGCTGGGCTCAATCCTGTTAAGACTCAACAGCTCCTTTCCCCTATCAATTGAATACCTGTCTAGAGAAGCAGTGTCCACCAGATTCTCCCTCAACCAAAACCATCTTGTTGCAGGTTGCCAGCTTCAACCTTATCACCGGGCTGCTACCCATGATGCTCATGCCCGATCTAACTCCATCTCCCTTGTCATCATTGACGTGCTCGCGGCTGCGCTTGGAAGAGCCGCTGAGCAGACCACTGTAGAATGTCGAACTCTTATTGTAGGGAGACACGGTGCTGAAAGCAGCCGAGCTGCTACTGTACTATGGAGGCCTCGCATCCGGGTCAAAAGTTTCTAACGGCTTCTATATAACCGAACTGCTCTTCTACTTGCAACTGCTACTTCTCAGTGTCGTCGTTGGATTTGGTCCAATTTCCGTGGCGTTTGGCAACATCCACCTGCCAATCTTGCCCCCGTCAAAACCATCAATCCTTTGCCCAATACCTGGTCTTTTGGGTCATCTCCAACATGACGATCAAACCAAGCCGAGCATCTTGTCCAATTCAAAATCCCTACGCACCTTCCATGCCCATCTTCGCCTTCTTCGTCTTCTTTTCCTGCTTCGTTCCTTTTCCATCCGCTCCCTCTTCTTCAATTAAAGGACGCTTGACACCACTGGTAAGCTGGATGGGACTGCTGGGAATAGTGTAGCTGCTGCGGAGCGAGGCAATGCCGAATCCAGCCGGGCTACTGTTGAGGAAGCCGTCGCTGCTGTAGACAGAGGAGGGAGCATCGTCGAGACTTGTGGTGCGATTGTAAGAACGGAAAAGCGTGGTGGGTCCCATCATCTGTGCGTCCGGGTAGGGGTGGTGCTTCGTCTGCTGCTGCTGCGCCTGCGGCAGGTGAACCATGGTGCCGAACGTGGTGGCAGGGACTACTGGGGACGATTCAGGGAAGACCGGTGGAGACGAGAATGGAACGGGCATGACTTTGGCGAGACGTGGCTTTGATGGCATGGGACTATGGCTGACATCGTTTTTCCAACCCATGTCTGTGTCCATCGGGGCCTCCATGTTGTCGAGGGGTGCCGTGAAGGGCTGGCGAGCAGTGGTCGTAAGAAGGGACGAGATGGCAGGCTGTGGTGGGGCAGAGTAATCGCCACGCACAAGGCACAGCTTGTTCTGCGACTTGTTAGACAGCGTCCCTGACCTCTGATCCGTCTGCTCGTACCTTTGAGTTCTGGAAGCTCATCTAAACGTCCATCTGGTCTCCATTCTCGCTCGTTTCGTCGCTCTCGTCTTCGTCGCTGCCGTCGTAGGCCATCAAGTCGTCTTCTTCACTATCAAGGACCATGGCGTCCATGGTGGGGTCTTGCTCTTGCTCCCACCCGTAGACCGGTCTCGTGGTAATGCTGTCGAGGGAATTGTAGCGGCGGTGGTGGAGGACGTTCTTGTTTCTGTTCTGAGGCTGAAGGCGGCGAGCACGGCGCGGAGCTGGAGGTGGAGAGAACGTGTACGGGGAGGAAGGAGGTGACGGGGTCGTAAGTCGGGGCGGCATGTTGGCCGGGGTTGAATGTTGAAGAGGAGTTGATAGAGGGGAGAGGTTTTTGATCGGATCGGATTTGACGGTGCGAGAGTGATCCGTTGTCGTGGAAAAAATTGACGCAGCAAAGGGTTTGGCGGGCAATGCCGCACGAACACACCACTAGGCATTTACAGAGACTTCTTCGCGGAGCAAATCCTTGTCGGCGGTGACAATTCAGAGACTGGCGTACAGAAGAAGGAAACGCAGAACATTAACACCAGACATAGAAGTGCAAAAGAAGTCCATCGGCAGCCGCGCCATCCCAAAATGGATAGCAAGCAATGCTGAAGCTCACGTCACTTCAGTGTCTTTGCTTAGTTATCAGCCTAGCAAAGTCTTACTTATGAAGGCACAACACGGAAGAACGACTAGAGTCCCGACTTTCGATTAAAGCTTCATCCTGTCGAAATATGATCCAACCCCTGAGTCTCAGTGCTCGGTCTGACGGCAACGAATGCTATCTATCTCTCCCAGAAGTTCCAACAATATCCTCCCGACGTCGATCCTGTATTGTCTCAATGGTAGTCTCTCCATCTATTCCTCGTCACTGGACCGTTTGACGGTTGGTGGCTACCTTCAGCCTTTTGAACGGACTGCTGCCCATCTTGCTCATGCCCGATCCATTTCCGTCTCCCTCGTCTTCAACGAGCTGCTCGTGGCTGCGCTTGGAAGATCTGGTGAGCGGGCTACTGACAAACGTCAAACTGCCGTTGGAAGAGGACGCAGTGCTGAAAACCGCCGGGCTGCTGCTGTATTGTGAAGAATCTCCTGTAGTAGTGGGATGAGAGAAGAACGCCGCGCCCTGGTGGGTCGTCTGGTGATGCGTAGCTTGTTCGCTGGTCGACATGTAGTAGCCTGGGCCCATCGGTGAGGGGAAAAGACCGGAGATGATGGAAGCATGAACGGAGACGAGGACGGAGGCACGACTGGAGACGATGACGGGACAGGCAACACTTTGGCGAGACGAGGACGGAGGCACGACTGGAGACGATGACGGGACAGGCAACACTTTGGCGAGACGAGGAGTAGGAGGGACAGGGAGACGGCGCAGGCTGTCATCCCAACCAGACTCCTCATCCATGTTGGTCTCCAAGATGGTGCGGAGGTTGCCAGTGACGCCGGTGGAAGTAATGGCCGGAGGAGAAGAGGAAAAAGCGACATTCCAAGGGACGGGCGTGACCTTGCGCTGTTTGTACTGATGCTGCGGCTGGGAACTCGGTCAGCCATTTTGATTGAAGCTTCCCTTCCTGCATGATCGGAATCGTACCTTGACGCGACCCTTCTCCGTTTCGAATTGGACGTCCATCTCCTCGCGGTCTTTGTCGTTCTCATCCATATCAATGTCTTCCTCATCATCGCCCATGTATTCAAGCTCTCCTTCCATCATGTAGACGTCCTCTTCGTCAAGCATCATGGCTTCCTCCCAGCTGGAGACCGGGCGCGTGGAGCCGCATCCGGGGCTCGAGTAGCGACGAGCGCGATGAAGATTGTGTGGGCGGGTGATGAGGCGGTTGTGACCACGGCGCGGAGCCGCTGGCGGTGATAGCATGGAGGGAGAAGACACCGGTGAAGGTGTTGAGAATCGGGCGTGGGCCATGTCGTCGCTGTCTGGTTGGCAAGAGAGAAGATGAGGGATGAGGGTTGGTGTGCAGGCTGACATTGAACGCAGGCGGTCGGTCGGTCGGTCGGCCGGCATCGATAGTAGGCAGTAGACAAGAATGATGGAGAGATTTGTGTTGAAAGAGCAAGAAGAGAGTGCAGGCCGTGCAAGGAAAGCGTCGGCGTAGAGGGCGAGATGGACGTCTGCAGATAGGCCGAATCCGCTTCAGTGCGTCCCAGGAGACGAAAGTCCGCCTTGCTCTGGCAGCGCATGTAGTTTCTCAGCTCTTACAGCCACTGTCGACAATAGAGGAAAGAGAACAACGAAGCGGAAGTACAAAAGACGGGCGCCTCTCTGTTGGCATCCAAGCTAGCCAAAAATGGACAACAAGCGACGCTGAAGTTCTATTCACTTCAAATTTTCTCTTCAACAAACGAGGCAGTCGGAGGATCTTTGCGTCACCATACGTAGAAAAATTCACTATCAATTATACAAGTTTCCAAACCCCCACCATGGTTTCCCTTGTGCTTCAGGCCGTCTCCAAACTTTTGCCGCCGCTCCATCTTCGCCCGCCGCCTTCCGTCTCATTCAACCAACTCTCATGCTGTTCACGGCACCTTTCAACTTCTTGACATGGTCATCGTGCTCGCCTCGCCCGTCTCCGCCATGAATCATAGTGTAGTTGCGCTTGTGACCGACGATTGGACTGCTGTGGACGGTAGCCGGGCTTGTGTACAAAGAGGCCGCTCCGAAGCTGGCGGGGCTTCTTACAAGAACGCTGCCACTGCTATAGATCGGGGATTATGCGATGCTGCCAACGGCGGCAGTGCGACGGTGCGAGCGGAAAGGTGTGATCTGTCCCTGAGCCTGCTGCGCCTGGCGAAGACGGGCTGAAGTCTGCTCCTCGACGTTTGGGAGGGACACGACAGGGCTGATTGGTGCCGAACCAAAGGAAGGAGATGTTGGAGGCAGGATGGGAGAAGATGAGAACGGAACAGGCTTGACGTAGGAGAGGCGCGGCGTCGGGGGCATGGGAGGACGGTATGGGCCGTCCTCCCAAGCCATGTCCACGTCCATGGCGACGTCCGCGCCAGTAAGGTGGCTGCTGGTGGTCGTTGAGGTGTTAGTGGCAGTTGAGAGAGTGGAGGAGAAGGTGATACATCAGAGAACTGGCGTGAGGTTGCGCTGTCCGCGCGGCTGCTGTGTCCTCAATGAGCCATTGATCAGACTCTCCGTGGGCAAATGAAGACGGCAAACCTTGCTGAGCTTACGCATTCCCAACTCCACATCTCGTTCCTCCATAATGACGTCGCCTTGTTTGTCGCCACCGTCATACGCCGGGTCTCCTTCCATCATCTCCTCGTCGTCAAGGACCATCGCGTCCTCCCATTTGGAGACCTTGCGTGCGAGGTTCCTCTCAGGGCTCACATAGTGGCGAGTGCGGTCGACCAGAACGCGAGAGCGGTAGGTGTAGTAGTCGCCGGTGCGGAGATTGGCACCGTTGGCACTGCGACGCGGAGCCGGAGGTGGTGAGAACTGGTGGAGATAGAGACAGGCGAAGGGGTCGAGAGTCGGTAGCCCCGCATTGTTGTTTTGGCTCAGCTCATAGAAGTGGTTGGGATAAGAAGGGGTGTGTTCCCGTTAGTGAGAAAATTGGAGGAGAGGAGGAGCTGTGGTTGTTAGGTGGAGTCGCGATGGCGGCGCAGAGGAGGAAGAAAGATGCAGACGCTCAAGCGCAAAACACATTTACGTAGGCCAGAGCCGTGTTCACATAATCGAGACAACTTCGAAAGACCATAAAGCCAGTAGTCACCGAAAGCACCGTACATGAAAGGCCCAAATCCTCGGGGACGGCCACGTCGAGTGTCACCGGTTCCTCGTGGCGTCGCCTGTTCTGTGGCGGGCCCTCCGCTTGACTCCCTCTGCATATCATGTCGCTTGGTGGGAGTTGTGCCGTGGGCCAAAGATTCCTCCATCTTCTTCTTCGTCTTCTCACCCACAGCCTTGTCGGCTGACTTGACTGGCTCCGAAGAGATATGGCGTTGGGGGCATTTCCATGCCTGACGTGATGTTGATGTTGCCGACAGGCGTCCTGAACAGCTTCTCGCTAGCTGAGGCCGTAGGAGAGGACGAGAAAGCGGTTTTTCCAGCGATGGGGCTCCGACGGCGTGCCCAGCGCTGCTGGTGCTGCAACAGTCAGCCAGTTTTTTCGAGTCGAAAACCGGAGGTCGACCAGGTGCATGAAGGCCAGGTTGAGAGAGCGAAGCTAGTGGATGATGTAAGAACTGGAGAATTGGGTTTTACATGAAAGGCCGGCAGAAGTGTTGATTAACGGTTGACCTCCATCCGACGCTTGCCAAAGCTTGCTTCAACTACAACGCTCCATACATGGGTACATGATGCATGCAAATGCTAAATAACCGACGCTCGCTCGCTTCCATCCGTCCGTCTATAAAGTACATACAGCCAAAAATACTACACCTCCAGCACATCAACCACCCCCTCCCAACTCCCCCTCTCCCTCTCCTCCCAATAGCCCTCCCGTCCCCCCTCAACCTCCACTCCCCCTTGTCCTCCTCCCCTTCATCCTCCCCACCAATCCTCACAAACCACCTCGGTTCCCACGTCTCGCCCCTCTCCTCCATGGCCTTCCGCCTCTCCCTCTGGCGTTCCTCCAACCTCGCCTTCAGCTTCTCCGCCGTGTCGAGATCGCCGTCCTCGGCGGCGCGCTGGTCGGGGCGCAGTCTCGAGTCCGTCGGCGGGAGGTGCTTCTCCTCGACAGGCGTGACCTCGTTCAGCGCAGCCGCAAAAGTCGTGAAGCCGAAGCGCTTCTCGGGCTTCTCGACGAGGGCGCCGACGCGCCATGCGGGGTCGGGGCGCGAGGGGTCGGGGTTGCCGTTCATGGTGAAGGCGAGCTGCTGGGTCCACTTGCCGACGAGGCCGAGGGGGAGGGGGGAGCCGCCGCTGTGCGGTTGGCCGGGCGCGAAGCACGCCACAGACACATCCTCGGAGCGGCCGGCGAACATGCCGCCGGCCTTGAAGGTGGCGACGGCGCGGGCGCCCGTGGTTTCGTTGACGACCGTCATGGTGCCGACGGGCTCGACGTACTTTTCGCCGGCGATGATGTTGCGCAGGAAGGACGTCGCGACGGTCCAGCTGTAGTGCTCCACGGTGCCTTCAGGCGAGTATGGCGGGTAGAGGAAGACGCGCGCGCGGCCGTCCGTGTTGAGCTCGGCGCTCTTGCCCCAGAACTTTTGGACGGGCATGGGCGCCTGCACAAAGGTCCAGTTGGACGCTTCGGCCTGGCACGCCATGCGGACGGGGCGGTGCGACACTTTCTCGGCCAGGAAGCGGAAGCCCTTGTCCTCGCGGACCAGCTCGTACGTCTCGCCGAGCATGGGGTTGAAGGGCTTGCGGATGGCGCGCTCCTTGGCGCGGTTGTTGCTGAAGGACGAAATGGCAAAGGCCGTGACGTACAGGATGCGGGTGCCGTCGTCGGCGCTGGCCGTGGCCGCCTTGTCCAGCAGCTCGCTGTACTCCATTTGCTCGGCGACGCGCTGGAGCAGCGACGTGGGCTCGTTGGCCGACACGGGCATGGCAATGGTGCTGAGGTCCTTGCCGACATTCTTCTTCAGGAAAGCAATCAAGCTGGGCGGCGCAACCTTGGACGGCGGCACAGTGTCCCTCCTCGACACCCTCTCGAGCGGGAGCGGCGTCAGCGTCTTGGGCTTTGGCGGCAGCAGTCCCGGCTGGTCAGCGCCCTTGTCAAAAGCGCCAACAGTCTCGCCTTCACTGCTGGCCTCCGACTCGCCGTCCGAGACCTCATCCGTAGCACCCTCGGCCGGCTCGTCGCTGTCCTGGCGGATGGTGAGAATCTTGGAGTTGCGCGTGCTGTCCCGCTCGTCGCCGCCCGTCGCGTCGAAAAACTCGTCGTCCGACGCCGAATCGATGCTCTTGCGCGACTCCTGCGCAGCGGGAGTGGCAGGGGTACGCCGAGCCTTGCTCTCCGCGAGCAGGGCAGAAAACTCGGCAACAACCGAATCCAAATCGCGCAGGATGGCCATGACGTTTTCGTGCACGCTCTCATCGACGGGCGCGCGGGAGCTCGTCGGGCGATTCTGGACGGGCAGAGACGTCGTCGACATGCCATTCGGCAGCGGGGGAACAGGGGGCACGCTTCCAGGGGCGGGAACCTGCGCCGACACGCTCCTCCTAAAGAGACCACCCGCAGACGCCGCGCTGGCGGCCGACGCGCTGGGCTTCCGCTTCCAAAACGCGGAGCTCTTCTTCTCCGACTTTGCGTCCGAATCGTCCTTGAAGTACTCTGCCGACTCGGAGTCGCTGGGGCTGGCCAGAGAGGGGCTCATCATGCCGCTAATGGCGCTGCTCCCCTTAACGCTGCTGGCGGCCGAGGGGGTGGGCGGCGGTCGCTGGGGATCCGTGTCCTTGGCCAGCCTCCTCACCGCATCCCTGGTCCCTGACACTCTGCCCACGAGCGCCTCGACGCGGCCCCAGTCGCGCTCATCCGCTTCGGTCGTGACCTTGGGGTCGGTGGGCCAGTCGAATCCCTGCGACTCCTTGGCCTCTGCGCTGGGGATCTGGCTCGCCTGTCTGGTTGCTCTTTCCAGTGCCTCCTTCCACATCTCGAAATCCTTTTGGTTGTTGGCGCGCAAATGCCACACCTCGGCGCCGCTGTCCACGCTAATATCTCTTGTCTTTTCGTTTGCCGAAATGGCGGCCAAGGAGAGCGGAATGGCGCCGCGCAACGCAGACGACTGCCTGTTTTGGTAGTAGGACAAGGTATTCGACGTGTAATCCAGACTGAAGAAGCGCCTCGCGTATCCCTGGTTGCGCTTCCTCCTCTTCTTGAGCAACACGCCGGTGTAAAACAAGCTGCCACCGGGCGTCGTCGCCTCAACAATGTGCCTGCTCTTGGGCCTCGGATCCGCAGCAATCGTGTCCTGCGACAAGCTCTCGGTGGAGTCGGCAAAGTTGGTCTCGGGGGCAAACTTGGGCGACGATTTATTGGAGCCGCCGGCGGTGCTGCCGCCAACGGCGTGGGAAAAGTGCAGGTGGTGGCCAGACTTGGGCGGCGCATTGGTCGGGTGCGTCATGAGCACAAACGTGGCCGTCTTTGCGACCTGCTTGCTGAACGTGTTGTCAAAGACCAGGCCGTACATGCCGCCCTCGCCGTCGGGCACGTCGTAGCGGCCCATGGACACCTTGTCGGCCTCGCATTTGCCCTTCCACGCGACGGGCTTCAGCCCTATGCTCGCCAGCTTTTCCAACACAAGCGTGCGGTCGTTCTGTGAGATCTTGACGCCAGGGGGCGCGCCCAGGCTCGAGGCGCGCTTGCGGTTGTCGGCCAGCGGGGCGTCGCCGCCCGTGGCTGTCGCGGGCGAGTCGGTGATGGCGGCCGTGGCGGTCGAGGGCAGGTTTGGAGCCTCGCCATTCTTGGTGCCCGGGTGCTTGAAGATGCCAAAGTTGAGCGACTTTTTGTGGGGTTGGATGCTCCACGAGATGGAGTGGCCGGCGGGGACGTTGATCCAGCGGACAAGATAGCTCTAGCATGGCGGATGCGTGTCATTCACAGCTCTTCCCTTTGTACTGGCCGCTTACCTTGCTATGTACTTGCAGCTGCTCCATTCCCGCCATGGTGGACGATGCTCCGGGTTGCTGCCTGCGGGGTCCGGAGTGGAATTACGGTGGTTGAGAGGAATAGACGCGCGTAGGGATTCTGGGAGCAGCGTGTCTACAGGGAAGTGGTGGGCTCGAGAAAAGACCAGATGTGCTATGTGGACATGATCAAGGTGTCGGGAGTAAGGGAGGCAGGCAGGCAGGCAGGCGGTCAGAGAGGTTGTGGGGGCGGGCTGACTTGAGCGGAGCGAGTCGGCGATGACGACGAGCGACGAGCGTGCGAGTCGGCAATGAGACGAGCGTAGAAGTCGGCAACGATGACGAGGGTGGAATTTGGCGGTAAGATGAGGGTAGACTTTGGGGCCAGTCGCTCTCAAAATCAATCGGGGAGTGCGAAAGTCCAAAGAGCCAAGTCCAAAGGGGTGGTTGATGACGGGGGAGCTCGAGCGCGCGGGAGTCGGCGTGTCGGAGCGGAAGGGGGGAGAAATGGAGCTCGAGCTTGTCCACCGTCCACCACGACAACGATGTAAGTACCAAAAGCCGCAGTGTAATTCAGGTCAGGTCAGCTTCAAGTTGGGTAGTTGGTGGCTTTATCGTGTGAGGTGAGAAAGAAACCTATAATTAAGAAGGCATTTAAAAGAGACGTGGCCGTGTTTACTTTCTCCATGTCGTTCCCGTCAGGTCAGCCAAACCCATCCCATCCCATCTCATCCCCTGCACCCGGCTCAAAAACGGTTCGGCTCTCGCAACCCACGTCTTCCGCATTTCACCTCTCAGCCAGCCAAGAGACAGTTGCACAGTAGTCCCACTCCACCTCCTCCGTTACCTTCCCTCTCTTCTCTCATCACCCTATTGTTGACTGACTGCATGTACATCAGCCAACCCGCTTGCTTGCCCGCACGCATCCCTCGCCCCCTGACGTAGCTATAGTTGCCAACACACCACACCCCAGCCAGGCCTGCCATCCCAACCGACCGACCGTTCCAATCCGTCCGAACGTTAAACGGTTCGCCAGCCCCTGCCAGCTACCTAGTACCTAGCCGAACCGGTCCGAGTAAACCGACCCGGCTAGGTCGTGTCCCGTGTGTCGCGGAGCCCATCCACTGCCGAACCCGAATGACGTCCCATGCCATGCCATGCTTCGCGTCCTCTGCTGTCGCTTTTGTTCAACTGCTGCCCGCTGTCTCCCTCGGTAGCTGACACGGATGACATGACGTCAGCAGCCGCAACAACAATACCTAGTGGGTAGAAACGGAGAATAAACATGTTGCCTTGTCGTTAGGGCAAGGAACAACGGTTTGAGTTGTTGTTGCTCACGTCCGCCGCCACGCTCTGCGCCACGCTTTGCGCCACAGGTTGCGCCGTGCTAAACGTCAAAGTGGTACAGTCACTCAAACCGGGACAAAGTATAATCTCGTCAATCAGATGCCATTGATTGATTGATTGTTAAGGGTAGGTAGAGAGCAACCGCCGCATCCCCCACAAGCGAGCCCTCAAACAAGTCACACGGACAGAAACAGCAAGGGGTAAATGTAAAAGTAAAAGGGGAAGTGGAGGGGGAGAAATGAGACCCGCGCACCACGAAACAGATAATCAGAAAAAGAAGAACAAGCAACCAAACGAGCAGGTCGAAGAAGAAGAAAGAAAGATAAAAATCGCCATTCACTCCACGCTGTCGCTGCGACCGACTGACTCCAAACCAATGAGACAATCAGATGAAACCGTAGGAGCAGAAAAAGCCTCCAAAAAAGCAAATGTGAAGCAAAAACCCAGCAAAAAAGGAGTGTGCGGGCACGGTTGAAACGAAGCCAGACATGATGGAATGAGAACAGGGGGCACAAGGACAACTGCAGACACCGAGAAGAAGGAGCAAAAAAAGCAACAACAGAAACATGGGTAAAGGTAAAACAAGGTCGCGGGGGCATCTTGAAATCAGGCCAAGCCGTTATGGCTTGCCAGAGAAAAAGAGATGAAGCAAAAAAGGGGTGGGTCTTCTGCATTAAGCTTGCTGCTGCTGCTGCTGCTGTGAAGTAGGTTGTAGCATCATGAGTGAGGAACGAAAAAAACCGATCATGGGCAAACAAAAGGGGGTAATCGACGAAAAGGACAACAGAGTGACAGATTTTGGTGAAAAAAGACATAGACGTCCAAGGGAATAAATGAAGAAGAAGAAGAAGAAGAAGAAGAAGAAGAAGAGAGCCCCCAAACGCCGAAACCACAGTCACAGCCACAGTCCATCACCCGCTTCCGCACTGCACCCCATCCATCCACCCGCGGTCTACCAGCTCAACTCATCATTGAGGCGTGTAGTAAACCATGCCACCGGGCGGGACCTGTGGATAGTAGTATCCATCCGGGCTGGGCGTCATCATGCCGCCCATGCCTGGCACCGTGTAGTTCCCCGGCGGCGGGTAGCCCTCCATCGGCGGCGGCGCGGCGGCGTAGGCAATCTGGCCCGGGTCGTAGTAGTAGACCATGCCGTTCGACTCGTGAGCCACCATGCCGGTTTGCGCGGGTGGAGGAGCTGCGGGCGCCGGAGCTGGCACGCTCGTCGGGACCTGGTAGCCGCCTTGCTGCGGGTTTGGCATGAACATGGGAACGACGGAGCCGGGCGGGTATTGTCCTGCGGGTGCCGGTGGGTAGTAGTATGCAGGGGCTGCAAAGTTTTGAGGGGCGTATCCGGGTTGTTGGTAGGGTTGGAAGGGCTGTGCGTGGATTGCACGTTCGGGGATGTTGGAGAGGGGGGTTCCAGTCGAGACGTGGGCGGGATATGTGGGCTGCTGGACCGGAGCGCCGTTGACGTTGACGGGTACTTGCTGGTGGAACGGTACTTGCTCATGTTGTGGAGGGGCGTGGACCGCCAAATTGGCGGGGGACTCGATGCCGGCCATGGACACCTGCTTCTGAGGCTTTGGCTGGTGCATGGGTATAGGTGCACCCCAGCTTTCCCGGTACGTTGGTCGTTGAGGCAAGGGGTAACCTTGCTGGGGCGGCATGTTGAAAGCAGGTGTGGCTCCTCCGTGAACAGAACCTACTTGACTTGGAGGTCCTGATGGAATTGACTGCGCTCCTGGTGGAAGCCGCACCACCGGTCTGCTGGGGTCCATCGGCGCACCGGGGGGCCTTGACATCATCGACCCGGCCGGCGACACAATGCCGTCTGGACGGTAGTCTCTGGCCAGAGAAGAGCGCCTGCTGAGCACGCTTGGGGTGTACACGCTTCCTCCGTAGGCACTTGTCCTTCTGCTTGAGAATCCTCCATATGAGCCGAATCGTCCTCTTCCTCTTCCAAATCCTTGTTGGTTTGGTCTCAGGGCACGGGGAATGAAGATGAAAGATCGTTCCGTCGCAGGGAAAATGTAGCGCGGCGGTTGTTCTGGCAGAGAAATGCGGACAGGCTTGTCCCGGCGTAGCGGCGGGCGGTGGTTCGGAAGTTTTGTGTATTCCCGGATGGGCACCTCGGAGAAGTAGATTGGGGCCTTCATGCCGGCTATCGACACCCGGATACGCGCGTTTCCGGTCAGCTTGGTCGACGAAAACGACTTGACGGGAGGTGTTGTGGATGCATTTTGCGAGGGAGGTTTCGGGGGTTGCGTGAGGTCGGTGTGCAGGCTGGGAGGTTCAGAGGTCGTGATGGCGGCGCGGGGTTGAGGATGAGACTCTTCGAGGGTTTCGTGGAGGTCATGGGTCCAAGGTGCACTCGTCGCGGCATCTTCGCGTGCCATTAAGCTTGAAGAAAGTCAGTCATGGTGACTCACAAGCGGTGTGGGGGTGACGTACCTTGCAGGCGAAAAAGGACCACCAACAGCTCCTCGGCCACGGCCTCTCCCTCTGCCATACGGCTTGAATCCATTGGGCCCAGCACCCGGCGAGCGGTGGTCGTGCATGAAAAAGGCGCCGCGGTTGGGGATAAAGGCCGGGTCCTCGTCGCGCTTCTTCTTGTACTCTTCGTGCTCGCGTCGTCTGCGTTCTGCTGGCGTCTCGAGCCTGTTTGTCGAGCTTGCACTCGTCGATTGCTGACCAGTCGGAGGAGCTTGTGTAACGCCGGCAGCAGCGGTGATCGGGGCTGGCTCGTGTTGATGGTTGTCCTGGCTGGCTTGTCCAAGCTTGTCAAAGTCGACGGCATCGCCGGCATCCTGGGAAGCTCTCATGCCGTTCATCATGGCGTCGGTGTCGGATGCGGGAGCAAACGAAGCTGTCGCGGCGGGCGGAGCGGCGGGCGCGGCCGAGGTGTTGTCGTTGGCTTGAGTCTTGCCGGCGCGCGTAGCGACTGATTCACCGTCACTGAGGTCGCTGGCGTCGGCGTCTTGGTCCTCGTCGCTCAGGAAGGAAGCCTCGCTCTGCGAATCGTCGGCGCGCTCGTTGGCCCCCTCATCGTCCTCGGCGTCACGCCTGCGCCGTCTCAGAAGATTGGTGCGGCGACGAGGAGGAGCCATGATGAGTTTGGGTGAGAAGGGGGCGGGGTGGGCGTGGGATCGGAGAGAGGGCGGAGGAGAGGGTGTGAGGTTGCTGATGAAGTTGACGTTCGGCCGTGCAGGTCAAGAAATGGATGGCCGTTGACCGTCCAAGCACCACGGCCAGCAGGCTTGGCGAATCATGTCATGGCTGAAGCAGCACACCTCTGATCCAACCACCTCGCCCATGCCCATGATGTAATCAAGCAAGATGGTCGTTTCTACCTCTCAGAATTATCTATCTCCCATCGAATCCCCAAAACTTGCCTCCCGTTCCCGTCCCGAGGGAATATCCACGGCTACCTACCCTGCCGCTGCGCGTTTGCCGCGAATCTTCTCGAACGCCGACCGCGTCCACCACCAGCACAACGACACCTCTCCCTCCTTCTTGGCTGTGGCTGACTGCGTCCAACGAGCTTCTGGCAACCTGCAGCAAAATGCACAATGATAGGCCCGTAGTCGTCAAACTTCCAGCGACCTCACTAGCTCTGGCACGGACGCCTAGCAGTACCTATTCTTAGCCAAGAAGCGCGGCCATAATCGGATTTGCTATTTCTGCCATGATCGAGTCAGCTGTAGGCATTGGTTCACCATCACGGAAGCAACAACTTTGCAGCAACAGCTTTGATTCCTTTCCCCCACATGCGTTTCTAGGTACTCTCTCGGCCCAGTTTTGCCAGCTCGCTGTCGATAAAGTCGTCGGCGTTGACGAGCTCTGTGCTGCCGTACACCACCCTCCTCCTCGGCCCTGCACCAGGTGCGCCAGCTCCGCTCGTCCTCTTTGCCCACTCTTGCAAGTTGCCGTACTCGTCCATGCTGCCTCCGCCGACCGTAAAGACAATGGCCTCGGTAAACCCTTGCCGCCTCTGTCCAAAGCTTGCCTCGATGCCCCGGCCCACGCCGCCGAGACCGCCTGGCTGGTTCCGCGCTTGGCTGGCCGGAGGCATGGTCCCCCTGGCGTTTGCGCTCCGCGGGTCAAAGTACAGGTAGTTTTCAGTTTTTGCAATGGCCGATGACGACGCGTTTTGGGGATCCATAATCGATTCGGTAATCTTGGTTAATGTCAGATCCTTGTTTGCTGGCAAGAAGTTCTTGACGCCCGAGATGAGGTTTTCAAAGTTGGAGCCGAGTCCAGCATCCTTGAAGCGGTCCGTGAGACGGTTGGAGAGGGAGCTGAAGCCCCGGAACAGATCGCTAGAGGCAGAAGACTGGACCGGTTGCGATGGCGCAGATGACATCATTGTCATGCGGGTGATTTCTCGTACTCTGCAAGCAATCAGCAAGGGACAGTCTCCAAGAATAAGATAAACTCACGTCTTGACGTAGCGAAGCGAAGCCGTGTCCGCTCCTACGGCCTGAAGTGCCTGATCGAAGCCCTCCATGTCTGTCCGCGACACCTCTTGTTCTGTGCTCAGGAACCAAATGATGAAGAGACGCAGCTTGTCCATGGGCTCATTGCCTTTTTCATTGTCTTTGATGAGTTCCAAAATCTGGGCCTTGGAATGTTTTGTGATATTCTCCTCTATTTGGAAATAGTTGTCCAGTTGGCGGTCCTTGATGGCCTTGAGTAGCGCAGTCAAAATGGTCATGTGCATGTCCAAGAGCCCCTTTCTTTCTCTGAGCTCAGGCAGCAGCGTAATGGCAGCGCCGAGCTGCTTGACGGACGCGCTGCTGTCGTTTTGCAGGTCGTCTAATGACGCCGCGCCCGTCTTTTTGGTGATTTCGTCCGAATCTTGCTTGTACTTTTGCAACTCCAGGTCTATGGCCTCGGCGACATTGGGGAACGGGGCGCTGGCGTTTTTGGACCAAAAGAAGTCGTTGGCATTCAGGTCGTACGACTTTTTGGTGACTCCCTTTGATGGGTTGGTTTCGTCGACGGGCATTTCGACAGTTATGCGGTTGAGGTGCATTTTCAGTACGTCGTGAACTAGTGATTGGTACGTCCACGAATGCGACAACATGGGTATCAAATCAACGTTTCGATCCACAATAACGAGTACGGGTCTCGACGAAGGCGTGTGGCCGGCTGCTCCCTTGTGGCTTGCATTGGAAAAGAGGTTGTCCTTGGAGTTGAGGATGTGGTCGCGGAGCTTGCGGTCGAGCTTTGCGGAAATCATCTCGGCCGCACCTCCTTTCGGGCAACGGATGATGGGTATATTCCCTAGTCTTGTCAGCCAAGCCCGGCTGCTTGTGAGAGAGACATACCTGTTGTAACTACCACGCTGAACAAGCCACTTACTATCCTTTCCACGGCAGCATCAAGGACGTCATCTTGCACTTGGGCGCTATTTAGGGTCCAGTATGTTTCCTTTCCCATGCCCAGGCTAAACAGATCGGGCTCTGATACAATGAAATTCAAGTACTGGTCGAAGATTTGCGCAAGTTGCTCTGCTGTCCCATGCTCGGCAGTTTTGGCAGCAAAGTCCTCGAGAAGCGGACGGGGTATCGAAGAGAGGAAATTAACGTAGGCAGGCGAGTAAAGACCGCGGGCAAGGTCGGAAGTGATGAGGTCGAGGTTCATGGGAGTCGGCTCGACAAGGTAGATTACAGGTACGTCGGGAATGGTGTGGCGGACGGTGTTGATGTTTCTGGGAGTGTCAGCGACTAATGGTCGCAGCGCAACACAGGGATGTCCTACAGGTGTATCGTGATTCCCCAGCTCCTCAAATCGTTGACGCGTAGGACGCTACTTATGACATCTCTCCCCAAGTTGTCAAAGACGAGAACCTTCCAGATGGGCTGGCCATTCGCGTCGAGAATGGGCGTCGACTTGGGCAGCAGGCCATTGGGGTTGGAATCGTGGTGTTCGTCGGTATTTTGGTCCGAAGTTTGGTTGAGGTTGAGGATCTTTTCAATGGAGGCTGCGGCGAGGTGTCAGCGAGTAAACATGTGGTTTGCGCGTGGATTTCCATACCAACTTGGCGGTCCCTCAAGCTGTGGTAGGTCGAGGTGGTGGGAGCAGCCATGGTGCCGGGGGACTCGGTGCGCAGCGCGGCAGCTAGCTTTCCCAGTGGATGAAGGGGACGAGCATGCGCCGAGGGAGGGCGAGAGTTTTGGGAGCGAGTGGTGTCGTAGCAGAAGGATGTTGAATGTTGGAGGGTGTAGAGGCCACGGCGCCCTAGAAGCAGCGGAGCCCAGGATGATGCGCCGGGCTGCAGCCAGCTCGAGGGCGCCCGATTGGGCCTAGCGCGTCAGGCCCACATGAATACCTACGGGCCGCCGTCGCTCGTCGCTCGTCAACTCAACACCTCCGCCCTCGCCCCTTCAAAAAACCTGGAATCTGCCCGCCAGCTTCCCCTTCATCATCCAGATCGCGTACATGGCGGCATCTTCATCTTCTACCCTTTCCCTTGCGTAACTCCCGTCATAAGTGAACTCTTCGATTGCTGTGGTGCCCCCGTCAGATAACTGGCGAAGGAGGAAAGGGTTGACCAAGGCGGCGAAAGGTTTCTGAGGAGTCTGCTCGCGTCGCAGTCGCCGTCGCATCGCAGCAAGCAACTGAGGCAGCTGAAGTGACGGTCGCTCATCGCGAGCCTGGTCGGTAAGCAGGCTGCACTGACTGGGTGATTCGGTCGCTGCGCACGCTGGTGAAGGCGTCGCTCAGAAGACACGACAGCGACAACAACGACTACATTTTTGCGTCGGAAAAGTTGCTTGGGCCAGGATTTGATCGCTCGCTACCTTGTTTTCTCTGATCATCGGCAGCAAACCACAACACCAAGCAGACTGAGAAGAGGGCGGGCGCGGAAGAGCCAGAGCGAGCCGCTGTCAGCCAGATCCAGAGTCGGAGAGACGGACGACGCACACGCGTTGGGGGCGCATTTGCTTTGCTTTGCTTTGCTTTGCCTGGGCTGGGCAGCAGGGCAGGGCAGCAGGGCGGCAGGACAGGACAGTGTCCTTGGGGCCTTGAGCCAGTGGCCTCGTCCCATCCATCTCTTTCTTCCTTTCCCGCTCTTCGACCGCCTCAAAATTGGCCCGCTTTCGGTAAAGTGTCCTGCGCGTCCTGTAAACTCAGACTTGCGCCAATCGGAGCTCCGTCCTCATCTCCGACGCTAGCCTCTTCGGGCCCAATTTGATCCAAATGGCGTCCAATCACGTGCACCTCGATAAACACCACCAGCCTGGCCAGCAGTTCAATGGCTACCATGATAACTTGTTCCAACCCTCTACTTCTTCGCATAATGGCCAACCCTACGACTCCTCTGCCGCCGCCTCCTGGAACTATGATCAAAGACAGCAGCCGCAGCAGCAACCACCGCCCCAAAACGTGCCCCGGCCCGGCTCTGCGTGGCAGCAGCACCAACAGCAGCACACCCTTCCTTCCGCCTTCGACTCCAACTCCATCTACGGCCGTGACTACTCTGACAGTCCCACGCCCTATCAGAATCAGCCTTTGCCTGCGTCCAGCCATGGCGCCACGCGTCCTCAGTTCGATCCTCACCACCAACAAGCTGCTCTGGATCCCGCCCTCATGACCAACACGACAAACCCCATGTATCCGCCGCACTCCGCCACCCAGACGACCTCCACTCCTCAGGCTTTGCCGTCGTATGGAGCCAGCTACCAGGTAACATCTCTCCGGGTCCCAATCACATGCCATTCTAACTGTTCCAAGCAACATCAAAAGTTGAACCCCCCTGGTCAGCTCCGCGATTACTCCTCCACCCCTCCGACCACGACGGCTTCTCTCTCCGCTCCCGTACCCAAGTTTCCTCCAGCCCCCAAGCCGGTGCAGCGCGGCAACTTTCTCATTGTCGATCATGATGAGCTCAGTCGAGCCACCAATTCGATTCGTCTCGACGAGTTTGTCAACATTGGCAACGATGCTCTTGACCTTCCAACCATGAAGTGTAAGGATGAAGATACGCCCATGCCCGACAGTGCTGATGACAACAAAGCGGCCGTGCCCCTTTACCAACCACGACGATCGAGAGCCGAACTCAAGAAGCTAGCCGCGAGCGATGCTAGACTGGCCGGTATTTGCCCCGACCCTTTTCAACCTATTCAGCTGTTAATGTTCCTAGGCAAAATCACCAAGGCATCCAAAAAGGCAAAGACTCCCGCCGAGAAGCTGATGCGCACCAAGCCCTTTGGGCTGGGTTCTCCAGCGACCATCAAGGACGAGGCCACATCCTCATCTTCAGAGACCGAGTCGTCCGAGGAAGATTCTGACTATTCGTCTGATGAGGAGCCCCCAGAGCCTTCCCCGCTTCCTGCAGTGCGCCCTACAGAGATGCTCCAGCGAGTGCGTTACGACACGATCAAGGCATTGTGGCGTCCTCGGAACCTGCCAGTGTCTGCAGAAGACATCAGGATCGCCATCAGGGATTTCTGGGAGATTGTGTCGACCATTCGCAACCGTTTCAAGGGTGACAAGCAAGCGCTCCAGGATGCAGAAGAGAAGAAGATGCGAGACCTTGATCAACTCAGAGATAGAGTCAAGGACCAACGTGACCAGTTTGAAATGGCCGTAAAATGCGCGCTTGAGCATGGACATCCAGGCATCATCCGATTGTAAGTTGAATCTCCGTGAAGCCCCCAGACACCTCCAAGATACCCATAGCACCAATGCAGCTTGCGCGAATCGCTTTGGGGTCGGCCGCGTTAATAGGGTTGATGCGCAACATTGTAAATTGCGCGGGGACTCTGTGGATGACAAACAACGCCGCATCGCTTTATATGTTGCGCGCGCGGGTTTGCGTCATCTTGGCATTGTCACGTGTCGTGTGCTGCGTGGTATCAGCAGGGGCTGTTAGCGCCGACCATCCTCATCCACAGTGACCTGCAATGGCTGCCATGCGGCGCGCAAGGCACCCGTCTAATCGTGCTTCGACTAATTTTCCATTTCAGGCTCGGGGCCAACCCTGCCTTTATCAACGCTGTGTACCAGTTTTTGGCAGACCGGATTAAAGACAAAGAATACAACGACCTTTTCTCTAAAGCCGTCATTGAGGTATTTGGTGCCCACTCGTCGTTAAAAGCTAGCGAATTGACAATTTTATAGTTGATTGCTCGTGTCGAAAACCTGACTTTTGAGACCCTCGAAAAGACGAACCTGATCAAGGCTTTCAACCGGTACCTCATTCGCGGGGATGACCGACAAAAGTCGTTGGTGGAGCGAATCATCGCGCGAGCAAAAGAAAATTCCAAGAAGAACGAAAAGGAAAAAGATTCCAAGAAAGCCGAAGTCAAAAAGGACAATGTCAAAAAGGAACCCGACGCTGCCAAAACCAAGGTCGAGCCCGTTTCGCAACCATCCACAGTGGCAGGCGTCAAGCGCCCGCGTCCCGCAGACGGTGTCTCTGCTGTACCGGTCAAGAAGACGGCCATGTCCACGACATCGGCAACGTCCAAGCTCGCCACGGCTTCAGGAGTAAAGAAGCCAGGCCTTGCAGCAACAGCTCCGTCGACCAATGGAGCGGCCTCAGCAGCAAGCAAACCAAAAATGGCTCCCAAGCCCAACATGTTCCCCGGACTTCAGTCTGCTTCCAAAAAGTCTGCCGTCACGAATGGCTCAAAGCCAACAGTTGCTGCTGCCAAGAAGCCCGCAGCAGCTGCTCCGCGCTTCTCGTTTGCAGAAACCATGGCAAACCTGACAAAGCCAAAGCAAGAAAAGCCCGCGGCCAAGCCTGAGGAAAACCGGCCGCCCGAGTCCGAGGAGGAGCGGGCAAAGCGTCTTCGCAAGGAGCAGAGGCGCAAGCTTAGAGTCAAATGGGTGGACAATGAGAATGCCGGCCAACTCGTGTCTGTGCGACTCTTTACTCATGATCCAGAAGAAGAGCTCGGCCACGATGCAGCCATGGTTCGCGACGTCGATGATGTCGGCGGCGAAGGTCGCATGTTCAAGCAGCACAAGGATCAGATGGATCTCGACGAGGACGACGACAGGCCGGGTGAGGAGGAGCTGAGACGATGGATCAGTCCCTCGTTGGTGGACTTCAGCAATGTTCCGCAAGATGAAAAGGCCAGAAATTACGAGCCATATGGTGGAGGATCACTGAAGCCCGACTCGCCCGAGAAGGGAGTTCAAGAGCAACACGAGGTCAACACTCTGATGGTGTTTTACCCGTCGCGAGCAGATATCCCACCGAATCCGCGCGACCCACCTTCGGAGGATGTCGAACAAAAGGAACCCACGCCCTTTGGAACCCCATCAGAGATTGTGCTCCAACGCGCGTCAAAGCTTGCTCCTGCGCCTGCACCTGGAAAAACTGCTGCAGGGCCCGACTTTTCACGCCTTGTCGAGATCCTGCAGTCGTCTCAGCAGCAACCACAGCCGAGCCCTCCTCAGCCGGAGCCCCAGAATCCGTTTTCCAACCTCGAAAAGACGTTTTCAATGTTCAGTCAGCCACAGCAACCGCCCGCCCAACCATCGACTACAAGCGCAGGCCCCATTGACGTCACCGCCATCCTTGCCAGCCTGAGCAACATGAACACGCAACCGCAGCAATCCCAGCCCCAGCCGCAACAGCCAGCTCCGCAGCCCACGGCCTTTGCCAACCTGACCATGCCGAACCTGTCGTCGATGCCCGCCATGCCAACCATGCCGGCCGGCTTCGACCTGTCGGCCATCTTCAACACCGCCGCCGCCTCCTCGGGCGCCTCCCCCTTCAACATGCTGCAGCCGCAAGGCCAACCCCAAAACGCCGCCCAAGCTCCCCCTCCGTCTCAACCCTCCTCGCAGCAGTCGTCCTTTGAGGAAGACCGCAAGCGCGGCCGCAGCAACGACGCCGCCGCTGGCGATGGCCGCGATGGCGGCTTCAAGAAGGGCAAGAAGTGGCGCGGTGGCCGTGGCCCCAATGGCGAGTATCAACCGCCCCAGTTTGTCCTCCCCTGCCGCTTTTGGAAGGAGGGCAAGTGCATCAAGGGTGATAAGTGCACGTATCTTCATGGTGAGTAGGAGGCAGCGCTGGCTAGGCTAAGGCGCTGGCTGGAAGTCCGACGTCCCTTTGCTTGAGGATGCGATGACGGATGCGGAAACGCGGGGATGCGAGCTTGAGGCGAGGGGAGGCCCTCACTGTACTATAAGAATCGACTTTCGACACCCGCCTGCGGAATTCATGAGACGACCCGACTTCCCCCCCTTCCGGCGTGATGAAGCTTCTTGCTCTATTTGCTTCCCGCCCGCCGTACACACGCCGAGTTACGGCTTTGCGCCTTTTTCTTCCTTCTTCGATTCTCCTCTTTTTACTTTGCTCTACTTTTCGGCCGAGCTTTCTGAAAGGCTTCGGCTTATGCGACGGTGGCGGCTACTCTTCTCTTCTCTTCTTCTGCATGGCATGGGTGGATGGCATTGCGTGGCAAGGGACGTACGGGTTTGGGTGGATGGAGAATGATGGGATTTGCACTGGATTAGGATTTATGGACGGGAAGGGAGGTCTTTTTTGCTTGAGCTGCCCGCAGCCTTCTCAAATCTTGCTCTGCGCATCACTGTCCGAAGATGCGGATGAGATGGCAGGGCACGCAGGCAGTCATGCCACTGGCTAGCTATATCCATCTACTCTACTCGAGAGAATGGGCGCAGAGGGGGGAAGCAATAGGACGCAAGCAGACAGACAGGCGAAATAACACACGGAATTGAAAGCAATGGAAGTCCAGAACGTTCCCAGGTCACGGTGCCTGAAGTTGAGATACCAAGCCGCGCCTTGGGTTCCGCCAGAGCGTATGATGATGTGCATTGATTATTGGAATGGGGTGGAGACTGTTGGTGCTTTTTGCGCTGGTGTAGTTGCTTTTTTCTCGCGTTGAATGACAGAAACCAAAGCTAAACGAAACAGCCTGACAGACAGACAGATAGACGACCAGGAAGAAAAGAAACAACGACACTCACTGCCCATCCCCATCAGCCTCGACTCCAATTCTGTCTTACACGTCCATCTGACTTGCAAACGTCCGACAAACACTCTGTCTCCAAAGAAGTCCTGGCTGGCTGCCTTTATCCGCACGCACTGCCGGCAGGAGTTTGCGCCGTTTTATTCGTTTTGTTTTTTCAATCGGGCTGCTTTGTTCTGACGCATCATCGACCGACTGTGTCTTTGCTTTTGTCTTTTGTGTCTTCGTATCATGACTAGCGGCGGCTACCATGGCGGCAAACGAACGAGCGACACAGCGGCGCGCGCGCTTGCGGCAAACACAGTCTGTCCACTCCACACTCGGGAAATAAGACAGACGACCCTGCCTCGCTGCAAAAGCAAAGCCGCATCAATCAAAGAAAGAACCTGAGGTCCAAACGACGACCAGCCAGCCAACGACACCGCACCGGCTCCCAACGGCGCATCGGATGCCATCCGCGCGCTTGGAGGCTCTACCGGTCCGACCAATGTCTCGCGCAAACTGACTGACTACGTCTGACGCAATGATGCGCCGGAACGAAGGGCCCGCCAGAGCAGGCAAGCGCAAAACAAAACACCATGCGCTGCGTGGTGGCATGCCCGGCAGCGGATGGACGTGGTGGTCTTTGCTGCCTGCCATCAATGCGTCTAATTTTATCGCTGCTATATGAAGCTCCACGCGATGGCTCTTGCTTGGTTGATGGTCAAGGAAGGAAGCAAAGCAAAGCAAAGCAAAGAGCTAGGAAGAGCGATATTGGAAGCAAAGACTGCCATTATTGTTGTTGAGCAGTAAAGAATCGGGCTTCTCCATCACTCACCCTCGGCGGCTTCATCTTCGTCTGGTCCTCCATTTCTCTCTCCTCTTGTCCTCGTCGTCTTCTTTCCCTCGGTTTTCTGGAGTCGTGGTTGGCACTCCCACAATCCGACTCAACACCATCTACTGCAACCCATCCGACTCATTCGCAACCCACCATCTCACAACCTCTTCTCGAGAGAACGCCACCCGCTTCTCCGACAACAGCGTCACCACCTACCTTATCGGCCGAAAAAAGAGAGTCAGAACCTCGCTTGTCCCTGATCGCCCGTCAGGACACCCCTCAGGCGCGCCGTCACTGACGACGGTTTTTGTTGCTGTGCCACACTTTTGCTCGCGAGCGAGGGACGGATCTATCTTTGTCGTCGTGCTGCCATTGTTGCTGCTATTCCCACTGTGACGACAACCCGAGAGCGGAGAGCGGCTAAAAAAAGAAGAGCAAGGAAGGCTGGAAGGAAGGAGTGGCAGAGCAAGCCGAGTGTGAGACAAGGGAGAGGAGCGAGAATATAAGAGAGGGAGAGGCGCGTGGACGATATACGACATACGATATTCGACATTCGCACACGGACGACGGGACAGCTCTACTTACCCGCGCACCTGGCTCCTACATACCTGCGTGGCTGCACCATCAAGCCTCCTCGACGTCGTCGAGCAAATACGGTACACACATCCAAAAACGAGAAAAGATTCAAAACACTTTACGATAACCCGTTCTTCTATTATCGACTCGGACGGGAGCAACAACAACGATCCTAAATTTCCAACTCCCTGGACCCAACTCGCGAGGATCGAGACCAGGGAAACCGGGACGGACTTGCCTACCTGCCTACCTACCTACCTATATCTCTCTTGCCTCGACCAACAAACCACCCCAACCGTTCAGCCTTCCATCCACCATGTCAACACCAACACCAACATCTCCAATCTCTCGCGCCCGTCCCTCCTCTTCCACCACCCTTCCCGTCAACCACCACGAACACCACTACAACAACAACCTCACCTTCCGCACACCCCTTCCCTCCTCTCTCCATCACCACTACCACTACCAATACTACCACCTCTCCCACGCAACACTCGACGCGGCAGACGACAAATGGCAGTGCTGCCGCTGCGCCGCGTACCACCCGGCGCGGATGCCCGGGTGCGATGCGCGCCGCTGTGGGCACGTGAGGTGTGAGGGGTGTGTGGCGTGTTGATGCGTGGAGGGGAGCCGAGTGGGGGGGGGGGGGGGGAGCGAGGTGGAGAGATGAGGAGAAGAAGAGAAGAGAAGAGGGCCAGAAAGCAAGCAAGCAAACAAGCAAGCCCGTCCGTCCTCCCAACCCCACCCACCCTTTCGTCGACTGCGCAGCAGAGCAGAGAACGACATGCAGATAAAGAGACGGAACGGGACGGACTGAGGAGGCAGTAAGAAGGAAGGGGGTCTCATCAACCTCCCCTCTCCTCCCCTTCTCCTCCCCTCCTCCTTTTTCTCGCGGGCAGGCGTCAGCGCACCGCGCAGTCAAGCGGGCAGCGTCCCACCACACGGACACGACACCGAGACACCAACGAAGGCGACGGCTGGAGGCGCCGAGATATTTTGGCGTCCCGTCCTGGACTACCACATCATTCACCGATTCAGACCTCCTTTGCGTTCCCAAGCCTTCCCATCTTCTCATCTCACCTTCTCATCTTCTGGTTTGGGCATTTCATTTGGGCATTTCACTCGCATCAACGACCGGCGCAAGATGGACGTTACACACATTTAACAGGACATAGAATTAGACTTTTAGTTTCGACGGCCTCGCGGCCTACAGCAATCGCATTTATTTCTCATTCTTCTGCTTGCTTGGGTCTTTGGTTCTTCAGTTTTGATCTCTCGGGCCTGCGCTTTCTTCTTCTGGACTTCGCCCTTGCTGCGAGTGTGCGAGAGACGAACGGAGGAATGGAGAGTGGATGGTTGGCTTCGCGAGATTGGGCGTAGGATGTTGTCGAGTGGTAGGTAGGTAGGTAGGTAGAATACGTTGGCGTGGTGGTGCGGCGTTCAAGTGTCTACACAGGTTTCTTGCCGTCTGTCCTGCAGGTCTTTTCAAATGAGTGACGACGTATCGAGCGACTTCGACGTCTTTAAGAGAAATGGGAAGAGATGGGGGATGGATGGGCTGCGGATAGGTGCCGTGTTGTACAACCAAGGACGCCCTAGGTGTGGGGAGATGACAATGTTCAGTCACGCAATCACTCACAGAAAGGGTGTGCAAAGGAAACGCCACAGAGAAGAAAGGCTCAAGTGGTTGCAAATCCAGCTTCCATGTCGAATGTCGATTCAAGTAGATACGCCACTCCACTCCACTCCGTGGCGCCCCATTGCAGTAGTTGGGCATCCCATTCTATCCGCTCCCGCCGCGTCTTCCTCTCGACCATCCGTTCGTTCGTCCGTCTATCATTGATGTACTGTAGTTCATCAAACGAGTGAAGCCCATCCCAGACCACAGCATAGCGCATTCAACTCTCAGTTCTCAAAACTTTTCCGCTCGCACCCTCAAACCACACACCCTCTCAACACCCCGCAAGCCGCCGCTCAAATCTCAATATCAATGCCCAGATCCATGCTCCCAATCATCTCATCGTCCATCGTCTTCTTCGTAAACGTCGGAATGCCCTTGCGTTCCTTCTTCTCCTTCTTGATCATCTGCGACGGGGTGGCCGTGCGGCTGACATCGCTGCCATCAAACAGCGGGTCGCCAGTGACCTTTCTGGCCTGTTCCTCCTCAAGGCGAGCAAGGCGGGCCTTTTCGGCCGCGGCGGCCTTCTCGGCGGCCTTGAGCGTCAGCGCGTTGCGCACTTCCTCGCGGTTGGCCTTGCGGATGCTCTTGTTGAGCGCTTGCAGCTTGAGCTCGCGCGTCGGGATGACGGGCGCGCTGCGCGTCGTCGCTGCGATTTCGCTCGCGTACTTGTTTTGCCGCCGCAGCTTCTCGGCAATCTCTTCGTCGGTCCAGCGGCGCTCCAGCAGGCTGTGGATGCCGTTGAGGTACTTGTTAAGCTTTGATCTCGTGGGGATTTTGACGCTGTCCGTCTCGCACGTCCTCTTGTACTTTTCAAACTCGGACTGAGGGAGAACGTCAGCACAGATTTCCCGCGTTTGCAAATTCACATACCTCTGTAAATCTCGAGTCTGAGCACATGATGAACGGCCATTCCTTCTCCGCCTTGCCGAATGTGACCAGCACGTGCTGATCCGTCTTGACTGGCTTGCCGTTGGAGCCTTGCATCGTGTAGGGGGAGCCTTCGACAAAGTCCTTGATCTGACACATGCGGTATGTGCTCTCGCCTGTCGACTTGTTCAAACCAATGTGCACCCGGCAAAAGCAGCCGATGAGGTGTTGGCCAAAGCCCGGGTAAAAGCAGACCTTGGCAAAGTTGGACCTGCCCACACGGACGCGCTCAAAGTCCCTCAACTCGGGCGGAGGCTCGTCGCGCGCAGGGGACTTGCGGCGCTCGTCCCATTCGACGTCGCTGTCTCCCTCTGCGTCCAGGTCAGACTGGTGGCGCTCGCTTTCGGCGGAAGGAGAGCGGCGAGGGCGGTTGCGGCGATTCCTTTGCTCAAATGTCTGCTCCCGCTGTTTCTTGTATGCCGCCAGCTTCTCGTCTCCGCCCCGGATCCTCTGTCTGCTGCTCTTGCGCTGGTCGTCGTCGAGATCCGCGGTTCCAGCCTTGCGCTTCTTGTCCTCCTTTGCCTCCTTTGCCTGACGAGCGACCATGAGCCGCTTGAGATTCATGTCCTGGGCGCGTCGTTCCTGTTCTGCCGCACGCTCGGCCATGATGGACTCTCTTTCGAGTTCAGGAAGTGCCATGATCCGCGTCTTGTCCTCGTACGACGTGAATTTGCCCTCGACCGGGTACGGGTTGCTGTCATCCGGACCAGAATCGGCGCCAGCATCAGAGTCGGACTCGTCCATCGCGCCGGAACCGAGGGAGTCTTGCGAGGAAGCTCCATCGGATCTTTGCAATGTCAGTCATGGCGTTGGGATCGAGATCTCTGGCAGATACTCACGCTTCGCCCTCTTCTTCGCTGTCGTCCTTTCTACGGCGGGCCCCGGTCTTGCGCGGCTTCGTCTTTCGACGCGGAGGTGACGCTTCTGGCGAGCTGTGTCGATCGGAGGGCTGAGGTGAGGAGCGCGGGGATGGAGAGCGGCTCTGACGGGTCTGAAGGTCGTCGCCTTGTTCCTCGTCGCCTGCGTCCTCGCCGGCGAGGGCGAGGAGCTCGTCATCGAGGTCGAGACCGTCGTCAGACATGGTGGCTGTGGAAATGCTGGGACTTGAAGATGTGGAGTTGCGATGAATGAGGAGCGCTCTGACGTGTCGACGCTCGAGAGGCAGAGGCAAAGGTCCGGAACGTGGCCTTGTGTTCAGGAGAACTGGAGCTGGGGGCTGCTAGCGGCGCGTCGAGGTGCTGTAGCCACGCGTCAAGATTCGAAAGAGTCGGCTGGAAAAATGATGAGGCTCAACAGCCGCGGAGATTGAGCTGGACGCAAAAGTGAGAGGTGACGGGGTTGGCGGTGGTGTGGTGAGGTCGAAGAAGTTAGGTCGACTTGGGCCTCAGGTCAAGCTGTCTATGCGACTGGGAAAAACTTCGGAACAGGGCTCGGATCACGTGTGACGCAATGGAGTTTGGCGCGTCCCCGTCCCTGACAGGGTCCGTGCGCCATCTCGCGCGCCGTCGATCCCCGGCGATTTCGGGCCAAAGTCTACCACTGACCTCACCACTACCACTCTACAACTAAGACCTACATACACTGCTTTTACCCACGTACTTTTCCTTCCTCATCTCGCTTTTCGTTGCATAGATTCGTCACAATGTTTTCATTATCCTGCAGAACAGCCGCTCGCTCGCTCCGTCCGTCGCATTTTTCTTTTGCATCAGAAGTCGCCGCTGCACCAGCAGTGGTACGATGCGCCGCAACAAAAAGAGCAGCCTCGACAGCAGCCGCAGCGCAAATAAACAACGACACTCCCCCCGAGTACCACACACCATCTGGCGAGCAAAGAACACCGCTCAGCGCCGAGCAAAAGGCGTTTCTGGACGGCGCGGTAAGTAGACGCTGGAATCATCCCTGCTCATGCGCCACTGCTAACGGTCGTCTTTCTCTTAGCTACGAGTCAACCAAGCAGGCGAGCTCGCCGCCGTCCTCATCTACCTCTCGCAAACGCCGCCCATCGTCCGCTCGCATCCGCACCTGCGGCCCCTCATGAAGCACATGCTCGACCAGGAAAAGGGCCACTTTGACACGTTCAACCACTTGCTCGCCAAGCACCGCATCCGGCCCACCATCATGTATCCAGCCTGGACAGTTGCGTCGACGGTGTTGGGGTGGGGCACGGGCATCCTGGGCCGCGAGGCCGCCATGGCCTGCACCGAGGCCGTCGAGACGGAGATTGGCCAGCACTACAACGAGCAGGTGGCGGAGCTGCTCGAGTGGGAGCGGCGGCTGCAGGCCAAGGGCGAGGAGCTGGGCCCCGAGCTGAGTGAGTTGCTGAAGAACTTGAGGCGCATCAGGGACGAGGAGCTCGAGCATTTGGACCACGCGGTCGAGAACGATGCCAAGGAAGCGCGCCCCTATGAGCTCCTGACAAATGTCATCAGGGGCGGCTGTCGCGCGGCCATCTGGTTGACGGAAAAAGTGTAGGGGCAATCTTTCGATCTGGCAATCTTTCGACCTGTTCAGATGGGTCTTATTCATCATTCGTCCATTGGCGTTGGAGGCATCGGCCACGGCTGAATCTTTCAGGGGAGCGGAGTTTTGCGTTTGGGGCAGGCAGGCAGGCATCCTCTCAACTCTTACCGAGACCATAGAGATGTACTATTAGTCAGGAGTCCTGGCATACCTACTGCGAGACACACACGTCTTGCAAGGAAAATTCACAGTCAATATTTTCTTTCTTTGCAATAGAACCAATTCCAGTCACTTAAACGGCGCGAAACCCCGGCCCTGGTCACGCCCGTCACACCATGTCTCTCCTCGCCTACTACGATCGCCACCTTTACAATCCACCGTTTGTCCAGTCGGCTCCCAACGACGAATGACTCACAAGATGAACAGCAGCATCGACACTACCAGCCAACCTCGTCCGCTGGATCAATATGGAAAGCCAAAGACGAGGCAGCGAGGAGCCGCATTGTCAGCGTATCTGTTGCTCCATAACACATCAGTGACAACTGGAATGAAGAAGCGCCGCGAAACTCAACTAGCCAGTCGTATCCAGCGGCCTGCAGTACACCAGGTAGCTGGTCTGGGGGAGTTGGCGCTGTCGGGTGCGGTTCGGTAGGTTTAACTCTAACACTACAGTGCTTGTACTGGACCTCATCGTGGTGCGCGGAGGGTGGAGCCGAACGATTAGCGGAGGCAGTGGCTGGACGAGGTGAGGTGCTCAGGGGGTTGAGTACACGAGTCTTGAACAGCGTGGAGGCAGAGAGAGGAGAGTAGAGGAGCGATGGGGGCGCTGGCTTGCTGAGTCTGTGAGTCGATTCGCTGGTAAGAGGAGAGGTGCATGATTCTCGTAGTGAATTGGCGCAGCGTAGCCAGACCGGCAGGCGAATGGTTAGATGTGAGGCCCTGTCCTCGCGCCAGTCGGTCAGTCGAGTAGTCTCAACTCGCCCACCTCTTCCGCTCGATCTTCATTTTCCCAGGTTAGAGTACTTGCGTGTCTCCAACTTCTTCTGTGGTCTGAAGGCGCGCTGGAGAAAGACGTCATGTCGAGTGAAGCGCAACTCATCGGAAGTCGCATGCATCCCTCTTGCCACAATGACTATCAACTGTCTACGAGGAGACTGAAAGCTTACCTGAATGTTTGTTGCACTTGACAGATCGCCGTCCCGTTACCCATACAGCGTTCTGGCCGGGCTGAACAAGGCGTTTGTCAAGTGTCAAAACAAAACGCCATGTCAAGCAAGGCAACGCACCCCCTGAAAATTCCCTGGATGTGGATAGTGGTACTGGTCAGTGGTCAGTGGACACTCGACAGTGCACGCAAGCGCCCTCACCCAGCCCCCCTCTCTCTCGTCCTCTTTCCCGTCAGCTCCGAGACGTGCGTATCAAGTGATGCGTCGACGACCCCGTGTCATTTGCGCCAAGCCAGGCGACCGGGCATTCACATCTTCGACAGACAGCAGATGCTACTGCGGTAGCAGCGCTCGTACTCGCACTCTGGCCGAGCTGCGGAGAAACAAGATGCGTCTACACAGTCACTTCTGGCTGCTCGCTGGGCATCACGCCCAAGTCTTCTCGCAACTGCGTCCATCCAATTCCCACGACTTGAGCTCCAACGTTGGCGCTGCCTGGTCTCGCTATGGATTATTCTGCGCGCAGCACGCCAGTCACTGGACCATCCATCCGCCTGATATTTCATCCGGCGTGATTGGCGGAGCGACGTCGTCCGGCCGGGGCTGGGGCTGGGGCTGGCGGACGTTGGACGCAGATCGCTCAAATCAATCCATCACAGATGGCCCCACAAGATTTAATATGGCATCGGGGAGACATGGCGCAGCGTTCCTGCGCTCCCGAGTGCCAATCGAGCTTGCTTTGTCGTCTGTGCTTCCTGCCGCAGTCCGTCTGCGTCAGGACTCAGGCAGAAAGAGTCCAGCAAGAAGGTGGAGACTGGAGGGGCTGGTAGGGGCTGTGCCTTGCCAATGTGTGATCTGTCCAAAAACGTTTTCTTGAGCTTGCTTTGCTTTCTCGGGAGGTCGTGCAGCGGAAGTCGGGAGGATCGAGGAGGGATGGAGGAGTGGTCCGAGGGCTTCTCTATAGGCGGCTATGAAGACGGAGGATCTACAGGGCCGGCTTTGCGTAATTTGTCCGGGTTGTAGAAGGTGGTCCCCTGAGTACGGATTGAGATTCGAGTGGAGCAAGTGTGGAGGTGGATTTCTCCACTCGAAACCTATTTCCGTCGTCGAACTTGACAATGTGACGGTCGAGCTGGTTGAATTTCCGATCATGGGGACTTCTGCCGCAAGCACTCAGCAAATCCAATGCGAACAGTTGCATCTGCTCCAAGTCCTCTGGTCATCACACGCTGTTGGTGGTACACTGACTCGACGACATCCCTCCTAGGAAATGCCCGGTGGAGTTGCAACGCAGACGAAAAACAAACGTTTGCTTTTCGGCCGTTAGCAAAACCCAAGCATCGGAGAAGACGTCAACCCAAGCGCATGTTGCTGGGAGATTTGGCCTCCATTCGGACCATGGTGCATGAAATGCCTCGTCGCGCGTCACCAACAAGTCGCTCATTCACCCACCCGACTCCGCAGTGGTGCGGTGCAACAATGCTGCTGCGGTCCAAGAGCCCACGCGGTCGCCGATGCGCTTGTCAGATGGCTGCAAACCGCCCATCGCCGGACGTCGCAGTCATCTCATCTCGCACGGCGCGCATGAGGGATGCGTGGTGATTCCCGAGCGATCGGATTGCGTCGGTGGTTGCGAGGGCGATGCTGCAGGTGCAAAGAGCGCGGCAGCCGCAGCAGCATGTAACGTATGACTGAGCCCGATTCCAACAGGGTGGATCCGCCCGCCGGTAGGTGAGCGCGGGAGACTGCAGCGTGAGGTGTGCGACGACGATGCGAGGAACCATTGGACGGCGGGTGGGAACGGCCGACTGCAAAGGGAAAATGGCTCCGTGCAAAATGAAAAATGGTGTGTCTAGGCTACAGCAAATTGGTCGGAAGGGAGTATGTCGACTGCAGCGTCTTAGGTACAACAGCAGCAGCAGGATCGGAGACTGCTTTGGGAACTGATGTGCAAGAGAAGTCGGAATCGACGTGCTGCTGTCTGTATCCAAAGGGCATTGGACGCCATGGTCAACACCATGAGGATAGAGCATCAGCCATGTGCGCCCGCAAGATCTGAGATCTGCCGTTTGTGATCATTACTGAGATCGGGCTGCGAAGATAGACGCACGGTTCGGACAATGGACGGTCTGTGTGTCCTGTCAAAGTTGTCCTGTAGCATGGACTTGGGAAGTGCTTTTTGACGCAACTCGAGATAGAGTGAAACCGGAGCCCTCGCCTCGGCCCGTCAGTGTGGGAATTGGGGCGGGGAGATGTGTGTCGGTGTTCCGCAGCCAATGGTAAGGGGCCGTGTATGCTGCATGCTCCACGCCCACGATGGGGCTGGCTGTGGGGATCAAATGAGACATGGCCTGACTGCTTCCGGCGTCTTTTTGGACTTGCTGAACTCGTTTGCGTTTGGCGGCAACCTTGCTGGCTCGGCGGCTGATTTTGAGGTGCAGTGGTTGAAAAATTCTGGATGAGTCTGAACGAGTGTCGTCGAAATAATGTTGTCGTCACGTGCGACCCACGGTCCAGGAGGTGTTCGTCTCCCGCGGCGTGGACTTTCGTCGTTGACGACTTTACAACTTCGCCCCATCAAGTCCGAGTCGACGTGTTTCTCAATAATCCTCCTCGATCTCGCGCCCATGCTTGCAGTCCAAAAACAGCACAGATTGGCCGTCATCTCTGCAATGTAACACGGCATATCTCGCATTTGCGGAAGAGTTTTGTGCTACACGATGCGACTGATGATTGGCGAATGACAGCTCACAATCTATCCAGGCGGCTTCGTCAGCTCTCTTGCGTCAATAATGCCAGCTGGAGTCGTTTCCCAGACGTTGGCCGAGCTTCCTCCAGCGTGAACATGCGTCGTCCTCTGCGGAATGTCGGCGTTGCCCCGTCTGGCCCATCCTCCTGCTCAGAAGCAGAAAGCGGGCTGGACCAAGCCAAGATTCCCCAATCTGGACCCTCATGTAGGTCCCTTGTGGGTACTTGATCTGTGACCGGCTGCAGCATCTGCAATTCATTCGACTGGTTATTTCTTGCAAGCTAAGCGACCTCTTCCTGACCTTGTCCCTGCTCCTGCGCCTTTCCACGCTCAATTGCCAGCTTCATCCCTTCACCTACCCATCATCGCCATGATTTCTGCTATAATCCATCGTCGTACTCGTTTGTCCTAGAAGGCCTCGGCGCCCTGAGCTTTCAGGCTCTAAATCCAGCGCGCCTCGCGCAAGTCCGCCATGGATTCGACGTCTTCCGATGAAGACAAACGATGGATTCTGCTGGCCATGGTCTGCTTCTGCCTCTCCTTGACCATCCCGACTTTCGGAATTCGCATATACGTTAGGGTCTTTATCCGCAAAATATTCACAGTTGACGATTGGATGATGGTAATCACGAGCGTAAGTGGTTTTGCATTCCCCAGTTTCTGCAACGACCTCTCAGCGCTCGAGCCTGACGTTGCGGCCGGCGCGCCTATGCTCCGCATCACGATGCGCCACTGTGCATCCAGTGACGCAGCGCAAGCTTCCAGGCTGTTTGCATTTTCAGCAATTCTCGAATCGTTGATGCTGACTGCAAAAAGATTCTCTACTTTGGCTTCATTAGCTGCATAGCCGTTGCCAGCTGCAATGGTCTCGGAGGGCACACGGCCAACCTCAAAACAGAATTAAACTATGGATATTTTGGCAAGGCACACGACGGAGACGTAGTCGTCGCGCTGCAGGTGCGTATTCAAACGGAATCGGAATGGTCCAGATGGCTGACAACGAGCAGTTCTTTTACTTGAGCACGCTTCTCTACGTGCTGACATTTCTCTTTCTGCGCATCGCAATCGCATTCTACCTGGCTCGAAAGCCCGACTTTTTCAACTTTCGCCCCGTTTTAATGATCACCCTGGCGGTATCCACCATTGCAAGTTTTGCCTTCTTCTTCGGCCTCCTTTTCCAGTGCGATCCCATCACCGACTACTGGTCCCGGATCCGATCCAACTTTCCAGGCTCTTGTCGGCAGACGTTGATGAGAGATTTGTGGTATGCGTTTCTTGGAGTCAGTCTGGCCGCAGACCTGGTGCTTGCCGCGTTCGGAATTGCGGCGATTTGCCAAAAGGACATTCGTTGGTCTAAGCGCCTAATGCTTGCTCCTGTCAATGTCTTTGCTATAATGTGAGTACCAAATTCCTTAGGAGCGGGCTGGAAGACTAACAGCGACAGTTCGATCGCCAGTTGCGCGATAACATTTATATTTGTGCCTCGCCTGGAGCAGTACGAAGACATGACGTGTAAGTCGAAGCGGGACTCGCATCTCCCCCTTTCTGCTTAGAATCCCAGCTCATAGATTTCTATTCCAGGGTCCGTCACCCCATTCACAATCTTCTTCATGATCACGCCAAGCATGGGAATGGTTGCCGCAAACCTCGCGACATTCGGGCCCTGGCTAAAAGAAATCAGCCTCTTCACCACGCAGCCTTCTATGAACATGACGCTGCAGCCCGGCCGGCGAGCTCCGCGTTGGCAGCCCCAGAACGACGCGCAGCCGTCGCGTCCGGCCAATAGGGGAGGCGGGTGCATGCACGACATCGAGTGGGCGGGCTCACCGACGCAGAGGCTGAGTAGTATTTCGATTTGACGTTTTCTTCGTGCGGATGCAGTCGTTCGATACCTTCTTTCCTTGCTGTCTGTCTGGTTGCTGTTCATGATACCCCGCGCGGCATTTACGGGATATTTGATGGGTTTGATTGAGACTGGCTTGCTTGATGCCATGTATTATTACACGTCTTTCTCCCCTGTCCGGTGCTCTATTGCATAGACGCTTCGAGAATCAAGTCGTGCAAACGGCGAATCATGTCGATGGAAACTTTCGTATAAACGATTTCGGCACTACTGGTTGCTACCGAGTAGTCGCCATGCTGACAAGCACGCCTCTTTGAAACGACCATTATCGCTTGCGGATTTCTTGTCGCCACGATTGCATCCTGTCATCCTACGCTTCGCCAACATCTGGTAAGCTGCCCTCCCCAACTCCGGGACCACATTTCGCTAACAACATGGCATCGGCAGTGATCCCACCTGTCATCACTCAGCAAGCCGTCGACAAAGTTTTGAACGACGTCCCACACATATCCGCCTTTACAACGTCAACGCTGTCAACAGTCTGTCAAAACGCGCCTCCCTATGCAACACACAATCCAGCGGTCCGCACTACACCCAAACAGGCAAAACGTCTCCCCCCCGGGATTCGCCTCGGACCGTGGCGTGGCGTGGGGAAATGCCGACAACCGCCGGCGCGGCTCACGGGCAAGCATTAACCCAGGGGCAACTCGACAGCTACCCCTCTGCCCTCGGCCGAGCATGCAGCCCAGCTGTCAAAAGTAATTGTCGGAGCTTTCTTGCTTCCCTTTGTCCATCATTCGGATATCTTTACCTGGACTCGGCGTCTGCATCCCGCAATGGCAGGGCTTGGGCGCGTGTCGAAACCGCTAGCTTGGCCCGCTGACGTGGCGTAACGGCGCTCTCGTCCGCGATGCTCTTTTGGGTAGCGTGCGGCCGTTGGATTGCGAGAGCTGAGGAGAGCTGGTGTTTTCTACTCCTCCATCCCGGCCATGGCGAGGACAAGGTTTTCGGCAAGTCAGCCAGCGCCGTTGGGGACGCTCTTTGATTGGTGGCGACCTACCAGCCAGCACGTAGACCAGCCACCTATTTGTACCGCGCCATCACCTATTTCATTACTCCATGTTGCTTTATATCCTCCCCTTTTCCTTTCTGCACCCGTCCGTCAACCTGCCCTAAACAAAACGCAAAAGAGCAGAGCAGCAAAAATGGGCCAATCATCAAGCACAGAAAAAGAAGTCCTCGACTCTGGCGTCAACTGGACCACCACCATCCACAACGACACATACCCCTTCATCTCGCCCACGCAGCTCAACCTCGCCGGCAAAGCCATCTTCATCACCGGCGCCTCCAAAGGCATCGGCCGCCAACTCGCCCTCTCGTACGCGCGCGCCGGCGCCTCGCGCATTGCCATCGGCGCGCGCTCGCCATTGGACGAACTGGCAGCAGAAATCGCAGCCGCAGCGACAGATGCCGGGCACGCGGCTCCCACGGTCGTCGCGGTGCCGCTGGATGTGTGCGACAAGGCGTCGGTCGAGGCGGCCGTGTCGACCATCTCGCGCGCCTTTGACGGCCAGCTCGACATCCTGATCAACAACGCGGGCTACCTCGCCCCCTTCACGCCCATCGCCGACAGCGACCCCGACGCGTGGTGGCGCACGTGGGAAGTCAACATCAAAGGGCCCTACCTCGTCTCGCGCGCCGCGCTCCCCCTCCTCCTCGCCTCCCCCTCGGGCGCCAAAACCATCATCGGCCTCTCCTCCGCCGGCGCCCACCACGTCATGTCCGGCGCGTCCGCCTACCAGACCACCAAGCTGGCCCTCCTCCGCTTCACCGAGTTCTTCAACGCCGAGTACGCTGCCCAGGGGCTGGTGGCCTACTGCGTGCACCCGGGCGGCGTGCCGACGGAGCTGGCGTGGGGCATGCCGCAGGCGTTTGCCGAGAAGATTTTGGTTGATACGCCGGAGTTGGCGGCGGATGCGATGGTGTGGTTGAGTTCGGAGCGGAGGGAGTGGCTGCGCGGACGCTATGTGAGCTGTACGTGGGATATGGAGGAGCTGTTGAGCAGGCGGGCGGAGATTGAGGAGAAGAATTTGCTCAAGGTGAGGATGAGGGTTGTTTGATTTGGTTGGTCTTTTTTGGGGCGGCGCTGGGATCTGTATCTTCAGTTGTTGAAGCGGCGTTTTGGAGACTGGAACTTTGGGTTGATTTTTCGGAGGTGCAAGACCACTCAAATTCCATCTGCGTGGATACACGGACAATCTTCAAGAGCGGCAAGGATGAATGATACTATCATGAAAAGAACCAGCTCTGAGGCTCTGTAAACGCGCCAAAAATCGATCAACGCTAAAGCAAGACGCGGTACCAAAATCGTCACAAGCAACACCGTGAAGACATACATCAGGGCTGCAAGCAACGCAACGCAACATCATCATCAATCATGTTACGGTGCTCCAAGCAAGCACCAATAGCGACCGAGTCATTTGAAGCTGCTTATGATCAGCGCTGATTGCGTTGAATTGCCTTCGCTGCGCAGTTGCCAAACCCCTGTAAAAATTACCCTTTCGGGTAGGTGCTGACACAAGGGGAGGTAGAGATGGCTAATAGCCGACGTCTTCTCTCACGAATGATTACCTCTTGGTCGATTGGAAAACTAGCAAAGGGTATAGTGAGGCACCTAGAAACGTAGCAACAGGTGCGTAATCTGGTGACCTGGGCGACTCAGGAATTAGAGGATTGGAGGCAGCACGATATTGCTTCTGTTGATTGATCGCTGACATTCAGAACAACGGATTGCGCTGCGTTGCTTGCAACCCTGGAAGAGATGAATTGATGAAAAAAGTCTAAAACAAGAATGTCTAGTATTCAGCCTACCGACTAGGGGCCTCCGCCTCCTCCTCCACTTCCTCCTGCTTAAATAACCTCATCAAAACTGCGTCGCAACAGTCAGTGCATCTGAATAGCCAAGCAAAATCACGCAGGCTCGGGAAGACTCACTAGAAAGCGCCCCACGGAGGCTTCCTTGTCGCCTTTGTCGCCTCGCCGCCATTCAACGGCTGGTAGCCAATGAGCTTCAGCTTCCCGGCAAAGCCCTGCTGATGAACAACGTCCAACTGCTTCGTGGCAGCCAGTGGTGCGAAGAAGCGACCCGTCTTGGAGTTGATGATGAAGCGGTATTCCGCCCTCGCATCCCAATCAAACTCGAACCCCAAGCTGGATGTCATGACGAGCCGTGGTGGCTTGCCGTCGATGAAGTCTGAGAGCTGGTTCACGACAAGATCTGCCATTCGATCCGGTGAGTCAGTCGGGTGACGTGTGAAGATGGTTGTTGACACAGTACTACGTACCTTGGACTTCGTAAACGCCTCGCTCGCCTTTGCTGATGACGCCCGGCTCGCCCTTGATCAGCATGTTAACCTGGGCGTCGTCAAGGAACGTTGCGCGTTGGATGAGCCCCTCCGTTCGCGGTATTTTTGGCATCAACGTATTGAACTTGTCGAGGTCAATCACGTAGTCCTCCATAAAGATGTCGGCCGCGGTGACTTCCTCCGACGTCAATTTGTATTCCGCGGCGAAATCTCTGACGATGTCGAGAGAATCCGGCGTCTCCATGATTCTCTTGTACCAACCCGCGGTGACTGGATCCGTCTCGAGGGGAATGTCCTCGAACTTTTGAAACCAGCGGCCAAACTGGTCCGTCATCTTGGGGAGAATTCTACTCGTGTCAGCCTGGCCGGCTGGATTGGTGACGACTCCGAATTCAGTCGCAGCGCGGCTGGCGGTACCCGGTGAGTCGGGATTTGGACCCCATTCTTCATCTGTTCCCTCGGTGAAGAATTCTTCGGAAACGGCGTCGCGTTCTCCGCCTGATGTCTCGCCTGAAGGTGTCGGGGTGCAGCAGAGTTTCTTGAGACCGGTTTGTCTCTTCACCAGTCTGAGTGGCTTGGCGCATGTTACGCAGTTTTCGAAAGCTGTCAGGGTATCCAATCAGCAAAAGTCGACGCAAAAAAGATGCGTCGCAAGGCCCGAGCAACAGCTTACCATCCTCACCAATCGACCGCTTGAGATCTTTGTACTCCGCCTTGCTCTTGATTCCCACGGGCTCCCCATCCGATCCAGCTCGGAAGATTTGAACAGTGTTTCCTCCTTCCTTTGCTTCGATCACGTAGCCTTCGACTGCATCGGCTGCGACTGCTGCGCGAGGTCTGAACTTTTTCAAAATGGCTTTGACGCCTCCAGATCCCACAAACTTGGCCGCTTTTGCTGCTTTGGCGACGTCGGCGGCAGCCGAAAGGAGTGTGACGACTTCGGCGAAGATGTTGCCGGCTTTCTCAATGTCGCCCTGCAGAGGGATGTTTGGGATTGGCTGGAGTATGGTCAGGGTAGATTCGAGTAATAAACCGGAGCAGTTATGAGTTCAAGAGGAGCTTACCTTGTGGGGCCGGAAGAGCTCTCCGCAGCCCTTCCGGACTTCTGATCCCTTTGGCGTACCCTCAGGAAACTTTTGTGCCATGGCGAGACAGGAGATGTGGGAGGATTGATGGAGACTGGCTCTGAACGCATTGAGAAGGTCAATAAACCCGTTGATAATGTTCTTCATGACGCCTGGAAAAAATGTCAGCACCACTTTGCAGAGAGAAATGCTTGTGTGCAACCACGTACCAACCCAAAACTCGTCCTCAGCCGGGAGCAAGCTCGGCTGATCGCCAAAGAGATCTCGATTGGAGCCATAGTTCTCGCGCCGCCTGAGACTGGTCATGCCGCCTACAGCTCTTCGCTGCTTTTGACCCGGGTGACCACCGCCGCTGACGAATTGAACAATGCCCGCAAACTGTCCGCAAGAGCACGCTCGCCCAGGAGGGTTGGCGACGCAGGGGCCGAGTTCAATAGCGCGAAAGCAGGCTTCCACCTGAGCCGAGTTGTCGTCTCCCGGAAGGAGCTCAGGAATATCGCCACAGAAGGCGCCGACCAATGCTAGCTTGCAGTGGCGAAGGTGCGGGTTCGCCGGACAGTCGGGCGGCATGCCATTGATGGCACGCGCAATGAGGCAGTCCACTGTCGTGTCTTTTGCACCTTTGCATCCGGGAAGGTCGGCCTCGGCTTGGAGTTCTTTGGGTCCGGGGAGCTTGATACCAGCCAGTGCGTTGATTTGATCAGGGGAAAAGTAGGCCGGATCCTTCGAAGGTGGTATGACTGCGTTCCCCTGGTTTGTTTCATACATGCAGAAGACGAGCGGTGCCTGGTCGGTGGTGACGATGGCGCCGTCAGGGCTGACGGAGAGCGGTTGAGCACCGTGGTCTGAGTAGACCCAGTAAGATCCATCGTTGCCATCTCGGCGACGGAACTGGATTGGAATCAAAATCAGTTCCTCCGTGATTTCAAAGTCCTCGCAGAGAAGAGAGAGGTACACACGTATAGTTTCTGCGAGCCGTCTGCCAACGCGCAAGGCGTGACGCTGACATGACCGTCCTGTCCAACCGACCAGCAACCGTCACCGGTTGCGGCGTCAAATTCGACGACCTTGAGGCGCGTGGATTGTGTCAAGGGACCAGTGCCGGCAAACCCATTCAAGTTCAAGACACGGCGACCGGCCTCGCCGGGATTGCGGTTGCAAAGCACTTTGCCATCTTGAACAAAGGTTCGGCAAAGATTTGTGTTGCTATCAGCGTCTGGTTTGACCGGGGGACAAGAGACGTCTAGCGGGTTGATCTGCGCATATAGCCAGAGACCAGTTCCAAGTGACTGCAGGATGTGTTTTTAGCATCTCCTCTTTGGTTTTCTCAGAAGGCACAGCGGAGCCACTGACCCATTCGAAAGGTGCCGAACAGACACCTGCGCTGAACAGCGCGAGTACCAAGAGAGGGAAAACGAACATTTCAGAGGGTTATGGAAAGCTTCAAGACGCAAAGAAGCCCCTTGCTCTCGCCGAATCGAAAGTCCAGGACGACCGCCATTGCAACTTATATCAAAATCCGAAAGACATCTTTGAAGCATGCACAGTCGTCGTTGACGCTCAAGCCATGGGCGAGCAACTTTGAAAGCATCCATCTTCGTCGCTAATTTGAAGCAAACAGGGACCGAGGCAGAGATGAATCACACTCGTTTCCATATTCAGCGTCGCCAGACTTTTTCCAAAACTCGCGAAAACTTCCAAGTTGGATGGGAAATGAGCATTCTGGGTAGCCTCTATCCTAGGCTAAAGGGGAGTCAACTAATCAAGTCGTCGAGGTCAAAAGTATCCTTCTTGTGACTGTCCGGGATTGTCGTGAGATAAATCTGGCCAACCTTTGGGCTACCTACCTGATTGACTGACTCCCCTGCTATATGGAAGATGGGCTCATTTTTCCCCAACTTGCAATTTTTGAAAAAATCTGGTGATGCTGATTGTGGAAACGAGAGCAGCTTCGACTTTTTTGCTGCGATGAGCACTCGACCTTTGGTCATACGATAGTGAATCAGACTAAGCAAGCACAAAAAAGCTTGGCCAGGATCGGAAAGCAGACCCTTGACTTCAGTAAGGTTTATGCGAAGGCATGGTAAGTCCCTTTTCTTGTAGTAAAGTTGTGGTGGTTGCAACGGTCCGCGGACCCGTCCGATTGGACATCTGTCAGCTCATTCAAGGTTAGCGCCATGTCCGAGGCAGTCGTCATTCTTGGCAGAGTCGCTGATGATGGCTACGCGCACGTCTCTTCTGATAAGAATGAGGCTCAAACAAGCTCGCCGGCTGTGTTCCGAGGTCAAACGGAGTGCTGCTGCAAGCAATGATAACGACTGCCGTTCCGAGAATTATTAGCAGCACAGTTGCTGTGCTGGTCCTTGATCTTCTCTTCGTTAGCGCGGACGGGATTAGTATAGCGTCCGAATGAAACGATTGGTTGATCGGAATCCGAGCAGGGCCGAAACCTATTTGGCAAAAGCACGCCAGGTCTTGACTCTACAGGACCAGCTTCTTGGTCGCGCGGTAGGCCTTGAGATGTAGTGTTGAGCTAAAAGAGTGCACCAGGTGGTAAACTATTCCACTTCCGGTAGTAGTGTTGTTGCAGATTGCTCTTCCAAGGACGAAGGCGGTAATTCAGCTGAGTGAGTAATTATACTTGTTACTTACGAGAAAAAAGCTCCATGGTAAGTCTCGAAGAGAAGTCGGACGCATTTACCTTCTTTGATTCTGTCAAGCTGCACGCTTCAAGATTCGAGCTCTGTCCAGACCTTGTGGGTCCTGATTCAGCATAAGCTCCTGTACCAAGTAACGTCTCGGAGCTCATCCCACTGAGCTCCGACAGAACTTCTACGACTTGAGCTCCGAGGGCTTGCGATAATTATGGCCGTGGGTGAAGGAGGCCAACGGAAGCAGTGGATATCAAGAGTTGCGATCCGGAAAGGAGCTTCCTCGTCTCCGCCGACGTGGTCCGACTCTGGTCTTGATGCTCTCCAACGTTGGAGTGAGCTGGGGACCATGCAACCTTCCAGAAGACGATACTTGCCCTTGAGTTTCCCGTGGCGATGCAAGACTGTATTACTGCGTCAGTGTGATTGGCGCCAACCAGGCAAGAAGGCTGAAGCATAGGTACATGTGCACCTTATTGACTCGAATCTTGAGCCTTGGACGACTAACAAAAATGGAATCAAACAGAGACAGATTTCGGCATTTATATAAGGGAGTCGTCGCGAGACTCTGTGAGTCCGACAGAAAAGAATTGCAGAAAAGCTCCGGATTTGAATGTTGGCAGGTGAGAGAAAATTCGACCACAGGGACGGTGGCGCGCAGAATACGAAATGCGAGAAGAATACGAAAATCCGAGACGATTTGCCGCAAATTAAGGGCAAGATGCGCGCTTGCATCAGGCACCTACCTTGCCTTTTCTTGCATCAGGCACATACCTTGCCCTTTCTGCGTCAGAAAACCAGGGCCGAGACCAAGGCGGAGCTGGCGCTCTGCGGAGAAAGCCTTGAACTCGAGAAAGAAGAGGATGTGGAGATGAACATACGATAGCAACGTGCCCGAAGCAAACGAAAAACGTCGAAGCCCACAGTGTACTGACAGCCGCTTTATCGGCCTGTCGCAAGAAAATCGCAAACATCTCGAAAAGCGTTGAGCAGTCCTAGAAGCGGGTACTTACCACGGTCGCGTACAAGCAAACCGGAAGAAATCGTGATCTTGCCACAAGGGCCACGCGGTTTCGGAATCGCGAATGGATTTTCTCGATGGACGAGGACGTGTTCCTTCGTTGTTGCATAGGTAAGACCAATCGTCCAGTCTCAGGACTGCGAAATGCTTCTACGCACTCTGATGAAGCAAGAGAATTCGTAGGCCTTTATAGCTCTGCTGAAGTTCGGACCAGGTCGTATTCGCAACGAAGCCGCTACCTGCGCCAGTGCGGTTAGCTACCATTTCCATTATTGAGGCACAAGTCTGGCTGCCACCGTCTTCCAAGAACAGCAAACTGACTCGACTTCGCTGTTGCAGATGCGCCCCTGCGAGATGCGCGCCCGCCTTGTCCTTCGATGGATCACCACACCAAAGCATGCACCGTGACTGGCCTGCTGGGCTGCTGTAATCGCTGGTGCGAGGGCAAGATGATGCAGGTTGATGCTTCAAGCGCTGAGGGAAAGACCGAAGGCTGATGTTTGGCGGAAGTGGTGTTGCGCCGGCGGTGATGGCGGGGCAGGTACGTCGGTTGTTGCGACACACAACAACTCGCACAAGGCGGCTGCCTGTGGCTCTGACTTGCCGATGACTTCACAGGCGAAACATCGACCAGATTTATCACCACCTGTGCCCAAGAGACAACCATCCGTCAGTCGTTGAGATACTTTTTTCGCAAAGAAAGTCAATCGACGTGCCCCACAAACGGAGACCTTTGGCCCTGGTCGACCACTTCGGGACAAGCGACGGACAAGATGGAGCAGACGAACACAATCGATGCGCCGTGGATTGCGCTATTTTTGGTTGCTATCCTGGAATACTCAGCAGAAAAATGATGGAGTTGGCTTAACCAGCCCGCCGATGTAGGCCTTCTCCGCAAAACGCGCCCTCAGCCTAGGAATTTGTCGTGGTTTGATCGGCTTGTTTCCACACATGGATATCTCAAATGCTTACGCAAATCGCAGAGAATTTGAAAGTCCGTCCACTCTGGATGTCAAGCTCAATTTGCAGAGGACATCGTCACAATTTGACGTCCACAGGTCCTGAGATCTCCGGCGGAGACCCCAAACCACGATAGGACGACACGACGCCTGGGCCGACACCAAAGCAAGCATATCTTCTTCAGATCTCCGAGCTACGATGAAAAGTCCATGGTGGTTGTGAGCTCCAAAAGTTCGGCGCACTAAGAGCGGTGCAAGATGGCTTCTTTTGCGACCGAGAATCGTATGTCGGATCCAAACAGTGTCGTTTCGCTACCACGCGATACTTGTGGGCGTGCCCTCACAGCGAGATAAGTGTGTAGATCAGGTTTATCGTTACGGACAGACGCGCCCTGTTATGCGTGGAGAATTGCGCCCCCGACGAGCTGCTCGACAAATCCCCAACGACACTCGGACAACACCTTGCCTATTCCAAGATTTCTACCAGTTCAAGTCGCCAGACTCCGGCTTTAGATCAATCGGAAAACTCCAACATCGGTACGAATCAGAACCGACCAAACCGCTGGAATCTAGACTAGAATCACACGGACAGTGCCACGCTCCACGGCTAGGGTGGCAATGACGACCGCGCTCGTAGTGCATCGAAGACCCAAATTATCGCCTGCAAACAAACCAAAAATGCTGTCTGGTAATGAGAACTGAAATTGGATTCCGCTGCGAGCAATGAGTGACGCAAAAAGCTTGTCGGTGGAACTGCAAGAGTTGCCAAAACATATTATGCGAGAAGAGATGAAGATAGACGAGAACCAATCGGGCAAGATGAACACAAGGCGGTTTGAATCATGCAGACACCCATTACCCCATCACCTTCGTTTTGCCTCCCTTACCAGCCTCAGCACCTGACGCTTCGTCCAAGGCATTACGTGTTTCTGAAAACTCTGATTCTTCCACTTGCCACCGAGCGCAGATGGCGGCGCACCACTCGCGCCTTCCCCAAGCAAGAATTCGACGACATCGATGATTCCCTCACATGCCGCACCTGATACGGCGTTGTATCCGTTGTTGTTTTCTAGATTGAGATTCGCTCCATATTTCACCAGGGATCTCAGGGAGTCCATGTTGCCCAAGATTGCCGCTTTGTATAGGGGGATCATGCCATCACATCTACCGTTGGGATCTGACCCATTTTGAAGCAGCAGTTCGACAACGGCGGAATGTTCGTTCTGCACTGCGAGAAAGAGTGCCGTCTTGGAATAACAAGTTCTCGCAATCAGCGAGGCTTTGTGGATTAGGAGAGATTTGCAGATTTGCAAGCGGCCCGCTTCTGCTGCCCAATGGAGGCTGGTGTAGTCTTCCCAGTCGGCAATGTCGACTTTGGCATCGCTACTCAGGAGCAAGTCGACAACGCCGCCGTGGTTGTATCTTGTTGCCAAAATGAGTGGGGTCATACCGGCATCGGCTTTTATCGTTGTCTTCGTCGTGAGATCCAAGCCAGCCTGATGGCTGACCAGAGATTTGCAGATCTCTAGATAGCCCTTTTTGGCGGCCCAATGGAGGCTTGAGAAGTCCTCACAGTCTCTTGCGTCAACCTCCGCATCATGGCTCAAGAGAAACTTGACAACATCGCCATTGTCGTATTTTGTTGCCAAATGAAGTGGAGTTGTGCCAGCATTGACCCCAAGTGTCGGCTTCGTCTTGGGATTCAGGTCGGCGCGATGATTGACGAGAGCTTCACAGATTCCCAGATTCCCTTTCTCAGCAGCCCAATGGAGGCTTGTGTAGTTCTCAAAGTCTGCTGCATCAACCTTGGCGTGCTGGCTTAGGAGAAATTCGACAACATGACCGTTGCCGTATTTTGTTGCCAAGTGTAGTGCGGTCATGCCAGCATTGACTTCTTGATCTTCCTTGGTCTTGGTATCCAAGTTGGCGCCATGTTTAACAAGAGCTTCGCAAATTTCCAGGTTTCCTTTCTCAGCAGCCCAGTGCAAGCCTGTATAACCTTCGTGGTCTTGTGAATTGATGTCCGGGCAGTGACTGAGAATAGTTTTGACGGCTCCGACCTGGCTCTTCCAGCATGCTAATATCAATGCTGTTTCCTTTGAGGGTGATTTTGCCTCCAAATCAGCCCCAGCATCCAAAAGACGTTGACATATCTGGTCCTGTCCGTTGGATGCGGCGACAAGTAGAGGAGTCCGACCGTTCGCAGTTCTTGCGTCGATTTCGGCACCTCGCTCGAGAAGGAGATTGACGGTCTCCAGGTGGTCTTTTGCCGCTGCGTGGTGTAATGGCGTTTCGCCAAGGGAGTTTGCAACATTGATATCAGCGCCTGCCGAGAGAAGAAGTTGGGCGATGCTCGTCCTCCCGTAATGACAGGCTGCCGAAACAGGCGTTAACCCGTCTTTGTCGGCAACTTCCACATCAGCATGGCAAGAAAGAAGCATCTTGACAACCTTCTCGTGACCTTTTTTTGCGGCTTGAAAGAGCGCAGAAGAACCACTACTTTCTCCTCTCGAATTTACGTCGGCCCCTGCACCGAGGAGCAAATTCAGTGTCTTCTCATCCCCTTTCAAAGCTGCTTCAACGGGGAGTGTTGGCGTGCCTTTGACTTCAATTTTTGCGTTGTTTTCGAGAAGGAAGCTGACCATGTCAGGCTGCTGTAGTAAAACTGCGTATGATAGGGCCGTATGCCCTCTTGAAACAGAATCGATGTCGACGAAATACTCAAGCAGTATGCGGACCATTTCCAAATTGTGGTGCGAAGCAGCCCACATAAGAGGCGTGCGGTCCTGCTCATCTCGGGATTCCTTCAGGTTGGGCGCTCCTGCTCGGAGAAGGACCCGGGCACACTCCGTACGGCCTAGCATAATAGCTAGATGCAAAGGCATCGATTTTACGCCATCATTGGCCACGGGAAGTCCCTCGTTGCGAATCGCAATATGCAATGCTTCGACATCGTCCGACTTAATGGCCCTTATAATGCTGGAGTCATCGTCTGAAACTTGAATTTGGGAATATGCGACCCGATATCTGAAGCCGGGACAGACAATTACGGCAAAGCAACTCATCTTGCATGTGGAACTTGAAGAGTTCGAAAACTCCTCTAAACAAGACGAACAGCACCACTCCTTGTTTCCAGCACTGAAACACTCGAGGCATGCATAATGTCGCTCAGAATCTGGAATGTGCTGGCCGCAGACGTTGCAACACGCAAAAATATTATTTTGCGAGACCGCTTCTTGGTCGGTTTTTGCAAGCACATCTTTCGCTCCGTCAAGGTTTTGGACAGTCTCGATTGCCGTTTCTCTGCTCGATGTTGATTCAAATGATGCACCGTGGTCTGGAGGGACTGGTTTGCATGACTCAACTTTCGCAATTGATGAAGTCAACCCACTTCCATGCTCATCGGCTGATGAAATGAGAGTCTCCTGTTGAGAGGGCTCCGACTGTGACACTTGGTCGCAAACATCTTCCGTTTCTTCTGAAATGACGATGGAGCTGACCACGGGATCTTCTTTTCCAATTTTGGGCGGTGGGACAAGGTCAAGACCAGGCGGTGCAATGTGCTCTTGCGCTGCTATTGGAGTATCCACTGGAAGTGTATCCTGTTGCAGAGGCAGTAGTCCTGCAGCGTTTTGCAAAGGTGCTGTTTTGGAGTGAACTGGGTCTTGGACATCCGGAACATCCAAAGATAGTAGTTCCTCTTGAGAGATTCCGTAGTTAATGGATTCCTTGTCTGGGCCCTGAAACCGAGTCAGCTCTTTGTCGATTACCACTTGAGATAGACAACAGACCAGGTAGTCTTCTGCCATACGCACCCTACCGCAGTCTGCAACGCGCGTGGAAACATGGTCTGGCGCAGGCGTTGGCACACGTGATAGGACTGCATGTGGCTGTCGTGGTAACAACTCCGAAGTTCTTTGCGACGGAGTGGATATGCGCTCGGGGATCGCGGTTTGCCATACAGGTAGCAATCCCCAGTTAGATTGTGAGGCAGCCGCGTTCGAATAGAATGGCGCCCCTCGATGGTAGGAACTCACAGGAGGTGAGATCCACTGAGGGGCCTGTTGGTATACAAACTCTCCGCTTGTGCTCTAAACTTGTGTCAGCTTTTGTCATCTTTTGCTTGGTGTGGGCTAACTAACCTGATAGTTCTCTGCGGCGATGTCTGCTGTAGAGCGTAGAGCACACCGAATTGCGTAACTGATGTGCGTGAAACTCTCTGAACCTTTCTTGAGTTTTGCAATTTCAGAATGGTCTGCGATGGCATGGAAGGCCTTCTCCTTGAAATAGTACCCGGTCGCGGAATCCTTATCGACCATCATGACAGGGTCGCCGATGCGTTTCCAAGAGCCATCCTCCTGCCAAAAGGGTCATTGAAGTGTCCGTGCCAATATGAGCATTGCGCTTTCCATACCATCTGTTTCACCGTCCTTGTCTTCTTTGTCTCATGAAGTGTGAGAATATCAATGTCCTGGGCGATCAATTTAAATCTGCTGTTCAGATCTTGCAACGTGGGAGATCCTGGCTTCAATTCCGAGACCATCGTTTCCGGAGGCTTATCTTTTACGAGAGTTTGCAGAGCCGTAACGTCAAGGCCCCTGTGAGGTGCAGCGATGAAGACGATACAACGAACGGGAAGTCGGGATCCACCGCTGCGAAAGTTAGGAATTTCCCTCTATGTAAGGCGTCTTCTTACTCACATGCCAATTGAAGTAGTCTCAATCAAAGCCTGTCTGATCTTAATATGTGTCATCTCGTAATGTTTAAGTGTCATGTCGTCACCTTCTTGATCAATAAGCATCCCAAACTGTGACCGATGAATATTATAGGCCTTTTGAGAAGAGTCAGAAACCTAGATTCTTTTGACATTTGTTGAAATGGTGACCACCTTTGTTCGCACTGAGAGACAAATTAGAATCAAAATGAGATCATTTAGGAGTCCCAACATACCTGTCCGGCGTCCCTCATACTAACAAGAGCGTTGACAAAGGAGATAGTATAATCATATAGGATACTCAATGATCCATTTTGCAGCTCGGACGAGTATCCATAGGTCAAAATCCTCGCATTCGGGGCTTGGTATTTCAAGTAGTCTCGAAGCCACATTTTGTCGTCACGATGTGCCCATGATCCGAAGGCATGCCCGGCAAGTCCAGTGACGGCAATGATACTAGAGATTGATTAGTTCCAACGCACCCCAAACGTAAAGTTGCACGTTGAGAGGCCTATACTCTGCCTTGATAGAATCGTTTGAACCCCTTTCTCCGGGAGGAACATAGAGCGGGGTGAATCCTGTGAAGTCACTATCGACTTCAATTTCCATGTCCTGAACTCTGGGACCATTCGGTCTATGCTCCCGGGGCCGGAAAAGCAAGGTCGCTGTGAGCTCTTTCTCTTCTTCCCCTACGACAGATTCGACCGACGGACAAAGAGACTTGACAGTGAGATCATCCTGGTCTTGGGCATAAAAAAAGTTTTTGACGAGTTGAGCGCGAGTGGTTCCCTTCGGAATCCCCTGGACCCGATATGTCAGGGCTTTGTGTTTTGGTGTCTCCATGTTGGGTATCTTGGGAAAGATTGGACCCTTTGATCGCAAATGAAGCGATGTCAAGTGAGGTACGATCGAAAAACTCGGATAAGAGCGCGGTAATTATGGATTTTCATGGACCTGAGACTGAACAATCGAGAGATTGACAAGGGTCTTTAGGCAGTAGACCGGGATCCACGGGACTAATGTAACCCAAGGCCGACCCTTGTTCCTGCTTGAGGCTGACACAGAACTGTATGTTTCTGGGCAGGTAAGGATATCTTTCAAAGCATGAGCTGTGCATCTTTGCGACAGGTATCAAAGCGGATTCTGCTTAGTGATGGCTCTACTGTGACATGGACAGACATCCCTACAGGCAAACATGGTTCCGCGGCGAGGCTGATATTGCAACTGACAAAACGAGGCTCCGTTTGTCACGTTCTGTAGAGAACGCCTTCTTGGGGGCGAGCCTTGCCCTGCCAAAGAACCCCCAGTCACGCGCCGCCCATTATGTTCTCGTCGGACGGTGGAAACCGCATTCTGAAGGTGTTGATATCCATCTTTTGACCGTTTATGGCGCTGACCCGATGCTCGACAAGCTAAAGGGTCTACCGGATCCGGAAATCGACCAATGTTGTCGTGTGCTCGAATGCAAGCCTGCTCGGTTGCGTTTCCTATTGAAGCAACTACACCGCGCCTGCATTTCTTGCAGGATTCGACTGCCGCCGACAACGGTTTTCGGCACCGGTAGATTCTGCAGCCTGACTGGCTACTACCAGGAAAAGGATACGGAAAACATGGCAGACCGGTACAAAATCCAGCTTTTTGCAGTAGTTTGAACTCGCTGGGACCTCTCAGGACTTTGTCCAATGGCACTTCCCAATATTTGACGTGGTATCCACGCTTCAGAACCGCGAAGCGCCATGGATGCCAGAATATCTAAGGCTGCTGGACAGAGAGTCACACAGATAATCGCGTGGAAATAAGCGAGGATGGGATGTCAGAACCCAATCATGTTTGGCGAGTATGCATCCAATTCAGCCCCCAACCAACCAGCGCAAAAGCCGGACTCCGATAAGTCGAAGCGCCCACTTCAGCCTTGCACACACAAGGATCCTTCGAAAGCAGTCTTAAAATGCCAAGTCACTGGGGAACACACATGACCTGCGAAGACGCCTTTACCCGAACAGTGCCATGGTGCGGGTCCTGCGATGGTCAGCAGACAAGGGCAAAGCGCGATCTCTTCGACTCAACCATGAACCATTCCAACCAAAGCAAGATATCGATGCACACTTCCTCTTGGACACCATTCGACGATCCGATTCCGAAGAATCCAGCCCAGTCGAAGGATGGAGATGTCGACCTTCTCCCCGCCACCTACCGGTTTGGTCGCCTCAAGGATCAAGTCACGGTGGCGCGCCCAGACCTCGATTTCCTCGAAACAGAACTGTCGGTTGAAAAGCTGAACTTCGTTAACGACTGGATGTGGTTCGTCGGCCGGCCGATGCCTCCTCGTCCGTTACACCGCCAGGTGCTGCTCTCGCGTAGCATTGTCGTCACCGAGGAAATGGATCTCCATCTCGTCTGGACTGCGCGACAAAAGATATATCTGAAGCCGATTCCACAATTTCTTCTCAGTCCAGACTTTTGGTCGTCGCGTATTCTTTGTCCCGGGACAGCCCAATACCAGTGCGCGAACCCGGATCGCGAAGACTGCAAGCAGCGCCAAAAGCTTGTGAGGTGTGCTCTTGGATTTCTGTTCTCGTATGCTGCTCTCATCGCGTACGAGAGCGACTACCGCATCGCGCAAAACGAGGGCCTTCTCCCCCGCGAAGTGACATGGCCGGCATGGAGAAAGTTCGTCAAATACCTGCTCGAAAATCACACTTACGCCTCCGTCAACCCGCGCTACCATTACGGCGAGCTTCGACTGGGCCGACTCAACAAGATCTACCGGTACCGGTACGGACACTTGTGGGGCTACACCGGAACCACCAGCTACAATCTGTACGCGCAGTTCTTCCAAGACAACCTCGCAAACCTCGCAGCCTTCCTGGGTTATGTCGTCATTATCCTCACGGCTCTTCAAGTCGGACTGGCGACCGACCAGCTGCAGCCGAGTTCCGCGTTCCAGGCCTTCTCGTATGGGTTCACCATCTTTTCCATTGTTGCTCCGATCTTTGTTACAGTCGCGATTTTGATCATCTTCATTGTGGCGTATCTGGTGAACTGCTACATCACCAAATCTTACCACAAGAAGCGGTTCCGGGAAATTGAGAACAGCCGACTTGACGGAGCAAAACTCCTGGAGTGATTGCGTCCAGGAGGACGACCGGTGTAGACAAGCGATGGAAGGGGTCGCGAAAAAGCTCCCCGGGAGGCGAGAATCGCGCGGCAACAGGAGCCATGAAGAAAGTATGCGAGACAGACGACTTGGCGACTGGGCAGACAGAGGAATCCGACCAGATGTGAGGGTCCGATTGCAACTGGCAGGCAAAACAATCCAAGCTCTCGGTGGAGAAGGGATTCGGAGAAGCAGTCCAGAAGATCAAGTAAGCAAGCAGATGGTCTGACAAAGATGTTGACGACGCAATCCGAGAAAGAGACGTATCGAGAAAAGGGGCAATGACTCTGGCAGATTAGAAGTCATGCTACGCAGCGGACTATTAAGATCAATACTTTCGTGTATAAGGTCCTTCAAAGTTGCCCTTTCAGGTTAGCGCTACGCTCCAAGGAGCGACAAAGAGCCGGGGATGACCTTGGAAGTCGAATCTTACAAGTCCCAAGTCTCAACAAGTCCCTTGCCGCTTGCATTGCTTACAAGCCGACGGCTGAAAGACGATAGAGCCTAGTTTTGGATCCAAGGGTGGTCCAGAAATGGTTGCATGGTAATCAAGGTGACTCGCAGGACCGACGGAGCGGAGCAACAACCGATGCTGGAAACGGGCTCAACAGCAAGTTGTTGGTCAACGAGTATTGACACCGTCGTGTGTGGTTTCGTAAATGGCTTCGAAAAACGAGTCTTTTTCTGCATTAAAGTCGAGGTCGTTTTCGAGCGGCGATTGAAAAGGAAATCTTGAAGCTTTGAGCACCACAAACGGCGCACCCGCATGGAAAAGACGAAGGCGCGCCTCCAGCTTGAGCAACACTTCGTCGCTGGTGTTGAGCACACAGCACTTCCAGGGACAGACAGGCAGTCCGTTGAGGCAGGGACCAGCACCACGCGCGCCTCCCCTTCCCAAAATCCGCGCTCTCCACGCCTCCCTCCTCCCACGCCTTGCGCTCCCTCACGACACACCACCACGACTCCGGTGATTCAGCAACACATCATTCATTCATTCTTAAAACTTGCCGCTCGCTTTTTTTCTCACGTTTCACATAGCACCACATCGCCATGGAGAGCATCGGCCCGGCACCCCCGCCCAAGTACCTGTCCATCACGGGCGAGGCGCTGGATCTGGACCGCGTGGGTCGTTTTGTCGGTACGTATGCAGCACGATCTGAGATACGATGTCGTTGGGATTTGGGTACTTGGGGAGTTCGTCGCTGAAGCACGCGATGCAGGGAATTGCGAGTCGCTTTCGAACTACAAGTACCACGACAGGCTCGGCGCAGGAGGTACGCGACATCCCCAGCTCTCTTTTCCTCGGTGTTTTGAACGGCGAGTGCTAACGCAAATAGGCCATGGCGTGGTCAACCTCATGAGCCCAATGAATTCGTCCAATCCGGATCGCCCACGCGGCACACTCGTGGCCGTCAAACGCGTCGGGGGGCTCCAGTTCATCAAGGACAGCACGCCCTTGTCTGACTCGGCGCAGAAAAAGGCAGGGCTCCGTCGGTACCGCTTGCGCGAAGTGGGCATCTTGCGAAGCCTGGAGCGACACTCGAATATCGTCGATGTTTTTGGTGTTGCGGTTGACAATGACGGACTGGCCGATGACGGCGTTGGCAGACCGGTGCATTTGGTTATGGAATATTGCAAGGTAGGGCGGCGTCAGGTAGGTGGAAAGCGTATTTGAGCTGATATCCTGCAGATGGATCTTGAGTCCGCCATTTATTCGTTGGAGCCCAGGCTGGACTTTAGTGAAGGTGGGCTGTCCCCATGCTTTTGTCGGGATGGTTGACTGATCTGTTGCAAAGTCAAATGCCTTGCAAACCAGCTCTTGAAGGGACTTGAATTTCTGCACAATGCCCGCATCATGCACAGGTAAGATCCAGTCGTTGACGTTGATCCATGGGTTAGACTCACAGGTCCATCACAGAGACCTCAAACCGCAAAACTTGCTCCTGGACAATGAAGGATTTCTCAAGATTGGTGCGTCTTCCATTCCATGATAAAGACCAACTGACTGACTCTTGGGACCAAAAGCCGACTTCGGAGCAGCGCGAGAGGTCGGAAATAGTCTCTCTCCCATGACTTCAACCATCACAACACTCTGGTACCGGGCCCCTGAAATGCTCCTGTCCGCGTTGACGTATTCCAACGCCGTGGATATGTGGTCCGCAGGCTTGATAATTGGCGAGATGCTCCAGCAGTATCCAGTGGCGGATGGGAAGTCTACCTTGGATCAGATCGATCTTACCATCGGACTCCTTGGACTTCCCAGTGCCGAAGACATGGACGAGCTGGACGGATTGGAATGCCCCGAGATTATCCGACTGCGAGAAGAATGGAAAGGCCAAGAGGACGACGACATTGACATGCTCGAAGACCTTTTCCCAGAGCGGTCGTACGGGAGTGCCGCGGATCTGCTGCGTGCAATGTTGCAGTGGGCACCGAGCAAGAGAGTGAGCGCGGCCACAGCGCTTGGAAAAGGCGAGAAGCGCCATTGGCTCGCCGACTCGACTTGGTGGGAGGAGCATCCCAAGATGTGTGAAAGAACGGCGCTGTCAGGGCTCGAATCGAGGCGAAAGGTCCCTGAGCAGAAGTCGAAAACACAACATCAACCAAGTGACGAATCCGAAGAGGAAGAGCAGAACAGTGGCGTATAGGATACGGAAGACGACGTCCAGACCGAGCGCGCAAAGGGACTCATGAGGCAATGCATCGCCCAGGCACGAAGGCGCCGCAACACTTCCGGCTCGTCCGCCAGCAACCCTCCTCTCATTTCCATCATGAACATCGACACATCTATCACAAGGGATGATTTCATCCACTTCGTGAGACTCCTCCACTTACCGCTTCCGTATCGTCTTCAATACGGAGTCACACCCATGACCCCCAAGCCCGCCAACATGGCCCTCGCCAGATTCGGCACCCTTGAAGAGACGGCCGTCTTCGTGAAATATACGAACGCTTTTCCGCTGAAGGGCCGCTTTCTCATGAGTGCTCCCGTGGCTCAGGGGTTAGATGAAATCAGGGACGACCGCGTTCAACTCAGCATCTTCAACGTGGCCGAGACGGTCGAACGGAAGCATCTTCTTGAAGCCATGGACGCGCTCTTTGTGCCGCGGCCATGTGGAATTGCATGCGTCTCAGAGGCCGATGGGGTGCCCAAATCTGTGCTCCAATTCTCATCGCTTTGCGTCCAGGGGATCCTCGCCATTGCCCTTTTTCACTCCCCCGCGGATGCGGTAAAAGCCAAAGAAAGGCTGAATCAATTTATGCTGCATGGCCTGAGACTTTGCGTTGAGTTTGCTGAAGCTTGAATGTTGCAGCGAGGTCTCGTTCGCAAAAAATGTCGACAAGAATAGTCAGTCTGCCAAAAACATCCAACATGACCCGGTTCCACGAGTCGCAGATGTTGGTGCGACCAACAAGGCACGGCAAGGGCTGGCTGGCTGGTGGTGGACGGTGGACGGTGGTGGTGGCATGGGATCACACCAACGGGAGAGGCTGTCGATGGCTGGCTGCGGTGAAACCGAGATATGGTGGAGACTGTACGAGATGGGTAGGTGGGTAGTAGTAGATTGTACCTGACGGGCAGGCGAGAGCGGTAAGAAATGTCATTGGTTTTTGGAAAGAAAAGTGGTCACGACCCCGGATATCGCCTACAGGGTCTCTTGCCGACCCGTGCACTCGGGGGAGCGATAACGGGGAGGGTGGGTGCCCTGCCGTGGTTCGGGCATATTGCTGCTTTGTTGCTGTTCTGGGGGGCCTCATCTGGCGCGTATCGAGGATGAATGGAGGTCGGGAGGAGGGTGCTGCTGTGGTCCATTGAATAATATGTAAAGAGAGGAAGGATTTCAATCGAAGAAAAGGCCGGCCGCGTGCGCGTGTCGCGAGCTAGTGGACAGTGTACATGTAGTAAGCAAGGGCACCAAGCCAAGCGACCAGCCAAGCAGAGGTGATCGTCCCGGCGCTGCAGCACTGCATCGTGCCTTCCACATTCGGAAGGAACCGTCTTTCTCCTGCGCCTGACCGACCTGCCCCATGCCTCCTGTTGCCCGTGTGCACACCCGAATCCAAATGGATCCTCCCAAAACACGCCATCCCGAGCCCACATCACCTCGATATATTATCGTCGTCTCCCGTCCGTCCCTTCACCCTCTTTTTTCCCGCACTCAATTGCGCCCCGTCAAGTCTCTCGCTGAGTTGGCGTGTTCCGCGCGCTACATTTCGTCTGTTGTCTCCTTGGACCAGCGTCAATTTCGCTGCGCCGTCATTTGGCTGGACACTTCGCCATGCGCACTTCGGTTCTCTTTGCGGGACTCCTGTCCCTCGCGGGCGGCATCAATGGCCTCGAAGTCGACAATGTCAAGCTGTTCGAGTCGCTGGGCGGCGTTCCTGAGAACTGGCGCCAAGTCTCGTCGGTCAATGCGTCGGAAGTGCTGCGCTTCATGATTGCCGTCAAGCAGGTAATTGATGTCCAAAATTTGCAGTCGTTGCAGTGCAACCAAACTGAGAGATTGTGTCTTGGTATATGTGGATCGGCATGTTGACTCAAGTCTGTGTAGCCAAACAAAGCCCTCTTCGAGCAAAAGCTGCTCGACATCTCGACGCCCGGCTCGCGCAGCTACGGCAAGCACCTCAAGCGCGACGAGATCAAGGCGCTGCTGCGCCCGGCGGCCGAGTCGACCGACTCGATCCTCGAGTGGCTGCAAAAGTCCGGCGTCGACGAAGCGGACGTTGAAGACGATGGCGACTGGATCAACTTCAGTGCCACGGTTGCGCAGGCCGAGGTCATGATGAGCACGACATTCAATGTTTTCCGCAGCGACATCCGCCCCAGCGTCCAGAAGATCCGTACGCTGCAGTACTCGCTGCCGGTTGAGCTCCATGACCATGTCCTCATGGTCCAGCCCACCACTCGCTTCGCCCAGGTCAAGCCCGAGAGGAGTACCATTCTGCGCACTGAGCGTGTCCTCGAGACGGCTGCTGCGAATGACGTGGAGCAGTCGTGCAACTCGACCATCACCCCGACCTGCTTGAGGGATCTGTACAGCATCTCGGGCTTCACTCCCAGCCAAAACACGTCCTTCCTCGGCGTCAGTGGCTTCCTGGAAGAGTACGCGCGGTACAGCGATCTCGAGACTTTCAACAGCAAATACGCGTCGTGGGCCAAGGGCCAGACGTTTGACTTTGGCTCCATCAACGGCTCGACGCTTCCGCAGGACACGACGGACGACAGCACCGAGGCAAACCTCGACATCCAGTACACGCTTCCGCTGGTCCACCCGCTTGGAGTCACGTACTACTACACCGAAGGCCGCGGTCCGCTGGTCCCCGACCTCGACCAGCCCTCCACTTCCAGCAACGAGCCCTACCTGGATTACTTCCAGGCCCTCCTGAAGAAGCCCGACAGCGAGCTTCCCCGCACCCTCACCACGTCATACGGTGAAGATGAGCAGAGCGTCCCAGAGTCCTTTGCGCGTTCCGTGTGCGATCTCATTGGCCAGCTGGGCGCTCGCGGCGTCTCGGTGCTCTTCTCCAGCGGCGACACGGGCGTGGGCAGCGCGTGCCAGACAAACGACGGCAAGAACACGACGCGCTTCCTGCCCATCTTCCCGGCGGCCTGTCCGTACGTGACATCGGTCGGCGGAACCGTCGGCGTGGAGCCCGAGCGCGCCGTCTACTTCTCCTCAGGCGGCTTCTCCGACCTGTGGGCGCGCCCCAGCTGGCAAGACGCGGCCGTGACCAAGTACCTGGGCATCCTGGGCGACAAGTGGACTGGTCTCTACAACGCGAGCGGCCGCGGCTTCCCCGACGTCGCGGCGCAGGGCAAAGGCTTCCGCGTCATCGACCAAGGCATCGACATCTCAGTAGGCGGCACGTCAGCCTCAGCGCCCACCTTCGCGTCCGTCGTCGCGCTCCTCAACGCCGCCCGCGCCGAAAAGGGCCTCCCCGGCCTCGGCTGGCTCAACCCGTGGCTGTATAGCACCGGTGTCGAGGGTCTGACGGATATTGTCGATGGCGGCAGCACTGGATGCACGGGAACAGACTCGTACAGCGGCCTCACCACCCCCTACGTCCCCTATGCCAGCTGGAACGCGACTGAGGGATGGGATCCCGTAACGGGCCTCGGCACGCCCGTTTTCACGAAGTTGCTGGCGTTGGCGACCGCCAATGAGTCGACGTCGACCAGTGCGGCTAGGTTTGCGCGCCGGTTCAGCGGCTGAATGGATGGATAGGTAGGTCGACCGTGCGTGCGTTTAGACTGAGGGGTAATGGCGAGCGATTGCTGGTTTGCATGGCGTGGTATTGCATTGCGTGGCGGAGACGCACTTGTGCTCGTCTACTGCACCTCATGGTGGCGCGGTCTCTGCTTTCGGTCGTGGTGGGAGCAGGGCATGCGTGTCTTCGGGAGACGGAAATGGAGGCAGTAGCATCAAACTCACCTACGGACCCATCAAATGAAATAATGAAATGTTTACTCACCTCAAATGTCCCCGCTTGCCTTTCGTGAAAGACAAGACATGAGACCATGTAGACTCTTGCGGCGAACATGGACGGAACCTGAAGACGTGGATGGATGGACGGACGGCTCGGCTCGGCGCACATGGATGGCATGCATCATTCATTCATCCAGGCCGGCGATACTCACGCAGAGCCAAAGTGTGCTGCAGGAGGTGGTGCTCGCAACTGGCTATAACACACGCCCACTGTTGCAAAGAGCAGCTCGGCGCAGCAGCAGCAGCAGCAGCAGCAGCAGCGGCATGCTGCATGCTGCTTGCTCTCGACAAGTGAAGGTCAGCACAAGGTTTGCGACGGGCGGGTGTGGCGTTTGCTTGGTGCCTGCGCTGTGCCGGGGTGTTGCTGTTGCTCGCCCCGGTTTAAGGTTGTGTGCAGAAGCAAGTGAGCAAGCCTTGCAGTCTGGCCGCAGCCGCAGTAAGCGTCGTTGGGTTGGGGAAGTGTGTGCTTTGGTGATGGGAGTGCGCTTTGTTGTTGATGGTGAGATAGGTGGTGGGTGGTGGGTGGTGGACGGGCAGAAAGAGATGACGATGAGGGATCAAGGGCGGCTTGGTTTCTTGATGTCGTCGTGTGAGTGCATGTAGATGGGAGACTCAATAGTCGACCCGCACAGCATTCGTCTCGTGTTTTCGTGATGTGGTGATGTGATGTCGTGGTGTTTGTCTCCGGCCACCAGTTTCGCATCCCCGTCGGCTCCGCACGGCGCTCGGATCAGTCTCAACCCTTCGGTTCCTCCGCCACGATAACCATCAGGCCAACACCCGCACCCTGCGGCTCCACGATAACGCTAGCACCGACAAGGCAGCTGTCGTGAAGAGCCAATGTCCGTCAGGTCGACGATCCGGAGAGAAATGCTGCTCAGGCACGCTGCCGCCGACGACGGAAACATGGCTTCGAAAGGGGGAGGTCAAGGTGGTTGGGCGGACGTAAGTTGATGATGGAGGATTCGCGGGCTGGGATTTGACGACAGTCATGGCGACTGTCAGCTGCAAGAGCGTCAGGAAGAAAGAGGCGGGATGGATGGTTGATTTCTTGACTTCTGCCGCATGAACCGCTCGCTGGCAATCCTCATCCACCACGCATACGTACGTCGAGGCAAGGAGACTGCACCAAACACGCTGCTGGAGGGCACAAGAAAAAAGCAACAACAATTGTCAACAACACACGCTCTCGGTTGCCCGTTCATCAGGAATTTTACGTCACTCTTCTCTTATCAACGAACGTCTGAATTTAGACATTGACCCTCGGACCTTGCCGTGACATTTCGACAAAATCAACGCACTCGCTTCCGCCGTCTCTCCTGCCTTATGCGGCACAAGCCTCGCCAAGCTCTCGCCATCGACGCTGCCGTTGTGCCGTACCGTACCTGGGCCTTGCAGCCGCTCTTCCATTCGCTTCCCGGGGTTGAATCGAAATAAATCCAAACCGCCGGGTTTGCGTTACTCGACTACCCCACCTCTCTCTCGTACCTCCTATTCTTCCCAGTTCTTTGTTGCTGGTTCTCGTGTCTTGCGTTTCCCAACAAGATGCGTTTTTCCGTTTCGTTGCTGTCCGCGCTGGCGCTCGCCGCCGTGGGCGAGGCAAGAGACCCGCGCCATGTGGGGAGGAGATCTTTGACTGAGATGCCCAGACCACGACGAGGCGATCTGATGAGGCCCGCGAGCAGTGCCAACACCCAGCACACCAAGAGGGCCGAGTACCTGATTCCGCAGAATGCAAACACGACCAGTATGTTTGTTGATTCTTCTTGCCGTGTTTCGGAGAGGAAGATGCTGACATTCCTGTCAAGAGTTCGCCGTCAACGGTTCTGCTATTCCCGAGGTCGACTTTGACATTGGCGAGTCTTATGCTGGTCTCTTGCCCATTTCCGAAAAGGCGAATGAGACGAGCGAGCTGTATTTTTGGTTCTTCCCGTCTTCTAATGTGAATGCTACGGATGAAATCACCATCTGGCTCAACGGAGGCCCGGGATGCTCCTCGCTTGAGGGCTTTTTCCAAGAAAACGGACCAGTGTTGTGGCAGTATGGTAAGTGATTTCTAAAGAAACCAAAAAGCTCCTTGCTCACATAAAACAGGTACCTACAAGCCTGGTAAGTGATTTGCTGAAACATCAAAACTGCTCCAAGCTCATCCAAATTCAAGTCAAGAATCCGTGGACGTGGGTCAATCTAACCAACATGGTCTGGGTTGAGCAGCCCGTCGGCACCGGCTTCTCCCAGGGCACGCCTACGGCAACCAGCGAGGAAGAAGTCGCGGCGCAGTTCCTGGGCTTCTTCAAAAACTTTGTCGACACGTTCGGCCTGCACAACAAGAAGATTTACATCACCGGCGAGTCGTACGCCGGCTACTACGTGCCTTACATTGCCGACGCTATGCTCAACACCAACGACACGACGTACTACAACCTGAACTCCATCATGTTCTACGACCCGTCGGTCAACTCGGACGTGGTGCTGGAGCAGGTGCCGGCCGTCGCGTTCGTCGACTACTGGGCACCGCTGTTCAACCTCAACGACACATTCATGGCGTCGCTGCGCAGCCGCGCCGATTCTTGCGGCTACACCTCCTACCTTAACGACAACCTGGTCTTCCCGCCGACGGGCAAGCTGCCCACGCCCCCGGACGACTCGGCCCCCGGCTGCGACCTGTGGGACGATATCTACAACGCCGTCAGCCTGACCAACCCCTGCTTCGACATCTACCAGGTCGCCACGACGTGCCCGCTGCTCTGGGACGTGCTGGGCTTCCCGGGCAGCTTCGACTACGTGCCGGCAGGCACTGGCATCTACTTCAACCGCAGCGACGTCCAACGCGCCATCAACGCGCCGGTGCAAGAATGGGCCGAATGCTCCAACGGCGTCCTCGACACCGACACGTCCGCCCCCTCCAGCTGGGAAGTAATCCCCCGCGTCCTCGAGCGCGCCGAGCGCGTCGTCATCGGGCACGGCCTGCTCGACTTCATCCTGCTGGCCAACGGCACGCTCCTCACCATCCAGAACATGACGTGGAACGGCGCGCAGGGCTTCAGCAAGGCGCCCGCGGATCCCTTCTACGTGCCCTACCACGCCGAAGCGTCGGCCGCGACGCTCGCCGCTGCGGGCGTAATGGGCACGACGCATACCGAGCGCGGCTTGACCTATGTCGAGGTGGCCCTGAGCGGCCACATGATTCCGCAGTATCAGCCTAGCGCGGCCTACCGCCAGCTCGAGTTTTTGCTTGGCCGTATCAGTAGCTTGAGCGAGGTTAGTGACTTCACGACGCAGAGCGGCGCGTTTGGCAATGTGGCCAAGAATGCGTCGGCGGCTGTGTCGAGGAGGGAGATGGGGGTTGAGTGGGACGTGTGAGAGCCGTGTGAGTGATTGAGGGAGGAGGGGGGGAGGTGTAAGGAGAGAAGGAGAAAAATCGAGGTTCTAGAATTCGAGCCAGCGTTGTGGTGGCATTCCTGGAGTGGTCTGGACTACATAGACTACTGCGTCATAGCATTATCGGCGATTCAAGAGTTCGGTTGTATGCATTGCGGAATGCCATTACTACGAATAGCACATACCATACAGAGCGCATGGTCCGCGGCAATTCCAGTGTCGCATGTTTGAATTGGGGAATCTGCCATTTGGCGCTGCTCGAGAGGGCAGTGCAGTGCTTCTCAAAGGTAATGAACGAATTGCGATCAATCCGCCCCACTATGAGACTCCAAGCGCTCCGATCGCCTGGCCGTCGGACCCTATCTGCCACGATCTTTGTGTGTCTGTGATGGTGCGAAAGCCCTATACCCATCCGTTTATACTCAGCTCTCGCTCTTCCATTTTGCTGTCTGTCCACAATGGTTCCACTGATTCGTCTGTGTTGCGCGGCATTGTTGCACAGTGCTGGTCCAGCTGGTGGATTTGGTGATTTGCTGGGTGGGTTGTGGTAGATTGGTGGATTTGAGGTTGGGGTTTGGTGTTGGGTTCGTGGCACTGTAAATACATACGTCAGAGGGACGATGACAACCCAAGTCAGAGTGGGTTTGCTTCGGACTCGGAAAGGGGAATGGTGAAGTCTTTGATGGGATGGTCTTGAGGAGGGGAGTTCATGCTGCAAGCAAGGTTTTGGTTCGTAATTTGATATGATTCGAGTATATAGCTCGTCCGCTTCGTCCAATGCTTGGGTGGACAGTGACATTTTGATTTTAGCTCCAGCAACATCTGCTTTTCTTCCTACAAGGGTATCAATCAATCAAACGTAATCTTGGTTCCCTGGCCCTCGACAATGGCTCCAGACGCCCTGGGCGCATTCGCCAACGCCGCGCCGGGCTTGATGTTGCGGGCATCGACCTTTCTTGGCTCTCTCCTGGGGGGTCTCCTCTCGTTCGCCTCTTCGCCGTCGCCCTGCTTGCCCTCCTTGCCGTACCGCTTCTTGTAGCGCGTCTGCTTGTCCTCGGCGAATTCGACGCGCAGGTCGCGTCCGCCCAGGCGGTTGACGAACCACTTGCGCATCTTCTTGGGCTTTTTCGCCTTCTCGGTTGCCTTTTCGTCGCCGTCTTCTGCCGCGTCTGCGTCCTCCATCTCCTCGTCGCTGTCGCCGTCGTCACCCCCGACGGGGACCCTGACGTACCCAGCGACTGCAGCCGCCGCTGCGTCAATCGTCTCAAAGGTCACCCAGCCGTATCCCTTGCACTTGCCGCTGTCCTGGAACGTGGCGAGGAACACGTCGGCCACCTCGCCGCACTTGGAGTAGTGCTGCACCAGGTCCTCGCGCGTCACGTCGAACGTCAAGTTGCCGACAAAGATGCGCTTGCTGGGCTCCTTGCCGCCGCCCGCCTGCACCGCCTGCGTCTTGCTCATGCCCGGGCCCTTTGCCTCGCCGCCCTCGCCATTGCCCGCCTCTTGCTTGGGCCGTCCCTCGTAGCTGTTGGCGTTCTTGATCAACACGCGGCGGCCGCTCATGAGCGTCTCGGACACGCCGATGACGGCTTCGAGCGCCGGCGCGCTGTCAAAGTCAACGTATGCGAACCCCTTGTTGTGCGGCTTGATCGCCATTTTGGCCACGGCGGCCTTGTCCGGCGCGGGCATGTTGACGCGCGTGATTTGCGAGTCGGCGATGCCCGCGTGCTTGACGAGGAACTCGCGCAGCGTCTCCCGCGTCGCCGTCCACGGCAGGTTTCCAATCCAGATGCCGTGCTCCGACTTTTCCTTCTTCTCCTTCTTGTGCTTCTTCGGGGCCGCAGCAGCATCGCCATCTTCCTTGCCATCCTCCTCTTCGTCCCCAGACTCGGATTGTTGCGGGCTGGCCGACTTGGGCGGGGCGGTGGACTTTGTTTTCGGGTCGAATTTGCCCTTCTTGGCGAGACGTTGCTCGCGTTTGGAGAGAGGTTCGGGAGCGGTTATGTCGACTTCGAGCTCCTCGCCTTCGTCGGGGAGGTTGGAGCGTTTGCGCTTGCGCTTTGCTTTGGCGTCGTCGATGGACTCGGCGGCCTCGGCTTCGGCGAGGGCTTTGCGGAGCGCCCTTTTCTTTTCGCGGCGTTCTTGCCTTGCGGCGTCGTCGGCAGAGGTGGCGGCCATGGCGGGAGAGAGCGATTGAGGAGAAGTGCGGTGTGAGGGGCGGAATGTAGGAGGTAGAAAGTTGGTGATCGACGTCAGCGAGATCCAAATTTTTGAAATTCAGGCCTGCCGGCATTTTGTTCCGCCGGACGCGTCCCTCCAACCTACACCTCGACCAAGACCGACGCGACAACTCGAACCAAGCCACGTCGCTGCCCCTTCACGTTCCCGCTTCTTCATCCGAGACATTCGCCCTCTGTAACGACCTCGGCGACCCAATTTCGACCGCTGCGCTCCCTCCACAGCTTGACAAACCGCTTCAGCGCACCGCGCATCCACTCGCCCAGGATGAATTCCGACGGCGAAGGCGATTCCCGCACGGCAACCGTGGGCCGCAAGCGCCAACGCGGCATTGAAGAACAAGACGCACCCACGCCTGCCGACAAGAGGGCCCGGACGGAGAGCGAAGAAGAGGGCGAGATCGACAGCAGCAGCAGCAGCCACTATTCGCCGTCGCCCGAAGTGCATCTGGATTGGGATTCACGCGCGGCCAACCAGTCGCCGCAGCTGGCCACCGAGTTTCCGCACATGTCGTCTGCGAATGGCCAAGAGGCGAGCTATGCTATTGGGTTGGACGGCGCCGGTGATGATCCACCAGGTGGTGAAGCAGCGCAAGCCTCCAACGGCACTGCCACATCTTCCTCGTCGAATTCGGGCACTCTGTTGAAACCTAATGAGGTCAAAACCATTGATTGGTTTGAGCGCATGCGGGCTGAGCAGATTGTGAAAACGCCAATACCTTCACCACAGGAGATCAAGGACACCATGGCCGGCGCGGTTGTTATGATGCCTTTGAGGAGTCCAAAGGGAAATTATTGCGCTCCCAAGAAGACTGCTCAGACCTCTTTTCTCAAATGGATCGGCAGAGTCGCCCCTGCTGGTTTGCTTGGTGTTTACTTCAAAAAGAATTCCCCTACCGATCGGCCAATTTTTAAAGCTCTGGTTCTTTACCGCAACCGAGGCTACCTCGATTACTTGAAAAAGGCAGTGGAGAACAAGACGCCGTTTTGCTGGGACGGCTCTAACTTTGCCCCGGAAATGACCCTTGCTGATGATAATAACCTCGACCTTGCAGAGTTTGAGAGCAACCCCGGAGGAAACAAACACGCCTTGTTTCATCCCTTTGCAGCATCCTTGGGATGGGCTTGCAAGCACCTCGTTCAGACAGGAGCCATGTCCTTGCAGGACCACGACGCGTACCATCGTGGAGCAGTCTTGCATCCTGGCGAGGTCGACCACAAGCAACGCAATTTCGGGTATGGCTACTTTGGTGAGCTGGCGGAAAGAAATGGGACTCCGCTCCAGGTCTGGGCTCTCACCGACCTCAGTAACGGAGCCGCGTTGTCGCGGCCAGCCGCCAATAGCGACCACTCTTCTGCTGATGACGCAGGCGTTGAACCATCAAAGTCCAAATCTCAAGCTACCGCAGGAGCGAGTTCCGCCTCTGCAAACAGCACTGCAGCAAACACTCCGCGGGCTTCTGGTGCAGCCGCCTCTGACTCTGCCATGAGCACAGCGCAAACGCCGCAGGAGATGGCAGCGAGAGAGAGGTCAATTTTGGCTCATATTTCGGAAGAGGAATACGAACTTCAAGTTCGGTATTTTGGCACCGACGATCCAAACGACCCGGTCCATTGCTTGACCTGCGGCGAAAGCGGCCACATGGCCGACGTCTGCCCCAGCAGGACCTGCGACTTTTGTGAAGCGGTCGACCTTCACTTCTCAAGCAATTGTCCAACTAGACTCAAGTGCAAAAAGTGTCGCGAGCGCGGCCACAAGAGAGAGGAATGTACGGCCAAACTCTTCCGGTCCAAGCTCGACGGCATGGATTGCGACCTGTGCCGGTCAAAGGACCACTTCGAAGAGGAGTGCACCTGGGTCTGGCGGACCTTCGACCCCGCCCAGCTCCCTCACATCAACAAGATCGAGCGGCTCAGCGTCGGCTGCTACTTTTGCGGCTCCGGCGACCACTGGGGCGACGACTGCCACATGAAACCGCGCAGCGCGACGCACCCGCTCTTTGACGTCTTCTCCGCCAAAGAGGCCAACCGGTACCTCATCGACCCGTCGGCGCGTCCCGTCAACGGCACCTCCAACGGCGGCATCTCCATCAAGGGCTCGGCGCAGAACAACCCCATCGATCTTGACGACGACGAGGATGACGACCACATGGCGAACTTCTACCGCAACGTCCGCCCACCACGCGGCGGCGGCGGTCACGCGCGAGGCAACATTCGCATGAATGTCGGGGGTGGAAATCAACGCAATCAACGCCGCTCGCGCTCGCCGCCGGGCATGCGCGGTGGCGGCCCCAACTATCGCCAGCGCAACGACAACCAATTCCACCACGGTAGCAACGGGTACCACTCGCTCCCGCCAAATCCCTACGGCCCGCCGGTGCCTGCCTCGCGTGGCGGCCGTGGTGGTGGTGGTGGCGGACAGGTGCTTGGGCGCGGCGGGGGGCGCAACGGACGCGGCGGCGGCGGCGGCGGCGCCGGCCGAGGAGGAGGAGGAGGTGGTGGTCATGGTGGACGAGGAGGTGGAAATTCAAACCGCCATCCGCTGCCACCGCCGCCTCCGCCCACGGCTGCTTCTTCGTCGCGTACAAGGGGCTCGGGGCACAGGAAGAACAGGAATAAGAAGTAAGTAAAGACACTACCCACTACCCACTCTTGATTTGGGACATGGTGGTGGTTGCCGGCCGCTGGCTGGCGCTGTAGACTTTCCATCGGGGGGATATTGTGACTTCCATTTCGCGGCCGACGTGTTGCAATGCAGGTCTTCGAATTGGTCTGATCCGGTGGGTGGAGTCGGTGGTCCTGGCTGGCGTTGTGGAAGAATTGAGGCGACGCCTGAAGAACGCGTCTGGCACTCAGGCAGGCGGCTTCTTGGTGGAATAAAAAGTAGACACCCCTTCAAGTCCCTCCTTCTTGTAGAATCAGAGACCACGGCACGACTTTTAGCGATGGCCCTGGGCATACATGGCGTTCTCCATCCACCAGCCGTCCAATGCAAAAATTTCTTGCTGTCATCAAACCCACCGCTGAGGCATCCTTTGACTGAGATATGCTTACGTCTCCTTCTCCCTCTTCTTCTTGTACCGCACTTGCGCTTGCACGCTCGCTCGCTTGCTCAGCTATGTACCAGCTGCCTGCCTGTCTATCTGCCAAACGAAATTTGATTTTGAAGCCCGAGTCGAGCAATAGCCGTGTCTCGGCCAACTCTCCGATACATATATATCAGAAAACAAACCAGCAGACTCATCAGCGGATATCGACATCAAGCCGCGCTGTCGCAACCATCAAACGATCAACCACTGCTTTCACTGCGCTACCTTGCCGCAGGCAAATGAGCCTTTTCGCCCTTCTATGCGTAGATGTGGGGTGGGGAGCATGCATCCCACATATATTCCACGCGCCTGCGCAGCCAGCTAGCCCCCACGCACGCCTCTCACTCACCGCATGCCAACGACAGAAGCTTACTGCTCCTCCCTGGGCGCCAAGGCGAGCTTGGCCAAGCTTGTTTTTTTGCTTAGCTGTCTACACGAGGGTCTGGTGGCGTAGATGGATGTGTGTGGCAACAACGGGGTCAGGCTGCAGTTTACCTATTTTCTGTTCCTCTAGAGTAGGGTACAACTCATCGGCATGTATTTGGTTACCACAATTCGCACATCCCAGAGAAGTGTGTGTGCTTTGGTCGTTGGATGTTTCAGTTGGTTGCGAAATGAATAGCACACACGCATGCTGCATGAATACGTCAATCGCGGTGGCAATCAGGTAGAGTTGTACGTAGCTAGGGCAGCGAAATTTAGTGATGGCGGGTAGTCGGTCGGTGCTTCTTGTGCGTGCATTCTAAGAGGGTGTGGTGGAATGGTGGTGGAAATGTTTTTCTTCGGCATTTTTTGTTTGGCTGTTGGTGTGGAGTGAGCGATGCCATGTAACTACTACAGACAGCAGCAGTATTTAGGAAAAGCATGGTACACAGATTTCTAGTTTCGATTTCGAAGGGACCAGACAGCGCGGACAAGTCACCGTTATCAGTTGCCAGACAAACAGCAAATAGATCAGCGGGACGTTTTGGTGTCGAAGCACAAACGTGCCACAGGGACAGCGGTCTAGAAGCAAGCGGCAGATGACCCCACCAGCAGTGCGGTGCGGCGCGCATTCCGAGGCGAGGACAAAGGACAGAGAAACAGGGAGTGCAAGGGACAAGTGGTGGAGGGGGCTTGTCAGGTACATGACTTGTCGATGCTTGTTCTTGATGGCGTCGTTCATGCGCACGCGGCAACAGTTTCACGCATGCACGCCCGCCGCACGCCGCACGGTGGTTGTGATGTCATGTTTGATAAGAGACGACGTCTGGCGCGATTTTTGACATTTGTTTGTCCAACATGTTAAATAATATAGATGGAACAAAGTTGTAGAAGTGAGGTTTGTGGAGAGCAACAGGGACTTGTGGCGCGGGTGACGGAACGGGCCTCTTGCGGGCATGCCAGACCAACAGGGGACCCAAACATCAAGTTGACTATCTCTTATCAACACCCACCACACACAACAAACAACACATGCTGCTGTCCACTCGTCTCCGTGGCACCTCCTGACTATGCTATTCTGAGACGCCTCCCTGCTTTCTTCTCTCTCGTCATGACGTAGCCGCCCTCGCCTACTTGTTTGCTTCCATGTTCATTGCTTCAGTTGTAGCTTAAGCAGTGGTCAGTGACATGGCAACTGAGACAACGCGTCGCCGCCCCGCTTCACACCTCATCCACTCGTCGGCGGCTCCGTCCGCTGTTGGTCTACACGGGTCCATCCCCTGTGGCAGTACCCTCTGCTCTACCTGTGTAGCCTGTTGGTTGGTTGGTTGATTGCTGGCACAGCCTCCAGCCTGTGGCGCTGCCCCCTGATTCCCCCACCCCCGGTCTCGCTGGCTCCTGCACGGTCCCGTGGGCGTACATGGAAGACAACCTGGAAGACGGGAGTGTCGTGACCTGTATCGACGTGCTTGCCCTCCCGGGTCCCTCTTGCGTCATGGCCACAAGCTTGATTTTCTTAAGTAGACGACTGCCTGCATCAACTTCTTCCTCTTGACTCATCTCTCCCCTCTCACTCTCCATCTCCTCATCACAACTTACACGACCTTTACGAATTCCCACCTTTCTCACTTTGATACCTCTTCCTCACTCCAACATGGCGACCAAGGGTTTCCAGCGCGTCGTCCTCACCCGCAACTCCAACTACAAGGCCTCTGGCCTCAAGTCCTACGTCTATGCCTTGAACAAGTGTCAGCCTCCCTGTACCGTCCTCCAATCTTTCCACACTGACAGCCCCAGGGAACATTGGCCCCACCAAGGAGGGCCCGTACTTTGTCTCCAACAAGGTCGAGACCCAGGGCAAGTTTGGCGTCTCCAAGGCCATCGGCGGCCACGCTCGCACCCGCCAGCATGTCCTCCAGAAGCGTCTCGATGCCGAGTCGGGCAAGTCGGGCGAGGTTCCCTCCGAGGACATTCAGCACGACGCCATGTACCTCTCCACCGTTGGCATCGGCACCCCGGCCCAGAACGTGAGCCTCGACTTTGACACGTAAGTTCTCCATGGCTTTCATGTGCCTGTTCTGACTGTATGCAGTGGCTCTGCCGACCTGTGGGTCTGGTCCACCGAGCTGCCTTCTTCCGTCCAGTCCTCGGGCAAGCACAACATCTTTGACCCCTCCAAGTCGAGCACCTACAAGAAGCTGGATGGCTACACTTGGAAGATCCAGTACGGCGATTCGTCCAGCGCGTCCGGCGACGTCGGCACGGACAATGTCGATCTCGGTGGTCTCACCATCAAGAACCAGGGAATCGAGCTTGCCAAGCAGCTCTCGACCCAGTTTGAGCAGGGCGATGGCGACGGTCTCCTGGGCCTTGCCTTTGGCAGCATCAACACGGTCCAGCCCAAGGCCGTTGCGACCCCGGTCGAGAACCTCATCACGCAGCAGGACATCCCCAAGGAGTCGGAGCTCTTCACCGCGTACCTTGGCTCCTGGCGCGACACCAACGAGGCGGACAAGGGCGAATCGTTCTACACCTTTGGCTACATCGACCAGGACACGCTCAAGGCCGCCAACGCCTCCGAGCCGCACTACGTCGACGTCGACAGCAGCCAGGGCTTCTGGCAGTTCCAGTCGACCTCGGCCACGGTCAACGGCAAGACCATCACTCGCAGCGGCAACACGGCCATTGCCGACACGGGCACCACCCTGGCCCTGATTGACGACAGCACCCTGGAGCAGATCTATGCCGCCATTCCGGGCAGCAAGTACGACAACACGCAGCAGGGCTACGTCTACCCCAGCGACACGGCGGTCGACAAGCTCCCGGTCGTCACCTTCGCCGTCGGCGACAAGCAGTTCACGGTCCAGAAGGAGGACCTGGGCTTCGCGGATGCTGGCAACGGCATGGTCTACGGCGGCATCCAGTCGCGCGGAGACTTGGACTTTGACATTCTCGGAGACACCTTTTTGAAGGGCATCTACGCGGTAAGTCTTTCTGCTGTCCGACCGCCGACAAGGCACGTCGAAACAAAGTTCTGACACGAGACTAACCCCCACGCAGATCTTCGACCAGGGCAACAAGCGCTTCGGCGCCGTGCAGCGCATCGAAAAGGAGCAGAACACGGCCGTCCCTCCGTCGTCGTAGACTTCTTTGCATGTCCAAGACAACCTGGAAGACTGCCCTGATTTGCGCCTTGACGGAGAACAATGGATGCATGGATGCATGTAATGACCTGGAAATGGAATGATGAACAAATACATGGCTCCTTGATTAGCTAGACCTCCTCCCTCCGCCTCTCTGGCGCAGATGGGATGGCCAGAGATGAATGAATACAGAAGAATCTTGCAAACTTCAATGACCTACCTTTCGCCTTTCGCCTTTTCGGTGCTGTTCTGCTGTCTGCTTCCACTGGCTGACCTCGCCTCACCTCACCTCGCTTACCTGCCGGCAATCATCACCACCATGCTCTCACCACATCCACCGCATCACAGTAGAAGCACATAGACTGCCTCGTGCCCCATTGTGCTGCCCTTTCGGTGTCCGTTTGCTATCCGGAGATGATGTCGTCGCCGAGACTCAGCGCAGCCCGCGCAGTCCGCGCAAAGCGGGGGCCGCCAACCGTCGTGGCTGGCCTCCTTCTGTCTTGGGGGAGGACCCTGACGGCGCCACGATAACAACAGAAAAATCCGCTGCTCCTGGCGATCTTCGTTTCTTTCTCATCATCCCTCTCCATCTCGCATCCAGTGTTGAGCCACAGTCTTCGTTTTCGTTGAGCGTTTGACGTTTTCTCCCGCGTTCGTTGCATTTCCCGAAGCTCTTTTCTCGTTGCGCGAGACAAAGGTAAGTCGACCTGCGCACCGCACCTCGCCGCCGCCTGCAAGACATTGATGACTGACGGCTTCATCGCATGCAGGTTCCCGTCCGCTACCATGCCTTCTCTTTCGACGATGGCCGCGGCCGCGTCGTCGTCGTCCCTGTCGCCTCGTCGCGCCGCCACCGTCGCCAACGCCGTCGGTTCGTCAGTCGTCCTTGGCCATGACGGCAAGATCTTGTGCCGCTTCTTCGATGCCCAGGGCAACACGGTCGATCTTGAGGATTACGGTTTGAGCATGCAGATGGCGGGGGTACACCTGGGCGAGGAGGAAGAGGAGGAAGAGGAAGAGGAGTTGGGCTTGAGGGCTCCGCCCAATACCGCGTCTGAGGCGTCGGAGAAGGCGTCCGAGTCGTTTGACGGCCGTGAGGAATCTGAGGCTGAGGCTGAGGCTGAGGTCCAGGTCGATGCGCGTGAGCAAGTTGATATGCTGGAGCGCGCCAACAAGTCCGCCCTCTCGACCACTCGTGCCCCTTCGGACCTCTCCGCCAGAGCCAACGTTTTCTACCCCACGCCCCGCTCGCCTGTCAGGTTTGCGCCTGGTGTTATCCAGTACAACTATCTGGGCGGCTCGATCCATGCGCCCAAGCAGTTCAGTGCGAGGGCTGTGCAGGGTGAGAAGGCTGTTGGTGGTGTGAAGTACCACGACCCGGCGCACCAGCTCCTCGCGGGCCACCGCGTCGCGAGCTACCCTTCTTTGAACTCTCACGCCGACGACGTCGCTGACGGGTGAGTGCTTCACCTACCTCTGCTCCCTCTGATGTCTTATGCTCACCTTGATTAGCGTCCCCGAGCCCGCCGAAGCCGAGGAGCTTTCGAAGCCTCCCGTTACCGACATTGAGCAGACGTCTGTCCTCGAGCTGCTCGACAACCGCTCCGCGTCTGTCTCGCCGGCTCCTCTCACCCCGACGGCGCAGATCGACGGTGCCTTTGCCGACCAGGACTCTGCTCTTGCTGTTCTTGGCGACTCGACCCCGCGAGTCGCTTCTCCCGCCGACCAGAGTGCTCTCACCGTCTCTGACGACACTCCTGTCCAGCCCGAAGACGCTAACACCGCCGTCACCGTCTTTGACGACAGCCAGGACCAGACTGACAGCACCACCGACGGCAACAGCCAGGCCCTCGTCGTCGACAACCAAGACGACTTTGACATCGCCCAGGACATCTTCGTCGAGCAGCTCCGCTACGCCGCTATGGAGGGCGCTCAGGTCTTCGACTACGAAGGCTACCAGGCCGGCACTGCCCTCGCCTGCATCGACCTCACCAAGTACGTCTTCCAGTCCGGCGTCAGCCACGGCCTCTACTCGGCTGAGCAGCGCGCCGCCAACACCAACCAAGACCGCCGCGTCGTGGTCCAGCACGGCTACGGCTGCGACTGCGAGGAGGCCAAGAAGGCGCAGAAGGAGCTGGCCGGCGCAGTCAAGGAGAAGAACTGGCAGTGGTGGAAGGCGTGGGAGGCCAAGGAGGAGAACAAGAAGCTCGTCGCCGCCCACGAGGAGGAGAAGGCCAACATCACCCAGCACTACCTCGCCAAGATCCACAAGATGCAGCTCCACAACCTCGAGCACCCGACGACTCGCGACCCCGACCCCGCGGAGATCCAGCTGCGCGAGGCCTACCAGCACACCCAGCGTGCCCTCCGCGCCGCCCTGGCCGACGTCGACCGCCTGGAGCAGGAGAAGGCGACCCTGCTGCTGGAGCTGCGCGCCCGTGACCTCGCCTAGGTAGGAGCCAAAGTGCGCAAGGACGCTATCCATCGTCGGCCGCTGAGCTCTGCAATCTCGATGCTGCCGAACCCGTTGTCGCGTGCCTGGCTGCTGTGAGGCGTGGGCTTTCTTGGCTTGTCGACTGTCCTCTGCTCTTCGTTTCATTCGGTTCCGACTTTTGCTTTCGACAGGGATCTCGCCTTGCTTTGCTCTTGATGGGAGGGCATACCTGGCTGGCGCGATGACTTTCGATGGGTTCTTCCTTTCCTTTCCTTTCCTTTTCTTGCACGGTGGTGGTGGTAATGGTGGTGTTTTTGCTGAACCTTGGCTTGAAGCGGGGAGAGTATATCCTCTCTCACTCCCTCTCTTCCTTTTCCCTTAGGTTGCTTTTCTCATCATGTGGACGGTAATGAGGAGATTGAGATTGGGAGCATTTCGAAAAGCTAGGTAAAGTAGTAGTAGCAAAAAATGATGGACCGACTGGCTCTTCTTTGGTCTGTGGTGATGTGTCGCGTGTGGTGGCGAGGTCGTTGATGCGTATGTACCTTACCTGATCTTGCCAATGTGAAGTGATGGGGATGTTTGGAGGGCCTACAAAAAATGTACAGTACATCGTGAGATTTTGCAAGCGTCGTCGCCCGGTGTTCGATGAGATGGCAGGCGAGGGGCCCGCGCATCGGAGCTATTCCCTGCAAGGTGTCGTGTGCGCACTCCGGCGGACGACGAGGCCACACGCGCAGAAAACCTGTCCACCACGCACGTCCTGGAAACTTTCTACCTCGACACCAACCCATCAGTCCATCCTACCTGCGCACGCCACGCCGTCGACCTCCTCTCTACAGCTATTCAACGCTTTGTCTGTGGTCAATTGATACGAGGAAGTGCGAGTTGAGTTTGAGTTTTGCCCTGCGGCATTGAAGCGTTTCTTTTGCGCGAAGAATTCTCGCCATCCGTCGACTTGACCTGTATTTCGACACTTCGACCTCGCCGCCGACATGAGCAACACAATCCTCAGCCGGCCGCTGCGGCCCCTCTGCTCCTCTATCTCCGGCAGCAGCAGCAGCAGCAACCTCGCTCTCCTGCGCTCCTCTGCTCCAGCATGCGCCACTCCCTCCAAAACACCCTCCACCACCGGCACACCACTTGAGCAACGCCGCTTCGCAGCAACGACACGCAGGCACAACAAAGCGCTCAAATCGGTGCCGTCGGCGCCCGTCTTCACGGCCCCCGCCTCCGCCAACGCCGACACCACTCTCATCTACAACCCGCCAAGCGCCATGCCCAGTGTCTACCACACGCCGCTCAAGTTCCTCCCGCCGGGCGACCGCCGTCGTCAGTTGGCCGCCGTTCAGGCCCGCGTCGCCGCCCAGCAGATGGCTGTTGATGGACAAAGTCCGGTGACAAGGACCGGCACGGCGTTGAGCGCTGCAAGCGCCTACTCCCGGCACGCCTCTCCCCCTTCATCATCCTCCGAGCAGCCGCCCAAACTCCCCCCCGCCCTACGCACGCCGTACGCGAAAAAATACCACCTAACCGCCGTCGACATTGCGGAGATCCGGCGGCTGCGCGCGCTGGACCCAGCCACGTGGACGCGGCAGAAGCTCGCCGACAAGTTTGAGTGCTCGCAGTTCTTTGTGGGGTTGGTCGCGCCGGCGCCCGAGCATGCGCAGCGCAAGGCAGATGAGGTGGAGGCGATTAAGGCGAGGTGGGGCCCCAGGAGGAGGGAGGCTAGGGAGGAGAGGAGGAGGAGGAAGGAGAGCTGGGGGAGGGGTGCTTAGGCGCACCGACGTTTACCTGGGGTGGTGGATGATGCTGCGGTGAGGGGGTGTGGGAGGTGGGTTGGTAGAAGGGCAATTGGAGGGGATAGAGATGGATGTACGCACGGATGGATGTACGCACGCACGCACGCATATTGGAGAAGGACACCAGGCAAGACACCTAGCGACGACATCTACAATTCCGAGCCACGATTGAGTGCAGCCTGGGGCACGCAAGACATGCATGATCTCTGCAGCCGGCTGGCTTCCCATCACCTACACGACAACGGCCTCAACGTCCTCGGATCGCATCGCAGCATAGTACACGCCGGCCATCATCTATCGCATCGCGGAGAGCCACGAGCCAGAGACACCAGATGGGCACTGCGAAGAGACCACCCACCGCTCCCAATCCAAGCACCACCGTTCTGTCTCTGCCCTACAACAACTTTGGCTTCGCACCACCACACCATCGCTCTCGCTATCTCAAGCCGCCACATACGCCAAAAAGAAGCAGGAAAAGCAGCGAGGAAAAGAACAAGAACGAGACCAAAAGAAAAGAAAGCAAGGGCAAGGGGAAGAGAGCAAGACCTAGCAAACACACCCAGCCAATACGGCAACACATCGCGCAGTTGTAGGAGTATGTGCACGTAGAACACCACCTCGGACAAGAATGAGCGTTCATCTGGCGTAGCAAAAGGAAGGGTATGTATGGGTGGGTAGATGTTTTCCACCTGTCTCCTTTTTCCTTTTCATTTCTTTTTTCTTTTTCATTTGTATGATAGTGTTGGGTGGAGAGATAGAGAGAGAGGAAAGGAGGGAAGAGGGGGAGGGAGGGAAGGGGGGACTGTCTGTACAGATGAGATGGATGAGAATAGGGGTCAGGGGAGCGGCATTTTCAATCATGGGATGGCAAATTTTCATAAAAGATCACAAAAAGAACTTCTAGATGCACACCCACTACGTCGATGCGTCTGAATAGGGCTATGTTGGTGTGAGCTTTCATCACAGACTGACTCACTGGGATGCAGAAGAAAGGAGAGGACTGGTGTGCGTGAGGTCGACGCCGACAACCTGTGGACAAGCAGATGTGAGATGGGTTTGGCATTTGTTGGCTCAAGTTACCACAAGGCATTTTTTGATACGACCGCTCTCCATACATGGTCAGAAACATGGCTCGTCACGGCATTCCCTTTCCTCATCCTGTCCTCTGCTCCAGCTACTCCGGTACGCTCTACCCCTACGCGTCCTTCATGGGCTCCTCGGCCACATAGTGCAAATAGGCGCCCAGCAACTTAATACCCTCAATATAGTTGCGGCGGTCCAGCTTCTCATTGATGCTATGCGCGGCATCGGTGCTGCTGCCCATGGGGAGCAGCAGCACGTTCTTGCCCGTAGCCTGCTCGAACGTGAGCGTCACGGGGATGCTGCCGCCCTCGCGTGTCAGGTCGGGCTTGACGCCCCACACGCGCTCGACGGCCTTTGCCGCCGCGGTAAAGTTCCAGTGCTTGGGCGACGCCACCCACCACTTGCCGCTGTGCTGGTTGACCAGCTTGCACGTGTTCTTGGAGCCCAGCGCTGCGAAGGCTTTGTTAACGTGCGTCTCGACCAGCGCGTTGACCGCGTCGATTTCCATGTTGGGGACGGTGCGGATGCTGAATTTGCCAATTACTTTGGCCGGGATGACGGTTTTGGCGCCTGGTGCGGAGAAGGCGCCTTCGACGCCGTGGAGGGAGAGGGATGGGAAGCGCCAGCGCGCCATCAGCGTGCGCTCCTTGTCGCTGAAGATTCCCGTCTTGCTGCCCAGCGACTCATACAGGTTGTCCATGGTAAAGGCAATGTCGCCGTAGAGCGACTTCTCCTCGTCCGTCAGCGGCGCCACCAGCTTGTCCAGCCCGTCAATCAGAATCTGGCCGTTGGAGTCGACCAGGCCGCCCATGATCTTGACCAAGTCCGTCATGGGCTCGTGGGCGGTGCCGCCAAAGACGCCCGAGTGCAGGTCCTGCGCGGGCCCGCTGATTTCGATGCTGTAGTAGTTGCACCCGCGCAGGCCGTACGTGAGGCACGGCTTCTCGGTGCCCAGCCAGTAGTTGTCCGAGATGCAGACGGCGTCGGCGTCGGCGAAGAACTTGTCCGCCTCGGCGTGGATGAAGTCGTCCAGGCCCTCACTGCCATACTCCTCCATGCCTTCGAAGCACATGAGCAAGTTGACGGGGAAGTCGACACCGGCCTTTTGGTGCGCCTCGATGGCGTTGACCCAGCCCAGCACCGGGCCCTTGTCGTCCGTCGAGCCGCGCCCGTACATGCGGCCCTTGTCGTCGACCGTCAGCGTGAACGGCTCCGTGGCCCAGCCGTCCTCCTTCAGCGCCGGCTGCACGTCGTAGTGGCCGTAGACGAGGATGGTGCGCTTATTCTTGTCGTTACCGTAGCGCGCGATCACGACCGGTGGCAGCTCGAGGTGCTCCTTGTGCGGCTGCTTGCCCAGCGGGCGAAGTTGGACCTCGGCGCCCAGCGTCTTGAGCTCGCTGGCGAGAAACTCGCCCATCTACGCGGTTGTAAGTCTGGTGTTGTCTAACATAGGGCGGCGGCTGTAACCTTGACGACATCGGGTCTGCGCTCCTCGTCGGCCGAGACGGAGGGGATGGCCACGGCCTTGCGGAGACGGTCGATGAAGGCCTCGGACAGGGAGTCGACCTGCTTGAAGTAGGGATCGAGCGACGGCGCCATGCTTTTAAACGGGCTGTAGAGATAGGGCCAAACGGGCTTGCTGGTGCGGCGGTACGGCGTGGAATTGAAGAGTCTCTTCGAGCCACAGCTCCTGGGCAGGCTGGATCGGGTGGACTGGAGTGTAGAGAGAAAGGTATGGTGGGGGAGTCGAGGAGAGAGGCGGGGCATTGTTGGTGTTGACGTCCATCGGGTGAGCTGCGAGCTACTGCGGCTTGCGTCGGGTCATCACCGCTGCGGCCGACCTCATTGGCGGGCTTCTGCGATGGCCTGTGGAAAACACAACACCATTGCCAGATTGTCGAGATATCGTCGACGGATTATGAAGACATCCTTATTCTATTTTGCTGATTAAGACTGCGACAGGCACACCCGTGGCATGTTTTCCTACCGCTGCCCAGTCGTTTGACGTACCACTTCGACTATCTGTTTGTAAATCAAAGTGCGACTTTCTTTCTTCATTCTGGTTCTTCCGGGCTCTGGTGGACGGCAGAAGAGAAATTCTACTTATACTTGTCACTTTTCATTCGGTCCCGGATGCAAAACGTCTTTCATGTGCCCTCCATCGACTTCGGGACTTCCAAAACTTTTTCCAAAAGCCTTGTTTGTCCAGGACATCCGCGCCCATTTCGAGAGCGATCCACCGCTATCAGCCTTGTCGAGCTCAGGAGACTCCCTAGCAGTCTTGACTGTCTTCAAGCCGGGAAGCTGACTGATCATGGGTCAATCTTGATGTCTTTTCTGCAGCAACACGCACCAAAGGATCGACTTCATTACTTGGGACAAGACATCAGTGCAAAGATTTATTCGACTGAGTCGCAGCTGGCAACAACAAGACCGCCGCAAAAGGACTGACAAGGCCAACGACTTTTGACTCTTCCTCAAAAGAAGGAACCTCCTTGACAAACTCCGATCAGTCATCATCCAAAACAGCAGCTCTCTACTCCCGATCTCAACATTCAACGTTCGCCAAATTCATACAACAGCCGCCGCCTCAACTCCACAACCCGCCGTCAGACTCGCTCATGCTTCCGCTCGCTCATGCCCCTCTTCCACTACAACGCCAACCGCAAACCACACCTCTTCCTTATCCTGCCATCCGCCATCCTATCCGAAGGCCTTTTCCTGGGTAGCGCCGTCGACAGGCTTAACGTAGCTAAGGCGGTCCTTGCAGTAAAACTCGATGCCAATGGGGTGGTCCTTGGCGCCGCCGTCGAGGCCACCGCTCTTGATGATGGTGAGATCGGGCAGGATTTCGAGTTCGGCGAAGAGGCCGCTGCCACAGTTGCCGCAGAAGAAGTGGCGGTTGATCTTGCCCGAAGCCCCCTTGGCGTCGTACGTGAAGGGGGAGCCCTTGGTCACTTTAAAGTTCCATCGGTTGACCAGCACGTTGGAGGTGTAGGCGCCGCCGGTCCACTTGTGGCAGTCGACGCAGTGGCAGAGCGCTGTGCCGTTCGGCTCGCCTGTCGTGGGTCAGTGAATGGTATGCGTTGGAGTGCAAGTAAAAGGCCGACATACCTTTGAACTCGTACTCAATGTTTCCACACATACAACTCCCCTTGGTGACGGACGAGGCGCTGAATTGAGCAGACATTTTGGCCAAGCGATCAGACATTCTGACGAGTTTTCTCCGCGGTGTTCCTCTTTTTTATACACAATCGACGCAGGTCAGACGGCGGACGGGACGAGCAGGCAGTTCCTTTCTCTCTGACTTCCGGGCAGCAAGTAGGGCAAGACGCACGCGATAATGCAAAATCCAGGCAAAGCAAATCGTCAGCGCGATCACTTTCTCTTCCCGACTTGGTCACCGTCCCTTTATCCACCTCTCCCGCCCCGAAACTTCCTCGTTTCCTGGTCATGGCTGGGAAACAATTGGTCCACAGCGCGCATGCCCCTCACGTTCCCCTCATCCGAACGAGCCTCTGAGCATTTCCCGCTGCCCCGTCCCTGTCCACCCCCCTGCGACGGGGGCCGCTTCGAGTCCAAAATTGCTGCTGCCAGCTACCCCGCAAATGATCGCTGACAGGGTTCAGCTTGCGCTGCGAAGAGTCTGTTGGAAAACCTGCCTCTCTTTGCGACTCCTTTGCGAAATGCCCCGCTTGTCGCTATCCAGGGTCCCCGCGCGGCAAACTCGACGACATCATCCTCTCATGTCCAATGGCGTCGCGCTCGCTGCTTTTCCTCTTTTGCGCCGTTTTGGGAAAGGGGATACGTAGCGGGTGCGCAGCCGCGTGCCGTGCCGTCGCCCAGCGCAATGGCCGCCGGGGACAAATCTGGCGTGCTCACGTCAAACCGGTTGTACCCGTTGACAGACGAAAGTCAATCCGTCGCTGGCTTTCCGCGCCCAGTGTTCCCTGGGTCTGCGATGGTGGAGCAGAGAAAAGTTCGGGTTTTGTTGGTGATGATTTCTCGTACTCGTACGCAAGCAGTGACACCATTGCTGCGGTATCTGACGATGATGCGGCACTCATGTCCCTATCGCGCGTTCTTTCCTTCGTGGCTTCTTTCCTTTTTCGAAGGCTTCGTTGGCCCGAAGGGACTTCGAGATATCGGAAATCGCAGGTTATGCAGCCGTTCCAGAACACGTTTTGTTTGTAATACCTGCTTACCCCTTGTACCTCACGCAGTCTACGGCGCAGTCAGGCCATGCTGCTTCCAAAACCATCTGCATCGGGCTTCAACATGGCTTCAACAGCGCCGCCCCGAAACTTACACTGGTGCGATGTGATGTCGCTCTTATCATTCCACAGGGTATCGAGTTCGCTTTCGCATTGGCGACGCGCCAAAAGTTTCATTTGGCCACCGAAAAGAGCTCGGAATCGAAATACAGGAGTACTGAAGTAGGCCCATTGATTTCCCGCATCTTCTTCAATCGAGCCCGGCTGTCAACAACTGCCGCAGTTCCCCTGAAGCAGTGCTGAATGAGCTGATTCCTGCATCTCGACATCGCTCACTCAGCGTGCGGTGGGACCGCGTCGAGCCGGCAGCCTCAAAGCAATGCAAACCACGCCGATGGAACCTTTTCCTCCTGTACTCGGTCGGGTGAATACGGCGCGCAATCGATCATCTTCGAAACGCCTGTTTGCCACCAGTTTCGGAGTTGTTGGGCGCGTACTGTGTGCTCCGCGCCTCTTTTTTTCATTCCCAATTAGACTTGATTCCGACATATCTGATCGTCGAGACGTTGCAACGGGCGGTAGACGGCAGATGGGTCGCGCCGAGCCTCATGCTGCTGCCCACGCACGATTTTGCGTTCGTGTTACAGTAGGGACAAGAAGCTTTGTGGCTTGGGGATCAGATTTCCCTTTTTGGCGTGACGCTTTTTGGCCATTTTTCCCTCGTCACGGGGCACGCCGTTGCAGCAGCGCCGCTTGTTGCTGCGTCTCTGCAGGCATGGGAAAATTCTTGCGGATCATGCAGAGCTTGGATGTGACGCGGATCGCTTTGTTTGGATTACACCGCTTCATGGGGCTCGGAGCGCGCAGAATCGAGTGGCGTGCTGATATTGCTCGTTTGTAGGCCACTCACACAGGAATCGAAAGTGCAGCTCCGTCACACATTTGACTGGGTCCTTTTGGGAAGATTCTCCAAGAGCCAGTGTGTTGAGTTTTGCCTGTATTGGTCAACGTGGAGAGATAATTTTCAGCATTTTGAAAAGTTCGACCAGATTAAGCAAAGACCAAAACCCGGACGAGTTCTTTTCCGAGAATATTTATTCTTGTCAACTTTTGCCTTGTTTTCAATCGTTGGAGCAGCACCATGCAGCGTCGCAAAGCTGGATAGCAGAGTCGAGAGTTGAGAATGACCATCACGCTCGTCAACTGGAAGTGTTCGCTCAGCTTTGTTCCCCCTAAGACACCCAACTTCCGCAACCGTCCACCATAACACCAGACTCGACGAACCACAATTCAGCGACGAGCTTTGCATCCCAAGATGACTTCGAGTAACGCCTTAAACGCTCATACACGTGGCATGTACGCTTTCATCCCGCGTCGGCGTCCCAGAAATGTTGTCTTTTTGGAGCACGTGGACTATGCGTCTCGGGATCAGAGTCGCAGCAGAAAACCGGTCTTTGGTAGACTTTCTCTGAATCTGATTCTAGAGACGACTGGATTTTGCGACAACATGCCACCTCTAAACCGCCCAGGACATGGACGCAAATTGTCATTCCGGCAACACATGCTCCCCTTCTTCCTCGCAATGTCATCTGGTTTTTCTCCTCCTCCTTGCTAGCCTCGCGCAGACGTCACTACCGCGCTCATTGCTCAAGTAATCCTGCCCTCGGCGTCCACATAGGTACTCCTGCACTATCAAATCACGGCAGCCACCTAATCAACCGCTCCTACATTCCAAGCCCCACCCACCCGTCTACCATCTGTCCGCTCACGCATCATCAGCCTCATCACTACTCCCCGCACTCCACGACCCAAACCCAAACCCAAACCCAAACCCCCCGTCCCGTAGGTAGCGCCACAGCTACAGCCATCCCCCGCAGCCACCACAGTGGCGCCACGGCTGGCGCACTCATGTATTTGTGGTGGCAACAATGAACGCTCCTTGAAAGCCACAGGCACCATCCCCCTTTTGGTCATATCGCCGGTGGGAAGGACCCTCGGGCGCACTCATGATTCGGGACGAGCCGACGGATGGGCTGCAGTGTGGCTGGATTGTTATTCCCGTGAAGATGATGATGCTGTTATCCGCCACCAGCGGGCGCAGGCCTTGTGGAGGCAGATAGGCAGGTGAGTAGGTAGGTAGCGGCATGACGCATCTAAAGAGGCGGAGAGGGGAGGCCAAGGCGCGCTTAGTTGGCGCGTTGGTTGTGCGATATGGGGGCGCGTTTGTCTGCCGTGGATTTCGTGCCTTGCAAGCTCCCTGTCGATTGGTGGTTTCAAAGCATTGACCCAGCCAGCTCGGGAGCGAAGGAAATGTCATCAGTTGGTTGACACGACCCTGCCGGACCTTCGCACACGTACTGTCAAGGAAAGTCAAGAGCTGAGCTCGCTGGGCGCTCCAGTCAAAAAAGAAGCGAGTGCTCTAGGTATCCAGGTATGTATTCGCCCGACTACATACTCGACGACGCTCTTTTTCCTGCTCCCGCCCCATCATCGTCATCGTCGTCTTCGTCACTGCCCAGCGGTGTGCGCCGGACAAGCCCGTCACGACGCCATGTCGGCGGCCGATGTCGACGTCGACTCCAAAGAGTGGAATTCAGGGATGAATACGGCGGGGGCGAGCGAGCGGCCGGGCGGGCGTAGAGGAAAACTCTCTTCTTGCCTTCAAGTACGTATTTGATATGGCCAACGTGAGGCGCGAGGCGGAAAGTGTGCGATGCAGTGGATGCCGCCAGGGTGGGCTGGCAGTGCCGCATCCTCGCGCGTCATCTCAGTCGGCGCGGTCCAGTATCCGTAAACCCAACTTCAGCAACGTCAATCGCCGCACTTCGACGCGCCTTCAAGCCGCCCCGTGAGCTCGAACATTGCACGCGGAAACGATGAGGTGGTGTTCTCTTCTTAGTATTCTTTGATTCTTTCAATCTTTTGCTTTACACGCCGCGCGTCCAGTCCAGTCCACCTGAGCGCTCTCTGGTCGTTCGTTCACTTGACCCTTTCACTGTCTGTTCACCCGCGCGAAAATCAGAGCCCTTCTCCCCCCTTGTTTCAATCAGTCCTGCAAAATTCCAACCTCTGCCCAAATCCGCCACAGCTCGCAGCAGTGTCAAAGCCGCCATTACTCCGCCAGAAATTGCTTCGCCGTACAGTACATTCATTGATGGATGGATGGCGCAGATGAAGAAGGGTGGACAAAGATGGTGGACAAAGTAAGGTAGCTTTTGATGTTTCTCTCCATCCACTCTTGTGCCTGTGTCTGACGAATCGAAAGATGAAGAAAAGGGAAATGAGAGAGACGCAAATGAGCAGACAACCAGACAAGACAACGGCAGAAGGAGGAAAAGAAAAATCGGCCCGATAAGGCGGGAGCGAGGTGTTGGTTGCCCAGGATACATACAGAGTGTCGAAAGATTAGCCCGTGCAGTGGAGAAGAGAAGGGACAAGCGCCGGTACGGTGGCAAAGACATTAGCAAGTGAGAGAGAGAGAGGAAATGTGGTATTGTACATGGCGTCTGTCGGTGCTTGCGGATTCTCTGCGTGAAGGTTTGGGGACGAAGGGTTGCGAAAGGGATGGGCGAATGGCGATGTCAGAGAGGAGAGGAGAGGGAAACAGGACGCAGCTCGACCGTGCAGCTCGACCGTGCAGCTCGACCGTGCAGCTACCAGCGCAAAGCGCAGGGGTAGGCTGACTGACTGACCTCCTGCCAGCGCAACGCGCAAGGGCAAGGAGGAGGGTCGGTCTGTCTGTCGACATGAATGTGCACCGTCCGTCACCACTCTCATCTCCAGTCTTGTTCGAACACCTCGCCACTCACGACGCCTGCTTCAGTAGCTCCTGCGTCTCGGGCAGACATAGCAAGCCCTCCCTCTCCAAGGTCGCCAAATCGCCGCCCGCCTCGAGGATAGCGCGCGCCGCCGCCTGGCTCAATCTTCGCCGCTTCTCCGCGGCTTCCTTCTCGCGCCGTGCCTTTGTCTTGCTCGACCCGCTGGGCGCCACGCCCGTCAGGATCTTGCGGCTGTCGTCGGGCGTGTAGTTGACGAAACCGACGGATGCGGGACGCGGCGCTGAGCCGCCGGACCCGCCGCCCTGGTGGCCCGACGACTTGCGCCGGTGATGCGAGCGCGGCCGCGGTTGCGCGTGGTTTTGGGACGAGTCGCGACGCGCTGACCGCATGGCGTAGGGGTGGTGGGCCGTCGGCGGGGAATTGGTCGGGCTGCGAGAGGGAGGAGTGACGCGCTGAGGCTGGATACCGAGCGGAATGCCGACGTGTCCGTTCGTTGGTGGATGCGGAGGGGGTGCGTGGATGTAGGGAGAGTTGTGGGGAGGCCCGAGAGGAGTCGTGTTGCCAAACATTGGCGCTGGGTATACGACTGGCGACGAGTTGGCGAAAGGGGCGCCGTCGCCAGGGCCGGCAGGGGCATGGGCGTCGAGCAGACTGCCCATGGCGGCTGGCTCGCAATTGATCATGAGGCCGCCAGTGGCGAGATCTGATGGGGCGGAGCTGACACCCATAAAGTCTGTGCGGGCGGGGGGATAGGTGGCTTGCGGTGCAGCATGTGTGGTTGTAGGCGTCCACCAGGCCTGGGCGTCACGATCGGGTTGATAGTCGGATGAGCTCGAGTAGCCAAAGTCGAAGGCAGCAGTCGAGTTTTGGTTCCACGTTGAGGACGGAAGTCGGCCAGTTTGGGGAGGACTCGCCAGAGCCTCTCCGAGTTCATGAATCGGGTAGGGATTGTTTGAAGGGTCGGTTGGGGCGTGAAACGACGATCTCGTGCTGCTGGCATCCTGTGTGCTGGGAGAAGCGACGGGAGTCATTTGCATCTGGGAGCGGTTCGAGTATGGCTGACTTGCGAGGGACAGCTGCTGATCGAGGTCCGCGACCTCGTTGGGGTTGGTGTACGGTAGGTTGGGCGTAAAGTTGTAGCCGTACGTCGCCTCCTCCTGTGGAACTTTTGTTGAAGGTGGCGGAGAGAGAGGCGGCGCGCCAACGCGCTTGGCCCAGATCTCTTGATATCCGGTCCGGTATGGTGTTGATCGCATCATCTTGGGAGAGAAGCTTCCCTTGGAGACGGTTCTTCGGATGACGGAGGGGGTCTGCTTCTTGTTGCCACGGATGGGCAGACTGTTGAACTTTTTGGCGGGTTTCAATGAAGCAATAGCGGCAGGATTCGGTGACGAGGGGGACGAAAAGGCAAAGGGATCAGCGGGTACTTGAGGAGAGCAAGTGGGTGGCTGGTCGAAGCTGAAAAGACCAGGGTCGGAGGCCGCAACCCTCCCGTGAGATTCTGGGTAGATCGAAGTTAGGTTTCCTTGGGGCGCGGCCTGAGCTACGTTTTGGCCAATATAGCTCCACGCCTGCTGTGAGCCATTCTGTGGTTCGGAGTGCCCTGGGGCGTCCCAATGGGGCATGGGGGATGTTTTGGCCGCCGAGCTCCCATTCGAAGAAGAGACGTCAAAGAGATTGCTCAAGTCATCCGAGCTGGTTCCTTCGGCGGTATTGTCGCTGTTCATGTCCAGCAAATCGGTGTCGACATACTGATCAAAGATTTGATCATACGGAACAGCCCAATTGCCTTCTTTGTCCTGTGGCCGGATCGGGATGTCAAAGTCTTGCCGCAAGATGGCGATATCTCCCGCAGCGCGACAGGATCGACCTTGCACGTGATGGAGGGGGACGGCGCTGGAAGCGTGTCGGAGCCGTGGTGAAGAGGCCATTTCGGTGGAAGGAGAGCCGGGGGCGAGACGCAGGGTCGGGTACGTAACGAGGGACAACGAGGCAAAGAGTGTGCCTTGCAGAGTTCCTGCAGAGTACCTTGCAGGAGAACGTGCAGGATGATCAGACGGTGCAAACTGGAAGAGAATCACGAGGATGAGCAAACAAACAGAATCAAACTCCCGCAGGATATATACAGAGCCTACCTGAAGCCGCCAGCCTCCGGTTTCTACACGAGGCATTCCAGAGCATTTACCTCTGGGATAGGGACAGCCCTCTGGAATGCTGAAGCAAAACGCCCGTGACCACGGGTTTGACACTGGGGCAAACTCTACCAACACTTCAAAAGTGTCAAACAATGATGAAAAGAGGCTGAACATGGCACCCATTCCTTTGCACATTGTGCGAGACGTTGGGGGTGCTGGGGTTTGAGCATTCCGCATGCGGCAATCAAGTGCCAACCCAGGAAAAATAGCCACATTGGGAATGAGAAATAGGCTCGGTACGCACGTCACCAACAGCCTTGGGAAGGATGAAGCTTAGGCGGAGAGTCAAGGAGACGCCCAAGGGACCAGCTGTCATCCATGGTAGGGCGACGGAAATAGCGAGAGATGTGGGATGGTGGTTTAGCGCCGTCTGTCGGAAAACGCATGATAACTCAGCCCGTAGTTGCGAGAGAGTATGCCGTTGGTTAGCCTCCGACTTGTTCTTTCTCCAGCCGCCCGGTACAGGGAGGAATGCCGCAAACGGCGTGCGTGTGGAGATAGGAATGTGCGCTAAGCCAGTGGCGCCAAGACCTTGATAGAGCCACCCGTCATGCCACGGCCGAGACTTGTGCTTGGTCAAAGAAATAATGTCGAGATTCCCAAAGATGTGGTCCAGCGGGGTGGGGAGACATAGATTGGCCAGTCGGAGAGGTCCATAATGCTACTCCTAGTCCAGAGGGTTGCTTTGCCGTAGCCCAATGCAGCGACACTTTTTCCAGTCGACATCCTGAAACACAGCAGACCGAAGGCGAGTTGACGGATCATTTCGTCAGCGCGGTCGACATCCACGGTTGACGCTCCGTAGCATTGAAGTTGATCGGGGCCATCTATCCATCCGCTGGGCCAATCTCACGCGTGCCACGGCACTACAAGCCTCTGGAAATTTTTCATCATGGCCAACGCCAAGATTGTCGTCTTGGGAGGTTTGCAACAATGGATGGATGGAAAGAATGATGGTGGTGGTGGTGAGAGTGTTGGAGGGTGGTATTGGGAGTCGGTCGGCGGTCGTTCAGATGCCGCGACTAGATGAGCCGAGAGCCGAGTCACGTGCCAAAAAACATCGGTGATGTCAACGACTACGATCCTCCCTTGGGCCTTACTATCAACACTCTCTCAATTGGTGCGCTCTACAACCCACAACTCTCCAATATGGCATCCGCTCGTCTCGTTGTGCGCTCCTCCAGGACGCTCGCTTCTGCGGCCCGTCCATTTAGCTCTTCCTCGCTGCGACTCAAGGACTTGAACGAGCGCGGCAACGACACGACGGCAGAATGGCGCAAGAAGCAGACCGAGAAGCCGCTCAACCCCCATCTGACCAATACCACGTCGACCATTGCCAACAAGATGCCGCGGGTTGGTCGAGATGCTGCGCCGCCCGAGATGCTGTCTTCAGTCGACCCCAACTTTGCGCCCAAGGACGCTGCGCCCAAGAACACGGCCACCATGACTGGCGGGACGCAGGCTGGCTCTGCTGATGCTGCCGCCATGGCTGAGCTGGGTGTGGGCGAGCTCGAGGGCGCTCAGTTCAAGATTGAGCCGATTCGGAGGACTGGAGAGGACATCAACACCATGCGAGCCAGGTTAACATGTGAGTATTGTTCCAACATTTTGGCGTGTACCTTCTGACTTCTTGCAGACCAAAGCAGAAAGCGCGGAATCCTCGAAAGCGACCTTCTCCTCTCGACGTTTGCCGACGCCTACCTGGGCAAGATGACGCAGAACCAACTCCAGGACTACGACCGCTTCCTCGATGAAAATGACTGGGACATTTACTACTGGGCGACACAGGAGCCCGCTCCCACATCCGCTGAGACGGCCGAGGGCGCAGGTCCCGACGCAGCCACGCCCGCAGCCCAAGGCGCACCCCCCACAAAGTCGGCCGACCCAGATGCTTGGAGGCAAGGAAAGCCCAGATCTGGCGAGTGGGCACAGACGGTTGGAACCTTTAAGCCTGCATACCGGCCTGTCCCTCAGCGATGGAAAGACTCGCCGATTCTCGAGATGCTCCGGCAGCATGTCCGCGCCCGGAGTGCCGGCGGTGTCCACCCTGGAGAGGCCAAGGTAGGCAAGACAACACCAGAGAGCGGCGCAGGTGTTGGAGGCGGCCTCGGACGGATGCCAGAGCTCAAGCAGTTCGACCGGCCTTAGATCCTCATTCTGCTTTTGTGTCAGCCTTTGTAAAGCAACAGAAGTAAATTCAAGGCGTTAGACAAGAATAAATAAGAATACTGTTTACTCAAGCTTTAGTGTCAAATTGTCCCTGATTGGCCCACCATCGAAAAGCTGCTGCGACCCTCGAAACAAATCTACGAATCTTCGGCTCTCGCCAATGTTTTCTACGAGACAAGAGACACCAGCCTCAACACCAGCAACAGTCAAACCAATCATTCACTCGCCAAACATACCAGCCCACCAGCACCTCCAGATCCCCTCCCCCAAACCCGTACCTGCATCTCCCTCAGCATCCACACCCGCATACCAGGCACCAGCCTCACGCCTCACCCACCCACCGGCCGCCGCGCCGCCCCCTTGCATCACAGCCATAAAGAATGTTTCTGCTCCACCCGCCACCCGCCGCCAATGAGATACAAACTCCCCGTTCCTGTCGCTTTCTTCAGCCACCCGGAAATCTTTGCGGCTCTTGTGTTCCAGGGACCGCCCTCCCGTCCAACGGTGGGTCTGTCACACGTGGTGGTGTGGTGCCTCCGGGACGCATGCCAGACAGGCAGGCATCGCCGTTCAAGCACCACCACCATCACTGCTGCCGGTCCGTTGATGCATGGCCCTCGACCTACCATATGTGCTCTAGGCAGGCTGTCCGCGCGACGAAGACGCCGCGGCGCTGAGGTTGTGCCTTCATATATACATGTCGACGGCTTTGGGTACGTGTGCGGCTACTTGGTCGATAGCGCGCTGTGCCGAACTGTCCTCTCCCCACCGCGCCGCGACATTCTGCCTGTCCATAGATACAAAATTACATGTGGTTCAGAAGATGCGGCAGACACAGTACGTACCATACCCGAGCATCACCTCTCACACTGAGGAGCTAGCTAGTAGCTCGATCACTCCAAACCATTGACTGATTGATGGCGAGTAGATTTTGGATTGGTTTCGCTTGGTAAGGAAGATTGAGGAGGAAACCTACCTTTCCCCTTTCCATGGAATTGAAGTGAGCAGAGCACCAAAGAGGAGAGCAGTGCCTTCATTCGCAACGTGTCCATACCCCTGCACCCCCAAAAAACTTCCCGCAAACTCAAGTCCCAAAGCAAGAAACCCAGGAAGCGAAAAATGACCGTCGACCAGAAGTCGAATCAGGGCGAGATGATGAAGCCCGAGACGCTATTACATGGTCGCTACATGTACAATACCTCCCTCCCTCAACCCTGCGCCAGGGTGCAAAAAATGCCAGAACACCAACACGTCACGCAGGCCTGTTTGCCAAGTACTTGACTGCAAGAGAAGCAAGCGTATCGAACATGAATAGACCCCAAACCTCATCAAGCTCTTCATTCCCCTCTCCGGGTCTCACTCCTACCTAGTCGCACCCCACCCCCATCTATCCAACTCAACTACATAAACCTATGAATAGCAGAGAGAGACCATCTTCACCACCCTCTCACGCCCCCACCCCTTACCCCTTACCCCCAAACCACGCCACCCGCGCCATCACCACCTCGTCTACCTCCGCCCCATCTCAATCGCGTCCTCATACCCCTGTCCGGCGGGCTGCTGCGGCGGCGGTATATGCGGGCTCTGCCCACGCCCCTGCTCCACCGCATACGGGCCCTGACTGGCAAACGGCGAGCCGACGGGCGTCAACGCAGCGCCACCCATCTCCGCCGTCTCCCCAGGACTGTCATACGAAGCGTTTTGCACAACCCCACTCTCCGCCTCACCCGCCGCCGAATAATACCGCGCGGAGAGGCGATTCGGGTTCCCACTGCCACTGGACGGCGTAGGGGACCGCGCAGCAGCAGTAATCGGCATCGCGGCCTGCATGTGCATGTCGACAGCAGGGTTAACAACAGTCGGCACATAAGCCCCGCGCGCAGCGTCGCGGCGCGCGCGCCGGTACACCACGATGGCGTAGATGAGGAGGCCGAGGAAGAGGGCGCTGCAGAACGCGCGTTAGCACTCAGCATTTTCCAACACCAACACCAGCGATACATATCTGAGAGAATGCGAGACATGGATGAGGAGCACTCACAACACAACCAACGCAAACAAAAAGCTCAGCGCACTCCTCGTGCGGACGGCACTGACGATATCAATAACCAGCACCGCGGCCCAGAAGAGCGTCTGGACGGCGTTGAAAATGAGAAAGGTCTTGGGACGCAGGTTGTGCCGTGCGTGCTTGACCACGGCGATGATATCGAGCGTGAGGCAGACGAGAACAAGGACGAAGAAGACGACGATGGTACTGAGCTTGAAGTTAGCAAAGAGTACCTTGGAATCCAACACTCCCTCTCCACTGTTGTCGACAACAGCGAGTAGAGTATCGTATGCAACGCATGGCAAGAGAGAGAAAGAGGGAGAGAGAGAGAGAGAGAGAGAGAGAGAGAGAGAGAGAGAGAGAGAGAGAGAGAGAGAGAGAGAGAGAGAGACACTCACGCAATCTGCCCCCCGCGAATCCTAACCCCATCACCATCCCCATTCCCATTCGTCACCGTCCCATCATCATCGTCGTCGTTGTCATCTTCCTTTTTGGCATTCACGGCAATAACCGCGAGCCCAACGCCAAAGCTAATGGCGATGAGCACCATGAGGATGATGCGGATCACCCAAAAGGGAATCAGGACGCGCTTGAGCCATGGCGACGTGTCGTGCGTGTAGCGGGGCATGCTTGGTGTTGTCCGCGAGACTCCACGAGGGCTGAAAGAATGCGAGTCGGCTGCGCTCCGCCAGTCGATGCGTCGCCAATGACCTGGTCTCGTGGTGGAGTAACGACGACGGAAAGACGTTGAGATTCGAGGTGAAGAAGAAGCGAGGGAGGAGTTTGGTTGTAGACATCAGGAGTATACAGGTAGGCCAAAGCGGGCAGGTGCGTGAGACATTTCATTTGAATGGCGTCGTCGCCATCTCGTTCTCTTGTTGTGGCTGGACCCGTCAGCCGATAACTCCCCCAAAGTACGCCCTACCAGCCCAGCGGTTGTTGGTGAGCGACCAGGCGAGACCATCAACAGCTAGTGGGCTGAGCTCTGATTCGCTCGTGAGCCGGTACACGCGCTGGCGGAGTAAAAATAGGGGAAAGGGTCCTCTAGGGCAACTCTAGCGCCCCTGTCAAAACGAACGCTAGTTTGAATGTTGTCGAAGGACGGATGGGAAGGAGTTACTGATGAGGATCATGTGCCGCATAGCCACAGAGGCTGACTGGGTGAGGCGCAAAAATGTTCTCTTCGATGCAGTGCTTGGCATGGTGTCGGAGGATTGGGGCGCAAGAGATTTGGCTTTCACAACAACCGTCGCTCTGAGAACCAGGAGGCATGCAGGATCATTGCATTGCCAATCGAAATGGGACACAGACTAAAGAGATGAACCAGGACAGAACAGGATCAATATCAGAGGAGACTGTAACAGGCGAAAGAAGACAAGAAAAAGGGCTGTTAGGGTATCGCTGAAAAGAATAAACATCGAGAACAAACCCAGCCCTCGCAAGTCCAAGTCCATACTCCCAAGTCAGCGTCGTAGGTCCGACCTCCACGCATGCCCTCAACTCCCACGGGCAGATGTTGTGCATGTTTCTTGGCGCGAGGATGCAGCGTCGGTCGGGTTCTGCGCATCGGATTGGGTCGCGCCGTCGTGAGAGAAGAATTCGTCGACAGCAACCCGAGACGAGTCGCATGTACGCATCTCAGATGTATTGGAAGCAACTTCTGGCTCAGGGCGCCTGTTGACGGAGCCATCAAGACCTGGTCGGACAGAATTCTCGGTCGCATCTTGCGGCGAGAGAGTTCCATCGACCCCCATCGCTTTCTCAGCCTTCTGCTCGGCTCTCTTGCGCATGACTTTGGCGAGGATACGACGCCAGAGGCTCATGACGCGTACGCGTTTCACGACCCTGACCTTCTTGGCCTTTACCTTCTTGGCCTTCTTTTTGGTCTCCTTGACAGGGGGCGCCTCGGTGACAGTGACTGAAGTGCCGCCTTCCAGCTTGACCGTTTCGGACCTGACAGGAGCCTCGACAGACTCGGCGTTGACGAATTGAGCCCTGGGAGTCGGAAGACTGGCCTTGCGAGGAGGTGTAGCGGCTTCGTTTTCAGCGACGGTAATCGTGATTGTGGTGGATTTCCGACTGAGGGGACGAGGTTCGGTAGCAGCGACACTTTGCTCTTCAGCAGCCTCTGCGGGCACCGTGACGACGACGGTCGAAGCTCTTCGAACAGCAGGGACGGATTCGGCTGCTTCGACTGTCTCGACCTTTTTGGTCGGGCACTCGGTCGGGACCTCATTGACGACAGTCTCCTCGGGCGCAGGCACCGTTGTGACCACCGGCTCAGGAGGAGCAACGACTTCGTTCGCCGCGACCTCCGGAACTGCGGTAGATTCAGGCGCCGTGACGGCCTCGGGGACAGAGACGGGCTCAGAAACAGGTACGGCCTCGGGAACAGCTGCGTCGCCGCCCAACTCCGAGCTGGCCTCGGCGCGAGCAAAAGCGACCTTGCGCATCGATGAGTCTCCGGACATGGACTTGTTGTCTGAAGCGTCTTCCTGACGAGTGGTCGACGGCCCGGCATCCAAAGTAGCGTCAAAGCCAAAGGGAAACTGCAAGACGATGGGGCCAAGCGGAGGGAGGGAGGGCAACGAAGCCATTTCGAGAGCGATGCGATGGTTGGGGAGGGGAGCCTTGTTGGATGGCGAAGTGAATGAAGTCGACTCTGGGTTTCTGGCCGCTGGAGTCATGAATGGCTGAGTGAAGCTTGCAGTCCGTAGTTGATGATGGCTCTGACTTGTCGAATAGGAATACCTGTTTTCAACTCAGTCGAGCTGCTGAGACGAAGGAAGCAGTTGAAGACGCACCTTGACCACCGACGGATGCTCCCCAGCGCAGACTTGGCTTTGGCAGAACAGAAGGACGCAGAGATAAGACCAAACGAGGCTGATGATGTCGTGAGACGTGGGGAGAGGTGCAGGGGGAGAGGCGCGGCGGGCGACGAGGAGTCTGTTGTTGCGGGCCATGGCCGAGGAAGGCGCGCTTTTGGTGTTGCTCTTGCATCAAGTCGTGGCAGAAAGGAGAGGGCGCGCCTGCTCATCGACGGTCCTCACCGACGCAGACCCGCAGCGGCTGTTGGAGTGTGGGCACACATTTGATCCATCGTGGCCGCCAGATTGAGAAGGCTGGTCGACCAACGGGAAAGATGTAATTCAGGCCATCGACCGGCAGGCGAGAGGATATCCGATGCACATATTCTTCTTTCAATTCAGACGCGGTGCCAATGTGGTTTCACAGTTGCCGAGAGTGTCAAGATCTTTTTCAGCGGCAGGACATGTGGTTTTGGTGTAGGTAGAGTGATGAATGATGTCGTGCGTGTGGTTGGCCGCGGTTCGTCCGTCTTGCGCGGCGGCAAAGCGGGGCGGCCCACGACAGCGCGTGCAGATGTCCAGTGCAGCATCCCAGTCTTCGACCTTTCACTTCCACTCGTACTCTTCCCCTCCGCACTACCACACACCTTCGACTTTGCAACACCACCTGTCCAGCTTCACCACGCCAACTGGCTTGCACGTCATATCCTACTCGCTCTCCTCGCTCTCCTCCACAGGAACTACGCCCTCTGGCTCGCGTGCCTCGCTCGCCCGCCCCGAAACCTCCCACCACTCAAATAAAACCTCGCCGTACCTCCCGGGGCCCGTCTCGATCCTCCCCTGGCCGACGTCTGCACACCTTCGACTCTACACGCCATCGCAAAATGGCCTCGTCCACTGCCGCCGCCGCCGGTCTCCTCGGTCGCCAACTCAAGCAAATGCAGACCGATAAGGACATTCCCGGCATCAGCGTCGGCTTGGTGGAAAACAACGTCTTTGAGTGGGAGGTCATGCTGATGATCAGCGACGACTGCAAATTCTACGGTGGTGAGTGTTTTTAGGGTCATCTGTCTGCCCTGGCCCAACACCAGTCGACGAGGGGCAACAGTGGGGTGGCAGAGACGTCAACTGTCAACCATGGTTCCGCGGCGCGTCAACGCAGAGCAGCTCGGCAACATGGACGGGGAAAACATTGTGGCCCGGAGCAAATGCAACCCGCGTCCAAGCTGCGATGCGCTCGAGTCGGAGGCCAGAATGAAATACCCATGACCACCTTCTCACAGCGACCTCTTCGGATTGTGCTAATTCCACACAGGCGGCTTTTTCAGGGCTCGGCTTTCATTCCCCACCGAATATCCTCTGCTGCCACCAAAGATGAAGTTTGAAACTCCCATCTTCCACCCCAACAGTGAGTCCGCTCCAGCCACAGTCTGCAACAGTCCGCTTCAAGTCGGAGACCGGATTGGACGCCCGAGAAAGGGGCAACGACTCTGCGAGGACACACTAACGCCGACCAGTCTACCCGAGCGGCGAAGTCTGCATCTCCATCCTCCACCCGCCAGGTGACGACAAGTACGGCTACGAATCTGCTGCGGAGCGCTGGTCCCCCGTGCAGACCCCCGAGACGATCCTCCTCTCCGTCATCTCGATGCTTTCGTCGCCAAACGACGAGTCCCCTGCGAATGTCGAGGCGGGTCGCCTCTGGCGCGAGGACACCAAGGAATTCAAGAAGAGGGTAAGGAAATGCGTCAGAGATAGCCTGGAGGAATGAGTTTGAGGTGCATATGGTTGGCGGCATTCGGACGAGGTCTTTTTGGGTATGGCCGGCATTGACAGGGGATTACATGTCGAGGGATTGGGGGCGTCCAGAGAGCATGCATGGGCCGGCGTTCCTGGTGTCATGATATTCACTGCATTTGGTCTGCATCTAGTGAGGTCTTGTGCTATTGGACTATGTGCGGGTCGACCACGTGTTGGCAACTGCGAGAGGAATATGTGGTGGATTTTCTGTCTGAGATCCTCTATGCTACAAGCTCAACTTGCTCCAGTTGGTATGTCTGTTGAGACTCTGCGCATGTTCGGTAATGGTCACGTCCGCACTTTGGGCCTTGATGCCTCGCGTCGGGCCTCGAGAACGGGCAGGAAGGTTGCGCATGGAATTGAGAGTTGGAAGATACTTAGACTGGTAATACTCACGCCAGTCTCGCCGGAAAAGACACAATTTGAACAAAAGACAGTGTTGGTCGGTCATCTGGAGCTCTCAAAAAAATTCCCCAAATAGGAAATTCGATGACGTAGTTTTGGCGAGACGACAACCAGACGAAATGGAGCAGTGAGCAACCGATACAAGCAAGAAGCAAGCGTAGAAGCTGGCGGTGCGGCGAGGGGAGAGGAGTGGATTGATAGCAGCCAAAGACTTGTCCAGGTGGGAGCAAGCGAGCTTGTTTGGGGTGGGTAGAGAGGTCATGGCCAAGAGGGCGGGCGGTGAGGGTTCGGGCAAATCACAGGCGCGTAAGCGCGTCCGACCCTTCCTTTAGTCGTGCGTGAATCTCTGCTGCTATTCTTCCCACCCACACCCCCCAATCCCTCCTCAAACTCTGCGCGCGTCCCTTTCGTCAACACCACCACCCTCGCCATCCTCGTCCGCCTGCGATTGCGATAGCTTTCGTCCTGCAATCGCCTCAGACGTTCCGCCAACAATTTCACGCGAGCCCAAACGGGCAATATGGCGCCCTCGCGCAACCGCAACTCTGAAGCTGCCTCCACCGCCGACGTGTCCATGGTCGACGCTCCCGACAACAACGAGGATTACACCGACTACCAGGACACGCCGGACTACACGGTACGCGTGTTTCTTTGGCCGCGTGCCGCCGTCGCGTCGCTAATCGCCGCACAGGACTCCGACTCGAACCTCAACACTGCCGCCACGAGCGATGCCGGCGATGGAGCTCCCACAGACGGTCGCAAGCGTCGCTCCGAAGCCTTGCAGCTGCGCAAAAGCGTCCTCGGCAAGAAGCATGATCGTTTGGGAGAGTCCAAGGTTTGTCGTCCCGCACCGCTTCACCGCGCCAGCTTCTGACGTGCTCCCAGGTCGACGACTCGATCCGTCGTTTCCGCTACCTTCTCGGACTCACCGACCTCTTCCGCCACTTCATAGACACGAACCCGAACCCGCGCGTCAAGGAAATCATGTCCGAGATAGACCGGCAGAACGAGGAGGAGTCGAAGAAGGCGTCCAAGGGTCCCTCCCGCAAAGGCGGTGCTGGCGGCGAGAGGCGCAGGAGGACTGAGAAGGAGGAAGATGCCGAGCTCCTTAGGGAGGAAAAGCACGGCATTGCGGCAGACACGACCATCTTCCGCGACTCTCCTCCGTTCGTCCAAGGCCAGATGAGAGACTACCAGATTGCCGGTCTCAATTGGCTCATATCGCTCCACGAAAACGGTATTTCAGGCATTTTGGCCGACGAAATGGGTCTCGGCAAGACTCTGCAGACCATCTCCTTTTTGGGCTACCTCCGCTTCGTTCGCGGCATCCACGGCCCTTTTCTGGTCACGGTGCCCAAGTCTACGCTCGACAACTGGAAGCGCGAGTTTGCCAGGTGGATTCCCGAAATCAACGTGCTCGTGCTTCAGGGCGCAAAGGAAGACAGAGCAGCGCTGATCAACGAGCGGCTGCTCAGCGAGGACTTTGATGTCTGCATCACCAGCTACGAGATGATTCTGCGCGAGAAGACGCATCTCAAGAAGTTTGCGTGGGAGTACATTATTATTGACGAAGCTCACCGCATCAAGAACGAGGAGTCTTCTCTCGCCCAGATTATCCGTCTCTTCAACTCCCGGAACCGACTCCTGATCACTGGAACTCCGCTCCAGAACAATCTCCATGAGCTGTGGGCGCTTTTGAACTTCTTGCTGCCCGATGTCTTCGGTGATTCAGAGGCGTTTGACCAGTGGTTTTCTGGCCAAAAGGAAGACCAGGACAAGGTCGTCCAACAGCTGCACAAGGTCCTTCGACCGTTTTTGCTCAGACGTGTCAAGAGCGACGTGGAAAAGAGCTTGTTGCCAAAGAAGGAGGTCAATCTGTACATTGGAATGTCGGACATGCAAGTTCAGTGGTACAAGAGGATTTTGGAGAAGGACATTGACGCCGTCAACGGCGCCGGCGGAAAGAAGGAGTCCAAGACGCGGCTTTTGAACATTGTCATGCAGCTCCGGAAGTGCTGCAACCACCCGTACCTCTTCGACGGCGCCGAACCTGGTCCGCCATACACCACGGATGAGCACTTGGTCTTCAACGCGGCCAAGATGATTATGCTTGACAAGCTGCTCAAGCGACTCCAGGCGCAGGGTAGCCGAGTCCTCGTCTTTTCCCAGATGAGCCGCATGCTCGACATTCTCGAGGACTACTCGGTCATGCGTGGCTACCAGTACTGCCGTATCGACGGATCCACAGCGCACGAGGACCGTATTGCCGCCATCGACGAGTACAACAAGGAAGGTTCTGAAAAGTTCCTCTTCCTCTTGACGACTCGCGCTGGTGGCCTGGGCATCAACCTCACAAGTGCTGACATTGTGGTCCTCTTCGACTCCGACTGGAATCCACAAGCCGATCTGCAGGCCATGGACCGCGCCCATCGCATCGGCCAGACGAAACAAGTGGTCGTCTTTCGTTTTGTCACGGAGAACGCGATCGAGGAGAAGGTCCTCGAGCGCGCAGCCCAAAAACTGCGTCTTGACCAGCTCGTCATCCAACAAGGTCGCGCCCAGCAGCCAGCCAAGGCCGCCCAGTCAAAGGAGGATCTGTTGAACATGATTCAGCACGGTGCTGAAAAGGTGTTTGAATCTCAAGGCGGAACCGGCACCTTTGGAAGCAACGGCGAGGTGACGGACGACGACATTGATGCCATCCTCAAGCGTGGCGAGGAACGTACGGCCCAGCTCAATGCAAAGTACGAGAAGCTCGGCATCGACGACTTGCAGAACTTTAGCACCGACTCGGCATACGAGTGGAACGGCCAGAGCTTCGTCACCAAGAAGAAGGAGATTGGCATCAACTGGATTCATCCGACGAAGCGCGAGAGAAAAGAGCAGTCTTATTCGATGGACAAATACTACCGCCAGGCTCTCATGACGGGCGGCCGGACTGCCGACACGCGGCCCAAGATCCCTCGGGCGCCGAAGCAGATTCAAATCCACGACTACCAATTCTTCAACTCTCGCCTGCAAGAGCTGCAGGACAAGGAGACGGCCTGGTACCGCAAGGAGAACAACCTCAAGGCTCCGCTTCAAGAAGGTACCGAGGAAGATCTTGAAGCCCGCGTCGCCGAGCAAGAGTTGGACCAAAAGGAAATTGACGACGCGGAGCCCCTGACCGAAGCCGAACGGGAGGAGAAGGAGCGGCTGGCGGCAGAGGGCTTTGCCGACTGGAACAGGCGTGACTTCCAGCAGTTCATCAACGGCTCCGCCAAATACGGACGAAAGAACTACAAGGCCATCGAGGACGAGGTCGACGGCAAGACGGCCGAGGAAATCGAGGAGTACGCCAAGGTGTTTTGGAAGAAGTACAAGGACATTAACAACTGGGAGAAGCACATTGCTGCGATTGAGGAGGGCGAGGAGCGCCTTCGCAAGATTGACCGTCAACGCCAGCTTCTTAGGAAGAAGCTGAGCATGTACCGCGCTCCGCTCCAGCAGCTCAAGCTCAACTACTCGGTTTCGACCACGAACAAGAAGGTGTACACCGAGGAGGAGGACCGCTTCCTCTTGGTCATGCTCGACAAGTACGGTGTCGACTCCGAGGGCATCTACGACAAGATTCGCGACGAGATTCGCGAGTCGCCTTTGTTCCGCTTCGACTGGTTTTTCCTGAGCCGCACTCCTGTCGAGATTAGTCGTCGTTGCAACACGCTCTTGACCACGGTGGTCCGGGAATTTGACGGTGACGGAGGCAAGGCGACCAACGGCACCGGCAAAGGCAAGCGCGCCGCTGACGAGGATGACGATGACGACTCGGACGAGGAGGCGCACACGAAGAAGAAGATGAAGAATGGCGTCAAGGTACCCAGACTCCGAAGAGCGCAACTGAACATGCTTGCTAACTGATCACAGAACAAGGCTCTCGACAATGTCCGCGGCGGCAGCAAAGGCACCTCCACGTCGGCTTCTCGTGCCAGCAGTGTCGGATCCAACGGCTCGACTCCCAGGGGCGGCAAGGGTAGGGGCAGGGGAAGGAAGTAAAAGATGAGCAGTCTTTCTGCCAATGTCCTTTCTAGTCGCATGGTTTCTGCCCTGAATGAGGGCCATGGTGTTCTGGCGTTTCTTTCGACATCGGGGCCAAGAGTGCTTTTTGGGGATGTTGCTTTTTCGAGACAATCGTCTTGCTGTGCGAACATGGGTCAGATTGGACTTTGCTAGAGGAGGGTGGACCGCGAGTTTGTACGGTATAGAAACAGAGTCATTGGCGCGGACTCTTTGCAATGGATGACATGAATTTCTTCGTTCTGCGGGTGGCGCAGTTGCTGTGGCGCATGGGGTGGGATGCATGACGCCACAACGCTAGATCCAAGCTCACAGCTTCAACACCTGGAAACTTCCACGACCGACAACGACACACACGCCCGCCCTTGACCTCTCGGCCAAGTCCCTCATCCAAACCAAACCTCCGACCTCGACGCCCCAAGAACCCCGCCCAACTCGAGCACCTCAACGCGCCCCGCCTCAATCGCATCCACCACCATGTCCTCGGCCGTAGCACACGTCGACGACGACGCGCCCATGGACCCGACGCTCAACAGCATCCTGGCGCAAAAGTCGCTGCGGTGGATCTTCGTCGGCGGCAAGGGCGGCGTCGGCAAGACGACGACGTCGTGCAGCCTGGCCATCCAGCTGGCCCGCCACCGCAAGAGCGTCCTCCTCATCTCGACCGACCCCGCCCACAACCTCAGCGACGCCTTCAACCAGAAGTTTGGCAAGGATGCCCGCAAGGTCAACGGTTTTGACAATCTGAGTGCCATGGAGATTGATCCCAATGGTAGCATTCAGGATTTGCTGGCGAGTGGGGAGGGAGGCGATGCTGGTGCTGGAGGCGGCCCGTTGGGCGGTGCCATGCAGGATTTGGCGTTCAGCGTGAGTAGCTCGCGAAGACGGTTGCAATGAGAATGAGCCTGCGCTGACACGTAGCGCGCCCGCACCAGATCCCCGGCGTCGACGAAGCCATGTCGTTCGCCGAAGTGCTCAAGCAGGTCAAGTCGCTCTCGTACGAGGTCATCATCTTCGACACGGCGCCCACCGGCCACACGCTGCGCTTCCTGCAGTTCCCAACCGTCATGGAAAAGGCCCTCGCCAAAATGAGCCAGCTCTCGTCGCAATTTGGCCCCATGCTGAGTTCCATGCTCGGCGCCCGCGGCGGCCTGCCCGGCGGCCAGTCGCTCGAGGAGCTGATGGGCAAGATGGAGAGCCTGCGCGAGACCATTGCTGAGGTCAATCAGCAGTTCAAGAATGCGGATTTGACGACGTTCGTCTGCGTCTGCATTGCCGAGTTCCTCAGCTTGTATGAGACGGAGCGTATGGTGCAGGAGCTTTCCAGCTACAATATCGACACGCATTCGATCGTTGTCAACCAGCTGCTGTTTCCAAAGGACGGCAGCTCCTGCGAGCAGTGCGGCGCAAGGCGGAAGATGCAGAAGAAGTACCTGGATCAGATCGAGGAGCTTTACGAGGACTTCAACGTCGTCCGGATGCCGCTGTTGGTCGAGGAGGTCCGCGGCAAGGAGAAACTGGAAAAGTGAGTGCACTTCGGGAGGGCAGTGGCAGTTGTTTTCGATCAAGCGCTAACTTTGGAAACAGATTCAGTGAAATGCTCGTCACGCCCTACCAGCCGCCACAATGAGCCTGGACTGGTGGCAAGGCGGCCGTTGATGCGGCGCCGTGTTCGTAACAGACGGAGATACCCATGAAAGGCAAGAAAAGAATGCTGGATAGACGAACATTGGAGTAGTCACGCGTCATGCAATACACCAAGAAGACGAGTGCTGAGAGACTGAAATGGCGCCAGCTCCGCTATTTCGGCTCGGGGATAACGTGCTGCGCTCTGCGACTCGACTACCTTAGACGAGTAGATGATGCAGAGCAAAACTTCTGAAGCCCTGCAGACCCGAAGCAGTAATATGACGACACTCCCATACATACTTTGCTCACAGTTCTGTCGTGCCTTTACTTTTTCTTTCGCCATTCCGCATGCCAATACACCACCATCTTAGCCAGCACTGTCTGGCCTGCGCATCTTGACCAGCAAAACCCGAACCCCGGTGCAAATTCCGTAATCAGACCACCATATCGGAATCGCGTCCTGATTTTTATCTTATGGAGATCATATGGATCCTCCCTGCCCTGACTTGTGCATTTCGAACCCTGTTGGAGCTTGCACCGTCGATATCAACGGGTTAGAACGTACGGCTTGACGAATTGCAAGGGTGCATTGCGACCCTGTGGATGTTTTGTTGCAAGATGCTGGAAACGACGGAGCAATCTTCGTGTTTGGTGAATGTCGACAGTCACGTCCAGCTCACAAGCACCCAAGGGCCTTGTATGCGGGGGCCAAACAATAAAGCAGTCCTCGCGACCGACCAATGCCGATCAAGACGCATGTCATCGTCTTGAATAGGTCTTTCCCGGAACACGAATGCAACGAGCATCTACCACATGTTGCTGATGTTCCACGTCGGAACGAGCGGACCAGTGCTCGCTGATCTGCGGAGCCGATTGACCCTCGCTTTTCGACTTTGTTTCCTATTCTGTATGCTTACCGAGGACATGTTGGCTAACACTGCGCGAGATTCCTCACCTCAATGGATCAGCGGCTTATATGCCGCATGCAACTGGAATCTGCTCCACTTTTGATTACTGTCGAAGAAGGAAATGAATGGACCAGCTGCGGGGCTTGATGTAGAAGAGATTTTTCTTTTAAAAGATCAAGTTGTCCTTGTAGATGTTTCTGGCGCACTTTTTTTCCAACTCTCCTCAACATGGCCAGAAAAGAGACGCTTCGCGTCAGCTCGAGCGATCCGGCAAACGAGTCGGGAACGGAGGAGTTTCCACTCAGTGATCTCGACCACATCATTTCGAAGATATACGTCCCCGTCACTCTTGTTTACAAGCTTGAAGACCATGTGGACCGCCAGCAGGTCATCGAAAAGCTGCGGTCTAGTCTTCAGGTGACGCTGAGCCAGTACCCATGTCTCAGGGGATCACTCCGAAACGACGAGTCTTCGAACAGGCTCTTCATCCGTAAAGAAGAGTCAAACACCGTCCCGTTCAACATACACTGGCTTGACGAGCACGAAGACGACTTCCCGTCGTACGAGATGCTTGAGAAAAAGGAATTTCCCCTGTCTTTGTTGGACGTCGGCGCGCTGTTCCCCTCGGCTGTTTTTCAAAAGCAGGTTTGGGGCATCCCGACCCAAGGCGATGACGACGACAACAAAGTTCTGGTTGTGCAGGCAAACTTCATCCGGGGTGGCTTGATCCTCGGTGTTGCGGTCCAACACAATTGCGCCGATGGTATGCGTCGACACTTCTCGTGATGGTCAAATGTCATCGCTGACTTCCCATAGGAGCTGGTATCGACGGATTCCTCTGCGAATGGGCCGGAAATGCTCGTCGCGTATCGGAAGGCGAACGGCCAACGCCAATCGATCCCGTGATTTTCGATCGCTCACCTTTGTTCTCGACAGTCAAGGAAGCATCATCGTTCGCACGAGCGTTGGCGGACAAGTCTGCCCTGAAAAAACTGTCAGACATGCCGCCCATGCCAGAGGACTTCAAGATGCCGTCGCTGTCACAAGTGATATTTCACTTTCCCTCGGCCGGGATCGCTCGTCTGAAAGAAGATGCAAAGCTCCCTGGGCAGAATGTCGTCGGCAGCTACGATGCGATATGCGCTGCATGATCCGTGCAAGACTGCCTCTGCTCAAGCCAGAAATGTCAGCAACGACGCGTTTTGGACATACGGTAAACGCGCGCAAGCTCCTCGAGCCGGCCCTCCCGCCACGCTACTTCGGAAACGTCGTCATGTACCCGAGGGTAGACATGAAGGTCAGCGAGCTGCTCGGCGACGGCTCTCTCCCGCACGTCGTGTCGACCATTCGGCCATCGATCCAGGAACAGCTGTCGCCAGCTGCAGTCAAAGGTTTGTGCGACTGGATCTCGAGCGTCGACAGAAAGGCAAACACCTATGTCGACACTTTCATGGGCCTTGACATGGCCATGACCGACTGGAGCCAAATGAGCACATACCAAGAGCATGACTTTGGGTTTGGATTGCCAAAGGCGGTCCGCTGGCCAAATACGCCGCTTGACGGATTCCTTTTCAGATATCCACGTCGTCCAAAAGACGACCCGACCGAAGGTTTCGAGCTGGGTGTTTTCTTGGAGACGAGCTGCATGGAGAGGTTGATGGCCGATAAGGAGCTAGCGAAGTATACTCATCCGCGCGGTCTTTAGGATAGAGATAGTCGCTGTAGCTTCCTCGCGGATCTCTTCTAACTGAAAGGCGACATTTTACGCGGCGGTGATAGTAAGGTCGCGTCGAGGCTTAGAGTATCACGAACCTAGTAGACGGGGCTAAAAGAGGTGGCGATAATCGTTACTAAGCTAGACGTGCTAAAGGTGGTGTTGCAAGAGGGTCGAGGGCGCGGCGGCGACTTAGGCGCGCGCGCGGCTAAGCGAGGATCACGTGCCCTACCGTCTTAGAGCAGTGTAGCTAATTGCTAGTAGAATCCTTATATAGCCTAAGCCTATAATATTATCTATAATAATAATCTATTTATATTAAGAATTATTATACTACTCTCCTCCTCCTTAGGTTCTTATTCTAAGGACTAACTATTATTAAATTAGGTCTATCTAGTTAGTAAGTAATATTCATACTTACTCTCTTTATACTACCTCTTAATCTATAACTTAGTACTATTAAATTTACTAAAGTCTATATTCTATTATATTAGGTTATCTAGATATCTCTCCTATTTAATATAGAACTAGAGTATACTATAGTTAATATATATATTAAGTATCTCTTTAATAAAGAACTTCTCTTAGTACTTATTATCTAATATAGGTAGTAGTAGTAGTTTACATTAGCCTAGTAGTAGATTATTACTAGTAAGTATAAAGCGCTTAATATTAAACTTATTAATATAATATAAACCTTATAGTAGATCTAGTATAACCTAATTATCTTATATAGTTACTATATAATATAGGCCTATCTATTAGTAGCTAAGTTTATATAGCCTACCTATATCTATATACTTTATATCTATATAAACTATATTATTTACCTTAATACCTAGATCTTATTAGTATTTATTTACTTAGAATACCTAATGTTATTTAGTAAGAGTTAGGATATTATATATATACTTTTATATCTTTTTAATTATTTTAATATAGTCTACTACTATATACTTTATATATAAATAAGGCTTTTTAGGCGCGGGTATATAGTTAAAGCTTATATATAGCTTAAATATATTATAGATAAAGAATAGTAAGTTACTAGTAGAGTCATTATAAAGTATATTTATAGCTATTTCTATAATTAGTAGCTAGTCTTCCTAATTATTCTACTTATAGTTTATAAAGTAGTAGAGATAGTTCTTAAGTTCTTAATTTACTTATTTAGTTTATCTATCTAATTAGGGTTAGGGTTAGGGTTAGGGTTAGGGTTAGGGTTAGGGTTAGGGTTAGGGTTAGGGTTAGGGTTAGGGTTAGGGTTAGGGTTAGGGTTAGGGTTAGGGTTAGGGTTAGGGTTAGGGTTAGGGTTAGG